>NC_143395.1:121200724-122483029 GCF_052110815.1 Crocodylus siamensis
GGAGCCTAGGTAATGCTGCTGAGTCTAGAACAGTTGCTGGCTCCAGCCTCCCTACCAGCCCCAGGGTAACTTGCCACACACCAAAGTGCACATGGCATGGGTGTGCCCCAGGGACAAGTAGCTGCAGCACAAGGTGCACCACGGCTGGTTGCCCTGGGGAAACAAACATCCACTCACATTTGGACATGTCCATAGTCTCTTTCTTTTAACTTATTAAAGCAGAAGAACAGCATTTTCCAGGCACTCATTTATTGCTATTTATTATTATGCAGTGTGTACAGATATAACAAAATTAATTCTAGGAAATTAAATATCATTACATTTAAATTGATTCAGTCCAGGATGGTGTTAAGTGATTGTACACATGTTTACGACAAAATGTTTTTTATGAGACTTGCCATAAAATGTTACAATGTACATAAGGAGAAAATGGAGATATCTGAGTCTAAGCAATTAGTCACTTGAGTCCTAATCAAGGGGTAAAATGAGATGAGGTCAAATAAACAAGAAGTAGATTGAAGTAAAAAGTGACTACTTACAGAGGTAAAAAGTCTCTCTTTCATTATCAGAGGAGAGGACAAGAGCTAGGAAAGGCATAGAATAGAAAATTAAAATTTTAAGAAAAGTGGAATTCTGAAGAAGACACAACACCTATTAAAAAACTAGTGAGAATATAGAGTACGTAGGAGCACTTAAATATGAGAGTAGGAGTGAAAGCTGTTGTTTGCAGCCCAGGTAAAAAGGTTCTCATGGAAAAAGAAGAGATTAGTAAAACAGATAGGAATATAAGTGAGGAAGAGATCACCATTACACAGTGCCATGTGCAGACACATGGATGAAACAAACTGGGGAAAATAAGAGGGAGCAGACAGAGAGAATGACCTAGGACCCACAGGGTTCATCTACATATGCAATTAATACACATGAATAAACTGCATGGCAAATTGCTCCACAGTAAACTATTCCCAGGCACAGAGTCTACACACGTGTCTGGGTCAGGAGCAAATTGAGCTGGGGAGGAGCAGTTTCAACCAAAGCTGCTCCTTCCCTGCTCTGACCCCCTGCAGCAGCCAGGGCGATCTGCAGGGAGCAGTACCTACATAAAATTGACACCACTGGGTTGATGCTGGGGCTATGTTTATATGGCAAAGTTATGCTATGTTGGTTAGGCATGTGTTAGGTGAGATCCATGGCCAACATAAAAATATTGGCCACATGGGTGACTGGTGCTGCCTTACTTGCACATGCCCTCCCAGCAACCAGTCAGCAAATGGGGGAGGGGTCACCCTGCAGCCAATCTTGCTGACTGGGGAGGGTCTCCCCCACGGCCGATTGTCAGGCAGCTGATGGCTGCAGCCTCTTCCAGAAGTGGCTGTGGCTGCTTCTGGGGGTGCCATGGTACTCCCACTCCCCGACCAGCACTTGCAAGGGTGGCACTGGTGCTCCCACCTGCCCCCCGCCTATCACCTAAGCAGTGAATGCAGCTGATCAGGGGGTGCACCAGCACTCTCAGGGGGTGTGCATACCCCCGTGAACCCCCTACCACTGGTTGGCCAGGAATTACTCAGATAAATGCAGTTATACAAGTTATAACACCTTGTACAGGTGTAGATGGTTTTACTTGGTTATTGGAGCAATGATCTTGCTCCAGTGACACAAAGTATCATTTTGCTGAACTAGTTGCATCTGTACTAGGAAGGTAAAGTGCTTTTAGTCTAGCATATTTTCAGCATTAAGGTGCAGTTAGCAATGTGTGTGGCTGATCCAGGCTACAAACTGGTATGCCTGCAGGGGAAAGAGGCTGCTGCAGTGCTCTAAAATTCCCAGGGTCAGGAAGACTAGCATGAAAATTAATGTGTGTAGGCCCGGTAACTCAGGTATATACTCCCCCTTTCCAACTGAAGGGGATTGTTAGCTGTCAGGTGTGCTGTGCAGGGGAACTGCAGACTGCTTAGTTTCTCTCTGTCCCTATAGAACCAGGCCAGGATGGTTAGGGAACATAACTGTATACAAATTTGTTTACATTAACTTATCACAAGGGAAAGAAACATGGAAATTATCAAATGTACTATATATATATATATATATATAAGATATCTAAACAAGCAACATAAACAATAACCTCTGGGTAAATGACATAAAACCTTATACCAGTGCTCCAGATACAGGTAAGTCACAGGTAAGTATCTGATCTGAAACAGACAAACCCCAAAATAAACATAGATAGCCAACAGATAAACTATAGATAAGTATGGGTGAATAAATAAGCCACAAATAAATGTAAGTAAACAACAGGTGAAATAATAGCAACAGGGGATTCCAGCAGAGCCCTAGGACTCTACTTATCTGCGAATTTACAAACAAAATATAAGGCATACCATCACAACACTTATGGCACAAGAACCCCAAAGATAAACTTAATCCCAAGGGGAAACCCCCATGCCCTTGGGCTTTTCCCAAGCCCTACAAGGAAGCTGGTAACTTTAGGGGGGCCCTCCTAGTGGGACCTCCACTTTCAGGAGCCCTTAACTAACCAGGGGGGACTCCCCCTCCCCTGTGGGAATCCTCTTTTCCCTGCAACTCACAGCTCCCAGGCCTGGAATGTGGCTCTTGTCCTCTGCACCAAGCTGCTCTCTTGCCTGCAGTGGGCTTGTGGGGGAGGGCACTGTTCCCTGGAACAGGGCTCCTCTATGCAGGGAAACTGGGGCCTCTGGCTTGGCCCTGTCTGCTGGCTCAGTAGCCCAGGCACTGTCTGGCTTCCTGGACTCAACCTTTTGCTATGGGTCAGAGGCCTGGGATGCCTCATGCAGCACCAGCCTCGGTCCACTCCTGGACCCTCCATGCAGCGTCTCCTGCACTGACCTCCCAGCTTCATTCCAAGGGTTGATGATCTGAGCTGCCCAAGCACTCCAAAGGTCCACTTCATGCACCAACCTGTGCACCGTGTCTCTGGCCTCACGCCAGAGGTTGCAGACCTGAGCTACCTCACGCAGCTCCCAGGATCTGGACGCCATGCACCATGCTGCACACTGAAAGCCTAGCTGCTGGAGCTGTCCACCATTCCTCAGTGATGGATTTCTTCAGGGGTGCTTCCAGGCTACTGCTTCACCCTGCTGAGCAGCTCTCCTCATCTTTTCTAAGCCCTGTTCTTCTCTCTTCTCTGTCCTGGATGTTTCCCTCATGCTGGGCATGCAGCTCCTTTTATACTCTCCAGGGCTCCAACCCTGAAGTTTTCTGGGCGTAAGTGTTGCAGGCTTCAATCAGGTCCGGGGGTGGTGGGGAACTCCTATCCCCCTCCCCTCAGGACAGGGACATGACTTAACTCCTCTTGCTGCCTCCTAATTGCTGGATGGGCTCCACCAATCAAAACAGCAAGATTTTAAGCCTGAGACTCAACCCAAACTCCAAAAGGCAAGCCTGCTATGTATGTTACATTGGAGTCTGGTTTAGATAGCTGGGCTCCAGGCCTGCTCTGTAAAAGGCTGCCCCACACATTGGTCCCCAGCCATATGCTTCTCTGGTCCTGAGCAGTCTGCAGCTTGCTAACACAGGTTCCAGGAAGTATGTCCTCATCCTACCATGGATGCTCCTTGCCCTCCCCCCAGCAGTGGAGGCCAGGGCACGACATCCATGATGCACTTGCTGATCACCTCTTCCTCCACCCCTTGCAGTAAGGTGTCTGGGCAGGGCTGCCCATGGACCACAGGCCCATAATGCAAACCTAAGAAAATGCACACTAGAGAAACCCTAAACTTTATTTCCCTCCACCACTCAACAGACCCACCCTTCCAACATCAGACCCCCTCCTTCTCTCCCTCATCACAAAACACCCCCAAATCCAGTGCACATCACCAATAAAGCACCCTCATCCCTGTGAGTCAATGTATAGTGTCTGTTTCCAACTGTCAGTGGGAAACAGTGAAGAGGAGGCATCTTAGGAGCTTGGAAGGAAAGGCCTGGTACTGTGGCCTCCACAGACACCACCTCAGATCTGGATGCTCTGGCCAGGGCAGGCCCTCCCCCCCAGGTGTCCATCCCACTCAGCTGCCTCTCCCTCCTCCTTAATGGGGCCGGGGCCAGGGCCAGCAAGGCCAACATGGGGAGCCAACCCTGTCATGGCCAGCTCCCACTCAGGGGCCACATGGAGTTAGGATGAGCAGGGGATAGTGGGTAAGGCCAGGAGCCTGGCCACTGGTTGGCCAGGATCTGAAGCAGAGACTGGGGCCCTGGACAGTGGCACTGTACCTCCTCCCACACCCACTAGGGAGCACAAGTAGCTGCCAGGGGTCAGTTGAGCTCGGGCTGGGGCTTGGATGTCAGACAGGAAAAAAGGCACTGTCAGAGCTAACACCATATCAAGAACTTGCCAGTCATCCTTGGTGACATCCACGTCCCATCACAAAGGCAAGGAGCGCACCAGGATCTGGTGCAGAAGCCCTGATGTGCCCTCCCTTGTAGACTCCTTCTGGCCCACAGCCTCTGGCTTGGGCTCTGGAAGCCCACTCATGATGCTAAACATGTCTAGGGCCTCAGCAAAGTCCACTGGGGCCAGGATGCTGTTCAGCTCCCACAGGAAATGCATGGATCTGCAGGTGGTGCTAGACCTGTTGTAGTCCCAGACATAGACCCACTGTACCCTCACGGCCTTGGCCTTAACTTGGCACTGCTGACTGCACCACTGATATCTGTACTCCTGCATCCAACAGGCCATGTCCTCATACACATGGGCATTAATTCTTCTTGCCTGGCCAAACTGCTGGACCTTGATGTACCCTCAGATGGTTAAGAGGTCTGCAGTCTCCTCATGGCTCCACTTGGGCTCTGGTCCCTGTGTGTAAGCAGATATGGAGCCCAAGATGGTGGTAGCTGGCAGGGGCCATGGTGGGTCAGGCCCAGGATCCAGGTGGTAGTGGCAGGTGCCAACAGTGGTGGGGCCCAGGGCCTGGGGAGCAGGTCCAGCTTGACAGGGACCTCAGTGGAGCAGCCCCAGGCAGTGGGTGGTGGCATCATGAGACAGGCACCCACAGCAGTTTGTCCTGGTGCCCAGGGGGCAGGCCTAGGCCTGCAGGGGCCTCAGTGGGGCAGCCCTGGGCAGTGGGAAGCAGCATCAGATGGCCGAGGAGCTGCCTGGCTTGGAAAGCAGCAAAAGGCTAGCCTCCTGCTGGCTCTACTTATCAGGCTAAACTTGCATCTGCATCACCAACTTACAGGGCATTTAATCACTCTAATTTACTCCACTATCTGATAGTATTTTTATCTGACAGGATTATGCTACAGGAGAATAAAGTCATCTTCTCCAACCTAATAGTAGTTCACATGTAGACCGTGACACTACGACAGAGCAAATTAGTCTATTCTGTAGTAAGGCACATGTGTAGACACACCCACAGTCACCAAAAGTATATACATACAATACATTTTTCATTCTTATATGTCCTGTGACTGATTTAATGCAATGCTGAAATGTAGAGGTTAAACATGTCTAGACGTGTAAGCGAGAACAAGGTGATCAGGAACAGCCAACATTAATTCATCAGGAATATGTGTGTCCATCTTGATTTCCTATTATGACAAGATAATGAGTCCTATGGATAGATGGCCTCGGGAGGCACATGACCCTTCCACCACCCCTCTCCCCCCAGCCCCTGACTTGTAAAAGAGGACATAGTTAGTTTCCACAAATCCACAGAGATTCATGACATCCAATACAAATCTTCTAGCATTGGTGTCCCTCAGCAATTACTGATAACTAGCTAATAGGGGTGGTCAATATGTTTTCTGTTGAACTTTTCTTTCAGAGGTTTTTGGTTCAATATACATTTTTGCTGAAAGTGGGCATGTCTACATGAGATGTTTACTGTGGAGTAGGCTAATTAGCTCCACACATGTACCCCTATTAGGCTGCTGTAAACTAATTAACTATGTATCAGAATAGTACTCATATATACAAGTACTATCCAGCTGTTGAGGTTTTTGCTCCACAGCAGCACATGTGTAGATACTGACCTGGCTGGCTGGAACACAAGCATGCTTCAGTGCAAGGGCTGCCTGCCAGATAGCCTTCAGCCAGTCCCTTCACAGCACGTTGACCCAGGGGGAGCAGGTCTGGGGTGGCAGGCTGAGCCCCCAGGACCTCCCATCAGCTAGGGCTGCTTCAACACAGTTCAGCATGCTGCAATCCTGGGCACACATTCAGCTGTCATGCCCAGGAGCAATGGGTTCTGGATTTTATTATTTCACATTAATTGTCTGTGTAGGCATGTTCAGTGTCTTCTTTCCTCAAACAATATGCCTTTTTTCCCACTGGAAAAATAAAAATATTTGAAAAATCAGCAAATTCTACTTTCATTATTTTATTATTTTTCAAATTTTGAAGAAAAGACTTTTTTCAGTAGTTATAAAACCTATCTTTGAAACTGATTTTGACCTTAATGACATGGTTTATGCAAAAACCAGGGATATGGGCTGATAAAACAATTATGCTAATTTTACAAGGGAAGATAGCTTATCACATGTCAAAATGATCCTGTCTGCTTCATGTATCCATTCTATCCTGTGGTAAGTGGAAGCTAAACTGCAGTAATTTAGTAGGTGATTCCTTCACAACAAATCATTCTACTTTAACTTCAATTTACCTCAAGATAAAGCAGATACACAATGGGGATAGCACACAGGTAGTGCATCAACTCCCCTTTTAAATGAATATAATTGCAACAATTGCAGCAATATAATTTTGCCTGTGGAACAAGAGTCCCTCAACATCCCAGGATCCATTTGTCCCTAAGGTGTCTTTCTAGAGATTGGGACTGATGTATTTAGTCTCCTAAAACTAGTGGAGTAAGATAAACGAGCATTGATGGGATTTAAAGATCCGCTGGCCTGAGGGGAAAAAGGGAGGATGACATTTTCTTAGCTCTAGTATTTTTGTTTTGAGCCATCTAACTTAAAATTAGAAGAATTGATGAAAAAGAGACTAGATGATATTGCCCACTTCCCCACACATCCTGACCTAGGATTTCCTTATTCCAGTACGTGATATGATTTTGGAAAGAAACCTTTACAGAAAGAGGAGATTCAAAGCTCCTTACTACAAACTCCATTAACAGACAACCAGGGTCAGACACAGGAATGGGCAAACAAGGCAGCCACCCAGGGCCCAAACAGAAAGGGGGTCTGACAATGGTATTTTTAAAATCATTATTATCATTATCTCTGGCAAAGCAGGGCCTAATACTAAAAGTTCACCCAGGGCCACCAGGAGTCTAGGTCCAGTACAGCAGGGAACTTTAAAACAATTTTTAGGAAGCTTAGAATGCAATGTCTCCCAATACTGGAATGCAGGCAAACTTAGGACAATCAACAAGAGTTGTTATTTGTAACTTCTGTAGGGAAAACAGTGTGCAAGGTGCTTTACAGACAAATATAAAAGCAGAGCCCCTACCCTGAGGAACCGAAATCAAAGTGTTTTCTGTAAAGTGGATTTATCCTGAAAATATCCTTTATGCCTTTTGGGGGTTGTATTTTTCTCACCCTTATGTTCATTTCAATAAATACACCGGCACTTAGCATAGTAATGGGTATGGCCTGGACTGATTTTTAAAGAAAAGTAAAAGCTATTCCTGGAAAAGAAATGCAGGAAGTTGGGGGGAATCTAGCTTATTACTTTAAATTGTATGGACTGTGCCTGAATGTGAAGTAATAGGAAAACCTGAGAACAAAGAGATAGCATTAAGCATGGATCTTAGTTAGGAATAAACTTCCACAAATGCTCATATCATAGTCTATGGAAAAGGATATGTTATGCAAATAATGCTATTTTGACTAATTCATTTTTTCCTACCTCTGTGTTTTTGACTGCTGCAATTTTATTCATTGCATACTAAAGCAACATTTGCCATGTTAACCGAATATGAAGTTTATCATTGAAATCCATGCAAATAAAAATTAACAAATTTCTGTCCTAGCTCCTACCTATATTTCATTCCTACATAGTACAGCCAAGCCTATATGTTTTGTCAAGTATACCCACAGGGCTAAATTATAATTTTCCTGCTGGGTATCTGCAACAGATTTATATTACCTTTTGTGTACCTACATGGCACTTGCCCACGCACATAAGCGATGTTTTTGGCCCTTGCAGCTCATGATTCTATTATGTAATCACTGTGGATACATAAGTGTACATACATATATTAAACATGTTCAGTCAGCTACACAGAAAACAGGCAGCTACATATCTATATACACTGAGATAAGTTCTGGGAAAAAGCAAAAACAGGAAGCCTCACTCCCATGTTTTACCCCCACCAATTAAGTAGTTAGGTCACTTGTCCAGAAAGCAAGACACCTGGGTTCTAGGCACTATTCACTCAAAATGGCTTTGACCCTGTGTTTCTCTGACATCCCAGCCCAGAGTGCTAAGCACTACACTACATGCTTGGCATCACACAATCCTTATTCTAACAGGCCTTTTGAAAAAGCAATGTTCCATATTTTCAATGGACACAGGTATGCAGTTCCTGTGCCCCAAGAAGTGAATCTTACTGTGCTCTGAAAACCAGCTCCCCAAATCATTTCGGTGGGCAACACTTAGATGCTTTCAAAGACAGAGTCTCAATTATGCAGGAGGCTAAGGCTCTCCATTCACTCCAATGGATGATTTTAACTTGTGCTAAGGCACTAGTCTCAGCTGCTCATAATCCTATGCTTTTATTCTGGCATCCAAACATCTTTTCAAACAGCACCAAAGTCTTTCTGCATGAATATCTTAGCGGTTAGAGCACTTTCCTAGAGCATGAGAATCTGGATGCAAGGCTCTCTTCAGCATCTGGGGTTTGAACCTATCCTTCCTAAGTCCCTGAAAAGTTTACTAAAGCACATGCTATAGGATAGACATAGCTGTAAATATATTCCACTCATCTTTCCCCATGAAGCTAGCCAAGACTGAAAGTCATGGGATCAGAAAGAGAACAAGATGAAAGTAACCTAACTCTATGGCCAGGGAGGTGGGCCCAAAAAAGAAGGAATCCTGGTTTTTAACCCTTGCTCCTAAAGTATTTAGGCATTTTACCCAATTATTTTAATGCAATATGCATCACATAAATGAATATGCATCTAAAGACATGTCATTGTAAGTCACTGAAGATTCTAGATTCCATTTTAATAGTAGTTTCATCAGTGTAAAAGGGACTTTGGCCTGCAATGAACAGGGTGATCTGAAAATAAATGGATCATCCTTAATAAACCCACTCAGACCTCCTGTTTAAGGGGAAAGTTTGATGAGAAAAGTGTGATTTCAGAAGAGTTTTGAGAATGGAAAGGATCAGCTAGTATTGGATAAGGCAAGTATGGCCAGTAAAAAATGCCTTGAAGAGATTAAATGACACCAGTGAATCTGTCTTAAGGAAGGAGAGGAAAACCAAATTCCGAGATTGAGCCCCAGACCTTTATCTGAAAGTAGAGTTGATCCTTGAGCATCCTGACCTCTGTTTTCTGGTTTTGGCCTGGATCAGCCCAGGACTGTATCTCTCTGTGGATGTTCAGGGAAACTCCAGGGTGCTGGTTAGAAGGGTTGGCTGCACTTTAAAGAAGCCATACTGAAAGTGCAGAAACAAACCATCCCTATGTGCAGGAAGACCAGTAAGGTATGACAGAAGACCATCTTCCCTTAGCAGGGAACTGTTCAGTAAACTAAATCACAAAAAGGAAGCTTATAAGAAGTGGAAACTTGGACAAACAACTAGGGAGGAGTATAAAAATACTGCTTGGGCATGCAGGGATGAAGTTAGCAGTATGCCACTGACACGTACAAACACCACCATTATTAAAGTGGTGCAAAAGCATATGACCCACTTAAGTGTCATGCACACATGCCCCTTGTTTCATCTACGCATGTCCTATAATATGACTAGCTCTGGGGATGCACGGGGACCAGTGATTTTATGAATACCTTGATTTTAGCAAGTCTTTGATATAGTCTCCCACAACATTCTCACAGGCAACCTAAGGAAGTATGAGTTGAATGTGGACTGTAAGGTGGCTAGAAAAGTAGATGAAGCATCAGACTCAGGGGGTAATAATCAATGGTTCAATGTCTAGTTGGCAGCCGGTATCAAGTGGAGTGTCCCAGGGGTTGGTCTTGGGGCTGGTTTTGTTCAATATCTTCATCAATGACCTGAAAAATGAAATAGTGCACCCTCAGCAAGTTTGCAGATGACACCAGGATGTGAGAAGTAGTAGATATGCTGGATGGTAAGGCTAGGATACAGAGTGACCTAGAAAAATTGGAGGATTAGGCCAAAATGCATCTCGTGGTTCAACAAGGATAAGCTCAAAGTCTTTCACTTAGGATGGAAGAATCTCACGCATTAGTACAAGCTGGGGGCCCACTGGCTGGACAGCAGCTCTTCAGAAAGGGACCTGAGGGTTACAGTGGACAATAAGCTGAATATGAGCCAACAGTGTGCCCTTGTTGCCAAGAAAGCTAATAGCACACTGGACTGCTTGGTAGGATTGTTGCCAGAAGGTCAAGGGAAGTGATTATTCCCCTCTATTCAGCAATGGTGAGGCCATCATTTGGAGTACCATGTCCAATTTTGCTGCCCCCCCCCACCCAACACACACACACACACACACACACACACACACACACACTACAGAAAGGATATGGACAAATTGGAGAGGGTCCAGCAGAGGGAAATGAAAGTGGTGAGGGGACTGGGGCACAGGACTTATGAGAAGAGGCTGAGCAAACTATGTTTATTTAGTCTAGAGAAGAGGAGACTGAGAGTGGATTTAATAGCCACCTTCAACTACCTGAAGTTGCATTCAAAAGAGGATGGAGCTAAACTGTTTTCAGTGGTGGCAAGTGACAGAGTAAGGAGCAATGGTCTCAAATTGCAGCAAGGGAAGTTTAGGTTAGATATTTGGAAAAACTTTCTGAATAGGAAGGTAATAAAGCACTGGAATAGGTTATCCAGAAAGGTTGTGGAATCTCCATCCGTGGAAGTTTTTAAGACCTGGCTAGATGACACCTTGGCTGGGATGATCTAAATGGGGATAATCCTGGTTTGAGCAAAGGGTTGGACTAGATGACCTCCTGAGGTCTTTCCCAACCCTAATTTTCTATGATTCAATAAATTTATCTCATCATCTCTGAACAGAGATGCTTCAGCAACTGTGGCTGGCCTATAGGCTGCAGCTGACTTTTAGTTTTAGCTGGTGCCTTCCCAGAGGTGGCCCAGAAAAGGCAAGACTTATGACAAAAAGCAGTTTGGGCTATTTTGTTAAGGAAAGACCTGTTTTTACCTAATTTTGTTCCAGGGACTTTTCGCAATGGGATGTGCATGATAACTGCAACACAACAGAAATTTGGGCTGTGGTTGACCCTTTAAGTCTGTCTTTCTTCCCCTCCCTTTCTCTAGTTCCCTTTCTCTGGGACTGCCTGGTGGAGAGCAGAGGGCTGGTGTCAAGAGGAGACTTTTCCCAGCTAGTTTGGTACTTTGTGACTAGGATCTTCCAGGCCTCACAATCCTGCTCCCATCACCATTAGCTGGTCACCAAAGAGTTTGAAGAATGTGCTGGAAAAGCTGTTTTCATGGAAGACACCTGTGTGTGACTTATTTATTATAGAGAAGCTGCTGCACATCAAGTTCCATGCAGTTCTTAACAGCATAGGACCTTGATCTAATGGCAAGAGGACCAAGGCACCTGGGGATCTTGTTCTGCTTCAGCCTTCATCTGCCTTTACAGCCACTGAGATTCTAACATCTTCTTCTGCCTGCTCTGCCATTGAGTTTTTGTAGGCCCATGGCTGGGGATTTGGCAGGCTTACTGGGCTCTGTACAGCTGTGGGGCAGAGTTATACTGCTGCCCAGTGCATCCCAGTGCAGGTGGTGGATAATGGAATGACCTTCAGGGACGGTTAACTGTGAAAAAAGCAGAGGTAACTCTGATGAATAAGCAGTCACGGACCAAGCAGTGGCAGCACTACCAAGCTGAGATGAAGACAGCTATTAGTAATTATTTATTTCCTGAAAAGCCACATATATCTTTTGATGCAGAAATCTGAGCGTCTTGCCCAGTGTTTAGATAGAAAGATGTGTTCCTGGAAATGAAACTAACAAAGTCATCTATCTCATCCATAAGGCCTCAACTGCCTACATTGAGCAGACTGCAGGGACATAAATTGTTAAGGAAGATAGAAGATTGTAGCAACAATTCCAGCCTGTTAGCAAGGAGTGTAATTGGTTGGTATACCTAGCATAAAAGCCACTCACAGTGTCCACCTTAATCTTTGTGAAACAGGACCTATTGGCCTGCATGGGCAAAGAGGGCCCCTGGGGACTCAGTCATTTTGGTCATATAGATTTCATAGACATTAGGGCTGGAAGGGACCGCGGAAGATCATTGAGTCCAGCCCCCCACCCCAGGGGCAGGAAGTCAGCTGGGGTCATAGGATCCCAGCAAGATAAACATCCAAATTTCTCTTGAAGGCATTCAAAGTAGGTGCCTGAATCACCTCTGGTGGCAGTCTATTCCAGACTTTGGGGGCTCATATAGTAAAGAAGTTCTTCCTACTGTCCAGCCTGAAACGGTCATGGAGGAGTTTGTGACCATTTGACCTTCTCATCCCTTGGGGCACTCTGGTGAACAGACATTCCCCCAGATCCTGGTGAGCTCCCCTTATAAACTTATAGGAAGCCACCAGATCATATGATATACCTTCCCTCTCCTATAGCTGTTGTGATATATTTTTCTGCTGGTTTTATGCTAAAATGCATGTTTATGCTTGAAATGATCCATAAAGATTTTTTTAATACATAAAAAGAGGTCTTTAAAAAAGTACAAAACCACACCATGCACATGAATGCAGTAAACAACAAAGTACATTGCAAAAAACGTAAGCAAAACTTGGGAAAGAGCCAAAGAACAAGCTAATAGGGATATAAAGGGATGGGGAACAAACACAGGATTCATAACTAGGAACAATTACTAGCAAGTCCAACAAAAGTGAGCACTTCTTACAGCATGGAGGAGAGCATCCTTAATATTCATTATAAGGCCTGGGTCCATGAGGGCTGGGGTAGTAAGGCAACAGCTCAGCATTGAAGCTGGTGAGATCTAAGGGACTTAGCTTCCAGAAGGAGCAGTTCTTCCTGCTCCCAGCAGAGTACCTTAAGTGTTGGGCAGAGCTGGTCCAACCATTAGGCGAACTAGGTAGATGTCTAGGGCACCAAAATTTGGGGGTGTGCCAAAATTATATGCAGAACAAAATAACAGGAACATCATTCTAAATAACAACCCTGGCCAGCTATGGCTTCACTTTGGTTTAAGACTTTTGACTTGGTATGGGGAGAAAGACATCTGAAATTATCTCAGAGGAAAGATCACTAGAATCATGACTCCTACCTTTTCAATTCTCAAGCAGACTCAAGACAAAAGCATACCACTGTCAAAGTCATCCTAAAAGATAAACCCCTACTCCTATATCATCTTACAGCTCAAGGCACAGATTTCTTACACCTTCCTTCTCCCTTCCAACCACACTTTTTAAAATATAAAGCACCCTAGGTTTCATCAGTTGTGTTAAGATTTTGTCAAGAGTAAGATGGCCAAAATACGCCAACTCCGGGTATGGATATGCATCATGCCCATAATTCAGGAAACAGACTTTAAGGTAGGAATTTCTTGGGTCAATTTTGTAGATCTTGTTTAATATATATTATGTAGAACTGATGTACAAATGTAATTATTATTGTAGGTACACCTGAGTGGTCACTTCTAATATTCTCAGTTTTATAATGTCTAGAAGTGGTCGGAGTAGGATTGCTCAATCATTACATTTAATTCTTGTAAGAATGCACGTGATTTTTTTTTAAGTAAGTCAAGCTAGGGGTAAACCTTTGTGTACATATTATGTTTGGATATTCATGTGAGAGATACATAACATTTAGAATAAGTGTGTTAATGCAGAATAAGTGCTAATTAATTGCTAGCAAACTCAATAGATATTTTAATTAGTTTGTTATATAATGCCTGTATCATTGTTGTGTAAGGAAACAGTTGTATGACTGTGTGCACAGAACATGTTTACACCCTTAATCATACATCCTAACAAATACCTTCTTGATTGCAGGGGCAATTTGCCCATTAAGGCACTTTAGACAGTGCCTGGGCATATTTGTTCCATGATAATTTAATCAATTGTCCACATTAGTAATGTCAAGACAGTCAGCATTGTCTTTGAAATTGTACTTAGACTGATCATTCTTTATATTGATAATTTATTTGAAACAGTTTAAAACTGTTTCAGGGGAATGGCACCTTGGCAGATAGAAAAAAAACATCTAGAGCTCAGTAATGTAAACAAAAAGCTAAAATTGATAAAGGCATACCTTCATTCTTCTGTGCTTCAAGACAGACTTGTTAGATTGGCCACTGTGTTGATAGAACATGAAATAGCTGGAAAAAGTTTATCTTGAACTTGTTTCTGAATTTGTGAAACTGAAATCACAAAAAGTAAAGTTCTTATTTTTTACACAAATATTCATGAGGATTTTCTTTTAATTGTACATGTATTATAATAAATTATATTAGCGTTTTTGCAGTATCATTGTGTTACAGTTAATTAAAAGTGTGAAAAAAACCAATAAAAATTGTTTTTATTGTTTTGTTGTTCATTTCAAATATCAAATAAGTACATGCAAAAGTTCATTATATACTTCTTATTTTCCTCTATATTGGAAGTGGTGGGGGTGTCAAGGTACGTAGTTCACCTAGGTTGCCAATTACCCTGGGACCAGCCCTGGTGTTGGGTGCTACCAAGGCTGGATCTAGAGGCAATGCAGTGGCACACCTGCAACCCCCTTTCCAACCATGTTGCCAGAGTAGTAGCCAGGGATTTAAGTCTCAAGGAAGGTAAGCACTTTTCCCTTCCCTTTTCCCTCTGTGGTCAAACGCATGCCCCTCCCCAGCCCCCTGTCTGCTGCTTGGAGGGGGTCAAGGAGGGGAGCTCCTGCCCACTCCAGATGGACTGCATTCCCTGTGTTCTCCCAGAGTTTCCCTGACAGCTCAGGAGCAGGTGCAGGGAGGGGGAACATGCTCCCTGGCCACTGCTTCTGCTGCTGCAGTTCCCAGTGATTGCAGTGCACATGCAGCCCAACTGGAGCTGGCAGCAGCAGGCAGGTGATGGGGGGGAAACGATGAAGAGAAAAGTGGGAGGTGAGGGGTTGTGCCTTTGACCACAGAGGGGAAGGGAGTGAGGTAATGCTTACCTTCCTTGGGATTTAGACAGGGTTGCAGCAGCAGCAGCCAAGGGATGAACCACATCCCCCTTTGCCAAATCTTGGATCCATTTCTGCAGCCATCCCTGTAGTTTACAAAATGAGTTGAAACCACCATGCTTCAACCCAGTCAGGATAGGGACAGCCAGGTCCCCCCCCAGCACGGCAGAGGTCAGATGCATGCAAAGGGGGCACCCCCCTTCACAAAATCCTGTATCCACTCCTGGGTGCTACTGCCATGATGCCATTGGTAAGAAGGTCATGTTTCCTTAGGATTACCATATTTCCAATTCCAAAAAGAGAGGACACCTGTTGGGGACACACCTCTCCAGCATGTGTTTCTGTGCTGTAGTGGTGATCACATTCGCTTAACATGTGAAAGATCCCCAGATCGAAACTAGGTAAAAACAGGCTGATGATGGCTGGTCCTTTCATGGTCCCATACTGCAAGGTCCCTTCCAGCCCCTAACAATCTATGAATCTCTTCCAACCCACAATCCCTGGCCTTGTCAAAGCCCCTTACTCCTAGCCCTACTGGTGCCCCTCACTCCTAACCCACAGCCCCCCACCCCTCACTCCTTCCCTCAGTGCCCTTCACTCCTGACCCACAACTCTCTGCTCCCCACCAACCCTGCCAGAGGGAGCCCCTGGCTGTCCCTATCCTGACTAGGTTGAAGCATGGTGGTTTCAACTCATGCAGGTGGTGGAGGGAGACCAGCCCTGGCACAAGCTGGAAGGAGGAGGAGCAGAGTCCTGAGGCACCCCCTGCCCTAAGCTGGGGCTCCCATGCCATGATAGATGGCCTGCCTAAGGCCTTGTCTGGACAGTGTCTCTTAGCCATGCTATGACACTTCCTACTGCCTTCAAAGGCTCCCCCCACTCTCTTTCCCTACTGGAGGGGCAGGTGCCTCCCCCACAACCTCAGCACCCAAGCAGAAACACACTCTCCCCAAGACTTGGCCCTCCAACTCCCACCCCACCATAACCTTACCTGCATCCAGCTGGAGCAGCTGCTTCCATCACCCTGCCTAACTGCATGCCAACATGTGTGTGCACCTCCAATTGCCCTCCCCCATCTCCCACCAGCAGAGCAGAGCATAATCCCAGACATCTGTTCAGATTTTAAAAAAAAATAAAAACTGCCCGGATGTAGATTGGAGGACCTAAAAAGAAGGCATGTCCAGGAAAACAAGAATGTACGGTAACCCTATGTTCCCCACGAACTGCAGTACTTTCAGCAGCAACACCTCTACATGAAAGAGGCTGAGGGAGGCATTCAAAAAGGGTTGGGCTAAATAAAGGCAGTCAGTTCATTCTATCTGTTGGTTTATTGTGTCCAGCATTGAACTTCCCACTCAGTTTGGAGATCCCCCTAGATGAGTTCCAGTATCTCTTTTCCTCCAGTATTAGGATCCTTGGTCACTTCCATGATTTTATTTATTCCAAAGGTAGTCGAGGTACCAGTACTCTCTCTCTCTCTAACCTTCCATATGTCTTGCAGACTTCTCAGAAGAATCACCTATCTGTCCCTTTCCCCCCCCCCCATGTTCAGCAGGGCTTCTTCCCAGTTCTGGGTGACCCTGGCATCAGTAATTCCTATCATTTTGTAGTTCTGAATGCCTTAGTGGTGTCTAGAGACCTCACCAGGGACAGCAAGAACCTTGTAGTTTTCATGTCCTGGGGAGTGTACAACTTATGCACTGGTGCAGGCAAGATGCACAGGATGGAGGGGCTAGTTTTGTAATCCCTCTTTCAGTCTGTCCCAACTTGGGATCATGGAACACCTAGTCCATTTTATAAAAGAGCAGCAAAACTACTTTACCAGAGCCTAAGAGAACCTTATTTGTAGTTTGCTGCTCTTCATTAAGTACTTAGAGAGGTCCTGGAGAATTAGTTAGGCAGAAGTCAGGGTATATTTTTGCCTTACAGATTAACTAAATCAGAAATGTATAGCATAAGCTTCCACGAGCCCAACCTCACTTCCTCACATGCTGTGAAAGGACATGCACAAAGCAGCGTCGCCTGTTCTGTGCATGCCCTTTTACAGCATCTGATGAGGTGAACTTGGGCAAATGAAAAGCTTATGCTAATCATCTCTGGTTTAGCCAGTCTTCAAAGTAAAAATCTACCCTGCCTTCTTCCCAGTGTTGTGACAAGGAAGTTTGGTGCCCAGAGCAAAGCCCTCAACAGCAGTCTGCCCTCATACCCTACCCATGCTTGCTGGGGAGTGCACACAGCAACAGGAGCCACCCTCCCTCTGTCCCCATGCCTCTCCAAATGAGCCACTCACAGGTCCATCCTGGACACCACCCTGGCTGGGCACTGCCTCTTGTCACCCCTTTCTTTCAGCACCTGGGGCAGTCACACTGCTCACATCCTCCCCCTTCCCCCCCCGCACTATGGCACTACTTCTCCCTGACTTCAAACAAACTTGATTAACTACCTCTCTCTGTTCATAGTTTAATTAGTGCCAGACACCTATTCAGGAAATGAGGGCAAACTAACATTCCTCAAAGGTAAAGCTTGGTTAAAAGACTGCCCTTGTTTTCTGCAGAAAGTCTAGTCAGAAACCCAGACTATCTTTGCTCATATTGTCACCTACCTGAGGGGATCAGGAGATAAAATACTGGTATTTTTTTTCTCAAATATAAAAGTGAAGCTGAGGACTTGATGGAGGAATCTATATTTGTGTTAGTACATACCATTCTACATTACCTTGCTTCTGGAGATGGCCGCACTGGAATGGAGTGCTGCTTCCTGCTCTTTTAACTACCTTCACAAGCCTGTTTGGGTCCCATTACAAAAAGAGGGGTAAGTGCTACATACAAATTCCTTGCAGTTTTCTGTTTGGTTCATTTGGAAAAGTGGAGGATATGCATGGTCCAGGTCTGTTGGGCGTATTTCCCAGCACGTGCTGACAATTCACCATATACTGACAACATTTGCCATTAATTAGGTAGAGCTAAATTACATAAAAAAAATATAGATAGATGACACACAAATCTTGAACTGATAGCAGGTTATTTCCACAGATTAGAAGAAAAGAAACAAACTCACTTTGTTTGCCCATACTCTTGGAAATGTATACGGAGTGTAATGTGGATGCAATTATACTTGCATAAAATCTGTTTACATAGACATAGTTCATTCCCCTAAATTTAGATAGGCTGTTGAAGCGTGGAAGAGTACATGGCTCTAGAAAATAGGGGATAGAATTGGCAGGGATATGGGAAGGATTTATATCAGTTATGAAAGTGTTCATTTTAAAGCAAATTATATAAATCTCATAAATAAACCAATAGCTCAGAATTATACAGTATATCACTCCACACTGGAAAATTCCCTTTTAGTCTGCTTCTCTGTTTGATGTGTATGGAGAAAGTAATGTGAAATGTTCAAGGTCTCTTTTTTCTTGGATTCAGGATTGTTGGTTGGTCTAAAGACATAGACAAGTTTCTCTAGTAAATGTGATTTTTTTTTATTAGACCAACTAAATAGTTGGAAAAAATGTTGGTCTAAATAAATATCACACTTACCCAAAGAACCTTGTCTGTCTTTTTTCTGTGATGCACAATTTGATTAGTCACTCTTATACTTCCTTCCTCTGTGACAGGGCATTTAAACAGAATTCACAGATTTGTTGGAATCTGACAAGACCACACCATAAGCACTTCTACTATGGCCTCAAACTTGCAGGTTATCAACCAAGTGCCTTAGTTCCCATGCCAGCTCACACCAAGTCTTAGGCTTTCACTAATAGATGTAGCTTCTTCCCAAAATAAGTAAATGAAAATAAACCTAAAAAGGCTGGAAGCCTTCAGATCCATTATTTGGCTGACGTGTTCTGGATGTGGTAACCAGCTAGCTCCTGGCTTCTTAAGTAAAATACCAGATCAAGATTCTCTACATTATCTATATTTTTGTCAAAAAGATATTTAATTTTAAGATCCTCTTAATGAATAAAGAAATACAATGCACTAAAAAGTTTATCTATCCAATCTAGGATTTATTCTTCTGTATTTTAGATCCAAAGGGCTTGATTCCACTATTCTAGAGTCATTTACACTAGTGTAAAGCAGGCATACTCGTTCTGATAAGGACAGGAAGTTATACTGCTTTTAAGTAGGTCTAAATGGCCATAAAAGGTACAAGGCAAAAGAGAAAAAAGGCCTACTTGTTCATATCCTCAGTTATACCCTTTTGTACATTTCCTCTATGCCATCCAGATTAGACCTATAAACAGTGTTATCTGAAGAAAATATTAACTTAGTTTAGGAAATACAGGTTTCCCTCACTTTATGCTGCAAATGCATTCCTGGGAAATGGTACATAACTCGAACCTGCATAAAGGGAATGCACTTTACAATGTAACATATAGGGTTATGTTTCAAGACCCCAACTGGACTGACCCCCCAGACCCATTTTTATCACTTTTACAGGACAATATTGATACTCATCAGCAGCAGACAGTACACACAAGCACAGGGCACTATCATAACAGGGATGGCAACTACCGAAACCTGTGTTGCAGACAAGAAGTGAAGAGCACAGATCCACACAGGAGACTATATTTTGGTGCACACCACTCCCACGATACACTGCACAAAGCAGCTAACTGTGGGCTACCACCACACTGATCACATAAGAGTGAATTTACACATACAGAACCTGCATAAAGTGAGGGAAACCTGTAAACATTGAGGGAGAGTTTTGGCTCTCCCTGAAGTATCAAGTACAGGCCATTACCAAAGCCAGAGAACCAGACTTAGCTGATCTAGCCTGGCATAGTAAATTATACTGCAATATCTGCAGTTTGATATCTGATATGCATGACTTGCTGACTATGAGCGATTGCTTGGAAAGCAATCGCTATCTCATGCAGTTACCATGGAAATCAACAATTTTATATATTCTTCAAATCCTGGACTACCATAGTGCTACAGTGCTACTGTACTAGTGTACCCTAAAACATAGCTCCTGTACCATACAGTGCTACAGTACCATAAAATACAGTGCTACCAAGTATATATTGTATGTTAAAAAGCAATAGTTTTATTAGACGATAAATTAAAATTAGAACTTTGTGCAGGCCAGGCAATACATATGCAAAGAACTTTTTTTTTTTTTTTTTTCTTCACGTAGAAGAGCAATTGTAGACATTGTATGAATGCATTCCTTTGATCCTTTGATGTTTCCTGTATTAACACCACCAATGTGACCTCATTTGTCACAGTAATCAGTGTGCATCAGTGATTTTTAGACAAAGTGCCTCGGGGGTGCCATGCAGTATTAGCACTGTTAGATGTGCAAACACCTACATGACTCATCATAATCTAAACCCAGAGATTTCAAGTAGGAATCCACAGTGTCTAAAACACTGCAACTGGAAAATTGTTATGTTATTTTTCTCTAGTCAAAAAAATGAGTTAAAGCCAAGAGGTGTGCCTTGAGTTTAACAAGGGATGACTTGAATCTAAAAAGGTTAAGAAACACTGGCA
This sequence comes from Crocodylus siamensis, assembly GCF_052110815.1. NCBI lineage: Eukaryota > Metazoa > Chordata > Crocodylia > Crocodylidae > Crocodylus > Crocodylus siamensis. The sequence goes on from NC_143395.1 coordinate 121,221,507, forward strand.
TTCAGCATATGTCACTGTATTAACTAACCAGTAACACTCTCTTAAACAAGAGAAGTTTCTTAGGCAGCATCCCTATAGTGAATTAATGCTAAAAACTTCACACAGCTGATAGTTGTGACTCGCTCTTTGGAACTGGATCCCCTCCCTCCAATGTCACACAACCAGGTTGCTCCAGGGTGCTGCTACTGCTGTACCACACACTAGCAGCACCCTGCTTTCCATCAGCTCTAACAACAGCTATCACAAGTTAGCCCTCTTAGGTGGACTGGAAACTTGTCCTTAAACTCTCCTGAGATTCATTAGCACCCACTCATCCAGTTAGACTATGAATTTATCCAAAGCAAAATTTAGCTTAAGTAGTCTTGAAGATTTTGGAGACCCAATTAATTTACTCCAGCATAATAGGGGTACACATGTAGAAATACAACATTTACTGTGTAGCTAATTAGTCTACTGAACAGTAAACATCTCGTGTGGATGCACTCACTGGGATTCTCTTACATGGTCTCCTTGTAGCATCACAAGAGAGCTTTCTCTTTTGACTGTCCAATGATTCAGCTTCACCAAAAAGGTTGAAGCATACCCTAGATCAAGGTTTGACAACTCCTCAGTCACAAGAGCATAGCACACAAGGCCATTTTGGCTGGCACACCACAGCCATTCCAGGATCTGGGCACTGCTGCTAGCCACAGAACCTGGGCTGTTCACACAGCTGCACCAGGCTCTGGAGCCCCGGCTAAGCTCCGTGGAAGCTGTGGCTACACATGAGTCTTGGGGAGGACAGTGGGAGAGTGGCTGAGATTGTGCTGCCCCAAGCCCCTTCCCAGTCATGTTCCTTGAGGTACTGACCACTAATAGCTTGGTCAGGGCTGCAGAGCCCAGTTGGAGCCCAGCACAGCTGTTTGCAACCTCCCAGATTCCTGCCACCACTGGTCCAGGCTCTGGGCAGCTGTAGCAGGCAGGCTACAAACAGCTGTACCAGGGTCTGGAGCCCCAGAACCAGTTCCATGGTGCCAGCAGCTGCATGTAAACTTTGGGGCACATGGTGGGGAAAGAGCCGGGGTAGTGCAACCCCAGCCCCTTTGCCACCATCTGCCCAGAGGCATTCATGCACCTGCCATTAGCGGTGAGGATTGGCCCCCTCATGTCTCCCCTTCCATCTGCTTCTGGCATGCCAAATCAAGATGTGGTTCAGGGGTGGCCAAAAACATTGTTCAGGGGTGGCACATGGCATGATGCTGGCACCATGGTGCGAGGGTGCGGGGCCTAGGGGCGGCCGTGAACTCCCTAGCGCCCCCTACCGTCACGTTAGGGTGAACGTAGCACCCTCAGAATCTCGCCCGCCACGACTTTGATGACTAATATATATAGTATGGAGGCTGCCTGTTTCCCTAGTGGACGGTACTGGTGTTCCTGTCCCTATTCCAGCATGGGGTATCTATATGCGTCCCGCCTTAAGGGCTATGCGTGCCTCCAAACCTCCCCTTTAGCACGCCCCAAGCCTCGCAGCTGTTCTGGGGGACGTTTGTATAGTCCCTCGGCCCTCGGGTGCCCTCGTTCTCTCTCTCGGGCCCCGGGGCCCCTCGCCCACCTGGCGCCCCCTTGGGCCGGGCTCCTATCTCCAGCCCGCTCCCTGCGCCCTGGGCCTGTCTTACTGGCATCCAGCTAATCGCTGGTGCCCCCTGGGTCTAGAGCGCCATCGCCGCCCTAGTCCCAGCGCCATCGCCGCCCTAGTCCCGGCGCCATCGGGTGGCTCGCTACCATGGGTTATTCTGCCCCGCTCTGGGTCCTCGCCCCCTTTGGGGCCTGTACCGCGCTCTGTCTCTGCCCCGCCCTGGGGCCTCGCCCCCTCTGGGGCCGACACGCCGCGCGCCTCGCGCTCTGTCTCTGCCCCGCCCTGGGGCCTCACCCCCTCTGGGGCCGACACGCCGCGCGCCTCGCGCTCTGTCTCTGCCCCGCCCTGGGGCCTCGCCCCCTCTGGGGCCGACACCGCACGCTTTGCGCTAGAGGCACAGGTGCTCGCCGCTGTGCCTATCTCCTTGACCCTTCTCTGGGTCTAGTTGCCCCACTGGGCAACACCCCACCCTCATGGGCTGGGGTCTGCAACCTTGTACACCGCGCCTCCCTGGTGCAATACGGTGCCTCCCTGGCACTGTGCCCCTACTGGGCACTGGGAACCCCCAAGCTGTTGGGGAGCCACTGTGAGGCCTCCTCGCTCCCCTACAGCCTCACCCGGTCCTCCGGTGCAAACTGTAACTTAAACTCAAGCCATCTGGCTGCAACATAAACACCGAGGCTCCTTATGCCTAACCATAACTCCAAGCCCTACCAGGGCTCTCAGTCCTACCTCCCGTCAGGGCGATCTGGTTCCCCGCATCATCACAGCCGGTTAGTGTGGTAAGGCCGCGACCACTAACTCCGGCCACTCAGCTCAGCCACAGAGCTCCTGCTCCTGCAGCAGCCAGAAGGGAACTGTGAGTCAGGCTCCGGCCTAAGCTGTTTATAAAGGCCTGGCCCTGCCCCCTTCTGGCCATGTGACCCGCCTGGTCGCCCTGGTAACCAGCACCTGAGCTGCCTGGGTGACAGTCACGGGGCACCTACGTGACTCCGTGACACATGGAACTGGTTCTGGGGCTCCAGACCCTGGTACAGCTGTTTGTAGCCTGCCTGCTACAGCTGCCTAGAGCCTGGGCCACCCCTGCCACCCCGGAGTGCCAAAAACATTGCCAAACCCAGCACTAAGTTCTGCCCACCTCAGGATAGTTAGCATAAAACTTGTACAAAGTATTGATATAGAAATGCAAATTTAAGGCTTTTTCACATTTTGTTATGAAATAAAAAATAGAAAGGATGTAGTCAAGTGCTCTAGTCAGTAGGCTATTAGGCTGATGGACGCTTTTCCTTCTCCTCAGGATATTTCTGTGGATAAAAAATTGGGACTTGTCACTGAAATTAAATATTTGCCAGTGTATTAATATCATAAGAGAATGTAAGGGATCTAAACATCCAAGTGGTTTTGTGGCTGCTTTTCAGGATAGATTAGGACTGTTTAATGTATAAGTGCCTCTTAAAGATGATTTGGATTTGTCCCATGTTGCTTTACATTCCTGTTTTATTTTGCAGAGATTATGAATGAGCATATGAACAAATATGAGCTGCTATGCAGGTGAAGGTCAACTGAAATGTATTAGTGAACCCATAGCATTTTTTTTCCATTTAAAGTGAAAGATGAAATAGTATAGACCAAGGGATCCCAGACTGTGGTACACATACCCCTGGGGGTATGTAAGAGACCTCTGGAGGGGTATATGGGAGAAATTGTGTAATGGTGGAGTTTCGTTATAATAATAATTGGCATTTAAGGAGTTAAAATATAAAACATATGCTGGTAGGAGAACATGGGCTGCTTGTAAATGTGGATGGGGGTACGCAATAAGAAAAAGTTTGGGAATCTCCAGTATAGACTAACACTAATAGTACTTCACGGGAGATAAGCATAGTTTCCTTTCGTGGGCGCTTAACTCTTGAGCCGTATTTCTTCAATAGAAAAAGCTTCTTTAAAGTTTTCAGATAGTGTGCTGGCTGGATTAAAAATTCAAGTGTTGAGTCTACAAGTTACTTTTATGTAGTTTTCAGTACTGTTAGCAGGTATTCAACAAATGGGATGGCTGTTGATACCTACTTTCAGTAATTTATATCAAATGAGTTAACACTGAGGATTCAATTGACTGTATCCATGCAGCTACACTCCAGATACCCATCTACCTTAGTGAGAATGTCATTAGAAATGTCTTCATGTTTGTTTCTTAGTTGAGAATACTTATAAGAATGTTATTGTCATCTAATTTAGTTAATTGATGTTAGTGCTTGCATGTGTGCTCGCTTATGGATTGATATTAATTTTACTATTTATTTCTTGTGAATGTATTGAACAATGCATTATTGATTGGTTAGTATTTGCAAAACAATCTGAAAATATAAAGAGTATAATGATACAATGCTAAAGGACAAGTTATATTTTTCTTCCTAGTAGTAGTAAAGATTATTATTATACAACTGGAAGTTTCTGTTATTGTCTAACATTGGCAGACAAGCTACTTGCACATTTTATCTGTGTTCACTTCCTCCCAAAATGACAGTTTCAATTCAGGAGATATTCTGTAATTCTGAATATTATGATAGCTGATGGAGAAGGTAACTATAGGACAAAACTCCTTCCTTATGATTCATATTTTTTGCACAGTGTCACACTACAGGGTGCATGTTAAAAAACTGATTCACCATATGACTCACTTGAACAGCTAGAGCAAAGCTGTTCTCAGTTTTTTATTTCACTTCTAGAGTCGCATTCTTCTCTGCTTCCCTGAACCTAGTCACAAGGCTCTCCAAAGCACCTCATGCACATGGCTACCCTGGAAGAACAAGTTATCTGCCTGTTCAGGATTATGCTGTAATTTACATTTATGTGGGATCATCAACATGAGCCATTAATGTGCAGCAATAAAGTATGGGGCTTATTGCTGCACAGTTTATTGCTGCCAGGAAGCTCCCTGGTATGCCATTTAAACATGCATCTGGACTACAGCACATGGAACTGGGTCACACCAGCCCCATCTGGCAAGGGACCCAGAGAGTCAGCCTGCCAGCCTAGGGCTGCCCCAACCAGATTCAGTGTGATGCAGATGGGCTGGCTGCCAGAAGGCAGCCCCCTCATTGAAGCACCTTTATGCCACAGGCAGCTGGTCAGTGTCTACATGTGCACTGCTGAACATGAAAACCTCCACAGCAGGTTAGTACTTGTGAGTGTCTATAAACATGGTAATTCATATTCTAATTAAAACACATCAGAGAAGACTCAATTAATCAAGTTTGCTCCATGTTTTATTTAGAATCCTCCAGTGTCACCTCATCATCATTCGTATTTAAGTCCCACACGTTTCAAAAACTAGGTTTTTGAACTACACAAAAGTTCTAGTCCTAGTTCACCTAGGATGTCTAGGTTTTCCCAGCTACCTACTACACTCAGGCCATGCAGGTAGGCTCTGAGCTCCCCCTCATCCCCTGCAACAAGGGCTAACCTATGTTCTGCTTCCTGCAGGCATGCTTAGAGTAAAGCTCAAAAGTTAAAGCATTTTTGCTGTGGTCTTCTTGAATGCCTCTAATTAGTCTTACTGTAGTAATTTGATTAATAAATGAGAAAGGGACTGATCACAAGTACTTTCAAAATAATACAACTAGCTGGTTTCCTACCTAACCATAGCCTCCATTTTATAAAATATGGATCAGAATATACTGGGGAGCTGTGTTCAACTAATTGTGTCTTTTGGCTTATGAAGTTCAGCCGAAGTGGAAATACATGTTGCTTTGTGGGTTTGCATTGGTAGAAATGAGAGAGTAATCAAAATCAGTGTGCTTGAGAGCTTCACATTGAAAAAAAAAGCAACAGCAAAGAGAAAAATAAGCTGTACTTTGCTAAAATGCATCTAAATGAAGTTTGGTACTTTGTTCTAACAGCATAAGGTTGGATTGAAAAATTAATATTCAAAGTTCAGAGTTATTTGTTCTAAGGAAGTCTAAGTAAGACAAAAATGGATTTTTATAGAATTAATCTAAAAAAATATTGTACTTAATATTGCTATTTCCCCACTTGTGAAATAATAAGCTAGACAGAAATATTTTTATTTAGAGCTGTTGGCCATAAAAATATATATTTTTTAAATCACTTTGGTTTTCACTCAAAATGTAAATATTTTTGTCACTTGGTAGAGTTTGGGTTTTGACAAACATTATGGGTATGATTTTTTTTCTGTTTAGCTGAAGTGCCTTTTTTGTCAAAAAAATGAGCAAAAGAAAAAGGTCTATTAACTCTAATCCCAGTACTAAAGCTGGAAGCAGCATAGAAGAAGAGTTTCTAACATAGTTTACAGTAACCCTACACAGAGCGGACCTCACCTGAAACTATCATACTTGGTCTGGGTTTTGAGTGTACAACTATCAACATTAGCAGCAGAAGCACAAATTGACTAAGTGTTGAAGCTTGAGCTATGTTGGCTCATGGCTTAGTCCATAACAAACATAGCCTGAGGTTTTAATTTGATTTTAGCTAGAATTTCATTCTGAAAGTCTCTCTCACCTGTGAATCAAGACAATGAAATTTTGCAGTGTTATTCATACTAGTCTCACCTTAGGTTGATACATAAACCTTCTAATCCCTTGACCTCACTATTTCCATCTGTCCTTAATGGTTTGAATTTAAAATAGAATATCAATTTGCACTCTACATACATACTAAATTCTATGTGGAAGGTCTCTGTCTAGTCACTAAACAAGCATGGATGTAAACTGGTCATTCAAGGAACCGCATATATGTAATATACACCAAATATTTTGGTGAGACTACCTCATTCTGCTCTTGAGAGTGGAGGGAAAATAGCTCAGCCACCATGTCAATTTTCTTATGGTACCTAGACAAACATCAATGGTGGTACTAGGTATGCTGAAGTGATTATATTTATTTATATATATATATGATGCGTATCTCTCTTCACTATAAAGTGGACTTCTATTACCAGCTCAGTTTATAGAGATATCAGTGATATAATGATTTTTGACTGCTGCAAACTTGAGCCAAATTTAAAATAAAAAAAAATGGCTTGTAGCCAAAAGCTAATATTTTCAGTTGGTTTTACAAAACCAAAAAAAGGTAAACTTCAGTGGAAACAATTGCATTATATTTCCAAGAAATAATAATTGATATTTTTTACCAATGAGTACAATTCAGAAGGATCCTGACAGATTGGAAAGCTGGGCTGGAACTAAAGTGCAAGGCTGACAAACACAAGGTGCTACACATACAAGCTGGATGAAAACTGGCTGCATGGCAGCACTATGGAGAGGGATCGTGGAGTCTAGTTGATCACAGACTCAGTACAAATATACAGGGTGACAGAGCTGCACAAAAGGCAAATATGGTTTTGGGCTGCTTCAACAGGAGCATTAGGTACAAGACTTGGCAGATGACCGAGCCTCTTTATTTGGTACTGATTAGGCCTCATCTACAGTATTGTGTGCAGTTTTGAGATCTGCACTTTAAAAAGGACATGAAGAGATAGAGAGGGTCTGGAGGTGGATGACAAAAATGAAAAAGGTCTTGGAAAGCAAGCTGTATGAGGAGAGGCTGAAGGAAATAGGTATGTTCAACTTGTGGAAGAGGCAACATAATATTAGTTTTCCAGCATGTGAGGTAAAAAGGAGGTAGAAAGAAGAGGTAAAACACCTTTTCACCTTTTCCACATACAGCAGTATTTGGACAAATGACTTGAAGCTGCAACAATGGAGGTTTAGACTGGATAACAGAAAAAAAACCTCCTGATTCTTAGAACAGTGGAACAGGTTGCCAAGGTAAGTTGTGGAATATTCATCATTGAAGATGTTCAAGACAAGTTTGATAAGCATTGATCAAGGCTGTTCCAGGAGTGGCTATTTCTGGACTATGCTATAAGTATTTCCCATGCTTCTGGGTTTTGCCGCTTGCCTCGTAAAGCTGAGAAGAAATCCCTCCCCCATCCTGTTGTTACATGTCTCAGGGGGAAAAAGGGTGGTTGTTTTCCTCAGAAGCCTTGGGTGTTGGCTGCAGCAAAGGCTGGGGATTTTGACTTGGGTGTGCCAGTGTTCCTGCTGAGACTAAGACCCAGGGGGCACCAATATATGTGCTAGGTATCTGGTATGACATTTACAAATCATCATGTGTTGGAGGAGACTTGGTTAATTAAGCCTCCTGGAACATGAAAATCAGTATGCTCCAACAGCCTCCATGTCATGTATGTTCAGTGTCCCTGCACTTCAAAATGACAGTAGGGGCACTTTAACTAAAGCTTGTCAAACGAGTTTTAAGTGCCCCCACCACCATTTTGAAGTGCAGGATGTTGAATACATGTGATGCTGTGGGCACTTTAATTAAAGCAACTGTCAGACCCCCCCTAATTAAAGCGCCCTCCACCCCCTTTCATTCTGGAGCACATGTAAAGATGCCCAGAGATTCCTGGCTAGAATATCTGGCCCCTCCTTTCAGGGTTACACCAATTTCACATTTAGGATCAGGAATAAATTTTACCCTGTGGTGAGATTGGTATGGACTTTGATGGGATTTGCCTTCCTCTGTAGCAGGGGTCAGGCCCTCTTCCTTGGATCTCTTGAATATATTTCAACAATCCTTGAAGCACCAAGACATTGATCACCATTGCCCCCCGTTTTGTGTGTGGCATGTTATAGTGCTATGCCCTGCAATTGTACAACAGAGTTGATTGTGTAGTTTTAATAATAGGTTAGACAAAGGTTTGTATGGGATGGTTTAGATAGGGATGATCCTGACTCAGGCAAGGATTCTTTTAGATGAGTGACCTAGAACATGGGATGAAGTGCACCCTCAGCAAGTTTATGGATGACACCAAGCTATAGGGAGTAGTAGATATGCTGGAGGGTAGGGCTAGGTTGCCTTGAGATCCTTCCAAGTGTGTCACAGGGTCCTGCACAATGTTAGCACTGTTAGGTATGCAAATGTGATTAGTAAAATACATCCATAGATTTCAGATACAAATCCATAGTTTAAAAAATAACATTCTGGCCTGTTGTAGTCCTTCTGAGAATTGGTCTATTATTTTCTGTAGTCAAGAAATGAGTGAAACTCAAGAGCTGCTATTTTCCAATGGGTTCCTTGAATATAATGAGGTGTGCCTTGAATCTAAAAGGGTTGAGAACTACTGTTCTATACCATTTTCAAGGAGCTTTCTGAGACTATAATGATAAAGAACTGTCCTATTTAGGCTTGCATTTGTTCCCTCATGAATACACAGTTTAGGTAACTGAAATATATGGTATTTTTCATGTAGCTTAGCTATAATTATTTGATGCTGTGGCAATGCCACAGCCATTACAGTATCTCCGGAATTAGTTTATTTTCCATGTGTTACCTGCCTATCAGTTACCAGCACTAAATATTTTTTTCTTTGTCTGTAACAGCCATTTTTACAGCATTCTGAATGTTGCACCTGCACCATTAAAAGAAGAATAGAATCAGGAAAAAATAACAACAGGATTAAGAAGACTGGATATTGGGAGGATGGTGAGTGGAAGGCTGGGTATTTCTGTTAGACCCCCGACACCATGTGGCACCCAAAGACTAGGAAGATGATGATTCAATTGCTCAGAGAACAAATACCAGCGCACATTGCTAGCAATAGCTTTATTCAAAATGGAGACAGCTTTGGGCAAAGCTTCAACAAACCAGGGAGCTGCAGCAAACATTAGTTCTTTCCATATTTAGACACTTTGGTTCATGCTTATTAACATTTACTCCACCTTTGTTCCACCCATATTCTCTCCTATCTCAAGCTCTGCCTCTGTTTACTGTTTACTTCGTTAGCATGGAATTACCTATGCATTTCACTCATTTACATGCCTTTTTGCTATGAGTGGATGCCTAAGACTTTGACCTCCGCTTCCTCTGGTCACTTGCTGTTTCTTGCTGACTTCTTTTTTATCTCTAAGGTCTTACTTCTGCTCTATCTCCTGACAATAGCTGGTGGACTGCATCCTGTTCTCCTTAGACAATGAACTATATATCTTACAACACTATCACATTGTTAGGAAAATGCTTGCCTAAGCATCTTGTAATGCTACTTTTAATATATCATTCTGCTTTGTGGTTAGCAGCTTTGCTGGCCACAGGCTAAAGCCTTTTATTCAGCTGTAAACTGAATATTCCCCAAGATCCAAATACAGTCATCCTAACAATTTCATAGCAAAAAGGGACTTTGTCTATGAATGGGAGGATCAGTATATTGTTAATAAAAGAAGGACTTCATAGAAGCATCTTAAGAACTTAATTATTCCAGGCACTAATTTATTTATATAAACTTTTTTCTGTTACTAGAGGCAATTTTGAGGTGTAGTGCTTTTTTTAATTACTGTTTCAAGTTCCTTCTAGGAATTACTTCAGTTATGGGAAGCTGCAAAATGAACTGCTGTGAAAAAATGGACAGTCTTCCAATTTTTATTAACGAAAAACATATTTTTCCCTTTACAGATTTCCTTGGAAAAGCACATCTTTGTTTACATATACAGAGGGTGCCAAAGAGTAAACAAATACTCTTGTCCCACTTCCCAGAAATTGGCTCCTGTTGCTTCAAGCTTTGTTGTGCTAAAATGCAATGCCTCGCTATTACCAGCCTCAAAATGCACCTATTGAATTAAAATATGTACAATCAGGCCTAAGTGATCAGCTAGCAGTATAAAAAAAGAATGCTTTCATGTACAGCTAAGATTAATAGTCTCCTATAATTAATCAGGGAACGTATCCCTGTATAGAACAATTTAAAAACTGCAACCAGACACCAGAGTGTAAATCTTTAATGACTAATAACTCTAGTTTAACTGAACCATGACTTTTTCCTAAGAGAAATAACTTGTAGAAGCACTCCTAAGAATGCCTCCAAAAATGCAGCTGATATTCATACATGTTTTCTAATTTTTGCCAGTGCAACTTTATTTGCAGGACATGAATGATAACAACAGAAACAATAATAGTCCACACCCTGCTCCCTACATGAATAACACTGTTCATTATTTCATAGTCCTCCCAGTCAGGGCTCCCATGCTCTTGACGGTGCCGCTCACATCCCTAATCTGATGGGAGATAACCCCTTGGCCAACTTTAGGGCTTCCTCAGATGCTAGTGTTTGGTGGTTTTGAACCCATTGTTGACTGTTCTCTGCCAGGTCCCCATTGGGGTCTTGCCATAAAGTATATCAGGGCTGCCCAACAGGGTGAGCACTGATTTCTCCTAGGCACATTTCTACTTAAGTTTCTATCAGATCATGGCAGGTGAGTGCTATGGGAGAATCAGGTGATCTCCAGCAAGGACAACTGGCAGGAGGCTTAGGCCCCAGTAGTCAACATTGCCATACTGCCTTTATCTACTTATCTCCCCACATCTCCCTTACTTTCTCACATTTCCTGTGGTATGCTTCAAAGGATCTTGTAGCACCCCAGGGTGCCCTGGTTGAGAATCACTGTTTTAGAACACAGCTGTTCACCATATCATATTCATCACTCCCCAGTATTAGTGTCACTTACTTATAAAACTTATATACAGGAAGGGAAAAAAGAGGGGGTGGGGAATCTTATGAGGAAGAAATGGGTTTTAAAAGGTTAAAAAAATCTAATAAGGAAGAAATGTCATTACCTTTTTGTCTACATTGTCCATTGTCTATTTTCTATTGTCTACATGTACTATTAATGCTATAAAAGGTTTAGTGCTCAGTAAAATACTACACAGTAAGCAGCTTTCTCTGACAGCACATCTACACATGCTTCCTGTTGGAAGCAAATCTGCTCCTACCCTGCTCTGGCCTCCTGAAGGAGCCAGGGAGAGATCCAGGCTCTCCCAGGCTGCTAATCTGGGTCTGGCAGGGAGCATGGGGGCTGGTACCAGTGTGCACAGGGACAGAGAGCACTGCCAGCTGCAGTGGCAGCTGTTCCCTATCCTTGTGCATATCAGGAGGGGTCCTGATGTTCATAGGGCCAGGAGACAGCTGCCACTGTAGAGCTCTCCTAACCCTGTGCACAAGGAGACAGTCCCCATGCCCAGCTGGACAGCTCTTATCCAGCCCCTTGCTGCTCAGGGATTTACCTGCCCAGCCGGTGGCTTGCTGGGAACAGTCCCAGAAGTGGCAGCAAGGGACTTGTGGGGAGATGCACCAGAAGTGGGATAGCTCCAGGCTAACCCCCACTTGGCAGAGAAGCAGAGAGTTCTCCAGCCCTGGTGCTGCTTAGCTCCCAGCTCCTATGGGGAGCCAAGAACTGGGTTGTGCCAGGACAGAGTTGGGCAGAGAGCCAGGAGCTCAGTAGCACCAGGACTGAGGGAACACCCCATCCCCTGTGCCCCTCTGGTGTTGTGACTGACTAGGAGCAAATTTCTTTCTTACATTCAGTTGCCCCCTATAGGCTCTAAGACCCTTTAAGTCTATCTCACTCTCTAAAGTTTACTCCAACTCTCAGGTTCAGGCAGGAGCCCTGCTGCAAGCCTGCTGTCTGGAGCTCCACTGCCTGTGGCTCCTTGGCTTAGCCTACCTGACCAGATCATGGGCTTCTATCCCATTCCTCTCCTTGTCAGGTAATGCCCTCATTACCCCCCCTTCTCCACCTGCCAGAGGCTGCCCCTCTTCTTAAAGTGACAAGCACTTCCAGCACTTTGTCACAAGAGGGATCTCAGGATGTCATCTATTTCAACCTACTACTCAAAGCAGGAACATCCCCAAAATATAATTTCCCAGTGAAGGCTTTGTCTAGGCAGGTCTTAAAACCCTCTAAGGATAGAGATTCCATAACCTCTCTGGGTAACTTGTTCCAGTGCTTTTCAACCCTCCTAGTCAAAAAATTCTTCCTACTATCTAACTTAAAATTCCCTTGCTGCAACTTGAGACCATTGATCCTTGTTCTGTCATCTGCCACCATTGAGAACAATCTAGCTCCATCCTCTTTAGAACCACCCTTCATGTAGTTGAAGACGACTGTCCAAGGAGAGTGGTCGCTCCTTAAGGAGACGCTCCTCCAAGCCCAAAGGGAGGTAATCCCAACATGGATCAAAGGGAGCAGGAGGGCACAGAAGCTCCCATGGTTCACCAAAAGCATCCAGGAATGTCTCCTAGCTAAAAGGGAGGCATACACCCAATGGAAAGGAGGGGCCATCACCAGGAATGACTATACTGCAGTTGCTCGGGGAGGTAGGGGGGCAGTCACGAAGGCCAAAGCAGAGATGGAACTGGACTAGCTTCCTGGATTAAGGACAATAACAAGTCCTTTTTTAAATACATAGGGTGTAAAAAGAAGGTTCTGGGTAATATGGGGCCCCTGCAGGACACGTTTGGAAATTTGGTTGTCACACCAGACGACAAAGCCAACATATTTAACGATTTTTTTGCCTCCATTTTCCTAAGCAGGGACTGCAACAGTCACCCCCCCACACACACTGGGCCCTCCTCAGGCCCCAGGGGAGGTGCACCTAGGCCAAGGGTTAGTGAGAAACTAGTTAGGGAACTTCTGGAGGGACTGGATGTATTCGTCAGCTGGTCTGGACGATCTCCACCCTAGAGTACTAAGGGAATTGGCTGAGGTCATTCCGGGACCCCTGGCACAGCTTTACAAGTGCTCATGGTGCTCTGGTGTGGTGCCAGAGGACTGAAAGAGGGCCAACGTGGTTCCCATATTCAAAAAAGGGAAGAAGAAGGACCTGGGAAACTACAGGCCAGTTAGTCTTACCTTGATCCTGGGCAAGCTTTTTGAGAAAATTATTCTGGCACATATCCACAAGAGGCCAGCAGGGGAGATCATCCATAGGAGCAACCAACATGGATTCATTAGTGGCAGGTCCTGTCAGACCAACCAGGTGGCCTTCTATGATCAGATCACCAAATCATTAGATGGAGGGGTAGCACTGGACATAGTCTTCCTGGACTTTTGGAAGGCCTTTGACACTGTCTCTCACCCTGTTCTCATTAAGAAACTGGGGAACTGTGGTATCGACACCCACACAGTCAATTGGGTCACCAACTGGCTGGAGGGCTGCACCCAGAGAGTGGTAGCGGATGAGCCATTTTCGACCTGGAGGGATGTGGGCAGTGGGGTTCCCCAGGGCTTGGTCCTTGGGCCTGCACTGTTCAACATCTTCATCAGTGACTTGGATGAGGGGGGTAAAAAGCACCCTGTTCAAACTTGCTGATGACATTAAGATGTGGGATGATGTGGGCACACTAGAAGGGAGGAATAGGCTGCAATCAGACCTAGACAGGTTACAAGGGTGGGTGGATGAGAATAAGATGGGATTCAACACCAACAAGTACAAAGTGATGCCCCTAGGAAGGAACAACCAGCACCATACCTAGAGGCTGGGGAACTCTATTCTTGTCAGTACAGAGGTGGAAAAGGATCTTGGAGTCATCATTGAGTACAAGATGAACATGGGCCAGCAGTGTGGAGATGCAGTCAGGAAGGCCTACCGTACCTTGTCATGCATCCACAGACGCAGCTCAAGCAGGTCCAAGGAGGTGATACTCCCCCTCTATGTGGCACTGGTCAGGCCACAGTTGGAGTAGTGCATCCAGTTCTGAATGCCTCACTTCAAGAGGGATGTGGAAAACATGGAGAGGGTCCAGAGGAGGGCCACTTACATGATCGGGGGCAGCAAGGCAGGCCTTATGAGGAGAGGCTACGGGACCTGAACCTGTTCAGCCTCCACAAGAGAAGGCTGAGGGGGGAACTTGTGGCCTGTTATAAACTAGTCAGGGGGGATCAGCAGGCATTGGGGAAGTCCCTGTTCCCCCAAGCACTGCCAGGAGTGACCAGGAACAATGGTCACAAGCTGGCAGAGGGTAGATTTAGGCTAGATATCAGGAGGCGCTACTTCATGGTCAGGGTGGCTAGGATCTCGAACCAACTTCCAGGAGAAGTGGTGCTGGCTGCTACCCTGGGTGTCTTTAAAAGGAGGTTACATGTACACCTTGCTGGGGTTGTTTGACGCCAGTACTCTTTCCTGCAATGGCAGGGGGTCAGACTAGATGATCTACTCAGGTCCCTTCTGACCCTAGAAACTGTGAAACAACGAAACTATTAAATCTTCAATTCTTTTCTCCAGACTAAATAATCCCCATTCCCAAAGTCTCTCTTCATAAGTCATGTGCCCCAGACTTCTCACTATTTTTGATCTCCTCCTTTGGACTGCCTCCAATTTGTGCACACTTTTTTTGTCATGGGGAGCACAAAACTGGACACAGTACTCCAAAATGTGGCCTAGCCAGTGCCAAATGGAGGGGGATAATCACTTCCTTGAGTCTTCTGGCAACACTCCTGGTAATGTGACCCAGGATGCTGTTAGCCTGTTACAAAAGCAGGTTGTTATATCATATTAAGCTTATTGTCCGTTATCACCCCTTTTCTGAAGAGCTTCTCCTTGGCTGGTTGGTCCCCAACCTTCACCAGTACATAGGATTGTTCTGTCCTAAGTGCAGGACTTTGCACTTGTCCTTAGTGAACCTCATGAGATTTGTTTTATTCCAGTCCTCCAATTCATATCTCTGAATCCTAGCCCTATCCTCCAGAGTATCAACTACTCTCCAAAGCTTGGTCTCATCTGAAAAATTGTAGCCCCATCTTTCAGATCACAGATGATGATACTGATGACCTCTACCTGACTCAAGAAGTCTATGGGCCAACGAGAGGCAAAGCGCTGCTCGACCTGGTACTGGCTACGGGCGACGACCTAATTGGCGACCTAGTGATCGATGGGAGGCTGGATGACAGCGACCACGAGCTGATCACCTTCACCATCCACCGTAAAGCCGGCAAGTCAGTCAGCAACACAGAAGTCCTTGACTTCAGAAAAGCCGACTTTGACAAGCTCAAGAGGTTAGTCGGTCAGGCCCTCAGGGACCATGACCCCAGGGTGATGGGAGTTCAAGAAGAGTGGTTGCTCCTCAAGGAAGCGATCCTCAATGCACAAGCTAAATCTATTCCAACATGGAAGAAAGGCAGCAAGAAGGCACAGCAGCCCCCCTGGCTCTCCAGGGACCTAGCGGACCTCCTGTGGCTTAAAAGGAAAGCCTACAAAGGATGGAGGATGGGATTCACCTCCAAGGAGGATTACTCCGTGCTGGTCCGGTCCTGCAGGGAGCAAACCAGGAAAGCCAAGGCTGCAACTGAACTCCAACTAGCTTCAGGCATCAAGGACAACAAAAAGTCATTTTTCAGATATGTGGGGAGCCGGAGGAAAAGCAAGGGCAATGTTGGACCCCTGCTAAACCAGATGGGGCAACTGACAACTGACGCCCAGGAAAAAGCCAACCTATTAAATAGGTACTTTGCGTCAGTCTTTCATCAGTCACATGGGATGCCCATGCCTGCTATGGGACAGGGAAATCTGGGTGAGGGGGATCCCCTACCCTCCATCAATGCTGACCTCATGAAGGAACATCTTGAGAAGCTGGATACCTTCAAGTCAGCTGGCCCTGACAATCTGTACCCAAGGGTACTCAAGGAACTGGCGAGCGTCATAGCCCAGCCCCTGGCACGGGTCTTTGAAAACTCCTGGCACTCTGGTGTAGTGCCCGAAGACTGGAAGTAGGCCAATGTGGTGCCAATCTTCAAGAAAGGGAGGAGAGTGGATCCGGCTAACTACAGGCCCATTAGCCTGACTTCTATCCTGGGGAAGATCTTGGAGAAGTTTATTAAGGAGGCCATCCTTGAGGAACTGGCCCAGGCTAACATTCTAAGGGATAGCCAGCATGGGTTTGTTGCGGGGAGGTCTTGTTTGACCAATCTCATTTCCTTCTATGACCAGGTGACCTATCACCTGGACAAGGGAGAAGAGATTGATGTCATATATGTTGACTTCAAAAAAGCTTTTGATCTGGTATCCCATGATCACCTCTTGGCCAAACTGCCCAGTTGTGGCCTTGGCTCCACCACGATCCGCTGGCTGGGAGACTGGCTCCATGGTCGGACCCAGAAGGTTGTGATTGATGGCAATCACTCATCGTGGTGCCCTGTGACCAGTGGGGTCCCTCAAGGCTCTGTCCTTGGACCCATACTGTTCAACATCTTCATTAACGATGTGGACATTGAAGTCAGGAGTGGACTGGCCAAGTTCACCAATGACACCAAACTTTGGGGCAAAGCATCCACGCCAGAAGATAGGCGGGTGATCCAGGCTGACCTGGACAAGCTCAGCAAATGGGCAGATGAGAACCTCATGGTGTTTAACACCGAAAAATGCAAGGTTCTCCACCTTGGGAGGAAAAACCTGCCGCACCCTTATAGGCTCGGCAGTGCTATTCTGGTTAGCACTACAGATGAAAGAGACTTGGGGGTCATCATTGACCACAAGATGAACATGAGCCTGCAATGTGATGCTGCGGCTAATAAAGTGACCAAAACCCTGGCTTGCATCCATAGATGCTTCTCGAGCAAATCCCGGGACGTCATTCTCCCCTTGTACTCGGCCTTGGTGAGGCCGCAGCTGGAGTACTGCGTCCAGTTCTGGGCTCCACAATTCAAAAAGGATGTGGAGAAGCTTGAGAGAGTCCAGAGGAGAGCCACGCGCATGATTAGAGGTCAGGAAAACAGATCTTAGGATGACAGGCTGAGAGCCATGGGACTCTTTAGCCTGGAAATGCGTAGGCTCAGGGGTGATCTGATGGCCACCTATAAGTTTATCAAGGGTGACCACCAGGATCTGGGGGAACGTTTGTTCACCAGAGCGCCCCAAGGGATGACTAGGTTAAACGGTCACAAACTCCTGCAAGACCATTTCAGACTAGACATAAGGCGTCGAGTGGGTAAGGTAACCAGTAGGCTGAACGTGCTGGACTTTAGGAAAGCTGATTTCAGTGAACTCAGGCGATTAGTGAAGGACGCACTGCAGAGTAGTAGTTTTGAAATGATGGGAGCCCAAGAAGGGTGGCTGTGCCTAAGGAAGCTATCCTTCGAGCACAAAGCAAGACGATCCCCGTGCGAGGTAAAAGAGGGAAAGGGGCCAGGAGGCTTCCCTGGCTGACCAGAGAAATCCAGGGCAGACTAAGGGCCAAAAGGGGAGCACATAAAAAGTGGAAACAGGGAGAGATCACCAAAGAGGAATATACCTCTTCTGCTCGTGCTTGTAGGGAGGCAGTTAGACAGGCCAAAGCTACCATGGAGCTGAGGATGGCAACCCAAGTAAAAGACAATAAGAAATTGTTTTTTAGATATATAGGGAGTAAAAGGAAGGCCCAGGGAGGAATAGGACCCCTGCTAAATGGGCAGAAACAATTGGTGACGGACAGAGGGGACAAGGCTGAACTCCTCAACGAGTTCTTCGCCTCAGTGTTCCTAAGCGAGAGGCATGACAAGTCTCTCACTGGGAGTGTAGGGAGGCAGCAGCAAGGCACCAGACTTCCATGCGTGGACCCTGAGGTGGTGCAGGGTCACTTGGAAGAACTGGATGCCTTTAAGTCGGCAGGCCCGGATGAGCTCCATCCGAGGGTACTGAAGGCACTGGCCGACATCATTGCAGAGCCACTGGCGGGAATATTTGAACGCTCGTGGCACACGGGTCAAGTCCCGGAGGACTGGAAAAGGGCCAATGTGGTTCCCATTTTCAAGAAGGGGAGGAAGGAGGACCCGGGTAACTATAGGCCAGTCAGTCTCACCTCCATCCTTGGCAAAATCTTTGAAAAAATCATCAAGGCTCACATTTGTGAGAGCCCGGCAGGACAAATTATGCTGAGGGGAAACCAGCACGGGTTCATGGCAGGCAGATCGTGTCTGACCAATCTAGTCTCTTTTTATGACCAGGTCACAAAACGCCTCGACGCAGGAGGAGGGATGGATGTCGTATACTTGGACTTCAGGAAGGCCTTTGATACGGTATCCCACCCCATACTGGTGAACAAGTTAAGGGGCTGTGACTTGGATGACTGCACAGTCCGGTGGGTGGAGAATTGGCTGGAGGGTCGCACCCAGAGAGTCATGGTGGATGGGTCGGTTTCGACCTGGAAGAGTGTGGGCAGTGGGGTCCCTCAGGGCTCGGTGCTTGGACCGATACTCTTTAATGTCTTCATCAGCGACTTGGACGAGGGGGTGAAATGTACTCTGTCCAAGTTTGCAGATGACACTAAGCTATGGGGCGAAGTGGACACACCGGAGGGCAGGGAACAGCTGCAAGCAGACCTGGACAGGTTAGACAAGTGGGCAGAAAACAACAGAATGCAGTTCAACAAGGAGAAATGCAAAGTGCTGCATCTAGGGAGGAAAAATGTCCAGCACACCTACAGCCTAGGAAATGACCTGCTGGGTGGCACGGAATTGGAAAGGGATCTTGGAGTCCTAGTGGACTCCAAGATGAACATGAGTCGGCAGTGTGACGAAACCATCAGAAAAGCCAATGGCACTTTATCGTGCATCAGCAGATGCATGACAAATAGGTCCAAGGAGGTGATACTTCCCCTCTATCGGGCGCTGGTCAGACCGCAGCTGGAGTACTGCGTGCAATTCTGGGCGCCGCACTTCAAGAAGGATGCGGATAACCTGGAGAGGGTCCAGAGAAGGGCCACTCGTATGGTTAAGGGCCTGCAGGCCAAGCCCTACGAAGAGAGATTAGAGAAACTGGACCTTTTCAGCCTCCGCAAGAGAAGGTTGAGAGGCGACCTGGTGGCTGCCTATAAGTTCGTCAGGGGGGCACAGAAGGGAATTGGTGAGTATTTATTCACCAAGGCGCCCCCGGGGGTTACAAGAAATAATGGCCACAAGCTAGAAGAGAGCAGATTTAGATTGGATATTAGGAGGAACTTCTTCACAGTTCGAGTGGCCAAGGTCTGGAACGGGCTCCCAAGGGAGGTGGTGCTCTCCCTTACCCTGGGGGTATTCAAGAGAAGGTTGGATGTGTATCTAGCTGGGGTAATGTAGGCCCAGCACTCTTTCCTGCTTATGCAGGGGGTCGGACTCGATGATCTATTGAGGTCCCTTCCGACCCTAGCATCTATGAATCTATGAATAAGGAAGAATTTCTTTACTGTTCGAGCCCCCAAGGTCTGGAACAGTCTGCCAGCGGAGGTGGTTCAAGCACCTACACTGAACACCTTCAAGAGTAAATTGGATGCTTATCTTGCTGGGATCCTATGACCCCAGCTGACTTCCTGCCCTTTGGGCAGGGGGCTGGACTCGATGATCTCCCAAGGTCCCTTCCAGCCCTAATGTCTATGAAATCTATGAAATAAAACCAGCCCCTGGACCAACCCCTAGGGAACTCCACTTGATACCAGCTGCCAGCTAGATATCAAGCCATTGATTACTATCCAATGAGTCCAATAATACAGCCACTTTTATGACCACCTTACAATCCATTCATCCAACCTGCACTTCCTTTGCTTGCTTGCAAAAATATTGTGGGAGATCATATCAAAAGCCTTACTAAAATATCAAGCTGTGCCACATCCACTGGTATCCCCAATTCCACAGAGCTAGTCATCTCATCATAGAAGGCAATCAGGTTGGTCAGGCATGACCTGCCCTAGGTGAATCCATTCTCAATATTCCTAATCACCTTCCCCTTCAAGTGCTTAAAAATGGATTCCTAGCTCCTTCAACCTCTCCTCATATGACTTGCCTTCCATTCCTTTGATCATTTTTGTTGCCCACCTCCAGACCCCCTCTAACTTCTCATCAGCTTTTGAAAATGTGGATCCCAGAACTACACACAGTACTCTAGATGATGCTTACTCAGTGCAGAGTAGAAAGGCACTATCAATGTCTGTCGCTTGCACCTAATGCTTCTCTGTGGCGATGTGTAGGAGTGGAAGTGCACCCCCTGAGAATGACGGTGCACCCCCTGACCGGCCGCACTTGATGCTTAGGTGATGGGGGGGAGTCAGAAAATCTGGTGCCCCCCCTGCAAATGCTGGCTGGGGAGGAAGGTGGGAGTGCTGGTCCCACCCCACTTTAAGCGCTGGCCAGCGAGTGGAGTACTGTAGCACTCCTAGAAGCAGCCACAGCCACTTCCAGAAGCAGCCACAGTGATCAGCCATCTTGTGATGAAATTGGCTGCAGAGGAGAACCCCCACCTGCTGACTGGTCACTGGCGGGGGGCATGTGCCCCCCCCGACTAAGGTGGCACCAGTCACCCATGATGCTTCTATTGATGCACTCCAAAACCCCATTGACCTTTTGTACATCTGCATTACACTGAAGACCTATATTGAGGCTGTGGTCTACCAAGACTCCCAAGTCATTTTCCATAGAGCTGCTATTCATCCAGGTGTCTCGCATTTCATATCTGGGGTTTTTTTATTATTATTCCTTCTGAGGTGAACACCTTGCATTTATCCACATTGAACTTCATCCTGTTAGCTCTAACTCAACTTTTCAATCTGTCAGGATCTTTCTTAATTGCTGTCACACCCTGCAAAGTGTTCACAATCTTTCCCAGTTTCATGTAACACACATTCTTGTTCAAGAAGCTTTCTATACTACCATCTAAATCATTAATAAGCATATTGGACAGCACCAGGCCCAGAACAGACTCCTGTGGGACTCCATTCAAAACCTCCTGCCATTCTGATATGGACACATTAATAATTACTCTTTGCTTATAGCTATTGAGCCAGTTATTTATCCAGCTTATAGTAGTTTTATCAAGCCCACAGTTTATTAGAACAACATGAAAAATCTTGTCAAAAGCCTGGCTGAAGTCCAGATATGCTATATCTACAGCATTCCCTCCATCCATCCAAGTACTTTGTCAAAGGAGAAGATCAAATTCGTTTTTCATAAATCCTTGTTGGCTGCTTGTGCTCAGCCTTTCCTCCTCCAGGGGTATGTCTACACGTGCTATTAATTCTCAGTAGACTTATTGCACACTGGAATACTGCATAGTAATCCTTTCCTGTGAGCATGTCTATACATGCTACCTGTTGGAAGCAGATTTGCTCCCACCTTACTCTGCCTGTCCTACAACAGCCAGGGGGAGCTCTAGACTCCCCTGGGTGTTAGCCTGTGGGGCTGACAAGAGGCATGGGGCTGGTCCATGTGGACACGGTACAGGAGAGCTCTGCTAGCTGCAGGGGCAGCTGTCTCATGGGCCTGTGCACATCAAAAGGGGACCTGATGTTCACCAGGCTGACAGACAGCTGCCCATTGGAGGACACAGTTGCCAGCAAGCCCCCTGCCCAGAAGGGCTTCTCTGGCTGGAAGTGTGTTCTCTGGGGGCTGTCCCAGGAGTGAGAAAGCTGCCAGTAAGCCGCTTTCTGGGTAGTACGGAACAGGGCTTGCCAGCAGCTGCCCTGCTTGGTGTGGAGCTACCTTCTTCAGGGAGTGGGTGGAGGCTAGAAGCCCAGCCCTGGCTTGTCACCCAGAGCAGCTCTGTACAGCATGGAGAGGCTGTTGGGGACAGGCAGGGGCTGGGTTCCCAGCCCCACCCACTGCCTGGAACAGTCAGGACACTGCTGTGTAGATCTATTCCATGGGGTGCATGGGGGCTGGATTCCTAGCCCTCACTCACCCCACCCCACCCTGTTCCTGAGCAGGCAACTCCATACCATGTAGAGCTGCTGGGGGGAGGGGAGCGGGGCTTGTTTCCCAGCCACTGCTTACCCTCTAGAGCTGACAGCTCAATGCTGGAAGTTTGGACAGGGGGAAGAGAACTGGCTTGTCCTGGCTGCTGATCTGCTCCCAGGTCCTTGGGGAGCCAAGAGTTGAACAGCACCAGGACCAGGGACAGAGAGCTCTCCCTGTCCCTTGTGTCTCCCTGCTGCCTAGGCTGACTAGAGAAAATCTGCCCCCTGTCAGCATCTACAGAAGTGTTACTTACAGGTGTATTTACAAGTTCCAAATAACTGCACAGTAGCCTAACTTACTGTGCAGTAAGTTGTGCACAAATATAGATGGTGATGCTTTACTGAACAGTAGATTAATCTACTGCACAGTAAAGCATCCCATGTAGACACCCCAGGAAAAGTATAAGGAATATACACTTTCCTTGTGTCACAGTGCACTTAGGTGCCCTGCTCCTATTGAGAGTGGAAACTGCTAGGGAAAGAGCCCTAGAAGTAAGTAAGGAGCCCAGCTGTTCATCACTGGAACAACTGGAGTTAGATAGTGACCCACACCTGCCAGTGGTCAGCTGACTGAAAGGGGCAGGGCCTGGCTCCCTTATAAACTCTAGGGCTGAGGCCAGGAAGGTAGTTCCTTGCTAGCAGCTAAGGGAGAAGGAGCTCTGCTGGAGCAGACAAAGGGGAGAAGCCTGACTGCACCATCAGCTGGATACTGTTGAGAGGTGGAACACCCTTGGGGTGGCTTTAAAGATGTTTTAGCTAAATGGCTTGAGTTTATAGCCTAGGGTCTTGTGTTTTAGTTGCTGTTTTCACTGGTGTCTTGGGTGAGGCTATAAAGGGGATGAAGGAGGCCTCATGGGGGACTCATGGTAGAGCGGGGATCCCAGCCTCAGAGAGGGGGCAGTGATTGAGACAAGCTCCAGAGTAAGGCTGCATTTTAGGAGGTGGTGGAGAGCCTATGTGCCAGAGAGGGCACAGAGTGAGACAAGGCCACAAGGGCCCAAGCATCAGGAGAGTGCAGTGAGGACAAAAGAGCCAAATTATAGTAAGGCCCAGACCAAACAATGTTGATTCCATCTGTGAGGCTTGGGGCATGGTAAAAGAGTGGTTGGAGCCACATATAGCCCATATGGCTAGGGTGCCATGAAACACTTGTTATGTCCACTATTTTGGAATGGGACCTACCAGGGGTCTGGGAGCCTACGGGGTTGGAGTGTACAGCGAGCTGTGACCAAGAGGGCTTAAAGGCAGCCTCCCATATATAATTCCCACAAAGATGTGGTGGGCTAGAATTGAGGGTGTCCATTGGGCCAACTTGGCATGGCAAGGGGGCCTAGGGGAGATCATGGCCATCCAGTAGGACCCTGCACTGTGACACCTTGTTTTTATTTTTACTTTCAATATACATAGAATATATGCTTGGTGTTTTAAGGACCTTGCCACTTGTGTCTCAAATTGTTCTTTGGCCCTCCTGATTTTTCTCCCTCCCTGCCTATGTGATGTTCTTGTACTCTTCCCTAATAATTATTATTTTATTAGGGAAGAGTTCAAGAGGATTGCCCAGGCATGGTTTGTAGGATTCTTTTTTGTAAAATATACATAAGAAATTCAGGCTTTTTTTTTTTTTTCTGATGAATGATCACATCCTGGGTTTACATCATTTATGTTACTCAACAAATAAGGACCATTAACTTTAGAGTACTATGTATTAATAGTTCATAGGATTAAATCACAGGTGCCCCTACACTATCATGAAAAAGACGGGAAGGCAATTGTTTGCTTAAGTTGCATAAGCAATGCTCACAGTTAATTTGTATAAACACAAATAACTATAACATATAGTAAACTGAGCTCTTAAGGAAACAACTCAAGGATTTACACAATCCTAAATCATGGGCACATACCATTAAGAATGACAAATGTGACCTTGATAACTTGTGTGAAGGTGGCTGAAAAGCAAACATTAAAATGTTTAAAAATAAATAAAGATGTTGGGTACCTTCAGTTCTGCAGGAGTCTAACTTGAGAAATCTCTGCCCTAGTTCATGCACAGGTCCAATTAAGATATCCTTGTATATTATGTATACATATGTTGTAGTTGTAAGCAAATGAGCATTGTCTCTTCTTAAAGTAATTATACTGGCCCTTCAGAGTTAATGTACAATTAGAGCTTCAAAAGGAATACACTTTTTAGAAGAAGGGGAAAAGGAAGGGAAAAAAAAATATTACTTGAGACAGCCTAAAGAACTTAATGAAAAAAGGAATATCTTTCCAAATATTTTTATAAACTGTCCAAAAGAATGAAAGAGAATTTCCTCCAGTGTTTACAAGATCCTTTTAAGTTCTACAAGAAGTTTACCATTATCTATTGCAGAGATGACCAACCTTTTTGGTAGGTGTGCCACAAATTAAACCCCACCTTCCCTGAGTGTCACCCTGTCCCTAGACACATACCTGATACAGCTTTCACCCTGAGGAGCCAGAACAGATGCAGGAGGCTTGCGTCTCTGGCCACATGTGTAGCAGAGCAGCTGGCAGGACATTGTTTAAAGAGGACATGCTGCCACCACCAAGAGCCAAGATTCTCTGGGTCTGCAACCACTCCTTCACCATATGAAACTGGAAGGATCAAACAACCTTAATTTGGCAGCAGCTTCAAGACAAGTGAAGTTTTAACTTCATTCTTGGAAGTGACATCTCCTCTGATGGAAGCATCCTGCTGCCCCTCCACTTCACATGGTTGGAGACATGAGACCCCTTGCCTTCATTCTGGCACTCCCTTTATTGAGTCACTGGGTTTTAGGTGACACGCACTGCGGTAGCCTGTGTCATACATGCTGCATGTTGGCCAGTCCAGATTTACTGCTTTGCATCTCTTGGGCTGAGAACTAAGAAGAAAAGAAAACACTTATTGTAAGCATTTTAGAGAGGTTCGGAAAAACATTGCTGTGCACTGGCTTTGCACAAGTCTTCCATTAAGAGTCTCAGAGCTGGGGGATTCTACTTCCCTTATCACCTGCAATAGCTTTGTTATTTTATGGCCATAGCTGTAACAGCTGTCTTTCAGATGAGGCTGTCATGGGATAAGCACCTTGTGAAGCTTCAACTGATGATAACTTTCAGTGATGGGTTTGCCATATGCCAAGACAGTTCCCATGGGACCTCCCTCCTAACACGGTGTTGCCTTCAGTTCCATATGCCCTATACCAGCTGGTGCCTCCATAACTAGGGATGGAGTACAATGGCATCTGCAGGACACCTTCAGAGCTCATTACACTGATAGGATGACTTGTAACCTTGGGCAAACTGTATGCCAAAAGCCATTTGTGTAGTGTCTGGAGCCTGTTGCCCCTTTAGCAGGAACTCTTTTAATTGGGTAGGACCCAGTGGTACCTTCAGCATCCAAATGGGCAGTACTTCTAGGGTCTGGACAATTCCGTAAGACAGTGGAAATCTCCTGGACTCTGAGGCAGTGCCACCCTGAAAGATCCTAGTGTCATGATGGGTTGCAGCAGAACTGAGGATTATTTGTGGAATCATAATGTTAGAACCCCAGATCCAGGTGTAACTGGGGATACCTGAAACAGAGGGTTTAGTATGGGATGACACTGGTATAATCTGAAGCTACACCAGGAGTGCTGTGCTGTATTTTGGGGGCAGCTGGCACAAAGGACTTGGTAAGGGGCAGTGACAGAGCTAGTCTCACTTGGGACTCCCTTGACTCAGAGCTTGCTGCAGGTATGCTGGTCTTGGTCTAGGAATGCCAGGCTGGGCTGGGCCTGGACAGAGGTGTACCTAACAAGTTTTGTACCCTGGACAAAATGCCCCTGCCCCCTGAGGTATGTGTGGAGGAAGGGAAGGAGGGTTCCAAGCACTACAGAATGGAGAGAGGGAAGGAAAACGGTAAGTCTTGCCTGTCCCAGTGAGGCAAACTGCTGAGTGCTAGTGCTTCTGTATCCTGTACCCAGTATCTACAACCAGGCAACACTGGGATCTTCCAGTCTCCTACCCCCACTCCAGCTGGGTCATAGGATTCTCTTACTCTCCCCCTCATACAGGAAATGGGGCGCTCTTCCACTCTCCCCTTGTATTCCTTCAAGCTGGGTGGTGGCACTCTTCCTTCAGCTCACCTGCTTGACAACATATGACTATTCATGTCCAGCTGGGCTGAGTTTGCTACAGGTTGGTTAAGTTGGTGAGTGGAACACCGCAGACAGGATGGGCCCATCAGTATGGCCCTCACTGGACTACCAGATGATTCTACATACCCTTCCAGACTTAATCCATATCTTACCCCTGTCCTCCCCTCTTCACTTTCAGCCCTGCCCTCAGCCATTGCAGGTCACACATAGTGGCTTCATGTGGCATGCATACAACAGATTGGCTACCCCTGGTCTATTACATTCCATAGACCTTTTCTGTAAAGTTTTATATGATAGAATTAATTTACTTGAGAGCAGAAATGAAGCACATTTAATCGTAACTATTTTATAACCAATATGGTATAAAGGGAAGAAGGTAAATTAACTAACAAATCAATAAAGTGGTAGGATTAGATTACATATCCAAGACCCAGGACTGAAAACTACATGAGTTCAAGGTCTGGGATTCACTATTTTCTAGGGCTGTGTGAAGCTTTGGTCCCCAATTTTTTTGATTCAGCTGCCAAATCAAATTAATCTTTCTGAATGGAATTGGAACCCTCCAAAAATCAATTTGGAGAGGTTTGGAAAGATTCAGCAATTCTGACAAACACAACTCTTAAATGCTCTTTCTACATACCTCTAGATAGCAGGTGGCTCATTAATGCTGCAATGCTGGGGCGGATGGAACATCCCACAGGAGCACAGGGGGGTTCCCAGAGTACTTGGCAGCAGACCCAGAAGTGGACCAGAAGTACTTCTGGTCTGCTTCCAGATCCACTGCAGAGTACGCAGGGCTGCCCCCCCAGCCCATGCATCCCTGGCTTACCAACTGGTGTCTTCTGGGTCTGGGGGGAGAACCAGGATTCCCCGCCCCCATAGCCAAATCACCAAGCCAGGGGGGCATACCATGCACTTGCCAGTGCACCAGGAAGTGGATCAAAAGTACTTCTGGGTTCACTGCTGAGCATGTGGGGGGGCTGCACTTCTGTGGGATGCTCCATCCACTCCAACATTGCAGCATTCACAAGCTGTGCTGGTACCTCAAGGTACATGGGGGTGGGGGGGGACACTTAAAACTATGTCTATGTCTGAATCACTGATTATCTGAACTGGCATCAAATCTTCCAATTTGGCTGAATCAAATTGGAACAGTGATCCAAATCGATGAACTGAAATCACTGTCCCTGATTTGGGCCAAGTCCAAATCTGAACTGAATAAGGCCCACTTCATACCCCCTACTATTCCCTCCTGAGCAAGTGCCAAGAGTGTTTTGACTGCCTAAGAGATCCATGATGGGGTTAAGTTCTCATGTCTCCCTTATCTCCAGGGTTAGAAATTAATGTGTTATACCATTCATAATCTGTAATTCCTTCTCCAGTGTTGAAAAATATTTATTTGTTTCTGTCCTTCATAAAGAATCACTGAGAGGGGAGGCAGAAGCCCCCCTCCCAACATGTCCCCGGACCCTGTCCAATAAACACTGATACTCACAGCAGAGTCTGGGATGAGCAACAGCTGTAGGGAAGAACCAGTGCAGGCTCAGCAGTTCTGCAGCTGCCTGAGCCTGTGGATCAGTGAGCCCTGGGGGCAGGGCCAAGAGGCAGCTAGCGAGAGACCCAGCTGCCTGGATGAGGAGAGGGAGAACGCCAGCACGGGGATGCAGGTGATGGAGCCTGCTACAAGTGGTGGAGTGGAGCACAGGGTGAGAAGCCCCAACAGCAGTTGAGGAGACCCAGTGGAGAAAACCCCAGGTTCAGGCTCAGGGAGCTGAAGCCTGCTGGAGGGTCATCTTGGAGAGGAGGAGAGCATCCTCACCATTGCGGGCAAAGATCAGGCTGCTTGGGAGAGCCCAGGTACCATGATGGGGAAGGGTGGCGAGCAACAGCAGAACCATGTGGGCAGTCTGAAGCAGGAAGAGCAGGCAGCTCTGACTGGCCCAGAGCACCAGACCCAGAGTGGGCAAAGGCATTGGGAAAAGCCCTGAAGGAGGCCTTCCAGCCATCACCTGAGTCAGTTGCCTACAAGAGACTCTACATATTTTCAGGGAAGGACCCACTCCCCCCAAGGGAAGAGATTTTTTATTTTTTTTTGAGGCTTGGCATTCCCATGCAAGGGAGACTTTGGCCTTGTGGGCAGTCTCAGAAGCAACTGCTGGAGAGTCTCCGAGATCCAGCTTTTGAAGTGGTCTGAATGATTTAAGCAAGAAAACTCCAACATTTCAGTTCTTCAGTGTCTTGTACTTCTGTCCAGTGTCTTTGGGAAATCAGTGCAAACCTAGGCTTTGTTCCTGGAATTTAAGGCATACCAACAAAAAGGGGAAACAGCCTCTGCCTACTTTCTGTGATTAGAGAAAGTGTTACAGCAGCTAGTGGTCCAAGGAGGACTCACTCAGGAGATGGCTGGCAAAGCT
This sequence comes from Crocodylus siamensis, assembly GCF_052110815.1. NCBI lineage: Eukaryota > Metazoa > Chordata > Crocodylia > Crocodylidae > Crocodylus > Crocodylus siamensis. The sequence continues at coordinate 121,250,196 of NC_143395.1, forward strand.
AGCTTCCAGCAGCTCTGGGTAGGAATACTTTATGATGAGCAACTGGTGAGGGAGTTCAACCTCACTGGGAGGAGAGAGGATCCCCTTACATTTGGGCAGTTGCTTTGGGAAATCAGGGAGGCTGAAAGCTTACAAGCCATAAAGGCCTCCATCAAAGCGGTAGCACCAGTGCCAGTCCAGGGATTGGCCGTGGCTCCATGCCCACCACTAGCATTGGTTGTCAAGATGCTGACGGCACCGACTTTTTGACAATGATGCCCCATAGCTGCTAGCTGGGCTGCACCAGCAAGCCCAGATGACACAGGGGAAATCAGCCCAAGGCTCACCGGCTATCGCGTCACAATGGTCCCGCTGGCTCAAGAGGAGAGCAAAATTTTGTTACAGGTGCAGGGAAGATGGACACTTTAAGTGCCAGTGTACAAGTCATGGAAACCTGCCCTTGGTATGGCAGTGACTACAGGCAAAAAGGAAGGACCCGGGAAATGGTGGTAAGACCCAGGGAAGGAGCTGACCTGAGTCTCGGCCTCCCCAGGCTCTGACAGTCCTGGAACCTCAGCTCTGTTTCCCACAGGACTAGTGGGACCTAGGGCAGAGGTCCCTGTGATGATAGAGGGATGGAAGTGTATTGCTGTGTTGGACAGTGGGTCACAAGTAACTATCATATTCTAGCCTTTCTATGACAAATTCTTGAAGCATGTACCACTGCAACCACTAACTGGGCTGGGGCTATGTGGCTTAAGCCAAGAGGTCTACCCATACAGTGGGTATGTTACTGTCCAGCTAGAGTTCCCCAAGGAAGTGGCCAGGTTATGCAAGTCTGTGGCTGTGGCTGCACTTGTGTGCCCAGATCCTAAGTGGATGTGGGGGGCCAATACAATTGTCAGAACCAACTCCAGTCTGTTCCAGGTGCTAACGTGATATTGTTGGCAAGAGGCTGGGAAGCAGTACTTAAAAGCTTTGCCCATGCATGCCCTTTGTGCTGGAGCATATCAGCAGATTGAGACCTTGGCTGGCCCTGAGACTGATATCAAACTGGGAGCTTTATATTATGCTGGCAAGACTCCTGAAAAGGTGCCTGTGTGAGGCAGCCAGTTTTTACTCGCTGCCCCTAAGGGCATTGCCTGGACCCATCACAAGCTGGCTGTGGTAGAGCCACCGGAGGATTCTGAACCCTTAAGGCAGATGCTGGTTCCCAGCGGGGTAGTTGATATTGGTTGGCAAGCTCCGTCTTCAGTGACTGTATTAGCAGTAAACCTCACAGGAAAAGACATCACAGTGAAGCTGGGGCAACATGTAGCTGAACTGGTTGAAGCCAAGGTAGCTGTGTCACCTACACAGTCTTCACAAATCCAGATTGTGGACCCTGCAAAGTTCAATTTTGGAAGTGCCCCAGCCACTTGGAAGACTCGACTGCACGATAAGCTAAATGCTCGAGGAAACATATTTTCTGTGCATGAGTGGGATGGTGGGCTGGCTAAAGGAGTGGAGCACTTGATTTGGCTTCACGACACCTGACTGTTTCGGGAGCGTTCCCGAAGAATCGTGCTCTCAGATGGAGGATGTGAGGCAGCACATCCGGGAACTCTTGGACCATGGCAGTGGTTCTTGGTGCTGGATCTGCAAAGTGGTTATTACCAAATTCCACTGATGCAAGAGGATAAAGAAAAAACAGCTTTCATCTGCCCACTGGGATACTACCAATTCGAGCAGATGTCCCAAGGGATCTCCGGTGCCCCTGCTATATTTCAATGATTAATGGGAAAGGTAGTGGAAGATATACCAGCACCTGGGTCATGTTCATACCAGGATGACATCATAGTATTTGAGAAGATGTTAGAAGAGCATGAAGAATGGCTATTGAAAGTCCTGGATTGATTGCAAGCTGCTGAGCTTAAGCTTGCCCTGGACAAGTGCCAGTTTTGCCAGACATCCGTCAAATACGTTGGACATATTGTGCTGACTCCCTGAGACACTGACTGTGATAAGATCAAGGATGTGGCAGTGTGGCCAAGGCCAAGGAACTTAAGCACTTCTTGGGGTTTGCTGGGTACTATAGACGATTTGTCCAGAACTCTACCAGATTGGCAAAACCCCTAAATGACCTCACTCGGATCTGGCTCCTTCTCACCTGATATCTGAAGTAAAGTAGCTCTAAGGCAAGAGCAGGCAGGCCCCTGGGTTTGCAGGGCCCATTACAGTTATTTGGGCCACGATGGGATGAAAACTGTGAACAGGCATTCAGAGTCCTCATCTGGAGTTTGACATGTTCCCCAGTGTTAGTTTATGCAGACCCGCAACAGCCCTTTTATTGCATACGGTTGCCAGCCTTGAAGGATTGGGGGCTGTACTATACCAAGAGCACCATGGAAAATAAAAACCTGTTGCTTTTGCCAGCCAAGGTTTAGTAGACAGTGAAACTCGGTACCCGACACACAAGCTAGAGTTCCTAGTGCTCAAGTGCGCAGTGACTGACAAATTCAAGGACTACCTGTATGGGACCCAGTTTGATGGTTTATTAGTTGGTATATCAATGTGTTTGTTTAATGGTTATTTTTTATTTTGTAAATTAATTAAATCTTGTAAATAGTTTGAGAATTGTCTGCAAGGGTGCTTGATTTGTAAGGGGAGGCTCTCCAGTCGGGGGCACTGAAGCAGCTTCCCAAGAGGGCTGGGCAGGGCTACTGGCTACTAGGTACCCCAGGATCCCACTACTCAGGTGAGGGTACGTGTTGTGTTGTGCCATGCCCAGGGTTACAACATAATCCTTAAGTGTCCTGAGATTTTTGGAGTGATAAACAGGCAAGGGTTTGAACTTGAAATCGCCTGCAACATTTGAATCAAGTAAAAAGGTAAGCCTATCCTTAGCTGCTTTAAAACCAGGCTTTTTTTTTTTCTTTCTTGTTGGGGTATGTATGTCCTGGAAGGCATTTTCTTCAAAAACAGCCCAGTGTCCTCAACAATGAAGACTTGTCTGGCACAATAACGCCCCCTCTTCAATGATTTTAGCCACTTTTTTTTGTGGAAAATATTCAGCTGCAATCTCATCAGCACTAGCAGCTTCACCTTGCAACCTGATGTTATGCAAGGCATACCTACCTTTTAAAACACATGAACCAACCCTTACTTGCACTGAATTTTTCATCCTTGGATCCCTCACTACATTGTCTCTTCACAGTGTCAAAAAGACTCAAAGCCTTGAGTTTAGACACCATTCAAGCCAAAGGCACACAGTACTAAGTTTGATCCTGAATCCACAAAATCTCAGCCACAAGTCCTGCACATTGTCTTATAACAGTGGATTGCAATGAAGCCACGCTTTTAATTTACCACTTATTTTATCCTTTTTCTAATAATAGCTTGCACAATAGTATGAGCTAGGTCCAATCGCCTACTGATTTCAGTTTACGACAAGCCACCCTTGCTAAGTTTGCTCACGTTGGCTTTCACCTCTAATGGCTCTTCTCCATTTCTTATCAGAACCATTACCATCACTACAGCACTGCCTTTTCCTAAAAAAGCTTAACATGCACTAAGAATAAAAAAAAATACAAGGAACTTATGGACTGGAGCACATCAGGAAGCAGACTGCCATCATGCTGTCATGCCATAACTGCAAGGATCCAACGCTGTAAGTAATAACATGGTGTAAATGACAGAGTGCCACAAGCGCAAATTGCCTTAAGTCAAAATGTTGTAGGTCAAGGACTGCCTGTACTAACTTGCTCTGGAATTTATTAGTTTCCTGTGGCCTAATAGGGTCACATGTGTAGGCAACAATATACTTACTGTGGAGCTAATTGGGCAACTCCATAATAAACGTCTCATGTACACATGTCCAATCATCCACATTTGGGCACTGAGGCACCTAAAATCCAAGCATCTTGGCCCAGGAGAGTGATCCCATTTGACCAGTTTTGGGTAACTCTGGTTGAAGTTTGGTTACCACGCAAACAAGAGTGCAAGAATCACCAAAGCAAAAGGGGAGAAAACACAGAACCTGATTCCACATCCTAGTGGTCATAACATTACCTTGGGAGTATGGAGAGCTGGGTTAAAATGGGGATGTCTAACTGGCAGCCCACAGGTGGTAAGCAGCCCATGAAGAGTTAACATGCAGCCCCCAGGCTTCCACCCAGCTGCTACTGTTCCTTGCTCCAGCTGCATTAGTAACCAGGGTCTTGGGGCTTCCCCCTTTCTCTCCCAACTTCCGCTACCCGAGGCATCCCAGTGGGTGGTGTGGGTCCTTGGCATAGGCAGTGGAATGCCAGGGCTAACGGGGCTTAGCCTCCCAAAACTCATTTTGCTGCAGCCAGTGACAGCACCACACCCTGCTGCAGTGCTGTAACCAGCCCCCACCCCACCCCCTGCCACGTGCTGTGCTGCTACCGCACATATAGCACCACAGTGTGTTGGCTCCCACATGGCCCTATAGGAGGGAGGGACAGGAGTTGGGCAGCTGCACCCTGCACTGCCCATTTCCCCCCCCCATGTCATATTTTCTCCTGCTGCTTATGGTCCTTGGTACACTGCAGTGCAGTCCTTAGTGCTAAGTGAGTCTTATACCCCCTGCCTGGGATCGGAAAACAAGGAGAGCAGAAAAGCCACTTAAATGTTAGTCACAACTCCTGAACACTTATCCCAGGGCCCTTTAGCTTTTGCTATGTAAATTAGCTTATTGTTGCTATCAAACTGTTCATGGAAGCTACAAACATACTCATTAAATACTAGTTGCATTTTATTAATTATTAAGGAATGATGAGATGCAGTAATGGCACAGATTCACAATCACTGCATGCAATTCTTAAAACCATACATGGCATTGCACCATGAAAAACTCTACAGATAAGTGTCAGAATCTATTTTCAGTGGTTCTAGCATTGCTGAGATGAACATCCACACAATACTGCTATATTTAATTAATCTGCCCCTTTGTTTATATTACTCACTACCATTGTTCTGTAACAAAACATATCTCCCCAATAACTCACAGAAGATTTTATAAGGTAAAAAATAATTTTACTGAAGTCATCATTGTATATGACATGCTTAAAAAGTGCCAAACTATATGAAAGCTTTATCCTTATGACCTATAAATTTTCCAGCGGAATATTATTTTTTTTTCTAGAAGTCTAAAGAGAGAGCAATTTGATTCTGTTTATCTTCTCTTAGGTTATGTGAGAATTTTTTTAAATCCTGCTTCCTAGTTCACTGCCCTGATCAAGTACTCTAGACATTTTACTTTCCTATAAAAATCTTGAATAATTAAAAGGTCAAGACCTCAAAGATTAAACTTCTTTCTTTACCTCAACAGGAGGCAGAACCTATTATAAACTAAAAGGCGATGCAATAAAATGTTGTCTTGATATCCATTAATTTTTGTGATTGAAAACAGGACTCAATTTACTTCAGCCACATTAAAATAGTGGTCATTTATTTTCTATGAAACTAATCTGTAGAACAGCATGATACAGTATTTTAGTAATTCAATGAGTTAGTCTGTTAGTCTCTGGATGGCTCCCAGAGGTTTTGCTTTAATTCACAGCTTTGCTTTGTGCATTAGCAATTAACTTGTAAAGAGAATATTATATTTTCTCTAGTGGATGCTGGAAATTATTCTTAAAAATCTTGTCAGAAAAAGTGGTTGGTGTGGCTCCTATGTGCTTGGCTCAATTCCTTCAAATGCATGCTCATTACTTCTACTGTTTTTATGGGGGGGTTTTCTTTCTGGAATCTTGAATCTTAAACTCACTCCTTGGCTAAGTACAGACAGACATTCAGAAAGCCTGAGGTGGAACTAATTCAATCTACCTAAGTTACTCTAATCTGTATAATTTGAACTTCAACTAAACAGAATGCAGTTACTCTTGGGTTTGGGAGGGGCATGCAGATGCCCGTGGTGGCCAGCCAGAAAGGCAGGGGATCCTCTTGTATGCCTCCCAGCAGGGCCTCTTTCCCCAGCCCTTGCCCTCACCACCAGAAGCCCTGTCAGTGGTAGGTGGACACCCACTGTGTTTGCTTGGGTAGGGAGGAGGTGCCAGTGCCAGGCAGATGGCTAATGATAGCTAGCCATCTTAGGCTGGAGTTAGACCTACAGTAAGGCTTGATTGTGGAACAAGAAATCACCCACAGACTGGATTGCGTAAAATACGATCATATACATGTTTTGGTTAGTTTTGTATGGTACAGTATCTACCCTGCCCTCTTATCCCATTACCCTGACTAGCTTTTATAACCCATTTCCCTCAGCGTTCACTGCTCTGTTTATCCCCTTTTGATCTCTTTAACCACCTTTCCCTTACTCAACATTACCCCTCCTTTTCCCCTTTTCACTATCCTTTGTATTTTAAGTTCCTTTTTATTTAGTACTCCTGGAGCCTAATCAGTTCAACAGTAAACATCTTTGAGTCTACATATGCAACCCTATTGGGCTGCAGAAAACTAATAAACTGCACAGCAGGGTGGGACTTGTAAATAGATATACCCTTCTATAGAGGTTTTATGTGTGTGCACACAAAAATGTATATGTAGATGCTGATGCAGCTGACTAGGTTATGATGATGCTCCAGTACAGGGACTGCCTGCCAGCTAACCCCACACTGAAGCACTCTTGTGCCCCAGCCAGCCCCTTTTACAGCAATTGAGCTGGGCAGGAACAGCCCCAGGGTGTAAGGCTGATTCCCCAAGGCCAGCTGTCAGCCAAAGCTGCTTCAACCTGGCTCAGTGTACTTTGGTCCCAGACACGCATTCAAACAGTGCACCTGGGAGCAATAAACTCTAGCATGATAAGTGCTGGAATGTATTGCTTTGCAGTAATTGTACATATATTTGCAGAGAGCAGGTGCACATTCATTCATAGCAACTAATGAGGTAGACTGAGCCTATGAAAGTTCACGCCTCTCTGAATGACTTAGTCTATAAGAGTGTGTCCCTATGAGTGGGAACATGCATTTCCCTGGGGGGGTGGGGGGAAGCAGTGGTGCATATTTATGCTGCTGCTAATTGTGTGCAGGGGCATTCCACAGGGATATGCTGGCACACAGCAAATTGGGTGGGGTTAACATGCATTAGTGGAGGCTGGAGCATATACATGGGCTGGCCCTAGAAGCCTTACCTGGGGTTCTGAAGGCCTCCTGGGACTGCAGCGGTGGTGATCCAGGCATGCAAAGCCTGAAAAGCAGCCAAAGCATGGCTCTGGCCAGCCAGACTCCAGTTTTGGGTGGTGCACTCTCCTGCCACACTCCACACCACTTCCTCCCGCCCCCCCAAGTTTTTAGATACTGGGAATTCTTGGAATCTAATTTTGCCTCCATGCTGCAAATATGCAGTGCAGAGAACTAATTCACATGTGCCATGTGAGGTCTGTAGCACCTGAAAAAGCCTTTGAGGTGCTGCAAAGTGCACGTTCCTGCTCATGAGGATGTAGCTTAAGGTGCCACACTGCCCTGCCTTCTGCTTATATTTTGGATGTTTATATTTCCTCTCCAGCCTTCAATGATGATCTCCATTATATGTGCAAGGACTCTGTTTCTCAGTGGCAGAATCTTTAAAAACAACAAAAAAGTTTGTTTTCTGTGAGAAATCAAGTTAGGCTGCCATTCATGTAACAACTACAGTTAAAGCAGGGTGCCTTGAAGGTAGAAATATACAGAATAGTAATGATAGGTCTCAGTACTACTTCCTTCATGCTGTGCGAACATGCTTTGTTGCCTGAAGAGAATTTTAGTGAATCTGCCAAATTCCAGCACAACCTACAGAATTTCATGCTGTTCTGACTTTGATATCTATATAAAATAGATTTATTTGATTTTTTTTTTTTTTTTTTTTTTTACGTTCCTCATTCTCTATCCATGAATGAACATTTGGATGACAGAGATATATATGTATATAGGTGTTTGGCAACTTCTCCTGGTAACAAAACAATTAAGCCGGTATTAAGTTAAATATATTTTAATATATTAAAGGCATTTTAACTACAAATTGTTAGGCTTGAAAGCTGTAGATTCCAAGAAGGCAAGATGCATGTATCTGCCTGTTCTAAACTGTGTTTTTTCTTGTTTGCATGAATGCAAATCTTAACAAACTCAGGGAACTGGTGAGCAGGATCCCCTTGGGGGTAAGTGTGAGGGGAAAGGAGTCCAAGTGATTCTTATGCTTTATCCAGCACAAATAAGATTTGACCTACAGTACTATGTCTAGTTTTAAGCCCACACTTCAAGAAGGACATGGACAGTTTGGAAAGCATCCAGAAGAAAGGAATAGAAATGATTAGGGGCCTAGGAAGCAAGACATGAGAAAAAGCTGAAAGAACTATAAGAAAAAGTCTGAAGAAGAGAAGACTGAGTGGTGGTTGATAACAGTCTTCATATTCCTGAAGTACATTTAGAGAGGATGGAGATGGACTTTTTTGTGTGGCCACAGAAGACAGGACTAAGCGCCATGACCCCATGCTTCAGCAAAGGACATGCAGACTGAAGATTAGGAGAAACTTTTACCATGAGGGTGGTCAAGCATTTGAACAGGCTACCTAGAGAAGTTGTGGGATCTCCATACTGGGATGTTTTTGAGACCAAATTGGCTGGAACATTTTAGACAGGACTGATCTTGACTTGAGCAAGGGGCTGGATTAGATGGTCTTGTGAGGTCCCTTCCAGCCTTCCTTTGATTCTATAATACTATGCTTGTAAAAAGTAAAAAATGAATTAATATTTGATCTAGTTTACCATACATAGCCATGGGAGGAGATAAGAGATTTCAAAAGTTTCCTATGCCTTCAATAAACTCATGATGATGTCAAAAATTTAACTTGTAAATAATTTTTAAAAATGAAATCTGTTCATGGGAAGTAGCTTGAACTATAATAAAGTGATGCTTGTGCAATACATATTAATTTACATTTTGAAGGATGACAACCAAAACTAAAGAAATCCTCACACTCTCAGACTTTTACCCAAAGCCAAGCCAAATCAAGTCAGTGGGAACCTTTCCATCTTTCTTTGGTTCACTTTGGATCAACCCCATCTTTCTCAATACCTAAATAGTTCATGTGTATAAGGGTTGTCAAACTGATGGCTTAAGGATTACATGTGGCTTGTGAGTAGCTTCTGAACAGCTTCTACTCCCTTCATTGCTTTTGATGCCATGGTGACCAAGGGCTTTGAGCTCCCCTGTTTGCCACTTCCTGCCCCACTCCTGCAGTAGGAGGGAGCCAGGCTGCTCATGCTGTATGCATGGCAGGGGCAAGCCAGGCTCTGCATTCTGTAGCGAGAGAAACTGTCCACACAGTGTGCCTAGCTATGAGCAAGGTGAGACCAGGAATGGGGTAAGTTACATGTGAGGCGGGTTCCTTGCCTGGCAGAGATGGGGACAACCTATATAGCAAGTGTCCTGAGTCCCATGTGCCCTAAACAATCTATGGCCTATGTAGTGTGCAGCCCCCAACCACAGAAGTTGGACAGCCCAGATCTATGGGTGCCTATACACAAGGATGGAGGCTGCGCTGATGTGCTGTAATTACAGCATGTCAGAGCAGACTCAATAAATCAAGTTTGCTGAGGTGTAATTACCACGCTCCTGCAGCCTCTGCATCTCATGTATCAGCATTCCCATGCTTCAAAATGGCAGTGGGGGTGCTTGAACTAAACATTGTTAATAAGCTTTAGTTCAAGTGACCCTGCCACCATACTGAAGTCTGGGGATTCTGATGTAATAGACTTTCCAGCCCTTTAATTAATTGAAGTGCCTTCCTCCCCAGCCCTGGAGCATGTGTAAACATGCCCTGTACATCTAGAGTGATATTAATGGTTAAAGTAATCTGATATGGGGTAGAGGAATCCAAGACAGGGGACCATGAGTGCGCATGCACATACCTCCCACCAACTGCGGCTCCCAGAAGTGTTGATGGAAGGGAATGGAGGCCTACAGCTAGGCTTCATCTTCCACATGCAGAGGATGGAGCCAACTGGGAGAGGCCCCTCCTCCTCACCACCAGCTGCCACCCAGGACCACCATGAACAGCCTGGGCCTCACTAGAGGCCACAGCAGCAGGTCACAAGGCTGCCAGCAGCAGGTAGCTATCCCAACTCACACCAGGAAGGTGCCCAAGCTCCAACCCTGGCCCTGGCCCCCAGCCTGTCCCACCCAAGCCAATCTCTGCCCAGGCAGGAGAATTGGTGCCCAGTGCACACCACCACCAATTCCAGCCATAGTTCACCAGGACTTTTGCTTCAGTTTATACCAACAAGTGAGGATGACAGGATGGCCTACAAAATCTGAGACTGTCCCACCCAATCCAGGATGCATGGTCACCCTATATATCACTAACTTCTACCTAATACACTTTTTGTCTAAAATCCACATGGAGGATTTCCATCCCAGCCTCCTCCCTGTCTGCCTTTCACCGTTTTTTTTTTCCTTCTTGGCATTGTCCCCTTACCTGTCCATCAACACTGCCTACATGCCTGAGGACAGGTATGAGGGTGGGGGCTTAGACTCTATTGTTCTAAGAAGTGACCTCATGACCTTCTGGCTGCTAGCCAACCAATTTGAAATGCATCATCACTACCTGGTGCAGTACCAGCCCCTACCACTCCACCAGGTAGTGATGATGCATTTCAAATTGGTTGGGTGGCAGCCAACAACTGCTGGCTTTCATTGGGCCCCAAAGCTGATGTTAAAAGTTCTATGCAAGCTAAGACTGCCCAGGAGGTAGGGAAGAGCAGCTACGACAAAGACACACAGCAGCTGAAACATCTGCGGCTCGCTCTCTCTCTCAAGATGCTGAAGTGAGTAAACTGCTGAAACCTATCTAGATACATAGCTTGATGTAAAGCAGATGCATGATCAAAGGCTACAAGCCATCCTGTTTCCTCTAGGGTTATTCTGTAATACTTTTCTATCATGCACCCTTCCCCAGACCTTCCCTCTGTAACCAAAAAAGTTCATCACTGTACCAAGCATGGTGGACTTGTTGGGAGAGGCATGCCTTTGTGCCCCCTTGGTCCAGCTGACTAAGGGAGACTACCTTTTGGTGCTTCAGACTAGAGGAAGCACCCCAATTTTTTTCAGTGGGTCAAAAACCCTCAAGGACTACAAGGTCTGTGTACCCCAGGGGGCACAGGGCCCAGATACAGTTCAGACCCCTGGGTGGTGGTGGTGGTATTCCCAGACTTCCAGGTATGCTCTGGGAAGGGGGCCAGCAGGACATGAGGTGCCCCTGGGGGAGGCACCTGGAGCTGAGCTATGATAAACCAGGAAATGCTGGCTGTGGGGACACCATGGTGAGAAGAGCACAAGCAGTGGGGGAGTTTTGCAAGAGATGGGTCAGCCACAAAAAAGTGGTCATGTCCTAATTAAGGTGCCAGATACTTCTGTTCTTTTATTTGTTTATTTATTTATTTATTTATTGGTGGAGCCCTGAGATGGTTGTCATATGCATATTCTGGAAGACTCATAACAGTAACCTATTAAATTCCTTCCTTTGGAAAATGGTTATTGAACTTAATGGGAAGATTTCTACTGATTATTGTATATAGGATGATGATTTATGAGAACAGAGTGAGAGGAGAAAGCCTTCATGATTGCCAGGACCAGAGTAATAAAGAAAAATATGGGGAATTTGGATCAAGAGTAGGAAAGAGAAATTTTTGAAAGGAATTACCCTTTGATGCTTGAAATAAAGCCACAAATGATTTTTTTTCCAATACATTCATGTAGAAATAGAAGACAGAATATAGACATATTTGCAAATTATGACAGGTTAATATGTGGCAGAATACCAGCACAATACATGAAGATCTGAGTCTGGCAGAGGCTGCACACTTCATTTTTACCCCATGCTTGTGTTTATGATAGAAAAAAAAATCTCACAATTTTTTCAGGTGACTTCCTTAGACAGATGCTCTTAGTGGCATTCTTAGATTCCAGAAGAACATTTTCCTTCTTCTTTAGCAGTAAGAAGAACAGCTAGCAGCAGGATCTCCAGAAGTACTGGGAGAAAACAACACAAAGTTAAAACAAAAATGATCAGAAGCTGAGAGGACTGTATCAAAATAAAAATAAGTACTAATGTTGGGGGGGTGGTATTTAGGGACCCTGGTAGATGTTATTTCCATCAAGCAACAGATAATGTTCCCTCCAGAGGAGGAAAAAGTGTCCTCAGAATGTGCTCTGCCAGCACTCTCCATCAAGAGGAGCTGGAGAGCTCCTGTCAGCCTCCCTACCACACCTACTAATGAGAAGTGAGCTTTGAGATCCCCTGAGTGAAAGAGCTATTCCCTTGACCCTTGCACAGAACAGGGGAGATCCATGCTAAGGGCTGTGGAGGGAGAGAGAAGGGAAGCAAGATTTTCAGAACTCAAGTCTCCCAGAACACCTTTTGAGGTGGTTTTGGTCATATCTACACAAGGCACTCTATTGTGCAGTAGACCAATTTACTGCATTGTATCCATCACCATCTACACATGCTGTTGTTTACTGCACAATAAATTGGTCTACTCCACAAAGGCAGGTAGCAGATTAACTGTGGAGTAGTTAATGTGCAGTAACACTTGTGTAGATGCTGACTGGGAGTAAATTTGCTCTCAGTCAACCCCCACTACCTAGGGGCCACCCACAGGCTAGCTCCAGGGCCACAGGGCTTGTAGCTTCTCCAGCCCCCAGGCCCTTTAAAGGCTGCAGGGACTCTAGGGTCCTGGGCCACCTGCAGTCAGTTTATGGCCACTGCATCCTGGCCAAGCACAACAGCCTGCCCAGACCCCAGTGCTGGTCCCCAGCACAGCCCCACCACCTATCTGCCTATCTCACAACATGGGGGCACTGCAGGCACATGCCCAAGCCTGTCATATGGAGGCCCAGTAGGCATCCTCCCCAGTGCCACATGCATCTCCTAGGGCCAGAACTGGTCCCAGGAGGAGACGCCTGGACCTCATGATGCTGTGGAATGAGGACAAGCCAGTTCACCCAGAGTGGGTGCTCCAATGCCCATGTGTATGAGGGCCTGTTGGGGGCTTCCTGCAAGTTCATGTCCTTTATATGGCAGCTGTACCACATCTTCATGCCCCAGGGCCCTGGCCAGATCTGTGTTGTATACTCCAGCACAGGCAGCCTGCCTGAGGCTCCACTGCAGTCAGCCAGCTATGATGAGGTATCACTAGGGGAGGTCTCCTTGTGGCACCAGGAGCCTATCCTGCTGTGGTCCCCACCCCAAGCCTCACCCAGCAGGTCTGGCAGCCCAGGCCTGCCCTGCCAGCTCTAGGTACTCAGACCTGCTCAGGAAGCCAGCCAGGCCATGACACCATTGGCCCTCAGCAACTCCAGCTCCTCCCTAGAGGGGGACTCTGCCTGGGCAGCCAGGAACCACACCCCTGAGTCCCAAAATTGGATGCAGTACTTTGACTGACTGCAGCCTGACCAGTGCCCTATAGAGGGGGAGCATCACCTCCCTGGACCCGTTTGTCATGCATCTGCTAATGCGTGATAAAGTACAGTTAGCCTTGTTGATCGCTTCATCCCATTGATGACTCATGTTCATCTTGGGGTCAACTATGACTTCAAGATCCCTTTCCTCTGCTGTGCTACTGAGAAAGTCATCCCCCAGCTTGTAAGTGTTTTGGTGGCTCTTTTTGCCCAAGTACATCATTTTGAACTTGTCTTTGTTGAACTGCATCCTATTTCATTCTGCCCATTTTTCCAACCTGTCCAGATCCACCTGGATCTGTTCCCTATCCTCTGATGTGTTAACTTTTCCCCATAAGTTGGTATCATCTGCGAACTTGGGCAGGGTGCTCTCTATATCCTCATCTAAGTCACTGATAAAGACACTGAATAGCACTGGTCCAAGGATCACGCCTTGTGGGACTCCACTGACCACATCTTTCCAGCTCAATATCAACCCATCCACTAACACTTTCTGGGCTCAACCCCTAAACCAATTTGCCACTCACCTGACCATATAATCATCTACATCACAGCCTGTCAGTTTATTTATGATAACAGAACGTGATACTGTATCAAAGGCCTTCTTAAAGTCATGAAAGTGCTCCCCCTCAGGACTTGCAGATGTTGTGCAGCACACAGGCTACAGTGATAATGACCCAGGGGATGTTGGCCTCCGTGACCTCAAAGCAGTCAGTGAGGATGTCACCAGCATCCCTTCAGGCATCTGAAAGCACACTTCACCAGTGCACAGGTCTAGCCCAAGCACCAGTTGAAGTCTGCTTGGTGGGGGTCCAGTTGGCTGATGTAGGTCAGCATTAGCCAGGGGATAAGTAGGTAGGTGGGATCCCCAATGAGGAGGGGAAGGACCACCACCATCCTATGACTCCAGCTGACTTCTTGCCCTTCGGGCAGGGGGCTGGACTCGATGATCTTCCAAGGTCCCTTCCAGCCCTAATGTCTATGAAATCTATGCCCAGCTGTAGGTCCAGAACCCCTTGTGCAAACCACCTTTTCTCCACCAGGGCTGACAGAGTGGAGATGTGGAAGACACAGGCATCATGGGCAGTACCTGCCCACACAGCACTCACATTGGTGAAGGAGCCATGATGGTCAATGACAGCCAGGAACATGATAGAGTGAAAGCCCCACCAGCTATAGGGGCAGTCTCCATGGGTTGGGAAGGTGACTGGGGTGTGGGTCCCATCAAAGACCCTAATGCACTGGGAGAAGCCCAGGGCACTGAACCCTGCTACCACTTCCAGGGGGTCATGCACCCAGAGCACAGTGTGCCCCAACACATTCTGGAGGATGCTGCAGACCTCCAGGCTGTCCTCTTTGACAGCTGCCTTGCCTACACCAAAGAGGTGGCAAACATAGCATAGGTGGCAAACATAGCATAGGCAGTGGATGTAGCCAGCTTTAGCAGGATGACAGCCAGCTGGTTAGCTACTCCAGACCAGGAATGCAGATGGCCAGGGAGCAGTGCTGACTTCTAAAGATGGCCCCCCGGCTGCAGGCAGCTATGGTCAGAGCCTCCAGCTCCTGTCTGCTGCAGGGGGCTGGTGCATGGCCTGAGGGGGCAGGAGCAGGCTAGTGCCAGGAGCAGCAAGTGCCCCCAAATGCCTGCACATGTAGAAGCCTGCCCAGGGCAGGTTTACTCCACAGTAAATTACTGTAGTGTAAACCCATCTAGCAGTATTTGCACATGTAGCCCTTCATGTATGTGGATTTCTTCTGTCCCCATTTTGTCCCAATTCGCACCTTTCCAAAAAATTCATTTCCAGTCTCTCAGGTAACTATTTTAAGTACAGCATGTCTGGTTTAGTGTCTATTTACACTGTTTCTCTTAGGACAAGGTGCTAAAGGCTCCTTAAAGATGCAGCTTTTAAGGCTGGTTGGGGAAAGGGAAGAAGGGTGGTGAGTCATGACATCTCCTGCTGAGATATCCTGGGGCAGCAAAGTTCAGTATGAGTCACAGAGTCCCCTTGCATGAAGGTGAAAGGAGAAAGACCTGGGATGCTTGAGGACCTGACCAAACACTATTTGTGATATGCCGCACATTCAAATTAAAGCTTGATAGAAATCAGTTACATAAATGTGTTACATTTTTAAAGTAAGATTTCTGTGCCCATTTTTATGGCTGGTTGGCCATTTTTATTATATGATAACTTTCCCAACATAAACTGTTTAAATTTATTGCAATGTAAGAGTGATGTTGTAACCATGATGGTCTAGAAATTATGCTAAAGAAAAAATGTTGTAGGACCTTTTATTGGACCAACTCTGTAGTTGGGATAAAGTTAGACAAGCTTACAAATGTAAGACATTCTTCCTCATAAGCTGGCTGGACACTAAGGGCATCTTTACACATGCTCCAGGTGGAGGGGGGAGTGAGGCTGTGCTCCTAGAACCACTCTAATTACAGTGCCCACAGCATCACGTGTACTCAGCATCCCATGAGTCAAAATGGTGGCAGAGCCACTTCAACTAAAACTCATCTGATGAGCTTTAAAGTGCCTCCATTGTCATTTTGAAGCATTGGGATACTGAATACACATGACACAGAGGCTGCTGGAGTCTGATAATTAGCATGTTCCAGCAGACTCAATTAATCAAGTCCAGCACATGACTAGATGCCCTAAGAACCAAGGACTAAATATTGATATTGGATTTATGACCTATTGTAATTTATCCAACTCCTGAATATTTTCCACTAAAGAAAAGTGAGACTTACCCTCTCCTCCATTCCCTCTTTTGATCTGCCTTGATTACCCAGTACTCATCTTCTTTTCTTTTGCTATTTGTGTGTCTGCTACACCTGAGAACTTATCTCAGCCCCTCCCCTCCACTATTTTTAACTTGTTGTGCCTAGCATCCTATAATTGGAGACCTGAGAAAGAAGGCATGTCCACATGTGCATTAATGTACTGTAATAACAGGTACCAAATTAATGCGCCATATTTGGCGCTACTGTGCAGTAGCACCAGCAAATGTCTTTTATGCAATGCTAATGCACGCTACACTAAGTTTACTGCATCTTAGCATATTAGCATGGCTTTTGCATGGAGTTGTGCCCAGAATGTCTTACATTTGAAAGTTTGTCTAACATTATTTCAGCTATATAGTTGGTCCAATAAAAGATTTCACCAAAAGAAATCCTTGCCTCTCTCATAAATTTACTGTGAACTTAACTGATTAATCACACAATAAATCTAATGTGTGTCAGAGGTCTAGGAAACAAAATTAATTCTAGTGCAGACACATCTTGTGCAAGGCCCTCCCAATCACTTAAGACCAATACAAATCCTTACCTAGAGAGCTTTCTGTATATTCTTTTGTTATGGAAAAGTCTTGGAGATTTTAATGGGGATAAAAATTTCAGGTCTCACATCAATTACTCTAAAGCCCTAAGTGAATTGATTGTAATTGAGAATTGTAAACTTCCGGTAGAATCACTCTATCAAATTCAATAATAGGGATATAATTCACTGTGAAATTATATAGAATATTTTACAAATTATATAGAAATCTTACTATTTTCTATAGAACTTTTCACTAAGTTTCTTACTGTGGTAATCTCTCCCACAGTGAGTAATTGCAGGTGTATGTTTCAGAGTTCTCTTGTTTATGTTTGTTTATTACACATCAGCATACATTAGTTCCAGGAGCTAAGGATAACTCCAGCTGTACTGTCATGGTTTGTGTTTTCTGGAAGAAGCATTTAATGAGTTGATTATACAATGATAAAAAGGATAAAAACCAGACCAGCTAACTCAGCACTTTTCTAGGTAAAAGCATCCTAGAGGGGGTTTGAATAACTCATTCACAAAGCACCAAAACAAAGGAGGGTCAAACCAATGAACTCAGAGCTCAGGGAAAATAAGATATTAATTATCATCTGAACAAAGGAAATAATCTTGTCTGTCCATCAGTGTGACCAAGCTATGTTATCATACTGTTTATTCTTGTCTGTGAAAACAGAAAAAAAATCCCCATCCTTATAATAACCATGTTGCAAAGAGTCAAGTTTAGCTTTAAAAACCTGATTTTCCTGCCTCTAACTTTATCCTAGTTATCTTTTAACTTCACTGGTATTTATTTTGATTTAGTGCAGGTGAAATTATAATGTGGCCCCAAGCAAACTGATTTTCTAATATGGTTACAAGAATGACTAATTTATGTCCCCAGTGACAAGAGTAAATGCATCTGTATAAGCTGAACTCTATTCTTTTCTGCTTCTTCACAATCCCAGCTGTGCATCAAGAGAAATAAACATAACTTCTTAGTGAAGAAAGCTTTATTCTATCATAATGGTAAGGTGGTGGGCATGTTCATAGTTCTTCTCCATCTCTGGCCTTAACTTCACAGTACCATTATTATAATGTTTTAACAACTAAAAACTGGCAGCATGCATTTTAGATATATTATTTGACAAAACATTATGAAACAGTCACAAGAAATGCCTTTAGTCATCTTAAAACAGTGCCTGACAGATAGCCGTGGCCAGCTAAGTATACTATGGATGCTGCTGATAGTGGCTTTCCTTATTTCCAATATTGATGTTTGCAACTATTTATTTTGGGATCTGTGGCAGGGCACCTTTGGTGCCTGCCACTTTTAGGGCAGAAAACAGGCAGCAGCCAGGTGCCTGATGAGGACAGCCATGTTGGACCCAGGGATATAATCTGGGCTGCAGTCTGCTGCAGGAGGAAGCATCAGGCTGAGAGGATGATCTAACTAGTCAGGAGGGAAGGGCAGGGGCTATGGGGTAGAGGTGACCCCTTGTCCTGGGTAAGATGTAAAACTGCACCCTGCCTGGGAGGGGTGGGAACCCTCAGAAAATGCCAGGCCAGTTACCTCCCTGGTAAAATGTGGGTTGGGGTGCCTTATAACCCCAGTCCCACATCTCTGGTGGTGTTCTAATGATCAGGGGGAACCCAGGCTTGTTAAGGAGTCCTGAGGCAGAGTTCAGGTTGGAGGAGAGACCTGGGGCCATGTCCAGGTGGCAGCATAAAGCCTGGGTGTGTGAAAGACACTCTGGGGGTGAGAGGGGCAACAACTAGAGAGACCCTGGAAGTATGGGCAAGTGAGGAGGCCCAGTGGGGGCATAGGGAATAGGCCAGCAGTTGTAGAATCGCCCAGTCAGTGCCTAGGTGAGGGCAGCAAGAGACACCCAACAGACTGCACTGGGGCTGACCAAGGCATGGAGATCCAAACCCAAAGCTATATGAGGCTGGCCAGCATAAGTGTGGCTCTGAGAGAGAGGGTATTATGAAAGAGGCTGGGTGAGAGCCAGCAGAGTGACTGGGACCGCAGTGAGAGAGGGGTGGCATGTGAATAACCCTCTGGGGCTGTAGAGTAGACCTGCTACTGCGTGCCCACTTTGCTCTAGCTATATACCCAAGAGGTAACACGCACAGAATAACATCTGCAAGGCATGGGACCTCTGTAGGGGAGGTCAGAATGGGTATTAAGGCTCTTGTGAGCAGGGTAAGTAATTGATATCCTCCCGCCTTAGTAACAGCTCTCATATTTTTGCATTAAGGCATGACAGGTGAGCAAAGCAGGTGGTTACCCCAGGAGCAGGGCGGCTGGCAG
Organism: Crocodylus siamensis; assembly: GCF_052110815.1. Taxonomy (NCBI): domain Eukaryota; kingdom Metazoa; phylum Chordata; order Crocodylia; family Crocodylidae; genus Crocodylus; species Crocodylus siamensis. The sequence continues at coordinate 121,269,228 of NC_143395.1, forward strand.
AGACCTGATGAGAAGGTCACCCTGTTAGAGGGTCTCATTGATTGTGCTATTCATTGTTGCAATTTACAGTAGGTGCTGCAGAGCAGGTTCTAGGGAAAACTTTAGAAATATGAAAAATATCTCTTTAAAGATTCCAACATCCCCATAAAATCCCTCAGTGATTTTTAAAGTGTCTGTTCTTGTATGGAAAATCACAAAAAGTAGAAAGTTACAGCAATGAGCTTTACATTATTTGAGATGAAAAATGTTCTTCTTGGTAGGCCCCAAGCCTTCAGTAACTTCCTTGGTTGTTATTCAGTCACACTTCCTTATACTTCAGTAGGAATCTGAATGAGATAGGATAAAGTAAAACCAGAAGTAGTATCCTCCCCTACCTTGAATCCATATACAAAAGGAACATGTTGTACAGATATATGACTTCCCTCTGTACTTTGTCCTTTTTTCTCTTCATGTGAAGGACTGTGGAAAGTCCATGTAAGAAACAGAAACTTCTCAGAAGACTTAAGAAATTTTGGAGATTTGTGAAGCTGTCTTAAAGGTATGGGCACAAGTACATTTGGAGCAGTTTCAGAAGAAGAATGTTTCAAAAGGGCAGCAGCTGTTATATTTAAAACATTACATGTGGACAAGTCAGGAGGGATACAAACATAGCAAAACCACTCCAAGCACATCCTGGATGAAGCCAGTTAAAGCAGATGTTTTGCAATACAGGTTTCCCTCGCTTTATGCAGGTTCTGTATGTGTGAATTCGTTCTTGTGTCATGACCCTTTTTATACCAAAAGTTCATTATACACAAGGTAAATTCACTCTTATGTGGTCACTTCTAGTTGCCACAAGTTGGAGCAGCCCTAAGACTCTCTAACTTATTCCTAGATAGAATCAGTCCCCAGCTGACCCCCAGGCTCCATGGGAAGTCAGTAAAGAAGTATGTGCATAAAAAGTGATGCCTGGCCTTTGCAACTTTTAGGGACACTTCTTCCAGCTCTATTGTTGTGGTTCCATAGTGAACATGAATCAAGTTGTCTTTATCCACTGTCAGCTTGCTGGTCAACCTATCTTCATATCAAGGTATACAAATTTAAGTTATCCTGAAAATATACATCTATATACATACATTATTCCTTGATTTATCCAGTTTACAAGCTAACATTTGTATACACAGCTATGCATTCTTTCTCTTTGGTATTGGTGCATTACAATTTTTAATCTATTCCCTGCATCCCTTGATGATTTGATAAACTTTTAAGACAAGCCACAAGTTGACAAGGTATTGAATAGAAGGTATACATATTAATCAATTTTCACCCAAGTATTGTAGGCCATTTCCAGTCCTCCTACATTCTTTGTTATATTATTGCTTCATTCCAGGGTGTCACTGGTGCAGCCCAAGCATAAGGGGTTGAGGACAGGGTGTTACAGTGATCACAAACTGGGAGTCCAGAAGCCAGTGATTATAAACTAGTAGTCCAGAAACCAGGGGTGGAGGCACATGAAGCAGACAGGAACAAGGCAGGTTAGGATTAAGGCAGAGGATTCAGGCTTGGCAAATGTTCAGAGAAAGCAGGGAGAAAAGGATCATAGAACAGACTGGAATAGCACTAGGATTAGCTAGAAAGGAACCTGACTAGTTGCAAGCCCATACAGCACTGCAAAGGCTACTGCACTGTAATGGGGACCAGCTGAGTGCACTAAGGCAGCCAGCAGCCAGTCTCATCCAGGCTATGAGGGTCAGCTGGGGCTTGTCTGGGCAGAAAGTAAACAGATTTGATATTGAGTAGGTCTGGACTACAAGCAAACCTTGGAATTGAGAAATTAAGTTTGGAATTAAGAAATTAAGCCTGAGCCTCTGGCTCAGCCACCATTACTTGGCTCTGGCCATTTATTTTTGTTCTTCGTGAGCAGAAACAAGCAAACAACCAAAAAAACAAAACTCCTTAAATTATTAGAAATAGCAAATAAAATATGAGTAGCTCAGGTTTTCATTGTGGAAAAGAAAAAGGGAAACTTGGTGTTAACAGTAATTGCTAGATGTTATAAAGAGGAAAGCAGGCATTGAATTGTATCCTCACAATCTAAAACATTTTGCTTTCATTGCAAAACTTTCTGGTATAATACCTTTTTAAACTAACATTCAACTTAGGTTCTGAATCAGATTAAATTCTGTTAATGTCATTAGTAGTTTTGTTATCACAACACCACCTCCATTCTATTGCACCCAAAGTGATTGGCTATGTGGATCCATAGGGCGTTGGGAACTCTATATGCTGCCAGACATTATAGCAGTGAGGACAGCAGTTTTCATGCTCTTCTTATATCAGCTAGCACTGTGTAATCCATGCTTCTTCTAGATTTAACATCCTGGGGCTTGATTTATAGTACCAGACACATTTTTTTCACGAAGAGAAAACTCTTTTCTGTTTCTCTATTTCTTTAACAATGCATTCAAAAGGATTTTAGAGCAACAGAAATGGCAAGTGGCTCCAAAACACACTAGTCAATTTGTTCTGTCTTCCTTTCACTCCTCTGTTCTGCCCTCAGGAAGGTATTACACTTTAAAGGGTCAATAACCTGCCAACATTTACGTGATCCTTACACAAAGTTTCCTCCAAGTAAGAAAGCCCAAATGATTTAAGATTTTTCAATTTTATTTTATTTTTTGCCTGGTAGAATACAGCACCTCTAAAATAGCCATGCATAACTCTGTCATGTAGTTTTTGGCACATACCGGTATAAATATAAAAGTTTATTTTCATGCTATATGATAAACTTGTTGTGCAAGTAAGTTGAACACCCATAAGGTAATGAATAGTATTGACCTATGGCAAATATCCCAGGTGCTACACAAATCATGACAATCACGCAGCCTGGTCGAAGATCATAAAAATCCACTTCAGGCCTCAGTATTTTACATCTGGGCTATAATGTTGGCCATTATCTGAGTCTTTTTACCATTGTTATGAAAAAGCATATAATTCCTTAAATTCTGCTATCCTCTTTCATGTATAGCTGTTCCTAGAATCCTTCTGTTAACCCCTTAATCTGTCACTTGAATGGGTTACCACCGGGAACAAAATGTCTGTTCAACTTTAATTCCTTGCTAGGATTCAGTTCCTATTACTCAATGGGTGCATTTACATGAGAGTCTATATCGCTGTAGCAACAAGCTACTGTGCCATAGTTATGGCAATGTAACCTCACCAGGCACAAATCGGTACTTAACCACATACTAAATAACTGTGCAGTAACTGCAGTCTGTGACACGTGTAGACACACCCAGTAACTTATGTTATTCCAAACTGCCTTTACTTCTTCCTCTTTTCCAACCACCTTATCTTGTATTTGCTTATTTGGAATTGCTACCCTTGAAACATATGGCATAATCACTTTCACCAGTTTAAAACCAATTTTTTCTTTCTTTTCTACTTCAGTCTAATTGCAAATAGTTTTATCCCTGTGTGGAGAACTTATAATTTCTGAAATTTGTAAATAAAGACAAGTCCTAAACTTGCATTTACATTTTGTTTCAATTACCAACATAAGAATGTTTTATCAATTAGACATGAATGGTATGTAACCCAGCCAGAACTGCCTCCTTCCCAGAAAATATTTAAAGAAAGAACAGGTAGCAGAATCCTTGATTCTGCCTCAGAATGTATCATCTAGAGCACCTGAATCAACACATGTGGGGAAGTAGCCCAGATCAAGACAATGACTTGTAGTAAGTTACCTGCTGTAAGGAGCCAGAACCTACATTTACTTCACCCACACTTATTCCCTAACCACCAGGCAACAGCCACTCCCTCTTTCTGCCCCACACCCCCTTAAAATTTGCCATCCTTTCTGCTAGGCAGACCAACCTCAGTTTCAGGGCTGGAGAGCATCTGCAGTTTGATATTTGGGGTACTGTCCTGGCTGGGGCAAGAAGTAGGTGTGAATTGCTCAGTCAGAACCTGAAGGCTCCCACTTTCTAGATAAATGGTCTAGACCAGCGTTTCTCAACCTTTGGGTTGCAACCCAAAAGTGCATCACAAGAATATATGAAAGGGGTCATGAACAAAATTTAAAAATGGATTATCCTTTAAAGGAGAAAAGTTTGGGAAACTGTAGCTTTTTCCCTTGTAGGCTGGCAGTTCTAGTCTATGAGGGGCTGCTTGGAGCCCCCTGTGCCCCTCCCCCACCCCAATTTAGATAAACGTAGATGGGTGTGTGGAGGAAGGGGGGCAAGAGGTTGGGAATGGCCACTAATGTTTACAAATGGGCCTTGGACAAAATAGTTGAGAACCACTAGTCTAGACTATTAAATAAAAAGTGTTTGGTGGTGGTGGAACCCCTCTTCTAACCACATTTTAAAAATAAATCAGTTATGACAACATTTTATGAGTAACCCACATCAGCAAGATTGGATTTGTCATATTCGGAGCACACCTACTGATTCAACCCCCTCGGGGGACTTAAGTGTCACTGCTCCAATAAAGGCTTACACGACATCTAGGCACCTGACTACTTGATCCAGGGCAGTTCTGGAGACATGTCCAAAAACAGAACTAGAGGTTCCTAGAGAAGTCTCAGGGCCAAAAATGAGGCACATCGGGAGTTTTAGTCAACTGCTGAGTGGGAGTTCTTTGAATTCCAATTTTAGACTTTGGTGCCTAAGTCTATCTAAGTCCAGTTTTCTAGAACATATGGGTTTTTTGGGGGATTTTTTTGGACTTGACCCTCAAATGTGTGAAGACTTTCAGAGATGCCAAATGTCTGAGATTCCCTTTTACTAAAGTGCAGAATTTTAAGCATTGAGCTATGAAATCTCTGTGCCTTCATTGCATCCTCTAGGTTCTGATCCAAACCCTGTTAAAACAAATATCTGGGAATCATTCCGTTCACTTAAATATGCTTTAAATAAAATCCCTCATTTTTAAAAAAATCACAAATAAAGTAACAATAAATATTAATAGAAAGACAGAGTGAAATCCATCAGCTCCTATACCCATTTGAAAAAACTCACATATTCAATTAATTCTGGAATAATATAATAATTAGTTTAAGAAGTGGAGTTACCACAATTATTATTTTTATTTAAAATAGCCATCATATGCATGAAATATGTCTTAAATATAAGCAATTGAGAATATTTCCAAACTGCAATCCTAATTTTTGGTTCAGTAACTGCTCTACTTTGCAACATTTAGGTCTCTGCTACAAATTAAATTTTGGGTATAGTTAACCTGTTGATTGTGTCATAAATAACAATATGCCACACATTAAAAATTATGTCTTTGCAGCTGATTTGTATAGCACCATACATTGAAAGTGTGGCGTGCCTACAGTCAACTGATTGTCAACACTGGGACCTGGGCACACCTGAGTCAGAAGCCTGGCTGAGGCTGTGCTTGTATTATGCCAGGACGTAGGCAACCAGGTCTGGGGCTCCTCAGAGAACAAGGCACTCACTAGGTGTGGTTAGATAATGGGTGCAGAAGACACTTTACTGCACAGCAGACTAATTTTCTGTGCAGTAAAGCATCACCATCTACATGTGAGTGGCAATTAGGGTGCTGTAGATTAATTTACTCCACTGCTGGATCGTCCAGTCAGATACAAGCATTAGCCAGCAGCGCAGTAAATTACTGAGATTAAATCTGCATGTAGATGGTGATGTCAGGATTAGTTTACTCTGGCTAAAATTGAGCCTGAGTATATTCAGTCTCATTAACTGCATGTGTAAATGCAACCAGGCAGAATGGTTTTGTCTGAAACAGTGTCCTTGTGGCAGGGAAGCCTGGCATGTACCTAAGACTGAGGTAGGTGTTGCAGGGAAACTAACAAGGGGAGCTGGGAGGAGTAACAGCTCCTACCCTGCCCAGGCTGAGCCAACAAAAGCAGCTAACTTCATCGGGAAGAGAAAACAGTGCTGGGCACTGCAGGCAGATGATGAAGCCCCAGCCCTTCCCATGCTGTCCTGCCATCCTTCCTCTACTGCTGGAACTTTGGCTCAGTGTCTGCAGCAGCTTAGAACTAGAACTAGAAATGTGTATAGGGGTGTGTGAAGCGGGCCCTATTCAGTTCAGATTGAGATTTGGCTGGAATCGGGGATCGTGATTCAATTAGTTGATTTGGATCACTGTCCCTGATTCAATTCGGCCAAATGTGAATATAAAGATTGGATGCTGAATCGGAGAATCAGTGATTCAGACATAGACACAGCTTTAAATGTTTTTTCTATATACCTTAGGTAGCGGTGCAGCTTGTAAATGCTGCTATTCTGGGGCACATGGAGCATCTCACAGGAGCACAGGGGGACCCTCCATGTGCTTGGCGGTGTACCCGGAAGTACTTCTGCTCCACTTTAAGGTCCACTGGGGTGTGCACAGGGCTCCCTCTCTCCCCCCTCTTTCCCCCAGCTTGGTGATTGGCCTTGGGGGGACCCTGGGTGCCCCCCCCAGACCCAGGAGGCACCGGTTGTTGAGTTGGAGGCGTATGAAGGGCCCCCCAACATGCTCCCTGGTGGACCTGGAAATGGATTGGACGTACTTCTGGTCCACTTCTGGGTCTGTTGCCGAGTGTTCTGGGGAGCCCCCCACACTTTTGTGGGACACTCCATGTGCCTCAGCATCGTAGCAGTCACAAGCCACCAGGTATATAGAAAAAATATTTAAAGCTGGGTCTATGTCTGAATTGCTGAATCTCTCCAAATCAATTTAGAGGGTTCTGATTAAATTCAGAGAGATTAAAGGGTTCTCTGATTCAGTCTGGATTTGGAGATTTGGCCACTGAATCAGGCCACCAAATTGAGTCAGGGACGGAAGAGTCTCACAGCCCTAATTAGAACCTGGCTGGAGCTGTCCAGAGTGCTGACCAGGGCAGGCTAATGCACATGCCCAGTGAATTGTGTTATGGTGCCTTAGGGCATTTACAGCTGCATGTGTAGATACCAGCCTAAAAAACACTTACTGCACAGTAACTTGGTGTGTGATAATTTACTGCACAGTAAATGCACATATCAATATGCCCAGTAAATATTTACATAGATTGTTGGGGGTTGGAAGGGACCTTGTAGATCATTGGGTCCAGTCCCTGTGCCCTAGACAGGAAAAGGCAACTGGGGTCAAGTGATTCCAGCAAGGTGAATGTCCAGTCTTCTTTTGAAGACTTCCAGAGTAGGTGATGCACCACCACTGGAGTGATATAGATATTCAGTAGCTGATATTCAAAGTTCAAGCTATGTTGAATTTTGGCAGGGTGAAAAATTCAAGACCTGCTCTTATGGTAAACCTATAGGAGAGGTAACAAATAAATAAGATAATAGAAAACTAAATACTTTCTAGTCTGAACAATGTGTGTCTTGCTTGAGGCATTTTCTCTAGAAAGAACAGGCTAGTAAAAGATGCAATAGCTGGTACACTCCTCAAATTGAATTAAGTCACATTCAGCTGGCCATTGTGAGGGGAATCCTGTATTGCCTACTGGAAAACTGGTTCCTTCCCTCTTGTCTTTCCCATCTCATGCAAGAACAAGATATAAGGGAACTGTGCCTTGGAGCCTTAGCTACATTTCATATGCTTTGAAGGTTGTTCCCTTTGCACATGGCTTATTCCTTAGGAATTTTGCTTAAAAACCTAAACTTACTTCACAGGCACTAACGTTACCAAACATATTTAAGAATATAATGTTAATGTTAATTAGAAGAGTATGTTTTTGAAGCATGTATCCCATGTTAACAGAGAAAACTCTTTATCACTTTCTAACATAAAAATGTACCTGTATATGTTTAACTCCTTATTTAAATTGTTTGGACAATGGATATGTATACTTTCTGAGGATCTTCATTCAATTACATTTGAAAGTGCACTAATGAAGTAATGCTTTACTACATATTTTTGTGTATAAAAATATACAAGCAGATACATTACACAATATATGTGACAATACTTCTGCAGTTAAAAGAGATTGCAGCAAAGGTATCTTAAAATCGATCCAAACAATCCTCTGCTATATGACACTGACAGTCCCAGTCCCAGTTACATTTCTCACAATGGACTGTGATGTTTACCAGTGAAATATGCCTGTGGTAACAGAATATTTACCTACAATAAAACTTCCATTACACTGCACAATGTCCAGTTAATTGGAACCACTAATAAACTGGCATTACTGTTTTCTGGAAATCTGGAGGTCTTCTTAAAAAGAAAGTGTAAGAAATGATTTTCATTGAAATACCAATGCATATTGGATTGCTTTTGAGTAAAAGCTATACCAATGGCTGGAAGAAGCAAAGATGTAAATGGTAATATGCTTTTTTTTAAATATTCTTTGTTACAGTATGTTTTGTTTCAGTCCTCTTTTTTTCTCTGCCTCTTTTTCATTTTAATTTTTTCTCTGCCTTTTTTTCTTTTTCAAGATTTAATGCTCATTGGGTGCATTTACATGAGATACTTTACTCTAGATTAGTGCAAATTAATGCACAGTAAGCATTACTGTCTACACATGCAGATGCTTGCTGCAGAGTAATTTGCTCTAGTGTAAACCAACCCTGCAACATTTGCACATATAGACACACCAACTGAAATATAAGATATAAGATGTTGTGTGCTATGGCAGAGTGGCTCAGGTGGTTTATTATGGGTTTCATAGGAATTAATTCAAGCCCCATTCTGACTTGTATGAGAGGGTATCCTTATGTGTCTACCTTTAAATCGTATCTGGTCATTTGGGCTGAGGAGCACAACAATTGTATCTGGCCATTTGGACTGAGGAGTCTGATGTAATGCTAGTCACATTATTCTTTTTGTGGTGTTGGCTACAAAACCAGGTGTGCATTAATTGCAGTAGTCCCATAGATGAATAGGCTTGAAGAGCTATTTGACATTTATATGGTGATGAACATGGCTTCATACTGTACTTATTTCTTTGTACTTTTTCTTAATTTTTCCCCCTTCAAAGAAAAGATACATTTGGATTAAAAAAAACCAGTGATATGGAACTATTTCAGAAGGATTAGTCTTCTGTTAAGAACAGTCTTCTGGGGTTTTTTTAATCCAGATGTGACTAGCATTACATCAGACTCCTCAGTCCAAATGAGTCAGAATAGGGCTTGAATTAATTCCTATGAAACCCATAGTAAACCACCTGAACTACTCTGCCATAGCACACAACATGCAGTCTAGGGCTGCCCTCAGAACCATGAAATTCTTCCAGAAGGTGGACAGGATCTTGGACCCCACAGACCCTAGTGAGGCCCTGAGCATCTTCAGCAGCATGGACCAGGGAGTGCCTGTCACACTCACCTGATGGAGGAATAGGGGAAGGGGTGCCATGGCCACCTGTGCTGTGTCAGCTCACCCACCTTCCCCCAGGCTAGAGCTTGGGGCTTCATATGGGGGAGTGAGAGTGGGCATCCTCCTCTCCCCACCCTGCCCATCTGAGCTCCACACCCCACCCACCAGAGTCCTGCCCACCCATACCACCTCACCCCCACTTCCAACACACAGGAGGTACGATACAGTTTAAGATTTTTTGAGTGCCCAGCAGCCTCCCAGCTAGGCAGCCAAGGGCCCATCTTGTAGAGACCATCCTTAATGGACTGGCCAATGCCAACATCCTGAGAGATAGCCAGCACGGGTTTGTTGCAGGTAGGTTTTGCTTGACCAATCTCATTTCCTTTTATGGCCAGGTGACCTATCACCTGGACAAGGGAGAAGAGATTGATGTCATATATCTTGACTTCAAAAAAGCCTTCCATCTGGTATCCCATAATCATCTCTTGGCAAAACTGGCCAATTGTGGCTTTGGGTCCACCATGATCTGCTGGCTGGGAAATTGGCTTCCTGGTCAGACCCAGAGGGTAGTAACCGATGGAAGTCAATTGTCATGGTACCCTGTGACCAGTGGGGTCCCCCAAGGCTCTGTCCTTGGACCCATATTATTCAACATCTTCATTAATGATGTGGACATTGGAGTAAGAAGTGGACTGGCCAAGTTCACTGATGACACCAAACTTTGGGGCAAAGCATCCACACCAGAAGACAGGCAGGTAATCCAGGCTGACCTGAACAGGCTCAGCAAATAGGCGGATGAGAACCTGATGGTGTTTAATGCTGAAAAATGCAAGGTTCTCCACCTTGGGAGGAAAAACCTGCAGCATCCTTATAGGCTTGGCAGAGCTATGCTGGCTAGCACTATGGAAGAAAGAGACTTGGGGGTCATCATTGGCTACAAGATTAACATGATCCTGCAATACGATGCTGTGGCTAGTAAGCAACCAAAACACTGGCTTGCATCCATAGATGCTTCTCAAGCAAATCCCGGGACATCATTCTCCCCTTGTACTCGGCCTTGGTGAGGCTGCAGCTGGAGTACTGTGTCCAGTTTTGGGCTCCACAATTAAAAAAGGATGTGGAGAAGCTTGAGAGAGTCCAGAGGAGAGCCACGTGCATGATCAGAGGTCAGGAAAACAGACCTTATGATGATGGGATGAGAGCCATGGGGCTCTTCAGCCTGGAAAAGTGCAGGCTCAGGGGTGATCTGATGGCCACCTATAAGTGTATCAGGGGTGACCACCAGTACCTGGGGGAACATTTGTTCACCAGAGTGCCCCAAGGGATGATGAAGTCAAACGGTTATAAACTACTGCAAGACGGTTCCAGGCTGGACATAAGGAAGAATTTCTTTACTGTCCGAGCCCCTAAGGTCTGGAACAGCCTGCCATCAGAGGTGGTTCAAGCACCTACATTGAACACCAGCAGCCTCTCTCCCTTTCTAAGGGAGCTTCTGAAGGCTTACCAGTTTGTAGCCTGGATCAGTCACACACATTGCTAACTGCCCCTTAATGTTCAAACTATGCTAAACTAAAAGCACTTTACTCTACTAGCACAGATGTAGCTAGTTCAGCAAAATGTTGCTTTGTGCCAATGAAGCAAAATCATTGATCACCAAGTAAAACAAGCTACACCTGTACAAGGTGTTACAACTGATCTAACTGCATTTAGCTTATTTTCTGGCCATCATTATGCTGGTCAGAGATCTCACCTAACACATACCTGACCAACATAGCAGAAGTATGTAATATAAATAAAGCCCCAGCATCAGCCCAGTGGTGTCAGTTTTATCTAGGCACTGCCCAGTGGAGCCTACCCCATCTGCTGCAAGGGGGCAAATCAAGGCAGTAGCCCTGGACAAAACTGCTCCTTCTTGGCTCCATTTGCTCCTGACCTGGGCACACATGTAGACGCTGCAGACTAGAGGCATGTGTAGTTTACCAGGAGTAGTTTACTGCAGAGCAATTTAGTCTGCAGTTTATTCATGCACATCTATTGCATGTATAGACATGTCCTAAGAGAAGAATCAAGACCACAGTATCATGGGAAGGATTTTCCAAAGCACCTTATTTTCAAAGGGATTTATGTTTTTATTGTTTTAGAAAATCCCAAACTATGTTTTTGCCGTAATTTTTTTTTTCCTACAGGAAAATAATAACCCATTACTAGAATCCATATCTTTAGCATTCAGAAGCTACGGCATGGCATTTGTAGTTATCACCAATTTAGTTTCAATAGCATGTTTGACAAAATGCATTTAAGATGAAAATACTAGAAAAATTAAAGTTTTTAAGTCAGCTGACAGATGAGGAGCTAAACCAGCATAGAGTTACACTAAGAGCTGATTTCAAAATGGCTGATTTGCACCAAAGTACAAATACGTCAGAGTAAAGTATCAGATACACAGAGGGTGCATCTACATATGCCGATAGTGTGCAGCTCCTGGAAAGCTCCTGAGTATGCAATTTACATGTGCATCCAGACCACAGAACACTGCTGTGGGTTACAGCAGACTTGGCTGGCAGGGAATCCAGGGAGTCAGGCTGCCAGATTAGGACAGCTCCAACTAGGCTCAATGTGCTGTGTAGGGTCTGGCTGAGGCACAAGCATGTTTCAGTGTGGGGCTAGCTAACACTGAATCACCATTGTTCTACAGGCAGCTGGATTAGCATCTACACATGTTTTGCTGCACACAAAAGGGATGACTTGTATTTACAAGTTGTAGAAGTAATTAGCTTAATTGACTAAAAAAACAGACAAAGACCAGAAGTGCTGATACTGCTTAATTCAGTTAAATGTTCTAAGATAAGGAATCCTGCACACCTTGGGTTATCCTTAAGTTATCTTGATATCTTGCCCTGTGCAAAGTTCATTTAAGTAAACTTCCTAAATTTCTGTGTCATTTACTATTGTTTTGTTTCTCCAAGGTGTATTTTTTATCTCTTTCTCTGTCTTAAGTATAAATACGCTTGTAACCTTAGAGAGTCTGAGAAATCCTTTGAAACAGACAAGTGGGTGATTCCCCTTGTTGTATGGAATTCTCCCTGTGATCACAGTATAGCCTTAAATAAAGAAAAGCTGGCTCTGTCAGTTCTGATTCAACCACAACGTGAAGTTTGATTTCTTCCACAATTTGGTGTCATGACTCGGATAGAGACTCCCGGAGTGATCAGTTGGGACACAGACATCTCTTTACTGAAGCCCTGGCGCCAAACCAAGGTAAGAGACCTTTTGAAATCTCTATTGGGGCTTTTCAGTGAGAGGCTGTCTCTGTGTCTTCCTGATTCACTACTTGAGGCTCACTCTATCCAAACTTTTGCTGCCAGAACTGTCAGACCCACTGTGTAAGTAGTAACTGTGAGTAGAAAGAGTCAAGGTTAAGAGTCAAGGTTAAGAGTTAAGACTCTGCGTTGCTGTTGTCAATGAAAGTATTTCCCCGTATGAACTGAGTTAAGTTCTGTAAAGAACTGTGAGGTCTTTCTGAAGCCAGAAGTAGAAACCTTGTGCAGCCTCCCCGAAGACAACAGATTTGTTCTGTGTGCTTTTCGAAAGCAAGGGTGCAAGGTGGAAACTCTTAGAGTGTGAGTGTTTTCCATGATAAGCATTGACCAAGGCTGAGACTAAAGAAATGCTCTTGAACCTTATGCCTCAATGCAGAAATTCCCTCGTGTGAATTGAGAGTATGAATTGAGAAATATGAGCCACTGACCAGGTCTGAGACTAAGGTTGGGTTCAGCCACCCCAAGGCTGTCCAGAAGGGCAGTTTTGAATGCAAGGGGGCCCAACTGGAACCTCGTGACCCAGTGGACAGGTTTACCCTTTCCCCACCCGCATAATGAGCTGTGTCTAACCGTGAGTAACTGCATTGTGTGCTGTTATTGCAGTGGAGTCTTGTCTTGGACGTTAGCCACAGCATCTCTGTGCCACTGGCAAATCTCACAACCTGACCGGACACCTTGAATAAGCCATTCCTGTATGAAAGACCTGTGTGAACTGAGTTTAAAGATATGGGGAGCGGAGAGTCCCTTTGTTTCCTGCGTGATAAATGGCATCTCTACAAAATGTTTAGTAGACACTGGTGCAAGCTGCTCTACTCTTCGAGCTGAAGAATTTTCCACAACTCCCCTCTCCTCTGCTGTTGTAAATGCTGTGGGAATTTCAAATCAAAAATTTCTTCATCCTGTTTCCTAACCATTACATGTTTCTTTTGGTTCTGTTTCTGATCAACATGCCTTTCTCCTTAGTCCTTGTTCTCCTGTTAATTTGTTAGGCAGAGATTTGCTTTGCAAACTCAGTTGTGCTATCTATTGTTCTCCTAATGGTGTTTATTTAGATGTCCCCTGTGATAACGAGATAGCAGTACTTGCCGCTTTAGCTAGCTCACCTCCTGAACCTGAGTTCCCTGATCTTTCTGTGTTGCAAGAAGAAATCATAAAAGCTGTCCCTCCATTTCTCTGGTCCCAGCATGCTAATGAAGTAGGACAAATCCATACTGCCCAACCTGTAAAAATTAGATTAAACCCAGCTAAGCCTTTACCCAAAGTTGCTCAATACCCTTTACGTCCAGAAGCCAAAGAAGGGATAAGCCCTGTTATAACTGCCCTTTTAAAGCAAGGTATCATTGTCCCAACTAAGAGCCCTTGTAATACGCCTATTCTTCCTGTAAAAACCTGGAAAGAATACCTATCACTTTGTACAAGACCTTCGTGCAGTAAATTCTGCAGTTTTACCAACTTTTCCTGTTGTACCAAATCCAGCTACTATCTTCCTAATGCTTGTTAACTTGTGTTCTGCATTTTTTTTCTACCCCTATACACCCTGATAGCCAGTTTCTCTTTGCATTTACCTATCAAGGACTTCAGTATACCTGGATGCGATTGCCCCAGGGTTATACTGAATCCCTTTCTCTTTTTTCCTAAATTCTGAAAAAAGATCTAGATGACATAATATTTAAAGAAAATTCTGTGCTTGTGCAATATGTTGATGATTTGCTCTTGGCATCTACCTCCTTAAAGCCTGTAAAAACAAAGAAGGCAGCACATCCCCCATGTTTGTAAATTTACAATTAGATTTTATTCAAATGCAGAAATGCTGTTCTTATGAATATGTTTTGTTATTGTATGTATGTTTTCTGGATGAGTAGAAGCCTACCCATGTGCAAAAGCTGACACCATCACTGTAAGCAAAAAGTTGCTCAGAGACTTTATTCCAAGGTTTAGTATTCATTTATCCCTAAACTCGGATCAAAAAACTCATTTTACTGGACAGATAATGAAAGAAGTCTGTAAAGTCCTGCAGATCCAACAGAACTTTCATTGCCCATACCATCCACAGGCCTTGGGCCAAGTAGAACGCCAAAAATGGCATTCTGAAAAGTAAACTGGCCAAAATTTGTGCTGAGACTCACCTAAAATAGCCAGATGCACTTCCCATAGCCCTTATGAATATGAGATCTACTGCCAACCGAAAGACTGGGCTTAGCCCACATGAAATCCTAATGGGAAGACCCATGAGGCTCCCCGCCTCGCCACCTGTTGTTTCCCACTTTTGCGATATACATTCACTTGATGATACCTTTCTAGACTATTGTAAGGCACTAATGAAGTGTGTTAAGGCTTTTCATTCACAGGTACAGGCAGCTCTCCCCAAAGAACCAGATGAGCTGTGCCATTCTATCCTGCCTGGAGTTTGGGTCCATATAAAAGTCCATCAACAAAAAATCATCACTGGAACCTAGCTGGAAAGGCCCATTCCAGTTACTCCTAACCTCCAACACTGCAATAAAGTGTCAAGGACTCCAGACATGGATCCACGCTTCACACAGTAAAAAAACATCAGCCTCCACAGACTGGTAGTGAGCCTAGTGCCTGCCAGCAGGAAAGCTTAAGACCAGTAGTGAGCCAAGCGCCTACTGGTGAAGAGGATTTGCCACTACAGAGTGAAGAGGATCTGCCCCAATGACACCACTATGTCCTTCAGGACAGGAAAAGGCCTCTACCTAGTTCCTGCTTCCCGAGGTGGAGTTGGTTAGTCGTGATTTGGGTAGTTCTCGGTATTTCTTTTTTTTTGGGCCATCTTATATGAACTTGACTCATCAGTTATAAGAAACTCTGTAAACCAAACTACATTTCTGCACCAACAAAGAAGATCACTTCACGAAAATGTGTTCTTGTCTTTAGTTAATCAAATTGCAATAGATTTAAATGTTTTTCGTTGTTGGATATGTAGTCATGTCCCTATCTATTCTACTGGAGGAATACCCGTGATACCAGTACCCTTGCATGCAACTCATATGCTAGCAGAAAATTCAGATTTTCATAGAAACAAAACTTGACAGAATGTAAGTTGCAACCAGTCTGACTATGTACGATTAGCTTATACCACCCCTGGAAAGTTCTGTTGGACCTGTGATAGATCTCGTGTTGCAGTAGGAGTCAGTAAGTGTGAGGTAGAATTTAAAATAAATGGTGCTTAGTTTTCTAATGGCTATAAATCTCTAACTTGTTAAAAAAAAAAATTAGGGAATGTAGAAGTAATTGGCTTACTTGACTAGAAAAACAGACAAAGACCAGAAGTGCTGATACTGATTAATTCAGTTAAATGTTCTGAGATAAGGAATCCTGCACACCTTGGGTTATCCTTAAGTTATCTTGATATCTTGCCCTGTGCATAGTTCATTTAAGTAAACTTCCTAAATTTCTGTGTCATTTACTATTGTTTTGTTTCTCCAAGGTGTATTTTTTACCTCTTTCTCTGTCTTAAGTATAAATAGGCTTGTAACCTTAGAGAGTCTGAGAAATCCTTTGAAACAGACAAATGGGTGATTCCCCATGCTGTATGGAATTCTCCCTGTGATCACAGTATAGCCTTAAATAAAGAAAAGCTGGCTCTGTCAGTTCTGATTCAACCACAATGCGAAGTTTGATTTCTTCCACAAAGTCCTACCCTGCTGCAGAGTTTATTAGTTTTGTGTGCCCTAATAGGGGCACACATGCAGACACTGAGCCTTTTACTGTGCAGTTAATTAGTCAACTGTGAAAAAAAATATCATGTAGATGCACCTATAAGAGAGTAGACAAGGCACCAGAGATATCTGAAAAGACTGAAAGCCAGAATTCTGAACATTTAAAAATATTAAGATTTTAATGGTTAGGAATTGAAGATCAATCAGAATAAAATGGTCAAAAGATTTACTGATCAGTGAATTTTAACACAAAACTTGAAGAACTAGAAATTGATCACGATCTTAGAACATGAGAAAAACGGATACACTCTGTAATAATAATAGCCTTTGTGTGTCTGGAGCATTCTGATCATTTGTCTCAGCAGCCAATCACAATGCTTACTGAAACAGCCAATCAGAATGTTCTGGAGCCTGTCCACCTCTTCTGTGGCCGGGGGTGAGGGGCTAACTGCTGGTAGGCCCTGAGCTGCGGAGGGCCCCGGTGCTTCCCTCTGTGGTAGTGGTGAACCTCGGGTAAGGGGTGCAAGTCCATCTTTGGCCACAGGTCCCCACTGTAGCCTGCACTGCTTGCCCACAACACCTGCCACCACCACACTTGCAGACAGACCTTCCCCACCCACTCCCAGCACCACACGTGAGGGGTGGCAAAATAGTGGTGCCACTGCAAAGCCCCCAGCTCAGTGGCATACCCAAGCCTGGTTCCTCCACAGTGTTGGCCCCTGAAGCCTGGCCCAGCCTCCTCAGCATGGCACCATGGCAGCTATGAATCATGAAGCCACCTAGCAGAAGCACCCATGAGCTGCCACTCAGGGCAACAGGTGCTGCTGCTTCAGGAGCATGTGAGCTCCTGTGCCTGGGGGGAGTGAGGGACATGTGTGGGGTCAGGGGGTTGTGGGTGGGGGGGAGTGAGGGGCATGAGCAGGGACAGGGGACATACTACTAGCCAATTGCTCATCGAGAATGACATGACGAAGGGGTGGGGGAGATGGAGCACCACCACCCACCACCACATGCCACCAGTGCCTCCCAGGAATGGTGGGGAGGAGGGGAAGCTTGTACATAGCCACCACCACTGCTGCCACCCACCATCCCATGCTGCTGCCACTCCACAAATGGCCGTGAATGCCACCCCCACAATCCTCCACTCCGTGTCTGGACCTGTGCCTCCCCCCCACTGCCCCACCACTCTGTTTCCAGCCTCACACCCAGAGGCAGATTAATTTGTGCTGGGGCCCTAGGCAAACACAAAATTGGAGGCTCCCTTCTCACACAAGAACTGGGCTGTGGGGGCAGGGGGAGCAGGACCCCTTCCCCTCCTGGTGCTGGCAGGGGAAGTTGGGTTCACCCTGCTGAACGGGGGGTGGGGGGGCACACGCCCCCCTCTTCTCCCTGCCCCCTGCATCCTGCTATGGTCAAACTTACACACTCGCAGGCACACATACATTGGGCATGCACACAGATGGGTGCACACTACTTTCACTCTGCACATGGACACACAAACACACTCTCCCTCCTGCCATGAACATAGACACATGCACACACACATAGGTACGCATGGACACATGTATGCACATACGCAGATGGGATTGCACTCTACACACTCAGTCTCTTCATGTGAACACACAGAGATAAACACAGTCTCCCTTCAATGAACACAGACACATACATGCATACTCACACATGCACTGACACACACACACACACACACATACAGAGACACACACACACATGCACAGACACATGCACAGACACATGCTGACAAATGTGCACTCTACTCACTGTCTGTACATGGACACACAGACACAAATACACTTGCCCTCCTGCCATGAACACAAGCACACGCATGCACACACAGACACATGCATGCACACACAAATACATGCACACACACATGCAGACTAGCTCACACTCTAGTCACTCAGTCTCTGAACATGGATACACAGAGACAAACACAGTCTCCCTGCCATGAACACAGACAAATACACACACGCTCACACATGCATACACACTGACTCACATGTGCACACAGAGACATGTGTTTGCTAGAATTGTGGATCCAAGAATTGGATGCAGTACACCAGTTGCAGCCTCACCAAGGCCAAGTACAGCAGGAGAATGACATCCTGAGATTTACTTGAGAAGCATCTATGGATGCAAGCCAGAGTTTTGTTTGCTTTACCAGTTGTGACATTGCATTGGTGGCTCATGTTCATCTTGTGGTCAGTTCTGACCCCCAAGTCTTTTTTAGCCAAACTTAACTTGAAAAACTATACACACAAAAGTGCAACTGTGTTTGCATCACACATCAGTTAGCTTCTCAAGCAAATAACCTAAATGTCTGTTTGCATACTCATTTATCTAATTTCCACATGCAATTTTAAAAACTGCACATACTGTATAATAAGTACAAGTATACTTTTTCATGTACAGTTTTGCAAGTACTTGTTAGGGATTCAATTTTAGAATGTGGCTCAACATCTTCGATATAGCATAAAAGTTAAGGCGGACCTTGTGCATTATTAAATGAAGACAATCTACTTGATAGCAAATTTAGTGTCATTAAGCCAAATTACAAGTGGAATAACTACAGTCTACATTTCACAGTTAGGGCGGCTAGGATCTGGAACCAACTTCTCTTGTGAAGGCTATGGGACCTGAACCTGTTCAGCCTCTCCTCATAGGGTTTGCCCTGCTGCCCTCTGATCATGTGAGGGGCCCTCCTTTGGACCCTCTTGATTCTGTTCACATCCCTCCTAAACTGCATCCAGTTCTGGGTGCTGCACTAGTCCAACTGCGGCCTGACCAGTGTCACATAGAGAGGAGTATACCTCCTCCACTCGGGCCTGTAGGGGGGCTGTCAGGAAAGCTAAGGTGGACATAGAGCTAGGAGAAGCGTCCAAGATCAAGGATAATAAAAAGTCCTTTTTCAAATACATAGGGAGGATGAAGAAGGCACCGGGTAATGTGGGGCCCCTGCAAGGTACGCTGGGCAATCTGGTGGTTGCGCCAGAGGGGAAAGTGGAACTCTTTAACCAATTTTTCATGTCCATTTTCTTGTGCAGGGACCGGGACTTCCCCGCTGGGATGCCAGATGGACTAGAGGGGAATGCCTCCAGACCTCAGGTTGGGGAGGACTGGGTTAGAGAGCTTCTGGAGGGGCTGGATGTGTTCAAGTCAGCGGGTCCAGATGCTCTCCATCCTAGGGTGTTGAGGGAGCTAGCTGGGGTTATTGCAGGGCCCTTGGCATGGCTCTATGAGTGCTCATGGTGCTCAGCCCAGGTGCCAGATGACTGGAAGATAGCTAATGTGGTCCCCATCTTCAAAAAAGGAAAGAAAGAGAGAGGACCCAGGCAATTATAGGCCCGTCAATCTTACCTCTATCCTTGGGAAACTCTTTGAGAAGATTCTCAGGCAGCACATCTGTGATGGGCCAGCTTCAGGGATGATGCTCAAGGGCAACCAGCACAGTTTCATTATGGGCAGGTCTTGTCAGACCAACCTGATTGCCTTTTATGATCAGGTCACAAAGGCAATGGATGCAGGTGTTGCCGTGGACATGGTCTTTCTAGACTTCAGCAAGGCCTTTGACACCATCTCCCACCCCATCCTCATTAAAAAACTAGGTGACTGTGGCATTGATGCCTAAACAGTCAGATGGATTGCAGATTGGCTCAAGGGTTGTACTCAGAGGGTGGTGGTGGACAGGTCATATTCGACCTGGGGGGAAGTAGGCAGCGGAGTCCCCCAGGGCTCGGTCCTGGGACCTGTGCTGTTCAATTTCTTCATCAGTGATTTGGTCGACAGGGTGAAATGCAACCTGTTTAAATTCGCTGATGATACCAAAATTTGGGGTGAGGTGAGCATGCTAGTAGGGAGGGAAAGACTGCAACAAGCCCTGGATAGGTTACAGGAGTGGGCTGACATAAACAAGATGCGTTTCAATACTAGCAAGTGCAGGGTGCTGCACTTAGGCAGTAGAAACCAGCAGCACACTTATAGAATGGGAAACTCCCTTCTTGAGAGCACGGAGGCAGAAAGGGATCCTGGAGTCATTATTGACTCCAAGATGAACATGGGCCGACAATGCGAGGTCTCGGTTGGCAGGGCTAACCACACCTTGTTGTGCATCCACAGGTGCATCTCAAGTAGAGCCAGGGATGTGACCCTCCCCCTCTATGTGGCGCTGGTCAGGCCACAGCTGTAGTACTGTGTCCAGTTCTGTGTGCCCCATTTCAGGAGGGATGTGGACAACAGTGAAAGGGTCCAGCGGAGGGCCAACCGCATGATCCGGGGAGTACAGGGCAGACCCTACAATGAAAGACTGCGGGACCTAAACCTGTTCAGCCTTCACAAGATAAGGCTGAGGGGGGACCTGGTGACTGTCTATAAACTCACTAGGGGGGACCAGAAGGGTTTAAGGGAGATGCTGTTTCCCCTAGCACCCCCTGGCATGACAAGGAACAATGGACACAAGTTATTAGAGAGTAGATTTAGATTAGACATCTGCAAGAACTACTTCACAGTTAGGGCAGCTAGGAGCTGGAACCAACTTCCTAGGGAAGTGGTGCTGGCTCCTACTCTGGGGATCTTTAAGAAGAGGCTTGATGCCTACCTGGCTGGACTCATTTGAGTGCAGTCTTTTTCTCCTGCCCAGGCGGGGGTCGGGCTTGAAGATCTACAAGGTCCCTTCCAACCCTACTTCTATGATTCTATGATTCTATGTCTTAAGCTGAACACGTATAGATTAGCCAGTCCTTCCCCTAGAGAGACTGTGGAATACCAGAAAACTGTAACAGCTGGAAGTACTCTAAGCAAGAAATTTTTCTGTGATAATGACAACATGCTGACTGTTTAGCATTAAAAAAATCATTTCTCTTTGTATTGAGGATTATTAGTATCTGTGCTAATAATTTGAATAAACTATGTCTTGAATATTTAGAATATAAACAAGTCTTTAAAGTATTTTAATAAGTAATTAATATAATCACACTACTAAGCTATTTAGGAAACAAATTGAGCTATGTAAAAAAAAAAATCAGTATAATTATTCATAAGAAAATATAATCAAGGCAATAAATCATCTGTCTCTATATTTCCTAGACATTAGGGCTGGAAGGGACCTCGGGAGATCATCGAGTCCAGCCCCCTGCCCAAAGGGCAGGAAGTCAGCTGGGGTCATAGGATCCCAGCAAGATAAGCATCCAATTTACTCTTGAAGGTGTTCAATGTAGGTGCTTGAACCACCTCCAATGGCAGACTGTTCCAGACCTTGGGGGCTCGGACAGTAAAGAAATTCTTCCTTATGTCCAGCCTGAAACGGTCTTGCAGGAGTTTGTGACCGTTTGACCTCGTCATCCCTTGGGGCGCTCTGGTGAACAGACGTTCCCCCAGATCCTGGTGTTCACCCCTGATAAACTTATAGGTGGCCATCAGATCACCCCTGAGCCTGCGCTTTTCCAGGCTAAAGAGTCCCATGGCTCTCAGTCTGTCATCGTAAGTTCTGTTTTCCTGACCTCTGATCATGCGCGTGGCTCTCCTCTGGACTCTCTCAAGCTTCTCCACATCCTTTTTGAATTGTGGAGCCCAAAACTGGACGCAGTACTCCAGCTGCGGCCTCACCAAGGTCGAGTACAAGGGGAGAATGACGTCCGGGGATTTGCTCGAGAAGCATCTATGGATGCACGCCAGCATTTTGGTCACTTCACTAGCTGCAGCATCGCACTGGAGGCTCATGTTCATCTTGTGGTCAATGATGACCCCCAAGTCTCTTTCTTCCATAGTGCTAACCAACGTAGCACTGCCGAGCCTATAAGGGTGCTGCAGGTTTTTCCTCCCAAGGTGGAGAACCTTGCATTTTTCGGTGTTAAACACCATGAGGTTCTCGTCTGCCCATTTGCTGAGCTTGTCCAGGTCAGCCTGGATCACCCACCTATC
This sequence comes from Crocodylus siamensis, assembly GCF_052110815.1. Taxonomy (NCBI): domain Eukaryota; kingdom Metazoa; phylum Chordata; order Crocodylia; family Crocodylidae; genus Crocodylus; species Crocodylus siamensis. The sequence continues at coordinate 121,291,438 of NC_143395.1, forward strand.
TTCTGGCGTGGATGCTTTGCCCCAAAGTTTGGTGTCATCGGCGAACTTGGCCAGTCCACTCCTAACTCCAATGTCCACATCATTAATGAAGATGTTGAACAGTATGGGTCCCAGGACAGAGCCTTGAGGGACCCCACTGGTTACAGGGCACCATGATGAGTGACTGCTATCAATCACAACCCTCTGGGTCCGACCACAGAGCCAATTTCCCAGCCAGCGGATCGTGGTGGAGCCAAGGCCACAACTGGCCAGTTTGGCCAAGAGGTGATCATGGGATACCAGATCAAAAGCTTTTTTGAAGTCAACATATATGACATCAATCTCTTCTCCCTTGTCCAGGTGATAGGTCACCTGGTCATAGAAGGAAATGAGATTGGTCAAACAAGACCTACCCACAACAAACCCGTGCTGGCTGTCCCTTAGAATGTTAGCCTGGGCCAGTCCCTCAAGGATGGCCTCCTTAATAAACTTTTCTAAGATCTTCCCCAGGATAGAAGTCAGGCTAATGGGCCTGTAGTTAGCCGGATCCACTCTCCTCCCTTTCTTGAAGATCGGCACCACATTGGCCTTCTTCCAGTCTTCGGGCACTACACCAGAGCGCGAGGAGTTTTCAAAGACCCGTGCCAGGGGCTGGGCTATGACGCTCGCCAGCTCCTTGAGTACCCTGGGGTGCAGGTTGTCAGGGCCAGCTGACTTGAAGGTATCCAGCTTCTCAAGGTGTTCCTTCACGAGGTCAGCATTGATGGAGGGTAGGGGATTCCCCTCACCCAGATTTCCCTGTCCCATAGCAGGCATGGGCATCCCGTGTGACTGATGAAAGACTGACGCAAAGTACCTATTTAATAGGTTGGCTTTTTCCTGGGCGTCAGTTGTCAGTTGCCCCATCTGGTTTAGCAGGGGTCCAGCATTGCCCTTGCTTTTCCTCTGGCTCCCCACATACCTGAAAAAGGACTTTTTGTTGTCCTTGATGCCTGAAGCTAGTTGGAGTTCAGTTGCAGCCTTGGCTTTCCTGGTTTGCTCCCTGCAGGACCGGACCAGCACGGAGTAATCCTCCTTGGAGGTGAATCCCATCCTCCATCCTTTGTAGGCTTTCCTTTTTAGCCACAGGAGGTCCGCTAGGTCTCTGGAGAGCCAGGGGGGCTGCTGTGCCTTCTTGCTGCCTTTCCTCCGTGTTGGAATAGATTTAGCTTGTGCACTGAGGATCGCTTCCTTGAGAAGCAACCACTCTTCTTGAACTCCCATCACCCTGGGGTCATGGTCCCTGAGGGCCTGACCGACTAGCCTCTTGAGCTTGTCAAAGTCGGCTTTTCTGAAGTCAAGGACTTCTGTGTTGCTGACTGACTTGCCAGCTTTATGGCGGATGGTGAAGGTGATCAGCTCGTGGTTGCTGTCACCCAACTTCCCATCGATCACTAGGTCGCCGATTAGATCATCCCCCGTAGCCAGTACCAGGTCAAGCAGCGCTTTGCCTCTCGTTGGCCCATAGACTTCTTGGGTCAGGTAGAGGTCATCCACGCATGAGAGAAAGCTTTGCGCCCGCTCAGATTTAGCTGAGTGATCTTCCCACGAGATGTCCGGGTAATTGAAGTCACCCATGACAACCAAGGTCCTGGAGCAAGCGGCCTCAGTCAGTTCACGGGCGAACTCCTGGTCAAGCTCGGGACTTTGGGTGGGAGGTCTGTAGTAGACTCCCACCGTTGTGTCCCCTGTGCCGAATTCCCCACGAATTTTTACCCAGAGGGTCTCTAGCTGTCCATGCCGGTCGCCAACATCAGCTTGCAGGGACATGTAGCTTTCCTTCACATAGAGAGCTACACCCCCGCCCCTTTTGTCAACACGATCCCTCCTGTACTGGGTATAGCCCTCTATCCCCATGGTCCAGTCATGGGTGGAGTCCCACCAGGTCTCCGTTATCCCAATGACATCATATTTCTTTGCACTGAGCAGGAGGACGAGCTCGTCCTGCTTGTTGCCCAGGCTCCTGGCATTAGTGTACAGGCAGGCAAGTGTGCCCTTGGGTGCTCTTGCCTTGCCCACAGATTGTGCCAGGGCTGGGGCAGGGGTGAGCTCCCTTAAGTGCCCCCTTAAGTGCCTTGGTCCGCTGGCTTTGCAAGGGCCGTTCAGCGGGCCAGCAGGGGCAGTAGTCCCTCCATCCCCCAGCGGGCTTAGTTTAAAGCCCGGTGGAGCAGGTCAGCCAGCCTGGCTGAGAAGAGCCTCCTCCCCAAAGGAGAGAGGTGGAGGCCATCTCTTCCCAGCAGCTCGCTGCCTCTCTCTCCAAAGAGCGGGCTGTGGTCATGGAAGCCAAAGCCTTCCCGATAACACCAGCGCCGCAGTCTTTGGTTCACCACGTGGATCCTCCTCTCCCTCCTCAGCCCATAGCCCGAGACTGGGAGGATCGAGGAAAACACCACCTGAGCTCCCAGACCCCTAAGCCCCACTCCCAACTCCCTGTAGCGCCTCATGACCTGGCTGGGGGTGCTCCGAGCGGTGTCATTGGTGCCCACATGAATAAGGAGCATGGGGTAGTGGTCTGTGGGCCGGAGGAGTTGCGGGATCCTCTCCGCAATGTCTCGGATGCGGGCCCCCGGGAAGCAGCAGACTTCCCGGGCTAAGGGGTTGGGGCGGCAGATTGCCCCCTCAGTCCCCCGCAGGATGGAGTCTCCCACAACAAACACCTTACGCTTTGTCTTGGGGAGAGCGGGGCCAGTAGCTGCGGTCAAGCCTGGGTTGCCTGCGGGATCTGGCAACTACGTGGGCTCTGCTGGGGCTGCAAGAGGTGCGAACCTGTTGCTAAGCTCCGGCGGGGCAGTGGCCTTGGTGCGGTGGGCCTTGGGGCCCTTGACCACCTTGGTCCATGCCCCTGACTGGGCAGAGCAGGAGGTCCCAGAGTCCTCCTTAGTCGCGGAGGGAGATGGAGCTCTCCCCTGCGGCTCCCAGGGGAGAAGGGCCTGGCAGTAGGAGTCTGTCTCCTGCTCACAGTCCCTGATGGCACGCAGTCTCTGTACTGTGGCCTGGAGCTCCTCCAGCTGGTGCGCCAGAGACCCCAGTAGGGAGCAGACCCCTCAAGGGGAGGGGGCCATGCTCCCGGGCCCCAGAGCCTGAAAAAGGGACAGGCAGCCCCCGCAGCCAAGAGCCAGGGGCTCCGTCTGCGTGGAGCCCGGAACCATGGGCTCCATCTGGGTGGCTGTCTCTGAGGTGCCCAGTGGAGGGGCCGCAGAGCCCGAGGGGACCCTTGGGGTGCGGCGCGTGCCCATCCGTGTCATGCCTCTGATAGGCTGGCTACTGCTGGGGCTGGCTATGGCTGGGGGGGGGTCGCAGGCAGGGTCTCGTGCCCTCCCTCGCCCTCCCCTGCATGAACTCCGCGCTAACTCAAGCGCCTGTTTACGCAGCCTGGTCCCGCGGCTCTGGTCGCGGGGCTCCCTGTGGGTCTGGGCCAAGTAGGGGCCTGGGCGGGGGCTTGACCCGGCCCGGCACCAGGCAGCGGCCTCCTCCCAGCAAGCGAGGAGTTAACCCCATCCCACCACAAGCCCGCTTACCTCCAGCTGTGCTGGGGGTTGGCAGGGGGCTCGGCGGCTGCTGAGGGGGTGTCTGGGGGGCTTCGGGGGAGTGGGGACGCAGCGGGCTTCACCCGCGCGCCTCTCACCGCTCCAGAGCCTACCTGAGTCCTCCAGAGCCTACCTGAGTCAAGTCAATATGATAAATATTCTGACCTTATATATTCTTATAATAAATATTCATGACTAATGGAATGTGGCAGAACCAGGGGGAAGTGTCCTTGACTGGGTACTCCCCAAAGCGAGATTGGCCTAGGGATGTCACTGCTTCCAGTATCTAATTGTCCACTGTGACTTGATATTGAGTTTATGATTTACAAAACAGGAGGCAGTTCACCATGACAATGTGTAATCCCTTTATAGCAGGATTTACACTCTTTGTAGTGACAGTTCACAACACAGTTCAAAATTAATGCCTGTCCCTTTAAGGAATGGCAAGAACTGCCAGTTTGGTCACCCAGTGAGTTGGATAGGGGCTCCACCACCCTTACGTTCCCTCTACAATCCACCAAAATTATAACAGAAATAGACACAACAAAAGAACAGGAGCCTTTGCACTCCTCTCACCCCTATCTGGGAGTGTTGTGGCCTGGTGGCTTCACTTTCTCTTTCTTGCGTCCTCCTTCCAGTCTCCACAGCAGCTTCTTAATTCCCTACTGGTGTTCCCAGAAGCCAGCCTACTGGCTTCTTCACCACTGGACAGTCAGCTGCCCCTTACGAAAGTGTATTATCCTGGGGCTCCCCTTAACTCCACTCTGGTCTGTGTTTTCTCACTTACCTGGCAACCAAAAGTCTCTGTTCCCCCCATGCTGCAGAGAACACATGGGGCCAGGGAAGGGACCCAGAGTGTTCTTTTCCCTCACTCCACTACATAGCATTTTTATCCCATTTAAGAATAGACTTTAGCAATCATGCTAAGGAATTCATGAGCTAATTAATATTCACAGGAGCTCATAGTAGAAGAATGTAAGGAGCACAAACAGAATATTCCATTTAATTTAATCATGGATTAATTTGATTCTCCATTTACTCTTATCCAGTCTTCAGGATTAAATCTGTTGTACTAAAACAACTTTCATTCTTTATTTTATTTTTTTTAGTTATGTAGCAAGCCCACTTTTCAGAGCTTGGGTTGGTCCCAAGCTTGAGATCCTGCTGTTTGGAATGGTGGAGCCCATCCACCAATCAGGAAGCAGCAGGAGAAATAAAGCCACACCCCCTTTCCTGAGTGGAGGGGGAGAAGAGCTCCCCTGGACCTGACTGAAGTCCAGAAGACTTTAGGGGTGGCGCCCTGGAGCATGCCTACGTGCCCAGCATGAGGGACAGATGCAGCGAGGGACTCACGAAGAGCACAGCTAAGAAAAGCTGGGGAGCTCTCCCTCAACAGGCTCAAGGCTCCTGAAGCTGCCACTGGAGGAGCAGCCTTGGGACTGGTGCGAATCCGCTTGGGCTTTTGACAGTGCGCAGGGAGGGTGCATGGAGACCTGGCTTTGGGAGCCGCAATCGGCAGCTTGAGCCTGCAACCCCAGCAGGGCCTTGCAGCCCACAGTGAAGTAGCTCAGGCCTCATCTCTCAGCAAGCAGCCAGGTCCCACAGTGTGCAGGGTGGCACATGGGCCCGAGCCTCGGGAGCAAGGGAGCAGTGATGTGAGGATGGCTGGCTGAAGCCTGAAGGGCCCTGCCTGTGCTAAGAGAGCCCTCAGTACTGAACCAGGGCATGGGGAAATGGTAGTGCTGCAGCATGAGGCTCAGCACCCAGGAGCCAGCAGCAGTTGTGCAGCAGCTGAGAAGAGCTGAGCCCTTGGTGCCCAGAGCAGGGCATAGGGTGGAGAGGAACCCAGCGGTGCAGAAGAGGCCTGGAGAGGCAGTCCCATTGAGCTGTGCCTTGACCACCTCCACCTGAGGGAGTGTGAGTCATTGGGCCCTTGGGTCCCACAAGGGAAAGACATTTGGGGCAGGCAAACCCAGAGAAGGGACTGAGTGAGTAGCACCCCACCCCCGCACCTAGTCAAGGCTAGATGTTATTAAGATTATTCATGTTTGTGCCTTGGGTGTACCCAGGTTACATTTATTTTCATTATTTGTATTTGTAATGGGGCACTGGGCCAGCTCCCCAGTCCCTGCTCTGCAATCTACCCAGGAACCCTCATTGACTTGGGAATCCACAGGGCTTACTTTACAGAGGACATTTGACCTACAGCCAGACTCAGTCAACACTGAAGCAGTTTGAGGTGCTGCAAACAGCATATGGTGTACATACAAGCATTCTGGCCCCACAGGTGCTGGTCCCAGCCTCCCCTACCCCAACCACACATGCAGGAGCATGCACAAAGGCAAAAAGCAGTGGCACAAATTTGCATCAGTGCTGTTTTTGCTGCAGCAACTACACACCCCTGCATGTGGGGATATGCCTTAAGATTCCTCTTCCTTCTGACCTAGACTTCTTGTAAGGATATAAAAAGGGGAAGTCTGTAATTGGCTACAAGCATACCAGGGTGTGGCCAGTCCATCCCAACATCACTCTTTAAACCCTTCTTCACCAGGGCTACCACAGTATCAAAGGATAGTATTTTATATCACAGTATATTTTTTACAGTAGCATGCATATTACTAGAAGCTCAAAGATTAGAACCCCAATGTGATGGGCTGTCCACTGTATAAGATACATTAAGCTTCTATATAGTGCCCTGGCTTTACTACTTCATAGTCTACCAGGCCTACACGGTATGCAGCAGTGGCGCAAATGGCCCCATCTGCCTCCCTTCCCTTCCCTTGCCTTCTATTGGCCTCACTGCCACAATGGCAACCCTCTAGCAGCCGCTCCAAGTCCCATTCCCCACAGGCAGTAGTGCAAGGGTGGGGAAAGGGGGTCTCAACCAGCCCAGAGCCCACAAATTTGTTTGCCTAGGTCCCACTAAAAGGTAAATCTGGCCCTGGGGAGGAATTCAAGTGTCATTCCTAAGTCTTTCAGTTTTAATAGGCTTTCTTGAGCTTGTCTAAGATTCTACCTCACTATCTGGTATGTGTACATCAGAAGTTCCTGCATCCCCATTAGGTGTTTTGCTACATGAGACCTACTCAGCAGCTGCTGCTCCCAGCCTTCTTGCACTACATCAAGCAGGCCCCAGGGCCAGAAGCCACAGTTTAGCCCAAAGAGGCAATAACCTGTGAAAGTGACAGCAAAAATTAAGGGTACCAGTAGCTGGTTCCATCTCTTGGGATCTCCCTGAATGCATTTCTTTAACATAAGCTTTAAGGTGTGATTCAAATGCTCTACCAAACCATCAGTCTAGGCATGATAGACTGATATTTTTCAGTACTTTATCTAAAGAACCTCACAGATTCCCCTCATTACCCAAAAGAACAGGTTAGCGACTATTTATAAAAGCTGGATGTCTACAAGTCCATGGGGCTGGATGGGATGAACCCAAGGGTGCTGAGGGAGTTGGTTGATGTGATTGCATAGCTACTGGCCATCATCTCTGAAAACTCCTAATGACTGGGAGAGGTCCCAGATGATTGGGAAAGGGCAAACATAGTGTCCATATTTAAGAAAGGGAAAAAGGAGAAACCAGGGAACTACAGATTGGTCAGCTTCACCTCAGTCTCTGGAAAATTCATGGAGTAGATCCTCAAGGAATCCATTTCCAAGCACTTGGAGGAGAAGAAGTGATTAGTAACAGTCAGAAATGCCTGACCAACCTGATTGCCTTGTATGACTGGCTCTGTGGATGTGGGGAGACTGGTGGATGTGGTGTACCTTGATTTTAGCAAGGCTTTTGATATTGTTTCCCACAACATTCACTCAGAGAAGCTAAGGAAGTTTGGGCTGGATGAATGGACAGTAATGTGGATAGAAAACTGGATGGCACATTATGCTCAGAGAGTAGTAATCAATGGCTCAATGTCTATTTGGCAACTGGTATCAAGTGGAGTGGCCCAGGGGTCAGTCCTGGGGCCAGTTTTATTCAATGTCTTCATCAACAACCTGGAGAACAGCATAATGTGCACCCTCATCAAGTTTGCAGGTGCCACCAAGCTGGGGGGAGTAGTAGATAAGCTGGACGGTAGGGCTAGGATTCAGAGTGATCTAGACAAATTGGAGAATTGATCTAAAATGTATCTCATGAGAAGCAACAAAGGGAAAGTGCAAAGTTATGCACTTAGGATGAAACAATCCCATGCACCAGTACAGGCTGGGTGCTGACTGGCCCGGCAGCAGGTCTGCAGAGAAGGACCTGATGACTACAACGAAAAAGAAGTTAAATATGAGCCAGCAGTGTGCCCTTGTGGTACACAAGGCTAATTGGTATACTGGGCTGCATTGGTAGGTGTGTTGCCAGCAGGCCAAATAAAGTGATTATTCCCCTCTATTTAGCATTGGTGAAGCCACATCTGGAGTACCGTGTCCAGTTTTGGTCTCCTCAGTATAGAAAAGATATGGACAAATTGGAGACAGTCCAGTGGAGGGTAATAAAAATGGTAAAGGGGCTGGGGCACGTGACTTATGAGGAGAAGCTGAGGGAACTGGGCTTATTTAGTCTAGAAAAGAGAAGACTAAGAGGTTATTTAGTAGTAGCTTTCAACTACCTGAAGTGGGGTTCATAAGAGGATGGAGCTGGACTGTTCTCAGTAGTGGCAGATGACAAAACAAGGAGCAATGGTCTCAGGTTTCAGCAAGGAAAGTGTAGGTTAGATATTTGGAAGAACTTTCTTACTAGGAGGGTAGTAAAACACTCGGACAGGTTATCCAGAGAGATTCTGGACCCTCCATCCTTGGAGGTTTTTAAGACCTGGCTAGACAAAGCCTCGGCTGGGATAGTCTAGGTGGGGATGGTCCTGCTTTGAGCAGGGGTTGGACTAGATGACTTCCTGAGGTCCCTTCCAGCCCTTATTTTATATGATTCTATGAAATCAGTCAGAGCCAATGACATCCTCCAGAGCAAAGGGATCCATCATGTCTTTTGAGGGAGGGGGGATACCCTCTAAGTCCTCTCGAGCAAACCCATCTAGCTCTTCTATGACTTCTCTCTCAGTGGTCCCTATTAGGGTAGGAATTCCATTAAGTATGGCCAGTCTCAACTGAGTAACATGAGGCAGGGGATGTCTTGCAAAATCCTAATGTGCATCTTGTGCATCCTACCAAGGACTGTCACCGGCTGTTGGCATCGCTCATAAGTCTGTTGTCTGCCATATATGCAGACTAGTCTTGCCTGAGGTTGGGGTGCCTGCCTGGGTCAGTAAGGCAGTCACATGTAGCAAGTTCTACACACATCCCATATCCACCAAACTGGGCATCCACAATGGGCCTGGGGTGGTAAGGTTCAGGGCGGGCATGGCAGAACCTGTAATCCATCTTTTCTACACCACTCTCACCAGTCCTCAGCTCTATATCAGTGTGAAGGAAATCTCATCCCATGCTACAGCTGGGGAACCCTCTGGGTCAGCGCCAGATCAGGTGTCCAGTGACTCCACAGTGGGCACACCTGTCTTTGCAGGGACCAGCCCTGGCTTAACATCCCACCCTGATTTACTAGGTGGGTTCACTTGGGACCTCACCTCCGTCCATAGTCCTCGGTCATGAGCAGGTTCCTCAAGTGCTTCCACATAGGGCTCTGCAATGTGGATGGCCTTGTTAAGGGCTTGAGGCTGGTGCTGTCATACCCACATCTGGGTCTGCTTCTCTTGGTCCCAGATAAACTACATCAGGATTATTATCTCACCCAGCTCCAAAGCCCACCTCTTATTTGGTTTAAGGCACCTAGGCCTGGTATCCTTCAAAAGTTTAGCCCAACAAGCTAGGAGTGCAGTTTTGCTAATGGACTAACAAAAAGTAAAAGACACTATACTGTAATGGCTAGAAGTATCTCGGGAACACTACCAGCAGCAAAAAGAATAAAGAGAACTGGTGACCTCAGCTCTTGGTATGTGGTGCTCAGCACACAGTTTGTGCCCAGCCTGTTAGTAGAAGCTTTAGTGTGACCTTGCATGACAAAGGGGTTTTTCCTCCTGCACTAGATGCCTGGTGAGAATGGAGACTGTGAGGTTCCTGCTGCTGCTTTGTATTTCTGCCCCAAGGAAACCAACTAGCCTTTGGCCGGCTGTGAGGTGCACATCTGGGTTTTCCCTGGACACCCTGGCAATGAGACAAGACTGTGCCACTTTCCTGGGCATGCTGACCCTGGAGAAAAATATCAGGTCCCTTCCAGCAGTAGGAAAGTGTCCAGATCTGCTTGCAATGTTCCAGCATGCTCTCCCCCTACCTCCATCACCAGGTCTGCTTTTAGCCCATTGCCTCCAGGCACCAGGCTAAATCAGCAGTGCTCCCTTGGTTGGCACAGTGCTGGCCAGTTTAATCATGGCCCAGATACCTGTGGTGTGAGGTGAGTCAGGTGGGGACCTGACACAGCCCCACTCAGCCTTATTTTCCTGTATAAGCACTAACTGCAACCTAGCCTGTCTCCGGAAAATAGCTCTTCACAAAAACATTGTAATAGCCACTCAAGTATTTCACAGCTCTTGAATGTACAATCAAGCATCTAAGTATTTCCAAGTAGAGTGCACATGAGGTTGACGTTCTGTAAATGTCTACTGGTAACAACATATTGTGAATAAAGAGTTAGTCTGGGCATGTCTTTGTCTCCTATAAGAGAAGATGCACATAGCTATACTACTTATGAAGCCCCAGAAAAAAAATATTTCTCAAGCTATGGAGAATTATCTTGTATTCTAGATGAGTTCTGATCACTTAAAGGTAAAGGTTTAGTCTTTAATTTCAATTAGATTAATAGTGGAAGTACTCATCAACATAACTGGCATAGATGGGGATGTTCCTGCTTTGAACAGGGGATTACACTACATGAGGTCCCTTTAAACTCTAATTTTCTATGGTTCTATTATAAAAGAATCTAGATCTTAGCTATTATTTCCTACATTGTTTGAATGTACATGGAGTTTCATCTTTCTGCTGAATTCAATATCAGTATCCTAACCTATTTAGAAAGGAAGAAGAAGAAAAATTATTATTTTCCTTATTACCTTTGGGTTGATCAGGCTTGGCAGAATGGGGGAAGAGGTGGTATTTTAATATTAGATCAGGACAAGTATATATGCGCGCGCGCACACACACACACACACACAGAGCCCACAGAGCCTGGAGCCCTGGGAGACACAAAAGGCAAAAACAATATTTGTTCTGCAATCTTTTGCTATCCCATTATCTTTTCAACAGTAAGAAACCTGGTGACAGATGCTTTATTATAGAATGAGGGCAGTTACTCCATAGTTTTGGAAGTAGCTGAGTTTCTGCTCAAACTGTTTATAAATCTGTGTTCATATAAGTTTATAAACAGCTATGTCAACTTCAAGTTTCACAGGTTATATCTGAGATTATATATACCTCAAATCCAAGGTACATTTTTTTCTACAAATGCTTCAGTTGGTGTTAGAGAAGGGATAAAAAGGTAATGCAGAGAAAAATAAGGAAACTGGAAAACAGCAAAGGTTTAAGTCCTGTTGTAGACACTAATTCATGGTCCAGTCTCAGTATAATTTTTATGAAAAGGGGAACTCTAAGCAATTTTCAACTATTTTTTAGTTTCACCAGTCTACAACAGCTGGCAAAAAGCACAGGAATTTATGTCCAGGCCCCAGGTGGCCACCTGGTTCACCCATGCCTGTGTCCAGCCCTGATTGTGAGACAGGCAATGTCCATCAGAAACATTGCCTCTGTTGGTCACCACTAACAGGTAAACCCCTCCTGCCCCTTCCAGGGTTTTCACTCACTATGCAGCATTGGGAGAGAAAGCTACAAGAGCCCATGAGCATCATGCTGGCCCCTTGAAGGCCTCCTGTCCATCAGCATCAGAACCAATATTTGGACTCTACTGCCCTTTAGATCCCAGTTCCAGGTTTAGATTATCAGAGTGTAATTCTGTTTCTTGATGAAAAATGAAATAATAAAGCAAAGACAAAGAGAGAGAGAGAGAGAGAGAGAGAGAGAGAAAGGTGGGAGTGAGAGTAAAACATTTAATTATATTTGAATTCTCTCTCTCTCTTCACATTATTTCTCATTATTTGGATTCTTATATTCCAGAAATTCCTCAAGTAAATATTGCAATAAGAAATGTATCAGAATGAGCCCCAACACAAGAGAATGTATATCATTGCTCAAAATACACCAAGGTCACTTTAACTAATTTTTTTCTCTGCTGCTCTGTGTAATACTATTAAATTCATTTTATATTTTCCTCCAGTGCAGCAACATATCTCTATAATAGCAAGTCCCAGAAGAGAAAGCAAGCATTTTTTAGTCAGGTTCTTTATTTCTGTATTACAGAGTGTCTAAGACACAAGAACTGTATATCAAGGGATATATAGTTTTACCTTTCATTTCAGAATCACAGAAAATAGGAATATTGCAGAAACAGAAATAATATACACCTATACACATTCCGTTCCGTGCCATTATATGCACACACCAAATGATCTTAAACACATTTTAACCAATACATTCCAAAATCCCTTCACATTCTTCAAAGCTATCATACTTGCACAATGCATTTTTTCCTAAGAGCTGTTATTAATGAAGGATAACTTGGAATATGTAACAACAATAGAAATAATAAATTAATGAAATGCTAAGCATCCAGATCACATCTTCAAGTAAAACACGACTGACAAAGAGAGTTGAAGGAAAACTCATGGAAAACTTTGTCTACTTTTATGGACATTGCAGCAAAGAGAGAGGGCATTTTCCTTGAAGCTGCTGTGAGAGAAGGAAAGGAGCGTCTCATAGTGGGACTATCTTGAGGATACTTTTCTGGGAGCTAGTGGTCTGAAGCCAGAAACTCAGAGGGTGTGTGTAGTGGTGGCATGTGATATGGACCCTATTCAATTCGAATTTGGCCCAAATCAGGGAGAGTGATTCGATTAATTGATTCAGATCACTGTCCCCGATTTGATTTGACCGAATCCAAACATTCGATGCCGATTCAGAGAATCAGAGATTCGGCCATAGACAGTTTTAAATGTTTTTTCAGCATACCTCCAGGTACCACGCATGGCTTGTGAACCCTGTGATACTGGGGTGGATAGAGTTAGAGTGTCCCACAGGAGAGCGGGGAGGGGGGGTCCCCTACATGCTTGGCGGCAAACCCAGAAGTGGACCTGAAGTACTTCTGGGTCCCTGTAGATGGCTTTTCATGCATAGCAGCACATATGTAGATGCTGCTCCAGTGGGTTAGGGCATGATTAGATATGGGGAGACCCCAGGCGCCCCCCCCCAGACCCAGGAGGCACCAGTCACCAAGCTGAGCCGTGTGGGAGGTCCCCCTGCGCGCTCCTCGGAGGACCCAAAATTGGACTAGTAGTGCTTCTGGTCTACTTCTGGATCTGCTTCTGAGTGGGAAGCCCCCTACACTCCTGTGGGATGCCAAATCTTTCTGAATCTCTCTGAATTGATTCAAAGGGTTCTGATTTGATTTGGAGAGATTAAAGGGTCTCCTGATTCAATCTGGATTCAGAGGTTTTGGCCACTGAATTGGGTCAAATCTTCACTAAATTGAATCTGCGACCAGTTTCGCACAGCCCTCATGTCTATCTTTGCTGTTAGTGCACAGCAATAAACTATGGCACTAATTGCTCTGGCAATAAACTATGGCAAAAATTGCTAATTTTTGTTCCCAGAAAATATCTGGCCATACAGTTTACACATGCATCCAGACCATAGCACATTGAGCTGGGTTGGAGCAGGCCCAGATGGCAGGGGTCCCTTGGGGTCAGCCTGCCAGCCCAGGGCTGCTCCAACCAGACTCAGTGTGCTGTGGAGGGGCTGCCTGAGGCACAAGGGTGCTTCTGCATGGGGCTAGCCCACAGGCAACCCTTGCACTGAAGCACCCTCATGCCCTAACCCACTGGAGCAGTATCTACATATGTGCTACTATGCATGAAAAACATCTGCAGCAGGGTAATACTTGTATTCACAATGACTACCCTGCTGTGCAGTTTATTAGTTTTGTACACCCTAACAGAGGTAAATGTGTAGATAATGAGATGTTTACTGTGCAGTTAATTAGCGCAGTAAAGGTTTTCTATAGATATGCCTGGGTGTCTGATTTGTGGTGTTTGTGTGTTTTTTGTCTTATGCCTGCATTTTGGAGCAATTGCTTGACAGAGTTTGTGCTTACAGTTCAGTTCTGTGTGTAGTGGTTTACTTCAAGTGGTTTAGCTTATTGAGGGAGTTGGGGCAGGGCAGATAGGCCCAGGCTAGACACCCTTATAAAAAGCAGCCCCTTGCAAATAGAAAGAGCAAACAGGGAGGGAATTTGCATGGGAGTTCACTGAAGGAAGAAGCCAGGGAAGAGGAGGCTGTCTGTGTGTGCACAGGTGTATGACTTCTGTTTGCATGGTGGGTTTTTTTCTGTTTTCTTCTTTCTTTTTTTAAGCAGCCTCAGTGTCCTTCAAGGAGCAAAAGAGGCCTAAATAGAGACTGGATCAGCAGTTGTGATTTGCATTGGATGTGCCATGTTCATGTTCCTCCAAGCAGGTTAAGACCATTTCATGTGTATTAAATATAAGCTTGAAAGAAAAGATTGAAAGAGTAGAAGCACAGGTATGTATACTGCATGCTATCAAGGAAAATGACGACTGTTGGGATAGGAGTCATAAAGAGGCTAAAGGGAAAAGAAGAGAAGTGGCAACATGTGATGAGCAGAAGGAGGGTCACCAGAATTCAAGAGAAACAGGCTGAAGTCACAAACACTTTCAAGCAGCCTTTGATGGAAAAGCTGAGGAAAAGGAGGATGTGAGTACAGCAAGCAAGACCCATATGAAATAGCAGTTTAAAGAGCAGGAACTGCAGGGTCCCAGAAATGGAGGTTTTAAGACCACTGCTCCAAGGAAGAGAAGAAGAATGTTGGTGATTGGAGACTCCCTTCTGATGGTAATAGAAGCACCACTTTTTTGTCCCTGGGGTCCCAGAAGGTGTGATATCTACCTGGAGTCTGTATTCAGGACTGCCAGACATCACCCATCCCTTACAACACTATCCTTTCCTGATCATTCATGTAGACACCAAATGATACTGCCAGGAATGACAATACAAAGATCAAAGGAATGAAGAACAAAATGCTTCAGTAACAGAGCAAAGAAAGTCAACACTGGGAAAGGGCCAGAGAGCCACAGGATAGCAACAAATGATGCTAAAGAAAAATGAATACATCAAAATGCAACATACACCTGACATATATTTGTATCAGGAACAAACTACAGCCTCTGAAAAGAATTATTGGCATTGAAGACTGCTTGTACATGCCACAGGGGTTTACTTCATTTTAATTCTCCCTAAATTGAAGCAGTGGGTTTTTAAAAGGAGAATTAAAATGACATAAACCTCCATGGCATGGACACAAGGGTCAGGACCTGGTGTAGGACAGGGAGGGCAAGCTGCTGGCAAACTATAAATGGTCCCTGAGCTACGGGGGGTCAGCACTTCCCTCTGGAACAGCACCTGCCTTCAGGCATCCAGCCCAGGCAGTCGCAGGGGGCACCACAGCCGTGGAGGGAAGCAACAGCCTCCCCGAAGTCACAAACCAGGCCCCCATGCAGTGCAGGCAAGAAGGCAGGCTCTGGGGAGAAAATTAATAAAAAAGATCAGGCTCACTGCTTTTTTTTTTTTCCCCTTCATTGAAGCCTGCCTGCACTGGCAGCTGCTAGGCTGCCTGCACAGCTTCTGAGCTGCATGGGGCCCAGTGCTTCCCTCCACGGCTGTAAGGCAGTAAACTAAAACACCTCACAGGTGTTTTATTTTGCTACGCCCCAAAATCTTTTAACGCACAGTATGTCACCGACAGTGTAAACGGCTATGCCATTAAAGCAGTGCAAAAGGGAATTTAAGCCAAAGGCCCACAGAATGCATATACATGTGATGTTTACTGCAGAGCTGCCTAAGTAACTCTGCAGTAAATACCTCCCCATCTACACATGTCCCTATTAGGGCACACAAAACTAATCAATTCCAGAGCAGGCTGGTACTTGTAAATACAAGTATTAGGCATCTCCAGAGTTTTTTTTTTTTTTTCTTGTGCACAGCAGTGCATATGTAGATGCTAAATGGCTGGCTGAGGCATGAGGGTGCTTCAGTGCAGGGGCTGCCTGCACTGAAACACACTCATGGCCCATCAGACAATGGGCAATCAGACAATCAATCAGATTGTCCCCTTTCTTATACATTTGTATAAGAAAGGGGACAATCTGAGGGATGAGATAACAATTAGAAACAATAAAAGAGCTTTTGATGGCTCTGAATGAATTGTAAACTGGCAGGAAATTGCTCAGAACCTTTGGCAATAATATTTATGAAGTCACAGGAGATAGGATTAGGAGATAGCCAGAGGACTGAAATGGGGGCAACATAGTACCCCTCTTTAAAAAAAGGCAAAGAGGAGGACCTGGGGAACTACTGACCAGTTAGCCTTGCTTCAATACTCAGGAAGTTACTGAAGCTTCTTAGGCAATCCCTTGCAGTTGAGGATGATTATCTTCCAAGATTATCTGTGTGTCCAAAGATGGCTGATGAGATGTATTCAGGATCCACAGGCTGTACTGCATCTTGGACTTGGAGATGTGGGGTAGGTAGCACTGGATTTTTTATTTGGTCCACAACATGCTGTTTCTTCCACTCCCATTTTTCCATCTCCTGTTGTTGTCATGAGGTTTCAAAGTACTGAGATCCCTGCAACAGACTCATCCTCCATTTGGGGTGGTCCTGGGTGATAGACTTCCATGAGTTGATATAGATATGGCATTTTTTTAAGCTGGCCTTGAGAACATCGCTGAAGCGTTTTCTTTGCCCTCCTTTTGTGTGTACACCTTGGCTGATCTGGGAGCATAAAACCTGCTTCAGCAATCTGGAGTCAGACATCCAGATGACATGGCCAGCCCCACACAATTGGTGCTGGATAATCATTGTCTTAATACTCATGGTGTTTGCTTTCAGGAGGATGCTAATGTGTCTCTTTGCCAACTGGATTCAGAGCATCTTCCACAGGCAGCGTTGATGGTACCTCTCCAACAACTTTAGACTTCTGTACATTGTCCACAACTCAGCTTCATACAGCAAGGTGGGTATCATGAAAAATGGGCTTTTCCTACCTTCAAGTATCAAGGACTGCTTGATAAACCATCAGCTTGGTTTTGGATCTGATGTCACATCTTTGCATACCCATTTCTTCAGGTGTCCAGAGACTGCACTTGCACATTTGAGGTGATGTTTGATTTCTTTCTTGACGTCAGCCTTCTGGAAGAGATGGCTCCTGAGGTACAGGAAAATCTTCACTTTCTCCAGAGTCTCACTGTGGATACAGGATTACCAGAGCTCAGAACTGTTCATTAGGAGCTTTTTGGTGAAGGACTTCAGTCTTCCATATGTTAAGCATCTGTCCCATTTTCTTGTATGCCTTGGTAAAGATGTTGATGGATCTCCCTCTTCCACGTTCCCCCGCCTCTGTCATTCAGCCTCCCTGACTCTCTTCACCAGCACCTCTGTCCACCGATTCAGGCTTTGGCTTCTGCATATGCTCCCCTTCACCCCCGGGTCACACATGGTGGTCAGCATGTGGACTGTACTAGGCTGCAAGGGATCAAGTCGTTTCCTGTTGCCCTCCTTCAACTGCCTCACCAGTGCCTGCATGTCTGGTGACAGCATCTTGCCCCAACCAGGAACATTGATACCCTGGAACTTCTCCATTTGGTTCTGAAGTTCCTTCACTACAGGGATCACCTGGCTGAGGTGGCCTTGAGGACCACCAAGATCTGGGAGATGGTATCCCACTAATCTCTGTTAAAAGGGCCACTGATCCCCATCTCATGGATGGCCTTCTGTTGCTCCTCTAGATTCTCAAGCATCAGGTATGTAGAGTTCCACTGAATTTCCACATCCTGCATGATTCTGTGCTGTGGGATGTTTAGCTTTGACTGTTTGTCCTGAAGCACCTTGCCCCCCTGGATGCTCTAGTGGAAGTAGCCTGCCACCTTCCTGCATTTGGAAATGAGCTTGCTGGTGGTGCTGGCGCCATCACTGGCAGCCCTGTCCCCCTCCAAGATGTCCCTGACAATGTGATGGAACTTGTGTACCACACAGCAGATGCCAACAAAGTTGGTATTACAGATTCCCTTGACCACATTGTCGGTGACCATGAACCCATGGGTGAGCTCACCCTGCCCAATGAGCCACCCCTGCACCAAGTGGTTTATGACCCCCAGTGATCTCCATTGCTGTGTGGGACTCGTCCATCACCTTGGCTTGAAGGATAGCCCACTGACAGCCTGACTGGTTGTACTAGTGCCCTGTGAGGGAGAGGTAGGCAAGATTTCCACCCCAGCTGCTCCAGATCTCCAAGGTGAAGTGTAAAGCCACCTGTGGACCTGCCTTGTGAAGCTCCTCCCTCAAGTACTCCCTGTATGCCTCATACAGGGAGGGCACTATTGTCCTGCTGAAAGTGGTGCATGTGGGCATTTGCTATGATGGGGTATTTTTTCTACATTCTGCCTTGGGAAAAGTAGTGCATGTTTACTTGGGGGTGTGCTGTGTGCAAGAAAATACAGAATGTGTGGATGTGCACATGTGTGTGTATGTGAATGTATATTGTTTGAGTCACATTCAGATGAAAAGTCAATTTAAAATAAAAGAAGGTTCCCATGAACTAAATTCATTCTTGACCAGCTCCGCTTGGGAGTAACTCTCTTGCAAACTGAAACAGTCCATATCCAGCACTGTGCTCTGCAGAGGTAGAGGGGTCAGGCTACATAAAAAATGGTGTAGCATTTATTGTCTACTTAATGCTGCCTGAGAGGATGACTTTTGCCCTGAAGTGTTGACAGCTATCTAACTGCAGGAAAACTGATACCAATGACAACTTTTATTTACTCAGACTTGTCATTTTTGAAGAACCAAAACAGAAGACAGACATTGAAATTATAATGAAGCATGGATAGTGCCAGCTCATTTTGTATCAGCACCTAAACAGCTGTCACTTTTCAATAGCTTTTGGACACTATTGACCTGGATCAGTTTCAGATCAGTGACCTAGAAGCAGATGGCTGAACATCTCATTATCACACCCCTCATTTATTCAGTCTTATAGCATTGTATGGCTTGTGCAAAGAGTAAAAATTATATTGCAGTTTCTCTTGAAGATCAACACAGATCTTTGCTGACTAGCAAAAATGATGGTGGCCAAACTTTGCTACTGTACTACCTACCAAAAGTTATTTGATAATCATACTGGGAGACTTAAGCAAATGATGTAGTGACGCAGTCCAAAAAAATTACCAAGCAAGAATATGTTTTCCACCGTCTACTGCTGCCGTTACACCATTTATATTAAAAAGAAGAGAAAGACTATAAACAGATGTTGTCTTCTGATCAGGATCAGGTATACTAGTATGTGTCCTGACAACACCTATCCACTTCAGTGGCATCTACACATATTGACGGAGCAGTTGTCCATAGGTTTGAGCCAAAAAACACTCCCAGGGCTTTAAGGATTTGTGGTACAATGGCCCCATATGCCACACCCTGATCCAGGGGGCACATTCCTCATGAGCATGCACGTGCATTTCCCTAGTTGTGCTGCTGCTATTTGTCCATGGGGAACATCCCTGCATACATGGTCTGGCACACAGCAAATTTCCCTGGGTGGGTTGATGAAGGCTGGGGCCAGCACCTGGCCTGGCCCCAGCAGCCTTACCTGGAGTCCTGGGGGCCTCCTGGTGCTTTAGCAGTGGAAATATGGGCATGTGGAGCCTGGCCAGCAGCCAGAACATGATTCTGGCTGGCCAGGCTCTAGTTTCAGGTGGCACATACTAAAGCCACCCCACCTGTTTTTTTAAGCATTTTTTTTAGACACTGGGATTTCCTGGTATCTAATTCTGGCTTCATGCTGCAAATATGCAGCACAGAGAACCTTTTCACAAGTGCCACATGTGTTTTGCAGGGCCTTAACATCCTTTGAGGTGCTGCAAAGTGCACATTCCTGCTCATCTGGACATACCCAGAGACTGCATGGCCTTGACTTGACACAGTGGAGCTGTGCCTTGACTTGATTTTGTTGTAAGGAGAATAGCTAAGTAGACAGATGAAGTAATGAGAGGACATATTTGAAGAGTGAAAAGGATGGAAGTTTGAAACTAATAAGGGTATGGGAGTAAGACTGAGTTGTGGAGATTGGGAGAGAGGGAAGAAATGAGAGGGAATTAAAGATAACAGCCAATCAGTGCAAGAAAGGGATTATCCAGAGTGAAAACTATGTCAGTCTGATACCATCAGCAGCGTCTGTTTAGTCCCTGCAGCTGCTCCTGCTGACCATGTCCACATGAGCACACATGTGTGTTTTGCAGCATTTCAAAGGCTTCTGAGGCACTGCAAAATGCACCCAATGCACACAATTTGGTTCTCTGTGCTGCATATTTGCTGCATGGAGCCAAATTCAGATACCAGGAGATCCCAATATCAAAAAAAGCGTGCAGAAAAAAGTGAGGTGGCTTGCCCAGATGGGCAACTTGCCAAGTGCCAGAGCACACATGCAGGGGCATTCCCTAGAAACAATGTCAGTGACACAAATATGTGCTGCTGCTAGTTGCCCCCAGGGAAACACCAATAAGCACTTGTCTGGATGCACCCACTGAGGCTATGTTTGCTACCAACTGAAGAGCAAAATATACTCCCTAAAGCAGCTCTCTTGCCCTAGGTGACATGACTTGGGATGATGGGTATCACATGGATCCTAGGATTTCTCAAGGTGTTCAGGCAGAGGAGAAAGAGGGTTATCCACAGGGCACCAAGGCAGATGGTTGGTGCCAGCTATAATCCGTCATTCACTTCCTGTTCCCTGATGTTGCAGTAGTGAAGCTGCTTCTATGTCTTTTCTGCCTGCTTGAGAAATAGTTTGGCTCCTGTACAAATAGCAAAGTAGCAGCAACTCCCGGGACTTTTCTTTAATCTCCAGCCGCTGCCCCCCCAAAACCACCTCTATGGGTATATGTAGATTGTTTTAGACCAACTATAATTAGTCTTAGGAAGCAATAGAAATTCATCAATGACAACAAGGAAGGAGGGGGGAAAAAAAAAACAAAAAAAATCAAGGGAGTTCTAAATAGAAACAGAAAATTAAATGAATGTGGTTGCATAAAATTCAATTCTCTAACATGATAGGTCTCTCACTTCAACAATAGACTCTATAGTAGACAGATCAATAATGCTAATAGAAATTTCCTTTTTCAAATAATTTAAATATTCTTTGTAAAATACAGAATATTTTTGGATACTGAAATACACTGAAGCTCCAGTTCTGTCATCTACTCCGTACAGATGGATTCCCTGCTCCCAAGAAGAGATCAAATAGGGTTCCACAAGGGCCTAAGATCTCCAGCCATGTCCAAGTGATCCAAACAGGTAAATTCAATGAGTAAAATTCTGTATAGGCACAGTAGTCTTCCCACATGGCCTACAATAAAGTACCAGAGCCTAAGAAATAAAAATTCAGTGATGCATCTGACAGTGAAAAACATAAAGGATTCCTTAATAAAAATACAGCCATCACAGTGTCATTTGTAATGCAAGGTAGAGTCATTTTTCACTAGTCTACAAATTTTATAGAGCTAAATTAGCCATGGGAAAAAGTCTCCTTTGTTTGATGAATGCAGTTGAGACACAGTAGGATTTACAAAGAAATTTTCACTTAAAAAACTTGAGTCCACTCTATTCTCCAATTCATCCTACAGTCTGTGCATGTTAAGTGTTCACGGGAATCAGACTTTATTTACTGCTTGATTTGCTTCGAAAGAAAGGGTCTGGGGCCACGAGAAGAGTCAGATGGGAGTACTTTCTTTAAAATGTAGGAATACCTTTCTCTAAAAGAAAGATCCTTTACCAGACCAGGCTTTTCTCCATCCCCTCCATATAAATTCAGAGCAAATTCAGGGGAAAGTGACCTGCAGCCAGTGCTTTCCTCTCACAGTTCTCCAGAGGCTGTTGAACTAGAGAGCTTATCAAGCTTTGTTCTTGAGTTCTGGTAGGAAATAATGAGTTAATGCAACTGTGAAGATACCATGTCTGGAAACTCTCTCTGACTGCAAGCAAATGAAAGTAAGTAGGATTGGCTTTCCAAGAACAAAATAAAAAGAATAAATAGTAAGGGCTCAGAAAGCAGAAATACTCTTCTCCCATTCTGACATCATTACCACTAAACAAAAGTTTTAAGTGAGATCAGAGTCTGGCTTCTTGATTGCTTTCATAGAGCCAGGGAACAATATCGAAATAATTTGGGGCAAAGGGAACAATGGCAGGCTGAGTACCTGAAATGGAGGAAGACAGAGCTGGCCTTAAGGAAAATGGCACCCTGGGTGTACTTATATTTTGATGCCCACCCCCCAAGTCAGCAGTGCTGCTGCAGGCAGAGGCAGGGGGGCAGGGGCACAGGGTGCAGTCTGGTAGGGAAGCAGGGTAGCATGGTGCACCAGGCAGACGGATGGGCAGGCACTGATGCTGCTATGTGAGAGCAAGATGGGTGGACTACAGCAGGTGCCACCCAACCTGTACATGCCTGGCCTGGCTCCTCCTAAGCAGCAGCTAGAAGTGGGAGGAGCGCTGGGCTAGGCGTCGCTCCTCCTGTCACCTTCCCTTAAGAACCAGGGGGAAACTAGCTCTCCACCCAAATGAGAGCAAGCAAGCACGATCGATATTGCCCTAAGAATGTGCTTTAATCTTTCTCCAAACAAGAATCTTTATAATTTCTCCAAACAAGTCTTTTAGTTCCTAAACTCAGTTTATTTAGCGTTACAAAGCATCAACTACTGATCTGCATATAGATACATTTTTAGCAAGCAAGCAATTCAATTATATATGTATATTACCAGTAATAGAATCATAGAAGAGTTAGAGTTGGAAGGAGCCAAAGTTAGAGTTGGAAGGGATGGCTCAGAGCAGGGCCATCCCCAACTCGATCATCCCAGTCAAAGCTTTGTCTAGCCAGGTTTTGAAAACCTCCCAAGGTAGAGATTCTACCACCTCTCTGGGTAACTTGTTTTACTACATTCTTAGTGAGGTATCTAACCTAAACTTCCTTTAATGCAACTTGAGACCATTGCTTTTTTTCCCCACCTGCTCTCCTCGGCTCCTCTCCCTCTCAGGCTAGCTTCCCCAGGGGAGCCTGCCCATGAGTTCCCTAAGTGAGTCGACATCTGGTTTTCTGAAGTCCAGGGTCCTTACTCTGCTTCTTCCTTCCTTTCCTCAGGATCCTGAACTCAATCATCTCATGGTCACTGCTGGCCAAGTTGCCATCCACTACTACTTTCCCCTCCAATTCCTCCTCATTTGTGAGCAGAAGGTCAAGAGGAGCATACCCCTAGCAGACTGTTCCAACACTTGCACCAGGAAGTCCCATGAATACATTTCTCTGTTAGCTAGCCAGGCATCACAGAGCAGGCTGTTTCCTTGAAGGGAGATCAGAAGTTTTCAGTTTCTGACACAATCAGGATGGGGGAAGAAAAAGATTCTTCTGTCTTTTCAAAGTAGTGATATTTATATTTCTTTAATCACATAGCCCCAGTTACGTAAGTTTCTGTTCTTCATCAACAGGTTTCTGGTTTAAGCCTTTACTCTATCTATACTTTCCTCTTTAGTACTAGAAACCTCTTGCTTCAGATATGAGTGGAATGGGTTTTAATAAAGGTATTTTATCAGACTTTTTGCAGAAAAACAAGTTACATAATGCTTGTGCACAAGCTATATCATTAAGACCATAGAAGAACTTATGTCAAGGCCTCGCAGGCCTAATTGACCATTTTCAGTCCTGTCAAGTGCCAAGAGGCTGAACTGTCTGCACACTTCTGCCTGAAGTAGGGATCAACTGAGATAGAGCAGGCAGGTGGGAGAGTGCTGCTGCGAGTGTGAGCTACTCACACATTTGAGCAGCATACAAATTCATAAGGGGAGAGCAACATGAAGTAGGCGATGATCTGTTCACCAGGGCACCCTCTGGAATGACAAGGAACAATAGCCATAAGCTACTAAAGAGAAGGTTTAGGCTGGACATTAGGAGAAAATTCTTCACAGTCAGGGTTGCAAGAATCTGGAATGGACTCCCAAGGGAGGTGGTGCTTGCCCTATCCTTGGGGGTCTTCAAGAGGAGACTGGACAGGCGCCTGGCTGGGATCACATGACTCCAGGGTTGAGGACACTTTTCTTGCCTGCCAGGGGCAGGGGGTCAGACTAGATGGCCCACTGAGATCCCTTCCGAACCTATATGTGCGCATTCACGTGTGAGTGTGTGCAAGCGTGTGTCCCACCTGACCATGATGCCCTGAGCAGTTGCCCACATTGCCCACTGTGACAGGAGTGCCTCTACTGGAGAGTGTCTATTGGTGACTCCACCCTGCTGTTATGGGCCAACTGCCTGCCTTCTTTCCTGCCATACCTTCATCTTAATTAATTAATGGATGTTAGTTAGTGGGAGGCTGCCTATTTATTTGCCCCTGT
This sequence comes from Crocodylus siamensis, assembly GCF_052110815.1. NCBI lineage: Eukaryota > Metazoa > Chordata > Crocodylia > Crocodylidae > Crocodylus > Crocodylus siamensis. Next base: position 121,315,527 of record NC_143395.1, read on the forward strand.
GCCAGGGGGCACTATCTGCAGCTCCTTTTCCTCCCCTACACCACAGCCCAAGCCTCACAGATGATACTGACAGGGTTTGATCTGGATCTTGTTGCAATTTGGCCCTCCCTTTGTCTTCTCTGGGCTTTCCACAGCCCTATCTCACTCTGTCTCATTCCGCGCCTTCCTGGCACTCCACTGCCCCCTCTCTTTGAGGCTTCTCACTGGCCCTTCTCACTCTGGAGCTGGGGTCAGTGCACCCCAAAATGCTGTGCCCTCTCTGGCACCGGAGTCCCCACACCACTGTGGATCCCCTAGGAGGCCTCCTCTAACCCCGGATAGGCTCACCCAAACCACCGGTATAAACAGTAAACAGAAAACTCAAGCCCCTAGGCTATAACATAAATCTCTGCCAATCAGCTACACCATCATTCTTCCTGCCACACCAGGGTTGCTCCATCTTGCCCCAGTCTCAGGCCATACCTGCAGTCTGGCACCTCCTCTTTACTCAGTCCAGCAGAGCTCCTTCCCTTTAGCTGCCAGCAGGGAACTGCCTTCCTGGCCTCAGCCCTGGGGTTTAAATGTGCCAGGCCCTGCCCCTACTGGTCAGCTGACTCCCAGCAGTTGCCCCTAGCAACCCGCACCTGTGCCTCTGCTCTAAGGGTCCTGCTACACCCACCCTTAAGGCCAGCTCTGGATGGAGAAACTGTAATGAGGCCATTCCAGAACCTTGAACCCAACCAGCCCCAATCAAGAAATCAGGGCAAGTTATCCCCTAAACAGGTACCACCTGAAGCAAGCCCAGAGCTGTGACCTGGTCCCAGCTGGCCTGAGTGAGACAATCAGGACAATCAATCCCTTGAAACCACAAGCAACAGGACCCACACATTCCAGCCCTTAAAAGCCAGGCCCAGCCTTCAGTCTTTTCATCTGGGCAAAGGAGAAAGTTCTTGTTCCTAACCTTCAGTATGCTTCATGCTGATCTTTTGGTTTTGACCTCTGGCTCTGGTCAGACCCTTAGCATCCTTTGATTCTGGTTTCCTGCTCATAATTCTGGTTTGACTTCCAGCTTTGACTTTTAGCTTGTGACCCCAGTTAGCTCTCAGCTTACCTTGTCTCCAGCTTTGGCTTCTGACCCCAGTTTGTCCTGACTTCACCTATGGCATCCATACCAGAAGTTCCAACATCAGGCCCCAGCCCCCTGGGGAACCAGCCTTGACTACAGCCATGCTTCAGGCAACTAACCCCTAAGCAAGACTGGCCACACCCCAGTGCCTAACAGATACAGGCTTTGGGAAGAACCCAAAGAGGTTGAAAGAGATTTAGTTTGTTCAGGATGGGGAGGAAGAGAAAAAGAAATGAATAAAATAAAGGGACAGACTCTATAACAGGAAAATTGAACAGAGATAAAAGAGAATGAGCATGGGAGATGAAAGGGAATATAGGAATACAGGGAATACAAAAGGAAAATGAAAACAAGACACACATTTAAATTAAACATTTTTTATTTTATTTATTCTGGTTAACTATTATATGCATCTGTCTGCACTGAAAGGAGGAAGAAGTCTCAACCCCTCAGGATGGAGACAATTTTTATGCTTACTGGAGAAAGAGTTAGGAGGATTTGTACCTGGTTTGTGACTTGGTGGTGAGGAACAGTTGGAAGTACTTTTGTGAGACCTGTTGGTCCAGACTGCCAGTTGAATTATCTTTATAAATAAAATCTACAATCTCTATTTAAAATACAGGTTATAGTTTCTACTTAACATACAGCTAAGTTTTGCAGAATACCTAGATGGAACAACTGCAACAAGTAAGCATAGGCATTTAACCCATGTATAGGAATTTGATCGCTGTCATAGTAGAGAGCCATCTTGTTTACACTAGGTGTGAGACTTCTGTTCATACATATCACTAAGCTAACTCATAACAAAATGGGTGCATGTGTTATTTATGTAAATCTATGTGCCTGTTAAACTGTCTTATCTGTGTAAGCCAACATTGTAATGTATACTTGCTTATGGGTTTATAGGTTCATAGAAGTTAGGGGCTGGAAGGGACCTCATGAGATCGTCAGGTCCAGCCCCTCTGCTCTTAGGCAGGAAAGAGTGCTGGGGACAGATGACCCCAGGAAGCTGTGCATCCAGTTGTCCTTTAAAAATCTCCATGGCAGGTGACTGTACCACATCTGGGGAGAGTCTGCTCCAGATTCTGTCCACTCAAACCGTAAAGAAATTTTTCCTTATATCCAATCTGAAGCAATCTTCAGGCAGTTTATGTCCATTATTCCTTGTCTTTTTTCTAGGGTGCCTTGGTGAACAGATGCTCTACTAGCCCCTTATGTTTTTCCCTTATATATTTAAAGCAGGGGTGGGCAAAATGCAGCCCACGGGTGTCACAGGCCAGCTGGGCACTGTGAATGTATCAATTTAGTTTCAGGCTGACTGGCAGTCACTGGGCTGTTTGGTTCGGAATTGAGGAGGCGGAATTGGGAGTGAAGCAAAGACAACTTATACTTTACTTATAACAGTAAAGATAAATTTTACTTATAGCAGCAAAATAACAACAAAAATATGTTTAAGCAGCAAAATATAGTTTACACGTACAACAGTTAATAAAAAGGTAAAGCTAATAAACTGACAATATAACAATAAAAATTTAAAAAATTGGCAGTGATAATAAAAACAGACAGACAAATTGACAAAGCATTCCCACTTTGTTGAAACTTATTGATAGTCCCTCAGTGCCAGGTACACATCAAGTTGATCCAGTGAAGTCAGGCATCCCCGATCCACGCTGTCAGAGGAAGCACCAGGGAAGATCCCTTAGTCAGGATCTGGTCCTTGCTTGTACTGGGAGTCTGGAGTCCGGACTTGGAACAGCAATAACCATTCTGTTCCATCCTTCCTACTGGTCACCTGACATGCGTGTTCCTTTATATCCTGTTCTATGCTAATCTGTTTGCTTTAGAGCCACTCACAATCTTACCCTACAGCTGTTACCTTATGGGGTTAAAAGGTGTTAGAAATTATTATAATAGGTTACTGCCTAAACTTGAGTTTACCCAATAAGCAATTTACACCACATCACTTTGGGGTCTAAAATTAGCATTTTCCCCTGCCTAAGTTCAACCCACTTGGAATTTTTTGAAATGTGTTAATTATACCTTGTGGTTAGGTTTGTCAATTTTACTGACCTTTAAGCAAAAATTGGTAAATCGGCTAAGTTTGCAGGTTTTTTTTTCTAGTTCCACTTCTTTAGGCCCATGTTAGTCCTATGATTGGTACAAATAGTTACAGTTATGCTTCTCAGAAACAGGATATGTCTGCGGGAAACATTTTTGCAAGCTTTGTCTTAGCCAATATTAACTATATGTCTTTATCAGATACTTTCAAGAAGCAGATCTTTTTTTTTTTTTGCTATATGTTGCTCATTAACCCCTTTGATTCTGGCCATCACACGTAGGCCAGATGGGTCCCACCAAGCCATTCTACCCAGCCTGCAGGCCCCCTAAAAAAATTAGAAAATTAATATTTATCTATTCCTGGCTACCTGTCATGTGGCCCTCAATGGCTTGCCAAAACTCAGTAGGTGGACTTCCACACAAAATAATTGCCCGCCCTGATTTAAAGGCTGCCACCAAGTCCCCCCTAAGTCGCCTCTTCTCCAGGCTGAACAGTCCCATGTCCTTCAGCCTCTCCTTGTATGGCTTGTTCTCAAGACCTCTAATCATTCATGTGGCCCTCCTTTGGACTCTTTTCACCTTCTCCACATCCCTCTTGAAGTGCAGGACCCAGAACTGGATGCAATACTTCAGATACAGCTTCACCAAGTGGAGTGGGAGGATGATATCTAGCCTCACCAAGTACAGTGCTGAGTAGAGTGGGAGGATGATATCCTTAGTCTTGCACGAGATGCATTGGTTGATGCATGCCAGGGTGTTGTTCTTTTTGCTGGCTATAGCATCACACTGGTAACTCATGTTCATTCTGTTGATCATGACCCCTAGGTCTCTTTTGGTTGTGGTGCTAGCGAGTGTAGCACCACTGAGCCTGTAAGTATGTTGTGGATTATTTCTCCCCAATTTACATTTCTCTGTGTTGAACATTATCAGGTTTTGATTTACCCATCTTACCAGCCTTTCCAGGTCAGCCTATATCCTGAGCCTGTTGTCTAGCATGACTGCACTCCCACACAATTTGGTGTCATCTGTGAACTTTGCCAGTATTCTTTTCACACCCATGTCCATATCATTGATGACTATGTTGAAAAGCACTGGTCCGAGCCCTGAGGGACACCACTAGTCACTTTTCACCTTGTTGACTCTGTTTAGTCTATTAACACTCTCTGGGTTCAACCTTGGAGCCAGTTTCCTAGCCATTGGACCATTAAGTAGTTGAGGCCAAAATGTCTCAATTTTACCATGAGGACATCATGGGAGACCAAGTCAAAGACCTTTTTGAAATCCAAGTAAATGACATCAACATCATCTCCCTTATCCAGGTGGTGGGTTACCTGGTTGTAGAAGGAGATGAGGTTAGTCAGGCCCGACCTACCCTCAACAAAGCCGTGTTGGCTGTCTTTTAGAATACTGCCTTCTATTAGCTTATTACTGATGGATTCTTTGATGAATTTTTCCAGGATTTTTTCCAGGGATCAAGGTCAGACTGATTGGCCTATAATTCCCAGGTCCTCTTTCCTTCCTTCTTTTCTTGAAGATGGGCACCACATTGGACCCTTTCCAGTCTTCTGGGGCTTCTCCAAAATGCCATGAGTTCTTGAATAACTTTGCCATCAGTCATGTGATGACATCAACCAGTTAGTTCAGCACCCTTGGGTGTAGTTCATCCTGTCTTGTTGACTTTTCTCCTGCTTCCTACATATCTAAAGAAGGACTTTTTATTATCCTTCTTGATTTCTGTTCCCAGTTTGAATTCAGTTTCTGCCTTTGCTTTTCTAATCCACTCCCTACAGGTGCAAGCTATTCCTGTGTACTCCTTCTTGGGGCTAATTCCCAGCTTCCATCTCTTATAAGCTTCTCTTTTTGTTTTCAGGAGGTCCTTGACCTCCCTATTGAGCCGGGGGTGAGGGGGAGTGGAGGGAAGCTACCAGCCATTTTGCTACTTTTCTTAGAACAGGAATGGAGTTCCTTTGTGCTCCAAGGATCATATCCTTGACAAATGACCACTCTTCCTGGACTCCCTTCCCCATCATCCCATGGTCACTCAAGGGTTCACCCACTAATTTCCTAAGCTTGTAGAAATCAGCTTTCCTAAAATCAAGAACTTCTGCCTGACTTACTGATTTCCCTGCCTTATGATGAATGACATAATTTGATAATCAAGAGCCAACAGCCTCCTACTATATTACAATGTAATTATAAAATTATAAAATATTATTTTTTGTTAACAACAGGATCAAATATTAAATAAGGCAGTATTTTCAGCACATCCAGATTGCAATACATAGATTTGAAAAGAAACTTCTGTTCAATCTAGTACATGTATTGGGGCTAATTATAAATGATAAGTGGGATGTGAGTTGTTGGGGGAGAGAAAAAAGAAATGGAAAAGAAACAGGAGAAAGGAGAAAAAAAAGGTAAAAGGAGAAAAGAGAGAGAGGAAAGAGAAAGAATGGGGATGGAGGCGAAGCCTCATGGGTACACAGGTGACTTACAAGTCCAGTCTCTGCAGCAGGGACAGGGAAGCAGTGAGGACTGGGTACAAGAGGTTTTCATTTTCCTGGCCATATATTTCTTCATTGCTTCTGCTGTGCATTGCTGTTTGAAGGCTGTTCTTGGCTGATGACCTCCAGAATGGACAGTCACAAACAATTTGCTCCCACGACTCTGGGTCAATGCCAGAACTCTTTAGGGACACCTTTAGGATGTCCTCGTACCACTTCTTTGGTGCACCATGAAAGTGTACTCCATTTGACAGTTCGCCACAGAAGATTTTCTTCAGCAGGTGAGTGTTGGGCTTTCTTAAAAGGTAGCTGACCCATCTTGGCTGCACTGCTTTCAGTATAGTGTGAATACTGGGGAGAGCTGATCTTCTAAGCACCTCAGTGTCCAGAATCTTGTCCTGCCACTTGATCTTTAGTATCTTTCACAGGTAGCACAGATGAAAGTGGTTTAATTTCTTGACATGATGCTGGTAGTTGGTCCAGGTTTTGCAGTCATAAAGGAGGGTCAGTGAAATGATGGCTTTGTATATCTTCAGTTTCATCAACATTCCAATGCCTCTGTGGTCCCAGACTGACTTACAGAGTCTGCCAAAGGCCATACTAGCATTTGCTAGTCCTGTGTTGACTTAATCGTCAATGTAGAAAGCACGGGAGAGTATGCTGCCTAGATAGAAAAAAAACAATTGAACTTATTAAAAGTTATTAACATTATTTAATCATTATGTAAATAAATAATATCAAAAGAGCATGCACATTCTCCCATGCATGCTCTTTTGAAAATATTTATTTATTTACTGATTAAATAATTTTAATAACTTTTAAATAACTCAGCCTGTAGACATGGTGCTGGTTCTTCCTCCCCAGGTCCAGCACCTTGCACTTGTCAGTGTTGAATCACATACTATTCTCATCCGCCCACCCCTGTAACCTGTCTGGGTCCAATTGCAGCCTATTCCTCCCTTCTAGCATGCCCACATCCCCCCACATCTTAGTGTCATCAGCAAATTTGAACAGAGTACTTTTTACCCCCTCGTCCAAATCACTGATGGAGGTGTTGAACAGTGCAGGCCCGAGGACCAAGCCCTGCGGAACCCCACTGCCCACGTCCTTCCAGGTCAAAAATGACCCGTCCACCACCACTCTCTGGGTGCGGCCCTCCAGCCAGTTGGTGACCCAATTGACTGTGTGGGTGTCGACACCACAGTCCCCCAGTTAAGGACCTGGGGGTAACATGACCACCCCTAGGCACCCCACCCTGCTACATGCTGGATAATAGGAGGTGATCACTGCTGGCTATAGGCGGCATTACTCTGAAGGAGCTCACAATACAGACAGGAAGATCCAGTGTTTTAGATACCAATAAAGGAGTCATTACCGGAATTGGTCTGATAAATGCTGAACTCGGTGTGTGTAGATGTGGGTTGATTAGCATTTGAAGCAAGGATTCCCCATCATGCAGTGATCTCCCACTCTTCTGATCCCATAATTCAGTGTAGTCCTTGCTTGAAATCTCTGTTCTCCATCCTGAATGCTAATGAAGGTGCATTCCTGTCCCATCTCCCTTTTAAATGAGATGTCATCTGGTTCCATCTCGACTGCAAATGAGACCAGGGAAGTTGCTTCACCCTTGTCACCCCTGTCTGAAGGGTTTTAGGTGTGTCTCTCACTGCATCTTCTTTGTCTTCTGTAAGTCCTTCCTCTAATCAGTTCTTGTTCAGGCAGAGGTGGGGTGTGGGAGAGTTCTTTGTGAGTCAGACAGGCTGCATCCTGTGCCAGGGTTCCCCAAGAACATGGAGCTGAGAGGTAACACTTCCACCCTGCTCCACTCCCCACTGCCTCCAGCTCTAGCCAGACAAGCCTAGTCAGCAGCTCCATGCTGCTGTGAACTCCCTCCCTCCCCCACTGACAGTCCCAGAGCTAAAGGGGGTGAGACGGTGCTACATAGTTCTTTTTTTGTCTGCCTTTAAGAAATGAAGACACATGTAGGTCAGCACCTGTGACCCCAGAACATTAGAATTGTGAATGAGTCATAGAGGCGCCTGTTAAGAAAGTGGGGAGCATGGGAAGTAAAATGCTGTGGGATATTGTCAAACTGATCAACTTCCTAGTAAGCACTAGTAGAACAAATAACCTAAAGCAGTTTTCAGTGAAACATTTCAGAATTATTCTGGTGTATCTAAGGTCCTTTCATTTTTCATTGGTTTGATTTCTAGTATTACAATGCCATGCATCATCTGTCCCTGTAGTTTTTAGTGCTTTTAAGGCACTTCAAGGAATACAAGTATCTCATCTGTCCATACCCTTAGAGCCAAGTGACACCATGATGAGCAAGGAAGCCAAAGATGAAAAAAAGACAGGGAAACAGAACTAGACAAGGATGTTCTAGTAAAAAATAGACAATAAAGCTAAAAAACATGAGGCAGTAGCTTCATAGGGAGCAGAGAACTGTAGGGAAAAGGGGCGATGGATTTAAAAATTTATAACAGAAAAGAGGTTTCAAAAGCCAAAAACAGGTGAAGAAGCAGCAGCAAGGATTAAGGGAAAGACCAAGAAAATTTCTTTCTGCATAAAAACAAATTTGATGTTGAATAGTTTGGGATCTGATCAAAGGCAAACAAAAAGGAAGCAGGTGAGGCAATTTAAGTAAGAAATCAGTGGTACAGCAGAGTCAGCTGGGATATCTAGCATCAGGAGCAGGTCCAGGGCAGGTGTAGTAACATGGCTGCTCCCCTTTTTGTCTGTGCACTGCATGTGCAGTGATCTTTCTGAGATAACTGGCTTGTCAGCAGAGCTGCTGCCAGAGCTCTATGTGTGCCATAAGCTCTAAGAGCATGAGCTGGGCAATGTGGGGTCTGGCTGCAGCCCCTGCTCTCACACAGCTCCAGAATCCAGGGAGCAAGTGTCATAGCCATTCACCCTTCCCTTCCTTCTTCCCCATCCCTCACCCTCCAAACCTCCCAGTGAATTCAGCAGCAGGGAAAAAGAAAGGATAAGCAGCCAGGGTACTTGGCCCCCAGGCTCTAGAGCTTCAGGAACACAGGGGCTAAGTGCTGTTGTTGATTGCTCAATTTTTTTGTCCTGCAGCTGAATGTTTTTTTGGCAGGAGAGACAGGTAAATGGCAGCAGTGTGCATCTCTGGATCTTTGGGAGCATATGAATGTGGGGACTTCAACCAGATATTGTGCCAACCAGTTGGTGAGTTCAGAGTGCTTTGAGTTCACTGGCAACCAGACTCTCAATAAAGGGGGGCTGCAGCCACAACCCATTCAGTTTTGTGACTCTGTGGAAGGGCTGGCCTGAGAGCAGCCATAGTGCCCACTTTGTGGGCACGCTACCCTGTCCCACAACAGTTTCTCCACATACTCCGCTTGCTATTTTGCCCATCACACCTTGATGAAATCTCTACAGTACTGGGGAGGCTGCCCTAGATTGCTGGAGTTACCTTTACTGTACTACCCTTGTTCTGTGAGACTTGCTCTGCCCTGTTCTTGCTAGTTCTGCCTTGCAGAGACTACTTGTGACCCTCTGGCCTACTTGTTCCCCAGAACAATAATAGTAGCATCCAGCCACACCCATAACTCTCAGGTGTTATTCAAGGTAAGCCTAGTCAGCAGCTCCATGCTGCTCCAAACTCCCTTCCTCCCCCACTGACAGTCCCAGAGCTAAAGGGGGTGAGATGGTGCTACATAGTTCTTTTTTTGTCTGCCTTTAAGAAATGAAGACACATGTAGGTCAGCATCTGTGACCCCAGAACACTAGAATTGTGAATGAGTCATTGAGAGGCCTGTTAAGAAAGTGGGGAGTATGGGAAGTCCTTGTTCATAGCCTTCTGGCTCACAAGTTTCTGCCCCTTGAGCTCCATCTACTCTGTCTAGGCTTCAGGCCCCTCAACTTTAGCCCACTTTTCTCCATCTATAGCCTTTAGCCATGGCCCAGTGGCTCTGGCTTGCTTCCTGGCCTCAACTGATGCTTCTCTGGGTCCCTTGCCCTCACAGGGTGATCTCTTTAGTGAACTGTCCATTATGTTAACCATAGACAGAATCACACCCAGAGGTGGGGTGGGGCGGGGTGCAGTCATACCACCTTTTGCTGTAGTGTGGCACGCATGCAGTGGAGAGGCCCTTGCAACAGCAACTCCAAAACTAATGATTAGAAAAATACAGCCTTACTGGGTAAACAAAAACAAGACTGAATCGATACTTTAACCCTTTTGGGCACACTCATCAGTAAGGATGAGGCTTCCCTGCCCCGCCTCTCAGCTCCTCCTGTCCCCATGGACCTAGATTTCTATATCTTACAGGGGAACTCCTCTCTCTTCCTTAGTGGGGGCCAGGGCAACTCACTCTGCCTTGGGGCAAGCCAGTTTACTGGCTGGTCCCTCCCCTATCAGTCAGCTGACACCTGTCACTCAGCTTTGGCACAGGAATTTCCATTATCCCAGCTAGACCCTCATCACCCTTCCCTGGATCTGCAAGCAGTGGGTCTACAGTCCTGGGTCATCTGCTTCTCATTGAGCAGTGTCTGAATCTGGTTGCAACCTTCAGTCCAGTCCTGCTTAGGAGTGCAACCTTCTAGGACCCCACTGTCAGGTAGTGGGCATGTCTACATGTGCACTTTAATGCACAGTAGCCCATTTTACAGTGCATTAAAGCATCACATAATTATGCATACGTGCAGTAAAATAGGTTATTATACATTGCATCACTTAAAAATTGTGCACATTAATTACTGTGGATTAAGGCAGCCTAATGCTCATTTCTTTAGTACCTCATATTGGAAGTATACAATTTAATGCACATTAGAAAAAGAATCTTAATGTACATGTAGATGCACCCAGTTTGTCCCTCACAGAAGCTGGAAGCTCCACTGCCATAGTAGCTGATCTCCCAACTAACCATTTCCATCCTGTGTGGTCTACAGACCAGAGATTCCTTCCCGATTTTAGTTTTAGGGTCTTGAGTTGAGTTCCTAGTCTCTTTTAGACCTATGTTCCCCACTTTGCATCCTTGCTCCTCTGGGCCACAAACATTTTCTTCTTAAAGAAGCTTTGAGGATTTTGCTGACCTTTTTATCCCATGTACAGTAACAGGGCTTGGGTCCCCTGCTTAAGGCTCACGTGTAAACTTTCTTCACTGCACCTGTGCCACATAGCCAAAAGGGGCATGACTGTACCCCCCTTTGGTGTGATCCTGGATGGCTAGCATAATGAACAATTCACTAAAGAGCTCTCTATTATGAATAGAGGGAGGAGATCTTTTGACAAGCAATACCTTTGCTGATATTTAGTATGGTTTGCTGTCTTTAGTTGCATAATATTCATCTTTTGTAGTTTAAGCATCTTTAAAAGGAGAAACTGAAACGTGTCCCACTATTAAAAGTTCAGATAGATTTATTTATATACAGTCTGGATTCCATTTCTAAAGTGTTCTTGAGTCCTTAATCTATTTTAAATAAAATAATAATTGTATGTCAATACCACAACATAGCCGATAGGACAGGTGGAGTCCCTAAGCTCCACTACCTTGATTCCTATCACACAGCAGTATTGTATGAAACTACACAACCCTGGGATAATGGGCCCCCAGGGATCCACATATACATACATGCACCTCCTCTTTTCATTCTCAAGATGATGGTATAGCTGAATATTTTCTTCTTCACACCTCTTGTCTAACCTTTTATTGTGGCCTTGGTAAAGGAGACTCTTAAGTCAACTTCCACTGTTCTCTGTCTAGGCCTAAGTTGACTACGCCTTACTCTGACGGGGACATGAGGTCAAATAATTCCCTTCAATATTTTTTTCCTCGATCACTTGGCATGCAAAATATATGCTAAATTCAGTCTAAGCAAAATACCTGCTTTGATTAATCATACTAGACTGTGGCAGTGACACTCCAGAATAAATATTCCAATCTGCATTCTGAATGCATTGTGCAGCCCTTGTTCCATAGTTTATTTTCACCACTGATAAAAAAGGAAACTGTTGAAGTTGCTTATTTATTACCCATATAACAGATGGTGTTCCTGTCTCTGCTTCAGGCTTCACTGTCATTCCCCATAAAGTACTTGGAAGGGACACCACTATATATTTTTCTATATCCAAATGCACAGAAATGCAAACACAAGCACTCTGAAACAGATGATCATTCTTTTACCATTACTGGAACTAAAAGTCAAAATTCCAATCACATTAGCTTTGATCCTTTCAGCTATTACTAATAGATAGTTTGATGGTGTTGCATGTCAACACAGTTGTAGTCAGTTTATAGGTAAGCACAGTTGTAACCAGTTTTTATATGAGCATTTTTATCAGAAACACTTGTGCTTAAGTGCCTAAAACTAGGCCCTTAGCTCAATATATGGTCACCTATAATAAGTGACTGAGGCTACTTGCAGATGTTAAAAAATAACCTGTACTTTACCAGAAGAAGCAGCACATTACTTTGACCTGGCTTCAGAGTATCAGAGATTGGGTGCATCCACACATGCAAGCATGTGTGCTTGCAGCAGCTCAAATACAAGTGGTGCAAATTTGAGCCAGGGTTTTTTGCTTTATCGCACATGCTTGGACATGCACTTTCTTGTGGAAGAAATTGTGCCACTTGAGGCAAAATAACCCTGCCTGGCTCCTCTCAGATCTTCAGCCAGGAGGAACTAGAGCCCGGGGCCAGCACCTGTGCTCTCCCCAGCGGTATAAAAAGCTGCCTTGTCCTGGCCCCAGCAGTATAAGAAGCCGCCCTGGCAAGTAGCTCGGGGCTACTAGCTCTCAGGAGCTTCTGGGGCCCAGTCAATTGGTACCTGTGGACACTACCCCTTGTGCCAACTGGATTGCTGAAGCAGCCCTGAGAGTTCCCTGCACCCTCTACCCACTGCAGCAGTCTTGCAGTGCGGACTGCTGCCTGGCTGTGACCTGCTGTGCACCTGCCAGACTCAGATGGGGACTGTAGAACCAGTAAAGGCATCTGCCCCTCTGAGCCAGCTGCCAGTGGACTGCAGTTGCAGGGTTGACCTTTGTGTGCCATTTGTGCCCCCTTCCTGGCCATTTGGGCAGCTATCACCCAGAAGATGTTCCGGGTGTGGTGACCTGCTTTGAACTGTCAAAGCATGTCCTCCTGGCCCCATTTGTCCAGGAGGTCAGCCATAGCCAGATGGGTCCAAGGTGCTAGCTCTGAGCAAGCAGAGTCCTGCCACTGGCCTCCCTAGCAGGAATTCTGGTGTTCCCTATTGAAAAACTGAAAAATCCCTGATAAAATAAATCCCAAAGTCACTCTGTAAAATACCCCTAAATCTATGTTCCTCCACAAGTAAAACAAAAGACCACTATAAAGAGAGAGAGCAAGACCGAGACAGTGATCAGTTGAACAATATTTTATTGATCTATCTTACAGTGTTAATGCAATAATAATAAAGTGAACTCTAAATACATGTCTCATGAATACGTGTTTTGCTGCACTCCCACAGGGTGATGGCCCCCCAACAGGGGGTTCAACCCCTAAATAAGGGGTATGGGCCCCCAATAGGGTATTCAGCCCCACAACAGGGGGTTCAGTCCCCACAAAAGGGGTACAGCCCCCCAACAGGGGTCAAATGGCCCCCACAGGGGTTATCACCACCCACATGCCCCACCCCAGCCCCTCAATGGCTGGCCCACCCAGCCTCAACCCCCCAACTTACACCCATAGGCCCCATGGATACCCCCACAACCCCAGGCACCATCACTTAAAAAAAATCCAGAAAAAAGCCAAAAACAAATGGGGGAAAAAAAGCCTCTGCTTACCTCAGAAGCTGGGGAGGAGCTCCAGAGCTTCCTGACAGAGCCCCCCAGTGCATCACAGGGCAGCAGGGTGCAGCAGGGTCTGGGATCAGGCCACTGGGGCTGCCACCCCACCTTGCACCCAGTCAGCCAGATGCAGCCAGAATGCAGGTAAGTGTAGGGGTTTGGTTTTTTGTTGGTTTTTTTCAACTATGGGGTGGGGGGCGGGAGGAGGGGGCCTTGGGGCGGCTGGTGGGAGAGATGGGTCAGCCCCAGCAGGGGTCAGGGGCATGGGCAGGGTCATTGGGGGTCCTCCCATGGTCCCCTCCCCCCTTCTCCAGCCCCCTCCAACCCCTTACACAGCAAAGCTCTGGTGCTGAAACATGCCGCCTGGCCAGCTGCGTGTTTCAGCACCAGGGTGAGGGCCAACCATAGAGATGCTCTGGCAGCCAAAGCATCTCTGTAGAGGACCCAGCCTCCAGTTGCCTCAGGACATGGTGTGCCCTGCACTGCTCTTTTAAACACTGATTTTTTTTGATTTTTTTTTTAACCCCTGGATATCCAGAGGTCTAATTTTCTCCCCTTGCTGCAAGTTTGCAGTGCAGGGGACTTTTTTTTGTTCCCGTACATCAGGGCAAGAGGCATATGCATGCTCGTGTGGACGTGCCCACTGGGTGCTTCAGTGGGGCTTTTTAGTGCTTCTAGCTAAAGTTGACCCACTAAAGCACCTGGTCTATATAGATTTTGAGCAAGCTGAGTCCAACTGACACACTACCTCTTCTTGGCACGTGATGAGCTTGGAGCAGGAGCATTCCGAGTTTAAAGCACCACTTTTTTTCTTTTTTCTTTTTTTATGTCTGAAAGCAGCCTGAGATGCATTGATTAAGGAGACCTATGACTACTTACTTCTTCTAACACTCAGATTTGCTTGTGGAAATACAAATTTAGGTTGTTAGCCTCAAGCACCTAAGTTGAATATTTTGGTCTAGGCATTGTCTGCTGAAAAGACTTTTCAGAATCTTTGATCAGTCACCCATCCTTTTAATGGTGCATGCTTAAAAATAGTATAGTATGTAGCAGGACTGGCCCATGATGGTGGCAGTGATACCACCTTATAGCCACATGAAACCTGCATCATTCCAGTTCCTCAGGCTGCCTTTACACATGCTCATTAGCATTTTAATTGAATTCTGCAATGTCACATGTATTAATCCTCTGTGCATTTAAAAATGTTCATGGGCACTTTAACTAAACTTCATTGAATGAGTTTTAGATAAAGCATCCCACAGCCATTTTTAAATATGTGGTGGCTTACATGTGACACTAGAGTAGCTGCCCAGGAACTGCTCTAATTAAAATGCCCCTACCTCTGAGCTCATGTATAGGCAGATTCAGTGTACTTACTCCCTTGCTATTTCACCTGCCATGCCCTGATGTATGTTACATGAAGTGGGAGACTGCCTCAAAGTCCTGGAGTGATCCTGGTTGCACCAACCTCTCCTACCTGGACTCTCAGTCTTACTCATCTCACTCTCTGGACCCTACTCTACTATTCAAAGCTATTCTTCACCATTCTTGGACACTGCTTATGGCCCTACCCATGCTTTATGGCATTAATGATGAGTTTCAGCCACCCTTATAACCATGTTCATGCCTCAAAGACATCCTTCACTGGATCCTCTAGTCCTGTATCAATTTCCAGTCATTGCTGAGATGATACAGCACCTAGGACCCCTTACAAGGCAATGGCTCCTTGGTCTGTTCAACACATGCATGATAATTAAACAAATACCATAAGTATGGAGGAAGGCAAGAGACATAGCTCTAGCTCTATCCAAAACAGGGAAGACCTTTCATCACCAAATAGTTCTAAACCAATCTCCCCCTCTCAGCATCAGCTACAAACTCAAGGAACATCTTATCCTGCAATGAATTTCACCCTAGGTAAATTCTAAACTTGCACAAGACCAAGCAGGTTTTAGACCAGGTTGATCCTGTTCAAGCCAACTACTAAACCTCACACAGCACATCAAAGATGGTATACAACAGAAGTTGACTACTGGCACAGCATTTATCTGCTGCATATGATACTGTCCAACGCTGCATCATGATCCACAAACTGTACCTCATGGCTGATGACTTAGATCTAAGTCAAACCATTCATAGACTCTTAGAGAAAAGGCGCCTCTATGTGGAACTAAATGGGTAGAAAAGTAGATGGTGCTCCCAAAAGATTGCCTTACCACAAGACAGTGTGTTTGCCCAACTTTTATTAAACATCTACATTAACAATCAGCCATTTCCTGGCTAATGTCAGCATTTTCATCTGTGCTGACAATCTCTGCATTACCACACAGCAGAAGAATTTTGAGGACACAGAGAAGATCCTGGAGAGGGCACATAATGAGATGTCAGGTTACTACCTAAACAATTATCTCAAAACCCACTGTAGCCAAACCCAAATCTGTGTTTTTCCATATGAAAAACCAGGATGAGGAATGATACCTGAATGTCACCTGGGGTGACCTGAGCACTGAACATCAGAAACGCCCCATCTACTTATGGTGGACCATACACTTAGTTACAAAAACATATTAAATACCAAAGCCAATGTCAACACATAAAACAACATTCTGTGTAAGATCACAAATTCCACATGGGGAGAACATTCATCCATCCTACACACTACTGCCTAAGCACTTTGTTCCTCTGTGGCTGAATATGCCTGCACCATCTAGGGGTGCTCAAATCATAGTAAACATATTGACACCACCCTAAATAATACATGAAGAATTATAACAGCCTGCCTAAAACCTACCCGTGCTCCCTGCCTATACATGCTATCTGACTAGTGTCCCCTTACATCAGGGGAAAAGTAGTAGGCAACGTTGACTGGCAGGTACAAGAGTCAGATGACCACCACCTGCTATATCAACCAGTACACTGCTTCTCATCAACAAATCACTTTTTGTCCTCTACCATACCATTGACCGCATCACTGGAATAAGCCAGAACTACCCTCTGGCAAAAAGAATAGAAGAAAGTAGGTGACAAAGCTGTTGAATGGAGTCAGTGAGGAATTACACCCAATGAGGAGTTAGCATCTGGCTCCAATTACAAATGGCACACATGGTAGAGCCTGGACAGATTAAGAGTGGGTCTCAGCAGATGCAACTTTCTCATGAAATCATGGGGTCTCTGTGCAACTGACCAATGTGTTTGTCAGGAGAAGCAAACTATGAATCATATCCTGAGATGCCCTGTAGCACCACAATGCACCCCACAAGATTTGGCAATATCAATACTAGAAGCAGTGGCTGGTGCAGAATATTGGGAGCAGACCAAAGAAAGGTTGGACAGGAAACATGATGAAGAAGAATTTCCATCTAATCGGCCTTCTTGGCCCCTCCCTTGCTTTCAGTCTGTTGGCCCTGTTCTTTCTGATACTGGGACACACGGCCTTGTTTGGTTACAGCCCGCTTGGTCCCTGACCCCTTTACATGCCTACTCACCCACTGCCTCTGAACTATTTGACTTTGACCTAGGCAGCCCACCAAGTCCCACACTCTTTTAGGGTTTTGTCCTGACCTCAACCCACATAGTGGGAAGTGCCTCCCAGGTACCTTATTGGGGATCTACACTACCCCTGTAGCCACAACCCCAAACCTCCAGTCTTTAACAGCCTACAATAATCAAACCCAAAATATCACCAGTTGCTGCTGGCTGGCTCTGCCCAAGCTCTCCTCAATCTCCTAGTCTGTTCAGCTGGTTTATCCCCAGCTCTAGCCCTACTCACAGTTCCTACTACCTCCCAACTTGTGTACCATGATCGCCTTCCACTAGTACGGCCTGAACCAGATTGCCTGCTCTAGCTCAGGAGCTGAGTTGATAACTCTCTGGCTCCACACTTCTAGTCATGTGCTCCTAACCAACCTCAGGTCTGGCTCACCTGCTCAAGAAGCATACTCATATTTTCAACTGTATTTTGCTCAGCTGAGCTGCAATCCTTCTTCCCTGCCTCATGCTCTACCCTGTTTGCTTATTACTAGGCAGCAACCTCCCAAATTGTTATAGGCATCTCCATAATCCCTATTTGTGGCTGCTTACTCATGTAGCTGTAGCCTGATGTTTTCCTCTCTCAAAGTAGCAAGAGCCTTGGGCTGCTGTTACATGGGGGGGATCAACAAAGCGTATGTGTCTCAAGGTTCTTGACAGACTAAAATGCAACGCTCATTGAGAAGTTCAGTTATGTGGTTTCTTTGGCCTTATTCTTGCATTTCTTAGAAGTAGTTGTATTGTGCCAAAAGCTGTTATGAGAAATCCCGGTTGATTCTACCAGAATTCTTCTAATTTACATTATGAATGAGGATATCACAATGTTATCTCCAGCACCTTTGAAACGAGTGAAGTGGTTTCCCTGTTTTAGGCCTGGCCAACTCTGCTCTGGGGATAGAGCATATCTTCCCAATTCTGCTACCCCTAGCCTTCTCTCTTTCACAGAGTTCTCTCATGGGAGGATGCACTAACCCTGTAAACAGGATTCTGGCCAGATCCTGTATAAAAGATCAGGGAAAGGAAGCTTAGTGGAACATCTCTCATTTGTGTTTGTGCATCCTCACAGGCCTTGACGCAAAACTAATTTAATATAGAGTAACATACAAAATACTGGACAATGTTTGAGGTAAAGGAAGGTAAAACTAGGTAGTGGGACATAAACAAAAATAAGGGCAATTCTTAGATGGAATTTTTTTTTAAAGTTTTTCAGAGAAGAGATAAATAAGTGTATGGGTATAATACACATAGATAAAAATCATAGGAATTGTATAGTGACTGATTAGCATACTAGTTATATTGAAACAAAAACAGGTTAGTGGAAACTTGCTATTGCAATGAGTTTAGGTTTTTGCATACAAAGATTTTTGACATTTTTTCTACCCTTCAGCTTGGAAAAGTAACATATTTTAAATGAATTGGCAGCATAAGAATGTAAGCCCTCAAATATAAAGAAGGTTGAAAGAGACCCTGATCCTAGAATAAATAATGTGATCTGAGTAAAAATGTTGACAGATTAAGCAAATGAGATAATACGAAAAGCAGCATATGGTGACCTGCCTGCTTCTACTACATGTAATATCCTCAAGATGTTGAACTTAATCTTCAATTAATTGCTTATTAGGAATTTTGCACCCCGGGGGTAAGGAAGTTTATTTACAAGCACACATTGCAAAGTTTACCAAATTCCCATGATGTAACTGTGAATTTTTTTACATAATAAATGTCACTAATACACATTTCTGAATAAATACAAGCTGATCAACTCTTCAGCTGTTAGGGTGTTATTGGCTCTGCTCTTTCGGGGAAGAGGGGGAGGTATTGATGCAATCTGAGCCACAACTATTTATGCAGGGACATTGAGTGTTCCCAAATGATCTTTAAGAGAGAAATAAAACTAAAATAAAACATATGCTATTTCCCTATTTTTATTCCATCAGTGATATAAATATGAATTAGAATCAAAATTTCAGGGTATGAGTTACTGAAGTTACTTCTCATTTATATCAATACAAGTGAGAGCAGAACCAGGCCCCATATTATTCCCTGTATATTAATTAAGTAGGACAGAAGTAGGCACTAAGAAAAGTACCTGTTTTAATTAAAAAGAAAGTTTACCTTCCTGATCAAAATGAAAAGGCCAAATCTACAGGAGCAGAGAAAAGTACATGTGCACACAGCAATGAGAGAGCACTGGTTGTGTAGCAGATAAATCAGATGAAACTTCTCAGGTGAACTGCTAATAAAATTTGCACATGAGGGGTGCTCTAGCTTCCCCTGGCTGTAGATCCAGGAGGAGCCAGGCAAGGTTATTTTGCCCCAAGTGGCACAATTTGTCTCGCACCGAAGTACATGTCTGGGTACATGCACATGTGCTTGCATGTGTGGATCTGCCCAAGGAGAAGAGAGGGAAAGTTACATTTCAAAGCTGGGGGATGGGGGAAGCTTACCTTTTTGTAGAGAGAGTTTCCAGGGACAGAGCAAAGGTAAGTTCTTCTTGGCTTTAACCTTGGAGATCTCATGTTTGACATGTCTCTTGGAACCCTACATTCCAAATTACTAACACCTTGAAAAATATTATGTATCTAGCCCAAATCCTTGCTTTTGCACATGCCCCAGATTGCCACCAAAGGGTTTACCTTTTTCGTTCACAGGTTACTGCTTCAGGAACACATGATAGGTGTATCATCTCCTACACACAAAAGTGTGATTGTACAGGGTTTCCGAGCTCAGATAATCTTTAATTTAGAAATAAAATACTAAAATACAGATGTCAAGAGAAATACAGCATATTTTTCCAGCTTCAATTTCTTCCTCACCAAGGAATATTCTTTAGGCTTGGGGTCAGACAAAACTATAATATCCAAGAATTTTTATCTTATGGTAAATCTTGTCTTTTCAGAATCAGAGAATGACTCTCCCTACTCCAGGTCAGCCTCTTTTAAAATAGCTGATGAGTTCCCATCTCTTTGATAGTCTCCAGGCCCCTTTTCCAGTTAACTCTTCATTAAGACCTGGCTGACACTTTAGCCAGGTCTGACCGCTCACAGAGGTTCCTAGCCAGAATGCAGGACCTCCATCTAACCCAGAACATGCACAGCCCTACCAGGGGAGACGCCTTGTTGGACCTGGTGCTGGCCACCGGCGACGACCTGGTGAGGGGGCTGCGGATGCTCAACCACCTGGGTGACAGTGATCATCACCTGCTGGAATTCACCACCCAGCACAAGGTGGCAAAGGCCTACAGCAAGGCAGCAGCCCTAGATTTCAGGAGGGTGGACTTCAATGAGCTAAGGAAGATAGCTGGGGAAGTGCTGAGGTCCTGGAGGGGAGGGGAGAGGAGCCAGGTGTCCAAGAAGAGTGGTCGCTCCTTATGGAGACGATACTCCAATCCCAAGGCAGGTAATCCCAACACAAATCAAAGGGAGCAGGAAAGCGCAAAAGCCCCCATGGCTTACCGAAAGCATCTGAGAATGTCTCCTAGCTAAAAGGGAGGCGCACACCTAATGGAAGGGAGGGGCCATCACCAGGGAGAATTATACTGAAGTTGCTCGGGGATGCAGGGGGGCAGTCAGGAAGGTCAAGGCAGAAATGGAACTGGGACTAGCTTCCCGGATCAAGGACAACAAGAAGTCCTTTTTTAAATACATGGGGGGCAAAAAGAAGATTCCGGGTAATGTGGGGCCCCTGCAGGACACACTAGGAAATTTGGTGAGATAACAAAGCTAACATGTTTAACGATTTCTTTGCCTCCATTTTTCTGAGCAGGGACCAGAACACAGCCACTCCTGCACTGCCCCCCCCCCCCCCCTTAGATCCCAGGGAAGGCATGCCTAGGCCAAGGTTTAGTGAGGAACTAGTTAGGGAACTTCTGGAGGGACTGGATTTATTCAAATTGGTTGGTCCGGACAATCTCCACCCTAGAGTACTGGGGGAATTAGCTGCAGTCATTGCGGGACCCCTGCCATGGCTTTACAAGCACTTTTGGTGTTCTGGTGTGGTGCCAGAGGACTGGAAGAGGGCCAATGTTGTTCCCATCTTCATAAAGGGAGGAAGGAGGACCCAGGAAACTATAGGCCAGTTAGTCTTACCTTGATCCTGGGCAAGCTTTTTGAGAAAATTATTCTGGCGCATATCCACAAGGGGCCAGCAGGGGAGATCATGCTTAGGGGCAACCAACACAGGTTCATTAGTGGCAGGTCCTGTCACACCAACCTGGTGGCCTTCTATGACTAGGTCACCAAATCCTTAGATGCAGGGGTAGCAGTGGACATAGTCTTTCTGGACTTTTGGAAGGCCTTCGACACTGTCTCTCACCCTGTTCTCATTAAGAAACTGGGGGACTGTGGTGTCGATACCCACACAGTCAATTGGGTCACCAACTGGCTGGAGGGCTGCACCCAGAGAGTGGTAGTGGATGGGTCATTTTTGACCTGGAGGGATGTGGGCAGTGGGGTTCCACAGGGCTCAGTCCTCGGGCCTCCACTGTTCAACACCTCCATCAGTGACTTGGATGAGGGGGTAAAAAGTACTCTGTTCAAATTTGCTGATGACACTAAGATGTGGGGGGATGTAGGCATGCTACAAGGGAGGAATAGGCTGCAATCAGACCTAGACAGGTTACAGGGGTGGGCAGATGAGAATAGTATGTGATTCAACACTGACAAGTGCAAGGTGCTGGACCTGGGGAGGAAGAACCAGCACCATACCTACAGGCTGGGGAACTCCCTTCTCATCAGTACAGAGGCAGAAAAGAATCTTGGAGTTATCATCGATGCCAATATGAACATGGGCCGGCAGTGTGGGGAGACAGTCAGGAAGGCTAACCGCACCTTGGCATGCATCCACAGATTCATCTCAAGCAGATCCAAGGAGGTGATCCTCCCCCTCTATGCGGCACTGGTTCAGGCCGCAGTTGGAGTACTGCGTCCAGTTCTGGGCGCCGCACTTCAAGAGGGTTGTGGACAACATGGAGAAGATCCAGAGGAGGGCCACTCGCATGATCAGAGGGCAGCAGGGCAGGCTCTATGAGGAGAGGCTCAGGGACCTGAACCTATTCAGCCTCCACAAGAGAAGGCTGAGGGGGGATCTAGCGGTCTGTTACAAACTAGTCAGAGGGGACCAGCAGGCATTGGGGGAGTCCCTGTTCCCCCATGCACTACCAGGAGTGACTAGGAATAATGGTCACAAGCTGGCAGAGGGTATGTTTAGACTAGATATCAGGAGGCGCTACTTCACGGTCAGGGCGGCTAGGATCTGAAACCAGCTTCCAAGAGAAGTGGTGCTGGCTCCTACCCTGGGGGTCTTGAAGAGGAGGCTAGATGACCACCTTGATGGGGTCATTTGACCCCACTACTCTTTCCTGCCATGGCAGGGGGTCAGACTCAATGATCTACTCAGGTCCCTTCTGACCCTACAAACTATGAAACTATAAGTGATCAAAGGTCCCTCCTATGCAATCACTTGCTGAATTACTACCTTTCTATAGTTCTGAAAATCATTTTCCTTTCTTTTAATCTGAAGATCTTCCATTTTCCATCCTTCCATTAGAAGGATGATATTCAAAGATGAATGATTCTTTAGTATTTACCCTCTTGGTTATACTCAGTCCTTGAAATTCTAACCCAGTTACGAAAGAAAAGGATAGAATGGGAAGAAACACAATATTCCAAACAAATCTGAATTTTGAGAAAAGTCCTTAGCATGTGTCTTGGTAGAATTTACAAGTAAAATTCCAAAGAGATTATCCTGAAACCACCTATTCAGCAGCCATCTAAACCTCAAATATTTATATAACATAGACTCCTTATTTTAACTTGAAAAGTCCCTGGACACAGAGAGTTGTGCCTCTCAGAATGCCTAGAACTGTCTCAGTCTTTACAGGTATTCAGCTGATCAGCTATATCACATACCTCCACCTGATCATGATCCAGAAACTAGGCATTCTTCCACCTAACTCTCCTAGGAGTCTCCCTATACATTCTCAGACATCTAATACATATATTTACAAGATCTGGTTTCCTACCAAATGCAGGGTTAGGTACCATTTAAAAAAAAACAAAACAGAATAAGCCCTACTTACAAGGCTACAGATGCCATGAGGATAACATATAAGATGCTATAGGATGGGGGAAGGCATGTGTTTGAATCTCTTTGGCCATGGGAAAGACTTTTATTTGGTTATCCAACTTCCCAGGCAATCACTCTAATCAGTAGAATATTACATAAGAAGGGAATACCTCCTCCAGCCATGATTTAAAAGATCAAACCTTGTAATGTTATTCAAAGAAAAGGCCATACATACTTCTAATGTTGTCTACCTTCATGGTTCCCAAGTGGATGGCGATCCCCACCTGAAATCATAAACAAGGTGCCCAAGGATTAAATTTAAGTTTTACCTCTTTGCTTAGCATACCATCTTGGCTAACAGTAGTGACTATCTGCTCCTCAAGTTTGTGTGTGTGTGTGTGTGTGTGTGTGTGTGTGTGTGTCCATCCTGCTGAAGGAATGTTCCTTCCTCTGAATCATTCCTGGTACTTCCAGAGGGCATATCCCTGCTCACCTGAAGGTGATTTCTTATTGAGTATGAACTTTGTTCTTACAGCTTACCTCTTGGTTCCATGAGGTTTTGGTTGCTAGAGAGAAACAAATAAAATTATCTTCTGTATGTGATCCTGTATTAGGAATCTGTCAATTGTAGGTGCTGTAGGGCTTATGGCCCTTACAGAATGACATCTTATTCTTCTGCTTTATAAGCAAAAGGGGGTGATATGTTACCCCCTTTTAACCCCTCCCAGCTGGAAATATTTCACCTGCCATGACTTTGATGTTCAATAATGATTTTTATTTTAAGGGAAGGATGTTCCTCAAGGAAAAAGAAAAAAAAGAAGAAAGAAGAATGATATTCCCTAAGGCAGCAGAACAGCAACATACAGGCTACAAGAAATATGGGGCTAACATTGAGACTCTCTTCAGGGTAAAACTTAGAGTCCAAATCAAAAGATAAACAAAAATAAACAGTTCCCTGCTGTTTCTGTGGCTTCAAGAGACTTCTTGGTTCCACCACCAATTACATGAAGATTCCTTCATTCTAGCTGCAATTCTTCCATCCCCACCGTGAAGCTGGCAACTTCCTGACTTGCATCTGGCGAGTCTTTTTCTGTATGTGCAGAGCTCACCTCTTAGGCTTTCTGTAACGTTGCTGCTTCAGATTCCCTCTGATCCCCAATCACCCTTTTGCTTGGGCCAGTTCCCAGCCTTGCTCTCCTCATTGGTTCCAAGCAGGGAGCTTCCAAGAGTATCACATTCCTCCACATCCAACTCCCTCTCGGGATGCTCCTCTCTGGGGCCAGAAATAGGTCACACAGAGTTGTGTGACCCAGTCCAGAGCCAACAGTCATTCCAAACATGGGTTTGCAAACCATTTTGCTCACAGTATTCCTTTGATCTTCAGGTAGGTACAGGGGGAGGGGTTGGTTCTCCAGGAATTCTCCTGATGTGATTCCTCTCCCTTTCACAGAACCCCTTGAGCAAAACTGGGTATCCTCACTACATCATGACATGTCATTTGGATGATATTTCACCATGAGGATTTACTTTTGAATGTTAATAAAAAAAAACACATAACTACAACATACTATTAACACCAATATTTAATACTAGTGGTGGTATGCAAAGGCAATATGTCTCCTATAACCCAATTCAGGGTGTAACTTTTAACTGTTGATGATTAGGGGGCATGTTTACACATGATGTTATGTCACCATAGCAACTTGCTATGATGACGTAGCATCCGCAAGTATCTACACATGACCAGCAACTACTTCACCATATCAACCTGCTCCCCCATTATAGCGCACCACTACGGTGAAGTAGCTGCTAAAAATAAATGTACGCCACATGTATGGTGCAGTACGGGCTGTTACTGAGTCATGATTTAACACTTCCAAAAGGAAGTACTAAGTCACGGTGTAGTAACAAAGTCACCATAGCGACACTTGTAGATACACCCACAGATAGGCCTGTAACTATTACCTGAGAAAATACTTCTCTGGTCCTGTATTTGAAGTTCAGGGGACACATCTACACAAGATGTGTCCTCTACTGTGCAGTAGAGCAGTTTACTATGCAGTAAGCCTGCATGTCTACACGTGCACATGCTTACCGCACAGTAAACTGCTCTATTTGCAAATAAATTGGCTACCTGCAAATGTAAGTACTAAATTTGCTCATGAGTGGTTATTATACATCAGTGCACGTGTAGACACTGACTAAGAGTAATTTTTCTCACAGTCAGCCTTTCCACTAGAGGTCCAGCCTCACCTGGGGCTGGGAGCATCACCTGTGCCAAGCCTGGGCTGGCCAGCCCCAGTCCCAGACCCTGAAAAGTCTGCAGGCAGTGTAGCCCTGGGGCATGTGCAGGAAGCCTATGGCCACACTTGGCCACTGACTACCCCTGCACAGGCTGCAGGGAAGCTCAGGCAGCCTGCTTGCACCCTGGAATTTTTCTCTGGAACCACAGTACCACATGGCTGCCAAGGCCACCCTGTCCAGCCCTGCAGGGTGCTTCAGGCACCTGCCAGGCCTGCCAGCACCTGGGCCCACCTTCAGCCTGTTCCTGGCCACTACGGCCAGCTGCACCTTGCCACAGATGACCCCCAGAAGCCTCCTTAGACTGCCTCATTGCACAACTGCTAATCCCATGCCATACTCCTGTGCTGGATGCTGCAGGCAGCTGCCCAGGACTGGAAGTACTGGTACAGCCACACAGAGGCCCAGAAAACCATCACAGGAGACATGCTGGCATCCTCCCTGAAACCACACACAACCTTCCAGGGTTCCAACTGGTCACTGGGTGAGACTGAGGACCTCATGGAGCTGTGGGACAAGGCTTAGTTGCTTGCAGGGCACAGGCACTCCAACCCTCATGTTTATGAGAGGCTGTCAGGCTGTATGTGGGATTTCAGGCATGACTGGTCAGCATGCCAGTGCCACATAATGGTCAAGTTCTTGTGAGCACAATGGATCATCATGGCTGACCACAACCACCAGTCAGGGACTGCCCACAAGTCCAAATCTTTATGCGGCAACTGGATGCCATTCCCACACCCAGGGCAACTGGATGGAGCAACTGGATACCAGTCTTCTGCCCAGCCAATTTACCATGTTGCTTGGGCACCCATGCATGCATGACCCACGGCTGGGCAGCACATAGCCCCCTAGTACAGAGCATCTTATCTCAGAAATGTTGCAAACTCTACCAAACAGCTTCTTTCTCATGGCTCTACAAGCCCTGAAGCTGTACATGGGGGAGAGGCAGCATTTGGCAGGAAGGATAGTGGCAAGCTTTGCTTGTGACCAGAGCAATGGAGGCAATGGAGGAATAGCACTGAGTGCTGGACACCATCCTGGCCCCAGTAGTTGCATTCATGCCACCTGCTACCCTGCCTCCAACCACAGCCTGCCCCCTGGCAGCCCCACATCACCCAGCAGCAGCCATCCCCCCACCCTCCCCATGGGCCTGGGCAGAGGTCCTGCACTACCTCCATAGGCCAGGAGCCCCTGACCCAGCCCCCATGCCAGGTGCTCTGCCATCCAATCCCCCACCAGGACCCAGCCCCACTGTTCACCGTGGCTGCGCTCAGCCATAGACTTCATAGATTTCATAGACATTAGGGGCTGGAAGGGACCTCGTGAGATCATTGAGTCCAGCCCCCCTGCCATAGGCAGGAAATCTGCTGGGGTCAAATGATCCCAGCAAGATAAACATCCAGATGCCTTTCAAATGAGTCCAGAATAGGTGCTTGCACAACCTCAGGGAGAGTCTGTTCCAGACCCTGGGCACTTGGACTATAAAGAAGTTTTTCCTTATGTCCAGTCTAAATCAGCCTTCTGGGAGTTTGTGACCATGAGAACTTAGGGAGCCCTGGTGAACAACTGTTCTCCCAGGTCCTGATGCACCCCCTGTATATACTTGTAGGCTGCTACCAAGTTCCCCCTGAGCCTTTGCTTCTCCAGGCTGAAGAGTCCCAAGCCCCTCAGCCTCTCCTCATATGCTTGTCCTCTTGGCCTTTGTTCATATAGATGGCTCTCCTTTGGAGTCTCTCAAACTTATCCATGTCCCTCCTGAATTGGGGGGCCCAAAACTGGATGCAGTACTCCAGCTGTGGCCTCTCTAACACTGAGTAAAGCAGAAAGATGATTTCCCTGGTTTTGCTTGAGATGAATTGGTGAATGCATGCCACAGTTTGGTTTGCTTTGCCAGCTATGGTATTGCATTGGTGGCTTATATTCATGTTGTGGTCAATCAAGACCCCCAAGTCTCTTTCCGTCATGGTGCTAGTGAGTGTAACACTGCTAAGCCTATAAGTATGCTGCTGACTCTTCCTCTCAAGGTAGAGCACCCTTCACTTCTCTACATTGCAGGCCATCAGGTTTTGATCCACCCACCTTGCAAGTGTGTCCAGGGTGGCCTGTAACCCCAGCGTGACCACTTTCTCCCATAGTTTAGTGTCATCTGTGAACTTTGCCAGCCCCCATCTGATGCCTCCATCCAGATCATTAATGAAGATGTTGAAGAGTACTGGCCTGAATACTGAGTCTTAATGGTTGCCACTGGTCACCTTGAACCACATTGATCCACTCCCATCAATTAGTAATCTTTGGGTCTAATGCCAGAACCAGTTCCCCAGCCATCAGACTGTGTGAAGATCAAGGGTGCAGGTCCCCAGATTAACCATGAGGGCATCACAGGAGACTAAGTCAAAGATTTTTCTTGAAATCCAGGGCCAGGAATGTGCATGGAGCCTGTTGGCCCTCACCACTGGCTGCTGGAATGGGAGATGGGCACACTGGGAGAGCAGCAGCTTCTGTTACCACTGGGAAGGCCCGCTACCTACCAGGCTCACCACAGAATGTGTACCTACAGGAGAATGGCCAGAGGCCAAGGTGTTGGCCCTCTGTCCCCAGGCTCTGCTTCCTAGGTGCCCCAGCAAATGGCTCACCACCCTGGGAGGACACACATAAACAAGCACAACAATATAAATAGTTTGCATGGGGAAGAGGGTGTATTATTGGTGGTGGGTGGGGTGGGTAGTAGTGGGGTTCTGTTGTTGGGGAGGGAGGGGAGACAGGTTCTGTTATTGGGGAGGGATAAGAGAAAAGGGGGTCTGTTTCTGTGTGGGGAGTAAAGTGTTTTTCAGAGAGCTCTGCAGTGAGCCTGGTGTTAGAGGTGGACGGTGTAGTAGGGCTCCATAGGCAGCTGTCCAGGCAGGCTACAGTGGGACATGCAGGAGGAGGTGGTCAGCCAGTGCCTCTCACACCTGGTATCCTGGACCCTACCGGTGGGTTTGCAGCTTGCCTGGGGCCTCAGTGGGGTTGTGGAGGGGGGTGATGGGGCCAGCACTGTGGTCAGCAGCAGCCCAGGGCACTGGCTGTCACTGCCAGGGGCAAGGGCTAGAGCAGCCATGGCTCAGGGAGGCTGAGGCTGCAGCTGCTGCATGCTGGCCTCAGGCTCTGCACACTGCTCCCAGCTAGCTAAGCAGCTGGCCCAGGAGCAAGGAGCTGGGCTGCCTTTTAAAGATGACTGCCAGCCACAGGCAGCTACAGCTGCAGACTCCAGCTCCCCCAGTGGCAACAGGATCCCATTGCAGGGCCACAGGAAGTGGGAGCAGTTTGCAGCTAGGAGCAGCAAATCTGCTCCCGCTTCCCTGCACATGAGCATTTACTCTTGAGTAGTTTACTCAAGAGTAAACTGCTCCCAAATCAAATGCATATGTAGATACACCCAGGGGCACTTGGATTCTATGTAGCATATGTAAAAAGAATGACATGGGATATAAAGCAGTGGTGGATCAAAATCAACTTCACAATTACTGACTGGTGCTTAGGCAGCTTTCCAGGGTTTCATAGATTTCACAGACATTAGGACCGGAAGGGACCTTGAAGTTCATCAAATCCAGCCCCCGGCCCCAGGGGCAGGAAGTCAGCTATGGTCAAAAGATCCCAGCAAGATAAGCATACAAATGTTTCTTGAATGAGGCCAGAGTAGGTACCTGCACGACTTCTGGAGGGAGTCTATTCCAAGCCTTGGCGGCTCAGACAGTAAAGAAGTTTTTCCTTATGTCCATCTTAAAATGGTCTTGGAGGAGTTTATGACCTTTGGTCCTTGTTACCCCTTAGGCACTCTGGTGAACAGACATTCCCCCCAGATCCTGATGCACACCCCTTATGTACTTATAGGCATCCAACAGGTCACCCCTGAACCAGCGCTGAGTCCCATGGCTCTCAGCCTCTCTTCATAAGGCCTATTCTCTTACCCTCTGATCATGCATGTGGCTCTCCTCTGGACTCTATCAAGCTTCTCAACATCCTTCTTGAATTGTGGAGCCCAGAATTGAATGCAGTACTCCAGATGCAGCCTCACCAAGGCTGAATACAGCAAGAGGATGGCATCCTGAGATTTACTTGAGAAGCATCTATGGATGCAAGCCAGAGTTTTGTTTGCTTTACCAGCTGCAACATCAAATTGGTGGCTTATGGCCATCTTGTGGTCAATCAGGACCCCCAAGTTTCTTTCAGCCGTGGTGCTAGCAAGCATAGCACTGCCAAGCCTTTAAAGTAGAAAAATCTGAGTGATATTTAGTGTGTTCCTTGCATTTGTAAACAGTTGCAAATTAAGAGATGACTCATGAATTTAAATAGTCTTCTTTCCATTATCTTGTGTTGAGCATTCAGTTTACAAAGAAACAGGCTGTAGTCCATATATGATATTCATGGCCCTTAACTTTGTTGCAAATAAGCAGGTAGGTGTGACCCATCTTTTGGAGTACTACAGAAAGTGATGGTATAAAAACTAAATAGTTTCAACTCATTCTCATTAGAATATCAAAAAGGCCTGTATTTTCCCATGAAAACACAAAATATGAACAGAGGAGATAAAAATAGCAGTGGAAGTAAGAAGAAAAATGTCTGTGAAACTACTGTGGCTCTATTCTAAAATAATAAAAGGCTTTGTCTGTGTGTCTTTCTCTATGTCTTTCTGTCTGTAATGCTTTTGGGAAACTGTGTATGCACTGCTGAGAGCATAACAGTGATTGGTTGCACGGCCTGAGCTGCATGTACCCAAGCTGCGGGAGAAGTTTGTGGCAGTGGTCAACACAGCCTGGACGCCCAAGCAGTGGGTTTTCCACGCTACCTCCTTGCCTGAGGGCAACATGGGGGATCATGGTGGTGGTACCCCCTCTGCCACCCAGCCTTGTTGCCCCCTCAGAACAGCTGGCAGGGAGGGGGAAGTGGCAGGCAGGCAGCGAGGGAAGTAGATGTGGGCCAGGGGGTGGACCAGGAGTGGCAGGGAGAGAGGTGAAGCGGGGCCAGGCCTGGAGTGACAGGGAGGCAGGGGAGTTGAGCAGGGCTGGACCTGGAATTTCTGTTCATAAAAGAGCAGTTCATAGTTCTTAGGTTCTGATGGTGTTTGTTTTGAATCTCACTCTGTGATCCAAGGCACTGAGTGTTTAATCTGATCATGAAATTATTAGGCATAATTGCTAATAAGAGTATGTGACTAGAGCTTAACTTCATAGACCAACTATATCAGGCAGCAAGAATGTTATGTTTACAATTCATCTTTTCATTCACACAGTAAAAATCTTAAAATTGAAATCTAGCAAGTACAAAGGAATAGAACATTAATATCAGTATCAGTGACTGATAACTCTGAAATTCATGTTAAGCTGGGGCCTACTCACAAAAGTTAGACTACACAATACTGATACTAACTGCATAATGCAAGAGGATGCAAGTTCATGGCTAGGCCATCTGAAAAGAAATAATGAGATATCCCTTCCAGCTTATCTTTCTATTTTCTTGATGATTTCAAGCAGGCTCCTAATTGTCCAGTATGTAACTGTGTGAAATGTCTATCCTTGATTAATTAGAATGATAAATGTTTCTCTTGCAATTAACTCATGTTATGTACAGGAAGAGTCATTCTCCATATGTGATGTCTCCTCTCGATTTACTTCTGTTTTGGCTAGTGGTTCCCTTGATTTTCCAAGGACACTCCCCAAAACCTTGTTTTTCCTAGTTGTTAATCAGTTTGTTGATACTTCCAAAAATTAATAGAAATGGATAACCTCTTGTCACCGAAGGCAATTAATTCAAATTGGAATTTTCTGATAACTAATAATGAGCAGTTTGATTAACAGGGTTTTCCTGTTAATTATTGCTTGGGACTCTTTCTTGATTTACACAACTACAAGAATGCTTTGAAGATGCTGGACTAAGGGTATAAAAACAAAGTGAAACAGCTAACAGGAATGAAAGATCTCTCTGACAAAAACTACTGCTGCACCCCAGCTATCTCAAGAAGCTATAAAAAACAGACCATCTCTTTTGTTGCCTGTTTGGTAAGAAATTATCACCTTATAGCTAATTAGTGGACTTTGCTTTGGTTTGGGGTCATTTGACTTTGAATACTTGTAGAAAATAAAGTCTTTCTGTCACTCATCAGATGAGGTATTGTGTCAATTCCTAGTCTAGTTTGGAATCCTAGATTTTTATGGGCTAACAGTCATCTTTTTATTTTAAATAAGTTCACAAATTTCTTGCTTAGAACATTTGGGGCTTAAATCCCAACTAGATAGAACTTGATAAAGATGAAAAGAAAGGGGGAAAGGGTTCAAAGAACCTTTACTTCTTTCTTCTTTGCAACAGCACAAACTAAAGTAACAGCAGACTCGCTCTATTTGTGCCATCTAGAATGATTTCAAAAGGCTCTTCTGCTGACTGAAATTCAGCAGAGTATGTCATGCTCTGAGTCTGCCGCTTCCAATTCTACTCACATCATTTCCTTGCCCTAAAACAGCTTTTCCTCAAGGTGTAGGGTAGTGTAATATAGTGCATGGACCCTGATGCGTGTAGAGGAGAGAAAGGAAAGAATAGGTAGCATGAAATTCATACCAGGTGCTCTCTCCACCTAGCTCAGTTCCATTATTCCAGGTTGCAAAAAAACAGTTTGACAGTGTCCCCGATGGGCCTTCTCATGTCACTCCTGAGAGCTCTGCCCTCCTGGTCATTGGCTACTCCCCATCTGGACCTGTTTGTTACCATGGTTGTTCGTCCTCCTGCGTCGCCAACCCCACTCTCTCCTGCCACGACTTGTTGTTCCCCCAGTGGGGCAGGACTAGTTCACAGGTCCCTCGGTGGCCAGGGGTTGGCCTGCTGGTTGCACACGGGGCTCCGCCACCCCTACACCCCGGCCTCACGCCACCTATGGGCTCCACTTCCCCGTGCCCACTCAGTGTTGTTTCTGCAGGCTTCTAACATGGCTCTCATCTTTGATCCCACAATCCGTGGGATACTCCTATCCTAATGTTGACCACTTCACACCAGCCTGCACCAGCGCCTCAGCCGCACCCTCTATAGACCCCACACCACAAGCCCTTCACCCTGTGCACCCTGTGTAACACTCTCCCACTTGGAGGTTCTGACGTCCTAACCACCTCGCTGACCCTCCACCAGACCCCTATTAGCATGAATGGGGGGAGGAAAAGGGGCTCCCCTCGGTCGCTCTCTAGTTGCCCCGCTCATGTTCCTTAATCGATGTCCGCTGGTCTTGGCAGCGATCCTGCCCCAATCTCCCTCCAGCCAGGTGGCCTTCGGTCTTTTGCCCCTCTTTGGCGTAGCCTGCATCCACCATCTTGGCACTTACTTTGGGGTCCTCTGAATCCTCCTGGGTTGTCCCGATCTTCCATCGCTCACCCAATCCATCACTTCTGGGTCGACTTGCTGGTGTCCCTGTCGTCGGGCTTCCCTCCTTGGTCACTGCTCCCTCTGGCATGCTGGCTCTGCATTGCCTGTCCCGTGGAGCCGTCACCGTCGCTGGCCCTAACAGCTGTCTGGCCTCCAGAGCGGCGGCCGCCATTTTTTAAATCCGCTGGCTGGCATCTGACGCTGCCGTCAGCTGCTGGCCACAGCTATACGAAGAGGTGACTAACAAGCCGTGCTGGTTCTCCCTCCAGCTCTGCATCTCTCCTGTCCTGGGCTTCAGGTAAGTGTCCCTTGTTACCTCGGCCCCTGGGACAGACAGCATGGTGATTTTACAGGGTACTAAAGATCTCTCTGGGAGGCAGGGTCAGGGCACAAGTATGCATATAGTCAGATTTATGTAATTCCCATTAACCCAAGAGGGAAAGAGAAAGAGATGGCAAACTTTTTCCTTCTCAGGGCACCTCTTACATCTGCTGCCATGAGTCATCTGTCCAGTCTCTGCATTCTACCCTTAGATTGTACCATATACAATATAATAGTCTATGCAGTGGCCCATACTACACTTCTGTTCTATTGGTTTTTCATCCTTTGATTCAGTTTTATTGACATCGCTCTTTCAGCTCACAGATTAAATCTTACCATATACCTATCCTCCAAGTAAATAGAGTTGAATGGTATGCCTTGTAATCAATGCAAAAAGATGCATTTATCTTACTGTGAAATATACTTGTCTAAAGATAGAAACCTAGGATGGCAGAACACAGGTTGTGCCTGTCACTTTAAGAGGTTTTAGGCAGGCTTTGAGCAGATGTGGTTCAACTGGATGGTCACAGAACAAAAGGGGCCACTGGATTGAAAGAGGGCTGGGCAAACTTAGTATAATCCCAGGCCCTAGGAGCACAGCTGATGATAATATTCATGGATCCAGAGGAACAACATCACTCAGCCCACAGATTGCAGCTCCCAGAACATCTGGAGGGGAAGGTAGGAATTATTGGGATGGAGGAGGTTCCTTCTGGTCCTGAAGACCTGAAATTGCACCCTGCTGGGGTTGGATGGTATAGTGGGGCTACCTGTGGCAGGGAAGTCTCCAGGAAATGCCACATCTGTGCCTCCCCAATGAAAGGTAAGAATAGAGTGCTATAAAGCCTCAGCCTGTGCTGCCTTGTGGGTACACCATGGAGGGTAAAGGCTAAGGGAGCACATCTAACAGAAAAGCAACAGGCTTGGATGGCAGCACAGAAGCCAAGAGAGCCTGAGGCCCAACGTCTGAGAAAATGAGGCCTAGCAAAAGACCGAGTTAGGGGGCCAGGTATGTTGATAGACACCTGAGGCCTGAATGGGCTGTAGGCCCATGTGTGAGATGCCTCAGGCCAGAGTCAGCCAAGAATGTGGGGTAATAGGCCTGACACCTGTCATAGATTAGGACCTGGATTGGGTGGCCTGGAGCTCTGTGGGGGGTCAAGACCATGCACAAGGGAAAGGGAGCCTGAAGGGGCATAAAGAGTAGGGTAGAATGTGTGTGAGGCCAAGGTATGTCTGAACATGCCAGAGGCCAAGCTAGGGTCAGAGGCTGAGTACAGCCCAACAATAGGGCCAGAGGAGTTGGAAGTCAGTTTGGGATGCCCTCTGTGAGGCATGGGACATGATGTATGGATGCTTCAGAGCCATTTATTACATGCTTGGCATCAGGGCATTAAATGCTCAGCCTCCTGCCTATGAACTTTTTAGTTCCTATTAGCTTTTTAGTTCCAACAAAGGCATGGCAGTAGAGCCAAGTGGATGGACTGCCATAGATAGGTGGGTGGGCTGATGTTGTGACCCGCCTAGAGATGGCCCTCTGTCACACCTAGGTTTAAAACAAATTCCTGAAAAGAGAAAGACAGTGAATAACTGTTCATAAATGTGGGCAAACTTTTAAAGAAAAGAGGAAATTGATAAAAATTAATAAAGCATAAACAAGGCTGGGTAGATAAGGGAAGTGAAGACAACAGGATTTATCTTTGGGCAGCAGAATTAGTGACAATGTAAGGAGATTTACCTATTAGAGTAAAAGAAACCCCATCAGTGTTAATGGCCATTAGTAAATAGAAGTGGCAGAAATGTTAGTTAAAATCCAGAAATGGGATGGTGATAATGAAATACTGTCCATCCTCAGGTAGATGTTCAATAGCAATTAATCCAATTAGACTTTTATTTCAATGAGTCTAAACAAATTGTGATTTTTTTTAAACTGCTGACCAAGACGCTCCCTGTACCAGTAATGGGTATTTTTAATAGACCTTGATGGGACATATGGCAATGAGCAGGCTACCTTCCTGGAGATCTATACAAACTGGGCCTTTCTGCTGGAGTGGCAAGCCACTACCACAAGGATTTCCCTCACCATCTGGAAGTCGGTAACCCTTGACAGCTTCCAGTCTGTGTCTAGCCAGCTTGACATAAGGTATTGGGAATGCGGAGCTTTTAAAACTGCATCAAGGCTGTTGGTGGCATGTACATCACCATCCTGTGCCCTGCCTACCACAGCTTTAAGTTTTTGAATCACAAGGACTTTTTTTCCATCATGCTACAAAGTAAGGCTGTCCAGCTAGTGGCCTACATGCTACATGCAGGCCATCATGGGTTCCAGAGCTATGGCCCACATGGACCCCTGAGTTCCAGAACTGCATTAATCCAGCCTGGATTCTGGAGCCTAGATCCAGCCTGCAGGACCAGATAAGTTGAATGGTCCTGCTGTAGAGTATTATGAATTGTTTACACACTCTAGCAAGATCCAGCGCACCAGGTCCTTAAGAAATACTGGACTTCTGATCCTGTTGACAGAGGGGGAGAGTAACAGGGGGCCTCCTCGGGGCTGATTTTCTTGTGGCCCACCCACGTGTTTGTGTGCTAACCGTCTGCCTTCTCGCTCACCATGCCTTGTTGTTAATTAATTAATTGATGTTAATTATGTGGGAGGCTGCCCATTTCTTGCCCCAGTGCCAGGGGGCGTTATGTGCAGCTCCGTTCCTCCCCTACAGAGCAGCCCAAGCCTAGCAGATGGCATCCAGCTGTTGCCAATGTCACACACTGGGCCCCAGAATCCTACTCTTTGAATCGCACCTGGATCTATCCATTCAGGTGATGCATTCCATCTTCATTCCAGACTGCATAGTTCCCTGATCTGTTCCCCCTTATGGGTGAGGTCCCCCCATGACCTTTGGCTATACTGGCCCTGGCCTGGGGCCAGTCAGAACCCCAGGCCCTCAGCTCTGGGGGTCCCTTGCAGTGGGCCCCTGGTGCTTCGACCCTTCAGGTCCTGGCCCCAGCATGGACCAGCCAGGGGATGTCAAGACAGGTTTGAGTGTATGGCCCCACTCTCTCGCTGGGGTCCACCTTTCAGACCCTACAAGAGGGTAACCCATCACATTGTGGGAGCTGGAGTTAAGGCACCCCAACCCACCTTTCACCACAGTGGTAACTGGCCTGGCATTTCCTGGGGACTCCTGCACCACTGAGAGCCCCACCAGACCACCCACTCCCAGCAGGGTGGAGTTTTAGGTTATGCCCAGGACCAGGAGGCTCCTGACCATCCCCTACAGCTCCTCCCTTACCTCCAGATGACACCAGCAGCCCTGCAGCCAGGCAATGTTGTCTGGCCTTCCAGCAGTGAAATGCCTTGTTTATATGGGCAGCCCTGAATCCAAAATAGCTGCCCTAATCAGGCACCTGCCAGCTGCTGTCTTCAGGCCCTTAAAGTGACAGGCACAGACAGTGCCTTGCCACAGGGAGTCTTCCCAAAGGTAAAATACCGAGATGGAGAATATAATTGCTGTTCCCACTTTGCTCCAGCCCACCAGTGTGGGACCCAGCTTATACACTTTTCCCTTAGCTTATGAATCCTTGCATGGGACACTTAGATGACAAGAACAGTGTTCATCTACCAGCTGAGCAGATGTTAAATGACTGACAAGTGAACCTTTAACTGCATGGTGGAGAGAAGTGGGGATGTACCACTGAGCTTCACCTGCTTTGTATGGTTATCTTGGTCTGCGTCCTGCACAATGTATGTAAGGCCAAAGAAAAGCCTTTGCAGAGGACTGGTCAGAGAAAGCTGACCAGCTTAGGGGCTAATACATGACATCAGAGATCAAGCATGTGGAACACAACCATTATTCTTTTAGATACACCCTAGCAAATTGATTCAACTATGCAGGGCCTGGGGAGGGTAGCTCTTCCCATGGTGCATCACAGAGGAGACCTGGGTGGAATAGCTTGCAAAGCTGCAATAGACCTGCAAAGCTGAGAATCTCAGTACCATACTTATGGTGGCAGCAGGTGAGGGGAAGAGAGTAGGATCCACTGTCTTTCCACATTCAGGAGCACCTGATGATGGGAGCTTACCATCTCAGGAGTTAGAAGCAAATGTGAAGAAATTCTCAAAACCAAAAAAGATGCACTGGGGAGGACAGCACTTTATCTTAACATTGAAAAAAAGATTAAGAAATGGCGCTTGCTTATTTATTGTTGCTCCAGGGTCAACACCTGCTCCAAACAGAGTTCCCACAGCAATAGGCACAAAATATAACCAAAATGGGGCTAGGATACCAGTCTGATGAGACAAGCATTCTCACAGGAAAGGTATGTGACTGTATTCCAGGGTAAGAAAATGTGGCCGTGACGTAATTTTAAAATTCAGTCTTAATCTATTGTCTTTGTACATTTAAGCACGATAGTAAGAAAGAATATATATATTAAGCCTATGAAGTGGACAGATACTAGAGTGCTGGGATAGAACTTAAAAACATTAATGAACGGTATTTCTGACGCTAAAGAGATGAAAACCTGCCCCTACCTCCCCCCTGCCTAAAACCCACAACAACTCAAACTAAGTTACCTAGGAAAAGAATTAGTATTTGGATTGGCTAGGGCTCTCTGATTTTATTAAAACCAACTTTTTTCCCTAGCAACTTTTTTCAATTTTTGAACTAGAGAGGAGAAAGATGAGAGGTACAATATGAGTGTGTCTACACAAGATGCTTCTGCACAGTAGCTCATTTTTACTGCTTAGTAGCATCTGAAAAAATCCTTGCGGGGATGGTACTATGCAGTAACACTAGTCATTGAGCAGTCATTTAGTATTTGGTTATGCAAGTACTAAATGACTGTGCAGTAACAACTGTGCAATCTGCTGCTTGTGTAGATGCAGCCTATGAAGCATAAGGCAATTTAAAAGATAAAGATCTAAAGAGACAAGTTGAGGGGATAGGGAAAAAAGAAAGGAAGAAAAAGAAACAACAACCAAACACAAAGCAGGGGGAAAGCCACAAATTTGAGTATAAGGATGCCAGCAAAAGGAGGGGGAGAAGAAAAAAAAATACGCAGCAAAGACAGGAGTTAATTTACAGAAGTGGCAATGAATGAAACAAAGTTAATAATGTTAATCCATTTATCAAAATTAGGAAAAGCAATACATTTTTGCAACAAAGACAGTGCTGGCATGAATGATAGACTGACAAATGTCAAGAGCCCACAGCTATTAAAATACAGTAGTGAGAACAAATAAAGTATCCACACAGAAAAAAAATGACAGCCTTACATAATAAAAGAGGGTAGGGTGAAAGAATTGTAATAGTGAACAAAACATCACATAAAAATGACAGGGTAAAATGCAGAAGAGTAGATGAAAGCTAGCTAACAGAGTTCAAGCTATGACAGTCCCTGGAGGCAAGGAAAGAATACCCAACCACTAGTGAGCAGTTGCAAGACACTTTTTCAAGTACTGAGTGGGGAGGGCAGGGAGACATGAAAAAATTCTCCTCTGATTGTTGAGTCATCTATTTCATGTTCAAGAAACACAGTACTTGTGATTTTTGCACAGAGCAAATTTGAGTTAACACTTGGATTTTTAAACTGTTGCATGACAGGCAAGTCTCTCTGTATCAGTATCCCTTTCTTCCTGCAAGATCCATCCAAAAGAAGAACTGTAACTAACATCAAGCATAATGATCATTCTTTTAAATAGATGTATCTTCTACCCCAACCCGCTAAGAACTTTTTCACTTTCTTCCAGTTTTTTCTGTTTTTAAATCTGAAATACCCTGAGCTAGCTTTCCAATGGCAAAATTATTTGCTATGCCAGGAGTCAACAACCAGTGGCTCATGGGCTGGATCTGGTTGGTGGTCGGGGAGGGTGGGGAATCTGCCCCATGTCGGCAGATCTGGGAAGAGAGGATGAAATATCAGGAGAATGGAAGTGGTGGCACCTAGGTCACAAGCAGCAGCCCACCTCAGGACTGAGCTCTGTTAATTAGGCCTGCCATGGTGAAATGGTTGATGACTTCTCCTGCTCATCTGCATCTTGGGACTATTGTGGATCTGTGAAGCTCCATTATAGTTTCTGGTGCTCCACTGATTTACGCCTACTGAGAAACACTCAATAATCCCATCTCCATGAGGAATCGTATCGTTTTGCCAGGCTTAAAGTGAAGCAAGATGAAACTCAGCATAAAAATGAGGCCTGAAGCATATATAGTCCCTGAAGGAAAGCTAAAAATCTTCCTTAAAGATTCCCCCCTCTACAGATAAGTACAATCTGTGCAGTTTGATGTGTATGAATAACAAAACAAACAACTCCCAGCTTTGTCTTGCATCTCTTTAAAGAAAACAGATTTGTATGCGAGGCGTTTCGGACAAGATTTTCTAAGCACCTGGGTTGGAGCAAAGAAAATCCTATTAGGATTCTAAAATGACTTTCTTCACTTAATATAGAGCAACATATTTAGCTTTCATTTTTTTCCAGCTCTTCATCTTTTAGCTAGA
Organism: Crocodylus siamensis; assembly: GCF_052110815.1. Lineage (NCBI taxonomy): Eukaryota > Metazoa > Chordata > Crocodylia > Crocodylidae > Crocodylus > Crocodylus siamensis. Next base: position 121,355,068 of record NC_143395.1, read on the forward strand.
ATAACTATAGTACGTTTGCAACAAACACATCATCAGTTAGAATTTTCAAAGTCCTCAAATGAGTTAGGATCACAAGTACTATAGAAAGCAGTGGGATTGACATTTGAAATAGCTGTTGCATAAACAGAGACAACAAATAAAAGGCATGAAATTAGTCAAATATTTGTAAGTTAGAAATCTGATTGGGAGGTTTCTCTTTTAAGCTATCATTTCCTCAGGTTTTGAAGACCATACATTTCAAATCAAATGTTTTAAATATCAAAAAATGTTTCAAAATTATTTTTAAGCTGAGAAATCCACTTCAACAAGTCCTTCAGTTGAAAGCAAGATCTTTTCCATAGGAAAATTCTGATTGCTATGAAAACTTTCCCTCCAACCAGTCAGAAGAGCACAATTTTCATACCACAAGAGAAAGATAAGCGAATGGAAAGAGTTTGGATGCCTACCTCCCAAATCAGAGAGTTTAATAACCAAAAGGCATAATAAAAAGTTATCTGGTATTGGGAGTGGGAGATAAAAATCAAGTCACCAGTAAAAGTAAAACAAAGCCACTGTATACTATGGAATATTATTGTTAATGTAAACATGAAGCCAAATGGGTGGCACTAAACACATTATGAGGGCATTCCAGAACACATGCAAGATTTTGTAATCAGAGGAAATTTAACTGACCTGAAAAGGTTAACTCTGCCTCCCAAACCAGTCATAATAAAATGCTAACAATTCTTAAAGCTTCATGCAATAGTAGCATAAGCTCATGCCTATCTTTTAAGGATGCAGCTGAAATCACATTAAAACCTCATCACAAAAGGCACAGAAGTGAATGCCCCCAGTCACTCTGAGAGATGCTGCATTGATAAAACTGTTTTTGATGCTCAACCCAAGATACTGAGAGACAGAAAACAAAGACATTTGCACTGCAATGAGTTTATTGGTATGCAAACCAGCAGTAGTTATTGTGCCCTCTCATTTTTAAAATACTACATTGAGTTTTATTGTGCACAGCAAAGTGAAATGTGTCAACATTTCAAATACTAAATTAAGTTAAGAACTGAGATGGAGTCAAAATGTATCATCTGTCACAGACCTAAAAAGACAGCCACTGATGTTGCATCAGGAAGCTGAAGGATAGTATGGAGAACGTGATCCAGCAGTGTTATACTCCCTTGATGCCCATGCAGGTTAATATACCTCTGAAAAACCCAGTTGTGACAGATGTGAGGATTCTTGATAGGGAAAACTGACTTCAAAATATAGTGACATATTGAAACAACACACAGACAAAACAGTTGCAGCCTACACCCACACCATTGCAAGACTAGTGATGTTTTCCAGTGAGTTTAATTCCCAAACAAATATATAATGGAGCAAACATCTTTTGAAAGTGCTGCAAGACTTTTCTCTTTGGGTATGAAGTTAACAACCAAAACTAAACCAAGACATTGTCCAGTGGAATTTTGCTTTATTTTGTTATATTGGTTTTATAATCCTTTTACCTTAAGTACCCTGTTAAGTCATTCTTTTTCTCTTACTGTAAACTGCCCTAAATCTTTATAGGGAAGGGCAGCATATAAATCACATATAATAAAATAAACAAAAATCTTATGGGTTTTCTTAATACACAGTGGCTAGGTATAGATGTTCAGGGAGGTTAGAGGGGTTTGATTTAATTAAAAAGGCCACCATATCTAACTTAATTTGCCTAGGTGTGTGTGTACCTTACATTTAGATTCCTAGTTAGGTCAATCTAAGTGTGAACTGTTCAGAACAGAAGTCCAGGAAGGTTAGATCAGTCACACAATGGCTGATCCAATCTAAGTTAACTGTATCTTGGAGGTAGTCTAACTTAGATTGAGTCCACCAAAAAAGATCTGGGCTTCTGTATACTTCCCAGCATAACTCCAGGGCTGGGAAAGCCCAACTGCTGGCCCTGGCCCAGCTGCAGCCCCGGGGCTACACTTTTCCTACCCCTCCCTGGCATGGAGTTATCTTTAGCACCCTGGCCCTTCACCACATCCCCAAGTGAATGTCTTCCCACCTCCTTGGATCAGTCAGCTCCTGCTTCCCAAACCCACCAAACTCCTGAGCCTGCAAGCTGCTCCCAGTTTTACCAGTGTTCACCAATTCCAGGAGCCAAGGAAATAAGTCAGGGTGGGAAAGAAGGGTGGGTTGGTTCATGGGGGAGGGGGTAGTTGTTCATCTGGGGCTGGGGGAGGCTCAGGGGACTAAATGTAGTTCCTGGTTGGGAGGGAAGGAAGCACCCCTGATCCTTCCAGCCCCCGCCATGGAGCCACCCCACCTGATCCACCTAATTCTCCTTCTACCTGAAGTTACTTCAGTTAGGTTCCCAGAACCAGTGAACCACCTCAGGAGTGATTTGCAGCCCACCGTGATCTCCTCAAGACCGCCCCCCCATTGGACCCTGCTAGTGCCCCACAACCTGTTAAACCCTCTCAGACTGAAGCAACCCCTGCCCCATGGACCCTACTAATCCCTCCAACCCCCTACCTCACCCCCAATTCTGCAAGACACCCCTGGACACCACCAACTCCCCCATGGACTTGTCCCCCAATGCCATTAGATCAGGTGACCATTTCCAGCTTGATCTAACCTCCCTTTAATATCCCCAGATCTCTTTATGTACCCACTATGGGCATCTGGTAAAAACCAGTCTGAGTCAAAAGGAAGACCTTACATCAGTGAGAAATACAGTAATTTGGTTCAAGCTTCAGTTCAAGAGGCTTTATTCTTTGGGGGTGGGAGGGAAGAAGGGGAGGATGGGTGGAAGAAAAGCACACAAATACACATACTGGAGATTTGTTGATCATCTTCTGTAGCCAGCAATTGTAGTAGAGTCTGATAATTTTCTCCCTCCTTCATATCACTAAGTCCCATTAGATCCTATATAGGTGATTTTGAGCATGTGAAGCCAACTGGCAGGCAAGAAGTAGTAGATTATGCACTTGTATGCAGGGGAATAGACAAAACTTGATTGGGATGACATAGTTGGAAAGGGTCCTGCTTTGAGCAGGGGTTGGACTAGATGACTTCCTGAGGTCCCTTCCAACCTTAATTATCTTTGATTCTATGGATACAACTGTACAACTCTGTATGCCCACCTTTAAAAGTCTTATCCATCAGGAGATCATGATTTTCTTCATATGCATGAGCCATTTAAAGTCCTAGGACTGCACATAGCTTTGCCAGAATTGATCAGTGCCTGTACTCAAATTTAAAAAGGTTATTTGTCCAGAAATGTGTAAGATAATAAAAAACCAGCATAGAATCCCTCAAGAGGAAAATTAAAGCACCACCATCATATGATCATCTCCAAAGCTGGGGAATTTTCCTAGTAATTTTCTATCTGCACTGTCTTCTCAGGAGGGAATGGGGAAGAGTATAAGCTGGAAAATGGTTAGTCAACAGAAACAAAAGGGACATGAGACAAAATGGTGGAATTATTTTATTAGGAAGCTCCCCTTCTCATCACAGCAGCAGATAAAGAATGAGATCAAAGATGATCTCAGCTATAGCACCAAAACAAAGATAGGAAGAAAGCAGAAGTAACATGCAAAAAGAAGAGTATTCAGAAGGCCTTAAAAAACAAAAAAACAAAAAACAAAAACTTTGTTCTGAATAAACTGCACTTGACCACGTCTTGACTACCCACCATCCTAGCAGTTTCCAAAAGGGAAGCCTTCATAACTTTAAAATAAATACAGTATTCTGCAGGCAATAAATCATTTGCACATTAAACTCTTACACATATACATGAGAAACTTGGAAAATTTAGGTTATAGCTTTTGGCTTCAAGAGGGAAAAAAAAACATGTTTTGGAGAATGTTGTGAAGGATTCTGTCCTTTCTAAACAACAACTGAAACAAAATGTAAAGACTTTGTAGATTGGACACAATAATAGCATATATCAGCATAGCACCATTGATTTTATACAGCTACTAAATGTGGATGGAATTTGATCAAAGTATGTTTTTCTACACCTGCTGAATATCTGACCCCCTTTCATTTATAAATGAATTTCAAAGTCTCAAAAATGAGTGTAACAGCAGTTTATCCATTTAATTCTTCCTTGGCTTTGTTTTTACTTGTATGAAAGGAAAACTCTGAACCAGTATGATATTACACCTAAATAAAATGGTTCAGTTTGTATGAAATCAATGGTTCTATGACCCACTAGTGCTTGCAGTAACTTCATGATTATTATGATTTGTGATGCTTCTTCTTTATGAATACTTGAACCAGTTCCATTAGGACTTTTTTTCTTCTTTTTAAACACAAACATAGTTCTCTTACAGTCAATATTCTCCAGGGTGAGGAAGGGGTAGAAAAGGAATTAGATTTTCCCTCCCTTGGTAAAATAAAAAGGAACATATTCTTTTTTCCCCCCACATATACAGTCAGTATTTTTTTAATTGTTTTGTTTTTGTTTTTTCCTGGTCATGTTGTTCCTTTTTTCCATAGTTTGCAATTCCACTTTGGCATGTGACACTATAGTCTTCTGAAGTTTAGACTGATATAACTAACTGTCACTTGGAAACACCTTTTTTGTAAAACTGATATTTGTATACTACATCAGTCTCTAGTGTAGACATACTCTTATTTTACGGGTTCATAAGCAAACCATTCTATTGACACTTCTGGTGGAATATCATATTTCAAAATCCTGCCTAGCATATTATATGCTTTCCTTTCCAAAACAGAAAAGGTTGAGGTTTCTCTCCCACATCAAATCCACTTAGAAGTACACTCAAAAGATTAAGTGCTACACATTTACATAGTGATAGCACAATTGTATTACATCACAAGTCAATGCTTGATACTGTGAGGTTTCATATGCTTTCATTACACAATACTGGCTATTAGGGTAAACAGATTAAAAAGTATTATGATGATGCAGAGTTAGTAATGGCTAACCTTTATTAAAATATTTCTACCAGATGACAAGCAGCCTCTAGAAGACTGAGCCTATTTCAAGTCTGGTTTCCAGTCAAAAATGACTTAAGGCATTTTACTACTTGCAAATAGTAATTGCTTGAGCTTGTTTTACACTCTAATAGGCACTTTAAAAGCCATATGGAAGTAATAATGGAAAATTTTCATAGTTACCATCATAAGTAGACAGTTTTTAGTCTTTTAAATGGCTTCTCATCATTATAGAAGGTGTTCATAAAAACAAGGACCCCAAACATTTTATTACTTCATCATCCCTGTACAAGTTTGAATTGTGATACTTTCCCCCCTACCCTTCATCCATTCCATTTCTGTAAGGCTACAGGTAAGAGGTTATCATCTGTGAAAGAAAGAAAGGTATGGTCATTTAATATCTATTATCCTCATTTTCCCTTCTAGAGCAAAACAGTCCATTCTTTAAGGTCAGTGTTGTGGAATTTTCTGGGCTTGTAGATTTAAAAATGGTTTAAATTTTGACTTACTGAGCTTTTCTAGAACAACCCTCTCATCACTGATAGATGAGAGTATGTTATTACACTGACAATCTCCAATATGAAGATTGCGTAAAAAACCTGGCAAAAATCATGATTATTTCTTGTCAGCTTTCCTGCCTTCTACAATAATCACAATTAGGATAGACAGTGAAAAAAAACCTTTGTTCATTGTAGGTAATTCATAGAAAAAATAGCATTTGGGGAGTTGAGATTATAGCAATTATGGAATAAAAAACCCATCACCTATAGCAACTATGTTGAAAGACATTGATCAAGTTAAAGCCAGAGGAGTGTGTTTATATTTGAAATCCAAAGTGGCTTGATGGTACATAGTGTGCATTCCTCTACACTCTGTTAAAAGACATTTTTATTAATCCCAAATTTACTGTGCATAGTTATAAGGAAAGCTATTAGCTCTCTTTCTAAAGTAGTTTGCCCACTATCCTAACCATACACATATTGCAGAATTTAACACAAGATGACATCACTGTATTGCAGGCCATTAAGCATCCACTTATCACCATGTTTAGGTCAACAATTCACATTTGGACAAATTATATCTTTCTGAAATTTATCCAGACTTCAGGACATCAAGAGATGGAGGATTGCCCTTTGGTGGTTTGTTCCAATTGTTATTCACTCTCTTAAAAAAACCCAACAACAACAAAACCAAAAAGGGGCTTTTATTTCTACCTTGAATTTGGCAGGCTTCAGCCCCTAACCATTCATTCTTCTTCTGCCTTCGTATAATAAAGCTATATTAAACAGCTTTTTAGTATGCCTTATATTCTTCTGGTAAAAAATAAATAAATAAAAAAGATACACACCATGATAAAGTCACCTCAATCTTCTTCTCCTAGAAGCAAAAACTCATTACAATGAGAGATTTAAAGCATTTTTTCCAGCCTCCAAGCCTTTTCTGTTGTTTTTTAAACCCTTCTCCAATTATTCAACATCCTTTTAGAAAATTGACACCAAAAATGCACACTGTATTCCAGTCTCACCAGTGATGTTTTGTTCTTTCCTCTCTCTGGAAAGATCACCTCCCCACTTATCTACTTTTACATCCAAAACATCATATTAGCATTTCTGCCACTGCACTGCATTGGCTGGATCACGTTCTTGCCATCTGACTCAGTGATAAAACATTTGAGGGACATTGTTATCATCTGTTCTATGTATTTTAAGTGTATGTACCTCAATGTTTGCCCATAGTGGGCGAGTCCAGATGAATGCACACATGCGGTGCCACAGATCCATCAGCAGCGCTGCACACTGCATGCTCCTTACATGCAGGAGTTCTCCACGCTGCTATTTTGCAGCACAGCAGGGAAATGGGGATTTGACACCAGGAGATCCCAGTGCCAAAAAAACCTGCACCTGAAAACAGCAAGGCAGTGCACATAGTGGCAGCATGAGCTGCCTGAAACTGGAGCCTGGCTGGCCAGAGTCACACTTCAGTTGTTGCCTGCCAGGTTACCTGCTGCTGGATTGTCATGGCTGGAGCTGCAAAGGCTTTCAGGACCTCAGGTAAGGCTGCTGGGGCCAGCCTCCCCTACAATCTCATCCAAGGCAATGTGCCATGGGCCAGAGTGCAAATTCACAGGCATTACTTGGGCACAAGTAACAGTGGCACATATTGTGTCACTGCTGTTTAACCCAGGGGAATGCACATTCCTGCTCATGGGGACATGCCCAGTGAGTTGCTTGGCCCACAAGCACCCTTTTCAGAGTCACTAAGTTTGTCTACATGTTCACTTTAATTTTCATTAGCCTCTTTTAAATGTGCATTAAAAGTGGCAGTAAAAATAAATGTGCTATTTAGTTGATACACATTAAAATAGGCTAATGTGCATTAAGCATCACTTAGGAATGTTAGTACCTATACACGAGTAGGGAGGCTGCTTTGACATGCTGTAATTCCAGCACATTGGAGCAGACTTAATCAAGCCTGCTGGAGCATGGGAATTCCCATACTTCAGCAGACTCCTGCATCTCATGTATCCGCATGCCCATGAGTCAAAATGGTGGTGGGGGTGCTTTATCTAAAGCTCATTCACCACCACTTTGAAGCATGGGGCACTAATACACAAGACACTCCAAGCAGTTTAATTAAAGTGGCTCTCAGAGCTACTTTAATTAAAGCCCTCCCCCACCACACACACACACTCCTAAGCATGTGTATAAATGACAGGATAATGTGCATTTTCCTAATACCTCATAATAGGGGCACTATAACACATGCTGTGGGGGTCGATGGGGAGTGGGGTAGGGTAGTGATTTAACTAGAGTAGTTCCAAGAGCCACTCTAATTAAAGCACCACCGCATCTCATGCATTAGCATCCCCATGCTCAATAATGGCAGTGGGTGTGTTAAAATGAAGATTAATCAATGAACTTATGTTCAAGCACCCATACCACCATTTACTGAAAGAAAATGTTTATGCAAATAGCAAATTCTAAGCAGTTAGGACAGTGGATGTATCTACATGTTCAACTGATGCAAAGAAATAAACTCTAGCACAGTTTGCACTACAGTCAACTGTTCCTAGGCACAGCATCTATACATGTGCTTAGGACAGCAGCACTTTGAGTTGAGGGTGGAGAAGCCCCAGGCTGGCAGAGGGTACAGGAGGTCAGCCCAAGGCTCCAGATGCCAGTTGAGGGGCTGGCTGGCATACGAAGGTGCTGAAGTGCAGGGTTAGGTGGCAGGGAGTCCCCAAACATTAGCACCCTCATGCCCCAGCCAGACCTTGTTACTATCTACACATGCTTTTCAGTGCAGGTAAGTACTCCACTGTAAGTTAGTGACAATACTATCATACAGAGGAATTAATTACTGCACCTTTATACTGGAGCATGTATAGATGGTGATTCTTTACTGCAGAGCTAATTACTCTGAAGTAAAGTGCACATGTAGATCCACCCAGTATTTAAAATAAATAAATAAATAAATCAAGTTTTGAAAGGTTAACAGGTTTTCATACTGGAAACCTGACACAAGATTTCCCCACAGGCCACTCAAATATATTTTATGATCTGTATACCAAATCATACTAACCAAGTTTAGAGTTTGTACCAAATGCTCAGAAAGAATGACCTGCGGCTCACTCACAAGCAAAAGTCATCTACAGAAAAAATATGCTAAATAATTGTGACCAAGTAATGATTGCAAATTGTCATGCTTTTGAGAGAGTTTGCAAACACAACTATAGATTGGTTAATAACTTATTCACCTAGTTCTATTCATAGTGTCCTTGTGAGAAAATTGGAGGATTGTGGGCTTAACTCTGAGACAGTCAGGTGGGTGGGAAACTGGCTGAGGGATAGGACCCAGAGAGTCCTAATGAACGGATCTGTGTCGTCCTGGTGAGAAGCGTCCAGTGGTGTCCCACTGGGGTCAGTGCATTTCAACATCTTCACCCCCACATCCAAATCATTGATGAAGAGCTCACTGGCCAAGTTCACAGACGCACCAAGTTATGGGGGGCAGGGGTGAGGTCACACTTGAAGATAGGCTACAGATACAGGTGGACCTAGACAGGCTAACAAGTTGGGTGGATTGGAACCTGATGAAGTTCAAAGTAGAGAAGTGTAACGTGTTCCATCTGGGGACAAACAACCCCCTGCACAACTACAGACATGGTGGTGGCAAACTCACCAACACCACAAATGATAGGGACCTGGGGATAATAGTAGACCACAGTATGAGTATGAGCTGGCAGCACAATGCTGTTGGCGTATGAGCCTGCACGATCTAGGGCAAGGGATCTGGAAGCAGCCCAGCTGGGCTGCCTTCCATCCCCAAACCAATCTAGCGCTGTGTATGGAAAGTCCCCATCCCCAGCAAAACATTGAAACACGCTTTGTTTCAATGTAACAGAACAGAGCAGCTGTTTTGGCTCAAAATGAAATTTGATACGAAACACTGTTCCGTCAAACCGTTGAAACTCAATGCAAAATGGAATGGTGCCATTTTGCACAGCCCTAGTCAAACTCCTTGAAGACCATTTCAGGCTCAACATTAGGAAAAACTTCTTCACAGCTAGAGCATCCAGATTGTGGGATAAGCTCCCTCCAGCGGTGGTGCAATCACCTACTTTGGAAATCTTCAAGAGGAGATTGGACAGTCAGCTTGCTAGGGGTCACATCACCCCAGGTGTCTTCCCTGCTTGATGCAGGGAGCTGAACCCTATGATCTTCCGAGGTGCCTTCCAGGCTTACAATCCATGAATAACAATTTTAACAGGATCTGAAATATCAAAGTAAATTAGCTAAAACTGCATAACCTTAATTTGAGTCATTTTACCTCCAGTTTAGTTTAATAGTGTTGTTTATGGGTGCCTCATTGAAGTTTGTTCACTAATAAATAAATAAATAAATAAATAAATAAAAACAAGTCATACAGACAGCAGTTGTAATCATCCAATATTTATGTGTTGCCAAAACCATGCATTTGGCATTAAGATCCTTGCGTAGTACATACTGTTGTGCAACTGCTGTGCAATAGCCCAATATCAGGTTCTGGGAGGGGAAGTGTAAGCCTTCTGTATCCCATCCAACCTCAAAATGCAAGCTAGAGTTAATTAATGTTTGTAAGGAGCAGAGTGCAACATATGTTTATTACATTCTGCAAAACAATGTTTACACTTTCTAAAGGGCTCCTGTAGTACAGTAGCACTGTCATACAAGCCCAAAGGAAAGTTAAAAACCAGTAAAGCTTGTGGGTTTAATAGAGTGAAGACTGCAGGCTTTGGAAGGCGAAAGTCATCCAGTTGGTAATCTCCCAGGCATCTGGTGAAGCACTAGTTATTTTGTTTAAAGATAGCATGCTATTTCTTTAGGGAGATAGAAATTAGTAGTGACCATTCCAGAGAGAAGATTACAGGAAGCCTGGAAAAAGAAAAAAGAATTATTGTCTGGATTTTAATTAGCCCATCTGTTATAAAGTATCTGATGGCACCAGGTTTATTATAATGAAGAAGTAGAATTTTTCTGTTAATGTTTTGTTATTAGAAGAAACCAAACAAATTCAGAAGTCTGGGAGTATATTGGAAGGAGATTATATAGAAACTTTAGCATCAATCAGAGATGCTTCTGATTCTGACTGAGGCCTTCCTAACAGGCATAGGAATGGGAAATTATCTGTACACGCTGCTACTGAAACTGTCTACAGCCCTTGGAAGAATGTGGCCAATGCTGGAAGCAATCTGCAAGCAGTATGTCTCCAACCCTCTTGCAGTCTAGTTAATGCATACACTCAACTGCAAAGCAAGCACCATAAGCAAAAAATTTTTATGCCCTCCCCACCCCCTCCCCCCAATCAGCAACCACTATCAGATTTCAGGGCATGGTACAGAGATAGTATATATTTCTCTGCTAAAAGGAAGAAGAATATAGCCAGCCAGCATTAGTATATCCATACACATCTTTCTGGATCTCTGATGCCAGGGATCACCAGACATTTCTGGCTTGCCTCCAAGAAGTTCCAAAGTTAACAGACATGCTATAAAATAGCTATAATCCTCATCATTAAGCCAAACTGATGGTATAAAGGTGTTCCTCCACCTCAAAAGCTCCCCACAGGTTCAAGCCTTTCTTCCATATTTGATATTTATCTATACATGGGTAAACATCCAACTCCTGGCTTCTACAGTCAGTACCCTTGATGAAGAGTATCTGACATGATCTGAACACAAGAACTCAGAGAAGCTGGTAAGCAGTCACTCCACAAACTATTCCTCCTATGCAACAGCCTTGATTACTGTTAATGCCTGCCATGGATCTTTAAGTTAGCCTGCAGACACAACAGTCCTTTAGGATGAAAGAATGACATTCACATGCTTTCCATCTACAAAACAAAAATATTGCACTTTAGCATTGTGCCTTGCCCTGTGTCTAAGCGCTGGAACGTACACGTATTCCAGCCCCATAGTTGGAGAGCTTCATGGGGGAAAACTTAGGCATAGGCATTAATTTCTTCCACTGAATTCCACTTGGTAGGAGGGGTGGTATTATAGAAGAATTGTCCCATCCATGCATGCATACATCTTTAAAATACAAATGCAAATAGGAATAAGAAGCATATTGCCTCATTAAAAATCTAGAAGCAAAAATCTCCCGACATATGAAGTTTTCAGTTCAGTCATCCGGTTATGGTAGTAAAGATGACTCATGAGTCTCAAGGTTCATTGCTTTGTTTAGCTGAAACTTATTCTTTTTTCTTCTAGCATTTTTATTGTAAAAAAATAAAACAGCATTGAAAGGAACACAGGATCGGGTTCTCTCTCAAGACTTCTGTTTACTCTTGTACTGGATGGTTAAAAAAATACTAGTTAATATAATATAGCCTCTCTTTCAGTATTTCCTTAATATATCAAACCCTTTAGGTTTGGTTTGACATGGCCAGTGAGAGAAGAAGCATTTTGACTTACAGTACTGAGCATGAAAAAAAGTAAGCCCTACTGGTTTAGAAACATTTCAATATTTTAAATCTGTGTAGCAGGGTGGGGCCCTTAGGGGTGGCCGTGTTACCCCTAGGCTCCTTAACTATGCCAGTCATGCCCTACAGGCACCCACTATCTCACCCACCATGTCTTGTTGGTATAATTAATATAGGGAGGCTGCCCTTAATCTTTAGGTTTGGACATGGTCTGGCTAGATCCTATTAAATCCTGTTGTTCATAGACCCCTTGGCATCCCACTTCACAGTGGATGGTTCCTGAGTCTCTCAGCCTTATGAGCTATATGCACGGCTCCAACTGCCCCTTTACCATGCCCCAAGCCTCACAGATGGCAACAATGTTGTCTTGTTCAGGCCTTGTTGTGATTTAGCCCCCTTGTCTCTGCACCTCACTGGTGCCCATACACCCCAAATACTGTGTCCACACTGGTGCTGGGGGTCCCTACACTGTAGTGGGTGCCCCCAGTGAGGCCTCCTCCTTCCCCAAATAGCCTCATGCAAACCACCAGTGTTATCAGACAGCAAACAAACAACTGCAATCAAACATGAGCCTCTGGGCTACAATGTAACACAAAGTTCAAGGCATACTCTACCCCTTTAAAAGAGTAAGACTTATTCTCTAATACTAGGTTCCTAGAAGGCAAGGGTACCTTACGGGCTCCTGGTTCCCCATAAGCCCTAAGGGTAGCATATCCAATGTCTGTAACATCTCTAGGCCCTTCCTTCCTCAAGGCTCCTTCCCCTTTGGCTGCTGCCAGGGACCTGAGCTGCCTGTCCCAGACCTAGGGTTTATATGGGCCCAGGGCCCTGTCTCTTCCGGACAGCTAACCAGGTGCAGATGCAGCCAATTCCCTCATTAGCCAGTTGTCATGGCAACCTGCACCTGGGCTCTTACCAGGCTTTTTGTTTTCCCTCCCCAGGCAATCTCTGCTCTAAGAAGAGCAGGCACCTTAGTGCCCTGGGATACCGATCAAATATAGTAATTTTCTTAATTGTATACTTCCACTCTCTACATATGCAAAAATGAATTTGAACTTAAAATGAAAAAAGCGTTTTCTTCTTTAGACTCTCTGTGGCTTTCTCCAACATGAAAATATCCTACTGTTTTAAAATTACATTCATCAGCATTATTCTTTCTCCCTCAAATTCAGACTTTTCTTTCCAAATAATTCTTTTTTAAAAGATTATACATTTCAACACTGTGAAGGCAGATCTCATAGAGACAAACATCTTTCAAGCAATTTGGAGTATCACTGCTGCTTTGTTCTGGAGGCAGAACACAACATAATATGGAAGCAAATGCTTTATCTTCAATCTCTAACACTGTATATCAGTAGAGGGGTTTAATATGACCATTCAAGAGAAACTAAATCTTAACCAAATTTAACCAAGTGGATGACACTTTCTCTGTACAAGGAGAGCATTTATATTATTTATAAAATCCCATTTCAAAATGACATTTCTTCTTTAATTTATATGCATATAACACTTCCTTTCCATTGTATGTGTTAACTCAGATTTACCATAAACACCAGGGGTCATAACAGAAGTATCCACATAGTGATCCCTGTCAGGTAATACCTGGAGATTCTGCTAACATTTCAAACCATGATTTCAACCTAAAAAAACCATCCCTTATAATCAATCATAATACCTTAGGACTGAATTAGACACAGCCATCTTTAGGAACAGCATTGGCAGTACTGTCTGCAAACCTTGAAGGGTTTTCAACAACAAAAAAAGAACTGATTTCAAATCTATGTAAGAAAGTTCAGTGCAATGTCTTGTGCCTACAAGAAATATGCTTAGGGCCTCATAATAACTGTCCTTTAATGATTATGGTGATTGAAAGAACACACAAGTAATTTTGGAATTGCCATATTTGTTAAAATTGGAATGTTCATATGCTCTACAGCAGTGGTCTCCTACCTGTTTAAGTAGGAGATCGCCTTTAGCATTTAAAAGCAACCCAAGCTCTACTGTGCGCTGATGCCACCCTCCCTCCCCTGCTCCAGCAGGTAAGTCTGTGAGAAGGGAATGGGGAGGGGGGGCGATAGAAGCAGGGGGAGAAAAAATGATTTGGGGGTGCTCCTCCCCAGCAGGTAAATCGCACCTGGCTGGGGACCCACTCAACTTATGCCTGCTCCTGCCTCTGCAGCACTGTCCTTCACTGCAGGGCCTTGATCTAGCCCTCACCCCCTCCCTCTCCCACAGACTGACCTCCAAGATGTATCGGTGGATCAAGATCCACTGGTTGGTGGCCACTGCTCTACAGCAAAGACTGAAGAAAATTACAATGAAAACTTGACCATCCAACTCCACAGAATTACAATCACTTCAGTCTACAAACCACCCCATATAAGTTTAACCTTTACAGATAACACCAGGGATCACTCAGAACAAACCACAAGTGATAATTGGGATCTTTAAGGGTGCAGACAGATGTGACAATATTCAGCTGATCTGGCCCCAGAAAGCAGTCTACAGATGTGACCAAACACAAGTGCATGGCTGCAGACCACTTTAAAATGGCCCAATTCCACAACAATCCTCACCGCATAAGGATTCAGATGAAGGTGCTCCAAAATGGAGCACCTGAATTAATTTCTGTCTGCACTCACTGGGAGTAGGGCTTAGCTGACACAACCCAACTCTGCTCTCTGCATTGTTTTCAGAGTGGAGTGGGGGAAGGGCATGGAGTAAGCTCATCCTGAGGATTAACCAGCCAGCACTGGAGAGTGCGGTAGGTAGACTGCAGTCCCCTGAATGATCAAGACAAACTGAAGATATGAGACATCCACTGTATGACCATCTTGCAGCACACAACTAACTGAAGTAATGCAAGAGCTTCCTCATCAGCACTCAACCTCCTGATATCACGCCCAAGGAGACACGACTACAGATGTGAAATGAGAAGCTGAAAAAAAACCCAACAATAAAAAAAATGGACATTCCATCAGCTGAGTCTTTACTGCCAAGAGCTGATGAACTATGGCAAAGGTGGTAATGTCTCAGACACCTACACCAAAGTTGGACACTCCAAGAAACTAATGAAGAGGTGGGGCTATACCATTTGTTCAACCACATACGACTGCAGCACAGAGCCTCAGACTATACAACACCTGGTAAAATGCCCTCTGCTTAAAGGTGCATATACAATGAAAGTTCTAGAAAAGTACAATAAACAAACACAAGCATAGATAACAAAATGGTCAAATGTGGTGTAAAGACTTGAGAAGAAGCACCCTTACAAGCATGTTCTGTTCTATCCCCAAGACCATTACTACAAGTTGCATATATTATGTAATGAACTGGTTAATCACACAATAAAATTTAGACTTGCCACAGATTAGTTGCAAAGTAATTATCACAGAATAAAAATGACTATCCAGCTATAAAAAGAGCCAACTAGCTATACAGTTAGTGTTTTAAAATGTATAACAACTCTATAGCTGGTTACTAACCAGCTTTAATTTGAATGTGTAGCAGGGCCCTATATCACTGGGGTAATATTAAACTTAAATGATAGCTGTTTTTGAGTATTAGAAGTTGAATAATGTAGTGTTTTAAGTAAATAAATGAAACATCACGGAAGCTTCTCTGACATCACTTGAGGTCCCAAAATAATTGATGTCTCTGCAGAAGAGTTATTATTGTTTTTCATTACAATACAAAATAGCATAGGCTTTGATCCTACAAACCGATATATCCATACACCCTTCTGTCAACAAGGAGTGCCACTTCAGTCAACAAGGGCCAACTATATATATATATATAGGTGTCTAGCTCCTATTGATTTCAATCGATATATTTGCATGGACTTGTACATTTCTAAAATCTCAGCTTTAGACTTCAAAGAAGTTTAGGTGTATAACCCCCCCTTATTTCAGTGGGAGTTAGACTCATAAATGTCTTGTAACAAACAAGACCTAAGGTTCAATACAAGTGCAAGAGTTCAGACAAGAAAAACCATTTGTGGGATCTTGTGCATAAGGTCCTGAACTTATATTGCTATGGCACAGACTGCATCTCAGAATGGTTAACAAAAGTATTACAATTACCATTTTAAGTAGTTTTGTTCTTTTTCCTCTGTCACCAATCCAATCCACACTGAAACAATTTTTGAGCATCCCACCATTTTTAATACATTTATTATCAGACAGAGAGTTCTGATTGGAAATGAGGACTTAGGCAATCTCTAAGCCATGTGTAACAACATTCAGCTTGTGGATATGTGGTGTTGAGAGTGGAATCCAGAACACAGAGTTAAGTTCCTGTGTTCCCTATACAGTGCCTAGAGACAGAGAGGTGCCTCAGAAAGGAGATCCAGAAAAACCTGCTTACTGTGCAGGAAGCTACCAATTAGGGGTGTGCAATGGCCCATGAATGCTGAGATAGCGGGGCGGATGAAGCATCCCACAGGAACGTGAGGGTGGTTCTCAGCATGCTCAGTGGTGGACCTAGAAGTGGACCAGAAGCACTTCTGATCCACTTCCAGGTCCACCGCAGAGCACAGGGGGACCCCCCATCCCCAGTAACTGGTGCCTCCTGGGTCTGGGGGGGCACCTGGGGTCCCCCTGTGGCCAATCACCAAGCCATCGGGGCCTGGGGGGCGGTCCCCCATGTGTTCAGTGGTGGACTCAGAAGTGGACCAGAAGTACATCCAGTCCACTTCCAGATTCACCACTGAGCACATGGCAGGGGGGAGAGGCATAATCCTGTGGGGCACTATCCACCCCACCATCTCAGTGTTCATGGGCCACACCTGGTACCTCAAGGTAGGTAGAAAAAATATTTAAGCTGCATCTATGGCCAAATTGCTGATTCTCCAAATCAGCATCGAATCTTCAGATTCAGATTCAACTGAATCAAATTGGGACAGTTTGTTGTCCAAATCAAGAAATCAAATTGCTGGCCCTTGAATCAGGCCAGATCTGAATCTGAATCAAATACAACCCACTTCATACTCCCCTAGAAATTATCCATAATGTAGGCAATAATAAAAAGACATCATCAGATTTGTCAAAAGGATATAAATGATGCTATTAAATACTCAACAGTTCGGTCACTCTGTTTAATACAAATATCTCAGGACAACAAATAAAGCCTTAAAAAGTGCTTTATAAATGAGTGAAGCAACTCACATTATAGTGTCTGTCTGGCAGTAGTATAACTAAGTGGGGATTGGCTAGGGAACAAGCCCTAGGCACTGACTTAGTGGGGGTGAAGCTCAAAATAGCCGTCGCTGCACTGCTGGCTCAGTCCCTACTGCCAGTAACCCAGCTGCAGCTGCTGTGCCATGTGCCACCATCTCCAGGACATAAAACTGCCCTGTCACATCTGTTTTGTCTTGTCCCCAAATATATCTAGTATTCTCAAAATACTACATTATCACAAAACCTTTTTCACTACACATAGTAGGGCATATATAATGTATATTCTAAGACAGATGAAAGGTCTTTTTCATTATTATTTGAATGCATTAGTATACAGAATATAGTAGTTCATACTTGTCCTAATATGAAACTAGTCTGCTCATGCAGTTTTGTGCAAACTATCAAGTGGATAAAAATTATTTTAGATATCTAAATAAGGTGAATGACTCATTTATTGTTTATTTGCTGCCCGACACTCTGACTATCAAAGAGTGAAAATGTAGATGTTAAAGGTGCCAAGATATATTTACCAAAGCAGGAAATGATTTATGAAAGCTTCGGATTTTTCATTATTGTTATTTATCAAGGAACCTTCTACATTGTGCCTGAAAAAGCATTTAGAATAAATCTCTACTTTCTAATTACATCTCAATGATTTGTCATTTGTATGTGCAAGATGCACAGGAAAGTGTACAAAATAGAATATAATCAGACTAGGTATGTTATACCAAGGTATACTCAAACACATGTGGCTCATTTTGCAAGTGAAAGTAAATAATTCAGGACTACAGAAGTTAATGATCTCTGTTCATAGTTTGTCTTTAGGGAATGTGATGAAATCCAATAGAACTCACATTCTCTTCCCTTTTCCAAAGTCTTTGAGTTATGGTTAAACCTGATTTTAACCAGTTTCTGCATTTTCATCAACAGAAAACAAACACAGGGGAAAAATGATGTTCCCTTTATCAGCCAATGCAACTCTACAGCTTAGCATAGAAATAAAATACTCCATTTCCCATCCCTCTCACTTCCAGAACAATGATTAGGACAGAATAGAACATATACTGATTGATGTGCAGCAGCTCATTACAATTGCAGTAATTTTGGGGGTCTGATTAATTAGGAAAATCACATCCATGGGTTTTCAATGAAGAAACCTAAGTGTTTCATTTTAATGAAGACAGGTATTATTTTTTACACACTGAAAACATGAAAACTGTATTTCATTATTCATATTTTAACTTTGTTAAAAAAATAGTTAGTTTTCAGTAGTAGTAAAAAAGGAGACTAAAAGTTGTGTATCTTCTCCAGATTTTCTGCCTGCTCCCTCCTGCAGTATGTTCCTAATCATAACACTAAGTCTGCTGGCACCAGAAATGACTTTTTAGGTCTTTGGTTTCTTTCCTTAAATTCTTCTCTCACTGATATACAAAAAAAAGTGTCCTGGACATCTCTTCTACATAGAAGGTATTCTACAGAAGGAAATCTTACTTAAGATGTGCCCAAATGTAGTGACCCTCCTTCACATAGTCCCATAGAAAGAGAGGTACAGATTTCCTTTCCTCTCGTGCTTTATAAAGCCATGGGAACTGACTCCAAAAACTGTAGTTCTTCAGAAGAAGTCATTAATATAGCTGCTTTGTGATAGAAATTATCCCTGGCCCCTAGCGCCATCACAGCTAACCTGCTCCCACTCTAAGCCACAGATGCCTTCAGAATCCCCAACAAACTGACTGAGAAACAAGGTCTGAGAAAGAAACAATATGAATCTGATCACCTCTCAACCTCTTCTGCACAATCTACACTCTTCTCCTGAGCTTGGATTCTATAGATTAGATGTGGGGGTGGGAGTGGGTTGGTGATATTCAGACAGCTGAACCTATTTCTGCATCAAGCTGTGCTCAGTCAGACCTTCTGTGGGGGATCTAGAGGCACAATCTGATCTGAGTACATTTAAATCCACCTGTCCCTCCTATAGTCTTGGAAGAAAGAGATTATTCCTTTTTCTAAATATTCAGGATGCACTAGTCAGAAGGGCCTTACAGGGGCTCATATAAAGAGCTAGAAAATAGCAATGATGTGAAAGTTCTAGGATCATGACGTCAATGCCTGTTTACATCGGGTGAGAAGATGTATCAAGAAAGGGTAAAACTTTCCAGCAACAACTAGGAAAATGTCCCTAGTATTAAAGGCTAATAGCAGTACAGAAGATATAATGGAGTGCCAACATCAGAAGGGATCAATACAAAAAGACTGTTAATAACAAACACTGTAAGAAAAATATTCAAGCTTAAGCTTATGAAAATGTAGGTCTTTGAATTATTTTACTACATAACCTGACATCTCAAGTATTTACATTTAGTTGAGAAAAAAAATTGTCAATGAATAATAGAAAGTCACATATGAATAATCATCTGAAGAAACCAATGCACAGTTCAAAGTGCTCCAACTCTAGGATACAAACC
The DNA here is from genome assembly GCF_052110815.1 of Crocodylus siamensis. NCBI lineage: Eukaryota > Metazoa > Chordata > Crocodylia > Crocodylidae > Crocodylus > Crocodylus siamensis. The sequence goes on from NC_143395.1 coordinate 121,374,614, forward strand.
CTTCAGAGTCTTACATGAACAAACCTTACCTTCTGAATATTGCCATTGACTACAAAGAGAGTTTTCTGCTGGGTCAGAATTAGTAAGGAAAGAAAGGCTTGTAAAACCAGAATTCACTTTTGTATTGCCTCCTAAAATACTTTACACAATTTATTAACAATATAATAGATAAGTAAAACATGAGAAGGTAGTAATTAACAGGTAATGGAATGTAAGCCACAGGTACCAGCAGTGATCATTATTGTTATTTCCAACTATCTGTGATGAATTTCAGATGATTTCACCTACACGGATTTTTTCCTTGACCAAATACCTTCATGTCATACAGCAGAAAAATTTCAACAAACATACTAGGCTAACTTATCTTCCCTGTAGGCCCTTTTCAAATGTGCAATTAAGGCATGATGGGATTTGATGCCACACATCCATAGCAGGAAGCTTGAGCATCAGATCCTAGCACACCATATTGCTGGAGCAGGGAGTGCCCAGGGCTTCCTCTGCACTGACAAGAAGCAAGATCCTGCAGTTGGAACCCCTAATCTGCTGATTCAGGCTTCCACCCCTCGGCTAGGGACAGACATTACCCATAAACAAGTTTAAATGTTCAGAAACTGGTTTAAACCTATAACAGAACAGATGCTCAATGCACATAAACCCATTTGAAAATGGCTGAAACTGGTTTGAGATAAATCTGGTTGAATGTAGTATTAGACTTAACTGATTTGGATCAAACCAGTTTATGCAACATCTGTCTCAGACCCCTTGTTGGTTTAAGATAAAACAGACTCCCCCAGCATCCCGGCATGCTCTCTGAGTTGAGCAGGGCTCTTTGCTCCACAGCAAAGCTGGCATCTCCCCTCTGCTCCCTGGCCAGAGCTCCCACAGAGACTTGCAGGCACAGACCATCTGCCTGACTTCTCCCTGCTAAGCAGGGATTATTCCCCACTTCCCTCTGCCTTACGGAGACACCTCAGCATCAGCTAGCAGACCATATGGTGGCTATGGTCCATGGTGTGGGCAACAACAAAGGCAGACAGGCTTTTTGGAGCTAATCATCAGGTAACTTAATGTCCCTCCTTGGAAAAGCTGTTTAAGAACAGCTTGGAAAGGGGCTTTGTTTTCTTAATGGGTTGATAAACACTGAGTTAGAGGTGATAAACATTCCCTGATGAGCTGCTCGGGGGCGGAAATCAGAGCATCCTGCCAGGGCCTGCTCACACCCCCTCAGTTCAGCATTGTGAAGCTAGGGAGAACTGCCCTAGGGTCCCCTGTCTTCTAGCCTGAGCCACTGCAGGCATGTGCCTGCACTTCTAGAATGAAAAGGGAATGTCTATCCACTTCCAAATTGGTTCAAGCTTTGCAGGTTAGACTAACCTGCAAAAATTGAATCAATTCAGGCCAGGCTTTTTTAATGTCTGCCTGTGGCAGGGCACCTTTAGGTGCCTGCCACTTTGAGAGCAGAGGCAGGTAGTTATCAGGTGCCTGATGAGGGCCGCCATTTTGGAATATTAGGTATATAAAGGTTGCAGTTGGCTACTGCCAGGCCAAGCAGAAACATGGCCTGGCTGAGTGGCATGAAACATCTAGAGGTAAGAGCAGGAGGCTCTTGGTCCTGGGCATGACCTAAATTCCCAGCCTGATGGGAAAGGGTAGCCTGGTGGGGCTCATAGTGGTGTGGAAGCCCCCAGGAAATGCCAGGCCAATTACCTCAGCAGTGAAAGGCAGTTAAGGGTGCCTTAACCCCAGCCCCCACCACCTGGTGGGTAATTCTGAGAGCTGGGGGTGTAGTGGGGGCCAGGTATGCCCATGTGTAGGCATCTGAGTCCAGCAGGAATGCAGATCCTGGAGACCCCAGAGGGGGCAGTGTGTAGAGTGTTGGGAGGCCCCACACAGAGTAGGGCTGAAGTTGGTCTAGGCCTGAAGGACAGTCCCAGGCAAATGCTGAGTAGGGTCAAATGGGAGTAAGCCTGAAGGCCAGCATGAGGGCCAGCCCCATGAGAAGTTGATTGCAAGCATGGGATAGAGACCCCAGGGTGGGGTGTAGTGTAGAGTTGCCCGATGAGAAGCATGGAGCAGAATTAGCCCAGGGTTTGGCACAAGACCGGAGCATGTAGAGTAGGGGAACTTGCAGGAATTGAAGGACTGTGTGGCGAGGCCAGTACGTGAGTAGCAAAGCCTAATGGTCCAAGACAGGCTACTCAAGGAGGAGCAAGGGCAATGGAGTGTGGCCCAGTAATGGGCAGTATGCCAGAGGCCCTGGTGACAGAGGAGTGGAGTGGAAGAGGCCTCCTGTGAAAGGGGAGGTGGTGTGAGTGAGCAGGTGCATGGTGCCCAACTTTGGCCTCGGTTTGCTTTGGCCTCAGACCGGAGAGTAATATTAATCTGGATGCCATCTGTGAAGCATGGGCTGTGGTGTAGGGGAAGCTTGGAGCTGCAGATGTGGGCAGTCTCCCACATTATACCACCAATTTATGGCAGGTAAGACTGGGAGACTGCCCCACAGAGACAGGTGGGTGGGCCAGCATAAGACCCGGCCCCGAGAGTTCCCTTCTGTCACACTGTCCCTAGCCTAAGAATGCATCATGAGCCTTGGAGGCTGGGAGCCCACCAGCTGATTTGGGCTCCCAGCCACAGAAGCATATTGGAGCCCTTGACTCCAGTGAGCCCCTAAGGCTGGGAGCAGCAATCAGGTGATTGGCTCTCTCAGCCTTGGAAGCACATGGGAGTCCTGTGCTCACATGAGCTCTGGAGGCTGGAAGCCTGAATCAGCATCCAGTTAATGGCATGTTAGTTACAAGCCACAACATTTTTACACATATTTTGTATAATAACATTGTGGCTTATTTCTTGTTTTATCACACCATTAATTAAATTATCATGTGGCTGGGTAACTACTTAAGATGTGACCACATGTGCACAAAAATGTAGAGTTATATTTTATCCCACTGTGCCATCTTCTAACAGTTTGATTTTGTGCTGTTTGACTAAGTATTGCAAGTATAGCTTTTTTTATTCTATATTCAAAATCTTAGTTTGTGGCCATTAAGTATTTATGATGAATGCCACAAGGCTTTATCCTAGGTCTCTTGTTTGAGTTCTGGTTCAGTTTCATTGTGCAGTACTTAAGCACTCAGTGCCATCTCTGGTCATCTGCAGAAAGTGCAAGCTTGAGTCTGAAAAAAATGGAAAGGCACAGCACAGGAGAGATTAAGCTGTCATGCAGATTTATAAACAGGAGAGAAAGTTGCCACAGTATAATTGACTCAAAAGTGGCATAGAGAAAAGCAGAATCCTTTCCAATGTGGAAAAAAATAATCATCTAGATTGTATTGCTATTTTGCATTACACAATACATTTTGAAAATTGTACTGTTTTTCTTTGATTTAATCTTATAATCCAGATGCATTTTATATATGGTTTCCTCGTGCAAGACAGCAATCCCTGATGCATTTCACTTCAGCATTATAATACCTAGAACCTTAGCATGCTGAACATTAGAGTGATTATAGCAGGGATGTAAGGAAGAACATAATTAGAATTCAACTGGATTGAGATGCACACTTCCTTATTCTTTCTGGGAGTAAAGAAAAAGTGCAGGGGGTGGGGGGGAAATGTATCGCCTTAATAGGTCAGACTAGAACCTTATATCCAAACGTCCACATCATTTGAGGAGGATAATATTATATTTCTCCTTAATTTTCTGTACCAACGAACTAGTAGCAATAATACATTTATAACTCTCTCTTGTTTATCCAATCACCCAGGAGATTTAAAAGAATGAAGCAAAACAGAACTGTGGTGATAGGACTAAGGTTACTTTGGCTACTATATTTGTCCATCTCTCTTTCTAAAAAGGCTGAGGTGTTTTTTTTTAATGTTAAAGGGATGATGAAAATCATTATTTCATGCTGGCTGAGGTTTTGTGACTATTTTAAAAAAATGGAATTTTAGGTGTAGTAGTAGTTCTTCTCCAGCCAGTAACTACAGGTTTGGTTGCCAGTGGCCTCTTCCTGCTGAGTTTGAGCATTTAGACATTACATGGCATTCTTTGAGGCTCTGTGTGGCAGTGAGAAGCCCCCACAGTCTCTAAGGGGGCTGGGAGGAACTCAGAGCCCCCACAGGGAACAAACAGGCCCTCCACACCCCAGGAAACTTACCTCTGGGAGCACAGCTGGAGGTGCAGCTGCATGAGGTGGCATTATGCTGACTCTTTAAACAGCTGCTCCCACGACAGGGGAGTGACTAGCTAATTGCCGGGCCTGTGGACACCACCATGGGAGATTTGAAAACCCCACCAGAAGCCATCCTCAGGGGGAGGATGAGATGGAGCGAGCCAGCAAGGAGCTCGCCAGGCAGGCAGTAACTCCTGAGGCTGGCTGCAGCATTGGGGCTGGCACTGCACCCATGCCAGGAGCAAAGGGGAGCAGCGTCCTGCACTAAGCTGGGGAGAAAGCAGCCCCACCCTCTGGCAATCAAAGTTTAGAGAGGCATCCCTCTCACTTGAAGTGCGAAAGACATCAGACTACGGGAGCCCAGCCCTTTCTCACCAGGGACTGGGGCTCCAGCTGCCTTAAGCTAAGCAATTGATCAGTGCAAAAGCCAAAGCCTGACCCCTTGGCAAAGGGGCTTATGGGGAACAGCAGAACAACATAATCCAACCTCCGAGCAGTTGGCAAGTGGACGGGGTGTAAGGGAGGCAGAGCCCTGAGGAACATCGCATCACAAATGTAAGTACCCTGCCCCCCCACCATCACCTGGGAAGAAGAACTCCACTGGACCCCTCCTTTTTCCATTTAACATCAAGTCATGGCAGGTGAGTTGAGGGGCACTCCAGTAAAGCGGGATGGTGTGGTACTCACCACATCCGCTAGAGACACCACACTGTTCCATGGCTCAGGGGGCTGTGTGATGAGCTGCCTGACACATAACCAAGTTCAGTTGGGCTCCAGAGCCCATCTGAACACTGCCAAGAGTCCAGGGGGCAAACAGTCAGAGCTCAGCATGGCATGCCAAAACCCCCCAGATTTTGGCCTGTACATCTGTTGGAGCCCTGACAGTGTCTCTGAGGATGGGTGGCCATTGTAGCCCCAGCAGATATTGTCTTGCTAGGCCCAGGGCCCTTGTGGTTTTTTTGTTGTATTGTTTTGTTTTTTTGCCAGGTAAGTGCAGGGAGGCAGGGGTGTGGTGATGGTTAGGCCACTCAGTCTTTACATGGCAACCTTTGAGGCTCTCTTCCATGGCTCAAGGGGCTGTGTGATGAGCTCATTCCTCCCTCTGAATGCAAACAGTCCGTTGACTTTACCTGCACTTTTGATGGCATAAAAGAATAACACTACTTCAGTTATTGTTTACAGGTCTATTATTTTTAGCTTAACAATTATTTTCTAGTTTTCAGGTCTTTTATTTTAGCTTTTCATTAAAGTTATACCCCCAGAAGGGTTACAGTCTGAAAAACACAGGCAGTAACTGGTGACCATGATTTAGAAAAGAAGCCCAGATCCTCAGAATTACTTAGACTTTGTTACTTGGTTTACAGGTAGGTTGGTAATGGATAACAGAAGCAAGAGACAGGTTTACAGCCAGACACTTTTGTTTATACCCTAACAGCACAATAATGCAGTACAATAATCCCTGTGTCCACCTGGCTACCCACAAGAGCACAATATAAAATCTCATCTATATCACCTGGGGAAGATTATACAGGGAGGAAGAGGATGGCAGCACACAGAGCAGCATTTGGTCTTTCTGAATCCAAAAAGTTCTCCAATTTTCCCTATGCTTCATATATTTATACATGGTTCATTCCAATATTCTTTAATTGGTACATTTACTTTTCTTTCTCTTATTGCAACATTTAGAACTAAAGCAAATCAGTTCTTGGATGGCCTTGGAAAGTATCCATTAGTGCAATTTATGTCCCTGTGAAAGTTGCAGTTTATGAAGGGAAGGTTTGTTATCACTTTCCATTACCATTCTGGAACATTGCTTATCACAATCCTGATTTTATTTATTCTTTTTCCCCTGCCTTACTGTATGGGCTTCTCTGGGAGGACTGCTTTTAATCTAAAACAATCTTACTTGTTCTAAGAAATTTAACTCAAAAAAATCTATGGCAACAGTACATCTAGTCTTCTTGGTTACATCAATTATTGCTAATCGTGTTCTTTACCTAAAATTACTCTGTATTATGTTTGGATTATTTATCTTAAGGCCTGCTTACATGATATTTTATGATACACTTTTTGCTCTGTTTAGTTTGATATTAGTTGAACATGTTAATTCCAGTCTTCTCATTGTAAAGTTTGCAAAATTCACTTTGCAATCACTCAAAAACAGGCTTTGAGACATTCTGCTTAAGCCACACTTTTCATTTTAGCTAAGTCAGTGACTTGGACAAGGGGTGGAAAGGACGCTGTCCAAGTTTGCTGATGACACTAAGATGTGGGGCGAGGTGGACACACTTGAAGGGAGAGAGAGGCTGCAACTACATTTAGACAGACTACGAAAGTGGGCAGATGAGAATAGGCTGGGGTTCAACGTAGGTAAATGCAGGGTGCTGCATCTTGGGAGAAGGAATCCACAGCATACATACAGGCTGGGGAGTTCCTCTCTTGAAAGCAGAGGCAGAACGGGATCAGTAATGACTCCAAGATGAACATGAGCCGCCAATGCCAGACCGCAGACAGCAAGGCCAGACGTACCTTGTCATGCATCCAAAGATGCATCTCAAGCTGGTTCACAGAGGTGATACTCCCCCTCTATGTGACTTTGGTCAGGCTGGAGTTGGAGTACTGCATCCAGTACTGGGTGCTGCACTTTAAAAAGGATGTGGCCAGCCTGGAGAGGGTTCAGAGGAGGGCCACCCACTTGGTGAGAGGGCAGCAGGACAAGCCCTTTGAGGAGAGACTGAGGGACCTGAACCTCTTCAGCCTAGGCAAGAGGAGGCTGAGGGGGGACCTGGTGGCTGCCTACAAACTCACTGAGGAGAACAACAGCAAATAGATAGAGCCCTTTTCTCCCCAGCACCACCTGGGGTGACGAGGAACAATGGTAATAAGCTGATGGAGAATAGGTTTGGGTTAGAGATCAGAAGGCAGTATTTTTACAGTTAGGGTGGCCAAAATCTGGAACCAGCTTCCCAGGGAAGTGGTCCTCGTGCCTACCTCGGGCAAATTCAAGAGGAGGTTGGATGATCACCTGTCTGGGGTGTTGTGAACCCAGCATTCATTCCTGCCTGTGGCAGGGGGTCAGGCTAGATGATCTGTTCAGGTCCCTCCTGACCCTAGCTACTATGAAACTATGAAGTCTGACAAACCCAATTCCTACTGATACACATGTCCACTTTTTCTCAAAAAAAGTAGGGATTCATTCTGATCCTGCCAAGATATAGGTGACCTCATGTGCATGTCCGGATGAGTGCACATGTGCATTTTCTCAGGGACAAATAGTAGAGGCATATATTTGTTCCACTGCTACTTGTTCCTGGGGAACTCCCATGCACACTTGCTCTGTAGTAACAAGTTGCCCTGGTAGGGTAGGGGAGGCTGGGCCCAGCATCTGGATTGGCCCCAGCAGCCTTACCTGGGGGCCTCCCAGGTCTGCAGTGGCAGCAATCCAGGCATGCAGAGCCTGGCCAGAGCTGGCATGTGGATGCCACATACACTACTCCACTTTTTTCTGGCACAGATCTTTTTTTTTTTTTTTTTTTGTTGACACCAGGAGATCCCATGCAGTGTAGTGAATGCATGCATGTGTGGTACGTACAGTTTGCAACACCGCAGACAGGTTTGTGGTGCCACAAACCACATGTGTGCACTAATGGGGTTGTGCCCTATGCGGTAATCTAATCCAGCTTCTGCTTAAGGCAGGATCATCCCTGACTAAACTATCACAGCCAAATACCTGTCTAACTAACCTGCTTTTAAACTTTCAAGGGTGGAGATTCCAGTTTCTCTGGGTATCCTGTTCCAATACTGACCACCACAATACTCAGAATGTTCCCTCTAATCTCCCCCTAAATTTCCTCTGCTGAAGCTTGAGACCACTGCTCCTACTCCTGTCCCCTATAGCCATACCTTCATAAATAAATGTATTACTCACTGGGGGGAACCTTTGTCAAGAGAGGATAAAGAAGTACCTGAACCAAAGCCTAATTAAATCAATGGAAATACTTCAGTAAAGGTTGGATCAAGCTCTCCCACCCTAAAAATGAGCTAATCTTAGTTCCCACTCTTTCTATAGTCTCAAGCAGAAAGGAATAACATCAGTCACATAAATTACTCATTATGAAAGTTATAACTGGGCTGACACTTTATCTGTGATAAAATGGCCCAAGAATGGAGACTGGAGGAAAACATGTTGATATAAATGGATTCTTTGTCATTTTCCCAAACTCAGCCTGGGTGATTTCAGTCATTGTACATCCCATTTCAGAAGCAAAATGAGGTAACGAACTTCTGACTCATGGTGCTCAGATATAATAATGAGGGATGTAGTTTAAAACTTAATTAATGGGCAGGCTTACCTGATATGTGGAATATAGTAAGTTGTTAAAAAGGAGAATAAAAGGGGAAAAAATTCTATTGCGCTAAAATTGCAAAAGGACGCTAGATAAGCAGAATACAATTCTGCATACAGCAATCTAACCAGAATACCTTCCCTTTTAAAAAAAAAAAAAGTGTTAGAGGTTTTATAATGATCATAAACCATCAGACTCTATGTCTAGAAACAGAAGTTGCTAAATGCAGCAGACTAGCTGCCATGGGATATGTCCAATACAGCTGGTTCATTGCCTTGAGCAAAAAAAGTTGCCTGTTGTCCCACAAGATCAATGGATGGGACAACAGGCAATGTTCCCCATTTCCTGAGATGCACCTCTAGCAACCTCCAGGGCATGTCTGTGGAAGTGGGGAAAGTCAGGGGATGCTACTTCCAGAGATATTCATCAGAGATTGCTAGAGCAACATTTCTGGAAGCAGGGAACCTTAACTTTCTCTGCTTCCAGAGATGCATCTCAGAAATCCTGGGGGGCACAGCTCTGGAAATGGGGAAACACAGGTAGGTGCACCTGAGCCTACACAGAAATTCTTAGACCATGCAGGACCAAGCCCTTCAAGCTCCTGCCTGGGCAGTTGGAGAGCATGCACAATTCCAGTCACCATACAGCAAACAGAGTCCACCACAACACAGTGGCACAATTTATTAATAACTTTGTTGGGACCACGTTTGTGGTCCCAACAAAGGGTACAGGTGTCTATCTGCTTTTGCTTTGTGCTACCATAAAATATATATGGTTGACAAATTCAAGGCAGACCTACAATACGTATATTCTATACCTGGAAAATTATATCAAATGTATAAATTTTTCATATATAGATTCTAATTATTAAGGGGTCATCTTATAATCAGGGTCATGTTATATGTGAGTAATAAGGTTGTAGTAATAATAAAAATACAATAGGCCAAATTCTACTCTCATTTGTACATGTCCAAATTTAGACTAACTATAGTGAAGACAGTTTCACGGTAAATAGCCTCACTGAAATCACCATTTGTGAAAATAAATCTGGAGGTCAGGTAGCCCCTTTGCCCTCTGTTTCCTCCATGCCCCCAAACATCTTCCTCCCTGCAGTCCTTTCCCCCTCTCCTTATTGCTAGACTCTGCTGTCCCTAAACACATGGAAGTGAGGAACAAATTTGAAAAAACTGACTTTGAAATAAATATGTGTAGTAATTTGCATGTAATACCTATAGACTTAGCTCATCCACAATTGATGCACTTTTACCTTTTTTGAAACTGCTGCAAGTTATCATAGGTACTCCATAAATGCTCTTTTAAGCTGCACTTCAGCAACTACTAAAACAAAATAGAAATTACATGTGATAGTAGTCCAAATCCAAAAGGATCATGATTTAATATATAGGTAATTGGGCTGGGCCCCAGCAGAGACAACAATATTTTAAGCCACAGTGGCCTGACAGCTCAGTACTAATCAATATGTATTTGTACTCCGGGTACCCCCCACAAAGAATCTGTGTGATAATTAGTCCCCATTCATAGTTGGTAGGGTTGGAAGGGACCTGAGCAAATCATCAAGTCTGAACCTGGCTAGGTAGCTGTCTAGCCTCCTTTGACCCCCAGGGTAGAGGCGAGCACCACGTCCCTTGGAAGTTGGTTCCAGATCCTAGCTGCCCTGACTGTGGAGTAGTGCCTCCTGATATCTAGCTTGAATCTACGCTCTGTCAACTTACAGCCATTGTTCCTTGTTACCCCTGGTAATGCTCGAGGGAACAGGGACTCCCCCATTGCCTGATGGTCCCCCTTGGCCAGTTTATAGATGGTCACCAGATCCCCTCTCAGCCTTCTTTTGTAGAGGCTGAACAGGTTCAGGTCCCGTAGCCTCTCCTCATAAGGCCTGCCCTGCTGCCCCCTGATCATGTGAGTGGCTCTCCTCTGGACCCTCTTGATGCTAACTACATCCCTCCTGAAGTGCAGCACCCAGAACTGGATGCAGTACTCCAACTGCAGCCTGACCAATGTCACATAGAGGGGGAGGATCACCCCTCTGACCTGCTTGTGATGCATGTATGGATGCATAACAAGGTGTGGTTAGCCTTCCTGACAGCATCTCCACATTGGCAGCCCATGTTCATCTTGGAATCAATGTTGACCCCAAGATCCTTTTCTGCCTCTGTGCTGACAAGAAGGGAGTTCTCCAGCCTGTAGGTATGTTGCTGGTTCTTCCTCTCCACATGCAACACCTTGCACTTGTCCTTATTGAAATCCATCCTATTCTCATCTGCCCATCTCTGTAACCTGTCCAGATCTAGTTGTAGCCTATCCTTGTCTTCTAGTGTGCTCAATTCTCACCACATCTTAGTGTCATTTGTTAACTTGAACAAGGTGCTTTTTACCCCCTCATCCAAATCGCCCATGAAGCTATTGAACAGTGCAGGCCCTAGGATTGGGCCCTGGGGGACCCCACTGCCCACATCTCTCCAGGTTGAAAATGACTCTCCGGGTGTGGCCCTCCAGCCAATTTTTGACCCATCTGACTGTGTAGGCATCGACGCCACAGTTGCTTAATTTTTTAATGAGGATGGGGTGAGAGACCATGTCAAAGGCCTTCCTAAAGTCCAAAAAGACTACGTCCACTGTGACATCTATGTTCAAGGCTTTTGTCACCTGGTCATAGAAGGTAACGAGGTTGGTCTGACAGCACCTGCCTCTGATGAATCCATGTTGATTTCCCCTAAGCATAATCTCCTCTGCTGGCTCCTTGCAGATGTGCTCCTGGATAATTTTCTCAAGTAGCTTCCCCAAGACTAAGGTAAGACTAACGGGTCTATAGTTCCCTGGGTCCTCTTTCCTCCCTTTTTTGAAAATAGGGACCACATTGGCCCTTTTTCAGTCCTTCAGCACCTCACCAGAGCACCACGAGTGCTCATAAAGTTCTGCCAGGGATCCTGCAATGACCTCGACCAATTCCCTAAGCACTCTGGGGTGGAGGTCGTCAGGACCTGCTGATTTGAACATATCTAGTCCCTCCAGAAGTTCCATGACTAGGTCCTCACTGACCTTAGGCCTGGTTGCACCTCCCCTGGGTCCGTCCAGAATCCCAGTGGGGGGGAAGTCCATGTCCCTCCTCAGAAAAATGGAAGCAAAGAATCTGTTAAAGAGATTAGCTTTGTCAACTAGAGCTACCACCAGGTTACCAAGCATGTCCTGCAGAGGCCCCACGTTACTTGGTACCTTCTTTTTACCCCCTATGTATTTAAAAAAGGGCTTCTTGTTACCTTTGATCCGAGTCACTAGTCCCAGTTCCATCCCTGCCATAGCCTTCCAAACAGCCCCGCTACAGTCTTGAGCAATGAAGGTGTAATCCTCCTTGGTGACAGTCCCTCCCTTTCATTGGGTGTATGCCTCCTTTTTGGCTTTGAGATGTTCATGGATGCTTCTGGTAAGTCATGGGGGCTTTTAAACACTCTTTCCCTCTTTGATCTGTGTGGGGATTGTCACCCTTTGGCCCTGGAGGATTGTCTCCTTAAGGAACCGACCACTTTTCTTGGACTCTCAACTCCCCTCCCCTCCAGGATCCCAGTGCCTCCCCGACTAGGTTCCTTTCCTCATTGAAATCCGCCCTCCTGAAGTCCAGGGCTGATGCCTTGCTGCAGACCTTTGACAACCTGCACTGGACGGTAAATTCCAGTAGGCGATGATCACTATCACCCAGGTGGTCGAGCACCCACAGTCCCCTCACCGGGTCATCACCTGTGGCCAGGACTAGGTCCAGCAAGGCATTTTCCCTGGTGGGACTGTCCACCTCCAGGGTTAGATGGAGATCCTGTAACTCGGCTAGGAACCTACATGAGTGGTCATACCTGGCTGACTGCTCTTTCCAGCAGATGTTCAGGTAGTTTAGGTCACCCATGATGGCTACATCCCTTGACTTAACTGCCTCTGTGAGCTTAAACCAGTTGTTCTTGCCATGAGTCCGGGGATCCTCCAAATATTTATATGGAGATGAGGCATAGGACAAACTCATCTGGCTTTACCTTGTGCAGGGCAGGGCCACACCAGTCATGTGTGACAGGCTAAGAGAGGAGCTGACAGAGGGATTTTATCTGAACTGTGTGGAGCCCCATTTGGTGATGTTGGCCAGACATTTAAGGCTAGTGAAGAAACAGGAATCACTGAAAATGGGATAAAGTTGCAACTCAACTGTGGGAAGTTGAAATGTATGCAATGCACTGGCTTACCATGACTTGAAAAAGAGTCAGTGCTGAGGAGAACAGTGCTCAATGGGTACTACTATATGTCTTGTTCTGATAGGTTGTATTAGTGGGGTCCCTCAAGGCTCTGTCCTTGGACCCATACTGTTCAACATCTTCATTAACGATGTGGACATTGGAGTCAGGAGTGGACTGGCCAAGTTCGCCGATGACACCAAACTTTGGGGCAAAGCATCCATGCCAGAAGATAGGCGGGTGATCCAGGCTGACCTAGACAAGCTCAGCAAATGGGCGGACGACAACCTGATGGTGTTTAACAACGAAAAATGCAAGGTTCTCCACCTTGGGAGGAAAAACCTGCAGTGTCCTTATAGGCTCGGCAGTGCTACATTGGATAGCACTACAGAAGAAAGAGACTTGGGAGTCATCATTGACCACAAGATGAACATGAGCCTGCAATTCGATGCTGCAGCCAGGAAAGCGACCAAAACGCTGGCTTGCAACCATAGATGCTTTTCGAGCAAATCCCGGGACGTCATTCTCCCCTTGTACTCGGCCTTGGTGAGGCCGCAGCTGGAGTACTGCGTCTAGTTTTGGGCTCCACAATTCAAAAAGGATGTGGAGAAGCTTGAGAGAGTCCAGAGGAGAGCCACGTGCATGGTCAGAGATCAGGAAAACAGAACTTACGATGACAGGCTGAGAGACATGGGACTCTTTAGCCTGGAAAAGCATAGGCTCAGGGGTGATCTGATGGCCACCTATAAGTTTATCAGGGGTGACCACCAGGATCTGGGGGAACGTTTGTTCACCAGAGCGCCCCAAGGGATGACGAGGTCGAACGGTCACAAACTCCTGCAAGACCGTTTCAGGCTGGACATAAGGAAGAATTTCTTTACTGTCCGAGCCCCCAAGGTCTGGAACAGTCTGCCATTGGAGGTGGTTCAAGCACCTACATTGAACACCTTCAAGAGTAAATTGGATGCTTATCTTGCTGGGATTCTATGACCCCAGCTGACTTCCTGCCCTTTGGGCAGGGGACTGGACTCGATGATCTCCCGAGGTCCCTTCCAGCCCTAATGTCTATGAAATCTATGAAACTTATCCTTATGATAGGTTTCCATCAGCATGTTTGTTTCATATGATTTATGTACTTTATAGTCATACTCAGTGTTGGCTCATTTAATCAAATATGTAGTCAGTTTCCATTACTAAGCATGTGCTGCTTTGAGTGGCAATTTATAGATAAACAGTGTATTTAACGTTTCCTTGTATGTAAATGTAAGATGGGGGGGGATCCCCCATGCTGATTGTGGGGAGAAAAATCTCATCTTATATTCAAGTAAATACAGTATAATTTTCCACTGGGCTTGTCTACACAAGACTTTTACTGTGGAGTTGCCTAGCTAGCTCAACAATAAATGTGTCACATCTACATGTGCAGTGCTAGTAGGCCTCAGGAAACTAATACATTCTGCAGCAGAGTAGTACTTGTAAATACAAGTACTATCCTACTGCAGACTTATTTACTGCACAGCAGCACCCATGTAAACACTGACCTAGGAGTAAACTGCTCCTGATCAGACCAGCCAGCAAGAAGCCACACTTCTGCCTTCTGCCTAGCCACATGGCTTGACAGCTGCAGGAGCCTCGTGGCCCAGCCAGCTCCTCCACTGCCTAATGGAGCCACCCACTTCCTGGGCCTGAACCCCTGTGCCCCCTGCCAGCCTGGGGCTACCTCCTAGGATATATTGCAACCATCAGCCAGAGCCCCGTGCCCCCTGTCAGCCTGGGGCTGGTGCCCAGGCAGGTGCAGCCAGGACCTGGAACTGCTCCTGGCTGCTGCAGGGAGGCAGGGCAGGAGCACCTCTGGTCTAAACTGCTCCTCCCTGGGTCAATTTGCTGCTGTCCAGGGCACACATTTAGATACTCCACCTGGGAGTATTTTACTGTGACACAAATTGCTCCACAGTTTATTCAATCACATTAATTTCATGTGTAGATGAATCTACTGAAACGAAAATAGGTCCCTCTTCTATTCTAGTAATGAAAAATAGGAAGTTGTTATTTATCAGGGTTGTAGAGCACTTAGGTGCCCTGCGCTTGAAAGTGGAAACGGCTCAGAAGAGACCCCTAGTGGCAAGATGGGGGAGGCTCAGCTGCCAGTCACCAGGGCAGTGCAGGTGCTGGTTACTAGGACAACCAGTGAAAACCAGCTGACAGGAAGGGCCAGGGCTTGGTCCTTCTTAAGCCCAGGGCTGAGGCCAGGAGGGCAGTTCCCTTCTGGTGGCCAAGGAAGGGGGAGCTCAGCCAGTGTAGAGAGAGAGGATAAGCCTGAGTGCATGAGCATCCCCAGTGGCTGCCATGGGTTGGAGTATTTCCTGGTAAGGGATTGAATGTTTTTCTGAGCAGATGGTTTGGCTTCACGTTATAGCCCAGGGGCTTGTGTTATTGTTTTGTTGTTGTTGATAGACTGGAGGACCGGGTGAGGCTATTAGGGGTTGGAGGAGGCCTCATAGGGGCTGCACGGTAGTGTGGGGACAGAGAGGACACAACATTCAGGGGTGCATTGACCCCAGCCCCAGTGCGGGCAATTGCGAGAGAAGCCCCAGTGCAGGCAATTGTGAGAGAAGCCAGAGAACGCCAGTGAGGGCACAGAAAGGGATTGACCAAACAACGTCCAGCACATCTGTGAGGCTTGGGGTGTGGTACAGAGGTGGTTAGAGCCACGCATAGCCCATAAGGCACCAAGTCACCCAAAAGAGAACTAAGACAAATACATCAGGGCACCGTGTCAGGGAGGACTAAGGGCAGCCTCCCTTAAACTGTTAACATCAAAGACGTGGTGGGCAAGATTGTGAGGATGCTTTTAATATCACCTTGACACGGTAGGGGGTGCTGGGGAGTTCACGGCCACCTCCAGGATGCTCCCTGTTACAATCAGCTCCCAGTTTTTATCCATACTTTCCAGATGCTCCATTTCCATTGCAAAAAGCATCACAAAACTCAAGTAAAATCTTTTCAGTCAGTAACAAAGCCATTTGTAAATGCAACATTTGCCACTTACTAATTACTTTTAGCTCTATAGAGCTGCACAGCTTTAAAATGTCTTGAATTTGAGTTTGATAAAGTGTAACACATATCTATATCAAGGATGCCAAACCACTGTCACTTTAAGAGAGAAATCTACAGATGATGGGGCCAGCTGTCCCAAAGTGGATGGAACAGGATTAGTCTAACTGCCAGGGGACACCATAGCTGTCCTTTGGAAGTGGGTCCTGTCACAATACCCAAAACCAAATATTTAGGCCAGATTCATAATTGGGTGTTAAGAAGCTAGATTGATTAACTTCACTGCATCTCTGAATTAAGTGAAGACTGACTTTGCTGTGCCAGTTTACATAACCTATTGAATAGTTATGCTGATAGCACAAAGGCAAGATAGGATTGACAAGGATGCCAAATACAAACCTAATATAATAATACTAACAAGCTTACAAAAGTGTACAACAAATATCAATGTTTCTGAGCTGAAAAACAAATGCTACTTCCTTATTATTTCCATGTTTAAAATATAGTAAAAAAATGAAACACAACAATGCATATATTATAATCCAATTTGAGTCAAATTTGTTTGTGTTCTTTTAAAAAGAGTCCTCCCTAAGTACTTACTAATCGATCTCCTACCAACATGCAACACGCTTCCAAATGAAAGAGAGGAAGGTAGTGCACACCCAAATGAATGAAATCAATCAGAATCACAGTAGCATTCAATGAAGATTGCATGTCTTGAATATATATAAACTGCTAGAATAGAGCACAAGCATCTGTGTTTTCTGTCCAGTCACTAGAGACAGGGTAATAGAATCAAACATCCACACTTGCTGGATATGCTGTGTCCTCCCCTATGCATATTATTTATCAATAAGGGGAGAGCAACTTTGAGTTCCAATTTGTAGTATTTCCATCAGTTTCTTCTATTGGTAGAGGAAAGTAGTTTAAAATCCTGCAGAAACAGCTGAGATTACTTGTCCCTCCCAAATGCATTCTCAGGAGCTGCAAAGATCTCAAATAATTTGAACTGGGCTAGGATAGTTTGCACAAAGACTCTTTTCATACTTCATTTGCACTGTTGTGTATTGAGTGACTGTATATATGTTCTGCACTCTATCAAAAGAGGCCCCTTCCCAAACTGCACTGTCTTGTATTTCTGTTTGCTGTTAAGGGTACACAAAATACACTCAGACTCCTGATCAGTTGTAAATAGAACATCTACCTATGGAGTGGAGATACCCCTTATATGCAAAGTGGTAAGCAGTGTAAATACCTGTAGATCCTGTGTCACCATACACTCCTTCATCTGGCAGTTTTTAAGGATAAGGAAATGCCATTATTATCCAAGAGCACACCCTGAGTGCACACGTTCATTTCCCCAGGGACAAATAATAGCAGCTCATATTTGTACTGGTGCTACTTGTCCCCAGCCATGCTCCTGCAAACATGCTGTGGCATGCAGCAAATTTCCCCAGGTGGGGTAGGGGAGACTGGGGCTAGCACTTAGGCTGAACCCAGCAGCCCTACCTAGGGTTCTGGGGTCTCCTGGGGCTGCAGTGGTGGCAATCCAGACATGCAGAGCCTGGCTGGAAGCTGGAGTGTGGTTCTGATCAGGCAGGCTCCAGTTTTGGGCAGCACATACTGCTGCCACATGTGCCACACAACTTCTCTTTGGCAAATTTTTTGTTTTAGATACCACCATTTCCCAGTGGTCCATGCTGCAAGTAGTGTGGTGAACAGATTAACTTGCACCATGTGCATTTTGCGGTGTCTCAAAAGGCTTTAAGGTGCTGCAAACAGCACATCACTGTTCATGGGGACATGGCCCATGGTCACGTTGCCCTAGTCCTCCTACCTCTTCTCAATTACGGAGCTGAAATCTCATAGATCACTAGTAGCTGTCTTTAGGTAGAAGAGGAGCAGGTGTTACAAAGGGCACTGACAGAAGTGCATGGCTTCTGCAGGGCTGCAGAGCACTTTAAAACTGGCCAATCATGTGACAAATTAACTGTCATCTAATGAGGGATCAGATGAAAATGCTCCAAAGTGAAGTGTCTTAGGAAACTTCTGTTCCCTAAGGTCAGTTTGTCAGCATGATCTGAACTGGGCTGATGCAGACCAGCCCTGCCCCCAGAGCTGTCTGCCCTCCACCTCATGGCCTCCCTCAGTCCCATCCTTCTCCAACTCAGGTCGGGTAAACCCCAGCTGACAGCTCCCTAACCCCTTCCTCCCTTTTTCCCTCCTCCCTTCCTGCAGACAGCATTGGAGCTGGGGGGAGTAGGTGGGAGGGAGGAGAGTAGGAAAGAAAAACTGCAGGCAAGCTCCTCCACTGGATCAGCTCCAAAGTGGGTCTGTTGGGTCAGGGGTGCTGCTTTAACTCATGGCACTTTGTGTGAAGTGCCATCAGTTAGGGCAGGGACCTGCATGTCTGTCAGTGCCCACAGTGGCAACCCTCCCTCCTGTAATGCTCATTAAGTAGGATCTACAGTTACATCCTCCTTCCACTCTGATGCAAGAGGCAGGAGGGCAAAGAGCATGAAATCCCTGTGGCTTGCAGAGGAACAAAATAGAATGGAAATGTTTAACATATATAGTGCTGAGTTCATACTTCACAGAACAGTCTCATGCAAAAAAATAGCAGCCTCACCATAGGAATCTTTGCAAGAGTCAGAATAACAGTCAGTGCTATATCTTGTATTCTACCTGGATCTTGTTATGTGATGTTGTAGACACATCTGCTAAGATGGCAAGCTTTTCTGGAGTCACAAAGTTTAAACATAGATGGAATATAATATATACATGTGTGCTCCCCAAATCAATGACCTAGGTAAACCACAAACAAAAGCAAAGCTATCTGCCAACTTATTATTGTTGTTATTAATGTTTCAGTAGCACCAAGGTATCCCAGCCATAAATAATTCTCCTTCCTACTCCCCTTGTATGAGGTATTATACAAACACATACAATCCTTCCTGTCTCAGGAAGAGTTTATGATTTAGGTGACAAACAGGATGCAGCACATAGACAAAACAACCAGGTTTGGCATTGGTAGGAGAACAAGGTAACTTACAAGTAGAAATTAACCAAAAAGCTGAAACAGCAGCTTATGAATTTAGTGCCTATGGGACTAATCTGTAGGCATCACTGTAGGTTTCAAGGAAGGATTAATAGAGAATAAGATGGTACCTTTATGAACGGTGAATGAATGAACATTAAGAATTTCCAATGGATAGGAGCAGTGTAGGATAAAGAGATACTGTTTATTTAAAAAATAATTTTATAAATTATAAAATTATAGGTTATTATAGCAAACTTTTTTATTCCCCCCCCCCCCAAAAAAAAAATGTTTTCTCCTTTAAAAAAGGTTCTCTATGCCAGGAACTCATGCTATGTCTATCCCTGAAACAAATATCAGAAGGAAGGAAATCTCTCCATAGGGACCCATACTATGAAGGAGGCACAATCAAGCCATTTTTCCACCTTATTCTAGCTTTCATAGATCTGCACAACCTTTAGTGGCAGGTCAAACACAATTGTTATGTGGGTTATGACCCACTGGTCCACCATCATCTTGTTTTGAAGCCCCCCTTTTGTAACATATCTGGAGTTGAATTCCCTTTGTCTCTATAATTACCGATACGTCTAACCTGTTTTCTTCATCCATAATTTGTCTCTGCCTGCTCCAGTCCCTTTGTATTGTTTAGATAATTTTTGTACCTGGAGATTTCTGTCTTTAAAATTTCAGTGACCCATGCAACATGTTGTTCAAGGCAAATGAAGAAAAGACAGCTAACTAACACTCCTCTATTTGTCGGTTGTCTCTCTCTAATCCAACATTGTAGGAGACGCAAGGAAATTATGGGTTAACATCAGTGATCATAGAGAATGGCAAAGTTAAGTGAATTGTGTATTCTGCATCTTGGGTTATAGGACTCAGGTTGATAAGAAGTGGTGAACACTAGCTGGTACAGCCTGAAGTGTCAAGCCTCTTTTTGTTATATTCTAAGAGTCCCTTATACCACTCAGTCAGTTTAAAGAATCAGAAAGTATATAGAACTATTCATACTGCAGGATTTATTTACGCACATTATAAATGAATATAACAAACTAGCTCTGTTGTGTCATTTTTAAAAGCACCTATGTATGACTAGGTCACTTTGGGACCTAAATTCTACTATTCAGAATTGGGAAATCTTTAGATTTTTCTGGAAAACTCACATTTCTCCCTGTAGAAAGTTCACACTTCAAAATACTAAAAAATCTCCAAACTAGTCAAACCTATTGGAAAGTTTCAATAGACTGAGAAGCTCAGGGTAATAGCTTCAGAAATCCATTTCTCACAAGACTCTGACAGACTCATCATTCACTTAGTTTTTGATTATGCTCTTCTCTTCCCTTAGACATTTCTAGCTCTTGTACTAGCCAATTTATTCTACTGAGATAGTTACTTCATTTATTATAAATCTGATGAATACTAGAATCAAAATGTCAGCAATGCATTCTGAGTAGTGCATGAGCAGTCCTTATCTCCCAGAAAAAGTACTATCAATGGAAATGAAAGCTCATTCAGAAAATTAGAATTATTTTTGTCATCAATAGAAGCAGGTTGGTCAGTATGGACTGTGACTTTGGTATCATTGGCTTCTCCTTTTATACTTCATTATCTCCAGGTTTTACCCATTGAATAAACATCAAAGATGTGGTGGGCGAGATTCCAAGGGTGCTTAGAGAATGCTTGACACGGTACTAAAGGCGGTCCCTAGGGTGCACGGCGACCCTAGGATTCCATCCTGCTACACACATTTCCTGTTGTTCTGAAATGATAAGTAGAACACATATCTTAACAGAAGTAAGGTGCATACAAAAAAAATCTCATGCTTAAAAATCAGTGACAAAATTATTTTATTACAAAATGGCATAAGAGGAGCAGGTAGCAACACCAGTTATAAGTTTTTGGGGTAATCACCACCTTCTTCAGTGTTTCTACAAAGCCCAAGTCAATGGAATCCTGATTAATTTACTTTTACTCCAAAGCACCACAGTAATAGCAATCACCACAACTGTCTAATTTCACAACTGTCTAATTTTCACTATTTAATATTACTGTCTAACACTTTTCATCCATCACAATGTGTCTCCTGTTATTCTAACTGCTGGTGGACTAGCCCAATATCTACACTAGTCATACCAGGGACATTCACTTTTTCAGCATGCAGATCTATAACTCTTAATAAAAGGCTACACGAGTAGCATCTTAATCCCACCCCCAACATATGTCTCCATAAAAAGGCTTGCTAGAATTTAGCCCATTGAATTTCAGGTCCATCTACTGTAAAAGTCATTAGAACTTCTGATTGCAACAGCAGCAAAAGTGAGCACTGGAACTAGAACAACTGGAGATAGGAAGGCCACATCCACACAACCATGGACATTTGTTTCCCCAAGAAAAGTAGCAGCAGGACACTTTGTGTCCCCCGGGAATGGGTTGGCCCCAGCAGACTTGCCTGAGGTTCTGGGGGGCCTCCTGGCACTACAGCAGTGGCGATCCTGCTGCTCAGAGCCTAGCCAGTAGCCAGAGTGTAGCTCTGGCCAGCCAGGCTCTGGTTTTGAGCAGTGCGTGCTATCACCGTGTGTGCCACTCCACTATTTCTGTGCAGGTTTTTTTGACTGCTCGCTATCAGAGGTCAAAAAAACCCCTCACTCTGTCCCATTGCAGAGCAGACAACAGCTGAATGTACATGATGTGGTGCTGCAAACGTGTCCGCGATGCCACATACTGCACAGCTGTGCTTAGCTGTGCTTATCTGGACATGGCCAAAAACACTAATTGGTCTTACAGGTGTTTATAGATTCATCTTAGAAAATAAACTATGCAGACATTTAATGTCTGTATTCCTATCTTTGCTTTAGCTGGTGAATCAGTCAACATAATACTGTCAATGAATCCAATCCAATTTTAATGTGTATGGCATTGTGCTTTTTAAAAACAAGATTATATAAGAAAATTAGGGGTGCCAGGATAGTTTGGTTTCCCCTTGTTTGAATCATCAGATAAAGTCTTTGCATGTCATCTTGGAATCAATAAACTGTTGCTAGGATGTAAATGTTTCCATGGTAATAGTTGAACTGTTTAGCTACACTAACAGCTACAGTTCTCTCTCTGTCTTTTACATAGCATGAATATTTTCACAGTTTCTGAACTAATATATAAATGAAAATGGAAGACAAATGAGAGAACCTGCATCAACTTAGAACTTTTGCAATCTCAGTGTGACTCTAAGAATTGTAACTGAAAAGAGATTCTGGCCTTAATCATAGCTTCCTTCTGTGTTCTTTCATTTCAGATCTCAGACATACAGTCAGTAATCTCTCTGAGTAATAATATCTAGAAAATGGCCCAAAATCTTGAAGAGAGCTTGTTTTTCTTGAATCTAAATCTTCAGTTCTGACATTCTTTTGTCTATCCCTTGTTTTGTTCTTTTTAGAGTAACACGCAGCCACTTCTCAGCACTCTCTGTGAACATGTACAGGCTGTGATTGGATTGCCCCCTATTGGGTCCAAAAATGCAACTGTAGTGCTGTGAACCATGATGTGCCTGCAACATCAGGGATCAGGCAATGATTGAGTCTCCAGGTCCACTTAGAAAGAGGTTTTAGGGTCTGATATAGATTTTAGATTTTTAAATTCTATGCCTATTCTGAAAGATTTTGACTGTGTGGAGGGAGGATCTGCTGACTATGTGAGCAGTTGAACAGAACAAAGGCTGCCTCAGTGCTTATGTACCATGAAAACCTGTGTCTTCACTGGCTTTAAAAATTCAGTATTTGTTGCATTTCCTGTAAAACTATTTTCAAATACCAAGTCATCTCAGGGAGTTGCCAGAGTTCAGCTAATACACCCAATGAGTGTGTCTACACATACAGGTACGTGTGCTTACAGCAGCTCAAGTAGCAGCAGCACAAATTTATGCTGAAGATTCCAAATCATAGCATAAATGAGTCGGAAGGGACCTAGACAGATCGTCAAGTCCAACCCCCCTGCCATGGGCAGGAAGGAGCACTGGGGGTGGCAGGGGTCATAAGACCCCAGCCAGGTGCCTATCCAGTCTCCCCTTGAAGATTTCCAGGGAAGGTAAGAGCACCACCTCTCTGGGAAGCCTATTCCAGGCTCTGGCCACCCTTACCATGAAGTAGTTCTTCCTAATATCTAACTTAAACCCATCCTCCCTCAGCTTGTGGCCATTGTTCCTGGTGACTCCAAGGGGGGCCCTGGTAAACAGACTTTCCCTGAGTCCCTGCTGGTGGCCCCTGATAAGGTTGTAGACAGCCACAAGATCTCCCCTCAGTCTCCTCTTGCGGACACTGAAGAGATTCAGGTCCTTCAGCCTCTTTTCTCATAGGACTGGCCACGGAGGCCCTCAACCATACGAGTGGCCTCCTCTGGACCCTCTTCTCGAAGTGCGGCACCCAGAACTGGACACAGTACTCCAGCTGTGGCCTGACCAGTGCCGCATAGAAGGGGAGCAAGACCTCTCTGGATCTGTTAGTGATGTCCCTGTTGATGCATGACAGGGTGCAGTTGGCTCTGCCTATTGCTTCATCGCATTAGCGACTCATGTTCATCCTGCAGTCAATCCTGACTCCAAGATCCCTCTCTGCCTCTGTGCTGCCAAGAGAGTCAGCCCCTAGCCTATAACCATAATGCTGGTTCCCTCTCCCCAGGTGCAGCACTCTGCACTTGTCCTTGTTGAACCGCATCCTGTTCAGATCCACCCACTTCTCTAACCTATCCAGGTCCACCTGGATGCAGTCCCTGCCTGCCGGTGTATTCACTTTACCCCACAGCTTGGTGTCATCAGTGAATTTGAACAGAGTGCTCTCCACACCCTCGTCCAGGTCGCTAATGAAGATGTTGAACAGCACCGGCCCAAGGACCGAGCCCTGGGGGACTCTGCTGCCCACACCCCCCCAGGTTGACATAGACCCATCCACCACCACCCTCTGGGTGTGCCCCGGAGCCAGTTTGCCACCCATGTTGATTGTGCATTCGTCAATGCCGTGGTCCCTCAGCTTGCCCACCAGAATTGGGTGGGACACGGTGTCGAAGGCCTTCTGGAAGTCCAAGAAGATGACATCGACATCCTCCTTCACATCTAAGCTTTTTGTTACCTGGTCATAGAAAGAGACCAAGTTAGTCAACACATGTGTCTAAACATACACTTTGTTGTGGGGCAAACTGTGCCACTTGGGACAAACTGACTCTCCCCATCTCCTCCCGGAACTTCAGCCAGGGAGAGCTAGAGGCTGGGGCCAGCATAGGCTGGCCCCAGCAGTATAAAAAGCTACTCTGGTGAGCAGCTCAGGGCTATTTGCGCTCAGGAGCTTCTGAGGCCCAGCTAGTTGGTACCTGGGGACACTACCTCTTGTGCCAGCTGGACTGCTGAAGCAGCCCTAACCTAGAGAGGCCCTTGCACCCTCTACCCACTGCACCATTCTGGCAGGGGGGACTGCTGCCTGACTGTGACCTGCTGCCACCTGCGACAGCATCCTCCCCCATCACTGCACACTTGCCAGACCCAGACAAGGATTGCATGGCCACCTGGGCTGTGGCATGGGTACTGCAGCTGAGCCACCTGCACCTCAGGACCAGCTGTGACTTCACAGTTGTCCTTCATGTGGCACTGCTATCACGTCTTTCTATGGCCCTGTTCTGCCACCTGGGCAGCCATTACCCAGAAGATCTGCTCATTGTAGTGGCCCACTTTGAACAGTCAAAGCATGTCTTTCTGGTCTCAAGTGGCCAAGAGGTCAGCCACCTCATCTGCCCTCCAGCTGGGTCCCTGGTCCTGGCCCTGGGCCGGCTCCTCTGCCCAGATCCTGCCACTTGCCTCATCAACAGGGATCCCTTTTAAAATTTTCAAATTCTCTGATTTAAAAAAAAAACAAACTCTGCCATTTAAAATACCCCAAATCCATGTTATTCTGTGATTAAAATGAAATGCCACTATATAGAGAAAGAGATCAGTTGGGCAATATTTTATTATATTTACAATTTTAAAGCAATTTGGAGGCCTCTATCATCATCATCAAATACATTCTAAATATCTATACACTTTGGCATTTTCTTTTGGTTTTTTTATCATAGAAAAATCAGAGCTGCCCCTTCCCCCTTCACTCACCAGGATGTGGGGACAGCTGCAGCTGGACTTACAGCTGCTTTGTAGTGCTGAGCACCACTGATATGCCAGTGCCCTGCCCTTACCCATACCCTTGCCCACCAGTCCCAATTCACAGCCCCACTCCTCACCTGCAGCCCCTTCCTGCCCTACACTCCCTCTGTCCCAACAGCAGCTGCCTCCTAGCACTGGGACATGGGTCCACTTGCATTTGTCCAACCTGCTGCTTTGTGGTTTTAAGCAGTGGCAGCCCTTGCTGTTCTGCTCCCTGCATTTGTGCCCAAGCCCCAGCAATCCCCATGCCCTTCCTGGGAACCCTTGCTTGGGGCTCACAGACTGGGCTGACAAACCCCTTCCCTCCCAGGCCAGCCTCCCCCTGCACAGGCTGCTCTAGGGGGGGGCCAATCCTGGCTCTGGCAGCTGCTCCTACCCAGAGTGCTCCCCCATCCCCCACCCCATCTCTCTCTCTCATACACACAGACACTCACACCCCTGCTGCCACCCCCCACCCATCACATAAACCTATCAACCCCACTGCCACCTCAGTCTCCCCTGCCCTTCATCCACCCCTGCTGCCACCTCCACCCATCCCCTGAGACCATCACACCCCACAAGTGGATCCTGGGACCAGAACCTACCAGGTTGGGGCTGCATGTCCCAGCACCAGTGTGGTCATGGCGAAGGACTGCAGTGTGGTAGTTGCCCTTGCAGCCATGGCTCCCACCAGCAGGTCCTATTTCATCTGACAGCTGGGAATGTAGGGTGTGAGATTGGGGGGGCTGTGGGGGATCAAGGATGTAAGAGGGGTGGGTGTGAGGTGTGTAGGGAGGATTGGGGGGCTTGTCAGTGGGGGTGGTGTGGGGTTTGTTGGGCATGTAGATGAGGGTGAGGGGTTTGTGGGGATGGTTTGCGGGAATGGGGTTTATAGGATGTGGGGTGTGTGGGTGGATTGTGGGGGAGTTCATGGGGGCATTGTGGGTGGGGGTTTTGTGGGGGGATGCCACATGCTGCAGGCACATGGAGGCAGCAGCTGGCCCAGCCCAATGGCTCATGAACCACGCAGAGACAGAAGCTGGGCTAGCCCAATGGCACGCGGCTTCCGCCTGCAGCGCCAGGATCCTCAGGTGGCAGCAGAAGCCATCCTGGTCCTGCCTGAAGGCACATTCCAGCAGCCTGGGCCAGCTCTGAGTGCTACATGTATCCCCTGAGACTCAGGTGGTGCCACATACTACTGGGGGTTCTGCCTGTAGTGCACCATGAGCACCACAAGGGCTGGCTGCTGCCACCAGTAACAGGAGCTGTGCACCATGGGGAGGAACCCACTCCTCCCATACTGTCCCCCCTCACATAAATAGCACACAGTCCCACACAGTCCCCCCACTTTCACAAAGTCCCATCACCCCCACATCCCTGCTTACCGGGGACACAGCCTGTGTCCCAGCCAGCTTCAAGCCACTGGTGCTAACCATGGCCCATTTCTATTTCCTCCAGCACACTGAGGCAGCATGCTGGAGAAGCAGGGGCATGCAACATGCATAGAGATGCTCTGGCCAGGTGCTACAGCATCACCTTGGAGGACCCAGCTTCCAGTTGCTTCAGGGCATGCTCCAGGAGTGCATCCTGTGCCACTTTCTTCCAATGTGTTTTCTTTTGATACCAGGATTTCCCAGTATCAAACTTAGAGTTTGCCAAATATGCAGCATGGAGAACATTTTTTATTTTGTGGCATGTCTCCTGAGCCATCTCAAACTGCTTTAAGATGCCACAACAGACACATGCTCAATCATGTGGATGCTGCCAATGACTAACAGGACTGTCATATTTCTTCCTTTGTTCTTCTCACAAAACCTCCCAATTGTTGCTTGCCCCACCAGTACAAGAATATTCCAGCTACAGCCACAATAATGTTGAGTAAATTGTGCTGCCACCAGTGACAGGGGTGGGAAAAATAAACTCCAAAGCAATAAACTCTGGAGTTTATTGCATTACTTGCACGTGTAGATTCACCCCTTGACACTCTTTATTCTGTATACTACCCTCCTCCTTTGGTGAGGTAGGGCCTGTTACAGGGAATGTTACAGCAGTAAGAGATACTAGTGTTTGAATTTTGTTTCCAGGTATTCATTTTTGCCTGACATGCTTGTTAAATAAACACATTATAAATCAGAGATAGAAAGAGAGAAAAAACTGAAAACTTTAAAAAACCCCAAAAAACAAACAAATATTTAACAAACCCTCTTATTTGCACCTAGTATCTTAGAGGATAAATTATTACAGGAAATGTATACTGTGGTTTTCAGAACTGGTGGCCCCCTTGACACATGTGTTGTGAGGGGAAAAACAGGGGACAGGTGGAATGGACACTAGAAGCCCAGGTGACATTTGCAAAGGTACGATCAGATTTCTGCCATACCCCAGTGTTGTATATGCTTGAATTCACACAGATGTTTCAGTTACATACAGATGCATCAGCCATGGCCTTGGGGGCTGTCTTAACCCAACAAGTCAAGGGGGAACAACAGCCAATTGCATTTGCAAGTAGAAATTATTCAGGGCCAAGATACAGTATTCGTTGATAGAAAGGGAGTGCTTATTGATAAAATGGGGAGTTGAATTATTTCATTATCTAGATGGAAGAAAATTTACTGTAATAACAGACCATGTACCACTCCATTGGCTGCAAACATCTAAGACTGAAAATGCTAGACTGATGACATGGCTCTTGGCCCTTCAACCTTTTTGTTTCTCTACAGAGTAGCAGTGAGGACAGATAAACATTGTATCAGAGTTTCTCTCATGACTGAAAGATGACAGACAATCAATGGCACCAATCTTGGATAACTAGTAAGAGACTCACAGAAAACCAGCTACTAGGACTACACAGGTGAGGTTTTCACTAAGTGTGGAGGTGTGTGACAGGGCAGCAAGCCTTCCCTGTCATGGAACTCTGAGCAAACAAAGGAAGAAGAGGGACTTACCAGGGCAACAAGCCCAGGAGGAGAGAGAAGGCGGGGCAGACCCAGAGCCTGGAGGAGATGCGTGGAGATAGGCTGTGAGGTAAATGGCTGCATGAGTGGAGAAAGCAGCAAAGGGGAAGCTGTTGCAGTAGATAAAGTGAATTTCTGGGGAGAATTAAAAGGGAGCCTGGGAGGGTCTCAGACGGAAAAGGGAAATGCCCTGAGGAAGACCCATGGGAGCACGGAAAGGCAACAGTGCACAGCTGAGAGAGGGAACCCAAGAAATAATCCTAAAGAGAGACTTACCTGCAAAACCTGAGACATGGGGCAGTGGAAACAGTCAGGACAGTGAGTCTGAATCTGGTGGGCACAGGGTCCTATTGTGGGGACCTGGAAGAAGAAAGAGACAGAACTGAGTAGGGACATGAGCTAGGAGAGGTGGCCCTATATACCCCTATACTGAAAGATAGGTGTAGGGGTGAATGGTGTGACAGTTTGCTTGGGACCTATTTGGGCAAGAACAGGGCAAGAGACCAAGAACAAGGAAGTTCCAGGCAAGAGACGGAACAAAGTACTTTGAGAACTGTAGTTCCCCCAGGGAAGACTTAACAAAAATCATAGATTCATAGAATCATAGAAGTAGGGTCGGAAGGGACCTTGTAGATCTTCAAGTCTGAACCCCCTGCCAGGGTGGGGGGAAAAACTAGACTCAAATGATTCCAACCAGGTAGGCATCAAGCCTCTTCTTAAAGACCCACAGGGTAGCAGCCAGCACCACTTCCCTTGGAAGTTGGTTCCAGATCCTAGCCACCCTAACTGTGAAGTAGTACTTACAGATGTCTAATCTAAAACTACTCTCCAATAACTTGTGGCCATTATTCCTTGTTATGCCAGGGGGCGCCAGGGGAAACAAGCTCTCTCCTAAAGCCCTTCTAGTCCCCCTTAGTGAGTTTATAGACTGTCAGCAGGTCCCCCCTCAGCCTTCTCTTGTGAAGGCTGAACAGGTTCAGGCCCCACAGTCTCTCATTGTAGGGTCTGCCCTGTTGTCCCCGGATCATGTGGGTGGCCCTCCACTGGACCCTCTCAATGTTGTCCATGTTCCTCCTGAAGTGGGGTGCACAGAACTGGACACAGTACTCCAGCTGTGGCCTGACCAGTGTCGTATAGAGGGGGAGGATCACCTCCTTGGCCCTACTTGAGATGCATCTGTGAATGCATGACAAGGTCCAGTTAGCCCTGCCAACCGTGACCTCGCACTGTCATCCCATGTTCATCTTCGAGTCCATAATGACTCCAAGATCCCTTTCTGCCTCTGTGCTCTCAAGAAGGGAGTTTCCCATCTTATAAGTGTGCTGCTGGTTGCTGCTGCCCAAGTGCAGCACCCTGCACTTGTCAGTATTGAAACACATCCTGTTTTTGTTAGCCCACCCCTGTAACCTATCCAGGTCTTGTTGCAGTCTTTCCCTCCCTACTAGCATGCTCACCTCACCCCAAATTTTGGTATCATCAGCAAATTTAAAGAGGGTGCTTTTCACCCCATCATCCAAATTGCTGATAAAGAAATTGAACAGCATGGGCCCAAGGACAGAGCCCTGGGGGACTCCACTGCCCTCTTCTTCCCAGGCTGAATATGACCCATCCACCACCACCCTCTGAGTACGACCCTTCAGCCAATCTGCAATCCATCTGATTGTTTAGGCATCGCCTAGTTTTTTAATGAGGATGGGATGGGAGACAGTGTTAAAGGCCTTGCTGAAGTCCAGAAAGTATACATCCATGGCAACACCTGCATCCAATGCTTTTGTGACCTGATCATAAAAGGCAATCAGGTTGGTCTGACATGACCTGCCCCTAAAGAAACCATGCTGGTTGCCCTTGAGCATCATCCCTGAAGCCGGCTCCTTGAGGATCTTCTCAAAGAGTTTCCCTAGGATTGAGGTAAGACTGATGGGCCTATAGTTGCCTGGGTCCTCCCTTCTTCTTTTTTTAAAGATGGGGACCATGGTGGCTATCTTCTAATCATCTGGCACCTGGCCCAAGCACCTCAAGTGCTCATAAAGCTGTGCCAAGGACTTTGCAATAACCTCAGCTAGCTCCCTCAACATCCTGGGGTGGAGAGCATCTGGACCTGCTGATTTGAACGCATCCAGCCCCTCCAGAAGCTCTCTAACCCGGTCCTCCTCAACCTGAGATCTGGAGGCATTCCTCTCGAGTCCACCTTGCATCACAGTGGGGAAATTCCAGTCCCTGCACAAGAAAATGGAGGTGAA
Source organism: Crocodylus siamensis (assembly GCF_052110815.1). NCBI lineage: Eukaryota > Metazoa > Chordata > Crocodylia > Crocodylidae > Crocodylus > Crocodylus siamensis. The sequence goes on from NC_143395.1 coordinate 121,404,800, forward strand.
GAATTGGTTAAAGAGGTCTGCTTTCTCCTCTGGCGCAGCCACCAGATTGCCCAGAGGATCTTGCAGGGGCCCCATGTTTCCCGGAGCCTTCTTCATCCTCTCTATATATTTGAAAAAGGACTTTTTGTTATCTTTGATCTTGGATGTTAGCCCTAGTTCTATGTCCACCTTAGCTTTCCTGACACCCCCCCTACAGGCCCGAGCAGAGGAGATATACTCCTCTTTAGAGATAGCACCCCCCTTCCATCGGGTGTACGCAACCTTTTTGGCAATCAGGCATTCCTGGATGCTCTTGGTGAGCTGGGGGGCTTTTGGGCACTCTTGCCCTCCTTGCTGCTTGTTGGGATGGTCACCCCTTGGGCCCTGAGTATCAACTCCTTAAGGAAACTTGCTCCCCCTCTATGCAGCGCTGGTCAGGCCACAGCTGGCGTACTGTGTCCAGTTCTGGGCGCCGCACTTCAAGAGGGACGTGGAGAACCTGGAGAGGGTCCAGAGGAGGGCCACCCGTATGGTCGGAGGCCTTCATGTCCAGCCCTATGAGAAGAGGCTGAAGGACCTGAATCTCTTCAGTGTCCGCAAGAGGAGACTGAGGGGAGATCTTATGGCTGTCTACAACCTTATCAGGGGCCACCAGCAGGGACTCAGGGAAAGTCTGTTCACCAGGGCCCCCCTTGGAGTCACCAGGAACAATGGCCACAAGCTGAGGGAGGAGAGGTTTAGGTTAGATATTAGGAAGAACGACTTCACTGTAAGGGTGGCCAGAGCCTGGAATAGGCTTCCCAGAGAGGTGGTGCTCTTACCTTCCCTGGAAATCTTCAAGAGGAGACTGGATAGGCACCTGGCTGGGGTCTTATGATCCCTGCCATCCCCAGTGCTCCTTCCTGCCCATGGCAGGGGGTTTGACTCAATGATCTGTCCAGGTCCCTTCTGATTCATTGATTCTATGATTCTATGACTCTATGACCACTCATCTTAGGCACTGAGTTCCCCTGCCCTCGAGAACCCCAGTGCCTCTCCCACTAATCTCCTTAACTCACTGAAGTTGGCCCTGTTGAAGTCTAGGGCTACCGCCTTGCTGCAGGCCCTTGACAGTCGTGCTGGATGGTGAATTCCAGCAAGCAATGATCGCTATCACCCAGGTGGTCAAGAACCTGGAGTCCCCTTACCAGGTTGTCGCCTGTGGCCAGGACCAGGTCCAACAGGGCATTTCCTCTGGTGGGACTGTGCACCTCCTGAATTAAGTGGAGGTCCTGTATCTCAGCCAGGAACCTCCTGAAATGGTCAGACCTGGCTAACTGTTCCTCCCAGCAGATGTCTGGGTAATTTAAATCACCCATGACAACTACATCCCTTGCCTTAAGTGCCTCTGCAAGCTGGCCCAAAAATTCCCAGTTCAGCTCCTCCCCTTGGTTGGGGTGTCTGTAGTAGACCCTCACCATTAAATCCCTCTGCCTATGGCCCCCTTGTATCTTGACCTAGAGCACTTAAGCTTGCCCCTCCTCTGGCAGAGAATGTGTATTGCTCCTTGACATAGAGCGCCACACCCCCACCTTTCCTTCCTTCTCTATCCTGCCTGTAAAGCCTATAGCCCCTAATGCTAACTGCCCAGTCCTGGTATGAATCCCACCACGTTTCTGTAAGCCCTATTATGTCTGGGTTTGAACTGGATATTCTGAGGGTGAGTTCCTCCTGGTTGTTCCCCATACTATGAGCTTTGATATATAGGCATTTAAAGCCCTTGCATAGCTGCATGTGCCACCCCCCGCCCAATCTGGGAGACTGTCTGGACCCCTCTTTCTTACCTGGGCACTCCTTGCATTTGTCACCTGTCTTGCTCAGGTTGTGTCTCCACGTCTTCCTGCAGCCCCCTCCCCCAGTGAGGCTAGTTTAAAACTCGCCGTATGAAAACAGCCAACCTGGAAGAGAAGACACGCTTGCCTTTAGGAGAGAGGTTGGGCCCATCCCGCCCCAGAGAGTCCCCCTCCTAAGCTATGTGATGCATGCAGCTGCGCAGGCATGCCTGACAGCGCAGCATGAGTGCACCTGTGCAGCCGTGCACACCATGCAGTTTAGTGGGAATGCTGATCCTGGTAGGAATTATGAGCCAGGGACTCATAAAAACAAAAGTGCTTCTTGCTTTCAGAATGGATCAGATTTGAGAAAGCACCAGTGTTGCCAGCCATGGCTATTTCATAGATTTCATAGATTTCATAGACATTAGGGCTGGAAGGGACCTCAGAAGATTATCGAGTTCAGCCGCCCACCCAGAGGGCAGGAAGTCAGCTGGGGTCATAAGATCCCAGCAAGATAAACATCCAATTTGCTCTTGAAGGTGTTCAATGTAGGTGCTTGAACCATCTCTGATGGTTTTAAAAGGCCCAGGCCAAACTGCAAAAATTTGGCTAAAGCAAAAGACCCCAACGCCTTTTTCTGAGTGACTATAAAATAAGCTTTTGCAGAGGTGATAATCAACTTAGCCAACAGAGTAAAGGAACCAATCAACATGTCCAGCTAAACCAGTAATGAGATCCAATTAAGCATAAGGCCTGAAAGGAGATGTTGTAAAAGACCTTGCATTAAATACTTAAAAAATACTATATCTTAACTTTATCTCAGTGGTAGTAGTGATTGATATAACCAAATGTATTAGATGCTGGTTTACTATAACAGATATATGTTTTGTCAAGTTCCTTAGGTAAGTTGTAAAAACAAAGGAGCCTTGTCAGTGAAGATGATAAACTAAGGTGAAGGAGAAACAGGACAGTGTTGAACCACATTCCACAGTCACAGGGAAGGAAATAAAGAATCCTCCCCTCCAGAAGTGTAACTTTCACAGGAACATGAGTCCCAACTACTTGAAACATTCAAAGTCCACAAGAGATCTGATTCAGTTCAGTCCCCAAAGTTGCAGTGAAATAAATATAAATAATTTATTATATTATTGTAATAAGGTATCTATAAATATAAGGTATAGGCTGGAGGGAAATTTGGAGAACTTAGGAAATTTGAGAAGACTGACAGCAGTCTGTATGCTACCCTCTTCCTTACTCTTGAGACTGTTTAGCTACATATTTTTAGAAGAAATATCTAAATATTTTTGGGATCAGGAACTTAATGGAGTCATCTGTAAAGTGTTTCTGGCAACTTTCTTCACTTATGAAAGAATTTTTTTCTTTAAATAGATATGCATCCTGGGTATAAGTTCCTCTTTATAAGCACAGCTATAAAGAGGAACATTTCTGAACCTCACTCACTAAAATATTCACAGCACAATGCTGGTTTTCAGTTTTTGCCACAGGCTAGTCCCACTTTTTCCAAAATCATTTCCTTTGAGACACCCCAAATCATAGGACTGTCACTGAGAAACAGATGGACACAATTCACAGGAAAGTTCCTCTTTATCATAAACTCCTCTCCCTGTAGCCTTTGCTTCCCCTTATTTTGGCACTTTATCTTTTTAAAAAAATCATTATTCCTGTTTTCCATGGGTACATGCATTATTTACTGGTGAGGTGCATGTGTATTCAGTACTAGTTTCTGCATTAGAACTGATCAAGTGGAGCATGGCAACAGGTCAAAAATGTATCAACTTCCAATCCATTTACTATTAGAAAAATCTCACAAGCTTAAAATTGCTTTCAAATATCAGACCATTAGCTAGTTTATGTCTGTATAACAACATATCCTAACAGGGCATATCTTCATGTGCAATTCATGGACGTATGTACATGAGATGCTACATCACCATAGTGACAAGCTACATCACCATAGTTCATTGCTACAGTGACATAACATCACCGGGCATGACCTATGATGCCAACACTACTGCACAGTAGCTGCTAAAAAAAGCTGCTTGAGGAAATGCTAAATGACTGAGTAGTAAAAAGTGCACAGTCAGTTGCACATGTAGACATGCCCACTGTTACTAAATAAACTCTAGTGCAATTCAAGCCAAAATAAACTAATCCAGACATCAATATCTACATGTGTGTTTAAGCACAGTAATTTACTCTTCTGTCAGATAGTACTTGTGTCTGATGGAACTATCCAATGGTACAGTAAATTAGTCTACACCATCCTAATTACTGTGCACATGTAGACAGTGACACTTTACTGCACAGCAAATTAGTCTACTGTGTAATAAAGTGCATGTGTAGATGGACCTACAATTATACCAGTATATGCCAGGTGAGGATCTAGATTTCTGTATTTTCTAAGACTTGCTGGGCCAAGCTTTAATATAAATGGTGGAGTAAGGTATATGATGTTATCCACTTGCATGTAATAAACATTCTGGGAAGATCATTGCCAGGAAAAAAGATAATGAGAATAGAAAAGTAAAACAGAAAGTAATCCACATTGATTTAAGCTATGAAGGGAAAGGCTTTGGCCAGTCAAGTTCCAAAGTGTGTTGCTTTACAAAGGCACAGTCAGACAAGTGTGCGCATATGGTACGCAGCTCTGCAGACCTGTCTATAGTACCACACATTGCACACATCACACATGCAGGCGTTTCTCACACCACTAATTTGCTGCACAAGTGGGTTTTTTTACATTGGGAATTTCTGGTATCAAAAAAAAAAGTAGGGTGGCACATGTGGTAACAGCTTGTACCATCTGAAACCAGAGCCTGATCAGTGCAAGTGCTGTCCCCAGCCTCCTCTACCCTACTTGGGGCAACTTGCCAGGTTCAACAATTTGTGTATACAGGTGTTCCCTGGGGACAAGTAGCAAAGGGACAACTGTGTGCTGCTGCTATTTCTCCCCAGGGAAATGCACATGCACATTTGTTGGAACATATCCCAACTGTTTATAAAATTGTTTTCAGGCAGCTTGATTTAAATAAAAAGTTGTCCAAATTCAGAGGTCAATTAAAAGGTGCTTTAATCAGGCCTTTATTAGTGTAAACAAGTATAACATACTAAAACCTGAATCAAAACCTATTGGCTAGGGACAGAAGTTACACATAAACTGGTTTAAGTCATCAGAAACTGGTTTAAACCTGTAACAGAATAGAAGCTCAGTGCAAATAAACCAGCATCAAAATGGTTGAAACTGGTTTAAGATAAATGTGGTTGAATGTAGTATCAGACTTAACTGATTTGAGTCAAATTGGTTTATGAAAATTTTGTCCCAGATGCCTTCCTGATTCAAGTTAAATCAGAGTCCCCCAGCATCCCACCATGCTTTCCAGCCCTGAGCCAGGCTGAGCTGGGCTGTCTGCTCCAGCACAGTACAGCTGGGGGGTGGAGAAGAGAGGCAGGGACTGCCTCTGTGCTCCCTCCAGGAAAACCCTATCTGCGGTCTGGGACAGGAAGGAGGCTTAAACCCCACTTCCCCTGAGTATAAAGCTGCCCTGCCCTGACAAAGTTACAGTTGGCTGCAACTGTGGACTACAAATCCTAGAGGCAAGTGGAAGTAGGAAGAAGAAGTGATGAGCACCCCTGCAGAGTCCTGCTTCTGTGATTCTGGACTGCAAATCCCACAAGCATCAGGGACAGAAGGAAGAGTAAGTGCCAGAGATCTGTGCTGTAGTGTCCCCCCAGCTTCTGGTCTGAGCCACTGCAGGCATGTGACTGCATTTTCTGAATCAAAGGTAAATTTGCATCCAGTTTTTTCTCAGTTCAGTCTTTGCAGCTTAGACTAACCTGCAGCTTAGACTAACCTGCAAAGACTGAATTGATTCAGCCTTGGGCTTTTTGACTCTCTGTACTTAGCCACTGAGGTAAATGGAAGCCTTATCACTGACTCCAGTGGGGTTTAGCATATATCCTAAGAGAAAACAAGATGACAGGACAAGAAAACCCACTGAGGGGAATAGCTATTTGATAAACTAGGGGGTCTTCCACTAATTTCAAATTCCTCCAGTTTCTGGGCAGAGGGTGAATGGGGTAGTTTAAGACAACCAATTATGGATATGTTTAAGCCCCTGTCAAAGTCGTGATTGTTGCTCATGTATACCCAAGTGAGTTTTGATTAGCTAGCTAGGGTAATAACAACATATTTGTAGAATCACAGAGCTCAACACAACTACGCTGTGACAGAAAACAGAGCAGAGAAGCATGTTATGCACTCAGGAAGTTAAGCTTGCTCTGAGCCCTATGCTGCCACAGCTACAGTGCTATCAGTACCTAAACTAAATTGACATAGTGGGTGCATCTACACAAGACACTACATCACTATAGCAATGAACTATGGTGATGTAGCTCATTCCTATGGTGACATAGAATTGGCGGGCACTGACCATGATGCCACCACTACTGGGCAGTAGGTTCAAAAATGACCCATGCACTGCCCAGATTCAGCAGTCATTTGGTACTGGCTTTAACTGTGCAGTACCAACTGTGCAGTTAGGGGCATGTGTAGACATGCCCATTGATAACACTGTAGCAGTGGTGCTATCCTAGTTCAGAGAAGATGACATAGACGCAATCACACAGTTGTATTGAAGTATAAACGTTCTGTAACTGTTTGCAGGGTCAGGCATGTTTAAATTTGTCCATACTATGGAAAAATACTATGGAACCTCACCTTCCTGCTTCTAGCACCGTCTACCCTCTAGGATCCATAGCATCTATCTGTTATCCCCCAGTTAGGCTCTACAGTCTTAACACTGTTCTATAGCACCACTGTGAAAGGATGAAAAAATGTACATTTAAAATGCAATTAATTGACATCCGCAAACACCCAAATATCCTATATGCTATGTTACAGGTATTTCCATGTCACAACAGGGCAGAGAGGCTGCTAAGGAAGAGGCCTCAAACAGACATCCATACATGGCCTATGCCCAAGATTTCAGTAAGTTTTAACCAGAATAGGAGAAGAAAGAACCTGTGAAAATTAAGGTTTCTGGATAGTCTAAACTTTAATTCCCAGCCCTTATGTTTGGATTTTTTTTTTTTTTTTTTTTTACTTAAATGTGAATTGTCTTGGCTTATATCATTTGGGTTGGCAATAACTACAGTGTTCTTGAAATTAATTTTATCTTAAATTACAGATATGTATTTTCAATGTCAGTTCTCTTTCAATAGAGTTTTTGTCTTGGTATAGATGGATTTAATCACCACCGTATTAGTCCAGGTTTATCTTGGTATAAAGCCATTGAAACCAATTGATTTAGACTGCTGGAAAATGAATAACCCTGCAGTGAATCCAACCCAGAATATCAGCTTACTCAATGTACTCTCATTTATCCTTCTCTATCTGTATATTTTTCCCATCACAATCAGATATTTTCACAGACTTAAACTAATTTTCTCAAGTTACCAGAGAGATTTCCTGCTTTCTATAGATATACTATGTATCTGTTTCAGTTTTTCAATTCAGGACCTTCCTTGAGGTTTCATAAACATTCTCCTTTTATCTGCATTGATTTGATCTTATGCTTTGTGTATGCTTGAGACTGCACCCATTTTATCATTTATTCTGCTAATAAAGCTTTCTCTCTGACTTCTCTACTTAGAGTGACTTATTTTTCCCTTGAGTAATGTAATATAATACCTAATTTGTATAAACTGGAAAAGTAGAATATCAAGGCCACTGTATCTCAGTTTAAGTTGAACAGAATTCAACATCTACATGGATAAATATGTGGTGAAATGAGCAAATTTCACCTTTTAAAGCCATTCATCTTTTCCTCACATCTGAAAACCTTGGAGCAAAAGAAAGAATAGTTTCTAGGAAACTAAATCCCATGTTCTTCTATGCAGTAGGTGATAAAGTGCTGATGCTTAAAATTCTGGTACATTTACAGTCTGCAGCCCAGGGTCCACAGGAAAAGTCAGAGGAGGCTGAAGACTGCTTATCTCAAATGCCAACAGCCTCAAGGGACCAAGACTGCAGTCAATGATCAATGCATATGATGTCCTTACTATATGCTCCTCTAGACCAGCAGAAAACAGAATGTGATGTATCAGATTATCAAACAGCACTTTTTTGGTTGAGTTCATGCTCTCCATCTAAAAAAAATGTATGGCTAGTTTCTGGCAGTGCTAACTGCAAAGAGGCCACAACACACTAAAGCACCTGATCCTAACTCTACACAACTGGATGGAATGTTAGCATATCATCCTACAGCAACATACCCAAGTTGACCTAGAAATAAGGAGTATGAGAGAGACACTTGGTCATCAAGTCCAGCCCCTTGCTATCACAGCAAGAGAAATATAATCCAACTTCCCTTTTCACCTCAAAACTCGAAACCACCATCACATCATTTCCATCTGAACTATAAAAGAACTTCAGACCCTAATCCCTCTAGTACCCAATCCAGGGCATTTTTACATGCTCCCTAAAATCCACAAACAAGGGAACTCTGGAAGACCTATCATTTCCAACCATGGAATCCTAATGGAAGAAATATCAGGTTTCATCAAATCCATCTGAGAACCACTCATCAGCCAAAGACTGAGTTTTATCCAAGACAACAAACTTTCTGCAAAAACTCAAAAACATAGACCACCTTCCCAACAATACCCTCCTAGCCACCATGGATGTCACTAGCTTATACACCAACATCCCACACCAGGATGGATCCAAACCTGCCTCACATATCTACAAGAACGAGATTACAACTCAGAGTACAGACCATGGGCACAGTTATGGGCATCAAAATGGCCCCACAATATGCCAAACTTCTTATGGCCTACCTAGAAGAAGAATTGCTCAAAAACTACACCATCAAACCCATCCTATACTTGAGATATATATATGACATCATTTGGACTGAAACCCTGCAGTCTCTGATTGATTTCCACCAAAAATTCAACAATCATTACCCCTTCATTAGACTGTCACTTAAATACTCTAACACCACCATTTCCTTTTTGAACACCATTATCAATATCTAAAATGGTAAAATACAAACCACCATCGTACAAGAAACCTTCAGACCAACACACAAATATACTCAGAGCCATCAATCACACCAAGAAAACTAATTTACATCAAAGCTCTCTAATACCACTGAATTTGCACCAAGGATAATACCCATGATCACCACCTCATGAATCTCAAAAGGGCCTTTATGCAACAAGGACACTCCTCAGAAGAGATGGATCATACTTTTGAAAGAGTCACCTGGACACCATGCAAAGATTTGCTGCAGTACAAAAGAAAATCCCCACAAATTGCACACCATTAGTAATGACATAGCCCGCTTCCCTGGAACCTACATGGAAAATCCTCAAACAATTGCAACTCATACGAGAAGAAGAGCCAATTCTTAAAGAGATCTTTCCAGAACCACCCATCCTAGCCCTTAAACAAGCACCAAACCTTGCTAACCTCATCACCAAAAGCAAAAACTCCCTATGACCCAAAATACATCTAATGGATCCAGACCATGCCAAGACAAGAAATGCAAAACTTGTCAACACATCTCCACCACCCCCACAGTAACCACATCCCACAACAGAACCATCACCATTCCTGTTATATATCTTATCCAGTGCACCAACTGTCCTGATGGAAAATATGTAGGAGAAAGCGAACAATGACTGTGCACCAGAATGAATGCAAACTGAAAATCTGTCAAAGGCACAAATATCCAAATACCTCTGGGTGCACACTTCTCACAAGACAATCACTCCCTCTCCAATTTCTCAGTTCTAATCCTCAAAGGGGACTTACAAAACACCATTTATAGATGAACCTATGAACTTCACTTCATAAACCTACTGGATACAAAAAATCAAGAACTTAATATAGACATTGGATTTATGTCACATTACAACCTACCTGACATCCAATTCACTAGGTACCTGCCTGACCTTACCATTTACACTTTTTTCCCACCATTCCTCCCCTCCTTCTCTACTCTTTGTCATCCTAATTTCCAGCTTTTTACTTTTTCATAGACTGCCCCTCTTCTGGCCCAATTCAGAAGCCAAATCTCTGAATCCAAATTAAATCACTAAAAGTTTAAAACTTTCTGAATCAATTCAGAGACTCTGAATCAATTTTAAAAAGATTCAGTGATTCAGAGATTTGGAAGGCACTCTTTCAAGAGAAACAGAAACTTAGAAGAAGGAGGAGGAGCAGGACAGGAGGGGGAGCAGGGGGGGAAGAACTGATAGCTCTAGCTGGCAAGTGAGTGTGATTTCTCCCTGACTGCCCTTCTAATCACAGTGTCTGGGGGATGGACATAGAAACAGGATAAAAGCCTCTGTCTGCAGGCTTTTCTGTCTCAGAACCCCCTGAACCTATCACCTTGACAGCTGGCAGGCTTTGTGGCCACATGAGGACCTAGCAGACCTTCAGTTACCCCTCCTCAACCCTCTCCCCCCCATGCCTTAACATACACAGAAAACCACACATCATGAATTTTGTTTGTCAGCAGCTTGAGGTGCAGTTTCCCAGAAATCCCTGCACCTATCTCCTTGAATCTTGGCAGATTACATTTGCTGAGCAGGGGCTGCCATCTTTGTAAGTTTCATCTTAATCAGCCAGAAAAGGACAAAACTATAGATATTTCATTGACTCCCCATTATACTCTATGGCCGAATCTCCAAATCTCTCCAAACCGGTGCTGAATCTTCCAAAGCCAATTTAGCCAAATTCATTCAAAAATGTGATCTGAATATCTGAATCATATTGATGGCCTCCAAATTGGCCAAAACCAAATCAAATAGTTCTCTATTCACACAGGCCTACCCAGCACTACCGCCACCCACCCCAAGTGTAACCCTGTTCCAGATCTCCCACTGAGAAAAGGCTGGCACAGATCACAGCCCCAACCCACAGCAGGAAGTCCGCCCTTGCCCCATGTACAAATCCATGGGGTACATGCCCACCTCCCCTGGAGATGAACACAGTGACAGGGCACCACCTCCGCCTTCCCACCTTCCCATGCCCCCTGGATGACCTGCCCACAGCTCCAGGGTCACATTCACTACCCTGGCTGTGCAGCACCTGCCCCTGCCCCACTCTCTCCCTCCCCATGGGGTCCTTGATCTGCCACCCCATGACCCTTCCCTCCCCTCTGTCCCTTCCCCCCTTACCAGCCAGATGCTGCTCTCCACACTGCCAGGCTGCATTCCTGGTCATGTGCAAGCTGTGCCCATGCACACACACATGGCATTTATTGGTGATATTATCAGCTATGCCAGCCAAAAAAAAGCTGATTGCCAATAATGTTAATTTTCCATTTATTGGTGTTGTTTACATTTGTGACCTATATATTGTTGCACCTCTAGTTATTACTAGGTACTAAACTTAATTTACTATAACCACAGCATATTAATACATGTGTAGACATGCCGAGTATCACCCTATTCTAATTTCTAGCCTACATGTATTTGAAGCTAGGTATATGTATATGTTCATATGTCACTGCTATCCTTTATCCTAATAGTGTTTTACTTCCCTAGTGTTTACCTTCCTGATATATATTTAGACACCAATCATTTCCCTAAGCTCTTTCATCTCCTGTAATAAGATAGGTTTTCCTTTTCCCTGATCATTGTCTTTCTTTGCACCCATTCCAGATTGAAATAACCTTTCTTGGACATAAATGATCAGACATGCATGTAGTATTCCAGGTGTGGTCTCAGCAGCCCCTTGGACAATGGTACCTTCTTACACTAACTAAATGAAAATACTAAATTTTATGTGTCTTAGAAATGAATTTTGGTTGTCTTTTTTCACAGCCATACCACATTGGTGTCTTATACTTATTCTGTAATTGAGTGATATACTAAAGATTTTTCTTCCTCCTGATTTCTAACTAGATAGCTCCCAGATTATAGGGGAAAAAAAGTTATTGGTCTGAACTGCATGACCTTTCACTTTGTACTATTAAGTTTTATCCTATTCCTATTACTCCAATGTTTAAGGTCATCCAATTCTTGTTGCATGATACTATGCTTCTTCTTCCAGCAAAAATTCTTGGCACATACCTGTTTTGTATTTTTGATGTCTTCCATGGGTTACACTGTATGATCTTTAAGTAAAGTCAATGGAAAGACTGGCTTCTTTAGACTTTAGACCTCATTGAAGCATTGCTCAGAACATTGCTTACATAAATATTTCTGCTAAAGCATTGACCTGCATAGGTCTTACTAGAGCTGTGACTGATATGCAAACTGCTTACACAAGCTTAAGCCAGAATATGCACATACAGGTTGGAACTAGACAGTTCAGGACAACAACATAAAATGTACAAGATGTGCAGTAGTGAAAAGGTGTGATTGAGATGGCACCACAGGCATTAGGTGGTGAAGTACTGAAATGATTAGGATGTGGGCAGTGGGGTTCCACAGGGCTCGGTCCTCAGGCCTACACAGTTCAACATCTTCATCAGCAACTTGGACAAGGGGGTAAAAAGCACCCTGTTCAAATTTGCAGACACAAAGATGTGGGAGGATGTAGGCATGCTAGAAGGGAGGAATAGGCTGCAATTGGACCTAGACAGGTTACAGGGGTGGGCAGATGAGAACAGGATGGCTTTCAACACTGATAAGTGCAAGGTGCTTCACCTGGGGAGGAAGAACCAGCAGCATACCTACAGGCTGGGGAACTCCCTTCCCATCAGTGCAGAGACAGAAAAGGATCTTGGAGTCAAAATGAACATGGGCCGACAGTGGGGGACACGGTCAGGAAGGCCAACTGTACCTTGTCATGCATCCACAGATGCATCTCAAGCAGATCCAAGGAGGTGACCCTCCCCCTCTATGCGGCACTGGTCAGGCAGCAGTTGAAGTACTTCGTCCAGTTCTGGGCACCGCACTTCAGGAGGGATGTAGACAACATGGAGAGGGTCCAGAGAAGGGCCACTTGCATGATCAGGAGGCAGCATGGCAGGCCATATGAGGAGAGGGTAAGGGAACTGAACCTGCTCACCCTCCACAAGAGAAGGCTGGGGGGGGATCTAGTGGCTGTTTACAAACTAGTCAGAGGGGACCAGCAGGCACTGGGGGAGTCCCTGTTCCTCCGAGCTCTACCAAGAGTGACTAGAAATAACAGTCACAAGCTGGCAGAGGGTAGATTCAGTCTAGCCATCAGGAGGTACTACTTCACTGTCAGGGTGGCTAGGATCTTGAACCAACTTTCAAGAGAAGTGGTGCTAGCTCCTACCCTGGGGGTCTTTAGGAGGAGGCTAGATAAACACCTTGCTGGGGTTGTTTGACCCCAGTACTCTTTTCTGCCATGGCAGATGGTCAGACTTGATGATCTGCTCAGGTCCCTTCTAACCCTACCAACTATGAAACTATGGGAGCACAGAATGATAACACATGGATCAGGATGTATGACAGAGTGACAGGTATAATACAGCCCAAGATACCAACGGAATGCATGCACATCTTCTTTAAAACGTGTTTTGCTAAATGTTCAGACTTTTCTAATCACTGTTCTTCTCTTATCAATGTGGGTTGATTTATATATAAGAGAAGTTGGGAAACTGGGAACCAGGTAGGGGTGTCAAATTCACCTTATATCCCAGACAAGTTCCAGATCACAGGGATACTTGAAGGTCATGTCCAGGCTGCTGCAATGGAAGCAGGTCTGGCTCCAGACTAGAGCATGTGGCAGTGGCAGGAGCCCCAGTCCTGGATTAAATGATATGGCAGTAGCAGCTCTGGTTCCCAACCAGAGAACATGGAAGTGGCTCCAACCCATGCCACATGTCCCATGTGAGAGTCATAGCTGCCACTGCCACATGTCCCCAGCCATGCCAGTGGCTCTGGCTACAGGATACAGCATGTGGCAGGGGCCAGCAGCCAGGGATGTAAGGCTGAAGCAGTTATTAAAGCTGCGTGAAACTGCGCCGTTTCATTTTGGCTTCCATTTCACCATTTTGATGGGACAGCGTTTCATTTTGAGTTTCATTTCATTTTGAAAGCACTGTTCTGTTTTGGTTCATTGAAACTGTTTCGCAGTTTTGATGCTTTTTCTACATTTTGTCCATAGGTTATAATGAGGATTCATGAAACTGCCTATACATTTGTCATTTTTTGCAAGATTTAGATGACAACAGAAAGGACGGTAGCCTCTTCTAAGGGCATGAAGCCAAGTTTCAAGGAGATAGGTACAGGGGTTTCTGGGAAACTGCATCTTAAAATCTAGAAAGTAAAACTCGTATCACCTTATAAGTCTGAAGGCACAGAGGGGGGGAAACAGCAGGTATGGTAGCCCCCATGGAGTCCACAAAACCTGCCACATTTCAAGGAGATAGGTGCAGGGGTTTCTGGGAAATTGCACCTCAGGCTGCTGACAAGCAAAACTCATGACATGTATGACTGTGTGTGTGTTAAGGTGCACCCTCACTGATACAGAGGCCTCTATATGATATGGTAGTGTTCCCTCCTTCCCTACAGCCTCATCCCAGTCCACCACTTTAAATAACAACAGGTAATAATCACTTAGTAACCAGCACAGTAGTACCATCAGCATCTCAGGCAGCCAAACTATCACAGAGCCTTTCTTTCCTCTCCTTCAGGAGCTTCTTCTCCAGCAGCTGCCAGAGAACTCTCCCTGCCAGCCCTGGCCTTGGGACTTAGATGCAGGGCCCTGCATCCTTCCAGTTAGCTGACCAGGGGCAGGTGCTAGGGGTGTTGATCTAAAGGCATGGCACTGGCAGACAAGGTTCTTTAGATCAATCTAAAATTTTGCCACCTGTTTCATTTCAATGCTGTTTTGACTTGTTTCAAGCTCATTTTAAGCTGACACAGTAGTTTACAGTGTATTTTGTACAGTTGCTGTCATCTGGATGAGTACCTACCTAGCCACTCCCTAAAACTTGAGATGGCACCTTCTCTAGAGTCTAACACCTGTTAGTCATGTGCTGGTAGCCAGCTAAGTTTTCATGACTTAAATACAGATATATACTTACATGCCAGAAATCCCAAGGGTTTTGCAGCTGGGGACTATGACCTGGTGCCAATGTGGCAAGCCTATCTTTGTTATGGGTTTTCAGGGAACACTGTGCATGTTTTCAATTTCTCCAGCCTGTGTATGCCCATTTATCCATTGGCCTGACATGGTGTCTGCCTTGAAGGCTGTCACGAACAGAGTTTTAGAAACCAATTAATCCTTGCTGTTCCCCTGGACCATTTTTCAAATGCAATATCTACTCTAACTACAAGCCAATTCCTAAAAGCAAATCTCTAAATATCATTTTCTAGCTATCAACTACCTATCTGGCTCTTGAAAGGTACAGAAAAATGATGATAGAAACAAATAGTAAGGCTGCACTCAACATTCCCAAGCCTGTTCCAAATTAACAATTTTAATATGATTATAGAAGCTTTAAAATGTTTTATTTTAATAAAAACTTTTTGAGGATCATTTCATTCAACACTCATTAAACTGAAGGGCTGGGGAAACAAGGAGTGGAATTCTGTTATCTTTGTGTAATGGAGAATTTTGGCACTTATACCTAAGTTGTAGTTCCAGTTCTCCTGAAGCACAGACATGTAAGCATCTGCATATAAACTGAGCATGCACAGTATGGTGTGCATGGAAAGCTGATTATATTTCTACATAGCTGTAGCTACAAAAAATCAGGTGTAGTCAGTACTTTCTTACAGTTCAATCAATAAACAGAGTTCATATTGACTTTGGTGAGAACTACTTGTGCAGAAGGAATGCAAACCTAAGCCCAGTTACTGATTCATTAATAATGTTTGTTTAAACAATATAAGTGTAGCAGGGCACTAAGGTGCCTGCTACTGACAAGTAGTAACATGGGCTCAGCTGCCCGTCACCAGGGCAGCACAGGTGTGGGTTGCCAAGACAACCAGTCTGGTCAGATGACCGGAAGGGGGCAGGGCCTGGCCTTTATAAACAAGCCAGGTTCAGGCCAGAGGTCAGTTCCCCTCTGGCAATAGAAGAAGTGGGAGCTCTGCAAGAGCAAGCAGAGCAGAACACAACAGAGAAGCCTGATGGTCTGAGCAGTGTCTGCCCAATGATACTGGGCGGAGGAAAACCCTGGTAGGGATATGAATGGAGCTATGGATAGCCAGTCGGCTTGGACTTTATGTTATAACACAGGAGTGTGAGATTTTGTTTTGTGGTTGTTGTATAAGACCAGAGGACCGGGCAAGGCTGTAGGGGTGGAGGAGGCCTCACAGGAGCTCCCCAGCAGTGGGGGCGTTCCTAGCGCTGGAGAGAGCGCTGCGTTTTGGGGTGTCCCGACCCCGGCCCCAGTATGGGCAATCTCAGGAAGAGCCTAGTCTGGGCGCATGCAAGAAGCCCCAGTGGGGCATAAGACCCGAGAAGGCAGGTCTGGGGACAGGTAAGGCTGAGGCCGCCTGAGCCCCGTTGTGAGGAGCCCAGTGGGTATAAGAACCCAGGAAGGGGGTCTGGGGGCCAGTTAAGGCCAAGGCCACCTGAGCCCCAATTTGCAGGAAGCGCGAGCAAGGCCCCAGTGCGGGCGGGGAGCGCAAGGCACAGGCCCTGGTGAGGGCTGCGAGGCCCATGGGGAGCGCAAGGCACAGGCTCTGGTGAGGGCTGTGGGGCCCAGTGCAGGGCAACAGTACAGAGGCAAGGCCCCAGGGAGGGCGAGAGCCGTGAGGCAAGACAGGCGGGCGCGGAGACGAGTCCAGGGACCCGTAAGGGCACGGGCGACTGTGGGACTCGCGTACAGCCAAAAAGGTCAGAGTGCACCGGGCGGTTAGACCGAGCCAGGATACATCCAGGCCATGCCAAAGAGGGTAGAAAGGCAGCCTCCCTTGAACATATTAACACCAAAGACGTGGCGGGCGAGATAAAGAGGGTGCATTTAAACCAGATTTGGCACGGTAGGTAGGGGCGCTAGGGGAGGTCACGGCACCCCTAAGGTCATCCTGCCACAATAAGCTACATTTGCAGTTGGCTTCCCTAATTATATACTCACTATACTTGTGAATGCATCTGTTTTGTAAGCACAAATGAAGCAGTTAGTCACAAATAGTTGAATGTTGCACTACTAAGTGCAAAATTACCATGTAATTTCCAGGTGTTCATGATAAAGAGATGCACCAGCAAATATTATGTCCCATTATGGAAATCTGCATATTACACTATATTTTACTTCAGTGCTGTAACTCATGTCCATACCAAAAAACAGTCTAAACATCATTATAAGATATGTAACAGATCTGGTGGCTTCTGTTACTTTAAGGAGAAGAATGGCAGCTAGAGAGGCCAGGCACTGACAAAACCCTGCTGTTTAGGCAGAGGAAAGGCCCATAAGGGTAAATGGTTGCACCTGCCATTAGTCAGGGTTTATCTGCTTAGAGCAAGCTCCCTACGAGGGAATAGGCAGCTCGAGACCTGAGGCCATGACTGTTTATTTCAGGCTTAGCAGCCCAAAGCCCACAGGGCAGCACCTAACTGGAGCAACAGGAGACAACTATAGCAGGAGTTCTAGGTCACAACAGCAATCAGTCATCAGGCCCTAAGGAGCAAACATCTGTGGGTGTTTAGTGAGACATCTGACCCAAAGAGGGACAGGCTTGAAGCATATAAGCTCAAGGCCCTGAGCTGGTCAGCCAGGCTGGCCCTCCAAGTTGCTGGATAAAGAGCTCCAGGCCAGGGAGACTTCAGGGGAGTGTCAGGCAGACTTTAGGGCCATTCCCAGAACTACTAGGCAAATATTTGTGCCTTACAAAAGGACCACAAACCTGGGTAGGGGGAAACCAGGCTGCAAGACAGTGAGTTATTGCTGTTGTTGACTATACAAGAACAGCAGGTGGAGTAAGTAAAGTTGAAGCCAGTGGGCTAAAGTTTCAGTTTTCATTTTGATTGGTGGTTTGAGTGGAACTGGGGGGTGGTTTCTGGAGGTCCCATAAGTGTCCCAGGGGAACATGATCACTTTGATCCCTGCTGGGGAAGCAGGCTCAGAGAGAGTTGAGATAAGTGGGAGAGGCACTGGGGTTCTCAAGGGCAAGGGAACTCAGTGCCCAAGATGACTGGTCGTTCCTTAAGGAGACGATACTCAGGGCCCAAGGGGTGACTATCCCAACAAAAAGCAAGGGGGGCAGGAGTGCCCAAAAGCCCCCCTGGCTCACCAAGGCCATCCGGGAATGCCTGATTGCCAAAAAGGCGGCGTACACCTGGTGGAAGGGGGGTTCTATCTCCAAAGAGGAGTACACCTCCTCTG
Organism: Crocodylus siamensis; assembly: GCF_052110815.1. Classification (NCBI taxonomy): domain Eukaryota; kingdom Metazoa; phylum Chordata; order Crocodylia; family Crocodylidae; genus Crocodylus; species Crocodylus siamensis. The sequence goes on from NC_143395.1 coordinate 121,422,885, forward strand.
CTCGGGCCTGTAGGGGGGCTGTCAGGAAAGCTAAGGCGGACATAGAGCTAGGACTTGCATCCAAAATCAAAGATAACAAAAAGTCCTTTTTCAAATATATAGAGAGGATGAAGAAAGTACCGGGAAATGTGGGGCCCCTGCAAGATCCTCTGGGCAATCTGGTGGTTGCGCCAGAGAAGAAAGCAAACCTTTTTAACACAGTCTTCACCTCTGTTTTCTTGGGCAGAGACCAGGACTTCCCCACTGTGATGCAAGACAGACTCAAGGAGAACACCTCCAGACCTCAGGTTGGGGAGGACCGGGTTAGAGAGCTTCTGGAGGGGCTGGATGTGTTCAAATCAGTGGGTCCAGATGCTCTCCACCCCAGGGTGTTGAGGGAGCTAGCAGAGGTTATTGCAGGGCCCTTGGCATGGCTTTAAGAGCGCTCATGGTGCTCAGGCCAGGTGCCAGATGATTGGAAGGTAGCCAATGTGGTCCCCATCTTTTAAAAGGAAGGAGGGGTGACCCAGGCAACTATAGGCTCATCAGTCTTACTCAATCCTAAGGAAACTCTTTGAGAAGATCATCATGGAGCACTTCTGTGATGGGCTGGCCTCAGAGATGATGCTTAAGGGCAACCAGCATGGTTTCATTATGGGGAGGTCATGTCAGACCAACCTGATTGCCTTTTATGATCAGATCACAAAAGCCTTGGATGCAGGTGTTGCTGTGGATGTAGTCTTTCTGGACTTCAGCAAGGCCTTTGACACTCTCTCCCACCCCATCCTCATTAAAAAATAGGGTGACTGTGGTATTGATGCCTACACAGTCAGATGGATTGCAGATTGGTTGAAGGGTCGCACTCAGAGGGTGGTGGTGGATGGGTCATATTCAACCTGGGAAGAAGAGGGCAGTGGAGTCCCCCAGGGCTCAGTCCTTGGGCCCGCGCTGTTCAATCTCTTTATCATTGATTTGGACAATGGGGTGAAAAGCAACCTGTTCAAATTCACTGATGATACCAAAATTTGGGGTGAGATTAGCACACTAGTAGGGAGGGAAAGACTTCAGCAAGCCTTGGATAGGTAACAGGGGTGGGCTAGCAAAAACAGGATGCACTTCAACACTGACAAGTGCAGAGTGCTGAACTTGGGCAGTAGTAACTGGCAGCACACTTATAAGATGGGAAACTCCCTTCTTGAGAGCACGGAGGCAGAAAGGGATCTTGGAGTCATTATTGACTCCAAGATGAACATGAGCCGACAATGTGAGGTCACGGCTGGCAGGGCTAACCGGACCTTGTCGTGCATTCACAGGTGCATCTCTAGCAGGGCCAAGGAGGTGATCCTCCCCCTCTATGTGACACTGGTCAGGCCACAGCTTAAGTACTGTGTCCAGTTTTGTGCGCCCTACTTCATGAGGGATGTGGACAACACTGAGAGGGTCCAGAGGAGGGCCACCTGCATGATCCGGGGACTACAGGGCAGACCCTACAATGAGAGACTGTGGGACCTGAACTTGTTCAGCCTTCACAAAAGAAGGCTGAGGGGGGACCTGCTGACAGTGTATAAACTTACCGGGGGGGACCAGAAGGATTTGGGAGAGAGCTTGTTTCCCCTGGCGCCCCCTGGCATAACAAGGAATAACGGCCACAAGTTGTTGGACAGTAGGTTTAGATTAGACATTCGTAAGAACTACTTCACAGTTAGTGTGGCTAGGATCTGGAACCAACTTCCAAGGGAAGTGGTGCTGGCTCCTACCCTGGGGGTCTTTAAGAAGAGGCTTGATGCCTACCTGGCTGGACTCATTTGAGTGCAGTCTTTTTCTCCTGCCCTGGCAGGGGTTCAGACTTGAAGATCTATAAGGTCCCTTCCGACCCTACTTCTATGATTCTATGAAGATTGTAGGGCCCCAGAACCCAGAGAAGGGCAGAGTATGGGACACCAGAGCCCAGAGCAGAGCTCAGTACCCAGAGCAGGGCAGAAAGAGGGCCAGGGGCCCAGATGGGGAGAGAGCCATGGGACGCTCAGCACCCAAAATGGTGCGGAGGCAGGACCAGAGAGTGCAAGACCACGGTGGTTAAAATAAGGACTGGTGCCTAGAAGTTAGGTCTAATACACTGGGCCCAGGCTGAAAGGGTCAGCTAGAGAAAAGGGTTGGAGGCTGAGAAAGCTGAAGCCCCAACAGAGGGAATACTGGTACAGTGATACTGCAAGGCATGGATGTGGTGTAAAGGATGGATGGAGACACATAATTAGTCCTTAAGGCAACAAGCATGAACACTCATGTTCATTAGAGGAGCTCTGACTTGGAAAGCTCTGGGGCATCTTTCCTTTTTCTAAAAACCAACAACCTCAAGGCATAGCAGATGAGTGAAGGGGAGAGTACCCAAGGCAGGCAGACTAGAGAAGGGCTGAGCAGCCACCGGGGGCATCGTGGCCACCACCTGGGATGAGCACCTTGTTACAGATATCAAAATGACAAGAAACTGAGAAGAAAGCATTTTTGTGGGTGATACACTTCATTGGACTAAATATTAGAGCTGTGCAAAATTTCACCGGCTGTTTTGTTTCAATGCTGTCTCAAGTCATTTTGAGCTCGAAACAGTGAACTTGAAATGAAACCAAGGGCTTCGAAACAGCCTTGAAATGAAACAAGGGCAATTGAAACATTTCAAAAGTTTTGAAACGTTTTGATTTTTGAAACTGAAGCTGGGCTGGCCTTCAGGGAAACAGAAAGTAAGGAGAGAGAAGGGGAAGAGCAGGGAAGGACACAGTGAGGATGCACCTTAACACACGCTGAAAAAGAAGCTCCTGCAGGAGTGGAAAGTAAGGCTGTGTCATAGTTTGGCTGCCTGAGATGTTGCCAGTGCTACTGTGCTGCTGCTCACTAAGTTATTATTTTACCTGTTGTCATTTAAAGTGGTGGACCAGACTGAGGCTGTAGGGGAGGAGGAGCCTCACTGGGACACACTACCATTTTGTGTAGAGGCCTCAGCACCAGTGAGGGCACGCCTTAAACCATACACAAAGCCATACATGTCATGAGTTTTGCTTGTTAGCAACCTGAGGTGCAATTTCTCAGAAACCTCTGCACCTATCTAAACTTGGCAGGCTTCATGTCTGCTGTTGTCACCACAAATATGACAGAAAATTACAAAGTTATAGGCAGTTTTGTGCTTCCCCATTATACCCTATGGGCAAAATGTTGAAACAGCGTCAAAACAGCAAAACAATTTCAATGAAACAAAATGGACCAGTGCTTTCAAAACTAAACAAAACTTGAAACAAAACACTGTCTCATCAAAATAGCAAAATGGAAGTCAAAATGAAACTGCTTTGCACAGCCCTAAGGTACAATAAACTATTGCCCACAAAAACCCTTGCTTCTCTCATTTTTCCAGGACCATCATGATGACGTCACACAGCACAGAAAAAAATAAATGCAAAACCAAAGTAGTGATATTTTATTTTTTGTTAATGTGTACTTATTAATAAGATTCCAAGAAACAGAAAACTAGTGTTTACTGAATGTAGTTTCATGATTGGAAAAAACACATACATTAGCAAAAATTTCATCCCTGGTATTCTTATTTTTCAGACACTTGGGGGAAATAGGTTGGTAGACTGTTCCACACTTTTTGATATAAAGCAAACATTTCTCTTCAAAGTAGTATACAATTTTACTTCTAGCAAATCTTTTCTGCACTAGCTCAGAATTAATTCTATGGTGGGCCTCACAGCATTTCTGCATCCTTTCCCTAGTTCATAACATTTCACATATTATGGGATTGTGCTGCTTCTCTTAAAATTAAAAACTTGATGATGCATTGCAAACAGGTTGTTTTGTTGTTGTCATATAATTTTAAAGCATCCTTTGGCAAAGCATTTTATGAGAGCTGTAACTAGTGTGGTAAGGACATCTATCATTTGTAACAGAGTCTAGTGTCTGGGAGGCAACTTCTGCACTGTGCCATGTTGGCAGAATTACACTAATTTCAGTAGCTGCAAAGAACATGCTAAAAATGAGACCACACAATAGATTTCTTCCTTTGCCCCAAGCATGTTGAACCTATGAGCCATGCTCCATTTTTTCAGCCTTTTGAAAAGTTTACTTTTTGTCATCCACCTTTTTAAATTATTATTATTTTACATTGTTTCTTTTTTCTATTACTTTTTGAAAAAAAACCCTAGATATGTATTTTAAAAGTATTCTTTTCAAAGGAAAAAAACCAACAGAGAAAGGGCCATGCTACATCACCCATACAGACATAATATTTCCTTGAAGAAAGTACATTCCATGCTTTCATGAATAAATTCTACCAGCTAATGCTTTGTTAGAAGTTGTTATTGATTGCCATAAAGCAAATCTTTGACCAAAAGGCAACACAGATCTTATTAAAAATGATTGGTATGGTTACATGAAAGGAAAAACTAAACCCCTTTATACAATGATTTAACTGAAAACAAGAGCTACCATTCAAAGCCATGGGATTTGGAAGTAGAAGAGTCACTGGCTTATCAGGCTTGGCTGTTTCTAATCAAGGACACTGTTTTCAGCTGTTTGATTCCTCCCAGGTCCTGGTAAGAATGATATTATCTACATTCTTTGTAAATAAATATTATCATGCTGAAGAAATGCTTAAACCTCTTACATTTTTCCTTTTCATAGAAACCAGCATATAAAGTCTTTAATATTGGGCCTTACATACTTGAGTCAGAAAGGTAACAAAGTCTGGTAAGAGCATAAATTAATTTTAGGAATGTTTACCCATCTCCAACAGACCAGCCCTATTCAGGACAACACATAAGCACCAGACTAAAGCACATATACTAAAAGTTAAGTCTCATCTGCTTTCCCACTCATAGCAGTACAAATACTGTAAAAAGTATTGCTAATTGCATTTGAATATGAGGCTTTTGAATAAAAGCCTGATATCTGCATTAATAGCATCTGTGCACCCTTTAATTTATTTTTCTGAACATTTGGGCGTAAGATTCAGTTTGCAAAAAGGAAATCTTGGAAATATTTTTGTTAAAATGCATTTCCTTGAAAGGTCATGCCAGAAGCCATTTACACAATCATCTCAAACTCTCTCATTTCCTGTAAGAGGATGACACGCAAAGGACCGCGTGATACCTGCTAGTGGCTGCTTTCTCCTGCCTGGCTCCCACTCGAGGCTCCCAGGGTCTCACCCCATTTCCTTTTCTGTCACTCCTTGATGTTGTCACAGACTAACTCCAACTTCCCAGGTCCATCGTCTGACCGCAAGAGACAGGCAACACTAGCAAGGTCTTATCTCAAAGCTTTTTATTGAAGCATGCATACAACTACGAAGAGCAGCCCTTCTCTTCCAAGAACCAGCCCCCCCTTGATAACAAGTAAGTAAGTTTATATAGACAGTTTTGAGTCACAGATTCTACACTTAATTGACTCAACCCCCATGGTTAGTTAGAAACTTCTAGTGCACATGCCTAGCTATGCTGAGGAGTCCGTGACCCCTTGCAGAGGTGATTTATAGTTTACAGACAAGATATGCGCACAGGTGGGAATTTTCCACTGTGAAAGAAAACAAGACATCAGGTCAGTGTGAGAAACTCCCTAATTAGTTCAAACTGGTTTTTGGCTACATGCTTGTTTTGGAATGCTAACTAATAGGGAGGAGGGCTACATCCTTGATTGCTTCAGACTGCAAGGCAACTAGGATTTTGTCATCCCCCAGTCTTATCAGGCTGTGTCCTTGAAGTACTGAGTCTGCTTTGTAGTTAACGTCTCCACTATTACTTATGATCTTGTTAGTTAATTTCTACAGCTACACAGTGAGAGGCTTTGAGCAGTTCTTACACATAAGCATCTTCCTTATCATCAAACATGCAACTTTCTTTTTAGCAGTGTTACTTATGCTAGTGGGTTCAAGGTGCGGTGACCCACTCTTGCTTATCAGCTCACATTCCTGTCGCTATGTTGTATCCAGAGAGCTTGTGATTATCTTTTTTTTTTTTAGCTTCTCAGCAGTATTTTTCTTTGTGGGCTTTTAGGCCTGCTCCCAAACATCCTATCTATTAATGTTAAAATATAATGAGGGGAAGCTACCCTCAGAGGCTGGTGAGGGTGCCCTCAGAGACTGGTAAGCCTATGATATCCTCTTCCACTCTCTGTCTCTGTCTTTCTCTCTGTACTCATTTCACAGGCCCTACTTTCCTTAGGGGCTATATTCATGGTCTCTTTCTGCCCTTACAGCCAAGCCTATGCCTCATAAGTGTTATCTGGTTGCCAGTTACTCATTTGTATAGGCTTCAGCCTTCCTAGCCTTAGCCTACAGGTTACCCTCATTGTGGACTGAGCCTAGGCCCACTGGCTCTGGCCTGGCCTTTCATTCCCAGCCTCTCAACAGCCTCTGGCTACCTGATCTGCCTCATCTGGGAACTGGTTCCAGCCCTCTCAGCCTTAGCTTGCCTGTGTCTTGTGCCGCTGCCCTTGGCAGGGCTCTACATCTCTCATGCCCCTCAGGCACTGCTATGGCCACCTTTCTTCCCCTGTCAACCATGTCCAGTCTTCCAGAATAAACTAGAACAAAAGAGCAAGCAACCACTTTAAGCACAAAATCCCCACTTCTAAGATATAACAAATATAAAAAAAATATGTCAGCACAGCTAAAATATACACATACTGCCTTCACAAAGTTTTACCTCCCACAAACTATAACCCCCAGGGCCAGACTTGTTCTCACCCTTATGGGTAGTTTCATTTTTCCTGGACACTGGTCACATCTACATGTGCACCTGGCTGTGCAATTGTTATTAAAACAAGTACTAAATGACTGTGCAGTAACCACCAATCCTACTGTGCAGTAGCTTATTGCTACTGTGCAGTAGCATCAGTGTTACAGTTCGTGCCCGCCAACACTATGTTGCCGTAGCTACAAGTTATGTCACCATAGCTCATCGCTACAGAGATGTAGCGTCACGTGGAAATGTGCTCACTGCTTCCCTCAGTAAGCTTTCCTGTGGGAGCTTCTCTCCCTGAACCTTCAATGCCTGATGGCCCCTTGGACTCAGGGACTGGCTGTGTATGTCCAGGAGTTGCACTGCTTTCAATCACATGCCTTCCTCCTAGCCACACAAAGGTTTTTACTCTCTTAGATCATCCTGTACTCCTGCTACTCTGTCCTAGCGAAGTGACAGAAGACCCCTGGCTCCCTGATTCCCTCTGCCTGGACTAGTACAGCTCCATTGTGCTTCAGTTCCCAGTCTCAGCCCAAATGTCTCTCATAGTCCTTTTCTTTTCTTTGACTGCCATTTGCCCCATCTCCAAGTTGACTGCTTTGGCACATGCCCCAGGTGCACTGATTGGGCCTTCCTCCCTCTCTGTTGTGTTCAAGTAACTGGGTCTGCATGCTCTGTTATATTTACTTTCTACTATGTATAGATGTACTATCCACTTAGAAAGACCAAAAAAAAAAAAAGACCTAGACATTTCTGGAGAGAAGTATTATTTGCAAAGGAAAAAAAACCCTTCAGATTCTAAATGAACTTAAATGCTTTGTTAGCGCCTTGTTAGACTTTATGCAGTAAGATGAACAAATGTTAATCAGCTTAATGTTGGTCAGCTTAATGGAGCATTAATATGATAAGGTGAGAAACCTGCTCTGACTGTCCACCTGCACAGCTGTGACTTGTCACTAGAGTCTGGGTGAGCAGATACAGGACTAGGAGTAGGACCCACCCACTGCTCTTGCCAGGCAGAGAGCAGGCCCACCACCATGCCAGTTTCAGCAAGACCAAAAAGACCAGGGGAAGGAGAGTCCCTGGTGCTCTCTGATCTTGCTGAAACTGACACAGTGGCTCTGCACTGAGAGCAGAGCTGTCAGGGTATCAGGCCTTAAGCCTGGTGGCCCCACTCTCAGTGTGGAGCCACCACTTCAATTTCAGTGAAAGCAGAGAACCCCAGGGCTGGAGCCCTGGAGCTTGCTCACTCTGAGGTCCAAGGGGGCTGATCCACTTTTTCTTCACGCAGCTCAGTGGGTGCCTGCCCCTAGTGTCAGTGCCGGAAGAAGCAGAGCCATTCTGGGCAGTGGTAGGAAGCTCTGGGGGAAAAAGGATAAAGTCCTCTGGAGCTCAGACAGGGCCCAGCTGGCCAGCAGCCTGAGGTTAAACTAAGGGAAAAAAGGACTGGGCCTCTTAGAGCTCAAGCAGCGAACTGGCTCACTCACCAATCTGAGTTCTAAGGGACGTGATTCTTTTCTGGAGTGCAGGCAGCCAGTGGCAGTGTGCAGAGAAAAAAAGAATCAGGCCCCTCAGAGCTCAGGTTAATGTCGGGGCCTGTACTGTTTTTTCCTTGCCAATACAATTGCATAATCTGGTTTTTTTAATCTTATTTTTTCCCTGCATTTTCAGTATATACTCTCAATAACAATTTCTCCGGCAGGAACCTGGGCTATCAGCTCCTTCTAGTCTTTTGCTTATCCCCAGGAAATGCCCTGAACTCAGTAATTATTGTTTAATTAAAGTAAAGGTAATGTTTTGAATCTTTGCAAAGGCTAGTAAATTGCCTTTACTCCACACATGTACCCGGTAATACTTTACTGTGGAGCTAATTCGTCAACTCTGCAGTAAAGTTCATGTGTAGATGCCCCCAAAGGCCACATCCACACAAGCAGGGGCGTGATTTTGCACCAACAAAAATTTGTGCTGCTACTTTGTGTTGTAGTGCACTCCCATACTCATGCATCTCCATATGCTGTGGAGCCCCCATGATGAGACACCCTGAGCTCCAGCCAGCCAGCCACTCCTAGCTAGACGCAGTTCAGTGTGCCTCAAGACAGAGGAGTAGGCATCCCTGGGCTGTCTGCTCCTGTCTCCATATGTCTTAATGCAGGGGCTTGGCTGAGGAGCCTCCATGTTGAGGCATGCAGAGCCCCCATGCTGAGGTACCCTGTGCCCCAGCCAGCCACTCCCCAGCTGACTGGGGCACATGGAGCCTCAGTATGAGTGCTTCACAGCATGTTTTGTTTTGTTTTGGTACTGGGAAATGCCCTGGTGCTGCAAATTACCAGCGCCATGCACAGTTTAACATGCAGCATGTGTGGTTTGTTGTGCCACAAGGAGGTTTGCAGCACCCCATATTGCATGTGCCTGCACATCTGGATCTGGACAAAGAGTCCAAGCAATCAATTCATGTGGTACTCATGTTCTATACTGTCTCAGTATCCCTGACTACAGGCTGTGCCTTGAGAAATCAGATTCATCTTCAGACATCATGATGCTGATAGAATGTGTGGAATAATTCAGCTGTTACAGAACAGAACTGATCCATCAGATATGGAATAACATTTTAAGAGCAAAGTGAAAAATCATCTCTCAGCTTACATGTCCTGTATTTGATTCAAGACTAGGAGAAACTGAGATGCATAGTTATCAGAAACCAAGAGCATCTGACACCAGTTAGACCAGAAGTTAAGACGGCTAAAATGGTTGAGTAGTAGAGATAAATTTGTAAGCTGTTCCTCTGAAAGCTAGATGCTGAGCTAGAGAATTTTCTGGCATTGAACAATACAGAAGCTCATATGCCTACTGAATCAATGGCAATTGCATTCTGCAAGAAGCATTTCATAATTATGTCTGTTCAGTACAATTCTTTGCTATTTAGAATTCTCCTCTGTGGACAATTTTAATTCCATATGTATTTCCAGTATGAATATCAATGAGACTGTATCTTAAAGCTATGTATCATATACATTAAAACTCATATACAGGTATAGGTACATCCCTGCAGTTCAACTGCAAATGTTATGAGGCTGCCTATTAAGCTTGCAGATTCTGTAAACTTCATTGAAAACAACTGGAGACTTTACAAACTCCACTGACTTTTTACAGATTTGGATCAGCTCAAATAATTCCAACGTGTTCTTCAAATAATCAAAAGCAACAACATTAAAACAAAATAAAACAGCAAAATAAAACAATATGGCATTTCTGGGACAAGCTGCTGTTAAGAAATTAGGTGACAAAAAAGCAAGGTTTTTCCAAATATAAAATCCTCTGATTTGGCAAATTGAATTATGATTAGCACTTCATTTGATCATCCCTAAATTCCCCATGCCCCCTGCCTTATTCCATTGTCTTTTGAATGTAAAAAGTGCCTCTCCACTTAGAAAACTACTTATTGTGACAGTACAAGATGTACTCTGGCAGTAGTCTGAAGCAAATTGGAGGCTCAGTGTTTTCATTTACATATCAAACTCAAAATATTCTTGTAGTTCACAACCCCTTTCATAATGGTTTTCATGTTTGAGTTCTGGGAATAAGACTGAAATGTTTGAATACAATTTGAGCTTCTAAATTATTTTCTGTGCATTCTTAAACCAAAATATGCAAGGAAATTCTTATTTTCTAGCCCCCCCCGTGACTTTATTATGTTTAGTTTTCCAGCTGCTGAAAAATTTACAATAGATATACTCTTGAGCCAAAATTTTAAAATCAAACACTGGCTTCGCTTCATTAACAATAACTTCTTAAATCCCAGTTGGATACATTAAGCATTGAGTGACACCAGATCAATGAGATAATCAATCACAGGTCAGCCAACATTAAGTTTGCTTATATTCAGTGAATGATAAGAACTATTAAAAAAACCCCACAATATCCTCTAAGAGGGGTGCTGAACTCTTGGACTCTTGTAAATGTTTTTTGGAGTTTTTTACAATTTAAGTGATAGTGGTATATCTCTGAATACTATTGAATTCTGGCTTAAATTGAACTTCCTATCAGCAGCAATGGTGTGTGAAAAGAGAAAAAAAGATATTGTATTATGTATACCAATTTTTTTTTCCTGACAAGAAAAATCTAAATACAACAATGAACCTTATGTAGTTCTACACTGTATATGTAAGTGACAAAAGATTCCTGACAAATTTGTAAGAGTAAAATGAGACATGGGTAACAGCTATTTTTAACTACTGGAAGATAAGTTTAGCAGCCCTAGTTGACTAAAAAATAAAAACATTCTAACAAATACAGCTAGAAGGTGCTATGAGAGAGAAGACAGCCAATTCTGGCCTGGTCCTTCAAAGGGTGTGGTGATGCAAAAGTGTTACCATAAAGTAAGCTAGCATATGAATTTATGCAAAAGGCAAAAATTTCTTATAGTGATATCTGTAATTAGAGCAATGAAATAGATGGGAGAGTTAGACAAGTTTTCTAATGCAAGACATTCTTCTTACTATATTTATTATGTGAATTCATGACACACCAGCTTCTCCATGACAACTGTCCCTGGACATGCTTTTTCTCCTGTTGACCCCAGAGGTGTTCTAGGGACCAATGAAGTCTCGGGGAATCTGTCCTGTCAAAATCAAGTACTCAAAGGTGCCTATACATATGCAGTGAGGCTGCTCCAATGCACTGTATTTTCAGTGTGTCAAAGCAGACTCAATTAATGAAGCCTGCTGGAGCATGGTAATTAGCAGACTCCAGCAGACGCTAGCGTCACTTGCATCAGCACCCCCATGCTGAAAAACAGTGGCAGGGTGCTTTAGCTAAAGTTTATGCGACAAACTTGAGTTAAAGTGTCCCAACTAGCATTTTTCAGTGCAGGGACACCGATACACATGACACTCTGGGTGCTTTAATTACAGCAGCTCTAAGACCTGCTCTAATTAAAGTGCCCCCTTCCCCCTTTCCTGGAGCTGTGTATAAATGCCCAAGAGATTAAGTTCTCTTTTGCACAAGTACATCCCATCAAAGTTAACATGAACTCTGTTTATTGATTGAACTGTAAGAAAGTACTGACTACAGTTAGAGCTGTGATCCTGGGTGCACAAGCAAACAGAAATAAGCTCCAGACTGAATTGCTCCAGAGTTTATTGCTCCTCGGTACATGTTCAAATGGTGCACCCAGGAGCAATAAACTCCAGAGCAATAACCAGAGCAATTGTTTCACATTAATTTCTCATATAGGCATGCCTCCTGTCTTGTATTTTGTGTATACTGTTTCCTTGTACTGACAGAAAGACTGAGGGCACCTACACATAGTAATTGCAGCTCTTCTGCATCTTTCCCACTCGCCATCTTCAGGCAGTGAAAAGTAGAATCTATTTCAAAGAAAAAAGGTCATATTGTTACATTGTCATAAGGCAGAATTACAGGGATGATGTAAGAGGAATATGGAAATAATTTGTCTAGCCGGGTCTTAAAAACCACCAAGGATGTAGATTCCACAACCTCTCTGGGAACCTGTTCAAAAGTTTTACTAAGCTCATAAGTGAGAAAATTCTTCCTAATATCTAACCTAAACTTCCCTTGCTGCAACTTGAGACCATTGCTCCTTGTTGTGTCATCTGCCACTACTGAGAACAGTCTAACAGTCTTTTGACACCTCCACCCCTTTCAGGTAGCTGATGGCTGCTATTAGATCCCCTCAGTCTTTGCTCCTCTACACTAAATAAGGCCAGTCCCCTCCCAGTCCCCTCAGTCTTTCCTCGTAAGCCATGTCTCCCAGCCCCCAAACCATTTTTGTCGCCCTCTGCTGTTCTCTCTCCAAGTTGTCCACACCCTTTCTGTAGTGGGGGCCCCAAAACTGAACACAGTACTCCAGGCTGTGTTCCGACCCTACTTCGGCTCACCAGTGCTGAATAGAGTGAAATAATCACTTCCCTTAACCTACTGGCAACACACTTACCAATGCAGCCCTGTATGCCATTAGCCTTTTTGACAACAAGGACACACTGCTGGCTTATATTCAGCTTACTGTCCACTGTAACCCCCAGGTCTTTTTCTGCAGAGCTGCTGCTCATGTATATAAAAACACTTTCATTAATTTCACTGGAGCTACATAAGTTTTTTTTTCTCCTGCCCAGGCAGGGGGTTGGACTTGAAGATCTACAAGGTCCCTTCCGACCCTACTTCTATGATTCTATGAAATTTACATCTGTTGAGCAGCTCTCTATTTTATAACATGAGTCTAATAATCCCACATGAAAAACAAATATAAATCAGAAATTCCAATAGCTCCTCATTCAGAGTTCATTATCCCCATAGTGGGATTCTTATCTGAGGAGGGAAGAATCTCCTACAGCCCAGGTAGTCCTGTACCAAACATAGTGGACATATCTGAAAAGGTGCAGAGAAAGAGTGGAGAATAGCATGTTCCTGTTCAGCATAACCCCAGCATAAGGGTTTTTAGCATAAGGAAGAGGAAATTGTCTAGTGGATAAGGCACTTGACAGGCAATAGGAAACCTAGTTTGAATTCCCACCTCTGCTGCTGACCCTCTGGAAATGATTTTACCATTCTCTGCTTCTGTTTGCCCTCTGGGTATTTGTCCTGCTCATCTATTTAAAGCAGTGGTCACCAATCAGTCGATCTCAATCGACTGACTGACCATGGAGCCTCTGACCGCCTCTTTGGGCCACCCCACACTATGCCTGTGTGGCACCAGAGGACTCTCCTAGACACCCCTGACCAGAGTCTTGCCCAGCCCAAAGCAAGGTTTGTTCATGCCAGGCTGCTAACTGGCAGCTCTCCATGCCCACTGCACTAAGTATATGGGTTTGAATGAGATTTCTTTTGGACTGCAGGTGGTAGAGTCCCTAGATGGCAGCCATGGGCGAGACTCCGTTTCCCAGTGACTTGGCTAGAAGGGTGCTCCCCAGGTTGGTTTGTCACTGACTGTGACTGTGATCCATTTTGAGCTACAGTTAGAGGTTAATAGTTAAGGTTTTACTCAAGGAGTACCACTGTTCCCCTTTTCCCTTGTAATAAACTTGTTTTAATTTAACATTTGCTAGTGAGTGAGGATGTTGCTTTAAATTTCAGCACCCAGTTTTAAGTTACTTTACCAAGTTTCTGGGTGGCAGCTGGAAGTAAATGTGAAAAGCTCTTGAAAAATCCCTAGGCACATGCTCCAAAGTGGGGAAAGGGCCTGCTTTAAACTGAATAGCTCTGAGAGCCATTCTAATTCAATCGCTCTCAGTGTCACATGTATTCAGTGTCCCATGCTTCAAAATGGTGGCAGGAGTGCTTTAACAAAGCTTGTTAGAAGAGTTTTGGTTAAAGTGCTGCTGCTGCCATTTTAAAACACAAAGACAGTGAAATGAATACACATGATGCAGGCTGCTGGAGTGCGCTAATTAGCATGCTTCAACAGACTGACACCAGACTCAGTTAATCAAGTCTGCTCTGACGTGCTAAATACTACACATCAGAGCAGAGGTGTGTCACATGTACCTGTGCCCTATATTTGCACACAGACATTTGTCCTACCATCCAGTGCCTGGTGGAACAGCAACACAAAGATCTTCAAGGGTGGGTTTCAACTGGCAGGCTTACACTCAAAAAGTGAGTATTGCGTTAAGCAAGGACATGCCCAGATTTCTTCAGAAGGCTCCCCTGGTAGTGGAAACATGTTTTGGGATGTTTCTCTGAGGGTTTTGCCCCATTATCCCAGCAGAAGGGCAGCTCCTTATTGGAAGCAATGTAAATAGCACATGGGGATGAGGAGTAAATTGGTGCCTGGCATGGGCAAAGCACTCTTTGGACCAGGCAAGACCCTGGGGACAGGGGTGTCTGTGATAGTCCTCTGATGCCGTAGAGGCATGGCATTGGGTGGCCCAAGAAGGATTTCTAGGTATAACCCCAGGCTAAAATCCAGTTCCTTATTTGGGGCCTTATACTTACCAGAATGGCTAAGGTGCTGTCAGATGGCAGCCTGACAGAGCCAAACCATGGTTTAGGACAGGCAAGACTCTGGTCATAGATGTTTAGGAGAGTCCCCCAGTGGCACAGAGATATGGTGTGGGGTAGCCCAAAAAGGATTTCCAAACATAATCTCATCCCAAAAAACAGTTCCTAATTCAAACCCATATACTTAGTAAAGCGGTTGGTGGCAGTGGTGTGTCAGTTGGCACCCTGGCACAGCCAAGTTGTGCTTTGGGCCAGGAAAGTCTCTGGTCTGAGATGTGCAGGAGAGTTCCCCAGTGAAAGAGAGGTTTGCCGTGGGGTGGAGCAAGAAGGATTTCTAGCTATTGTGACAGGTTTGCCTTTTTTGCTTGGCAAGCCAGGCTTGGAGAAGGACAATTTGGATTGGTGGAACATTGCCATGAATCAGGTAACAGCTGGAAGGGGCTTACCCCACCCCTGCTCAGAGGGGAAGCAGCAAGGAGCCCCTGGACCTCATTGAAGACTGCACTTTGCAGGTCCATCAGACTTCAGGGCAGGGCCTGTGCTATAAATAAAAACCCCGTGTGCTCAGCATGCTGGGCAGACATGGCAAGGGACAGGGAGGAGAAAGGAGCTCTGAAGGAGACCATCATCAGGACCCCACCTGAGCCTTGATGGTGCGCGGATCGGTGCATGGTGCTCAGGCTCTGGGAGCTGCTCAAGGCAGCTTGAGCCTGCAAACCCGGCAAGTGGCTGGGTGGGATGGTGTGTGGCTCATCACATGGAAAGCTGGTCCTGCGAGAAGCTCGAGGCTGCTCAGGCCCCACACAGTGTGCATTTTGGTGCATGTAGAGTTGACCTTGAGAGCAGATCAAGGCTGCTCGAGTTAGCCCCAGCTCTAGGTCGGGTAACCAGAGCTCCACAGTGGGGCTCAGCATTAAAGTAAAAGAGCCCCAGTGCCCAGAGCAGGGCCTGGGAAGGGGAAAGACCCAAGGAGTGAAGCCGGGGAACCAGAGCCAGTAAATGCTCAGCTCCCATAGGAGCTCCCTGGGTGCTCAGTGCAGGGCATGGAGCCATTGGGGAAGCCCCATCAGGAGGCTGAGTGGGCCCAAAGTGGGACACCAGGCCATTGAGAAGAGCCAGAAGCACCACTAGAGAGAGGCCCTTGAGGGACTGGCCACCAGGGAACAAGGCTTGTCTGCTACAGAGCAGGAGCGGGAGTTGCTGGAGAAGCCGGTCCCACAGGCAGCCTCCACCCTCCTCTATTGTGGGGTGGGCGTGTCCACATCCCAGGGCCCTAAAGGGGAGGGGCTCCAAGGAACACCAGATGGGGTGCTGAGTGCACCTCATATTTTGTGATTGTTGTTTGCTTCATACTGTTGATGTTAATATAGTTATGGGTACTCCTTAAGGGGGTTTATGTTGGTTTATCTATTTTTATTACCTATATATGTTTGTTGCCTATTATCAGAACTTAATTGTTGCCTGTGTATGTCTATGGCATTGCTACCTCAACTTACCTGGGTTTATCTGAGTTGATGCTTATATGTTTCTACTGTGCTGATGCCTTGACTACCTGTCCCAAGGTGTTAATGTTCAACTGTGCAGGGGAGTTAATTATTGCCTGTGCTATGGATCACCTGTAATGAGTTCCCAGTTACCTGTTCTATGTTTTGCAGTCTCTACAAGTGGTATAATGTGTTGATTGCAGGTTATTGTATATGGCGTCACATACCAATTCTACTGTAAATATTTAATGTCTCTTATCCATATTTATTTTTGTAAAGCATTAAATTTGTATATAGTTAAGTGCTTTGTCCTGGCCTGACTCTTTAGAGAAAAGAGGGAATTGCTCCCCAGAGGCAGGCCCCTCTCAAAGCACTCTTGCCTGACCACCCCATCCCTTCCACTTGCAAACAGGGCACACTCCTGTTTGTGTCTGGGCTACACTATAATCCCAGCCCAAAATCCAGTTCCTTATTCAGGGTCATATACTTAAGACAGTGGCTAGGGTGCTGTCAGTTGGCACCCTGGCACCGCCAAACCATGCTTTGGGCTGGGCAAGTCTCTGGCCAAAGATGTCCAGGAGAGTCTCCAGGTTGTAAAGAGACATGGGGTGGGGTGGCCCAAAAAAGATTTCCAACCATAAATCCAGCCACAACTGGTTCCTATTTGAGCCCATATACTTAGTACAGTGGGCAGGGGGGGACTTTCAGTTGGCAGCCTGGCATGCACAAACTACACTTTGGGCTCAGCAAGATCCTGGCCAGAGATATCCAGGAGAGTCCCCCAGTGGCACAGAGACATGGTATGAGGTGGCCTAAAAATAATTTCCAATCATAATCTTAGCCCAAAAACCAGTTTGTAATTCAAGCCATTATACTTTGTACAGTAGGCATGGGGGGCTGCCAGTCAGCAGCCTGGCACGAACAAACAGCACTTTGGGATGTCAAGACCCTGGCCAGAGATGTCCAGGAGAGTCCCCCAGTGCCATAGAGGTATGATTAATAGGTTAATAGATGCTAGGGTCGGAAAGAACGCCAACAGATAGTCTCATAGTTTCATAGTTAGTAGGGTCAGAAGGGACCTGAGCAGATCATCAAGTCCGACCCCCTGCCATAGCAGGAAACAGTACTGGGGTCAAACGACCCCAGCACAGTGATTGTCAAGCTTATCTTAAAGATCCCCAGGGTAGGAGCCAGCACCACTTCACTTGGAAGTTGGTTCCAGATCCTAGCCGCACTGACAGTGAAGTAGCACCTCCTGATGTCTAATCTGAATTTACCCTCTGCCAGCTTGTGACCATTATTTCTAGTCACTCCTGGTAGTGCTTGGGGGAACAGGGACTCCCCTAGTGCCTTCCGGTCCCCTCTGACAAGTTTGTAACAGACCGCTAGATCCCCCCTCAGCCTTCTCTTGTGGAGGCTGAATAGGTTCAGGTCCCTGAGCCTCTCCTCATAGGGCCTGCCCTGCTGCCCCCTGATCATGCGAGTGGCCCTCCTCTGGACCCTCTCCATGCTGTCGACATCCCTCTTGAAGTGCAGCACCCAGAACTGGATGCAGTACTCCAGCTGCGGCCTGACCAGTGCCACATAGAGGGGGAGGATCACCTCCTTGGACTGCTTGAGATGCATCTGTGGATGCATGACAAGGTGTGGTTGGCCTTCCTGACTGCATCCCCACACTGCCAGCCCATGTTCATCTTGGCATCAATGATGACTCCAAGATCCTTTTCTGCCTCTGCACTGATGAGAAGGAAGTTCCCCAACCTGTATGTATGGAGCTAGTTCTTCCTTCCCAGGTGCATCACCTTGCACTTGTCAGTGTTGAATCCTATGCTATTCTCATCCGCCCACCCCTGTAACCTGTCTAGGTCCAGTTGTAGCCTACTCGTTCCTTTTAACATGCCCACATCCACCACATCTTAGTGTCATCAGCAAATTTGAACAGGGTACTTTTTACTCCCTCGTCCAAGTCACTGATGAAGATGTTGAACAGTACGGGCCAAGGACCCCACTGCCCACATCCCTCCAGGTCAAAAATGACCCATCCACTACCACTCTCTGGGTGCGGCCCTCCAGCCAGTTGACAACCCATTTGACTGTGTAGGTGTTGACACCATAGTCCCCCAGTTTTTTAATGAGGACGGGGTGAGAGACAGTATCTAAGGCTATCCAAAGTTCCAGAAAGACTATGTCCACTGCTACCCCTGCATCTAAGTATTTGGTGACCTGGTCGTAGAAGGCCACCAGACTGGTCTGACAGGACTTGCCTCTAATGAACCCATGTTGGTTGCCCCTAAGCATAATCTCCCCTGCTGGCCCCTCGTGGACAGAATACTTCTCTCAAAATCTTACCCAGGCTCGAGGTAAGACTAAGTGGCCTATAGTTCCCCAGGTCTTCCTTCCTCCCTTCTTTGAAGATGGGAACCACATTGGCCCTCTTCCAGTCCTCTGGCACCACACCAGAGCACCACGAGTGCTCATAAAGCCGTGCCAGGGGTCCCGCAATGACCTTAGCTAATTCCCTCAGCACTCTGGGGTGGAGATCGTCCAGACCAGCTGATTTAAATACATCCACTCCCTCCAGAAGTTCCCTGGCTAGATCCTCACTGACCCTTGGCCTAGGTGTGCCTCCCCTGGGGCCTGAGGGAGGCCCAGTGGTGGGGGTGCTCAGGAAAATGGAGGCAAGGAAGTCGTTAAACAGGTTAGCTCTGTCATCTGGTGTGATGACCAAATTTCTAGCATGTCTTGCAGGGGCCCCACGTTACCCAGTACCTTCTTTTTGCCCCTCATGTATTTAAAAAGGGACTTCTTGTTGTTCTTGATCCAGAAAGCTAGTCCCAGTTCCATCTCCACCTTCGCCTTCCTGACTGCTCCCCTGCATCCCCGAGCAACCGCAGAATAATCCTCCGTGGTGATGGCCCCTCCCTTCCATTAGGTGTACACCTCCCTTTTAGCTAGAAGACATTCCCAGATGCTTTTGGTGAGCCATGGGGGCTTTTGCGCCTTCCTGCTCCCTTTGATCTTTGTTAGGATTACCTTCCTTGGGTTTGGAGGATCATCTTCTTAAGGAGCAACCACTCTTCTTGAACACCTGGCTCCCCTCGCCTCCCCTTCGAGACCTCAGTGCTTCCCTGACTCTTCTGCTTAGCTCATTGAAGTCCGCCCTCCTGAAATCTAGGGCTGCTGCCTTGCTGCAGGCCTTTGCCACCTTGCACTGGATGGTGAATTCCAGCAGGCAATGATCAGTGTCGCCCAGGTGGCCGAGCACCCGCAGTCCCCTCACCAGGTTGTCACCCGTGGCCAGCACCAGGTCCAACAAGGCATCTCCCCTGGTGGGGCTGTGCACCTCCTGGGTTACACGGAGGTCCTGCATTTTGGCTAGGAACCTACGTGAGCGGTCAGACCTGGCTGACTGCTCTTCCCAGCAGATGTCTGGAAAGTTCTGGTCACCCATAATGACCATGTCCTTTGACCTGTCTACCTCCGTGAGCTGACTTAAGAATTCCTGGTCTAGCTGATTTAGAAAATAAGCTCTACAGGGCAAGGGTTGTTCCTCACTGTATGTTTGTCCAATACTTAGCACAATGGAACTTTGATCTCAGGCTACAACAATAACAGTAGTAATATAGCAGCAATATAAGAAATAATAATGCCACAATTCCTATGGTATCCCAACCACAAATTCAATGATCCTTCTCCATCCCCAGGAGGCCTTGGTGAGAGAGCAATTCTCCTGCTGGTTCATTAAATTACAATTGTTCCCTGAAACTGCGGTGGTAAATAGTATATCCCTGCCTCTCTCATTCTATCTCCAGAAAGATCAGACTTTGAAAGTTAAGAAGCAGAGTCCCCTGTTGATGTTAAATTATGTGTGTTATATATTTGCTTGAGCATTTGCTTAGATTTTATTTTGGGCTTGTGCCATGCCCATGAATTCTATTTGATGGTACAGGCCCCTGGTGAATGCTTGTATTAAGGGAGGTCTCTCAAATAAAGTAACTGACTAACTGAACAAGCTATCGATAATAGTGAATCATATGATACTTTTTTCACGCTCTCTCTCTGAAACTAACTTCTACCAGTATGTAAAAAAAATTGCCTTTCATCAGAAGAGTACACCCCTGCCTGAAGCTTTCCTATGGCACAAATTTTCCATTCTACCACCAATAAAACTTCAAGCTTTCCCAGTTTCTATTCTCCAGTGATCAGTCACACCACAGAAGCAATTTATACTGTAGAGCAAGAGAATCAGTCATCCAGCCGAGTGGGCCAGATAAGGTACACAGGGCCAGTCAATGAGCCAGATGAATATAAGAACTGCCATTTACTGGATCAAACAATAGGTCCCTCTTGCCCAGTCACCTGTGTCCCCCAGGGGGTGCCACCACTTTCCCCAGCTGCTGCTGGACCTGGGCAGAGAGCCATTCTGAGCTCTCTCCCCTGCTATGGAGTTGCTGCTGCCCCCCCAGGGTTCCTGATGGCTCCCTGAAGGGTCAGCCCCTGCCTGCTTCACCTGGGCTGGCCCTGGACCACTGCTGCTGGTGCTGTTGCCACTTCTACTGCCTGGCAGGGTGGGAGGATCCCCCCTCCACACACCTGTTCCTGATCCCAGGTCCTGCTTTCTGCCCCTGATGATGAGCTGCTGGCTAATGAACAGCCCGTGGGGACCCCACAGCACCAGTGGGGGCCTTCCAATGCCACAACCAATACCAGCTACTCCACAGCTCTAGCTGCCTGGACAGGCCCCCTGTCTCTCTCCCTCTCATGTTGAGTTGTGTACCACTACCCCTCCCCTATTTTTTATGTTCAGCCTCAGCAAGCCATCTATGTACTTCCCCCACCCTCATGTGTGTCTCCCATCCCCCAGCTCCTACCCCAGCCCACCAAGCCCCTTGCAGAGCCTCAGCTCCAGCCACCCTCCCCCACACATGGCCCCTCCCCAAACTTCCCTGCCTCTGCTACCCCAACACAGGCCAGCCCCAGCCCCATTGCTACACCCCACACACACACAACCCCATAGTGCAACCAGGAAAAGACACTTGCCCCAGACCAGACCCCTGAAGCCCCTGCTAAGAGGAGGGGGAGTCCAGCACCTCCCCTTCCCACCCTGCCCCATGCCTACCCTCACTTTACCTATGGCAGAGCAGGTGTCCCTTAAGGGGGCTGCCACCCCAACAGCCCCCAACACAGGGGCTGACAAGGAACCAGCAGAGAGCCAGCAAGGCCAGGGTAGTCCCCCCACCATCCAAGCTCCCCCTGCCCCTCACCCTAAAGGACCCAGGGAAAAGGCAAAGGAAAGGATTCCCTAGGAACCTCCTCCACACTGGGGGTTGAGAAAGGCAAAGGGTCTGACCCAAAGCCCAAAAGATCAGCATCTGAGGCAACCAGGTGCACTGCAACAAGCAGCACTCCACCCACTCAGCTCATCCCTAACCCTACCAAGGCGGCAACCTCGCAGGAGAGTCACAGCTACATCCAGGCAGCTGTGGGGAGGCCCACAGCCTTGAAGCCTGTGCCCTCCACTGCCGCTGCCCCTTCCAGTTCAGGCAGTGGAATCCCCTTCCCAGCCCTCATCCACAAGCACGGCTACCTGAGCAAGAGAGCCCACACTTCGAGAACCATATGTAGGCCCTGGGTCAGGCAGTAGGGGCCCC
Source organism: Crocodylus siamensis (assembly GCF_052110815.1). NCBI lineage: Eukaryota > Metazoa > Chordata > Crocodylia > Crocodylidae > Crocodylus > Crocodylus siamensis. The sequence continues at coordinate 121,444,677 of NC_143395.1, forward strand.
CAAGATAAGGGCAGCCTCCCAGTTCCACGGCAAGTGGGTCTTCTTCCTGGCCACAGAAGCCACTACACAGAAGGCAGTGGAGGTAAAGCATGTCCCCCTTGAACTCCTGGGAGAGTTGGGTGGTCCTGAGCTCTATCCCCCACTACGACCCCAACTGAGCCCTGCTGCACCAGCTCCAGACCCTGGAGAGAGTCATCTCCCCAGTCACTCCCCTCCCTCTGGGTACCAGAACCCCAGCATCCACCATGTGCACTCCTTCTACTGCCAAGTCATGATCCAGCTGGTGGTGGGGCTAAGGGCAGAGGCCATGGGGATGCTTGGAATCCCCTTCCAGGGTTCCCTCATGTATATTTTCTATATGGTGGGGGACCTAAGGTGCTTCCAGTGCTGTGTGCCAGGGCACCTGCACCAGGAGTGCCCCCTAAGCCAACCAAAGGGAGCATCAAAGGCCCCCACCAGAGTGAGGGGTGTCCCTACCACCAGAAACCCTGGCACCCCAGCCACAGCACCCAGCCCCCCATGAGTTCAAAGGGCCCCACACCTCATCCCCCAGTGGGGTACCAGGGCAGGGAGGGACAGGCAGAAGAGGGGAGGGAGCAGGGCATCCCTAACCACACTGCAACCAGCCCACCCCGCTGTACCCCCACCCCCTGGTGCTGACCCACCCAAGGACCACCTCATGGCTCAGTGGGTGCTGGTCCCCTTCAGGCAGCACAAGCTGCTAAAGCCAAGAGGAAGGCCTAGGTGAAGCTTGGGGCCCCCAAAGTGGAGAAAGCCCCTCTCAAGACCACCAAGGGCAGGGCAGAGCTAAAGGAGATTCCCCTGACCTCCCAGGCTGTGCCAGATAACCCACCCCTGAGGAAGATTAAGGGGGTTGGCCCCATGGAGAAAGCTTTGGAACAGGCAGGTGGTCCCACAGAGGAGCCCATGAGGGAGACCCTCCCCTCCGCACTTTGCTGACCACAATTTGTCCCCTGACAGAGCAAGTGCCAAGACAAGGGCCTTGAACATCCTGGGGGTGGGTCTAGCAGAAGAGTCCTCCCCCTCTGACCACCTGGAAGAGGTGGGAGCCCTGAACCTCACCCTGGTGAACCCCAACAGGGAAAAGCCCCTTCTCCAAGGCTCCAGGAAGAGCACTGATGCCACCCTGGTGCCCAATGGGTCTCTTCCAGTCCCTCTGAAAACACCCAAGACATCACCCCAGGCCCCCTTATGGTCCCAACATAGAGGGGTCCCCCAGTGAGCAGAACAACCCTGTGGGGGACCCTGCACAGACCTGCCCCAGAGCTCTGCCCTGCCACCCTGTAAGCTGACTCTGCCCCCACTACAAGGGGCTGTAGTACTCCCTCTGCCAGGGTCGGGGGAATTAGTGGACTGGGTAGTTCAGATGGTGCTCCACCAGGCCTCCGCCCCCAGCAGGGTGGAGGTGGGGGGAAAATCCCCTCCCCACAAACAGTCAGGCAGAGCCCACTAAATCACAGGGCCAAGAAGAAGACAAATGAGAAGCTATGGGCCCTGCAGTGCCTGCAGACCTCTTGGCCTGGTGGCCCCCACGGAAAAGCTGCTCCAGTACCAGAAGAGGGATAGTGTGTGGCCCTCCCTGAACAAGGTGTAGTTCAACCTGGACTGCTGGGGAGATTTCCACTGTGTCCTCGATAGCATGATGGTGCTAGTGCGGGGAATGCAAGTGCCCAAGCAGTGCAATGCCTGGACCTACTCATGTGCCCGCATCTTCCACAGTGCCCTCTACATCTATGAGAGGGTGGCAGGACCACTGCTAGACCCTGGGCCAGGCACTGCTGCATACAAGGCCCCTGCTGAGTTGGCTGACATCACCCAGCAATGAGGTCACTCGAGATCACAGCCCTCCACAACAACTATAATGGGCAGTATTGCGCAAGCCCAACAACATAGGAAATAAACTTAATTTCTGCACAGAGAAAGCAGTTGTGTAAATTGAGCAGGATTTCTTCCCTGGTGGTGTCAGATGGCAGGCAGGGAGGTGTAGAAATCTTTCTTGTTCAGCAATGAAGTTTATAATCCAAAACTGGCTAAAATTCAGCATCTTCCATATTTTGGGGACGTTAGCAGTAGCTGTGTTGATCTGAGATGAAAATAAATGCAAAAATCTAGAACTCTTGGTTCCAAAATAATACCTTTTATTAGACCAACTGAGAAATTGCAAAAAAAAAGAATGACCCAATTTATTTTCAACAAAAAACAAGCAACAAAATTTGGTTATGGAAATGTAGCTTGAAATTAAGGTCTAGGAAGTTCTGATTCAGAGGGTATATCCCCAACACCAATCCTCCAAGAATTTGTCCAATCCCCTTTTTAATCTGCCCAAACTGTCAGTTTCCACAACATGTGGTGGCAATGGGTTCTACACTTTAATGACATGCTGTATGGAAAAGGACTTCCTTTTGATAGTTTTAAACTTACTACCTATTAGTTTCATTTTGTGACCCCTAGTTCTTGTACTGTGAGATACAATAAAGAATAAACCCCTTTTTACTTTCTCGTTGCCATTTAGTATTTTGTAAACACTTCTGATGTTCCTCTTCAAGCATTTCCTTTCTAAACTGAATAGGCCTACACTCTTTAGTCTCTCCACATATGGAAGCCCCTCTATACCACTTATCATCCTTGATGCCCTTCTCTGTACCTTCTCTAGTTCTTCTACAATGGGCCTATGGACCGGTTCCAGATGCTGGATCCAGTGCACAGGGCCAGCCCAGTGTGGGCACTGCATGCAGTGTGCATTCCAGATTGGCTCCATATGATGCATGAAGCACAGAGGGCTGGTGCATGCTGCTCGTAGCACAATGGGCTGGTCTGAAACCCACAGAAAGAACCATAAGCCAGGTGACAGGGCCCTTAGGCTGGATTCAACTCCTGGAATATATCTCTATTTCTTAGAGAGAGAACTTGAGATTTTCTAATTACCCTGTCTGCTCTTCCTGACCTGGGAAGTACAAGGAACAAATAGGTGGATGGTCTCTCAAGCTAAGCAAAATTTGCACAGCTGTCAGAGTCAGGGTAACTGTCTTTTAGTCTTGGTTTCCTTTGTATTAGCTTTGGTGTTGGCCTTTTAAATCTTTGCAAGTTTCAAGACTGAGAATTCTAAAACTCAGCCTAAGGAATATATGAATAAATTATCTGAATAATGAATATCTATTTGTCACTCCACCTCAAACTTTGATGATTTTTAATGAGGAAACCAAAAAAAAAAGCCACTTCAGCTTGCTTTTGATTAGCATCACTGCCAAACTTCAAGTGGTCTTCTAAGCAAAGTGAATGTGTTTTTTAAAGAGTAACTTGATTAAATGATATGTATGTATGAAACATACATATAATATGTCATATTAATTCTATGCATGTTCACATCATTTACCATTAGAAGATCAAAAGAGCACTTTATAAATATCAGATAAAGTTTCTGAAGACTTTGGGAGAGAGATAAAAGGTATCTAAGTCTCCAGTACAATTCAGGCATCTCTAAGGTGGCCAAAATATTCAACAGCATGTGACAGTATTACACTACAGTTTTAGACCATAAGGTATAATATATCCAATTTAAAGCATAAGTGAGAACTGTAATTCACTCATTTTGAATTTAGTAACAGTATGCTCCACAGACAAAAAGGGCATTGGGATAAACAACTTTGTGTTTGCAACTGGCATAATGGAGTCATTAATACCACAAGTAGTCACATCATGAGTTTTACATTTTAGTAGAAAGGCTGTTCAACCAGTAGCACAATGCCAGCTGAGATCATACTAGGGTATTGGTTCTGTACCTGCTCTGATAGAAAAGTACAAGCTCTTTAATCATCCACTCCACTTCCTGCAACCTCTGCTATCACTGGTTCTTGGAGGCATCTCACCTTAATAGGGCAACCTTTGGTCTAACAGGATAACAGCACAAGTCAGTATAGCTATAGACAGTATTGGGTGTCCAGAGTGCTTCTCATTCTCATTTTTATTTCTTGCATATATGGCAGAAGCACCTAGCAGCTGTAGTTAAGGACCACAGCTCTTTCTACTTGATACTGGCAACAAATATAATGGGCGGTATTGCGCGATCCCAACAACATAGGAAATAAACTTCATTTCTGCACAGAGGAAGCAGAAGATGGAAAACTCTCATGGTTCCTCTAGGTCCATGAGAGTCCCTTTGTGAGCTTGCTCTTTGTTGTGTAGACTGAGCAGGATTTCTTCCCTGGTGGTATCAGATGGCAGGCAGGGAGGTGTAGAAATCTTTCTTGTTCAGCAATGAAGTTTATAATCCAAAATTGGCTAAAATTCAGCATCTTTCATGTCTCAGGGATGTTTGCAGTAGCTGTGTTGATCTGAGATGAAAATAAATGCAAAAATCTAGAACTCTTGGTTCCAAAACAATACCTTTTATTAGACCAACTGAGAAATTGCAAAAAAAATGAATGACCCAATTTATTTTCAACAAAAAACAAGCAACAAAATTTGGTTATGGAAATGTAGCTTGAAATTTTCAAGAGAGAAGGACTTTTTGTGATAGCTTTTATTGGACAGATGGTATAGTTGGAAGAATACTTAGACAAGCTTTGGGGCATGAAATGCCTGTAAAAACCACTTCATGCCCCAAAGCTTGTCCAACAACTCTCTCAACTATACCACTGTAACAAACATCAGGGTCAAAGGAGGCTGTGTAGATCATACTGTAAAGCAGAGGTGCTGAGTACGTGGGGACCCAAAGGCCGCGGCCCCCCTCAGGAAGAGGGCTGTCACCTGAAGTGTGTAAAACTTTCCACACGTTCATCATCTCAGCCCCTTCCACCAGCAAAAATAAAAGTTGGAACCTATGCTGCAAAGTCTAGACTACACAGGTGCACTCAGAGAAAAAGGCAGGACAGGGACAGGACAATCCAAGATGAAAACAGGTAGGCACAGTGACAGAAGCAGAGACAGGCAGATGCTGGACAAGGATCCAGGCAGGATTAATGTAAGGGTTCAGACTAGGCAGGGTGAAGGTAGGAAGTAGACAAAGTCAAGACACAGGTGAAAGTGGAAATTTAGACAAGGATGAAGGCAAGGGTTAAGCAAAATTTAAGTGGGATCTAGGTAGGAGCAAGCAGATATGCCAGGTTTCAGGTCAGTCAAGTGACATGGCCAGGCAGTCTGTTACTCAGGCAGAGTTATGCTGTCTGGCCTGAGCTTATGAACCTATATGGGTGTGAGGGCCCCCTTCCTAAGGGCCCTAGGGATTACTCAGACAGTCCCGATTAACTTTCAGCTGAAGCCTGGAGCTGGATCCACTGAGCTAGGCCTAGACTTCTTACACAAGGACTAGAAAGAACACCTGCTGCACCGGAGAGACTATTTTTTCTGTACCTGCTCCTGACAAGTGCAGGGTCAGTACCTTTCATCTCCTACATCCCAAGGAGTTAGCTAGCAAGGGAGAGGAAAGCATCATTCCAGAATATGGATGTGCCCAAGGAAGAGATATACCCTGAGGCCGAGAACTAAAGTGAAAGGAATGAGAGACATTTTTGTCTTTGATGCATGGTAAGGCACAGAGATGCATTTCAAAATATTTGAAGAGAAGTTACTTTGCATTTTAAGTAAGAATAAATGAAAGAGACTAAAATAAAAGTTACATGGTTTTTGACATAATTATAACGCTAAGTTCAGGGCAAGTGAGCAGATGTCTCTTTGCTAAAACTCTGTAGTCCCTAATGAATCCTGACTCTAGCATGGGAGAATATGTATTAAAACAAAGTTGTTTCTTACCAAAAAGTCTGTACAAATGTTAAATATGCCTTTAGGCTAAATTCAGCAGCTGACTCCTGCAACTTTGCACAGCCAGTGAGGCAAAATATCCCAGCTTACACCGCCAGCTCATATGAGTTCACAGCTATATTGCATCACTGCAGTGGTACAGGACAGCAAAACAAGACAGTGAACTGGGCCATGTGCATTTAAAAGGCTTAACTTTTTTTCCAAATATGCTCACCATGATCCTATAAAATATAAAAGATACAATGTAAGAAAGAAAAGCAGAGAAAAGAGGGAAGGAAGTAGACTAAATTCACAAGGGGGATTTAGGCACTGTTACCCTCAGCATTGAAGAGCCATTTTTGACACCCTCCTCCCTAAGCAGAAGCTGCAGTCCTAAGCTAGATGTCTAGGCTCCCTATACAGGCATGGGGAGAATTGGGCACCTAAAACTGGGCTCCACAACAGCCAGTATGCTGAACAGGGAGCTGCCAAAATTAACCAATAGGAGGTACGTCTATAGTGCCTGAATAAACTGTGGAGCTTATTGCTCCAGAATTAATTGCTCCTTGGTGTGCCATTTGAACATACATCCAGGAACAAGCAACTCTAAAACAATAAGCTCTACAGTTCCGACACAGAGGAGTGGGGGCTGGAGAAGCTCTGGCTGGCAGAGGGCCAGCCCAGATCAACCCAGGGCTACTCCCCTAAGCTCAGTGTGCTGGCTGGGGCATGAGGGAGCTTCAGTACAGGGCGAGTCAGCAGGCAGCACACATGCACTGCTGCAGAGTAAAATACTCCACAGCAGGACAGTGCTTGTGTTTACTATCCTGCTGTGAAGTAAATGAGTTTACTCTAGCCTGATAAGGGTACATGTGTAGACACTAAGGCATTTACTGGACATGTCTACACATCACTAATGCACCTATGCTACTGTGCATTAAGCTTCATGTTTAGTACCTCTAATATGAGGCACTAAAGATGCAGTAGCTATGCTAATGCACAGTAGCAATGGAAATTTTTTCTGTGATGCTTAATGTGTAGTGAGTCACCCACCTCACTGTGCCTGACTACTTTCCAGGCTCTGAGTGAAAGTTTCCTAGATTCTGGGTGAATATTCTAACAACTGACCTGCTCATTCCCTGCCCATGTGACCGGCACAAGGTAAATCAGGAGCCATGGAAAGCAAATGTTGTCTGAACTTAAGAGGTACTACAAGCTGGCGACAGGGCTCCCAGGTCTTGGCATGGTTCTTCGGAACCCACAACCTATAAAGGAGTCCCTTATCCCAGACCACCTGTTCCCTCTTATGTGGGGTGAACTCTGGCTCTGGCTCCTGAGCCATCTGCCAGAGTCCTTCCAAGCTGGGGTCCTCTAGAACCTCCTGCTTGAATGCCTGCCTGCACTTTCACTGATGTATAGGATTTAAATTCATTTCATAGAATCTTAGAATCATAGAAAATTAGGGCTGGAAGAGACTCAGGAGGTCATATAGTCCAACACCTTGTTCAAAGCAGGACCACCCCCAACTATTTCATCCCAGCCGCAGTCATACCTCAGCCACCAGGCTGTTGAAGATTCCCTCCTCTTGAAGCTGTTCTAATTTGAATAGAATAAATATTCAGTAAGTGAGAAAGAGGAGATGTGGGGGCAGGGGCAGAAGCATGAGAAGGACTCCCTAGAATCATGGTTAAGACCTTCACTTTGAAGAGGGGAGGCCTGGATAGAAGCTCCTACTCCAATTAAAGTGTAAGATAAATTATTTAAACTATAGGGTTAGATGGCAGTTGAATGATGATTTTAAGAAATAAATTTTGGATTTATGGGCCCAAAATTAAATTTAAGCACCTAAGTTGTTTTGTAGATTGCACCTCTTCTAACCAAATTCATGGTTCGACTTTTATTTCTTAAACTTAAAACGTACCGAACTGTGTCTTTACAATCTATCTGGCTGTACTTCAAAGCATACAGACCTAAAATAAACATTTAGCATCTGTCACTTTTTCATTTCTAGCATGTTGTGGCAGTTGGTTCAAATAGCGAGCTTGAGTTTCACTCTGAATTCTTGGCAAATACATGCCACACTTAAGGTAAGTGTAAATGGGTACCAGGTCATTCAGGCTTAGAGGTCAAAGGCAACCAGATGTAGTAAACCAGATATCACTCCCTTGTGGACTATTGGCTACAAAAATAAACATGACTTAATCACACTAGTCCCATAGGACATCTAGGCTTGAGTATATCTTTGACCTTTTAACTGTCCATGCTGCTTCTAGTTTGATCATATCTGGTGTATACTAGCAGAGCCTGAAATGAGAGTCTCTGCACTTGTGATTCTGGAAGGCATATTTCAACAGTTGTTCACTTTTGTTTTGCTTCGTCCTTAGCACTGCTTCCATCTTCTGGTCTCCATCTGTGAAGTGCAAGGTAAATGAACATGTATTGAAACTTAGCCATCTTCCAGATCAGCCCTTCCAGACTGAAAGAAAAGGGAGACTTGCAGTAAAAGAGTGTCTCTAATGCAAGCATGCAGGCACATGCACACTTGCACATACAAGCACATGCACACACCCCAAAAAATACTAAAAGAAAGCTTTCTGGGTGTGTAATGGAAAAAAAACAAGCAGGGGAAAAAAAGCACATTAAAAAAGCTGATCAAGCCAAAAAAGGCAATCTTTCTTGTACTAATTGATCTTTATGGGCACATCCACACATGCAGGCATGTGCGCTCACAGCAACTCTAATAGGAGTGGCACAAATTTGTGCCAGAGATTTTTGCCTCTGCGCATGTGCCTGGACATACACTTTGGTATAGGTCAAGTTGTGCCACTTGGGGCAAAAAGACCCTGCCCAGCTCCTCCCTGATCTGCAGCCAGGAGGAGCTAGATCTTGGGGCCAACACCTGTGCTGTCAGTAGTGTAGCAGCATTTTAAAAAATGGACCCACCTGAAAGAATGGAGAGGGCTGCCTGGCAGAGAGACAGAGTTTGTTCCAGCAGAGGCACTGTAGGGTCCGAGGGCAAGTGAAGCTGCTTTGGAGGCAGCCCTGTTGGAAGTGGGAGGGGTGATGTAACCCCAGTGAAGTTTTGAAAGAGAGCCGTTAGCAAAAGCCCAAGAAGGGCTCTGGGCTGGGATTGGCTGAGAGGCTTGGATAAAAGGGGGGAGCAGTTTTCCGGCGGGGGGGGGGGGGGGGAGAGAGAGAGAGAGAGAGAGAGAGAGAGAGACTTGGGCGGGTGCTGGGCAGCCATTAAAAACAGGGTCTTGGTCCATTTCTGTGGTGTAGCGGTGATCACATTTGCCTCACACGCGAAATGTCACCGGGCAGAAGCACGTGGCATGGTCTTTCTTTTGCCAGGCTGCCACAACGGCTCTTCTCCCACCTCCCTCTGAACGAGACCTGCCTTCAGCTCGGAACCAAGCCAGCTTTCTGGCAACACCTCCTAGGACACAGGAGAAGGAAGGGCTTGGGCACACCCTCCAAAACCCACAGCCTGGAGTTTCTGTGGTGTAACGGTGATCACATTTGCCTAACACATGACAAGTCCCCAGATCAAAACCGGGCAGAAACAGAGTCTTGATCGGTTCTGCTTGCAGCCCCCTTCACTGCCCCTGTTGGGCCCTTTTGGTGCCAGATCTGAAAAACACCACCTCTTGAACCGAGCCCTCGTTCAAGGAGCAGCCTCTTTCCCTTCCAGCCCTTTAGCCACAAGTGGTAGAGGTGGAGTGTGACTCTTTTCAAGGTTTTGACCTTGAACCTTGCCTGTGGCAAGCGGTAGAGTTGGAGTCCGACTCTTTTTAAGCTTTTGGCCTTGAACTCTGCCTGTGGCAATGCCCCGCTTCTGATGTTCACTTTTCTGAACAAGACATTCTCCTACACTTCTTGAAGCCAAAACCCATTAAACCTCTAACCCTGACCCATTTGTGTGTGTGGGGGGGGGAGAGAGAGAGAGAGAGAGATGCTGAGGGACAGGCTGGAGACTGGAGGCAGAGTCTTAACACAGAGGTTCCTCCGAGAGCCCCTAGGAGTGCCCCAAGGAGCAGCAGAAAAGGCTGCCATGGGAGAGATGCAGTATTCAGTTCTTCTCTCCAGCCTGCGGAGGCAGGGTCAGAGAGGGGCTGATTGTGTGGAGACTCCAAGCCAGGAAAGACCTGCCTGCAGCCTGGTGAATGGCTGGGTGAACATAACAGAGCCGGGGGTGGTGAGAGACTGCCAGAGTCTGCCCTGTTTTCCCTGAGGGGTGCTCCAGGGGCAGGAAAAGCCCAGGGATGGGCTGTGTTTGCCAGGCTGTGAGGTGAAAGAGTTGCTACAGCCTGCAGCTCAGATACTGCTCCCTGCTGAGCCAGGGAAAGGGGTGAAAGACAGGGGAAGGCTGTCTTTGCAGGGACTGCAGAGGAGGAGCCTCTGCCTGATGCCCGGAGACGCTTGCTGCCCTGAGACCCCAAGAGTACGGGGACGGACACCAGCACCAGGGAGCATCCACAGACCACGTGCAGGGACACAGACAGTTCCGCTACCGGAGACACCCCCCAGGGCAGTGCACATGGGATCCCCTGGTACACCGTATGCAAGTGAGAGACTGTGTAAATAATTTCTTGAGGGTTTATTAGTTGGTATATCAGTGTGTTTATTTAATGGTTACTTGTTATGTTGTAAATAATTAAATCTTGTAAATAGTTTGAGAATTGTCTGCGAGGGTGCTTGGTTGTAAGGGGAGGCTCTCCACTCGGGGGCACTGCAGCAGTTTCCCAGGGGGGCTGGGCAGGGCTACTGGCTACGGGGTACCCCAGGATCCTACTATTCAGGTGAAGGCGCATGTTATGCTGTGCCCAGGGTTTTATACAGTAGTATAAAAGGCTGCCCTGCAGAGCAGTCTGGGAGCTTCTGAAGCCCAGTCAGTCAGTATCAGGGAACAGTAGTCCCTTGTCCCAGCTGGACTGCTGAAGCAGCCCTAACCTAGAGTGGCCCCTGTACCCTCCACCCACTGCAGCAGTCTGGCAGTGGGGGCTGCTGCCTGGCTGTGACCTGCTGCCACCTGTGACAGCATCCACCCCCTGGGACTGGCAGCCCCATGCCTGCCAGACTGAGATGGGGTGCTCCCACTCTGCCATCTTAGCAGCTGTCACCCAGATGTGCTTCTTGTAGTGGTCTGGTTTGAACTGTCAAAGCATGTCCACTTGGCCCCAAATGGCCAACAGGTCAGCCACTCATCTGCCCTCCAGCTGTATCCCCAGTGCTGGCCCTGAACAGGCTCCTCTGCCCAGGTCTCACCACTTGTCTCACCAGCAGAGATCCAGGTGTTCCCTGTTTAAAAATCACAAATTCTCTGATAAGAAACCCATTTTTTCCATTAAAATACCCAAAATAGCGTTCTTCTACTTTTAAAATGAAATGTCACTATATAGAGAGGGATCAGTTTCATAGATTTCATAGACATTAGGGCTGGAAGGGACCTCGGGAGATCATCAAGTCCAGCCCCCTGCCCAAAGGGCAGGAAGTCAGCTGGGGTCATAGGATCCCAGCAAGATAAGCATCCAATTTACTCTTGAAATTTACTCTACTCAGTTGGGCAATGTTTTACTGATATATTTACAAGTTTAAAGCAATTTGGAAGCCTACCATCAGCATAATAAAATACATTCTAAATATCTATACACTTTGGCATTTACTTTTGGGGGTTTTTTGTCCTAGGAAAATCAGAGCTGCCCCTACTCCCTTCGCTCACAGACTGCAGGGAGCCCACAGCTTCCCCTCACAAGACCCACAGGTCACCCCCACAGCAGCAGTGGCTGTGGGGTGCTCAGGGTCTGCTATAACTGGAGCCCCCCACAGCGTGGCACGGCCCTGGCCACCTCAAACCCAGCACTGCCTATGCTGCTTTGTCGCAACTTCAGCACAGCGCAGCACGGGACCATGCCTCAGGCCATTTGGGCTGTCACCCAGGTGGCAGTATAGCTTGCAGGGACCATGTGTCGCACCAGGTCAGGTCCTACCTCAATGGAACAGCCAACCCCCATACAACCCCCCTCCCACAATGCCCCACACATCCAGAGCCCCCCCACAATTTCCCCTGCCCTCAGTCCCTACTTACCAGGGACAGCACCTGAGTCACAGCCTCACACCGCCCCTGTTTGCCCCACATGCGAACACAGCCTGCTGGAGCAGCAGGGGCCACCACAGAGACACTCTGCCCAGATGCCAGAACATCTCTGAAGGTCCGAGCCCCAGCTTGTCTCGGGGCACAGTGGGGAACTGTGCCCTGCACCACTTTTCCCCAGAGTGTTTTTATCTGATACCTGTAAATCCAGGTATCAAATTTTGAGCCCGCGCTACAAATACAGCACAGGGAACATTTTTTCATTCTCAGCATGCCTCTTGCAGTCTCTCAAACTGGTTTGAGATGCCGCAAGAGGCACGTGCATGCTCGTCGGGAGGTGCCCTATGAGACACATATACATCTATTACTGTGAAGGAAAACTGAATTCACCTTCACAATTCTAGTCACTATATAAAACAATTTTAAAAAGCAGTTCATCCAATGCATCCATTTAACTGTGCCAACTTATCCTTATTATTGTTGCATGAGGCAGGCAGTATAATGAAGTTTCCACTTTCTCATCATATCTGAATCTCCAGATTTGTCTCCCATATACTAGCACTAGATTAAGGTGGTAACATGTTTCATCTGCCTGGGGAGAGAGTGAGCAGTGCCTTAAATTTATTTTTAGGATATCATTGCAATATTTTTTTCTAGGGAGTGAATGGCAAACTGTCAGTATTGTTCCTTCATCTCTATTTCAGATATTTTTGCCTGAGACCTAACTAAATATGGAAAAAACATATTTTCCTAAATAATTACTATAATAATTACTAGATGAAATCTTGCCAGCATTCACTATAAATATTATTGGCAAGTACCAGCTCTGGTGGTGACCCAGTATTTGGGCATCCATTAAACAAGATAAGAAAATGTAGAAGTTGTAACAGCATCCTTCTAGTATGTAGATGTTTATAGACAACCATCAACTTATTCTGCCTTTCACCTTTAAACTAGATTGAGAATAATAGGAGTTTTCGTATCATAAGGGCAAATCTCAGTATAGATGCCAAAATGGGATTCTCAATAAAGTTCTTTTAATTTATTTTTATTATAGGTTGTTAAAATTTTTCCTTCACTTTTACTAAATTTAAAGAAACACTTGTAAGTATTATTACAGGCAAAGTGATGGAGAATAATAGCTTCTATATGTATGTGTTCGGTTACTTGTTTTATTAACTGTTTGAGTTAATTAAGAGAGTGGGACATTTCTTCCAGGAAGAAACAGGTACAAAAAGCTGAAAAAAAATATATCTTCTCCTTGCTAAAGAATATGAAAGTATTGTTATTTTTTTAGGATTTCAAAAAGAAGTGATGCATAGCATATGATTTGCTAAAGCCAAACTCCTTATGTAACTTTAAGAAGAACATGTATAATTGAAAAGTGCTTGATAGAAAATAATTATTTATTCCTTAAATCCTTCAGAAAAACATAGGCTTTTTTCGAGATGTTTGCCTGAAAAAAAAGAGTGTACAAATGCGAGCTTCATATAGTAGCTGCATGATAGTGTTATATAAATAACTAGATATTCTTTGCATAAATAGCAATGTTACTTACTATTAACAAGGTTACTACCACTGTTTACTAATAGAATAAGCCATATAAGCATACCATAGTATTATTTATTATAATAATAATAATCAGTTATCCGACAAATTCAGAAAGACAAAAGTCAGCTCTTCAAGGATTGTCCAAGGACAGACAATAATTCTTGGATGAACATTTAGGTTAAAAGGCGCTTTTTACAAATTATTCTATTTTAGAACTAATAATTAAGAACTAAGGATATGAAAAAGGACAGGGATGTGGATGCCACAGTTCTGAGTACTACAGTTGCCTAAGTTTTAGGCTCCTGGGACAGGAGTCAAAGTGCACATACTTAGAATTGACAATGTTTCCATATTAGAGTCCTTGCTCAGAAGGGCAAATTGGTCTGACTGGGGTCACACCTTGGATCCCCATACAATCAATGAAGAGATATCATAGTTGTAAAAGCATTTCAGGTATAAGTACTCTTCACAAAGATTGCTGAGGGAACTGGAGCTGGAGAAGAGGGGTGGCGGGAGGGAAGAGGTAGGCACATCCAAAGAGAAGTGTCTAGAGGTACCAAATAAGAACACTCAGTGATGGGGCACAAAGTACCTCATTTTACTTGCAACTCAGGGGCATGGAAGGTGTCTTGTCATCCGATGCCTCAGGTCCTTCTCTGGTCATTAGTTTAGGTCCAGAAGGAATGGTTTTCTTCTCCTGAATGCTATTACTTCTGGTTCTTTTTTTCCACCTTCCTCTGAGACACTGGGATGTTGGTCACAGTTAAGGATGAGGGGTTTTTTGCTAGGATGCATAGATGCTTCTGTTACTCTTGGAAAGTAACCAAATTTGGGCCCAAAAAAATCCCCACAGTCCTTGCCATTCTTTGGAGCTTGGAGCATGTAGGATCATTTCCTAGGAACTAGTACTGTAATCAATTATTTTCCTGTGTTAGGACTGTGTCATAGGCAGTCAAGAGAAGTGTGAGGGTAGACAAGTCCCTGAGCCAAAGATGTAAACAATGGACCAAGGCTGCACAAGAGGGGCAGAACCAGAATCCAAATTAAAGTCCTAATCAAAAAGCAAGATCCATAGTCTAGACAGTGCTAGAAATCAGTAGTAGAATCCAGGATACCCTAACAGAGCAAGCAGGAGCTGAGAACCAGGCAAGAGCAAAACTGAAGTGGAAAGCTGTAACTTGTGACGTACTGGGCTCATCTACACATGCAAGTAATGTGAAACAAACTCTGGAGTTGATTGCTGTGGAGTCTATTACTGCCAGGCACAAATGACATGTTCCCTGGTGGCTGGGTGGGCATGGCTGCACTGGCGGTAGTAGGATGGTGGCAACTGTGGGAGCCCGGTGGCAGGAGCCCAGTGGCGGTAAGCTAGCAGCTCCTGCAGACACCACTGGCACTGTCAGCAGCAGGAGGGAAGAGGGGTGGCAAGCACTGACCAGGGATCAGCTACTAACAGCAGGCACCACCAGCAGCAGCAGCGGTGATCATAGACCACCTGCAACGCCATCAGGGTTGTCAGCGGCAGGGTGGTGAGTGGCAACCACCCGCAGGCACTGCTGACAGTGTCAGCAGCACATTTTTGCAGAGGGTGCACCGCTATGCTCAGGGAATGTACATGCACCTGTGTGCACCCCCTACGCATTGCCCCTGCTCCCAGGCATGCCATTTGACTGTGCACCCAGGACTGCAGCACACTGAGCTGGGTTGGACCAGCCCTGGCTGGCAGGAGTTCCCAGGGTTTCAGTCTGCCAAGCCAGGGCTGCTCCTGTCCAGCTCAATGTGCTGCAGAGGGGCTGGCTGGGGCACAAGGGAGCTTCAGTGCAGGCCTAGGCAGCAGGCAGAGTTCCTTCAGCAAGAACAAATGCAGTTAAATCCCTTTTCATAATCATTAACAATTTATGCAATCATGAGCTAAAAACCCTACAATGAACAATTTATGTAATTATGCGCTAAAAACCCTGCAATGACTGCCCATCCAAATGCTGAGTCAACTAAAGGCTAGAACCAGTTAATATTTAAAAACAGCCAATGAAATTATCAGAGAAGAATATGCATCCCTCTGCATTGAGTAAACAGCACACACTCTGCTCTGCTGTCTCAGCTTCAGTGGCACTTTTGCCTCAAGACCCATCTTTTATTTCCTTCAAGCAACGGGCAGCAGCAAGAAGACAAAAAAAGCCACCGTGAGGAGAAAAAAAGAAACAGCAAACTTCAGTAAGTACCATTTCAGCAGCATAATGGAATAACCAATATTTCAGCAATAACAATGAAAGAAATGTTGCCAAATTCTACCAAGGAATTGCAGTTCAATTATTCTTGTAATGATTTTTATTAGATAAGAAAATGCTACTGGAGTTTTAGACAGTTATATTTTCTTCTGGCAAGCACCAAAATGCATAGGCCAGGCCATCAGGGAAGAGCAAAATAGTGCATCCAGCCAGCAGCCAGGCTCCATTTCCCAGCAGCCCATAACTACCTGGCTGGGGCTGGTTTCCATGGAGACACCAGCATCAGTAAAGGTGCAACAGTGTGAGACAGGGGTCTCCATGAAGACTGGCCTCAGCAGCACTGGCAGGGCATGTGGCAGGACGCAGAGCTGCTCCAGAGCCCAGCTGGGATTTTGCAATGGTGACAGTGTGATCCAGGGCCAGGGCAGAGCCACAGTCTGCAGCAGCCTGCATGCTCTGGGTGGCAGCGGCAGATCACTGCTCTGCCCCAGATCCTTACAGCAGTGATAGCATGGTCCAGAGCCAGAACAGAGCCACAATCAACTGCCTGTATGCCCCTGTCTGGAGCATGCAGGCTTCAGACTGTGGCTCTGCCCTGGTTCTGGATTATGGTGTCACTACTGCAAGATCCCAACTGGGCTCTGGAGCAACTCCATGCCTTGCTGCATGCCCTGCAGCAGGGGTGGTGCTAGTGGGGCTTGGGGGAGTGGGGGGCCTATAGCCACCCTAAAATTCCCAATAGAACCTGTAGCCACCCCTCTCAGCGGCACCACCACTGCCTGCCCTGCACAGACAGCAGCACTGAGCCCACCCCGCTCCTTCCCTCAGCACAGCCCCATTCAGCACCCTCACCCAAAAGAGGCTGTTGCTTGCCAGCACTGTTGGGGCCAGTCTCCACAGAAACCCTGGCCCTGGACTATCACGGTGTGCCTGATGCTGAAGTTTCCATGGAAATCTGCCCCAAACATGCAGGCAGGGGCCGCTGGGAAATGGAGTCTTCTGCAGGCCAGATCCAGCACGCAGACCAGACTTTGCCCAGTCCTGGTATAGGCACTTCTCTTCTCCTGAAGAGAAGACATATGCCAGCCTTGATAAATAGAGGGAGAAACAGATTTAATTTGAATGTAAAATTCCTTATCAATTCTTTGCAGTGATGCTTTACTACACAGTCATTTAGACAACTGTCTGGTAAAGCATCTTGTGTAGACGCACCCACTGTGGAGCTAATTAGTCTATAATACAGATCTTGTGTAGACACACCCACTGTTTCTTGTTTCGGGACTGAAATTACCTGGCAAGACATATTAGTCATTCCAAAAATGCACTTTTTTAGCATCTGACATGACTGGAAAATGATATTGTACAGCTTAAACCAGACCAGTACATGCTCCTCCATCCCAGTCTTGTACAGAAAGAGTGTGCACTGCACTTAATGGAGTACATGATATTTATTCAAAAGAATTGAATTAAAATAATACCGAAGTCATTACTTGGATTCTTTTTTGCTATTTATGCCTTGGTAACAACTAACATGGTAGCTAATTAACATAGTGAAATGTGCCAAAGTAATAAATAGAATCAAAATTGTCCAGGTCATCTACCAACCCATATGGGTTTGTCAGAGTATAAATCATAACAAAATTCACCCATCACTTATTTTCTAAATTTAAGACAAAAAATGTGAATGAACACAAAAGCTTAAATCCTAAAAGGTATAAAGGACATAACTACTGCCTCTTCATGGTGTTCTTGGGATTGTTGCTATGAAACATGCCATGCTCAGCCATGCCCCATTCCATGCACCCCAACTCCTGAAAATGAAGCACCGTAACCACCCTTCGTTCTTAGGCTATTTGCCTCAGGTGCACTTATCAAAAAATGACCACTCTGAGTTAGCTTTCTTGTCTCATTTCTGGGATCTGGAACTCATGGGGTGCAGCTACACATGCACTTTAATGGGCAGTAGCCTATTTTACTGTGCATTAAAGCATCATGTAAAGAACCATGCTATTAAGCTAATATACAGTAAAATCGGCTACCGCACATTAAGCATCACTGAAAAACCATGCACATTCATTACTATGCATTAAGGCAGCCAATGCACATTTGTTTAGTGCCTCACACTGAAGGTACTAAACTTAATGCACATTAGGAAAAGTGTTTCAATGTATATATCAATGCACCCATGGAGTGGGAATGAGTGGGTGTGGTGTCTTTCACAGAAGTTCTTCAAAGAACAGCACAGGGATGGTACAGGCATAGCCATAAGCAGTTTGTTTTCCATTAAAATAATTCAATACCTTTGAGGATCTGGGCCTAAGAGTCTGAAGACATCATAGAAAAATGTATTTTGTGTACATCCAATATAGATAATTTAATGGATAAAATATTGGTATCTGATTGAAAGATCTCAAATTCAAGAACATTGCTTCATTCGATTGAGTTTATATTAGTTTGGGCTTATAATTGAAAGGGATAGATACAATGGCAATATCAATAGATGCATCTTATGGATCCATCTTAAATGTTTTCTGATCTCTTCCAGTATGATCCATGACAAAAGTTTCAAAGGATAAAGCACCATTATAGTTATAGAAAATTAGGGTTGAAAGGGACCTCAGGTGGTCATCTAGTCCAACTGCCTGCTCAAAAAAAGACCATCTCCCACTATATCATCCCAGCCAAGACTTTGTTTACCCGGGTCTTAAAAACCTCTAAGGACAGAGATTCCTCAGCCTCTCTGGGTATCCTGTTCCAGTGTTTTACTACCCTCCTAGTGAGAAAGTTGTTCCTAATATCTAACCTAAACTTCCCTTTCTGCAACTTGAGAACATTGCTCCTTGTTCTGTTACTTGCCATCAATGAGAACAACCTAGCTCCATCCTCATTGTAACCACCCTTCAAGTAATTGAAAGGTGTTATTAAATTCCTCCTCTATCTTCTCTTTTCCAGATTAAATAAGACCAATTCCTTCAGTAATTTATTTGGACTCTCATTAAAATTAAAACATAATTACATTTTAAGATACAGAGCAAAAGTTTAGTAAGCAGAACTGTTCTGTTCAAGAAAGTTCTTAGATGGTTCTCATGTGAAAGATCCTGTTTCTCTGGTATTTCATATGTCCATGGTATGTTCTGGGCAGTAAGACATAAGGAAGACTCAGAATACCATTAAATGTTAATGTAAAGTGTATATAATGGATGCTGTGAAGAGGATATATGAAAATGTAGCAAAGCTGTAGATAAGCAAAAAATCCACTCCCTTAAAAAGGATCTCTGGGAGAACAATAGGCATAACAGAGCTGAGCTGAAAGAAGAATGTATCATTGTATGGTGATGGAGTTCATTCCAAAAAAAACACCTTAGGAAGTCCTACCTAACACTTAAATATTAATTCAGACTAACCCATTGAAATTGCTGAAATTAACTTTTCCTATATGAAGTTCCTATATCCAAGCACAAAACTTATTCCTAACAATATATCTTTTGTTTACAAATGTATATGCTTTTTTATTTTAAACTAGAAAATATGTTGGGGACAAAAGGCAGAAAAACATGTGTTTGGCCATTTGGGGGGAAATATATGTTAGAATTTATTTTTGTTCTCCCACAAGGATGAATGGCTGTTGTTCCAAACTGAAAACTCTACCCATGTGCAATATTTACCGACAAGTTGGAGAAATTTTATTTAGAAAAAATAATGCAATTCACTGTGATTCTTGAGGTCCTTGTTGTCTTTAATTCTCAAGAGTATTGCTGCAGTCTTTCAGATGACTACATCTGGAAGACTCTATGTACCTTGGTATCACTGCACATTTCTCTCCAAGCATCTACATTTGCTTAAATGCTTGATCTTTTCTATCATCAAATCAAACAACATGTTTGAATATAAGCCTTGAGCTTGGTAAATATAGTGTGAGATAGAAAGTACCTTATTCCTTATAACACCCTTCATTGTGTCCCTTGGAGGGCTGATGGAAAGTGTAGATGATAAGTAGGGCCTGATTTTAATTGTGATTTCAATTTTTTTGTGAAAAATCGCAAAATCAAGTGCTTCTCATGAAAAATGGAATTTGCAATGAAATGCCATGATATGGCCACTTGCTGGGGAGTTGGCTCCTACCAAGTGCCAGGAACATCTGCCAAGGCAGCCCCCTGGCACCCCCAACCCACTGCACCCCAGTTTTCCCTCCCAGAAGAGCAAACTACCCCTCCATTATTCAGCACCAGGGCTTTCTGCCTAAGGCAGCCAACAGCTTCCAAGCCCAGAAAAAAAGCTTCTTACCTTCAGTGGATACCAGCAGCAGCCCAACCACATGAAGAGACTGAGAGTGGGAAGCCAGCACAAATAGTTAGCATGGACTTCACCATCCAGCGTAAGGTGGCAAAGGGCTGCAGCAAGGCAACAGCCCTAGACTTTAGGAGGGCTGACTTCAACAAGCTAAGGAGGATCGTTGGGGAAGCGCTGAGGACCCAGAGGGGAAGGGAATCAGATGTCGAAGGGGAGTGGTTGCTCCTTAAGGAGACGATCCTCCATGCCCAAAGGGAGGTAATCCCAACAAGGGTCAAAGGGAGCAGGAGGGCACATAAACCCCCATGGCTCACTAAGAGCATCCGGGAATGCCTCCTTGCTAAAAGGGAGGCATATACCCAATGGAGAGATGGGGTCATCACCAAGAAGGACTATGTTACAGTCGCCCGAGGATGTAGGGGGGCATTCAGGAGGGCCAAGGCAGAGTTGGAGATAGGACTAGCTTCCCGGATTAAGGACAATAAGAAGTCCTTCTTCAAATACATAGGGGGTAAAAAGAGGGTCCCGGGTAATGTGGGGCCCCTGCAGGACACGATGGGCAACTTAGTCATCACGCCAGATGACAAAGCTAACATATTTAACGATTTCTTTGCCTCTGTCTTCCTAAGTAGGGACCAGTTCAGCCACCTCCCTGCTGGGCCCCCCTCGGGCCCCGAGAGAGACACGCCTGGGCCAGGGGTTAGCGAGGAGTTAGTTAGGGTACTTCTGGAGAGGCTGGACGTGTTCAAGTCCGCTGGTCCGGACGATCTTCACCCTAGGGTTCTACAGGAACTGGCCGAGGTCATTGCGGGACCCCTGGCGTGGCTCTATGAGCACTCGTGGTGCTCTGGTGAGGTGCCGGAGGACTGGAAGAGGGCCAATGTGGTCCCTATCTTCAAAAAGGGAAAAAAAGAGGACCCAGGAAATTACAGGCCAGTTAGTCTTACCTCAATCCCAGGTAAGCTCTTTGAAAAAATTATCCTGGCACACATCCAGGAGGGCCTTGCGGGGGAATGCATGCTCAGGGGCAACCAACATGGGTTCATCAGTGGCAGGTCTTGTCAGACCAACCTGGTGGCCTTTTACGATCAGGTCACCAAATCATTAGACGCAGGGGTTGCTGTGGATGTAGTCTTTCTGGACTTCCAGAAGGCTTTCGACACTGTCTCTCACCCTGTCCTCATCAAAAAGCTGGGAGACTGTGGTGTCGATGCCCACACGGTTAAATGGGTCACCAACTGGTTGGAGGGCCGCACCCAGAGGGTGGTAGTGGATGGATTCTTCTCGACCTGGAAGGACGTGGGCAGTGGGGTTCCGCAGGGCTCGGTCCTCGGGCCCGCACTGTTCAACATCTTCATCAGTGACTTGGATGAGGGGGTAGAAAGCACCCTGTTCAAGTTTGCTGATGACACTAAGATGTGGGGGGGATGTGGGTGCACTAGAAGGGTGCAATAGGCTACAAGCTGACCTTGACAGGTTGCAACGGTGGGCGGATGAGAATAGGATGGGGTTTAACACTGATAAGTGCAAGGTGTTGCACATGGGGAGGAAGAACCGGCACCACACTTACAGGTTGGGGAACTCCCCTCTTGCCAGCACGGAGACGGAAAAGGATCTTGGAGTCGTCATTGACTCCACGATGAACATGGGCCGGCAGTGTGGGGAGGCAGTCAAGAAGGCCAACCGTACCCTGTCATGCATCCACAGATGCATCTCGAGCAGGTCCAGGGAGGTGATCCTCCCCCTCTATGCGGCACTGGTCAGGCCGCAGCTGGAGTACTGCGTCCAGTTCTGGGCGCCACACTTCAAGAGGGACGTGGACAATATGGAAAGAGTTCAGAGGAGGGCCACTCGTATGATCAGGGGTCAGCAGGGCAGGCCTTATGAGGAGAGGCTGTGGGACCTGAACCTGTTTAGCCTCCACAAGAGAAGGTTAAGGGGGGACCTTGTGGCCTGCTACAAACTGGTCAGGGGGGATCAGCAGGTATTGGGGGAGTCCCTGTTCCCCTGTGCGCTGCCAGGAGTGACCAGGAATAACGGTCACAAACTGGCGGAGGGTAAGTTTAGATTAGATATTAGGAGACGCTACTTCACAGTCAGGACGGCTAGGGCCTGGAACCAGCTTCCAGGGGAAGTGGTGCAGGCTCCTAGCCTGGGGATTTTTAAAAGGAAGTTAGATGAGCACCTTGCCGGGGTCATCTGACCCCGGTGCTCTTTCCTGCTAAGGCAGGGGGTCGGACTAGATGATCTACCTAGGTCCCTTCCGACTCTAGCTACTATGAAACTATGACTTTTCAGCAGCAATCAGAGGCCTTGGGTGCATTGCCTCTGCTGCTGCAATTAAACCTGGCCCTAGACCTCAGCCCCTCCCCCAGCCAATCAGGAGTCGGTGGCAGGAGGAGGCATACCACAATCTGGTGTGAAGTTTAGGCCATGATCAGGCCACAATATTAGTGAGCTAGGCCTGAAATTGAAACCAGGCCCTCATGTTAAGGATAAATGTGCATATGGTGAACATGACAGAACAAGAGTTTAATTCAAGTCCATTATAACAAAACAGTCTAATCTGCAACTGGTAAGAGGGTTCTAACACTGTGGGAAACTGAGTAGTACTGGTCTGCTGCTCTTCCCCACAGTTCTGCTTAACAAGGGAAGAGATTAGCTTAGATTTCTTTAAACACTTGAGAGCTTGTGTACAAAGAGAAATTTACTGGTATAATTATGTCAGTAAAATTATACTACTATAGTTATACTAGAATAAGTTCCCATTATTTTGAAATAAGAGTGTCCACATGAAAAATTGTACTATTAAAGTTATACCAGTATAATTATTTAAGTATAGTTCTGCCAGTAAATTTCTCCATCAATACAAAACTTTAATTTGTTAACTGTTTCATGCACACAACACAAGAAATATAGGAGCCAGTTGAACCAGAATAGACAATGCAATGTATACAAGGAATGATAAGAAAAGTATTGAGAGGTAAGAGTAGGTATAGAGAATGTGTCACTAGGACTGGCATAATTGGCATTCCAGAAATATGAGGAAATATCTAAGAGCTGGGCTTTGTAGGAGAGGATAGGAAGCTTACAAAAACCAAAATCCATTTTTTATCTGGTTTTTAATTTGGGGATTTAAATATTGAGGTTTTGAAATTTAATAGATTTATGGTATCTCTTTAGTCAGTCAAAATACAGAGAAGGAAAATTTGCTAAACTGAAATATTTTTTCTTTTATCATTACTAAAATCTCTTTCATTTTCAGTTCCTGCTGCCAAAACCCAGACCCAAGCCGCAATTATCTTTTTTCATCTTTATTGCAGCCACCTGCTCTCTGACCTCTCACAATATTGTCACTATTTCATGTCTTTACCAATACTACCAACAACATCATCTTTGTTACCTACCACTCCAGTTGTATCTGGCTCCTCTTCAGTGACTTTCACTAATGTCCTTTCACTTACTGAATCAAATTAATGTTCCATGTCCTGTAATGTAATAAGTTTTTTTCTTTAATTTGCTGGGGAGGTGAGTAAATATTGTATACACTGTATTTTGAATGCCATTAAAATAGTATTAAGCTGCAACTTAGATACCATATCTGTTGTACAATCACTTAGGATGGCTCTCAAGTCCTTGCGTTATTTCAAAAAGTTTAGTAACAAATACAAGACCCTAGTAGGTATTCATCAAAAAGACTTCTGAGAAAGTCATAACTGAATGTCTTATTTAGTTGTAACTCATTCCTATAGCAAAATCATTTGTACCATCTTTGACAACTTTTGTATCCAATTTTTGTGTTTCCCATATGCCATCTGAAATACCAATCTCTTTTTAAAGTCCAGTACCATTTTTCTGACAGACATATGGCTTGCCTTGTTGTCATATAAAAAACCTGATATTTTTATTGATATTATATGCAAGAACTAGGTGCATTAAGGTTGCACAGTCAAACACTTAAAAGCTAGAAAATACCAGAATTAATATTGTCTGTGTGACATTAATTTATCCCTGATACTATCTTTAATTATATAACGGATGCTATTTTTTCTATTGGACTCTTGATTTATTCAGTGTTTGGTTAGTTTTTCAATTGTTTTTTTTTTTTCCTTCTCCTCATTCAATATGTAGTCTCAAATCTTTTTTAACACATACCAACCAAACCCTGCACTGAATACAAAATTATTAATTTCCTCCAAGGGTTCCACCATAGAATCAGAGTACTTCACAGACAATAATGAATTCATCTTCACAACACCCTTCTGAGATCAGGCAGCATTGTCCCTAGTTTACAGCTTCAAAACTGAGGCACAACTTTAGGCTCAAAATTGAAAAAATATCCACTAATTTTGAATGTCCAAATTGTAACATTTAATAAGGCCTGTTTTTTTCAAAATACTTTGTATTATTATGTTACTTAAGTTCAAAGCACAGCTCCAATCAATTTTATTTGCAGTAGTCAAACTTCAGCAAATCTGTCCCCAGATGTCTTCTGTTGGGCAACCAGAAAATACACATATGGTTGTAGACCACTGTGAAATGTTTTGCTTAATAGATCTGTCCAGCATTCTAGCATTGATTTGGCAGAGATTGAATACTGTTACTATTCTTTTTAGTCTTCCAACCCACTGCCACATTCACTATGACTGCAACAAATAAAGCAAGGGTCTTACAGACCACACTTTCCTTCATTTCACAGCTTTTCCGTATCCTCAGGGTAGGGTCTGCCTTTACTCTGAATGAAAGAGGGTACTGGAAAGGGAGGGGCAGAAAATATTATATAAGATGAAAGATGGAGAAAATATATATGTATAAGGGAAATTTTCCATTTCTTATGTTTTCAATGTTTAATTTTTTATCCAAAGCATAAAGTTTTGTAGGTAAATTAAAAAACAACAACAAAACAGCAAGTATATTGTGTAGAATCATATTAGCAAGTCATCATTAGGATGATCCACAGCATGAAATTAATCTACATGAGTTGCTGACTGAGCAGTAGCCCATGACTACTACGCAGTAGTGTCATGTGGCTGGAAGCATGAAGTGACACTACTGCATGGTAGTAAAGAGCTACTGTATGGTCAGTGCCACAAAAAGGTAATTCGGTGACACTACAACGCAGTAACTCTTGTTACAGCACAATCATTTAGTACTTGTTTATACAAATAAATAACTCCCTATTTGCAGGTCCTATATGCCTGTGCAGTAACAACTGTGTAGTGATTGTCTCGTGTGCACCAGCTACTGGTGGGGGATAAGATGCACACCTTGGCAAACAACAGAAAAATTCACAGTCTGGATTCCTGGTTCACCCCAAAGTTCTGTAGGATAGTGTTTGTAGGCCCTTCTGCCACTATCCCCCAACCTTGTCTCTTTCCCTTCCTGTTCCTTTCTATACATAAACCTCCTCTACCACTGACTACAATCCCTTTTCTCTTAGCACATTATCGCTTTTGTCTCCATCCCCATTTACTCTTATCCATCCCTGCCATGGTCTAGTTCCAGTTCCTTTCTTCACCTGTTCCCAGGCCTGAGGGTGCTTCAGTGCAGGAGCTGCTTTCCAGAAAGTCCCACACTGCTTGTTGACTAACTCCCTCATGCCCCAGCCAGCCCCTCCACAACATGATGAGCTGGGGGAGCAGCCCCAGACTGGGAGGCTGACCCCATTGGGGCCCCATGCTAGCCATAGCTGCTCCGACCCAGCTCAACATGCTGAACATGAATAAACTCCTGAGTTTATTACTCCAGAGTTTATTGCTCCTAGGTGCATGTTCAAAAAGCAATAAGCTCCGAAGTTTATTCATGCACAGTAATAGCGTGTAGATGTGCCCAGTGTATAATTAAAGTATTGAATTCATTTTCCCCCGATGTTGTGGAAGCTGACAGTTTAGACAGATTCAAAAAGGGGTTGGAAAAATTCTTGAAGGAAAGGGGCATCAGTAGCTATTGATCATGGAAGTTAGGGATACAGCCTTTGAATTAGAATGTTCTAGACCATAAATACTGGAAGCTGCAAGTGAGAGGGGAACACTGGGAAAAATAACCTTGGTCATACCCAGCTCACTTTCCCTTTCAGCATCCACTCTCTTCCCTGTGTATCGCAGGAGACTGGAAAAACTAGACCTATAGGCTGATGCTGTAAATTGTAATTCTTACATTGATTACATTGGGAAGAGGTTAGGCTAGTTCTGAGTGCTTTGAAAAATCTCACCCTTAAATATAGAAAATAAGTGAAGACCTGTGGTTTTAGATTATGTGCATTTGTCATCAGCCCTATTGTTGAACCCTTGTGTACAATGTGAACTAAATAGTGCATCCAGGCCTCTGGATTATTTACAAGCCCTCTGCAACAGACTGGAAAACCTACCATACTTTGATTTAATGCTCATTGGAAAATGGAGGGTTTAATTAATTAAGTATGAGAGGAAAGATGCTGTCTTGGACAAGACACTAAACTTAAATGCAAGTGATCTAGTTTCAGTTCCTAAATTACTCACAGACTTGCTGTGTGACCTTAGGAAATGATTAGGGAATGTGTCTATGCTTCAGTTACATTGACAAGCCATAAGGGCTACCTCCTGCATGTTAAGCAGTGTAACAATGTGACAGTGTGGGCAAATCCAGGATCAAGACAATGGGGCGGCAGCCATTCCCCTTTCAGCAGTGTAATGCATACAGGGTGAAGAGAGCTCATTGCACATGAGAGCCAAAGCAGGTGCAGCCCCTTTCTGTGATCCTGAACGCCAGTCTCTGCCTGGCCCTTGATGGAGCTCTAAATGTGATAGGAGCTCTTTGACTTTACTAGTACAGTAACAACTGTTTCAGGAAGGTCCAGAGCCTGCTTCTGCTTGCACTTCTACTCCCTCCTCCCCTCCCCACTCTCCCTGAATTCAGCAGCAGGGGAAAGGAGGAGACAAGTTGCAGTACATAGCCTCTGGTCTCTGTGAAGACAGGGGTTCTGCATTGCTGTTGCCATTGTTTTCCCCCTCCTTTCCCCTGCTGCTGAAAAGGAGGGAGAGGAAGAGCATCAGGCTTTGGAGCTGCTTGAAATCAGGGGCTCCAAGCAGATGCCACACTATCCATATAGCTCACATCATATATGGAGCTCCCAGGGGGAACTTTGTTGACATGCATGTGAGCTTCAAGAGGTCACTGTGCATTGCAATACACATCCAAAGTGGGGTGTGAGTGTGCTGCACACCCACTCTGGATCCACCGCTGTGAGACAAACTATGGCTTTGTTGCCGGCACAAGGTGCCCGAGGGAGGCAACAATTGGGTTCGTTGCCCAGTGTGCGTCGCGCCAATAAACACACTGGGGGGAGAAGTAGACAGAGTTTATTTGAACTCAAGTAAAAGGCGCAGGGAGACTGTATGGTCTCAAATCCTACGCCCCTAGCCCTGCAACAGTGTATATTTATACCCTGGTCACTTCCAGCAGTATTTTTCCACTAGCTGGCTCCCACCCCCCCTTTCCCTCCTGCCTTCTCTCTCTGAGCGGTGTCCTTGCATTCCACAGATAACAGTTTTAGGGAGTTTCAGCTTGCCTGCTACCCATCCTGTTTTCCAGTGTTACAGGAGGTTACAAAAAGTTTGGGGGGGGGGGGCCTGGCTCGCCTGGTCCTAGAGCAGAGGGGCTTCATCGACACTCGTGGTCTTCCATCCCTCTGAGTTACCTAGGGTTATGCCCAGTGACACCAACAGCTTTATTGCAATATTTCTGGTTTAAATGGCTTCATACTATAAAAATTTACATGCTTCAGTTTCCCTGACAGCTTCTACACTGAGAAAGAAGGTGTTGATTATGTCTGAGCTGTGGAGATTGGCCTAAGTGCCCTATGGGCCATCAAGCAACAAGGTGGACTTCAGACAGGGATCTGAAGAGATTCCCTAATGTTTCGGTAGCCAAGGAGGCTCATGAAAAAACAGCAGTATAACTGAGAGGGACCTGAAAAGGGAAATGCTTAGAGACAAGAAAGAAAAAAATGGCAGCTTGAGAGGAGCCTAGGAGGCTTGAGAGAGAACAGCTGTGGCTCTTTTTCCTAACAGACTGTTTGGGGTTTGTAGTCCAAGTACTCTGCTTCTGTACTGCTGTTGTCCAATGCATGTCATTTTTGCTTTAAGAGTTAACTGCTTTACTTCATATGGGTCTACTTTGTTCACTTAAGTGGTAGGTCATAGACAAAAGAGCTAAGTCTCGAAGACCATGCAGCCAGAGGTTTACCCTTTCTAGAAGCTACACCTGGGCTGCTTCAGGGAGACTGTGTGAGACTGGAGGTTCCAAGCAGGTGCTCCTTTTGGGGATCGAAGGCAAATCACCTTAGTGAGAGGTAGCACATTCAGAGGTGGTGTGTCATGTCTCAGTAGTGCTGCCCAGCACCATAGTTAAGTGGTATAGATATACCCTCTTTACTTCAGTTCTTCATTCCATGGACTACGTTATCCAGAAGATCAAGCTACAGGTTCTTAAGTTTTCCTTATGGCCTTACCATATAATCCATTAAAGTAATTAATAGAGATTTACATACAAGTTCTCTTAAAATTCATTCTTCCTGTATTTTCTGTACATTTGAATTGAATACAATGCACTACTAGTACATAATAAGGACCTTTAGGACCTAATCTTACACTTCCTTGGACTTGATGTCCATTCTGATCTGGTAGTATTTGCAATCATTTTGTACAGATGTCAACTGCAATGCGCAAAGAAATGGAGAATCAGACACATAGAGTGAAATTGTGATCCCACTAAAAGTTTATCTGTACTGATGCCACTATTCTGAGTGCTGCTCATGTAGACACTCCCAAATATGCCTTAATAGAGCTAGATCAGAAACAGTGATAGCAGTGTAGTGGTGGCAGTTTGTTGTTGAGCACAGAATAGATGCCCAAATATTTACATGGCTTCTTAGGCAGGTTTGTAGCCCTTGCAGAGTTTTCTGATGCTATGGCTGCACTGTTATCAATTCCCAAACTAGATAATATCAAGCTAACATATCCACAGACACTGTGGTCCCAGGTGTGGCTTCTGTGTAGATATACCCTGAATCAATGGCTTTGATTTGGCTTTAGTTGGACCAACAGTTCACGAAAATCCCTATTCTAAGTGGAAGTCGCTGACTATAAATAAAGATGCTGCCTCAATTACCCCTCTGTGAGGTTGTGAATGACATCCTCCATGATGCTATAGGTAGGTGCAATCTCAAAGTCATGCCCCTACCCCTTAAGTATGCTATCTATCATTTCTCACCTGAAGAGGCTATGACTCAGCAGCTTTGCAAGTACATACTCAGCACAGTCTTGCTTATCTGTACCACAATTACCCTAAATGCCTTGTTATCCATTACAAGAGGCCTATGTGCATTAATTTTATGAAAACATCCTTTGGTTATCTGATATTTTGATGCTTATTAAGTATGCCCTTGAAGTCTGTACTGCATTTTAAAGATGCCATGTTTATCCAGATTTCTTTCACATAGTTTCAAAATGCTGCTTAATGAGCCCTGTCCTTAATAGGCCTAGGTTCTGAGCATTCTTGCCAGTGCTTATTGCAGCTAAGGTTTTCATTTGCACCTGTCTAGAGGTCAGTTTAATTTGACATGTTAATTTCCATGCCTCCTATAACAAAGATATACTACCAAAGCTATTTAGGCATCTATAGCTCATTTTTAAGATGCCAAGGTTCTTTTAACGAGATACGATGAATCATTCAGTTTCAGTATAATCCAAAAACAGGCTGTCACTGATAATTAAGAGATAAGAATGAAAATGCACTGAATCTCTTAGCATCATTAGCTTCTGCCCTGCACTGTCCGCCGTTCAGAAGGCAGCACTGAGCATAGGAACATCAGAGGGACTAATTACTAAATGGCACCACTGCTAAAGCAAGCCATCAGATGTCTTGGTGAGGTTAAGGGGGGCAAAAGAGAGATGCTGCATCACATATGTTCCAGGACCTATGGCAATAGGAGTGTCCTGATCTTAAAGCCTTTTCACCTCCCTTGAATGAAGTACCCTTCAAGGGGAGAGTGAAACAAGAACTCTTAGAGAACTATTGATGTATTATATTTTGTATCTACTACTGTAGATTGTGCCACCAAAGGGAGATAATGTGGCTTTTAATATAAAGAACTGTTTTGAAAATATGGTTTCAAATGGTTATGCCCTATCAACAAAGGCCATATGTTTTTGAAAACAGAATTCTCTGGGTATAGCAAATTGCATGCTGATAAGCACAGTTTTACACATAGAACAGGTTCTTTGATCTTCCGTCTCCATTCCCAGTACATCTCCAGTAATCTCTAATGACAATAAGGGAAACACATTCCCCAGTGTCCAGATAATTATTTTCACCCATAAAATCTTGTGGCATCTTTTCCCTTATTTTCCCCACCGTACTGCTAGTGAACCGAGATTCTTCAGCAGGATTTGCTATTTCACTTTCCTGTGGTTTATGGCTTTAACCACTGCTAACACTGACAGTGTTGCAACTGTGTAAGATTAATTACTCCTGGCATGGCAGCAGAATAACTCTCAAATCCCTGAATGGCTAGTATTGAGCTTTTTTTTAATCTCCTAGATGTAAACTAACTAGAACTTGGAGACTTATGCACATCTATGTACTTCTAACATACCTATTGGGCCTTTCTACACGCCACAAAAAATGGCCTTTAAAGCAGCTTAAATGCCCTTTTGCACCACTTTAATGGTTGCTGTTTACACTGTTGGTGGCATATTGCACTTCAAATGACTTTGGGATGTAACACCTCCAAGTGTTTCAATTTGCTACCTAACAACGTGCAACAGCTGCTGAGGGAAGCACCAGGCCCTGTGCAACTCAGGGGCTGTGCAAGCAACCCATGCAGGCAGGCTCCACTGAAGGGGAAAAAAAAGCAGAAAGCCTGATTTTTTTTTTCCTCCCTTGAGCCTGCCTCAGCAGTGTGGGGGCCCAGTGCTTCCCTCAGTGGCTGTGGTGGGGCTGGTGCTTCCTTCTGTGGCTGCAGTGCCCCTACAGGACTGCCAGGGCTGGATGCCTGTAGGTGGGTGGTGCCTGGGGGACGCCGCTGTGGAGGGAAGCACTACACCCCCCCCACAACAGCTCAGGGACCACTCAGCCCATGGGCAGCTCTCCTCCACTCAGCTCCCTCCTGCTGCTGCCTCTCTACCTGCCAGCAGAGAGGCAGGTAAGGATTGGGCCAGGGGGTTTACTTCAGTTTCATTCTCCCTAAATAGAAGCAGTGTTTTTAAAAACCCACCATTTCAATTTAGGGAGAATGAAACCAAAGTAAACCCCCGTGGTGTGTACAAGCAGCCAGTCTATCCTGTTCTTCAGGCAATAGCCAGCAGAAGATGCACTGGGACTGAAGTAGGCCTGGGCAATGCAGTGAAGCATCTGGAGTAGTTCATGCCACACTCTGTATTCTGTTACCTCATAAGCAGGATTTTTTCTCCCCCAACCCTCTGCTCTCCTCTCCCCCCACAGTGAAGGAGCCCTTTTGAGTTAAGCAGTGCAACAGCAGAAGAATTTGGTCCAAGAAGTTACCAGCCAGGATGCTGTTCTGGGAGATGCTCAGGAGTGTCCCTATGCACATTTAAAATGATTTGCCCTTTGAAAAGTGCCAGCCCTTCTTTATGAGAAAAATGCTAATAAAAGGCATGCCAACAGCATGAAATGGTTCTCCCTTTGCAGTGGTACCAAAGCCTGTAAGACAGCAGCCAAGTCTGGGTGGAAAGATTACACAAACCAAACAAGAGGTTTCTTATCTCCTCCAGATTCTTAGGCTCTGGGGAAGGCAAAGCCTTTTCAGAATACTAGCCCATGGCAATCCTTTCACAACCTAGGGACACACACTTCACCACAATGTATCACTAGCAGCAACAGTCACTGCAGCACAAGGAGCAGAGGGCAACATTTCCTCAAGATCCCCTGGCTCATTGCGGTAATCAGCTGTGTTTTAAGCCACCCCTCTAACCTCAGCCTGTTGAATCATTCCTTTCAACTGCTCCCTCCAGCCCTGCTGCAGCATGGTCCTGCTGGGAGACCTGGCACTGGTACAAACCAGCTTTCTGGAGCAGGAAGGATTTTAACTGACTTCCTTCTGAATGCCCTGGCTGCCAGTCGTTGGATCCCAGTCCCTAATTTCGGTGGTGGAGTCCGCAACCTCCCTCCCCTCCCCTGGGTGATACCCCTTTGCCCTCAGTGATAAGGCGGAGGGGGGAGGGGAGAGCAGGACAGAGCTGGAGGTAATGACCGGGGCCCGAAGCAGTTGCCAGAGGTCTTCCCCCCGTGGTTGCACCTGTGGGAAGGAAGGACAGGTATGGGGCTGAGCTCGCAGTACTCAGACTAACGAGCAAACGCTGGGAGAGTGAGCACAGCCTGCCGCCCTCCCCTTCCCCCCCGCCCCCCGAAGGCTCCTCCCCTGCCCGCTTTCCCAGCCGGCACACACATGTGCCGCCAGCCAGCTGCGGGAGCGCACGTGTGTGGGAGAGCCCGGCGGAGCGGGGCAGGCGCCTCGGCGTGTCCCTGCCTCTGCCCAGCCTGCGCCTGTGCGCTGGGGGCGGGGAGGAGGCTGGGCCGGGCTCTGCCCGCACCGCACCGCACCGCACCGCACCGCACCGGCCCGTCGGAGGCTGAAGGCGCGGGGTGCAGGTGTCCCCGCCTCTCCCCCGCCCGCCGCGCGCCTCGCCAGCACCCTGGACAGCGCCTCGCCCGCCGGCCCCAGCACCATGGACAGCGCCTTCCCCGCCAACTCCAGCGCCTGCGGCCCCTTCTCGCCGCCCTGCCCCGCGGGCGCCTGGGGCAACCTGTCCGCCCGCCTGGAGGAGCACGGCTGGAACCAGTCCGACCTGTGCCGGGGCGGCAACGGCAGCAGGGGAGCCGGCGGCGGCAGCCTGTGCCCGGCCCCGGGGGTCAGCCCCTCCATGGTCACAGCCATCACCATCATGGCCCTCTACTCCGTCGTGTGCGTGGTGGGGCTCTTCGGCAACTTCTTGGTTATGTATGTCATCATCAGGTAGGTGAAAGGGAGGCGGGGGGGGGGGGGTAGGGGCAGGGGATTGCCACGGCGCGGGGAGGAGAAGGAGTCATGCCGGGACGGGGCTGGGAGGCTAAACCCCAAGGATCAGGCACCGTCCTGGAGGCTGAGCGCGAAGGGAGCAACTCAGTCCGGCTAGAAAGCGAGATTTCCTTGGCCCTGGGAGGGAGATAGCTGCTTTCCTTGGCTCGGCCCCCGCAAGGAAGCTGAAGGGCTCTCATTGAAAGGCGGCTTCTTTTTGGATCATATGTGAAGCGGCTCCGGTTGAAGCCCCAGGTCCCGTGGGACCCTTCCCCCCCCCCCCCCCACACACACACACCCGGAGTCTCCACGGGGCAGGTCAGCAACCCACCTGGATCGGGCTTGGATTTGGGGTTTCAGGGCGGGCACAGCACAGTGTTGGCCAGGGGAAGGGAGGCTCCTTAAACCGATGCCTCTTGCTGCTTTGCGACCGAGCGCAGATGCCAGCGTGTTGCTGACCTGCCCCGTGGAGACAGAGGACTGGGAAAGAGATGGAGAGGCGGGAAGGGGGGAGGGCAAAATTGTCACCTTGGGCTGGTGTGGGAAGGAATGGCTTACCAAGATCAGAGCGGGGGAGGCGAGAACAGGAGGCAGCGCTCAGGGGCAGACAGCGTTAGATAAGAGACGCTTCCACCAGGGCAGAGACAAGGGGGCACCGCTGCTAATCCCTGGCTGGAGCGATTTCCCACCTGTTCAGAAGCTAAGCGGGCTCCCAAAGAAATGCTGCAGACTAGCTGGAGAGGGGCGCACCCAGACAGACCCTTGCCCGGCTGTGCTGTCCCTTGGGGAGACGTTGTGCCTAGTTTAGGAGACAGAAGGATTCCAACAGGGACTGAACACACACACACGCACGCGCGCACACACACACAGACACACACACCCTTCCCCCACGCCCCCAGAGCCCTGCCTCCTACCCACACACACTCCTTCCTCAATCCCAGGCACCTCCCTTCTCCCCACCCAGCGCACACATATCTTTCTCCCCTCCGTCCTGGATGCCACACAACCTCCCCTCCAGAAACACATCTAAAAGCACGTACCTTTCTTCCCTCCTCCGCAGGCACACATTCAAACCCGTCTTTCCCTCACTTCTTCCCGAGGATGCACAACTTCCTCCCATCCCGTCTACACACTTCTTCTCCTTCCCTCCCAGACACACGCCACCATTTTTCTCCCATCCTATCTACACACACACACTTACTTCTTCTCCTTCCCTCCCATACACCCCCCCACACCTTTCTCCAATCCTATCTACAATATACACACGCGCACCCAGTTCTCCTTCCCTCCCACGCACCCTCACTTTTCTACCATCCTCCCTATACACACACACACACACGCAAGTTGCTTCTCCTTCCCTTTCAGACACTGACCCATCCCTCCCTGTCATTCACGCACCTCCCCCGAGAAATTAGGCACACGCATACCCACAGAATACTAGGTGATCATGATAATAGCCAATTCGGCCCTTCCTTTCTTGGACCCATGAGATCCTATACTCTGCCAGAGACATCTATCGAAGAGGGGATCAGGCCCATTACAACTAGTTACTGCCTTGGAGATGTGTGGCAGTATTTCCAAGCTTCCTGGCAGATAAATCCAACTCCGGATAAAAGTATTTAATAGTGGGGGAGTAATTATACAAAACTGCCTTTTAATTTTCATAGGAGGGGATTTTTTAATGAATTGTAATTGTTTCTTGCCTGGGTGAGCCTTTAATATCTGTAAATCTGATTTCCCTAAAGAGAGGCAGGTAAGAACAGAATTAAATCGAATCCTTCCATTTGTATAACATCTGTGAGACAGAGATCAGAGTAGTGTAAATTTCTATTAGAAAACAGCACCACCTACTGAAAGTAGGGAACACAACAGGTGGAAATGCTGTGAGGTATGGGAAATTCGTTTCCAATGTACATTTTACTGAAAGAGAGCAATATTATTTCTTGCATTACTTTTTTTCATTTAATTTTTACAAATGTTTAGGATAGGAGGGAAGGATGAGAGAAAATGCTATTTGGAATTTAAAAGCAAGGTTATATTGGTATCCCAGTGGTCATACTTAACTTTATAAAATGTTACTGATTTAAGTTAATAAATGATAATATGATCTCTTGGCCAAGAAAAACAAATCAGCAATGTTTCTATAAATCAATCTGCATTTACATGAATTTAAATTACTTTTTTAAAGCATCTCCATACTTTTCAGAGAACAGAGGTAGCAAGTAACTTTTTAATGTATGATTCAACTTGGCCTATTTGTACAAATAGGGGATAATTAACAGGAATAGCATGACAATTGGCATCTGGTGATTACAGTCTTAAGGTAACTGAGAAGGAAGTGTTAAAGTTATTGCAGCAGTGAAGGGAACTGCACAGCAGATATACTTTTCCAATACTGAAAATGTCAGCTACACAAATTGAGCAGTTAAGAAACTTCTCAGAGAAGAAATTTGTGTCACTGGTAGCATCTGTGTAAGAGCAGTTAATATATTGCACCTTAGTAATAAAAAACTTGGCAGATAGAGTTAAGGGAAATGGAGGTTGTAGTTTAGGCTGAAGTAGTCCTAATCAGAAAACTATGGTTTCTAATTACACTTTAGGGGCTGAATTTCAAATGGAAATTGCTGGAAAGATTATATAGTGTTCTGTGGTTTGGTTCAGCCTGCCAGGCATGCCATTTCCTGGCAGCATCCTACTTGTGTAAGTGCTTCTGAATGGCAGGGTGGCCACAATTGTTTGGTCCATGTATCAAATGCATTCCTTTGGGAAAAATCAAATGTATAATATAATTCAGTAAGGATGCTTATAAGCAAATAAGTATACCACAAGCAGTCTTTGGCACTGTTTATATCAAGTAGAACCTGACCAATATATCCAGTATACCACAGTGTCATTCAAACAGTCTGTACATTTAATATTTGTATTCCAGTAGCACAGTAAGTCTAATTTTGCCAGAACCATGCAGATGAGGTTTAAGAGGCAGCTTTTGCCTTAGTGAGTTCACATCAACAGATGGAGTAGGAGAAAGGGAGTAGTATTATGTCTGAACACAGACCTGAAGCCAGATCTCCTGTGCCTTAACCACAGATGATCCTTCCCCCAAATATTGCACAACTTATTAAAATAATATGTTACAGCAATGGCAGTTTTGACAACTTGAGTCGAAAATAAATGTCTAGATTGTATATAAACTAAGGGGATAGAGCACAAAAACAAATATCCATTTGGTTTTAAAACTTTCAAATCAGAGTGAAATTCAAAACACTCATGCCCTACCTCCACCAAACAAGAAATAGATCATTCTGAACTGATGTATACCTCCTCGCCTCCCTTCTTATCCCTTGGTACAGAAATGTTTCTGTCCTTCTGCCTCTCCCCCTAAATTTTTAAAAACAAGATAAATCAAGGAATATTAATGTTATGGTTTTAGAGCCCTAGTCCTACAAGTCCTTTAGTCTTCCACAGTGCAAGCCCAGACAACTTATACAGATACCCCCTTACTCTTGGGAGCAAAGGCAAAAAAAGGACACATCAGAAAATAAGACTTAAACTTGCTTCTCAACATGCTAAATGGATGCTTAACTGCTTGCTCTTTTTCTTACCCAATTGCTTGCCATTTGGGAGTGGTAACTTGGTGGCCTCACCACCAGTCTCCACCTAATGTGGTATCTGGATTCCCACTGTTCCCTGTTCTGTCCATCACTTTTTAACTTGAGTTCATATATATGTACAATATTTTGAACCTGAAGTGTGTGAGACAAAGCCTGGGTAACCAAAACTACTATTTCCGTCAGTAATTATCAAGCAGGACCTCTTCTGTCTAAGGTAGGGGAGTCTAAGGTCACAGGTTGCTTCCGGCCCATGAAGCTGCCTTAGTCAACTAACCAGATTCAAGGAGGGGCTGGGAATTCAGGGGTGGGATAAGTGGGGGCAGGGCCCATGCCAAATTCCAGGGAACAGAGCTCCACTAGGGATGAATTTCAGCAGCAGTGAGGCAAGTGATAGCTACATTAACCTCTGTGACTTCCAGATGCCTCTTACCTCACCACTGACATAGCCCATCCCACAGCCAGAGGTGGGTCTGGAATGGGCATTAAACTTGGTGGGCCAATGGTCTACCATAAGGGATACTAACAAAAGTCAGGTTTTATCCCTTTTCATTGATTTCTTGCCTGTTTAAGTGTTGTATTAGCTATCGGGGGCAGCAGGGCAGGCCCTATGAGAAGAGGCTATGGGACCTGAACCTGTTCAGCCTCCACAAGAGAAGGCTGAGGTGGGATCTAGTGGCCATTTACAAACTAGTCAGAGGGGACCAGCAGGCATTGGGGAAGTCCCTGTTCCCCCAAGCACTATCAGGAGTGACCAGGAATAATGGTCAAAAGCTGGCAGAGGGTAGATTTAGGCTAGATATCAGGAGGTGCTACTTCATGGTCGGGGCGGCTAGGATCTGGAACCAACTTCCAGGAGAAGTGGTGCTGGCTCCTACCCTGGGGGTCTTTAAGAGGAGGCTAGATGTACACCTTGCTGGGGTCATTTGACCCCAGTACTCTTTCCTGCCATGGCAGGGGGTTGGACTCGATGATCTGCTCAGGTCCCTTCTGACCCTAGAAACTATGAAACTATTTCCTTCATGAACTCCATATAGGTATTAATTACAAATATGAATAAAGCACTGTAATTCTTTCAATAAACATGAAGGAGGTTTATATGCTTCTTCTTTATTGACCTTTTAGTAGACAAACATTATTAGGCCAACAGCAAATTTGACTTCTAGCCACCACTGCATATATAGATACAGTGTACAATTAGTCAGATACAATATGGATTAAGATACACAGTAGTCATGGCCATATTCTGCTCCTATAAGTCAATGACAGCTTTGGTGTACTCTCAAATGGGAGGAGAATTGTATTCTGATGATTCAAGGAATTTAGACTGTGCAGTGTTAGAAAGATATACTTTCAACCAACCGTCATTTATATTCCAGTGAAATCTGGAAAGATGGATCCTGGATATGGCATCCCTTAGTTTACATACACTAACAAATACAAATCATAGTATATACAAGAACAAAAACAAAATGGATAATAAACTGAGAGTGAAGTTAAATGGAAAGCAGCTGTGCAGGTTAGAGACATGGAAGGAAATAAGCAAGAAAACAACCAGCAGAAGACATCACACTATGCTGAAGACAAAAATGAGAAAGCTGGATGCCAACACAGAACCAAGCAGCAGCACTTAAGATTAATGGGGAAGTTGCATAGCATTACAATTAGGAAGCAGTTTCTTGGTAAGCCTCTCCCCTGCAACTTCTTTCCAGGGTTAACTCTGCCCCATCCACTGCCTGCCTGAAGCAACTCTACCATGTAGGCTAGCTGCTGTCTGAAAACTACAGAAATACAGAAGAGGAAGCAGCACTTTCCCTTCTCCTTTCTAACCAGTCCTGAACCTCTCAGTTATACAAGATGATCTAGCCTGGGAATGGTGGCAGTTATCTCAACCCACTTTTTAGGTTGTATTTGAGAATCACTTCTTGTCATGATCAAGTGACATGATGTCAGCAATGACCAACCTGTAGTCACTGATATGTAGAGATCCTGGTTTTCCATTTCCCATGGAAAAACAGAGAAAACACAGATTTTACCTTTTAGAAGAGAAACCCATGGATTTCTCCCCTTTGAAAAGAGTTCTGGAGGCTGGCTGAGTTCCAGCCTACAAAAGCTTGTTGCAAAAGGGGCAGGGCAGCCCTCAACCCTGCCCTGAGGGGAAGGGAGGGGGGAAGGGTAGAGCCCAACACTCACACTTACCTCCAGCAAGGAGAGTGAGCCTGAAGCAACCTCCAGTAAGTGGGGCTTGGGGGTTGTGGAGCAGGTGGGCAAGCTGGCTAGGAGCTGAGAGAACAGGGAGGTTTGCAGCCAGCCAGGCACTCTGTCCAGGAGGGGGTTTGCAGCCTCCCTACTCCTGGCTGGAGTGCTCAGCTGGCTGGAAACTGCTGCCGTTCCTCCCCACTCACTC
Organism: Crocodylus siamensis; assembly: GCF_052110815.1. NCBI lineage: Eukaryota > Metazoa > Chordata > Crocodylia > Crocodylidae > Crocodylus > Crocodylus siamensis. The sequence continues at coordinate 121,483,663 of NC_143395.1, forward strand.
AGCCCCCAGCCAGCTTGGGCACTCCCTAGCCGGGCACTCTGGCCGGGAGCGGGGGTTTGCAGCTGACCAGGACTGGCAGGGGTTTGCAGGCAGCTGAGCACTCTGGCTGGGAGCAGGCAGGTTGCAAACCCCCCACGGCTGGACTGCCCAGCCAGCTGCAAACTCTGGGTTGCAAACGCTGTGCTCCCCACCCTGCTGCCCTCCCCCAGACTCTCCAGAGCACAGTGTGTGCGACTGGCACAGCAGGGCCATACACAAAAGCTACTTGCCGCTGCAAGATCTGTGCTGCCGTGGCCACACTTCCTCTGCATGAATGGGGGCAGTGCACATCCACCCTGCCCCCACCCCTCACACAGATCTGGCAGCTGGGCCCCCCTATAGTAGGGCTGGGGGGGCAAAGGCTGTGGGGTGAGGGAACAAGGGGCACAAGCAGGGCTGGGGGGTTGTGGGGAGGGGGCAGTGAGGGACACTAGCAGGGCTGTGGGGGGCATTTAATTTTAACCATGGTCTTTGGGATTTTTATCAGAGAATTTGCAATTTTTTACCAGAGACTTTGTGATTTTTTTTATCACAGAAAACCAAGACCCCTGCTGATGTGTCAGGTGTCAGTTACAATCAAAATGGAGGAAAAATTGAAAAGTGTTCTTATGGACAAATGACCTCTTTTAAACAAAAAGTATCAATCCCATTTTTCTCCAAAATGTTGCTTTATATATGGTTTTCCTTTTAAAAAGCTCTGCTTAATTCAATCAGTTATCAGAGTTTTACATTTGAAAGCTGGGAATAATCATTTAATAGTGGGCTGACACTGAAGTCATGCAGTCAGTCCTGACCCCCTACTAGATCATCCTTTGTTAGCAGAAATGCAGTTCAAGAGGAACCCTCAGTATTTGAAAGGGGAAGAAAATCCAGAAAGAATCAGAAACAGAAGTGAGAAAAATATGAGGATTTGAATAAAGGGCATTAAAGGAAGCATAAGGAAAAGGGATTCAAGGATCATGTCAGGCAGTGGAGGAACAGAATGGTCTTTAGGGTTCATGGTAGTCGACTGTGAGAAGAAAAAACATTTTGGTCTAATGATAGGTAAGTCAGTCCAATATGTGAGGCATACCAAATTATTCTCTTTCACCTCTCCATGCAGTTCCACCCTGCTGATGTGGCCACCATTGTTACCTTCCTCCTGATAAGTTGACACAGCAATAGAGGGGTACCTACATTCTTACCTCGGGTGCTGAAGAGTATATGAGTGGGTGAGATGTCTGGGTGCTCCTGCTAAACAAAGACCTTAGTTTTTGGTGTTGGGAGGTCCCCCAGAACCGTGGGTCTTGAAGTTAATGCCCTTGAGAGATGTGTTATAAACTTACCTCCTCTTAGAGCATTGTTTCAGTTACTCTGAAATCCCAGGCAGAATTCTCTTCATCAGTTAACTTGGGGCAAATATGCACACTTGTCTTCACAATCTGGGGGGTGGGGGGAGGTTAGAAATTCAAAGACTAGCTTCCCATATAATCGCATGACATCAAGACATGGGGCATGAACCTATAATGCCTATGCCTACAAAGCAGCTCAGTTTGATGTTAGCCTTCTACCCAACAAGGGCACATTGTTGGTTCATTTTCAGTGTACTGTCCACTATAACCATCAAACCCTTTTTCTGAAGAGCTCTGCTTAGCCAGTTGGTCCCAAGCCTGTATTGGTGCATGGGATTGTTGTGTGGCCTTTATCCACATCTGCTTACATTTTAAGGCAGGTACAGAAGGAATGAAAAATACTGACACTCATATCAAAAGTATTTTGTCTGACAGTCTTTTAAAGAACTAGAATCAGAATCTGTTTTTCATTTCTTGTGCATGGATTTCTTGGGGGAGGGTCATTGCTTGTTTGCATACACTATGTGGTGTCTATTAATGCTGATTTCCACACAGGGCACATAGCATATTTTCTATGCTTTTGGCTTACAGTATGTAGGATTTGAGGGTTTTGTTTTTATTTTGGGGGAGGGGTTTGCTAAGTTGTACTTCTAGGGTTGCTGAATTTGTTTTATTTGTTTATTCTTGAAAGATTTAAAGCCCTAGTGAGGAGTGCTTTAAATTAGGCTTTCTGGGATATGCAGACCAAAGCCCTAAGATAAGTGGGGAAGCAGGTAACTTGGAGGAAGTAGAAGCAGGAGTGGGCAACAGGGGAAGTGTTCTCATTCTTCCTGAGAAAGTAGGGCAATCAGCTAATTCCCTCAGGTGTCTGTACATGAATGCACGGAGCCTGGGAAACAAGCAGGAGGAATTGGAAGTCCTTCCACAGTCACAGAACTATGACAGGATTGGAATACCAGAGACCTGGTGGGATAGCTCACATGATTCATAGTCATAGATTGCAAGGCTCAGAAGATCATCGGGTCCAGCCCCCTGCACCAAGCAGGAAAGACAACTGGGATTAGGTGACCCCAGCAAGGTGACCATCCAGTCTCCTCTTCAAGATCTCCAGCATAAGTGATTGCACCACCTCTGGAGGGAGCTTTTTCCAGCTTATGACTGGAGCACTGTCATGGATGGGTACAAACTGTTCAGGAAGGACAGGCAGGGAGGAGAAGAGAAGTTGCACTTTCTGTAAAAGAGCTGTATGATTGCCTAGAGCTCCAGTATAAAACTAGAGACTGCTGAAAGCCTCTGAGTTAGGGCCAGGGGAAGAGCAACAAGGATGATGCTATAGACTACCAAACTAGGAGGATTAGATGAATGAGGTTGTCTTCAAACAGCTAGCAGAAGTTTTTCAGTCTTGGCCCTGGTTGTCATGGGGAGTGTCAATCAGCCTAACATCTGCTGGGAAGGCAATACAACAGTACACAAGCAATCCAGGAAGTTTTTGGAGAGTGTTGGGGACAGCTTATTGGTGCAAGTGCTGGAGAAACCAAATAAAGGCCACCCTCTCCTTGATCTGCTGCTGACAAATGGGGAAGAATTTGTGGGGAATGTAGAAGTGGCTAGTAACTTGGACAGCAGCAACCAGGAGATAATTGAGTTCAGGATCCTGAGAAAAGGACAGATGAAGATCATCAGAGTAAGGACCTTGATTTCCAGAAAAATGAAAACTTCGGCTCAGGAAACTGATGGGCAGGATCCCCTGGGAGGCCAATCTGAGGGGAAGAGAGTCCAGGAGAGCTGGTTGTACTTTAAAGAAACTTTACTAAAGACACAGGAAAAAACCATCCCATGCACAATAAGACTAGCAAGTATGGCAGAAGACCAGTTTGGCTTAGCAGGGAAGTCTTGAGTGAACTAACACACAAAAAAGAATGGAAAAGGGAAAATATAGTGCCCATCTTTAAGAAATGGAAGAAGAAGGATCCAGGAAACTACAGACCCATCAGCCTCACCTCAGTCCCTGAAGAGATCATGAAGCAGGTCTTCAAGGAATCAATTTCTAAGCACTTTTAGGAGAAGAAGATAATTAGGATGAGTCAGCATACATTCACCAAAGGCAAGTCCTGCCTAACCAACCTGATTGTCTTCTATGACAAGATGACTGGCTCTGTGGATGTGGGGAGAGCAGTGGACATGATATACCTTGACCTTAGCAATGCTTTCGATATGGTCTCCCACAACATTCTCACCAGCAAGCTAAGGGAGTAGAGGCTCTAAGGTGGACAGAAAACTGGCTAGCTCAGAGGGTAGTAATCAATGGTTTGATGTCTAGCTGGCAGCAGGTATCAGGTGGAATGCCCCATGGGTCAGTCCTGAGGCCAGTTTTGTTCATTATCTTCATCAATGACCTTGAAGATGGGATGGAATGTACCTTCAGCAAGTTTATAGATAAAACTGGAGGGAGTAATAGATATGCTGGAAGATAGGGCTAGAATTCAGAGAGACCTAGACAGCTTAGAGGATTGAATCAAAAGCAATTTCTTGAGGTTCAATAAGGAGAGGTGCAAAGTCCTGCACTTAGGACACAATGATCCCATACACCAATACAGGCTTGGGACCAACTGGCTAAGCAGAGCTCTTCAGAAAAAAGGATTTGATGGTTATAGTGGACAGTACAGTGAAAATGAACCAACAATGTGCCCTTGTTGGGTAGAAGGCTAACATCAAACTGAGCTGCCTTGTAGGAGTGTTGCCAGTCTATTGAGGGAAATGGTTGTTCTCGTCTGTTCAGCACTGCTGAGGCCAAATCTGGAGTACTGTGTCCAGTTTTGAGCCTCCTCCTACAGAAAGGATATAGATAATTTGGAAAGAGTCCAGCAGAGGGAAACAAACATGGTTAGGGGACTGGAACCCATGACTCATATGGAGAGGCTGAGGGAGCTGGGCTTATTTAGTCTGCAGAAGAGAAAACTGAGGAGAGATTTAATAGCAGCCTTCAACTCCCTGAAGCGTGGTTCCAAAGAGGATAGAGTTAGACTATTCTCAGTGGTGACAGATGACAGAAAGTTACAGCAAAGGAAGTTAAGTTTAGATATTAGGAAAAACTCTCACTAGGAGAGTGATAAAACACTGAAACAGGTACCCTGAGAGGCTGTGGAGTCCTTAGAGGTTCTAAGACCTGGCGAAACAAAGCCTTGGCTAGGATGGTGCAGTTGGAGATGGTCCTGCTCTAAGCAGGGGTTGAACTAAATGACCTCCTGAGGTCCCTTCCAGCCCTAATTTTCTATGATTCTATTACTTCTTTTTTTAAGCGGTGAGTCTGTGTTTTTGTATCTTTGTAAGAGAGTCTTTTTAAATGTTCTAGGATTGTTTTGCCATTTTATGTGCCTAAATGAGAGTGGTTTACATTACAAGTTCACTTCTCATTAGGAACTGACATTAATATCTGAGACATCCATTTCTGAATTATTGAAACTAATAGAGATTTAAAGATGGGCTTATTAAGCTAGTTAAAAATATGTATACAAACAAGATACAATAAGATTAGTTGTTGCTCTTGTTGTTATTCAGTTTTTGTCTTATTTTGGTTTGATTTGAAGTCTACATATTTGTTGAAGAATAAGGGGTGGTCATAATATATATAACTATATATCCTTTCTTATCCCACTCATCCAGTTCCCTATCTTTTATTTGCCATTACTTCCTTTTGTATCTCTTCTTTATTTAGGTCCAGAGTGTGTCATGCTTGTTCACAGTAGGGGCATCTACATGTGCACTTTATTGCAGACTTGACTAATTAGCTCCATAGTAAACATCATTATCTATACATACGGAGCTATTAGGCTGGGGTAAGCTAACTAAGTCCACCATAGGATAGTACTGCCAGATACAAGTACTATCCTATAGTGAAGTTATTTACTCCTGCCAGCTAGCCCCTCACTGTAGCACCCTCATGTCCCAGGCAATCCCTTCACAGCACATTAAGCCGGGGCACAGCAGCTTCAGGCTGGCAGCCTGACCCTCTGGGCCCCCATCAGCTCAAGCTGGGACCCCCTGGCTCAACGTGCTGCAGTCCTAGACTGTACCAGAGTTTACTGTGTCACATTAGTTGCACATGTAGATGTGCCCAGTGTCCTCCAGATATTAAAAATAAAACAGAGTAGTAGAATCTTAAGTCATTAATCTATATGTTCTTCCAGGCAGAAATCATGGTATTTGTGTGTTCTTAGAGAAAGTGACCACATGTTTAGAAACATGATTAATGTGCAATAAAAGCAATTAGGAGTGCATTATATGTATTTAGTGCATGATAATTTTCTCACATTTTCACCTTGTACTTCTTTAAAAAGCAATGAGTTGGGAAGAAAATATTGCATTTTTTTCCAGCTCATACTGTCAGAAGTGTGGTTTACTGGTTAGCTCAGTGGCAATTTGATGTCTATGCCTCATACGTAGTATCAACATCTATGTGGTAAAGTTATTAAATAGTGGGTGCATCTACATATGCAGTGGACTACACAGTTTTTACTTTGCAGTCATTTAGTACTTGCAGCCCTGACACCACAAGGGTGATTTCCAATACTACTATGCAATAGGTAGGGCTGTGCAAAGCTTCCGGTGCTGATTTGATTCAGAGGAGATTCAACCCAATTTAGCTGCCAAGTCTCCATATCTGAAGCAAATCAGGAGACTCATTAATCTCTCTGAATCCAACTGGAAGCCTACAAATCGATTCAGAGAGATTCAACAATTCAGCCATAGACACAGCTTTATATATTTTTTCTATATAGCTCATGGTTCCAGGTGCAGCTTGTGAATGCTGATATGTTGGGGCAGATGGAGTATCCCACAGGAGTGGGGGCGGGGGGCAGTTCCTGCACACTCGGCAGCAGACCTGGAACTGGACCAAAAATACTTCCGGTCCACTTCCGGATCTGCCACCGAGCACATGCCCCACCCCCCCACTCATGTGGGACACTGCATCCACCCCACCATCTCAGCACTCACAAGCCACACCTGATACCTTGAGGTATGTAGAAAAAGCATACACAGCTGTATGGCCGAATCACTGATTCTCCAAATCAGAATCGAATCTTCAGATTCAGATGCAGCTGAATTGAATGAGGACAGTGATCTGAATCAGCAGATCGAATCACTGTCCCCTGAATTGGGCCAAATCTGAATCAAATATTGCCCACTTCACACGCCCTTATTGTGCAGTATTATCAGCATCATGGTTCATGCCCACCAAGACTACGTTGCTGTAACAATGAGCTACAGGTGACATAGTTCGGTGCTACGGTGACACAGTGTCTCATGTAGACACACCCAGTTATGAGAAAATACCACCTGGTACTTCATATTAAATAACTTTTAACACCACTGCAGATATCAATATACCAATTCATGTCTTGTACAATTACATAAAGACAGGTGTCTCTGTTTGCACACCATTTGTGATAAAAACTTACCCTGTGTAATCTCTGCTGCTTGGTAAATGTTTGACTATTAAGTCATTTCCCTCCCCCTCCTACCTTGTATCGGGGAGTTGATACAGGAGCAGAAAAGAAGCATTTATACTGTTGTATTTATTTTGTATTCAGTTTAAACTGGTATGACTAAGGACAGAATTTGGCCAAGCAGACAATTAAGTGATTAGTTGGTATTTGTAGAATAATTCTATTTTTGTGAACTGTGATAACGGAAAAATTGTCCTGTGAGTTCAGACCAGTGTGCTGATTGTGAATAATGCCAGATGCTGCAGAATAGAGTTAGTCAGAAATATGCTGTTGTAACAATTTTCTACTGCAAAAAAAAACCTGTTTTGACAAAACAGATTTTTTCATTAAATCATACCAATTTTCATAAAACCCCCAAAACAAACATTACAACATTACTTTGGGGAAAATTTAATTTAAATATTTATGTTCCTATTAGATTTTTTTTCATGACGTCAGTAGTAGCATTGCATACTAATATAAATGCAAATTATAATATATAAAAACTCTACTAGTAGCATAATATACCTACTGTTAGGGACATATCATCATATGATATAATAGCTGATATGTGCTAACCTATTGTATTTTTAATTTATGAAAGCTTTTAAAAAATAATTAAGGTAGTTGCTACTGAGAAGTTATTGAAAAATGTACTAGTTTGGCATTTTGGAAGATTGTCATGAAATGAAATATAACAAAGTAAAAACATATAGAAATGTAAAACACATAATATAATTCCTAAAAAAATAAATTCCAAAACAAGGTTACATAATTCTTAAGCATTTTATTCCAAAACTTTTATTTCTTAAATGAAATATCAAAATTCTAAAACAACTTCAAACTTCATAAACTAAACTTTTTTAAGGAATTTTTCCAAAATATATATATTTTAATTCCATTGAATGGAAAGGGTAAAAGTGTTCATTTTAATTCTATTTCAGAACTGAAACAAATTTTGAAATTTACAATGAAATTAGTATCATGAGTGTTGACCAGCTCTGCTTCAGATAAAGATACAAGTAACTATGCAGGGAATCCTTTTTGGAATAAACAGATCACAAAGGAAGTTTCTTGTGATCAGTTTCTGTCTAACTTATGGTATATCCAGAAGCTCAAGGGTATATATCTTTTATCCAACATAACTTATTGTTTATCCTTATAAATATTTAATCCTTTTTTGAAAGCAGGTTTCAATGATACCTTGTGGTACATTGGTTAATTATACATTGTATTAAAATACGGGTTCTCTTATATTAAAGTTATTTAGTTTTAAGTTTCATCAACTGGCCTCCTGTCTTTGAGCTCTGAGATATGGTAATGAAGACTACCTAATAGGCCAGGCAAGTGAGTGTGGAAAGTCTGAAACGGCACTAAGTTATCTTCATATAGAAAAGCTTTGAAATACCGTGGATAAGATCCTTAGCACCTCCACTGTGATGTTGACAGAATGGAAGAAGACAGAGAAATGGGCCTTCTTTCTGCAGATACGGCTGTGAAATCTATCCTGCTTCCCTCTTGTCCAGCAATAACAGCCATATCTGCAGAACAGTTATGTGTCACATAACTCCTTATGTATAGGGGGTATTTTGCAGACGTAGTCAGAAAAGCCAATTCATCTTTATCAAATAAAATAAAAATCCCAATCTTCCCCTCCCTACCCCACCCCACCCCTGAGATTAAAATCCAGTCCCTTTTTTGGAACCTAGATGCTGTCAATTATTTCCCCATATTTTTTCGCATTCTCAGGGCACCTCTTTACTCAACTGCTTCTTTACATGACTGTCATGTTAAAACATGCCATGATCCATTTTTACACTTCAAGCTCCCACATCAGTACTCACTCTCCTCTTTATTTCTCTTTCCCTTCTCCCCATCTTCCACCACTAATTATTTCCCTTCTAGCTCTCAGGCCATCTTCTCACATCTCCTGATCTTCTAGTTTCAAAAGCACATCCTTATCTACCTCACTTCTCCAACTTTAAGAGTACATGCTGATCTAACTCTCTTTACCCACTTACTATACCCTTTATTTCTGTATATTCCCTGTCATCTCCCATGAACACGGTGTTTAATTCTTTCTTGAAGGCAAACTTTGATGATATCTTGTGGTAGTGAGATACATCGTTTAATTATACTTTGTATAAAAATATAGGTTTTCTTATATTAAAGATGACACCTCTGTTGCTCTCTTACATTACACTGTGACTCCTTCAGGGGAAGGACTTACTGGGCATGGTCCTTCACAGGATTCCTGCACTTCACACAACAGCAACAGCAGCAAGGCCCTCATGGAGCTGTATGACCCAAAGAGCTCCCCATGCAGGTCTGCAAGAACAAAGAACATCTGAGAAGTCTCCTGCAGCAACCAATCTAAGAGCACAAAAGAGAGAAGAGAAAAAGGACCCCCCTACATAGGCCATAAAACTAGACTGTGCACTCGTTGTCTTAGAAATCATTAACTTCTGACTGTGTGCAAGCAGATCCTGCAGAGGATTCATTGAAATGTTACATGGGTTGTCATAGATGCAATCAATGATTTTCTTTTCCCTCAAATAAATTTCAGTGAAGGTATCAGGGGGAAAGATGAGCAGTAAGAGATGCTGACAATTTTCTTTTCAATGGCTTCTGTCAAAACAAAAATTATAATAACATACAAAGCCCCCACTACTGGTTAATGACCATATACTGTAGTCAGCTTATATTAGTGATATTGATCTTTCCTCAGCAGTGTGTTACACAACACTTACAGAAACAACAGCTACTGCTGGAGGCCTGCATGTGTCACAATAACTAGGCATAACTGGACAGAGTCAAAGGTGGTTTGACAAGCTAAATTCAGAAGGCTAAATTCAGCCCTAGTGAAGATTGGACTAACTTAATTTACTATAGAAGAGATGTACCATTTGCACGAGAGCTGAATTCAGTCTTAAGGTGGTTGTGGTTTATAGTGGGAGTTGGCAGTCTTCAATGAGCAGTGGACAGAAATAAGGCCACTGAATTGTAAAGCATGCTGGCACTTGAGATCTGGCTGGCCCCACTACCACCCCGAGTTGGCTGCTGCTGCTCCAGCCCTCCATGCTCTGTGCCAGAGGATGCTCTCTGAGTCTTATGCCACACAGCTTCACCCAGGACTGCCACCCTTCCTGACCCTTCAGTAATATAACTGGCAGGGGGGAGGGGAGGGGGGAAGGATAGGAGATAGGGGCAACCCCCCAGTCACTGACTAAGGGGGGATGAAAAAAAGTCTCTGCTGCTAGCAGTCACACGTTTGTGCTCATGATCAAATTCAGCAGCGAGAGAAGCAATGGCTGCAGAGGGCATGAGAGAAAGAGCAAGCACTGCTGCAGAAAACTGGAACAGAACACCAGAGCAGAGGGGTCCTGGGGGCTCCTCCTCTAGGTCATCACTTGCACCCCCATCACCCACACGTACTTACATACCTGTGCCCCCATCACCCACACCTACTCACATACCTGTACATACTTGTGCCTCCATTACCCACACTCACTTACCTACCTGTGCTGTGGGCTAAATGGATGCAATTGCTCAGTGGGCAAGATCTGGCCCATGGGCCATAGGTTGCCAAACCCTGGTTCATAAATTTATGTTTAAGACTGCTCACATTATTATAATTTCCTTTTTGTATGAAGCTGTTCTTCACAGCAGGTCTGGACGAAAAGGAGAATAAATATTATAAAATTATTTTTCATTGACATATTTGAAGCATTTATATATGTTAAATTACACACACACACACACTTAGATATTTCCTAGCTGACTATTTTCCTTCAAAGATGTATTGTAACAGGAAATAATGCATCAAGTTTACTTTTATTTGGTGCCAATTCCTCCCAGGGCTTTTCCATATACAGGGAATAAAAAGAGGAAATAAAATTATAAGAGAGAAAGACAAGATAAAATAATTAGATGATATAAACTCTACAGCATTTCCATATTTTATCAAGAATAAATACCTTTGCTAATCTTTGCAGTCAAAATAAAAATGTTAGCTCTAACAGCAGGACTAGACTTTCTTTTTGAATAAGCAAAATGACATTCTTAAAGAAGAAAGACATTATGTTCTTCTATATGGGAGGGGACTAGCACTACTAACTAACTCATCATAAATAATGGAAACAGTAAAATATAAAATGCCTCTCTTTATACAGAGAAATAAATAAATAAATAAAGGAAAAGGTACACTAATGAATAAGCAAACCTAAAGCCCAGCATGTTAAAATAACTAAGTAAAAATAGAATGGGTCATACATCCTGAGCAACATGTGTGTGGTTGTGCCACATTGTGACACAAAAGAAGAGACAAAAGAATAAAAGTACAAAATTAACTCTGCCTGACAGGTACTAAAGCTTTAGTTCTCCCCTTCCCAGAAATTTCCCTTGCCGAAATTGCTAATTGGCCCTGACTGCAGAAGAAAACACAAAACCAATACATCTCCAAGGGAGTTTTTAGTCTTTTGATGCTGGTTCCTTTACCTGCCCTGCAGGTCTTCTTTGAGAAAGAAGCCAGTTGGAGAGGGGATGGATACATCTCCTCCTTACTGCAATCACTGGTAAAGAAAGAGAGCAAAGAACTCAGGGGTGAGAGAGGTCATAGGGAGGGAGAGAAAGAATTGATGGAAAAGACAGAAATCCATAGGGAGGGGAATTGGGAAAGCAAAGGACAAGAGACAAGGGAGGGAGGAGATGAGTGGACAAAGACTAACCAAAACAACTGGCCTACATCTATGCAATTAGTAAGATTCAATTGCTTGGATGTAGGTCAGTTGATGTAGGCCAGCAGATGGAGGGAAGTGATTGTTCCCCTCTATTCAGCATTGGTGAGGCCATGTCTGGAGTACTGTGCCTAGTTTTGGGCCCCCCACTATAGGAAGAATGTAGACAAATTGGAGAGAGTCTAGCACAGGGCAACAAAAATGGTTAGGGGACTGGGAGAAGAGAGGCTGAGGGAACTGGGCTTATTTAATTTGACGAAGAGAAGACTGAGGGGAGATTTAAAAGCAGCCTTCAGCTACCTAAAGGGTGGATCCAAAGAGGATGTAGCTAAACTGTTCTCAGTGGTGGCAGATGACAGAAAAAAAGAAGCAATATTCTCAAGTTGCAGCAAGGGAAGTTTAGGTTACATATTAGGAATGTCTTTCTCACTAGGAGGGTAGTAAAACACTGAAACAAGTTATCCAGAGAGGTTATGAAATTTCTATCCTTGGAGATTTGTAAGATCCAGCTAGACAAAGCCTTGGCTGGGATGATGTAGTTGGGGATGGTCCTGTTTGCTAGATGACCTCCTTCCAATCCTAATTTTCTATGATTCTATGAATAGCCATGTTCTGGTCTACAACATTCTACAATGAGATCCATTAAATACTGTGAATTCTCCAGCAGTTATACGAGGAAGATGAGGCATACTTTGGGCATTAGTGCATTCTATGCTGAGAATATCAAGTAACTGTTCTTTGTGGTCTCCCTTCCAAACCTTCCCCGCCAGTTTTTTGCACGATGTGTTTTGGCACTTCTCTTCTTTCTGAGACGAGCTTTAATGTTCTCGATCACTTTCTGACCCAAGGCTGAATAAGGCAGAAGCATCTGCTGGCAAGAAAATAAGATCCATAAATCCCAGATGACTTTCCAGTTGCATTGTATGTACTGTCCAGTTATCTAGAATTATGGAGATTTCCTAACTTACTTGCAACAGTGATCATCAATCCAACAGAAGTGCTTTCTGGAAATTGAAACTGTCATCCATGCATTCAAATGTACTTCTGAGACTACAGCTGACAAATTCAAAATCAATAAGACAAAAAACTGATGTCCTGTCATCTTGGCTTGGATCATAAAACTTGCCAGGCCCATTTTATTAGAATAGGATTTGATCCAGCAATGTGCTTGAAATGCAGTTTTCTGAGTTGCTGCAGTCCAGCTCTGTGCCTCCTTGCATCTAAGAAGTAGCTGCACATTTACCATTTTGTACAAGATGCACATTTTTAAATCTCTCTCTTTTTATTTCTGCCCTGCTTTCATCATATGTTCTTTGGATTCCTCTAGCTAAACAATCACAGTCCACACAAAACAAGAGGTTCACTGCCTGTCTCTCTCTTTTTCTCTCTCACACACACACAGGCATGCACACACTAATATCTGAATCAAAGACCATTTTTTAATATGTACATACATCATCTTCCATCTTAACCTACCTGGGCTTCAGCGACTCACCAAGCCATACTTCCATGTTTAGTTTTGTCCAAATATTTTTTAACTGCTTTTTTTTTTTAACCACTTCCATCCTTGGCTTGCCAACTATGCTCTGCATACAAACCAAGTAAGTTAAGGAGCTAGGTTGGGCCTCAGAAGGTTTGGCCTGGATTTAAAAGGGATATGGTGAACCAGAATGAGTGAAAGGCACAGGTAAAAACAACAAGGGTTGAGTGAGGTTTCAAGAAGAGATTTATCTCTTCACAACAGTATTAGTTGTGCAGCAACTCAGAAAAAGGAAGGGGCTCCCTGATGATTCTACTTTACTTCTTCAGAACCCAAAGGCAACTAAGTCTAGGAAGTCCTAATGCAAAGGTGCGGGACTTCTCCTGTGCTGCTGAATCAGCATACCTGTTCACAAGAGTGGCAGGGACATGGACAGTCCTCCAAAGGCCTCTCTCTGAGCACAGAGATTCTATATTCCCTCATATGTGTGACCCCTCCCAGGGCCAAAACCAACTTTCTTACTACTTCTTCCTGACACATTCCTCAGGAACCTCTCATCTCCCACCTAACCCAGTCATTCTTAGCTCTTTCAAAATCCTTCTCACACTCTTCTAGGCACATTAATAGCTGTACTACAAATGATCTCCCCTCCCTCTTCTGCCTCCTTCTCCCCACTAGTGGTCATTCCTAACAGAAGCCCCACCTGCCTCTCAAGTAGATAGATAGATAGATAGATAGATCCCCTTGTTCCACTCCCCACAATTTATTGGCTCACAGAATCCCCCAATGATGCCTTACAGGTTTCTTCCATCTGCCCCAAGGAACCCTGCTCTCCCAGGCAGTTGCTTATTTACTCAGCCTCTTTACTCAATAGGAATGTCACCATCCACATCTGACTCCCAAGCAGGCCTCCCTTTCACTTTCAGTTATTTAACGTAGATATTTAACATAGATAGAAATCATAGACAATTAAGATTGAAAGAGGTCTCCTCCAGAGGGCATCTCAATCAGTTGACGTGAACCTTTAGTGCACATCTTACATGCCGTTAATGTGACTGAATATACTCTAGCTCAATCTGAACTCAATTTGAGCTGGAGTAAACTGTTCTTGACATCACCATCCACATGTGCATTTATGCACAGTAATTTACTACACTGCCAGATACTACTTTTATCAGACAGGACTATCCAGCGGTGAAACAAATTAGTTTATTGTGTCCTAATTGCTGTAAACTGAGGTTAGGAGCCAGGGGTCAGAGAATTAGTGCTGAGTTCCATAGGAAATCTGAGATTAGGGTCAAAGAGGATGAGCCAAGTCAGGATGCCAGGGAAACTAGAGAGAGCAGAGCCAGTGCCAAGATCAGGGTCAGGAAAACCCAAAGACACATCAGAAATCAGGAAAATGAAGGACAGCAGTGAATATGAGGCTTGCTGGGACAGACTGAGGCTGTCAAGGTATACCTGCTGCCTGAGGCAGCAGGTGCTTTTAAAAGAGGTGAGTGGCACTTCCAGCAGCCAATCTGGTTGCGTAGGACTGGGTCAGTCACATTAGCTAGGGATCAGGGGCATGTATGATAACTCACGTGCACTGTAACAGAAAGCACTGGGGCTGCAGTGCCATTGTGCTGCAAGATCTGCTGTACGCATCAAGCAGCCATATTTCAAAACAAATAGGTAAAGCATATTTGTTCTAGGTCTCATCTGTTATCATAGAACGGAAGTGATTTCTTGATATTCCTTTCAGTAAGAAAGAAAGAGTTGCACCACTTGTCCCTAAAGCATCGTGAATGAGTGATGACGTAGACCACAAGAGAAAACAAGTCCTTGCTACTCACTTATTTTTAACAGGGAGGGGGGTCATTAATCTGAGCACCTACACAAGATTAATCAGAGCATTAATTTATTCGTGGGAATAAATCCTAGTTTAAATTTGTTCATTTTAGTGCATTTCATATGTTTTAATGTCTGAAAGCCCACGCAGGGAGACCTCAACTATATAAAATAATTTAATCCATATACTCAATGAACATTATAGACATCTTTACACATGCTCTGGGAATGGGGGGGCACTTTCATTAAAGCGGCTCCAAAAGCCGCTCTAATGAAATTACCCACAGTGTCTCGTGTATTCAGAACCCCATGCTTCAAAATAGTGGCAGTGTCAATGACCTTTAGTTAAAGTGCCCCCACCACCATTTTGAAACAGAGGGATGCTAAATGCATAATACGTAGAAGTTGCTGGAGCTCACTAATTAGCACACTCCAACAGACTCGAGTAATCTGTTCCAATGCAAGTGCACTACTGGAGCAGTGTCCCTGCACATCTACAGGCACCAAATAATTCTTCATTTATTTTAATAAGTAATTTTTTCATGTGGGGTTTTAGTTCGGGAAACTAATTTAATCTCTTTGAATGCAGCAGAGAGCAATTTGTAGGGCATATGTCAGAATTATTTGCATACAAGACTTTTCTGTACATATTTAAATTGCTGGCTTGTCTGGTCTGTTTTTTCAGTGAGCACTGCAGCAGTCTAACTACACTCATAATGTGGTTTTTACCACTTTGCCTGCAGAAAAAAAAAAGCTTCTGTAATTATTGCAATGCCATTTGTTTTGTTTATCTTGCATGGAAATTAAATGCATCATTATGTATTAGATGAAACAGCATTTGAGGTTCCAAATTAGCAGATTAGGACAAAGATTAGCATGCTTTTATGTAACCACAAGTGGGTAATATCATTCTATCATAGACTAGCCTACCTGTCCCTTGAAGCAGCAGAAGCTTCTTGACAAAATGGGTGACTGCAACAGCCTGGTTCTCCTCTGCCCTGCAAATAGTAGAAATCTACCCATGCAATTTTCAGACAGATTTAGTAATGTATTACATTCACTGGGATTTTGATCCTCTTTCTTGCATCAGTCTATGGATATATATGGAGAGGTTGACATAACCTCTCTTCTGATCTTGAAATCATTACTCAGCGGCAAATTAATGCATGAGCCCATGTGGCCTGGGCCCAAAGGCCTCTACCAATCAGGGGCCCTCTCAGGTGCCGGGGCAGCATAGCCCAGGGGAGCATCCTGGACACAGGCATCTAGGGTGGGCAGTGTGCACCTCCTCCCCTCCAACTGGGCCAGGGCCAGAGGCTAGGGACAGGAGTGGGGTGCCCTGCAGGTGGTGGTGGCTTCTTGAGGCCATCTGTTGCTAGGAGGTCCCCATGGGAGGCCCCTCTCCAGCTCCCCCCTACCTGCAGGCAGCAGCCCAGGTAGGCAGCCAGGGGTGCCACAGAGACTGTGCCCACCCCCTTAAGATCTCCCCCCAGAGCAGCTCATCCTGCACCTCTGGGGGACTGCAGGCCTGGTTGTACAATGCCCACCAGGCAGAGGGGTCAGGCCGGACTGGAGCCACCTTCACTTCAGCAGTGCTCATGCACCCTTGCTCACTTCAGATGTGCCAAGGAGGCCAGGCGGACCCAGCCATAGCCCCCTGGCAAGCTCAGAGGGAATTTGCCCTTGCCTGTTTTCTGCCCCCAATTTTCTGTTTGCCCAGGGCCCCAGTAAATCGTAATCCACCACTGCCATTGCCAACAAAAATAAATCCTGCCATGCTCAGGTGCATCAGAAAACATCAATTAGGAAGAGCAGGCAACTCAGGACTAGCCCCAGGCACCTCTGAGCATCCTTAAGTATAAGTCCCAGGGCTGTGTTCAGGCCCTTGTTCTGTCTGGCTTGGGAGAACCTAAGAACATGAAGGGGCAAGGAGACAGATGCTCAGGTCTGCATCAAGCCAATGATGGCTTTCTCTAGGGAATCTGTTGTGCTTAATTTCTAGTGAAACTACCATATTTATCCAAGATGACTTGGAATTGAATATGACCCCCCCAATAATTCGATTCTATACACAGAAAATTATAAAATTTATTGTGGTGGGGAAAGCAGCAGTACAGGCTGATGGGTCAAACCCCTACCCCTTACTTCCCTGCCCCTTGTCCCCTCGTGCCTGCCCCACCAGCTACCTGCCCATCTGTGCTTATATCTCCCCCACTGCCTGCCCCTTTCCCCCTGTGCCTGTGCCTGCCCCCTCATCCCTCTGTTACCCCCTGTAGACTGCCCCCACCTCTTGCACCCCTTCCCCATGCCTGTACCTACCCCTTCCTCCACCCCCACCACTTTTCTCCTCCACCCTTACCTTCTGCTGAAACTCTGCTCCTCCTGGGCAGTCAGTAGCAGCATGGGCTGGGCCCAGCCTCAGCTCAGCCCCAGCCCAGTCAGGGAGAGATGGCAGTGGCTTCTAGATGGGCAGTGGCAGGGCTGGAGGGACTGGAGCCAGAGCAAAAGGTAAATGGGAAGGGAGAAGCTCATGAGAAAGGGCCATAGGCTTAGGGGGAAAGCACAGGCATGGGAGAACAAGGGTGGAAGTGTAGGCTGCAGGTTCCCACCTCAGTTCCCATATGCTCCCTCCCTCTCCAAACAAGCTATTAGAGCCCAGATCGGCCAGCAGCTTAGTTCTACCACCTGCCTTGAACTGATCAAATCCAAGATAAGGCTTTTTTTTTTTTTTTTTTGCTTGTCTTGGTTTCAAGTAAATACAGTAAAAACCAAAAGGTGGGCAGGCATTATTTTATTTATCAGTGTTGATTCCAGCATCAAGAGGGAGGCCATGTAGACATGGCCAAACAGGCCATGAAACTGCTCTGACAAGGCATGTCCATAAGCAATTGATTCTTCTGGCTTGGAGATGTAATACCTTCTACTGTATCCACTGATATGATGGGCACATCCAGGGAGGGTTTGGAACAAAGTTAGTATTCAGCCTTCACAACTTATGACTTGGCCAAAAAAATCATGAGGCTGCCTTAAAAAATCATGTAATCATAAATTTGGGACTCCATTTTATGTATCCCTCCCTTAAAAATTTGAGCCATTGGCATTTACAAATCAAACATTTTAAATTTCATGCAATCCTGAAGACTAAAAATTGAATTATCCTTTCAGTGAATGCTAACACTTTTCTCTTTTGTCTCCAACACTGCTAAGATAGCTGGGTGACTGAGATAGCTGGGTGACTGCAAATCTGGCCCATTTTGCACAGATACTATCATACCAGGTGCAAGGAAGTAATGAATCCAAGCCATTTTAGAATCATAGAAAAGTAGGGCTGGAAGGAACTTCCAGAGGTCATCCAGTCCACCCCCTCCTTAAGGCAGGATTGCCTCCATCCAAACCATCCCAGGCAAGTTTTTGTCTAAACCAGGGGCTGGCAACATTTTTGGACAGAGTGCCAAAAACACCCACAACCTCAACTTGTAAGATGGTATGCCAGGGGCAGATGGTGGGAGACCTGCAAGGGGCCTGATCCTTGTTGTGGCAGCACAACCCCGGCCCCTTCCCTAAGGTGCAAGTACCAGACAAAATGCCTTTGCGTGTCATGCTCTGGCATGCATGCCATGGATTGTCTACCCCTACTTTAACCTTTTCATAAAATGACATAATCAATCCTGTTGCAGAACTAGAAGACATATTGCCAAAGACACTGAAAGTATCCTAACCTGACACAGATAAAGAAGGCAAATGAGAGCTGTCAGCATCCGCTGCTGTAAGGGTTGTTAAAACGTATTTGAGAGATCCAAGGAAGAGGACCATGCCCCCCACTACAAAGGAAGGCAAAATTGCATATAGAAAACCACAACACCTACAGCCAGTCTTTTGCAACTGAACTAGAATGCATTTCACCTGCAGACATTTAAATGCATTTGCAATGGATACCATGAAGGATGGCATTTTTCTCCATTTTTCATTAAAAATGATAATACTGATTATATATATATATATATCAGCAGTAAATATAGTGCTGGCTATGCAGGAGAAAGATAGTTTAAACAATGACCACTTACATAGAGTTAAGGGCTCAAACTGAATTTAATAAAATAATGCTGGCTAAAATAATAGCCATTCAGGTAAAAGTCTGTATGTAATTATTACCCAAAGGAAAAGTCTTTTAAACAAATTATTTAACTAATTTATTTGTTTGTACAAAGATATGAATCCTGGATACACTGATAATCTACTTGCTTAAGCGTATGCTTGTGTTGAATAATTTTTATCTTTTAGAAATAAGCCATGTATATCATCTTTTAAAATGCAAACATTGCACTTTTAGCACTTCATCCAAAACCCCTGGAAAAAATTAAACTCATCAAATTAATTTCAATCATCTTTGGATCAAGCCATTGTTATGAGTCAAATATTGTGCATAAGTGTGAAGGTTCCTTTATATTTTAGACAGATATGTTTGAAATCTGAAGGTTATATAGCTCATCAAGCAAAATACTCAATTACTAGTTTAAATTGTCCATGAAATAAAATAATTCACAGCCAAAAAATTTTAGGGTTGGCAATGAACAAAGTAGCAGCAGCAAAAATGAAACTGCCTGACACTTACATGGGCTCAGGTTTATGGCAGTCTCACTGTATAGTATGCATTTGTTTTTGTTTATTTATTTTGATTTTTAGAGTTTCAGCTTTCCCATTCTCTGCTAATATAGTGAATGAAAACTTCTGGATAATATTTTTTTAGAATATGATATGTATTCTCTCCTCTGCCTTACCAAGCATTTGTGTATTTGAAAAAAAATCATTGTAATTTATATAGGTTTTTTTTAAGATGTTGATACATCTTGCTTTGCAGTATGGAGGTATGCAAGAAGCTAGCTTGAATAATAATAGCATCTGAAATCTAGTACCGTGGAGGCCAGCACAAGTTAGCCACCCAAATAAGTACCCAGTGGAAATGTCTACATGTGCTAGCACACAGCAATAAACTCTGGGGCAATATCATGACAAAGTTTATTGCTCCCAGGCTCCACATTTACACATGTACCCAGAATCACAGCATACTGAGCTGGGTTAGAGCAGCTCTGGCTGGCAGGGTCCTCCAAAGTTCAGCTTGCCAGCCTAGGGCTGCTCCGGCACATATCAACGTGCTGTAGAAGGCCTGCCTGGGGCACGAGGGTGCTCCAGTATGAGGCTAGCCAGCAAGCAGACCATGCACCAAAGCACCCTTATGCCCCAGTAAGCCGTATCGGCATCTACATGTGCAGAGTAAAACACTCCACAGCAACATATTACAAGTACTACCCTGCTGCAGAGTTAATTAGTTTCAGGCCCACACATGTAAACGTGAGATGTTTACTGTGGAGCTAATTAGTCTATTCTGCAGTAAACATCTTGTGTAGACATGCTAGTGTCTTTGCTGGCATTGAACAGTCCTACTATTTCGTCACTGCTATTGTAACCCAAACTAGTTAGATGAAAGTAAGCATTTCTGAACCTATCTGTTCTCAGTCACACCTTCTAGCTGCAGTGCAGACATGCTTAGAGGAAATCCAGGACTGGACTCCACATCTACAGAGGATCAATTTATTTCTCCTATATTTTTGTGATTTTATTCAGGATTCAAGAATTTCATTGTGGATATTCTTAAAGTCTTATTAAAAGTGTATTTCCTCTTTTATTTTATTTATCAGCAAATTTCTCTGACAAACTTCCCAAAATGTTCTCTTCCCCATAATCCATTGTTTGGACAACTGCATCTTCTTATGAATCTCTCACACTGTATAAAGTTCCCAAAAACTGCAATAGCCCTCTTCTCAGTAATTTTCATTGGGAAGAACTCTGTGTCCTTGTGGAATCTACATCTGTTTCTGAAAGCATTTATATTTTTTGAGTAAAAGAAGTGTTCACCTCCCTATTCAGGCAGAATGGAAGCTGCCACTAAAAGAAGGATCCTGAGTACTTTTTGTCTCAGAATGTATTCTTGCTTAGATTTATAATTTAGTGCCACAATTCTGAACTACAATTTCCCAAAAGAGCAATAGCTTAGATCTATCAGAAAACTATTTTAAAATATTAAAGTTAAAGGTGATTATAGCTACATCTACAGTGTTATAAAATGAAGAGATTACAACTGCTTCAGATGTCTATAGCAAATCTATTTACATATTCTCAATAAGGAAGCTAAGTTTCTTCAACCATATCTATATTCCTAAAATATGCTTTCACTAAATAATTCTACTCTCTATTCTTTACAACCCAGCTGCTGTGGTGAACAGATCAAGGCCAGAGATCACCAATATTTCAGCCTAGGAAGCTATTTTCTTTTACAACCTTTCTTTCTTTCTTTCTTAATTTCTGAAGAACTTTTTAAATTATTTGTTCAGTTTACAAAGCAATCCTTATTTCTAAGGACATTGTTGTTTGGTCAGATATTTTACTACTTTGCAGAAGCACAAGGGAGTTTAATCAAAAAAGCAAATCATCTGACCCACCAAGAGGTAGGTGAGACCTGTCCCTAGCAACTTAAGTAGGAATCAGGACCCCAGAACAGAAAAGTGAGAAACTTATTACTTTGTTTGAAAGATTCATTTTATTCCTGCAAACAGGCTGAATGCCCCTGTAAACTTATGGATCTCAACAGTACTACTAAACTGAAAAAGGATGTTCACTAAGGTTGATGAAACTAAGGGAAAATCACCGAACCACTCAGAGTGGCAATAACTTAAATTAAGACGCAAGCAGTACTACCTGATCAGCTGTAACTGAGAGAAAATTGGCATTTTTAAAAGTTAGTCCAGATATTATGAATATCATCTATCCATCTTCTAGGTCAATTTAAAGGATATTTGCTCAAGATACATGTCACCCAATTCAGCATACCAGTTTAGAATATGAGATCTGCAGTTGTAACATCTATTATTTTATGACAAATTGCTTATATTTTAAATATAATTTTTCTACAATTATTATGCTTGAAACAAATATTGATTTGTAAACATTTTGGATTGAGAATAAATAATATCTTTTTAAGCATTTATTCTCAGGAAACTACATTGTTGCAACTCTATAACACATGAATTAGGTTTTTGCTTTATCTACCACAAATCCATACTTGTCATCCCAAAACTAGGTATGACTGATTGCTTCATGGAATACAGTTTTTTTAATAGTCCTATAGGAGCCATAATGATGCTTATGCAAGTTTTTTCCTCTTTTTTTAGAAATATCTTTAGATAGGCATGTCTACATGTGCAATTAATGTGCAGGAATAAACTCCAGAGCTTACTGGCCAGAGTTTTTTGCCCCCAAGTGTGCCATTTGAACATGAACCCAGCAAAAAACTCTGGAGAAATTTGCTCTGGAGTTTATGCATGAGTAGCATGTGAAGTTCGGTCAGAGTAGCCGTGGCTGGCAGGAGACCCAGGGGGTCAACCTGTCCAGAGCTACTGCAGTTGAGCTCCATGTGCTCTGGAGGGGCTTGCTGAGGCACAAGGCTGCTTCAGCATGGGAGCTGCCTGCCTGTGTCCCAGCCAGTGAGGACAGCATCTACACCTGTGCTGATACACATGCTAAAACTGCAGCAGGGTAGTACTTGTTTTTACAGGTTCTACCCTGCTGCAGAGTTTATTAGTTTTGTGAGCCCTAATAGAAGCACACATATAGACACCAAGACATTTACTATGCAGCTAATTACTAAACAGCGCAATAAACATCCCATGTAGACATGCCCAAGGGGACCAAGACAATGGCTAGCACATATATAAAAATATATATATGTATCTTCTCCCATGTGAACATGACTTGCATTAATTTACCCAAAAAAGTTCCCCAATGATCTCGCTGCTAAAACCAAAGACTGTATAACTTTCATGAGTTATATCAGTGCTTTATTTTATCTGAAGATCCTTTAATTAATGTTTCATAGAGTTGTGTAAAAGGTATTACAGTACAAGTCTGTGTATTTGTCAGCAGTTAGACTTTTTTAAAAAAAGAAGAAGAAAACATAAAAATTGGCTATACTAAGATTGGAAACAAAACTCATGAAAGAGGTGATAACTTTTATTAGACAAACAAGACATTTGCAAACAAATAATTTTATGTTTTTGCAAGCTTTCAGGAACACTCACCCTTCATCAGGCATAGGAGAGAGCAGGGATTATAAAAGTTCTCAGAGGTGGAAATGAGAATTTCCATTTCTACCTAGAAGAATTTTTACAATCTCTGCTTTCTCCTATGCCTAGTGAAGGGGATGTGCACCTGAAAGCTTGCAAATAAATGAAGTAATTTATTTGCAGCTATCTTATTGGTCTAATAAAAGACTTCACCTCTTCCATGAATTTTGATTCCTTTTGCCTCTAGGCTAATATGGCTACAACCTGGATACCAATACTAAGATTGTTGTTTTATGGAAGCTTCTTATATGTAAGTCACTGATGTGATTTTATTTAATATTGTGGTCACTCACCCACTTTGCTGATTTTTCTAGATACACCAAAATGAAGACTGCCACCAATATCTATATTTTCAACCTTGCCCTGGCAGATGCCCTAGCAACAAGCACTCTGCCATTCCAGAGTGTGAATTATTTGATGGGAACATGGCCTTTTGGTACAATTCTTTGTAAGATTGTTATATCTATAGACTACTACAATATGTTCACAAGTATATTTACACTCTGTACCATGAGTGTGGATCGCTACATCGCTGTTTGCCACCCAGTCAAGGCTCTTGATTTTCGCACTCCCAGAAATGCCAAAATTGTCAATGTGTGCAACTGGATTCTTTCTTCTGCCATAGGCTTACCAGTTATGTTCATGGCTACTACTAAATACAGGCAAGGTGAGTCTGGCTTTCATTATTTAAATTGATGGCATAAATATTCGCTCTCTTCTCTTCAAAACATTGTTGCACCTTACTTAGGTTTGCTTCTAACCTCACACTTCTTTTAGGAGGAATCATTGAAACTAATGTAAAAGAAAAGGATGGCCCTTCAATGAATTTCAAATAATCCCCTTCACAAGTTCCAAAATGTTAAATAAGAACTTTCTATTTGAAGGACAGGTAGGAGCTAAAACCCATAAGATATGTCATAATATCAGAGAAGGAAAAAAGGGAGATTTGTGCTTTGTTTGATATATTCAGGCAGGCGTGCTTATCATATTCTTAGAAGCTGTTCAACAAATTAGGCATGGGAATTGTGAGGAGAGATTTTGTTTTCTAATATTTTAAATTTCAAAACTGAAGTGCTGATCAGTTTCATAGTTGGCCTGAAAACAGTGGGGGAGAAATGTCACAAGTATTTTCTCTATTTTTTTCTATTTATTTTTGAATCTCATGTTTCTGAATTTTTGTCAATTCAAAAAAAACAGTTTTAGTACTTTCTGTAACACAGAAACACTTATGGACTCCATCAAGGAAAGCTTTTTGGAGCCAACTGGATCTCATGAAGACAATACTGATTCTGCATTTTCCTCTTGCCTCTCAAAACTCTGCATATTTATAATATACAAGTACTGCAGAATTTTTTTAAGTAAATTAAGTCCATAGACAATACATTACACTACTGAAATATAACTTTTTTCAAAGGTTTTTATGCCTTCAATTTCATCTGGATTAAGAAGAATTATTACCATTGATCTATTGAGGGCATTATGAAATCAAAGAAAAGACTCCTATTCAAATAGGACCTGATATTGCATCAACTGAAGCCAGTGACAAAGCTCTAACTGATTGCACTGGTTCTGGGTAGAGGTTTAACAGGTGTTGTGACCCCAAAGTGTGCTAGGCACCAAAAATATAAATGAAAGATGTGGTCACCACTCCAAAGCACTTACATTGAACTCCTGCAATTAAATCTGCTGACACTGACTTCATGGGAATCCTCATAAACTCAAAAGCGCAAAATGGCCATAGCAATTCAAGAAGAGGTTCTAAACCAGGGATGTCAAACATACGGTCTCTGGACTGGATCCAGCCCATGAAACCCTGCTGTCTGAGCAAATGAGCACAGGGTACGATGCCATTCTCCTTCCCTTTCTTCCCTTTCTCCCCACCAACATATCTGATCTAGCAGCTACTTCTGCCAGCATGGGACCCGGGGTGCATGCAGCATAATCCCAGAGCCGCCAGGGCAGGTGCCATGTGCAGCTCAGTCTGGCCAGGGCACCATGTGAGGTGTAGCTGCTGCTCTGATCCAACTGAACCACATGTGGCAGCCAATGTCAGCCACTCCAGGATCCCTGCCATATGCAGCACAGGTCCCAGACTGGCTGAAGTGGCTGCTGAACCAGGTATGCTAGACAAGGGGAAAGGGGAAGGAAATCATGGGCATGATCCAGACCATGAACCAGCTCCTAGGCACTCATATGGCCCATGACACACCTGTTCTAAGTAAAAACACAACTTTACAAGGGAAGTAAAAAACAGAGGTAAAAGATAAGGAGAATGGAAAATAAGACTGGCAAAGGCAAGCCAGTTTATTAGTACTTCACACAATTTGATTACACAATGTTAGATTAAATTATCCAATGCTTGCTGTGTGCCCAACTTGCTGTGCACTACACACACACGGCAAGTAATAGAAATGTGTGTTGTTTTGTATTTTTTATTTGAGATATGTGACTGATTTCTAAACAACTTTGTTCTGTATAGGTGAATACAAATGTATTCATGCAAAGAATTGTCAAATTATTATGCTTTGATAAGTTTTATTTATATTCGCTCTGTTGACACTTAAGCAATACAACCCAGTTTTGCCTACTATTTCTTTGTGAAAATATTCTATTTTTATGACAGTTTATTTCCCCAATCACTGCACATGCATCCACTGATTTACAGTCACTGTATAAGCATTATATATCACTTCTATGCCGAAGTCTGAGAACTCATTAGCACTTCAGAATTTCTTTCTTATGGGTACACTAGCAAGAAACATTATACACCACTGCACAAGAGCTATGGAGAATACCTATCTGCATTGTAATCTTTGTGATCTTAGAAATAGCTCCAAGACTAAAGTAGCCAAAATCCAGAGACCTGATGCTTGTGCCGATGTAGAATTATCTTCTCTGGCTTCATTATCTTCATTTATATCTCTTTGTGACCTGAAAATAAAGATTAAACAAACTAATATATATATATGTATGTATGTATGTGTGTGTGTATATATATATATATATATAATCTTAAGAACTGTTTACAACACAAGTCTAAAAGGTGAATATATATGTTCCCAGAGAATACATGCATCATCAATTTGAGTTGACATAATTAAGATAATTTAAATATGCAATAATTTAAACGCATGTTAACCATGCAGATAAAGACAGGGAAAACAACAAACAGAAAACTATAACTACTGATAGAGGACAATATGGAAAATTGTATATTACCATTACTGAACTTATATTGATAAGCAGAATACTTTAATTTGAAGACTAACCTGTCCATTATATGTCATGTGTTTTAAATTCACTAAGACTTAAAGAAAATATTTCTAAAAATTGAATTAAATGACTTCCACTGCTTTAGAGCACATGCACATACCAGTCCTCCTTCATTCCCAACATTCAAAGAAATACGTTTCAGAGGTAATCTAATTGACAGCATCCCTTTAAATCATTTCAATCAATGGGATTTTAGACATGTGTATTATTAATTATCCCTTTTTCAATCAGACCACTGTAGCCATCTTATCTGCAGCTTCCCTAATACTTATCTTCAAATAAATGATCAGCATCTAAATTAATCTTCCTTTGCCGTTTTCTAATATGTCATTTCATAGATTTCATAGACATCAGGGCTGGAAGGGAACTTGGAAGATCATCAAGTCCAGCCCCGCAACCAAAGGGCAGGAAGTCAGCTGGGGTCATAGGATCCCAGCAAGATAAGCATCCATTTTACTCTTGAAGGTGTTCAATGTAGGTGCTTGAACTACCTCTGATGGCAGGCTGTTCCAGACCTTGCAGGCTTGGACAGTAAAGAAATTCTTCCTTATGTCCAGCCTGAAACGGTCTTGCAGGAGTTTATAACCGTTCAACCTCATCATCCCTTGGGGCGCTCTGGTGAACAAACATTCCCCCAGATCCTGGTGGTCACCCCTGATAAACTTATAGGTGGCCATCAGATCACCCCTGAGCCTGTGCTTTTCCAAGCTAAAGGGCCCCATGGCTCTCAGCCTTTCGTCGTATGGTCTGTTTTCCTGACCTCTGATCGTGTGCATGGCTCTTCTCCGGACTCTCACAAGCTTCTCCACATCCTTTTTGAATTGTGGCGCCCAAAACTGGATGCAGTACTCCAGCTGTGGCCTCACCAAGGCCAAGTACAAGGGGAGAACGACGTCCCAGGATTTGCTTGAGAAACATCTATGGATCTATGCAAGCCAGCGTTTTGGTCTTTTTACTAGCTGCAGCATCGCATTACAGGCTCATGTTCATCTTGTGGTCAATGATGACCCCCAAGTCTCTTTCTTCGGTAGTGCTAGCCAGTGTAGCACCACTGAGCCTATAAGGATGCTACAGGTTTTTCTTCCCAAGGTGGAGAACCCTACATTTTTCAGTGTTAAACACCATCAGGTTCTCATCTGCCCATTTGCTGAGACTGTCCAGGTCAGCCTAGATCACCTGCCTGTCTTCTGGTGTGGATGCTTTGCCCCAAAGTTTGGTGTCATTGGCGAACTTGGCCAGTCCGCTTCTGACTCCAATGTCCACATTATTAATGAAGATGTAGAACAATATGGGTCCAAGGACAGAGCCTTGGGGGACCCCACTGGTCATAGGACACCATGATGAGTGACTTCCACCAATTACTACCCTCTGGGTCCAACCACGGAGCCAATTTTCCAGCCAGCAGATCGTGGTGGACCCAAGGCCACAATTGGGCAGTTTTGCCAAGAAGTGATCATGGGATACCAGATCGAAGGCTTTTTTGAAGTCAAGATATATGACATCAATCTCTTCTCCCTTGTCCAGGTGATAGGTCACCTGGTCGTAGAAGGAAATGTGATTGGTCAAGCAAGACCTACCCACAACAAACTTGTGCTGGCTATGCCTTAGGATGTTGGCATTGACCAGTCCATTAAGAATGGCCTCTTTAATAAACTTTTCTAAGATCTTCCCCGGGATAGAAGTCAGGCTGATGGGCCTATAGTTAGCCGGACCTGCTTTCCTCCCTTTCTTGAAGACAGGTACCACATTGGCCTTCTTCCAGTCTTCGGGCACTACACCAGAGTGCCAGGAGTTTTCAAAGATCCATGCCAGGGGCTGGGTTATGATGCTCACCAGCCCTTGTGTATACCCTGGGGTGTACATTGTCAGGGCCAGCTGACTTGAAGGTATCCAGCTTCTCAAGATGTTCCTTCATGAGGTCAGTATTAATGGAGGGCAGGGGATTTCCCTCACCTGGACCTTCCTGTCCCATAGTGGGCATGGGCGTCCCATGGGACTAATGAAAGACAGACGCAAAGTACCCATTTAATAGGTTGACTTTTTCCTGGGTGTCAGTTGTCCCATCTGGTTCAGCAGGGATCCAATGTTGCCCTTGCTCTTCCTCCAGCTCCCCACATATCTGAAAAAGGACTTTTTATTGTCCTTGATGCTCGAAGCTAGTTGGAGTTCAGGTGCAGTCTTGGCTTTCCTGGTTTGCTCCCTGCAGAACCAGACCAGTCCAGAATAATCCTCCTTGGAGGTGAATCCCATTCTCCATCCTTTGTAGGCTTTTATTTTTAGTCTCAGGATGTCTGCTAGATCCCTGGAGAGCCAGGGGGGCTGCTGTGCCCTTCTGCTGCTGTTCCTCTGAGATGGACTAGAATTAGTTTGTGCATTGAGGATTGCTCCCTTGAGAAGCAACTACTCTTCTTGAACTCCCATCTCCCTGGGGTCATGGTCCCATAGGGCCTCACTGACAAGCCTCCTGAGCTTGTCAAAGTCAGCTTTCCTGAAGTCAAGGACTTCTGTGTTGCTGATTGACTTGCCAGCTTTACGGTGGATGGTGAAGTGATCAGCTCATGGTCGCTGTCACCCAGCTTCCTATCAATTACTAGGTTGCCGATTAGGTCATCCCCAGTAGCCAGTACCAGGTAGAGCAGTGCTTTGCCTCTCGTTGGCCCATAGACTTCTTGAGTCTGATAGAGGTCATCCATACATGAGACAAAGCTTTGCAACCGCTTGGATTTTGCTGAGCTATCCTCCCACGAGATGTCCGGGTAATTGAAGTCACCCATGACAACTATGGTCCTGTAGCATGTGGCCTCAGCCAGTTCCCAGGTGAACTCCTGGTCAAGCTCAGGACTTTGGGTGGGAGGTCATGCACCTCTCTTCAAGGGCTCAGTCCTTCAAGTTCTACTTCAGGAGACCACACAGGAACAAACTTAAGTGCTGTCCTAAATAGAGATGCACTTGAACATATGGCTGGTCAAATTGATTCCAATGTACTTAAAAGTAAGCACATGGGAAAGCATGCACCTTGCAGGAATGGGCAACTAACCTTTGACATCTTTTCACATAAAATTTAAACTTTGCCTGACTATGAAAGCACTCTTCCTACTATTCATCCCCTAGTATTCCTTGTCTCCTTTACTTATTTTTATCTTTGTATACCTGGAAAATCATCTATTGACAAACAGGCTGGTTGGACTCTCATTAGTAGAAATTTCCTCATTCATCATTGGGTCCCAGTTGACTGGTCACTTATACTCTAAGGTTATTTCAGTCAAAGTTGACTACAGCACTATTTCTTTCCAAGGTCTTTCTCGAACATTTACCAGGCACAGACCATTGGAAATCATTCCCAGAGAACAGCATTATTCCAGATTCTCCATTAAATTGAGCAGAATCCTTTCTCAAAATTCCACCCAGGTTTGCAGTTTAGCTTTTCATCCTAAGCATAGCAAGTAACACAAAAAACATTGCATAGGATTCTAAAACAAATCCTCCATTTCTTAAATAGCACAAGAAATACACAGGTACAAATGTATAAATTCTATATGCATTTCCCTACCTCCATCTCTGAGCTAAGGTCAGAATCTTCTAAAGAAACTTCTTCAGTGCTCATGTATTTTCCTTCAAATGATGGAAACTTTAGCTAATCACACCACTGAAGAAGACACTTTCTGCTATGAAAATGAGCCTCTCTCTTCCTGTCCATCTTTGAGCATTGCTGACTCACACACCCTTTTTGCTGACTCACACACCCTTTTTGGTTTTGAAAGCAAAGCATCAAATACTTTGGTTTCTTAGAAACTAGTTCTCTTTATTTCATCCGCTTTTGTCATAGGATGCTTCCACCTAAAGAGACAACCTTTAAGGTTTTGCCCTTGTCTGGATAATTATGCTTTCACTGCACGTAGTAGAGTCTACATTCACTGTGGCCTCCTATCACAAACACAAATTTAGAAGTGTCACAGAGACAGATTCCCTAACTTATCATATAGTCTCTTTTTTTCATTTTCCCTTAACTCCCAAACTTTCAAAATAGTGGTTAAACTTCCTCATTTCTTGGGTTTTATACTAAAACTAAAAATTGATCCACCTTCAGTTTATTACCTTTTGTCAAACATGAGCTAAACTCCAAGTAATAAAATGCAAACTAGTACAGAGTTTGTTTTATTTTGGTTTGTAAATTTTAAGGCTAAACAAAATTCTTGAAATAGCATTACATGCCTCTGATATGTGTGTTTGTGATAAAATACATTTTGCTTCATTTTAGTTACTCATTTTATAGAATTGCATCAAATTGCTGTACAGTTTTGGCAAAAATAAAGACAAAAGGAAAAGCAATTTAAAAACTGAACTGCTCACTCTTCTCTGTCATTTTGTTTTTACTTTAGGCTCCATTGACTGCACACTTACGTTCTCTCATCCATCTTGGTACTGGGAGAATCTGCTGAAAATCTGTGTTTTCATCTTTGCCTTCATCATGCCAGTCCTGATCA
Organism: Crocodylus siamensis; assembly: GCF_052110815.1. Classification (NCBI taxonomy): domain Eukaryota; kingdom Metazoa; phylum Chordata; order Crocodylia; family Crocodylidae; genus Crocodylus; species Crocodylus siamensis. The sequence continues at coordinate 121,514,499 of NC_143395.1, forward strand.
TTACAGTGTGCTACGGCCTGATGATTTTACGCCTGAAAAGTGTCCGTATGCTATCTGGCTCCAAAGAAAAGGACAGGAACCTGAGGAGAATCACAAGAATGGTCCTTGTAGTGGTGGCGGTGTTCATAGTCTGCTGGACTCCAATCCATATTTATGTCATCATTAAAGCCTTGATCAATATTCCAGAAACTACTTTTCAAACTGTCTCCTGGCACTTTTGTATTGCTTTAGGGTATACAAATAGCTGCCTTAATCCAGTCCTTTATGCATTTCTAGATGAGAACTTCAAAAGATGTTTCAGAGAGTTCTGCATTCCCACTTCCTCAACCATTGAGCAGCAAAACTCCACCAGAATCCGACAAAATACTCGTGAACATGCCTCCACTGCCAATACTGTGGATAGGACTAACCACCAGGTATGACTAGCAGTGGAGATGTCATCTCTGGATTCAGGCCTTCCTCTTGGAGATGACATGTATTCTGAAGTTACAGTCTCTACTGCTATATAGGTGTCAGAAGGTTAACATGCCTTCCAAATGATCTTTAGAGCTGGTGTACACATACACAAAGAGCCTAATCCTGTGAGATGCCAAGTGCTCTCAATTCTCTTTGAAGTCTCTAAACAAAGGGGTTCTCAGAAGTACTTTGTGGGATCAGGCCCAATGTGTGTGCATACAGACAGCATGCCAGAGAAAGAGAGACAAAGTATGGTTCTTACTGATGCAATGTTTGCAATTGCTGAACTTTCTAGAACTGACTGATGAACTGACTGATAGACTGTTATGTACTCCATTAGTACACAGCGGGAGACAAGGGTGGGCCCAGAAATATACCCCATCTTCCTCCCATTTTAAAAGTGACAGGCAGCTGGGTTGGGGGGGAAGAAGGGAGGGATTGAGTTTGCACTCTTTTCTGCTTCTTTACGTTATACAAAGAAGGCTTGAAGGGCATGTTTGTCCTAAAAGATCCTGTCAAAAACCAGGCCTTGTTCACATGCACTTTTTGCTATTTTGGCAATTTTTTACCAATATACTTATGTAAGAACTCCTATCATATGCCTATAAATGAACCATAGATTGGCTTTGGTTCCTTTCTTAATCCATACCAGTATAAAGTCTGTCATGACAGCATGATTGTATCCATATTAGGGAGGGTTTTAAATTGCAAATATATTTAGAAAACAGCTTTTCTTTGCAGTCAATGCCCTAAAAAGTCCAAAGATTTATGACATTGTGGGCACCCAAAGGAAGAGACTTTTATTCAAGGTGTTTATTATCAGGTACTTTGTAAATGAAAGTTCACTAAGCCTCACCAACTCTTTCAAGGGTTCTCTTCACAGAAAGCACCATGAGTTAGACCAACCCTCCCAACCTAACAAACATTCACTGTTGGATGGAGGATTAAGCTTCATTTTGGAGCTGATCCAGCAAAAGAGGTTGCGTGTCTGAGGACTGTTCCCATAGCCCTGCCTTGCCCTCTCCCAGCTGTGGTGCTGTCTCAGGATGGGAGGGGAGAAGGTAGGGAAGAGAGGTCCATTTTGGTGTTTGTCCAGCCTGTGGTAGAGTGGGGGGGCAGGTGGATTGGAGCCCCCTCACATCAGGATTGGAGGCCCAGCCTTGATGTCGGGGGCTCCAGTCCACCTGCCCCCACCCTTCAGCACAGGCTGGGCAAACCCCAGACAGAACTCCTTCTCCTTCTTCCCCCACTTCCATCCCAAAGTCAGTACTAGGGATGGGACTGAGCTGCAACAGCCCAGCCCTGCTCCCTGGCGTACACTAACATTAATGAAGGCACTCTGCTTTGGAGCATCTTCATATGAAACTTCATGTAATAAGGGTTCATTTGCCATGAGATTAGGTACTTATGAAAGCACTCTGCTGCTGTACAGTTCTGTCAGTGCATGGCTGTAGAGTACTTTCAGTGGGTGATCACATGAAAAACCATCACTTCTGTCAGCACCCCAAGTGAGCCTTGTATAAATCTCTCTAAGATGCCATTTCAACCACGAAATTAGTTATCCTGTGGAGGTACTGAATTGAATTAGCTGGCTGAAAGAAGCAGCTCCACTTACATTCAACGGGTGTATGCCATTAATCCAAAGCAATATACTCTGGTGCATATCACACTAAAGTTTATTGCTCTCAGGCACTGTGCATTTACACATGCTCCCAGGACTGCAGCACTGAAGCAGCCTCAACTGGCAGGCTGCCCAGGCATCAGTTTGTCAAGCATAAAAAATGGTAGTGGTATCAGAAGAGAGGAAAAGAAAGAAGGAACAGTGCTAGAGAAGTTGAGGAAGGGGATTATTGTATATCTATCCTCAGCGTTTTCCTTCACCAGACACTGACACCTACCTACTAAATTCTGGCCTGTGAAATGGAACAGAATGTGAGCAATTCTGATATACACTTCTTCAATAGAACTGCCAAGAGCATCCTGTCTTTAGCTATGTATTTACTTTGTGTAGTTAATGTGTATTGGACAGGTTCTGCCTTGACTTATGTGTTTGTAACTCTCAGTGAAGTCAGTAGTAGTTCTCTGAATATATCTGAGGGTATGATTGTCCTTCAGTACTGGCATCCAGTGCAATGCCAGCTCTTACAGTGCAGGATGTATTACCAACTTCTCTTCTTGGAGATGCTCAAACTTATTTTTAACCAAAAAAAATCTTTCTAAATGCCTGTGTCATGCCCATCTTTAGACACCATTTTTACTATTAGGTACACTTATTACAACAGGACCTATAGCCAAGAAAGAATGGAGGTTCATTGGATTAAGCCAAGGGTTCTCAACCCTCAGTCCATGGGCCAAATTTAGCTCCCAGCACCATGTCATCCAACCCATGAGGTTCCCCAAGCGTCTATAGAGATCCCCATGGGCCATGAGGTCCAATCCCAGTGCATGGGGCCAGGTGGGCCCTGATTCCAGCCTTTGGGAGCCAACCAAGGATGGCTGGAATCAATCCAGGCATGCAGGCCCAAAATGCAGGGTTAAACTAGGCCCACAGACTGGGTTAAACAGTTTACAGAGTAACAAATGGTTCCTGCCCTGAAGAGCTGAAAATTTTAACAGATGAGAATGAGGGAGTGGTAGAAGAAAGAAGCAGAGTGAACTACATGATGGCAGAAAACATCATGTTAGTTCCATCCGTTTCAGGATGGGGGGAGATGGGATTCTAGATATAGTTACAAGAAGATAAGCTAAAGGGAAACAGAAGTGAATGGAGAGAGGAAATAGAAAGGAAGGGAACTGGGGACAGGAAAATCAGATGTGGTATGGAAGTAGAGATGGTGAAGTAATATAGGGAGAGGGTTATAGCAAACAGCCAGTCACCATGAGCATAGAAAGTCCAGTCAGAACTGGGGACAGTTCTTTGAACATCTAGAGGTTTGCTTTGTCTGCTTCTGCAGCTGTTTTTCTAGCTGGACTTTCTAGTTGGTTCCTCTATGTGGTCTTCTACAAGGACATATGCTAACCTTAAGAAGGCACCATCTTGGTCTTAGTGCCTCTGGAATGCTGGCAGGATCTCACCTACACAATTCTAAGTCTGGGAGGCGCTGGAGGAAGAAGTGACCTTGAATGGTCTCCATTTTATCAATTCCCCACTGTGCAGCAGTTTCTGAATTGGCTGCTTCTGTCATTGTACATTATGCTTTTTTCCAGCCATGCATTTTGACTGTTGACCCAACTGCAGTCTGACAAGAAAACAATATCACTAGCCTATATTCAAGAGTACCAATATATATAGGCCAATAAACCAAACACATTTTCACAATTTAGAGAAAGTCCTTGGAAAATATTGACCAAGTCTTCTCATTGTCTACTAATATCAATGAAAATCAAAACCACTCAGCACCTCAACAGGCCAAAATTAGCATTGATTTCAATTTGAAGTTTGAATAGCACTTTCCTAGTATTTATAAAACCTGAAAAAGAAAGAAGAAATGCTTTTAGCCAAAAATAAGTACAGAATTACCAGGCTGATAAAATCAAGGGAAATAGCAGGGTCATTATGGGCCTGATCACTAAATGACAGTGTCATTACATGAAGTGGGAGTTTGGCCAAGAACGTATGATAGAAGAAATATATTTGTTCTTCACTGTCATAACCAGTCATGGTCACAGTCTGTTACTTCTACTTTGGGCTATTCTTATTTCCACTTTTCTTTTCATCTCTAGTAAACTGTTTAGAATTATCATTTTGACCAAATGTGATTTTGTCCTGCAATTGAACTACTCAAACGTAGATGTCATAGATTTTCTTTTATATATATTTTATATATCATGCCATTTATGCTGCATAAGATTTACAGCATCCTTGATGTACATTTTCAACATATCACACAATATCAAGGAAGCTAAAGTGCAAGAAAGTAGATCCTGTCAGCAGTTTCATCCAGTTGGAGCTAGCTATTTTCAGAGTTTATCCATTTTGACTTGCAACAAAGATCATTTTCTTCTGTCTTCTTTAAGTATATTTTACAGGTGGAACATTTGGCTAACAATAAAGCTTTAAAGGTTTAAAGTTTGAAAGTTTCAGTCATAACACCCAAAATTTTGGATACCACATTTTTGGGTGCTGCTCTTGAGATACCAAAGGTTTGAATTTCAGAGTATCATAAGGACCTACAGCTTCCACTGTGGACATTTAGAACTTCTGATAATCAAATACAAGGCAATTAAAGCCAAAAGCATAAAAATGAAAACTGAGCAAAGACTTCTGAATAGACTTTCTATCACTAAGACTGATCTATCACTTAAGATCAATAACTTCGCTGTTCTGATATCATAGTGATAAGGATGGTATACAAATGTTGATGAATTAAGTCAAAATGAATATATCAAAATGAACTGTAGTTTGCTGGATCCTGAAATCACTATTATTAAAACATTATTCGTTAACAGCTTTTTTATATTAAGATTTTTAGTTATAGCAAAAAAAAAAAAGGACCAGTAATTCTTTTTTTTCTGTATCAGTAGAAATATATTCAATCAGGTTTTAACCTAGAAAACAGGCTTATGCAGATAGTCTCCACACACCTGGAGAAAAAGCTGTTATAAAATATTTAAGTTATGATTTTATCTGAAAATAGGCCTGTCCTATTGGCGTCAAGAAAAGGTTTGTCATTTAGACCAGTCTAGTGCCTCGTTCTCTGCTTGTAATCCATACCTGCACTAAACTGGAGAATTCCAGAGTGCAATCAATTTGATGTAATGAACTCCAGTGCATATTGTGCCAGAGTTTCTTTCTCCCCAGCACCACATTTATACATGTGTCTGGGACTGCAGCATGTTGAGCCAGGTCAGAACAGCCCCAGTTGCCAGGGGGCCCAGGGACCCAAGGGATCAGTCTGGGGCTGCTCCGACCCATCTCAACTTTTTGTGGAGGGGCTGGCTAGAGCACAAGGGTGCTCCAGTGCCGGGCTAGCTAGTAGGCAGCACCCACACCGAAGCACCCTCATGCCCCAGCCAGTCCTGTCAGCATCTACATGTGTGTTGCTACACCCTAAAGAATGCCACTATAGGATAGTAGTTGTGTCGATAAGCAGTAACCTAAAGCAGAGTTAGTTTACTGTGGCCAAATACAGCTGAGACTTTACTGTGGAGCTATTTAGTCAATGCCACAGCAAACATCTCATGTAGATGTGCCTCCAGAGTTTTATAAAGGTAAGCAGTCTCATTTTACAAATGACGTTTTCTAGGATTTCTCCATTCTCCTTTTATTTTAATTCCCTCATTGCCTACACATAGCTGTGAAAGTGCACTTGTTCTTTTCCATGCATTGCTACTCTCAAGGAAACTAATATATAGCAAGCTTCATTTTACACCAGAGAGGTTTTAATAAGGTTATCTCAAAGCCTATAATTCCATACTTCAGTCAAACAAGGCAACTCACTAGAACATGGGGTATTATGTTTCCACTCCCAGGGAATATCTACATGAGACATTTACTGCATAGTTGACCAATTAACTGTTCAGTAAACATCTCAGCATCTCCACATGTGCCCCTATTAGGGTACATAAAATTAATACTCTCCATAGTAGGGTAGTACTTGTGTTGCACAGAGTGGGGTTTTTCTGTGCATAGCAATGCATGTGTAGATGCTGACCATCTTGCTGGGGCAGGAGGATGCTTGAGCCTTAGTAGCGGCCTTAGGGGAGGGCAAACTGGGCAACTACCCAGACCCCACACTTTATGGGGCCCAAATCTTTGTGGGGTAAAGTTTTTGCAAGGAAGTGACTCTACTTGCATTTTAATACTCAACTATTTATTTAATTCTCCCAAAGAATATTAAAAAAATCCACAATCCAACTGTGCTGGGTTAATATTTACCTGAGTGCATACCTCTAAGGGGGCCCAAGTGATTCTCTTGCCCAGGGCCCCAAAAACCATAAATCCACCACTGCTGCTTGAATGCCAGGGCTGCATGCTGGCTATCCCTATGCTGAAGCACCCTCATGCCCCAGCCAGCCCCTTTGCAGCACATTGAGCTGGGCTGGCAGGCTGACCTACAACAACCCCTGCCCGCTGGGGCTGCTCTGACCAGGCTCCACAACTATGCATGAATAAACTCTGGAGCTAATTGCTCTGAAGTTATTTGCTCCCAGGTACACATTCAAACAGCACACCCAGGAGCAAAAACCTCCAGAACAATAAACTCCAGTGTTTACTCATGTGCACTAATTGAACATGTAGAGACACCCCAAGAGTCTGCATGCCATTGCAGCATTTCCAGTTTTTATAAGCCAAACAAGCCTCTATCCTATATTACTTTGTACCATTACTTTCTCTCCTCCTATATTACTTTGTACCATTGTGAAACAACAGCTTCAGGGTAGGGGAATGAAATGCATCTGGGGGGATAACTTGGCTCTACTGTATAGACAACTGGACATGTCTACACTGTAAACAGAAATGTACTTCAAGAACAATGGAGCATTGCTTATCTAACAGAATAGATGCTTAAAAATCCTTTTTGTCAGACTAGTGAAATTTCTGTGACTATTTCTTTAATGCTAAACTCAACAGCTCTTTGAAACTGACATATATTCCATAGCTATTATATGTAGGAGTGCGGTACACATCAGAATCCTTTATAAATTAGGGGGAAAATGAAATCAATATTAAATTAAACAAGGAGGACTGGCCCTAAGTAGCTGTCTTACAGAAATGCACAAAACTGCTACAGCTATTTTTCTTAATTGTGACACAAAATAAACATGAAGCAGGAAACATACAGTACTTCATTGGTATATGAAAAAGTGGAAACCTCTCCTGTTGTCTAATCCATGAAAATTAGGGAAAAGCTTGAACCAGAAAAATTATTTTGGATCTAGTTTTCCCTAAAGCATAAGGATTTTTAAATCTGAGGATTATGATTCAGACTAATTTTGAGCAGAAATACAGTTCCCCCATAGATAGCAAAAACATACTAAATACAACCTGGAAAATTATGATGCATCTGAACATGATTTTGAGTTCTGCTTTTACCTCAGATTAAATCTTTTTCTAAACCAGAGTTTATAGTCAAATCTTCCCTGTTGGCAAGAAAGCAATGCTTTACCTTCTGTTTTCAATTTACATAAGTAGCATTGCCCCAAGGCTGTCCATGTTTCATGGTTGATGCAGAGGGAATTTTTCTGCTCATTTCAATCTAGTTTAACCAGTAGTTTTAACCTAATCTGGTTCCCTACTTTCTGAGTCACAAAACTTTGCATTTCAAGCATTTCTTCTTGATTCCAATGTGCTATCACAATGAATAATGCAGCCTATTGTCAGGGGACAGAAAAAGTTCCATGGTTTTCAAGTGGGGAAAAAAGCTGCCATGGTTTACCATTTAAAATGTATATACAGTACTTCTACGCAAGGGGGATTTAATAAGAAGAAATTGTATGTGTCATGTGCATGCAGCATAGGAAGTTTAGTTGGGTGTAATTTAATTCCTGTGTTCAATTTCAAGCTGAATTGTCAGACAATTAAATAGGAATTTTAAAAGTTTCAAATCCTACTGTGGACATTCACTTGTCTGATACAATAAGAAGCAAAAAGTCTCAGGAACAGATACCCCTACATCATATGTAATAGTAATGTTTCAATGATGGCTGCATAAAAGGTAAAGGAGGACTGAAATTATTCTGTACTGGAATCATCCTGTAATAAAAAGTACCTAGGATTTGCACCATGAACACAACGCAGCCGTTATGTGAGTGGTATGTTATGTATTCTAGTGTAGATGTGGTAGCATAGCTATGACATGGAGAAAATATGTTATCTTCTGTTTTAAACAATATATTGGGCCAAATATTTAGCTTGTGTAAAAGGGTAGAGAACAACTGAATTCAATGGCTCTAGATCAGTTCATACCAAGTGAAGCTCTGGGCCACGTGAGTAGAAATGGAATTCAAATTCAAATGGAAGAACTCCTCTTCTTTTGAAATCAGAATCAGATCAATTAGGAATGCATGCCTTTTATTTTTAAAATGTTGTCATATATTCCTAAAGCTGCAAGTACCTTTTCCATGCCATTTTTTTCTGCCTCATTATGTTTTATGCTGTAGAAGTAAATATGTGCTTGCTTTCTCACAAAAGCTATCTGTTCAGCTTTGTGCAGTGGAATAATTGCAGCAAATGCTGGGTAAAATCACCCCAAAAGATTTTCAGAAACACATGGGAGGGGAAATCAGTGTATTGCTCATTGTATCTGCAATTTCTTTCCTTTCAGTTGGAACTTCTGGAAGCTGAAACTACACCACAGCCGTGACAGGGTCTCCTGCTGCATGGCCTTCAAGGCAGTTACAAACCAGTGCCAGAATATGTCTGTACAGTTTGCTCTAGGACTGTGTAGGAGACACTTTTTCCCCCCACAAGGAAAGTGCCTGCTTTTAAGATCCATCAAAATGATTTGCCTTTGTGGCAACTCTGCATTGTATGTTATAGAAGCATGAAAACTAATAGCAAGCAGAGTCAGAAAACATGAGGGTTACAGTGCTTCATTGTATAAAACATATTTGCTTATGAGAAAAAAATATATATATACAGATACGTCTAAAATACCACTGTTGTATACTAGTGAGATCAGGCAGCCATAATTTTTGCTCTGGCTAGTTTTAGTAGCATAAAACAGGCTGGAAGCAAAAGCTCATATAGAAAGACAGGCATAGCTTGCTAAATGGAGGTGATCTTCTAATATAGGATCTCTAATATGCTTGAGGACACTTTGTAATATTGTTAAACTAAAAATTTGTTTCAAAGGGTAGTTTCCTGTACAGGTTATATAACAACTGTTTTTCATGCAACAGTTTACATCATGGCCTTCTCATCAGAAAATTACCATTTATGGGGTTAGCTGGAGACTAGCAGTTAAATGGAAAAGAATTCTTTCAGTGCTCACTTAAATAACCCAAGCTTTCACCTTCACACATACAAGATTTTAGCAGAAAAACAGGTGGAAAGCAAAGATTATAAACAGTTGGAAAGGTTTGATGTGTCTTCGTGTTGTTATTGCTAGTGAAGTAGATCCAAAAAGGACTACAGTTATTTCTGTAAATTCCCTGTGAATATCCGTGTATGTTTCAATCCTGTCAGAACTAGCATAGAGTGTATTTATATCCACATTTAACAGGTATTTCCAGTTTCAGTGTTGCAATTAGCAACACCTCAGACTTAAGTGACAAGTATAAAGCACTTTGGAATCCTTCAGGATGAAAAGAGCTATAGAAAATGTAAGTCATCATTATTACATCTGTGAAGTGCTTTTAAGCAAATAGAGAAAACTCTCCAAGTCTTTTTTTAAGGAAAATAACATTTTTCAATGAAATTATTTTTTTTAATCGAGTCCATAACATGTTGCTTTTCTAGTTAACGTAAGAAAATTCTAACCTGTATCTCCATTTTGTATAGGCTGGTAAAGCACTTTAAAGTTTACAAAAGAAATACTGTATAGAAGCAATTACCACATTAAGCTTTCCTCTGATATAAAAGATAGAAAAATCCATGTAGATAACTTCTAGTAATATATGGTATTTTCTAGCCACTGTTTGGTATTTGCTGTGTAATTAAATGGTCAACAGTTACCCAGAAGGCAAAAAGTGCTTAGATGAGTTTCTCTACATTCTAAAATACAATCTTATGAAATACTTATGTTTATTTCTGCTACTGTATTTCTTTCTTTCTCTCTCTCTCTCTCTCAGAATTAAAGCTCACTTAAACATGTTTACATCAAAGAATAGTCTGTTATTTCTTCAGTGAATACTATAATAAGGACAGTGGGGCAAATCCTCTGCTACTGGAAATAAGCATAACATCCTTGAAATCACTGCAACTAGATCAGTTTGTTCCAGCTGAGCACCTGGCCCTGTAGATCAATAGACTATGAAAAAGGGAACTAATAAAGTGTATCATTTTCCCCTTCCTGCTGAGGGCTGCATCACAGTGTCACAGAAGTTAATCCAAAGAAGCATCCCCCTAATTTTATGCTATTGTAGCTATGTTTCCTACTGATTTGCAGAAGAGTGTGAATACCACTTTATTTTAAAGATCAGCTCCTTCAGCAGGTAGTAGTAATAGACTGGGAGTGGGGGGGTTAGTGCACCAGCACCAAGAGAAATGTGACACACTTTCTAATATGTCTCCTTGGGCCAGATTCTGTTCAACTTACTAGGTTTTGTGGCAACCATCAATCCCCCTAGATCATGGTGTATGCATGAGGGCCACCCAGATGTTCAATGCATATGCCTGGGCAGGAATTTTTGGAGGAGTGGAGGCTGCCCAGAGCTTCCATCCTCCCTTTAGGCCACTGAGACAGAATCCAAAGACCAGACAGAGTCCAGATGTTTGGTGCCTCCAGGGCTGTAGTTGTATAAGCGTCTGGGAATCAAACACCAGATGTCCTGTGTGGTAGACAAGGACTCTACCACAGAACCACAGGGGACTCCAACTTACTAGGTACATTAAGTGAAATTAAATGCCAAGAGTCTCATTCTATTCCACACTATCTGAGTTCCTGAAATCAGTTAATGCAAAAGGCAAGTGGTTTCTCCTGCTCATCACTGGTTTTTTTGGTGGGTTTTTTTGTGACTTGGTCTTAAAGGTAATTTGACATGTGTATTAAAAAAGTAGATATATGAATATATTTTGGGGACTTAACAGGGCAGAATAGAAACATACTTGGGTTTAGGTTGATCTAAGTGCTCATCCATACAGATGTTTGGGGAGGTAAAATAGGGCAAAAAATGGCTGGCCTGATCTACCTTAGCTCACTTGAAGTGATGCACTAAGTTAGGTGCATCGGGATTTCCTGGTGTCAAAAAAACACAGAGTGCTGCAACTTAGCAGTGCGGTGAATACCTGCAAGTGTGGCACATGTGGTTTGCTGTGCTGCAGAAAGGTCTGCAGCACCACAAACCGTACTTAGGCGCTCATCTGGATATACCCATAGAGTTCAAGAAGGGAAGGAAGCAAACAGAACAGCATAGTAAGGACAATGGGCAGAATAAGGAAAAACAGACTTTAACAAACTCAAGAATCTCTAGGGCCCAGTCCCATGGGAGGTACATTTAAGAAGGGAAAGGTGTCCAGAAAAGCTGGTTGTCCTATGGGAAAACCATGTTAAGAGCACAAGAGAAGGCTACCCCCAAGCTAAGGAAGGATTGAAGTGCAACAAAACAGTAGTCTAGCTAAAAAACAACCTCTTCAATGAGTTGAAACTCAAAAAGCAATCCTACTAAAAGGGGAAATTGGCCATGTTATCAGGGACAAATATAGGAATACAGCAAGGGGAACTTACACAAAAATGGGGAAATTAGTTTAAAAGAAATTAAACCGAGGAGTCAAAAACTGTAAAAGGTACATAGGCAGCCTAGAATCTATTTAAAACATTTTCTTATGTCCAATCTACCAAAGTTCTTGAGGTTGTTTAAAAGCACTTGGACAAGGGAGATCAAGCTGATATAATATATTTGGACTTTAAAAAAGCTTTTGACAAAATCCTTCACCAAAGGCTTTTAGAAAAACTGCATTGCCATGGGATTGGAGAGAGGAAGCTCTTTTGTGGACTGGTTAAAGATAGGAAGCAAAGGGTAAGGCTAAATGGCCATTATGCAAGATGGAGGGAGGTCAAAAATAGGGTGCTACGGGAATCTATTCTGGGCCCAATTTTGTTCAATATTAATGATCTGAAAATGAGGGTGCATGGTGAAATCTCCAAGTTTGGAGGTGCTACTAAATTATTCCAGGTAGGTGTAGCAGGAGGCTTGGTGCTACTTTAATAGAAGTCAGATTGCAGATGGAGTAATCTGCAGGTTCTGCAGGAGGCAATCAGAAGTTACATGACCCAAAGGGAGCTGGGCTTACAGGCTATAAGCCCAGAACCCATAGCTGACACATGGGGGGGCACAAGGGGGCACATGCTCCCCCTGAGATTGGCCCTTGCCAGCTGGGGAGTCAGTGCACTGAGTGAAGTGCTGCCCTGTGCCCCACTTGTGATTGGAATCAGCCAGCACTGAGAAGCACCAGCTGCACTTCAGGTTTTGCCACCGGCACTGTGATTGACCGCTGGGGATTCCTGCCCCCCGTCACTTGGCAATCAGCTGCTAGAGCAGCCTCCCAGTCAATGATCAGCTGCTGGTGCCCCCCCCCCCCAGACTGGGGACACCAGTCGCCTATGCCAGAGAATGAACTGGGGTGGTAGTCTGGTTCTGGCAGCTGGGATATGAAGAACTCCTGAACAGCAGGGCTACAGACAGGCTCATGGCAAACACCTAAGCTGGGATAAACAGCCTAGTGGTTTGTAGATTAAGACAAAGGGTGGCCATGGTCTCAGCAGACCCATGGATCCGTAGCCTATAAGGGGTGAGAAGCAGAGTCAGCAACTCATAGATCAGAAGGCGTAAGCAGTGCCAGGGAGCCTGGAGTTCTCAACTGGCCTAGGAGCAGAGCCAAGGCCAAGAAGGGGCCAAAGATCAAGGAGGGGCCATAGCCGGAGAGCTGTGATCTGCTACTTGCACAACCCTATCCAGGGCATGCAGGCTGCAGATCATGGCTCTAGCCTGGATCTGGACCATGCTGTCACTGTTGCAAGATCCAAGCCCAGCTCCAAAGCAGTTCTGCACCCTGCCATGCACCCTGTAAGTGCTGTTGGGACCATGCTGCTGGGGTTTCCATGGAAACCACCCCCAGCCACCTGTGCAGGGGCTGCTGGAAAATGGAGTCTGGCTGCCAGCCTGATCTGCCATTTTGCAAACCCCCCTTAAGATGAAGCAGTGACACCTGAATAGCAACATGGGATCAGGGATCCCTGGGGCAGCCTCCCTTTCCAAAGATCTAAGAACAACAAGGCATGACGGGAGAGGTAAAGGGGAACAAACTCGAGAGCTGGAGTGGAGCAGGGACTGAGAGGCCACCAGGGGGCATCGTGGCCACTCCTGAAACCAGCACCTGTCACGGTTGGCAAACCCCAAGCTGATAAAGAGGAGCTGCAAACAAATCTCTCTGATCTAAGTGAGCGGGCAAGTGAACTTCAATGTCAACAAGTGCAAGGTAATGGACATAGGAAAAAATAACTATACTTATGCAATGCTGTATTCTGAACTAGCTGTTATGACTCAGGAAAAAATCCTTGGAGGCACTATAGATAGTCCTCTGAAAAATCAGCTCAATGTGCACCAACTAGGGAAGTCCAAAATGGGCCATATTCAATTTGGATTCGGATTTGGCCCATTAGACTTCTAGTCCACTTCTGGGTCCACTGCTGAGCATGTGGGGGCCCCCGTGCCCTCCTGGCTTGGTGATTGGCTGTGGGGGGACCCCAGGTGCCCCTCCAGACCCAGGAGGCACCAGTCACTAAGCTGGGAGGGTGCGGAGGGGGGGGGGGCTGTGTGCTTCCCAGCCAACCCAGAAGTGGACCGGAAGTGCTTCTGGTCCACTTCCAGGTCTGCTGCCAAGCACTGGGGACTCCCCTTCCCTCTCCCCCCCCCATGCTTCTATGGGACACTCCATCCACCCCAGAATCGCAGCATTCACGAGCCACCTGGTACCTTGAGGTATGTAGAAAAAAACATTTAAAGCTGTGTCTGTATCCAAATCATTGAATCTTTCCAGATCTCTCCAAATCAATTCAGAGGGTTCCAATTCAATTCAGAAAGATTAAAAGATATCTTGATTCAATTCAGATTTGGAAATTCAGCTACTGAATCAGGTGGAATCTCTGCCAAATTGAATCATAGAATCACAGAATCAATGAGTCGGAAGGGACCTAGACAGATCATCTAGTCCAACCCCCTGCCATGGACAGGAAGAAGCACTGGGGGTGGGAGGGGACATAAGACCCCAGCCAGGTGCTGATCCAGTCTCCTCTTGAAGATTTCCACAGAAGGTGAGAGCACCACCTCTCTGGGAAGCCTATTCCAGGCTCTGGCCAACCTTACAGGGACCAAAGCTTTGCATAGCCCTACCAGCAACCACATAAACTAATGCAGTGTTGGGCATCATTAAGGAAGGAATTTAAAACAAGAGAGAGAACATCATCATGTCATATCTTGTTCATGTCAAAATCCACAATCCACCTAGAGAGGGGCAACCAAAATGATCAGGAGTCTGGAGCAGCTCCCATAACAGGAGAAACTAAAAAGGCTAGGACCCTTCAGTTAGGAAAGTAAAAGTCTTGGGGGATATGAGGTGTATCTCATCATGAAGGGTGGGGACAAAATCAAACGGGAAAATTTTTGTACAATGTTCGAGAATACTAGAGCTAGGGGGGAACCACTGAAATTAGTAAGAGACAAGTTAAAAATTAACAAGAAAGTACTTTTTTATGCAGTGCATAGTTAATTTGTGGAACTCATTACCCCAGGAAGCTGTAGAGGCAACTAGTACAGCCATGTTAAAAATAGCTATTAGACATTATTCACATCATGTGAGGCTCCAGAAAATAGAAAAAGGGAAAATATAGTGCCAATGTTTAGGAAAGGGAAAAGGATCAGGGGGATTACACACTGGTCAGTTTTACCTTGATGATCATGGAGTGAGTCATTAAGGAATCTAAGTCTAAGCACCTTGACAGAAACAAGGTGATCAGGAAAAATCAACCTGGATTCATCAACAGCAAAAAATGTCTGAGCAACCTGATTTCTTTCTACAGCAAGGTAATAGTTTCTGTGGATGTGAAGAGAGCAATGGATGTAAGATACCTTAATAGTTGCAAGGCTTTTGACAGTGTCCTTCATTGCATAATCATTAATAATTAAGGATATATCTTTTAGATGAAACTACTGTAAAATGATACATAACTGATTTGATCATCATGCTCAAACAGTAGTCATCAATGGCTCAATGTAGGGTTTCCCAAGGATCTGTCCTGGGTCTGGTAGTGTTTAATATCTCCATGTGATGCCTTGTGGGGTCAGGCCAACTCTCAGGATCTCAATATTGCGCTGTTAGACAGGAGGGTGTGACATAAGACAGGAGGGTATGACATAATTGCATATATACAAACACACAAAAATCAATTAGGTGCATACACACACACACACGCACACACACTACCAACTCAGGCACATACACATCTGAACCAGCCTAGGCACATGCATACCTATTACCAATTCAAGCACATACGCTATACACCCACAAAATTAGACAAATATCAATTGTCCATACCCGCACACTCAGTATACATACACAGATCACTAATTCGCATATCATGCACACAATGACATATACACACACACACACACACTCTTACCTGTTCACACACATAAAACCCACCTAAACATACACGCAGGTAAGTTCCTAACTTGGATGGTACAGTGTGTATGTGTGTGCTTGGGGTACCTGGGATACTTGAGGGAAGGTTAAGGTGAGAGAAAGAGTTAAAGTGCAGGGAGTGAAAATTGCCAGAATCAAGATTAGAACTGGTGAACTAGAGAGAAGCTGGCTGAGGAACTGAGGCTTGGGGTTACTTAAGGTCAAGTGGCCCCAGGTTTACTTGAGGTCACTGGTGCAAGGAGAAAAGCACAGTGGCAAGGAGGAGACAGCCAGGAAAGAGAGAGAGGCAGAAACCTGAGAGCTTAGAGCTGGAAACTGAGGCAGACAGCTGAGCTATTGGGAAGGCGCAGATAAGTGGGGGCAAGGAGGAGACAGCCAGGAAAGTAACTGAGGCAGAAACCTGGGAGCTTAGGAGAAAAGCCAGTGGGGACAAGGCAATAACAGTGGCAGAGATCTGGGGAAAAGGCAATAACGGTGGCAGAAATCAGGAGAAAAAGCAGTGGGGTTAAGACAGTGGCAAAGAAACATGGGGGTTGGAGGCAGAGAGGAGCTCAGGACAGGTATTGGAGGTGGCAGTGAGCCAGAAGCAGGAGAGGGAGAAATGAGACAGAAGTTAGAGGGGCAAGGAGCAGAGATTGGAGCAGGGCTGGAACTATAGTAAAGCAAAACCCAACTCAAAGGTCCAACTATAACAGGTTTATTAAACAGACAGCACACTACACAGCCCCATGAAGTTATTGGTTCACACACACACACACACACACACACCCCCCCAAGCACTCACAATGGCAGCAGGAGAAAGAGACTCAGTGGAAGGGTTGGAATCCGGGTAGGGAAGAGAAGCAGAGTCCAAGTTCTCGGTTGAAGAGACAGTGGGGGGTAATAGCTACCTATCTAGGCTGGAAAGGGGACTTTGTCCAGTAGGTGTTGTCCAGAGTGGGGTGCCGGCAGGGCCTCTGGGTGAATAGGTGGTGTGGCATGGTGCTGGTCCAGATGGAGAGGGCATCCCAAAGAGTCATTCTTCACTACCCCTTTTTATGGGGCAGACGACCTCTGATCAGTCCTGTTCCAGAGGGTTCTAGATGTTCTTACTAAGCATGTGCAGCCTTGGCATGTGCATGCAGCCAAGGTGGATTGCCTCATCTTTTGTTTTTTGAATGCTGAGGGTGGTTCCAATGGCTGGGTCGTTGGTCCAAGTATTGGTTTTGATGGTTCGGTCATTCAGAGGGAGCTATTTTTAGACCTACTGCCATTGTCTCTCAAGACCCTCATTCATGCCCATTCATTCAGGAACCAAGTTACATGGGAGGGCTAGGTATGAGTCAGAGGTTACACAATGGAGCATGGGGACCAAGATGGAGACTTGACAAACAAAATGGAAACTTGACATGACTTATGCTAACTTATGCCTAAATTATATAGTATCAGTAAAACAGTAATATGGAACAGTAAAAATATAAACATAATAATTATACAATATAAAGAAGGAGAAAAAAACAAAACAAATTCAACTTGCTACGAAAATAAAATGCTGAAGCTTATTCTATGTCTTTGCTCACTTGTACTTATCTATAGGGAATAGAGAGGGAGAAAACAAGTCAGAAATGGTTGGGGAAGGGGAGGGAATGCATTAAAAAAAAAGAAGAAAAATGGGGGGGGTTTGCTACACATGTTCAGAAGGATATGACTGAGGGCATATTTAGTAAATTTGACAAAATGACAAGATGAATGGAATTGAAAACACTTTGGAGATTAATATTTGGAATGAAGATTAAGAATCTCTTTAATAAAATGGCCCAAAATTGATTACATGAAATTGAACAAGGACAAGTGCAAGGTCCTGCACTTGGGATGGAATCATTGCATACACAGATACCAAGGCAGAGATGATTGCCTAGGATGCAGTACTATATAAAAGGACCTGATGGTTTCAGTGGATTGTTAACTGAATATGAGCCAAAGTATTCTCTTGCTGCAAAAAAAGCCGATAGCATACTGGGCTAAATTAACAGGAGTGTCACTCACAAGTAAAAGGAAATGATTCTTCTGCTTTATTTGGCACTGGTGAGACCTCACCTGGAGTAACTGAAGTGTCTCATTTCGGGGACTACACATCAGGATGCGGACAACCAGCAGAGAGCAACAAAAGTGATTGGAGGCCTAGAAAATATGATTTATGAAGAAAAGTTAAAAGAACTGGAACTATTTAGCCTGGAAAAGAGAAGACCGAGGGAGGATTTGATGAGTTTCAAATACTAGAAGGTCAATGGAGTATTTCTCACACAAAACTTCCTCCTGTGGTAGAATCATAGAAAGAAGAACCGGGACCTGTAAGATCATCAAGTCCGGTCCTCTGCTATGGGCAGATGTAGCAAAAGACACCCTCCCCACCTCCTTCTCTTGTCAGGAAGCACCTTTTTTGTCCCCCTTTTAGATTATATTTTAAATTATATTCATATATTGTGTGTGTTCATTTCTGTATTCTATTTTATTGTGCATTTCTGTATTTTATTGTTCAGGTATTCCCTCTACACTTTTGCCATGGTACCCTGTGTCTTACATTTTATTTATGCTTTACATTTTATTTCATACTCTTCAAGTTAGTTAAGCCTTGTAATGTTGAAACTGTACCTGTAAAAACTCATTGCATTCTATCACCTTTACAATGTACTGCATGGTCTTCTGAGTGAATGCAAGTATGTGTGAGTCAGTAGGTAATTGAATGACAAGCAGGGAATACAAAGCAAGAGCCTCTGGCTATTAAGTGACAATAGCCTAGCCAGAGGAACTTACCATTACAAAATGCTATTGTACAAGCCATTTTAAGCTAATTAAGCCAAAGAACTGATTCCTGGAACCTGCAAGACACAGCCAATGAGTCAATCAAGTCAAGGGTGGACTCCCAAAACTGCACCGTTGGGCAGAACCCTCGGTGACCATGACTGACAGCTGTCTTGCTGACAGCTGTCAAGACCCACGTGAGGCAGTGACCTCTGGACTGGCAGCCAAGATGATGCTGGGGAATCACAGAAGTCTGTCAGAGAGGGGTAAAAGGCAGTGAAGAATGATCCTCAGTGGCACCCTCTTTCTTTGACCAACACCAGAACCTACTGACCAGAAGGACATACCGGTGACCTCCTTCTGGAGAAGACATCACCTTGGAGGAAGCTTTGACTGGCCATTGGTAGCAGACTCCAGTGCCTCAGATAGGCAGATATACTAACACCAGTGCTATCGCAATCACTACAGCAGCTACTATATAGGTTTAAATGAGTGAGTGCATGTGTGTGTATAGGAGACCAATATCCCTTTTGGTTACAATCCTGTGCAGGGTATAATAGTTGCACACTCCTGTACAGTAAATTTGATATTGGCGATCCTGCAAGTTGGTCTTAATCACCAACACAGGATGTAATTGGGCTCAAACAAGCTCAACGAGGTATTTGTCCAGCCTCCTCTTAAAGACTACCAGAGATGGGACTGCACCACCTCTGCTGGAAGTGTGCTCCAGATTCTAATGACACGTACATAAAATAAGGGTTTTTTTATGACCAGCCAAAACTTTTCCTCAGCTAGCTCGTGTCCATTGGTCTGCATCTTCCCAGGTAGGAGGAGGGGGGAGGCTTTTCTGAAAAGTTGTTCTTCTAGATCCTGGTGTTCTCTCTTCACATATTTGCAAGCAGGTATCAAGTTACCTCTCAGCCTTCTTTTGCTCAGGCTGAACAAACCCAGATCCTGAAGTCTCTCCTCATAGGGCCTGTCCCACAGGCCCTTGATCATGCGGGTGGCCCTTCTCTGCACCCTTTCAAGCTTCTCTGCATCCTTCATGAAGTGCAGTGCCAGTAGTAGGTCTGGAGCCACTCTTGAACACTTCAAGTTTGCATGATACTGGGATCCCACTATATCATGTTAGTTGCCTTGCACCCAGAATGCAGAATATATGTAAAAGGAAATTCACAGAACCATAGTATGCATAAAATGCTCAGTTCTGCCATGTTTATTCAGATTTTTTTCAACCACCCTCTTTTTTCTCATTACAGAGTGTGTTGATCTTTTAAAAATAGTATCCTGCTCCAGTTGATCCTATGGCTCAGGTAATGCTAGTGAAAAGGCTACCATCTTACTCAACAGTACTGAACTGAAATCCTGAGATCTTACAGTGTGAGCTAAGAGACTCGTGCAGTATTTTTCATGTCAGTAAGGGACTTGTTTTGTACCCTCCATGGATCAGGGGCAGGTAACATATAGGAGGTGTGTCTACCCATGCTATTAATACACAGCAATAAATTTCAGGACATATTCCAGCTGGCCACTGCCCTGCTGTCAGTGCAAGGCGGTGGCCAACAAGGCAAATAACATGTTGGCATGCATCAACTGATGCATCTTATGTTAAACTAAGGATATGATTCTCCTGCTGCACTCAGCACTGGTGAGACTGTAGTTGGAGTACTGCGTACAGTTCTGGGCACCACACTTCAATAAGGACATGGAAAAACTCGAGAGGGTCCAGAAAAGAGCCACCTGTTTGATCAGGGACTTGCTGGGCAAGCCATACAAGAAAAGGCTGAGGGACCTAGGCCTCTTCAGCCTAAAAAAGGAAAGGTTGAGAGGGAACTTGATAGCAGCTTACCACTATATCAGAGGAGTGCATCAGGAGCTCAGTGAACAGCTGTTCACCAGGGCACCCCCAGAGAAGACCAGGACCAATGCATACAGACTCCTGGAAGACCGCTTCAGGCTTAATACCAGGGAAAACTCCTTCACAGTCAAGGTGTCCAGACTGTGGAATAAACTCCCATGAGTATCACATCCTTAGAGGTGGTACAGAGGTTCACCTCCAGAGGTAGTCACCTACCCTGGAGGTTTTCAGAAGAAGACTGGACAGTCATCTTGCTGGGGTCACTTGACTCCAGTTGTCTTCCTGCTTAGAGCAGGGGGGCTGGACCCAATGGTCTGCAAGGTCCCTTCCAGCCCCTAACAGTCTATGAATTGTGCCAGAGTTTATTGCTCCCAGGTGCCATGTTTAGACGTGTACCTGGGACCACAGTATTTTGAGCCAAGCCAGAACAGCCCTGGCTGGTAGGGGACTTCAGGGGTCAGTCTGTCATCCTGGGAATGCTCTGACCCAATTCAACATGCTGTGGAGGGGCTGGCTGGAGTATGGGTGCTTCTGTGTGGAGCTAGCTGGCAGGCAGCCCTACACTGAAGCAACCTCATGCCCCAGCAAGCTGGGTCAGTGTCTGCACATGTGTTGCTGCTCACTACAAAACTCTGCTGCAGAATAGTACTTGTACTTACAAGTACTAACCTGTGATACAGTTTATTAGTTTCCTGCAGCCTAAGAGGGCCTCACATGAGATATTTACTGCAAAGCTAATTAGGCCACTCCACAGTAAATGTCTCATGTAGATGTGCCCAACGTGAGTTATGTATGATCCTAGAAACAACTGTTGACCTCATTAGATAGGCTTCACAATTTTGAGTGAAAATAAACTAATTCATTTTACAAAATTGGCATTTTGCCTTCGTTTCTTTTAAATCAAAAATGACTACCTACTATACAGCAATGAGTCCCATTACCTTAGATTTGTGGGCTGTACTTAATAACATCTCTCCTTCAGGGATCTTTTTTAATTCAAAAACTGATAGCAAATTGTCTTCTCTTCTCTCCTGCTCCATCTCAGATCCTAAATTTAATTTATTGTGTAACATTTTCATCTACTTGGTGTAAACAAGTAGGCTTTTTCCTCTAGCTGACAGATAAAACATCCATGCTTCATGAAACATACTGACAACACTCTTCTATTTTATTTTATAGTTTCAGGCTTTGTACTTTTAAAATGAAAAGCTTTGCAAAAATGAAACATTTGCCAGACTCCAGTGTATGGGACACTAAATCAATACTGCATATTGTGATATTGAATTCTACTATAAGTGCTTATATTGATTGTAATGAAATAAAACACTTTCAGCAAGGAGAAAAATTGAAGGAATGAATGAACAGTCATCAAATATTCATGCTATATTCTGTTTTATAAGTATTTTAAACAGTAAAAACCACAAAAAGGAAATATTAATCAACTTGGAAAGAAAAATGCTGTTCGATGGCACACACTCATTGACTTTGCTGTTATAAAACCAGTAATAGCTATTAAATGTTTTAATAGAGATAATATGCATTTTGAAGGGCAATCATTACCAGCTCATGAAGAAAAACAGCAAACACCAGTAAAATAATCAAAAAATGTTGCTATGCTGACCCTGAAGCAGTAGTAGCCTCATTTGGTTCCTTGTGCAATAAATCCACATATTAAATAATCTATTCTACTTGTTTGCCTTTCTAAATAATTTAATATTTTGATATTTACAGCATGTTTGTTATGGAACCAAACCCTATAAGAGATCTACACTGAGAACTTCCAATGAATATCTGTGCCATGCTACTAGTGACATGGTTATTTGTTTTATAATAGCAGTTTGAGGTCTTAATCAGACATGAGAGCCCCATTTTGCTAAGTACTGTATAACTAAATTCATAGATCTTTTAAAACAAGAGGGGAGTGCTATGATCACCTGGTATGACTTGTTATATAACCACCCCCAGGCATTTTTAACTCAACCCCAAATCATATGTGCTGTTAGATTTTTTTTTATTTTTCAAAAGATAGCAAGTATTGATTTAAAAGACTTCCAGTATTGAATAATCTATTACATCCCTGGGTAAATTGGTTCAATGCTTAATTATCTTCATTCTATAAAAATTGTTTATTTTGTCTGGTTTGAATTTTACTAGCTTCAACATCTAATCATTATATTTTCTTGTGCCTTTTTTCTTTTAGATTCAAGAACTCTAGCAGAAACCTCTTCTTTCCATGAATGATTGAAGACTGTGATCAAGGCAGTTTTAATCTTGTCTGGGATAAAATAAAGAGCCTGAGCTTTTGAAACCTCTCACAGTAAGGTGTGCCTTCCAAACATAGCTTTTTCTGTTCTAATTACTCAATTTCCTTTTTGAAAAACAGACACCATAATTGGATACACTGCTTCAGCAGCTATCTACCTAATATGATATGCAAAGATAACACTAGTTTCTTATTCAGAACTGATATTCCCCTCTCTATGCCTGCAAGGTGATATTTGTCTTCTTATCCATACCATCAAACAGGGAACTCACATTCAATAAGTCATCTGCCGCTGTCCCCCAAGTACTTTCCAGAGTCACTTCATTGCAGGTACATGTCTTCCATACTGAATGCATGATCTACAGTCTTTTTTCCTACATGTACAGCCTTGTACATGGCTGTATTAAAATAAATTTTGGTCAAATGAGCTCAACTATGTGCTTGGTTATGTACTATAACATGTTACTACCTCATGCTAGGCTATGTACAATGAAAAGGAGTAAATGACTGACTAAAAATTAAAGTTTTTTTCAGTGTATTTATTCATATGGAATACAGCAACTGAACAACAGAACAAACTGTAAACAACCTATAAACAGTGGCACAGAGGTATAAGCCTAGAGTGACAGTTTTAGATTTGATATCCATGGGAAAACATTGTCAGCAGCCTGCTGCAGGTCTTCAATGGAATCATTAAAATTAAAATTAGGACATTCCTTCATGGTGTGTGACATAGTTTGGATTTTGCCACATTCACACTTGGGATCTTTAATAAAATTACACTTATGTAGTAGCCAGTTATATCTACCATGTCCAGTACAAACCCTGTCCAACATTCTCCAGCTCTGCCATGGTAAGGCAAATTCAAGGGGTTTCAATGTGCGATCCATGCTAAGAAATGTATTAGTGTTGTCAATTGTGTTCCATTGCTGGATCCATTGTTTCTTAATGTCAAAGTTTTCATCATTCAGCTTTTTTTCTGCACTCCAGAATGGCCTTCTCAACTTAAGCCTTGGCCTAGGGTGGGGGTGGGGGGGTTCATTCATTTCCTCAAATAGTGGTAGTGAAATGAACGTAAGCAGGTTTTTGTAGACTATTACTGTAGCCTGTGCATGTCAAAGATCAGGAAGAGGGATATGAAACAGAACAAACAGCTGAGGAACAGGAGTGAATCTGTTAGTACCAATTATGAGTCTCATTGTTTCATTCAGTTGAGAGTCAGTCAGGCTAGTCTGGGTGCTTCTGCCCCAAACTGAGAGACAATACTCAGCTGCTGAATAAATGAGGTCCAGCACTGATTTTCAAAGAGCTGCAGCATCACTTCCCCAACTTGTACCTGCTAGTTTTGAGATGATGCTACTTACAGGCATAAAGAAAAAAGAAAGCAGTGCTTTACTTTAAACTTGATGTGCCCTTGCACTGAGCCCAGTGTATACCCAAAAGAGGCATCCTGCTAGTTGGACTCAGTTCACCCAACATCTGTAGAGATTAGGCACTTCAGCCGGGCTTTTTTGGTCCTTTTATCTATTTAGCTGATTCAATCAGCTAATTAGATAAAAGGACCAAAAAGCCCTGTTTGAAGCATGTGATCTATACTGACACTGCAGAGCCAAATTAAACTGACGTGCTGCTTCTTCTGGTAAAGTGCCTTTTTTTTTCTTCTTCATGTCTGTCAGCAGCCCATGTTATCACAAGTGGCAAGTTTGTTCTTAGTTATTTGTAGATGATACCTATAGATGAGACTATGGTCAAGGTAGACTCCTAAATATTTGGGGTTGGGTTCATATTTGACCAGTTTTCCACAAAAGCTGATTCTTGTTTTACCAAGATCAGTATACACCTGGGTGTTAGTGAGATGAAAAAAGGGAATTCATTGTTTTGTCAGGGTTGGGCTCCAAATACCATTAATTAAAATGGTCTTCTAATTTTACCAAAAGATTGCTGAGTGTAGTTTCAATTATGCTAGAATCAGAGCCCTGTGCTAGGATGGTAATATTGTCAGTGTAAATAAATGTTCTTGATTTTGTACAGGGAATATCATGTATTTAACAACTGAAGATAATGAGTGCTAAAACAGAGCCCTATGGTATACCACTGTTGATGAATCTATGTCTGCTTATTTATTTTATCATCAACACAAACTCTGAGCTTGCAGTACTTTAGATGTACGTACAATAATCTGTCAATTCAACTATGAGGCCCCTTATTCCTACTGAGTCAGACACCAAAGTGAGATCAATAAAGGTTGCTCCAGTCTTCTGTTTTCTTTGGATTCCTACTTCAATAAAGGAGGTGAGTGAGAACTTGACCACAGCAGCTTCTCCCTGGTCTAAAGCTCACCTGATCTGCAGGAAGTCTGGGCTCTAGGATAGAGCTAATTCTTGACAAGCGCACTCTTCCAAAAAGTTTGAAAGTTTTTCAGATAAAATATTTTTAATATCACTATTTTGTTTCTTTTTTCATATTACTCCACTGGACTAGAAGCAATGAGAGAAATGTAAAAAAATAAAGTCCACATCTCGTGTAAACATGCCCAGTTAGCCAAAATTTGCTACGGAGTCTTCTTCCTCCTCCAAAAAATAGTATCAGATTATGAAATGGGAAGAAGCAACAAGAAAAAAAATATAAAAAAATATATACAGGAAAATTCTGATGTTCATTTTTATATTGCAATGCATTTAGGACACATGGGGCAGAGGTTAAAAGGTTGTAACTTTGCTGTTACTTTTCTTACAGTTATCAATATAGTTGTTGTTGTTATCAGAGAATTGGGAATTTGTAAACAGAGAAAACCAGGATCCCTGATGATAGGACAGTGTTCAGTATAAACACCTCTATCACATATAAAAATAAATGGATGATTTATAGGTTTGCAATTGAACTACTTGTAGGCAGAGTTCATCAACACAAGAAAAAACTTTGTCAGGTAGACTCAATATTAAATGACCTACCATTTAAAGAGCCTGTATAATGGCATACACATTTTCTTCACAATGACTAGAAAATGATACTGTACACAGGGCTGATCCACCACAAGTTGGTCCTTTCTTCCATTTAAAAGGAAGCTTCGGGGCATTGTAGTTTAAGTGTCATGGCATGCAAACACTAGAAACAGCCAAATCTGAAGTTGCAGCACAGAAGTTAATGTTGTCTCTCCATCCTTTAATGACATCATAAATAAGCAAGGCACAACATCTCTAGGTATCTTTCCTGCAATTATCTATCAGAAAAATCTAATCAGTTACAAATCTCCATTTTTTTTTATATTGAATTACTCTTGCCAGAAGCACTAGAACATACATGATAAAATGTTTCTCAGGCTTTTAAATCTCTTGTATATAGTATACAATGAAGCAGACAAAAAGAAAAAGGACTTAAACCAAAGCTTCTCCATAATGCTGTCAACCAATGTGGGCAAATACTTAGAAGAAATTATTCGTTACCTGCAGAGACTGAAAAACCTGTATATTTGTAGGACTCTCATAAACAGCGGTATAATTATGGGCTACCTATCATGTCACTGGATCTCTTGTAAGTATCATCCGAAGTTCCTCTGACTGCCCTGTAGAAGCAGCAGAAGCACTTTAATTGTTGCCCAAACGAATAATGCCTAATGTCTCACTCAGTTCACTAACCAACATAATAAAAGTCATAACTCTTCTTTCATTTTTGGAGCCATTTCTCTTGTTAATATAGGTTAGAAAGAAGGCAATGCATAGCTCTAAAGCAAAGGAAGGGGTGGTGGTTTTATTCTGGTGTGATGATCATCTCTAAAAGAATTATATTTGTCAAAATTGTTAATTAAAAAACTGAGCTAATTACTATAAGAAAAGTTACATCTGTGGAATACCAATAATACATTTCATGCACAGATGTTGTTCCTAGGAAGGAAAGCTTCTCTGGGTAAATGTGATATCTTCTGTTAGACCAACTGAGTATTTGGGGGAAAGTTCTTTTCAAGCTTTCCAGTGCAATCACCCATCTTCAGGCATAGATCTTCAGGTATAGGGAGTGTCTGCTGTTCTGAGATCTCCAAGGAATGAAAAAGATGCTAAAAGTGTGACAGGAGGTCAGTGAGAATGCAAATAGATGTAAATTAGGAAAACAATGGGTAGAGAAAGGAGGGGAGGGGGGGAATGAGGGGGAAATAATGCCAAAGGTAAGCCAGGGAAACTGCTGTATTTGAATTCTCCAAGCTAGAAGAGAGGCAGTCTGTGAAAAAGTAAATAGCTGGAAATTAGGAAGACAAAGTTGTTCCTATACTCTTATCTTTCTAAAACAAAAATCTCCCAGCAAGAGATGTGGGCAGATAATTTAAAATAATAACTTCCAGTAATTGATTATGAGAGACGTAGTATTGGATGTTCAGGAAATACTTGGACTATGGACTAGGGAGAGTTGCAAAAGTACAAGCAATCTTTCCAGTTTCTAGTTCCATTGATCACTGAACATTTATAACATAAAATATTGTTTCCATGGAGAATTCAACAAACTATTTAGATTTCTAGACCAGTCAAGGGAAAAGACTAAAAATAAAATTACATGCAAGCTTTAATGTTCAACCAAAAGATAAGACAGTATAACTAGTTTTTGTTTCCCCTGTTTGTCAGTTGAAAAAGATCCGTGTTTAATAACTGCAGACAGATGTTGGGGAGGAGAGAGCATAAATGGTTCAGTGGAAGGGCAGACTGGCTAGTACAGAGCTTGTCTGGCTATCTAAGAGATTTCCATAGAGGTAGCCAACATAACACTAATTCCAACCTATTATCATTCTCATCCTAAGGATAATTAGTCTGATTCTAAAAGCTAATGGGTAAAAATTTGGCATAAACCAAGCAAGTCTTTTAAAATTTGTCAGTAGAACAACTAAGAAAAGATTATGAGAAATTATGAAACCAATAACACTAGCTAGACATGAGTCACTACCAAAGAAATGAGTCAATTTTCTTTTGAAAATAGTAATTCTTTCAAACTAATTCACTAACAAAACGGTCTGAGTTTTGAACAAAAAGTGATGCTGGGTTTAACAAACTGATGTTAGTGCAACAGAAAATCAAGAGCTTTTACCTCTGCCAAAAAAGGAATTTTGAAGAATAATTTAGGCATATCTGAGGTGTCTCTGGAGAGGTGCAATAGACTTTATTCTGATCTCACATAAAGGTAAACCAGGAGTTGTTCAGATTATGTCCACACTGCAGTCGAAGGTATGATTGCAGCCCACAAATTAGTAGCAAGGTAGCTTGGATTGTTTTGGCAAGAAAGCCACAATGGCATGGGAGTCAGCCTAAAGTACCCTCGAGTCCCAGACTGATTTGTATACCTTGTGCTGGTGTCTGAGCTGCCATAATTTCATATCTGCTACAACCTGAGTTACCAAAATTAAAGCTAGGTCAAGTATATCTGCACAAGGCACAGTTATGCCTTCAACTGTGTACAGAGTGAAAATGCCCAGATCAGAATCAGACCAAGGACTTTGTATTTTAAATCTAAAGAGAAATAGAGCTATGGAGAAATTAGTTATGATTTTCTTGGTGATACCTTTTATTGGCATAGAGATGTAGTTAACCATGTCAGTCAAGTCAAATAGAAGGAAAGGTATATTTGCAACTTATAGATTAACCGAAGGGGCAGTGGGGGTATACATAACACAAGCTTTCAAGAGCTGAAGCTCACATAATCAGCTACTGTGAAAGGATATGCAGAAAGTGGAGTATACAAAGAGAGGAATTAGAAAACAGACAAGGAGAGAGAGGCAGTGGGGAGTGGGGAAGAGGGGAGAGCATGCTGGGAGGGGCAAACAAATAAGCAGTAAACCCCTAGAAACAAAGGAGTCACAAAAGCTAATCCATGTTTCTTTCGTATGACAAAAATGGAATCCATATCTCTATCTTTGTGCACTTTGGCATTTTTGTCAATGCACGATCTCTTGGCCATCAGAGATGTTACTAGGGGTCATTATGTGGAAGTAGCTCTCGTTGATCCCTGCAAATCCATATAATGGAATAAGAAGCCATAGTCCCTATTTAAACCATACCTAACACAATCCAGTCTGTGGATGATTTCTTGTTCTGCAATTTCCCATTCAAACTGGTTTTTAAAATGTTGCTGCTTGAGAACAGCAATCCTGAGCTCACCAATGTAATGTTCAGAGAGGTAAAAGTGTTCATTCGTTCTTACACATAGAGATCATCCTGCCTGTCCAGTGTAGACAGCAGAAGAGTACTGTAAGCAAGTGATGCCCTATATAGTATTAATAGAGTTGCAAGTGGATGAACTTTGGATGCTATATTGCTTATTACATGGGTGTAGGTTGTAGCTGTGTTGGTCTAAGCACATAGGCCCAGAGGCTGGGCTGGTATGCATACAAGAAAGGCAGTCAGTGAACATGTACATTGAGGAGTTAATAAGTGAGAGACAGGCTGGAGGGGGTGGGGGGAGAGAAGGTGGATAAATAGTGGAGAAGTACCTGGAAAGTCAGCTATCAGGCAGGTTATAATGTATCATAAATCCAATGTCTATATTTAGTCCATGATTTTTAGTATCCAGGAGGTTGATGAAGTGGGATTCATAGGCTCATCTCTGGGAAGTGTTTTGGCAGTTTCCTTTGAGGATCAGGACTGAGAGATTGGAGAGAGAGTGGTTTTCTTGTGAGAAATGTGCCCCCACAAGTAACCGGGTATTCCTGTCTGTGACAGATTTCCGGTGTGCGTTCATTCTGGTGCGCAGTTGTTGTTTGGTCTCTCCTACGTATTTTCCATCTGGGCATTTGGTGCATTGGATGAGATGTATTGCATCTGTAGGATCCGGGAATGCTGATGGCTCTGTTGTGGGCTGTAGTAATTGTGGGGGTGGTGGGGATGTGTTGGCAGATTTTGCATTTCTTGTCATGGCATGGTCTGGATCCATTTGGTGTGTTCTGGGCTTGAGGAAGTTTGCTTTTGGTGATGAGGTTGGCAAGGTTCGGTGCTTGTTTGAAAGCTGGGATGGGTGGCTCTGGGAAGATCTCTTTAAGAATAAGGTCTCTTTCTAGTATGGGTCACATTTCTGACAAAAAAAATACTGCTCTCCAATCTCTCAGTCCTGATCCTCAAAGGAAGCTTACAAAACACTTCCCAGAGATGAGCCTATGAACTCCACTTCATTAACCTCCTGGATACTAAAAATCATGGACTAAATATAGACATTGGATTTATGACATGTTATAACCTGCCTGACAGCTGATTTCCCAGGTACTTCTCCACTATCCATCCCCCTTCTCTCCCCCTGAACCCAACCCTTTCTGTCACCCAATGACTCCTCAATCTACATTTTCACTGACTGCCTTTCTTGTACGCATACCAGCCCAGCCTCTGGCTTCTTTACTTTTCTTTCCATCCAGGAAGAGCACACACCAACTGCAGAAACTTCCTTAGCCTGATGAAGGGTTTTTGAACCCAAAAGCTTGCTTTAAAATTGTTCTCCAACTGTTTTGTTGGTGTAATAAAAGATATCAGATTCACCCAAAGAACCTTGTCTGCATATTGCTTATTATTCATTCCAGTGATGATGTGGTCTGTATTGATGTTGGGGCACAAAAGGCATTTGGGTGCATTGTCAACCTTCACAACTGTATCTAAGAAATGAATTTACTGGGATATTTCAGAGTTAGTCTGATGGAGGGATGGAAGTTATTAAATCCTGGTAAATCACTCTAGAGAGTGATTCCTTCCCATGTGTCTATACAAAGATATGTCATCAATGTATCTTGAGTAGATCAGGAGGAGAAAGCAGCTGCATGGAAAATTGGCTTCAGAGTCTCTCACAAATATATAGCATACTGGGAGGCTATGGCATATGCACACACACACATACATATATACAGGTGCATCTACATGTCACCATAAAGAGATATTGCTGCAGCGCCGTCCTTCAATCCTTCCTTTTGAGCGTACAGATGCAGCACAGGCAGTTACTGCGCCATGCATGTGTCGCATGAGTAGAGTTCGCTGCTACATCACCATAGAGGTACACTGCAACAGGGGAGCACGCCAGTATGGCAAAGTAGCTGGGGATCTCATGTAGACCCATATGATCACTACATCACTGTAGCACACAGTAGCAATGACATAGCATATTGTGCAGAAGCACCCTACTTTCCTAAGTCTATAAGGTGCAAATCTACTCTATATTCAGCTTTTATTGTATTCTAATTCATCTTTTGTTGGACCAAATATACAGTTGGGAGAGATGTTAGACAAGGTTTCATGTGAAAATTTCCCTTCTTCAGGTATGGGAAAGAAGCATGTATAGTTTAACCTAAATGAAACAGAGAACAATCATTTTGTAAAGCTCCATGTGCAAGTAAAAACAGTTTGTTGTAAGGAAAGGAGGAGAGCTGTGAGGTAGAAGCAGAGATGTTATTAGCAGTGGCATCAAATCAAGAGAAGTACAATAGACTAAATAGTGGAAAAGCAAGACCATTTAAAAGGAAACAGGGTCTGTTATTGCCTGTGATGTGCAGGGAAATTAGTAGAGATAATGGGTAGTTTTGTGACTGAGCTAGAAAATGAACCTAGGTCTGTCAAGCCCCAGTTCAGCATCCTACCCTCTAAACAAGGGGTGGCCAACCTGCAGCACTGAGTACTACCAACGACATGGGCAACCTCTGTGGGCACATACATAGTAATGTGATGCAATAAACACTAGCATATTATTGTTCCTGGGCACCACATTTACACGAGCGCCCAGGACCACAGCATGTTGAGCTGGCTCAGAGCAGCCCTGGCTGGCAAGAGGTGAGGGGTCAGCCTGCCAGACCAGGGTTGCTTCAGCCTGGTTCAGCATGCTGTGCAGGGGCTGGCTGGAGCACAAGAGTCCTTCAGTGCCGGGCTAGCTAACAGGCAGCCCCCACACTGAAGCACCCTTATGGCACAGCCAGCTGCATCAGCATCTACACATGCATTACTGAACATGAAAAAACTCTGCAGCAAACTAGTACTTGTATTTACAAATACCAGTCTACTATGGAATTTATTAGTTTACTCCAGTCTAATAGCCATGTATGTGTAAACACCAAGACATTAACTGTGAAGCTATTTAGGCAGCTCCACAGTAAACATCTCATGGTACCCAGTAGTGTATGTGGTACACAGCAGCTCCAGGATGGAATGGGCAGCACATCACCAGATAGGGCAGGAAGCAGAAAGCAAAGCAGCAGATCAGGCAGAAGAAGAGGGTCAGAGTGGCAATTGGGGAGGATACAGGGTGAATTGTGGCATGCCTGCAAATTAGACAAAACTTCCACGTAAGCATCTTCTTCTGTTGGACAATGGTATGGAGTGGGAAGCTTTTTTTACTCTTATTGCACAATAAACACTATTACTCTTAAATGAGGTCAGTATGCTATATTGTGTGGATGTTCCCAGTTCTTCCCTCTCTGCTCCCAGATTATACACATCTTTGTGCCATGGCATGCTACCTTAATTTCTCACCCAGCCTCTGCAGCAGAATTAGTTACAAGGCAATATTGAGCACATGTAGACATACCCAGTTTGGCTTAAATTAGTCTTTTCTTGTTTGGGAGCTCTTTGCCCCCAGTTTTCAAGTGCTTAAAATCAATGGACCATAAATGTCTCAAGTACTTTTGTACAGCTGGGTTTATTCATGCAGTCCTCTTCTTTATTACAAGGAAAAAAGGAAGTTGATGAAAATTCATTTCAGGTTGAATAAAGTACTTTATTCAACCCAAACACTAAATGTATATTTCAGCTGAAGTTTTGTATTAAAATTTCTTTAATGAAATTAAAATTAAACTAAATTAAACATAATTTAACTCTGAAAAATGAATTCAAATTAAAACATTTATTTACCTTCTCCCCCCTCACCCCCTGAACTTTTCTCCCAAAAATAATGATAAATTCAGCACAAATTAGAAAACTCATTCCAATGACTCAAACCTGAATTTTGTGGGTTGGGAGGGAGGGGGTATGACAAAAAAGTTTTTGCCCAGGTTTAATCAGCTTCTCTGTGCCTCCCTTTCACATTTGTGAAGAGGAATATTTCTCTGCCAGACCAGGATGTTTGCAAAAGTAAGTTCATTTATGTCGGTCGAGTGCTCGGGCACTATACTGGTGAAAGAACAAACAAACAAGCCCTATAAACACAAAGGAGAAAGCATGCTTATTTTTATTATTTTTTATATATATTTACAAAAAAGTGTATCAGCATAATTTTGAACCCCTTTTTGTGGGGTTGGTAGAGTGAATACTTCTCTTTCAATATTATTGACACACTAAATTTTATACTTCAAATCATAGTCATGTTTCAAGCTATTGGTAGAAGGAAAACACATAGAACAATATTGTATCCATACTCTTAACAACTTAATGTTGCTTACACTTTCACAGAACTATTCTATTTGGACTGAGAGCAAGCACAAAGAGGTTTAGCATTAAAAGAGACAAAGAGGAAGAAAAAGAGAAGGTTTTAGGGAGCTATGATGTGGTGTTATAACAAAAAATATGGTGATCTTTGCAGTAGCTCTTGCTAAGATCACAAAAATGAAAATAATTATGTGCAGGACTAACACTATCAGATCAGTTAACACAGAAGCTAGATTTGGCATTTATATGATAACATAATGCTGTGGTATGGCATTTCTGATGTCATTTCTAAAATCAAACATATAAAATTTTATTTAAGATATTTTGCCATCCTTTTAACACTTCCTATTTTATTTATAGATACTAAATAATTGCCTGGGTTTTTATTAGCAGTTGGTTTATAATATCCTCCCATGTCATTTTTCCTTGTACTAACCTCCACTTATTAATAAGGAAACATATGCCATGCCTACACTGCTCCCATGCTAAGGCCAGAGAAGCATACCCCATCCTTTCACGCCAGCTGAGCATGTGCCTAAAAATTAGGCAGTGTAGCTGACTTAGAGGGCATGCAAGCACCCCTCAGGCTATTTGTCTCAGATGTGCTTTGTAGCACATACTCCCCGCTGTTTAACACTGGCCAAAGTTAAGGCTTTGGTACCTGCTGAACATGAGTGCGTGGGACAGGGCATACGTCTCAGCAGTGGCCTCAGAATTGGCAGGAAGTGGTGTAGTCATGCTTAAAAATAAACAAGGGGGGGAGGGGAGACCAAACAGGGGCCAGCCAACCTTCCAGGAGCACCTAACAAAATCAAGTGCCTGTCAGGTACATAAATATTTTTGTATGGCTAATTATTATATAAGCAGCAAGTTCTAACTGAGCTGCCTTAGTCATAGATTTGCTTGCTACCCTGATCCTCCCACCACCTACATAGCCCTGGGCATTGACTTGACATAGTACCTCTTTGAGTTTACTGGGGATCTGTGTGGGTACAGAGGTCCACGTGCATGAACTTCATGCAGGATTGGAGCTTGGCTGTTAGAAAACATATCACAGAAGCACATACAGCCTGCTTAATGAGTTTTACTTCTTTGCTAGGTGAAGAGAACAGTTTACCATTATTACACGGTTACAGAGAAACAGAGTTACCATTATTAGGTTTCAATCCCTAAGTTCACGTGTATTTCTAAGTCAAATAAATTCAGAAGGAGTGGAGAATATGTATTTAACAAGGATAAAAATGAGTGTTCAAGAGCAGGTTAGACAGACATTTGTCTGGGATGGTCTAATCAGGGATTATCCTGCCTTGAGCAGAAGGATGGGCCAGATGCCCTTACGAGGTGCCTTCCAGTTCTACTTTCCTATGATCAAGTCTTGTGAATACAGACAAGAAAGAGCTCACATAATTATTGCTTTGCCTGCAATATCACTGCAGGCCAGCAGGCTGTGCTCATACACCAGTTTTCTTAATAAAAACATTCCAGGAAAATAACAGCCCAACATAAGCTTCTTTTTTCTATAAGGCAATTTAAAAAGCACCTTTATTCCCTGCAAGCTGACCTAAACTTTTTCTTTATATCCTTCAGAACAGAAAAGGGGCTATAGGTGTTTCTACAAAGTAATGACAAACCAATTCCCCACTCTGCCTTAGCATCTACCATAACTAGTGACTAATACTTCCAAGCAAAGGGTCACCCTCTACAATATGGAAATTACTGATCAGGTTCTCCGGGCACTACCTCAAATAAAGTTAAACCTGAATGTAGCTGCTGAAAAAGACTACCCACCTCTAAACAAGACTAAGTTCTGCTTACAGTAAACATGTAGGCAACTGAAAATTCTCTGGAAAGTAAAAATGCTAAGCCCTTTTTGAACCTTGAAATAATGAAGCCTAGGATGCCTGATACAGACAGTTGAACTGAACATTGAATATTCTTCTCAGTGCTCACAATGAACAAACATATTCCACACAATGAGTTAAATTATAGAAGATGAATAGAACCTAGCAGCACCAGCCGAGAATCTAGCACAACCAGCCTAAAGGAGAGTTAAATTATACGTAATTCCAATAACTTCCAGCATATTTAACTTTTTTACTTACATATGAAAAGATACATATAAAGATCATGATATAAAACAGTTCACTTAATTTGCATTCTTACCAAAAAAAAGATAATGTTACATTTTATGCCACTAAAGGACAGTGTAACCTAAACCTAAAGGGAGAGGAGGAAGGGGAAAGTCAGGTTTGCTCTACATTCCAACCATGCATGACAAGGAAATGGAGGAAGGAAAGCATTAGGTGGTGGAATTTCCTATCCTGCTCCCTGGACCAAAAGTTCCTGTATACATCTACCAGCACTTTATTTCATGAAATGAGCTAGATAACCACCCTACAGAGCTAAAAATATAAGCATATTCCACATCTTTCAGAACAGAGCGCTTGACCTGAGGTATTTTCTTTAGAAACACATACAGCAAACAATCAAAATAATTAGCAGTTCCAAAAGCTATATTCTGTCCTATGTAAGATAGTACTCAAGCTATCCATTCAAAGAAGTTTCCAAGGTCTAAAATACTAAGCTTAAAAATAATAGTCTCCAAGTAACAGCCTGACCTTAAGGCAGGCAAATTTCATTATAATGTTAAATAGCAAAAAAATTTCTTCCAGACAGACTAATTTGATAAAAATGTAGAAAAAGCTAAGCTAAAGGGCTCTAACTCCCCACAGGAAACATGTTATTCCTATTTAAATTAGGAGTTGCATTTTGCTGCTCAATGGGCGGGTCTACACAAGACGCTTTACTGCAGAGTCCAAGCAGGCTACAGCAGGGAGTGCAGAAGAAGCTGGTCAGCCAGGACCTCTCGCAGCCAGGACCCTGGGAGTTTGTGCAGCCTGCCCAGGTCCTCAGCGGGGAGGGCTCGCTGCTGTTGCTATCGCTGCCAGCACAAGTGGTGCTCCTGCTGCCAGATGCCCTCTGCCTGTTGCGCCTCCTCCACCCAGGCCTCATGGAAGAGCTCCCCCTGGGCCTCACAGCTGTTATGTAGCACACAGGCTATGACAATCCCTTGGGGGATGTTGGCCTTGGCAAACTCAAGGAGGACAATGAGGGTGTACCAGTGTCTCTTGAGGAAGCTGAAGGCGCACTTCAACAGGTTGCAGGTCCAACCCAGGCACCAGTTGAAGTGGGCCTGGTGGGGATCCAGCTAGCTGGTGTAGGGCAGCAGAAGTGAGAGCAGAAGTGGGTAGGCTGGGTCCCTGATGAGGAGGGGTGGAACCACCACAGCACCCAGCTGCAGGTCCTGCATCCCTAGCATGATTCAGCCACTCTCCACCAGGGCTGGCAAGGCAGAGTCGTGTAACATGCGGGCATCATGAACACTGCCCGCCCAGCCAGCACTTACAATCATGAAGGTGTTCTGGTGGTCCACGGTGGCCTGGAGCACAACCAAGTGAAAGCCCCTTCGGCTGTAATAGGAGCAGTCACTGTGGGGCAGACAGATGACTGGGATGTGAGTCCTGTCCACCCCCCTGAAGCACTGGAGAAAGACCAGGGCATGGAACCCTGCTACCACCACCAGGGGGTCATGCCCCGAAGCACAGTGGGCCCCAGCACATCCTGGAGGATGCCTCACACCTCCAGAATGGCCTATCCAGCAGTGACCTTGCCCACCCCAATGAGATGGCCCACATAGTGGAGGCTGATGGGTGTGGCCAGCTTGAGCAGGGTGAGGGACAGCCGGGCATCTGTGGGGAGGGGTGGCCACATGTTGCTGTCCTGCCACTCCAGATGTGGCTGGAGCTTCCCCAAGAGATCCCAGAAGGTGGCCTGGGTCATCTGGAATACCCCCAGCCACTGCTTATAGTCCCAGGTCTGCTGGATGACATGCAGCCACCAGTCCTGGCTGGCCCAGTGGGCCCAGAGGCAGTGGAGCTGGAAACCCAATAGGGAAAGGGTGGTGCCAGCACTGGCATCCAGCAGCCCATCGCTGACATACCTGCCTAAGGTCTGGGAGGCAGCTGCGTGGTGGCGGCAGCCCTGAGATGGCATGCTGCAGCTGGGAAAGCAGTTTGTGGGGGGGAGGGGAGTCAGGAGGGCCCAGACAGCCATGGGCCAGCAGGAGCCTTGGGTACTGGTTGTCATTGCCAGAGGCAGGGGCTGGAGCACTCATAGTACAGGGAGGCAGAGGTAGTGAGGAAACAGTTGCTGTGTGCTGTCTCTGCACTGTGCATGCTGCTCCTGGCCAGGGAAGTGGCTGGCCAGGGAGCAGAGAGCGGGGCTGGCTTTTCAAGATGGCTCCTGGAAGCTGCAGCCAGAGCATCAAGCTGCCCCACAGTGGCAGCAGGGACCCATTGCAGGGCCACTGAAAATGGCAACAGTTTGGTGCTAAGAGCAGCAAATCTGCTGCCACAGCCCTGCACATGGAGACTCCTGCCTGGGAGCATTTACTTGCAAATAAACTGATCTCAGATCAAATACACATGTAGATGCACCCAATGCTTATTGAGCTATACTCAGAAAACTCTGAGCATAAGTATAATTCTTTAAATTTACACATAGTAAATAACTAGAAGAGTGGTTGCTTCTCAAGGAAGCGATCCTCAGTGCACAAGCTAACTCTATTCCAACACGGAGGAAAGGCAGCAAGAAGGCACAGCAGCCCCCCTGGCTCTCCAGAGACCTAGTGGACCTACTGTGGCTAAAAAGGAAAGCCTACAAAGGATGGAGGACGGGATTCACCTCCAAGGAGGATTACTCCGCGCTGGTCCGGTCCTGCAGGGAGCAAACCAGGAAAGCCAAGGCTGCAACTGAACTCCAACTACCTACAAGCATCAAGGACAACAAAAAGTCCTTTTTCAGGTATGTGGGGAGCCAGAGGAAAAGCAAGGGCAATGCTGGACCCCTGCTAAACCAGATGGGGCAACTGACAACTGATGCCCAGGAAAAAGCCAACCTATTAAATAGGTACTTTGCATCAGTCTTTCATCAGTCACACGGGATGCCCATGCCTGCTATGGGACAGGGAAATCTGGGTGAGGGGGATCCCCTACCCTCCATCAATGCTGACCTCATGAAGGAACACCTTGAGAAGCTGGATACCTTCAAGTCAGCCAGCCCTGACAACCTGCACCCCAGGGTACTCAAGGAGCTGGCGAGCGTCATAGCCCAGCCCCTGGCACGGGTCTTTGAAAACTCCTGGTGCTCTGGTGTAGTGCCCGAAGACTGGAAGAAGGCCAATGTGGTGCCGATCTTCAAGAAAGGGAGGAGAGTGGATCCGGCTAACTACAGGCCCATTAGCCTGACTTCTATCCTGGGGAAGATCTTAGAAAAGTTTATTAAGGAGGCCATCCTTGAGGGACTGGCCCAGGCTAACATTCTAAGGGATAGCCAGCACGGGTTTGTTGCGGGTAGGTCTTGTTTGACCAATCTCATTTCCTTCTATGACCAGGTGACCTATCACCTGGACAAGGGAGAAGAGATTGATGTCATATATCTTGACTTCAAAAAAGCTTTTGATCTGGTATCCCATGATCACCTCTTGGCCAAACTGCCCAGTTGTGGCCTTGGCTCCACCACGATCCGCTGGCTGGGAAATTGGCTTCGTGGTCGGACCCAGAGGGTTGTGATTGATGGCAGTCACTCATCATGGTGCCCTGTAACCAGTGGGGTCCCTCAAGGCTCTGTCCTTGGACCCATACTGTTCAACATATTCATTAACAATGTGGACATTGGAGTCAGGAGTGGACTGGCCAAGTTCGCCGATGACACCAAACTTTGGGGCAAAGCATCCACGCCAGAAGATAGGCGGGTGATCCAGGCTGACCTGGACAAGCTCAGCAAATGGGCAGACGAGAACCTCATGGTGTTTAACACCGAAAAATGCAAGGTTCTCCACCTTGGGAGGAAAAACCTGCAGCACCCTTATAGGCTCGGCAGTGCTACGTTGGTTAGCACTACAGAAGAAAAAGACTTGGGGGTCATCATTGACCACAAGATGAACATGAGCCTCCAATGCGATGCTGCGGCTAGTAAAGCGACCAAAATGCTGGCGTGCATCCATAAATGCTTCTCGAGCAAATCCCGGGACATCATTCTCCCCTTGTACTCGGCCTTGGTGAGGCCGCAGCTGGAGTACTGCATCCAATTTTGGGCTCCACAATTCAAAAAGGATGTGGAGAAGCTTGAGAGAGTCCAGAGGAGAGCCACGCGCATGATCAGAGGTCAGGAAAACAGATCTTATGATGATAGGCTGAGAGCCATGGGACTCTTTAGCCTGGAAAAGCACAGGCTCAGGGGTGATCTGATGGCCACCTGTAAGTTTATCAGGGGTGACCACCAGGATCTGGGGGAACATCTGTTCAGCAGAGCGCCCCAAGGGATGACGAGGTCGAACGGTCACAAACTCCTGCAAGACCGTTTCAGGCTGGACATAAGGAAGAATTTCTTTACTGTCCGAGCCCCCAAGGTCTGGAACAGTCTGCCATTGGAGGTGGTTCAAGCACCTACATTGAACACCTTCAAGAGTAAATTGGATGCTTATCTTGCTGGGATTCTATGACCCCAGCTGACTTCCTGCCCTTTGGGCAGGGGGCTGGACTCGATGATCTCCCGAGGTCCCTTCCAGCCCTGATGTCTATGAAAAATCTATGAAAACTATTAACTTTACTAATGGCTAGAGCACTCAGGGATACCTGCAGATACCTGGATTCTACTTTTGCTCTTATACCTGGCCTGAAGGATGCTGTTAGGTAAATTGCTTCAGTACTATTTACTTCAGTTTCTTCATTTCTAAAGTGAAGATAATAATGCCAACCATTTTCTAACACAATGCTTGAGATCTACTTATACAAAAAAGTAGTGTAAGTAGGTGTGGGCAACAGGGGCACCCACCCCAGGCACCAAGTTAGGAGGGACACCAGA
The DNA here is from genome assembly GCF_052110815.1 of Crocodylus siamensis. NCBI lineage: Eukaryota > Metazoa > Chordata > Crocodylia > Crocodylidae > Crocodylus > Crocodylus siamensis. Next base: position 121,554,446 of record NC_143395.1, read on the forward strand.
ATGTCCTCCCCACCTTCCCCAGAGTCCTCACCCTGGTAGTATACCCTTGCAGGAAACTCCAAACAACCCCCAGCACTGCTGCTGCTTTAATTAACAACCAGAGTAGATAGAGCACAAGGCTGCAGCAGCAATAGCTCAGCTGGGGCCTATTTAGAAGGTCCCAACTTGGGTACGACAGCTGCACCCCCTGTTCTCAGTACCAGCACATCCCCCCTCCACCCACCCACCTTGCTCTCCTGCAGGTTTTGCCCTGGGTGACAACTCTGCTTGTTAAACCACTGTAAAAAGCCTACATCAGAACTTGGTATTATAATTATGCATGTAAGTAGCTTTATTTAGTCATTCCACTTTCTGTAAATAGTTACTCATCTGTTTAAGAATTTGAAAGATCAAGGACTTATTTAGTTTGCAGGCAAAGATCAGGGACTAATTCATGCTAGTATGTAAGAGAGACATTTTTTATGTCCTCATGTTTAGGTGACCGAAAGGGAGAAAGAAATGAAAACTTCAAAGAGCTACAATAATTCCTATAAGGCCCAAGGATGCAGCAAACAGCAGAACTCAGGTGTTTCTGAATGCCTTGATCAGGCAAATAATGTACTCTAATTACCTTGTGGGAAAAGTCTTCCCTGTACAGAGTTTCACCAAAAGGCCCATATCTACTTAATCTCCATACTCTGTCCAAAATAGGACCTTAGTTGTGGATAAGCCTTGGTCTCACTGTTAGTCAAGTATTTTGCGATGAAATAGGTTTTCAGTGGAAAATGCTGATTTGTGGGAAAAAAAGTTTCTTTCATGGAAACATACTGGTTTTGATGACCTTTTGATGAATGACATGCAGGTTTCCATTGCCTGGTTACTGGCCAAATCAAAACTTGTTCTGTTTAGCCTTTTCCTTTCTTTCTTTTTTTCTTTTTCTTTTTGTGGGGTGGGGAGGGCTCATAGGTATGATTTAAAATGAAACAGTGTAGTTTTTCCCCAAATGAAACATTTCTGGAATGTCCTTTCCAGAAGAGATTTGTACAATTTTAGCCTGTGCTCCAAACTAAAATAATAAAAAAGCCCACTTTTGAAACATTGAAATTCTAAGTTCTGATTAACTTGACCCATATTACCCCTATACAAAGAAGCAATAATTTCATTTTAAGCATAGAACATTCTTTTTATAAGGTTGCCCGGTATATGGAAAGCATGAGTTCTAAATTCAATAGATTCAAGCAGACCAAATTTCAATATATTGCTCAGCATTCATGAATGTCATGCTCGTTATTTTACAATACACGCTGCTTGCAAATGTCCCACATAAAACAGGAAGTCCCACTTTGGTTTTAGTACTAGAAAAGAAGAAAAACCACCAGGTTTCCTGTTATAAGAACTTACCCTTTCTTAAAATGAAGCAAGCGCGCACTGCCGTTGCAAATTGTCATTCTTGCTCCAAAAATTTCAGTACAACACAGGGTGATTCCTAATAAAGAAGTGCTTTACAGTGTATTACCCACCATTTCAAAACTTTTTAAAAACCAATAAGCTTGTAAACTAAACACATTACACACGCAACCACGTATGTGTAAACGTAACAAACTGCACTTAACTTGCGCTTTTTTAACTAGCTCATCTACACTGTACTCAGTGATTGTGCCAATGAAGAGTCATTCCAATATTCTACATAGCTTTAAATTAGCAGCCATTAAAAATGCACACATCACAACCAGGTATCATGTAGGTGTTTTCTTTCCCCTCAACATCCTGCAGAATTGAATGACCTCCACAGGATGATGTCATTCAACTCCAAACCAAACATAGTTTGGAAGTCCAGTATCTAAGAATCATTATGGAGAATCATGGAAAAAATATACACAGAATAGGGAATCCCTCCCTTCTTAGTGAATTACAACGTTCATTTCTAGCGCTGATAGCTCACAAGATCTGAAACACTGAAACTGAGACATCCTTGATTTCCAGAAGAACTGACACATTGTAGAAATATTATAATTTATCTGCTCCAGTTTCCCACTTTTTCCAGCTCTGTAGAGCTGGACAAAAAGTACTAAGGCAGGTGTTTTTACCAATAACAATAATGATAAAAAGTATATTTATACAGACATTTCCAAATGTTTTCCTGAAAAATATATCAAACAGTATCCATGGGATAGAATAGCATGACATTTCTCTCTACTTCCTCTCTACTCAGTGCTAGTGAGACCCCAGCTGGAGTACTGTGTCCAGTTCTGGGCTCTGCACTTCAAAAAAGAATCTTGAAAGGGTCCAGAGAAGGGCCACAAGAATGATTAAGGGTCTGGAGGACAAACCTTATGCAGAAAGACTAAGGGATCTGGGACTGTTCAGCCCAGGGAAGAGAAGACTGAGTGGGGACTTGGTGACAATCTGTAAGTATGTAAAGGATGAAATATTGGGAGCTGGGAAAAAACTGTTCATTGAGGTGTCACAAGGGAGAACAAGGAGTGATGACCATAAACTGTTAGAGGATGGTTTCAGGTTGGATGCAAGGAAGAACTATTTATTGTAAGGGTGACCAGAATCTGGAATAGACTTCCCAAGGAGGTGGTACTGTCCTGAACCTTGGAAAACTTCAAGAACAGACTGGATAGTAGGACTGTGTGAAGTTTCAGTCCCTGATTCAATTCAGCAGAGATTCAGCCCAGTTTCAGAATCTCTGAATTTGAATCAAATCAGAGGACCCTTTATAATCTCTCCAGATTGAATCAGAACCCTCCGAATCGATTCAGAGAGATTCAGTGATTTGGACATAAACACAGCTTTAAATGTTTTTTCTACGTACCTCTGGGTAGCAGTTGGCTCATGAATGCTGCGATGCTGGGACGCCTGGAGAGTCCCACAGAAGTGCAGGGGGCTCCCCAGCGCACTTGGCAGCAGACCCAGGAGTGGAGCAGAAGCACTTTCGGTCCACTTCCGGGTCCACCAGAGACTGCACTGGGGAGCCCAGCTGCCCCTCCCGGCTCAGCAACTGATGCCTCCTCAATCTGGGAAGGGCACCTGGGGTCACCCCGTGCTTGATCGCCAAGCCGGTCTACTTCCGGGTTCATCACTAAGCATGCGGGGGTTCCCCTGCATTCCTGTGGGACACTTCATCCACCCCAGCATTGCAACATTCACGAGCTGCGCCTAGTACCTTGAGGTATGTAGAAAAAACATTTAAAACTATGTCTATGTCCGAATCACTGATTCTCTGAATCAGCATTGAATCTTCAGATTCGGCTGAGTCAAATCAAGGACAGTGATCCAAATCAATGAATTGAAGCGCTGGCCCCAATTTGGGCCAATTGCAAATTGAATAGGGCCCATTTCGCACAACCCTACTGGACAGACACCTTGCTGGAATCATTTGAGCTCAGCAGTATTCCTGCCCAGAGCAGGGGAGGTTGGAGTCTTTCAAGCGCCCTTCCAGCCCTTAATTTCTATGATTCTATGAACATTTCGGTAGGTATTAATTTGCAGTGTTATGCATAATTCACTGGTAGATTTAGCACCAGTGCCATGCCATACTCATACCTTTGAACCTTTCTTGCAAACACCTCTTACAGGAAAGGATACAGTGCTTTTTGGTGTCTCATACCAGCATGAGGCAGAAGGCAGGGTAGAGATGTACATTATAGACTAACTGAATCAAAGATCCATAAGCTTTTGTTTTTTGCTCATGAAAGGTTATGCATCTCTGACTCAGTTTTATTAGTCAATATGGAGTCTCTCTCTCTTCTGCCAGATTTGGAATTAACACAGCTAACTAACTTTTTATACTACGGTGATTAACAATTACATGCCCATTCATATAAGACTTGTCCCTTCCGTGTTTTGGGGTGAATTTACACTTTTAAGTTGCTTTCATTTTGGTTTACTTTAACTGTGATATTTTTGGACTAGGTGAAAGACCTACAGTCGCAGCTAACAATATTTCCCTTCAACTAAGTCATATTTTGATGTTATATTCACTTCACATTCTCCATATTTTGTATTTCCTTTGGGTCCAGATGACCTAGAAAGTATCTGAAGGGGTAGAAGATAAGCTACAAAAGCTGCACTCAAATGTACAGCAAATTTACTTTTTCAAAACAGAGGGGTTTTGCCCAAGATCAAACAGCTGCCTGAAAGTTATCTTGTGTCCAGAATTCCTTGTTCTAACAAGATGATGTGAGAGACACTCAAATAGTTGTCAATATAGTTGTCAAAATATCAAGAGTTAAAAAAACCCTCTTACCCGGTGCACAGGGCAGCAGTGCAATATAGTTTATTCGCAAACAATTGCATTGGCTTTGTCAATCCATGAGCATTTATGCAGTGCTTTATAAAACAAAACCAATGTATAAAATACACAGCACAGGCTATTGTGTATGCACACATACACACTATTAGTAAAAGCATGTGCTCACTGGGCTAAACTGTGAGTTTATTTGTATAACGTAAATCTAGGACTTCTCCTTGGAACTGGGTAAACTTTCTTTGCCATGTGTGAGGTTTTCCAGAAACACTGAATTTTTTTTAGCCAGACTCGTGGAGGCTCAGACCCAGACCCTACTCCCCATGTTTGGTGTCTGAGCATGATTCTATTCCATCCTACTCAAGACATGTAAAACATTAATGCACGAGGTGGTTGAGGCTACCTCCTCCCCACTGCTTTTTCTGATGTAGTACTAAGGCTAAGCTGAAGGTACAGTGCAAAAGCAGGCACATTCATAGTTTTTCCAGGACTCAAGAAGGGAATGGGATCACACAGACACCAGATAAACAGAACAAACTCTGGTCTTTATTCTTTTTCTTTCTCTCTCTTTGCTTCCCCTATTAATCATTGCCATGCAGTTCCAACCCCAAGCCAGTCTCAGTTTGCCATCTCCATAGCCCAATACTAACTTTAACTTTGCAGTCAAACCTACTCCCTGCTTTCAAACCTGAGGTAGTGATAGCATCCCAAGTCCAGCCTTGTTCCCTGGCTTCTGATCCCAACCTGACCATAGCCTTCCTCATTGTGTGTCTCATTTCCACTCTCTGCACTAATGTGTGCATTACAGAAGCCTTGCTTTAATGGAACTTACATAGTGAAAAACAGAGCTACCCTCTACTAAACTTTGGCAGATGACCACACTGCCCAAAGTACCGATGCACTGAGCTCAGAGCTTCCCCCCTGCCTAATTTCTCTCTGTCTCTCTCTGTTTCCTCTTCCCTCCTTCCCCTGCTGGCCCCTCAGTTAAGGTGACAGCATATGTCAATGTGACTGTTTTTGAGAAAAGTGAGGATGATGACCACTCCCTGATTGAATGTCATTGGGCCTACAACTGTGCCTCTTCAGTCTGTATCAACTGGGCCAAAAGTCACACATTACTGCCAAGCACCAGAGCCAACACTCAGCCCCCAGGCCTGCCTGGAGGCCCTATCTGATGTCACAATGGCTTCAAAGCTCTGGGCATTTTCCTAGGCCCTCCTGACTATCTAGCCAAGAACTGGGAAAGCCTTCTTGAGAAGGCTGAGGCACAACTACCTGTGGTGGCCCTGGCATCTGCCCAATCTCTCCTGCCATGACCAATCTTGATCATCAACAACCTGGAAGCTCCTACTCTGCGGCACAGGTACACCATCCTGGATCCACCAATGACCCTTCTTGAAAGAATTCACAAGGTCCTCCTGGACTACTTCTGTAATGGGTACCACTTGCTCCAGTGAACTGTCCTACCTACCCACCAGCAAGAGAAGCCAGGGTCTCATCAACCAGGTGATTAGGGTGGCTGCCTTTTGCCAGCAAGCCCTTCAGCAAGTGCTCTTTGCTTGGAAATGCCTCCCCTGGCAAGAGCTGACCTTTGCTTTCCTGCATTGGTGAGGGACATCAACCTTGATCAGGAACCATTCCTTTTGGATCCTGATCACCTTGGCTGGAGCACCTGCCATGCTCATGCTTCTACCACAGCCTTGCCTGGGCCAGGTGGGCCTATCTCTGACTGAAACCGCAGGGTAGGTTTCTGCAATTTCCAAAGTCACTATAAGAGCCCCTGGTCCATAACTTGGCCTTCTAACAGGGGGCACCAAGCTTCACCTCCTGAAGCCTCATTGCTTCCTTCATCCAGTTGTACACCATCAAACATACCTGCCTCTTCCAGTCATCTCAGCCTTTCTGGCTCTCAGCCAAAGCTCTAGCTGACTGGCTGGGCTTTCATTCTGTCCATTTTGCTTTGCACATCTCAGCTGGAGTGAAAGATGCCTTTCCCACAAATACACTTATTGCTCTAGAAGACCATCTCTGCACACAACAAGCCCTCACCAGTGACAGACCTGTCTCTTCCACTGTGGACTGCAGTGAGAATGATGGGCCCAGTACCCTGCTGTCCCTCCCTGTGCCTAACAAGAATAGTAGTGGAATTTAGCTTGAGATCCTGTCTGAGAAGGTACTGTACACATAGACAAAGTGCATCATGCCTGTGTCCTTGCCACTTACCCTGACATGACTTGGAGATGGCACCTAACAGCAGCAACACAAAAGCAAACCCACCCAGCCTGTTGCACCCTGTACAAGCTACCCATCACAAAGGTAACTGGACACCTCCAGTGGTAGCTGCTGCATGGAGCCCTGGCCACGGGCACTTTTGTCTTCCACTTAGACCCAGTGGCATCAATGGCCTGCCCATTCTGTGAAAAGGAGGTGGAGGAGACTTTCTTCTACACCTTCCTGGACTGCCCCCAGCTACAGCCATTCTTCACTTCCCTCAGCACCCTCTTTGGCACTCTGGACTTGGACTTTTACAAGACTATGTACATCTCCTCTATCCAGTACCAAGAGCCAAGGGGTGTGCAATCTGCCTGGCCAATTTCATGCTAAACCAGGCCAAGACAGGAACTCTGAAAAGCCACAGAAACTGGCTTGGAGGAGCTGGCTCTAATGATGCACTCCAACTCTTCTGTTTCCGGGTCCAGACATGCATCACATTTGAATTTAGAAACTTCACCTTGCAAGAAAATGTGGACCAATTTGTGTTGTGCTGAGTTATTACCTCTGGAAAGTGAAAGACAGACAGCTGGTCCTACATGTGTAACCCCATGAAAGGCATGGAGGAGGGGTATCAATCTCTGCTCACATGGTATTTTTGTTGCTAATGACCTTTTCATGCATAGCCCCTCAGAGGGCCACATACCTTTGCACTTTCACCATTAGTTTTAATACCTACATAATAAAGATTTTTTAAAAATCAAAAGTCTCTCACTCACACATACACACACACTCCCCATTCATCCCCTACAGTTTGGTTTGAACACCCTACTCCCCATAAAGTTCTGATTCTGCTTTGATTTACAAGTACTAATTGCTAAGTAATGAAACACTTAATCTTTGATTCAGACTAGTGATGGAGCAGATCCTGTGTGTTTCCAGGAATTAGGTATGTACAATTATTTTCATAATCAAAATTCTGCTAAAGCACATGGTGGTTAAAATAAGTAAATCTATCTGTTTCTATTTTTTGGTGTTTACACTGTATTCCATTTCAACCAGTAATATGTATGCAAGTATTCATAAGAATAGCTTTACACACTGGCTAACTGGAGTGCACATATGTACTATACTGTATACCAGTTCTTGGGTTCATGATTGGTTATTCTTAAAATTCAGTAGCTCTGTAAAATAACATATACAAACATGCAGATCAAAATATATTGCACATTGCCAAGTTGTGATTCAAAAGCATACCCTGTTCTGGGCACAGTTAGGTAAAAAATTATGACATTGGAGCAAAAATTTTAAAGTGCTATTTGTTTATATATCATGTAAGTATGCAGCCTGGAGTAATGATATTTTCCAGAAAAAATATTTTCCTAATATTGATTATACAGCAACATTTTTAGATAAATCTCATACCCAGATCAAAAGACAGAAGCAAGGAGGTCAAATTAATGCTAACAATGGAGCTTCCAATATAACTCTGTCTTTGGAGTTATGATGTGCTCCATATATAGAAGAAGAAGATTTGACCATGAAATCTGTGCAAATATTTCACTTGAAATCAACAAATAAGCTATCTTATCTATAAAATGTAGTCCTATCTAGAGAGAGAAATCCAGAACATATAAATACATAAATACAATCATATATATATAGTATATGTCCATGTTCATATAAGCCATAAGGTGATACACATTTACAAAAATATAGCCCATTATGGTTTATATTTTCCATGCTGCATCAAATAATGATGTTTAATCATCTGCTTTGGGATCTAGATTCTTTGTTGGGTTTTTTTGACTGTGCATTTGAAACAAACTTGTACCTTACATATTCACTACTGCCTAAAACATAAAACAGCATAGAACCCTCACCAAGTCTATACACCATTAAAAAGTTAAAACTTAAGACAACACAGGGTTTCTACACTGCTGAGCAGTTTATTTGCCAGTGAAACACATTAAAAGAACCTTTCCAGATAGCACAGGAAACAATTCTTGGCCTTGTCTGCCCACACAAAATATTTATGGTGTCAAGCAGAACATGGACTCTGTGCCTGAAGATGGTCTGAAATAGAAATAAGAAAACAGAAATCTCTGTTTAAAATTGAAATGCATTCAAAATGAGTGTAGGTAGAAATGAAAGTACAACTTATTTGTAGTTATCATCTTGAAGAGCCAAGATGTAGTAATAGAGGAGTATATACAGTACTGTTCAGATTATTATAACTTAATAAAATTCTTTCATCAATAGATTAGGTGGGTACAATTACCCCAAGTATTTAATATCTACAATATGTACATTTTTCTGTGACTTCCAGGTATTCCAGGTTCAGTATGAGTCTTCTGAAAAGTTGGCTATTCTGGAATGTAACTCCATTTCTTCTCTGCTTCATGCAGCATTCTTCTCGGGTGTGCACCACAGTAGGGTTTGTTTTGTTTTATTTAATACCTGGGAATGCTTTGAAGAATGAGTTGTTTTCTTTTCCAGAGAATGACATAAGCACTTGAAAAAACAAAACCTGAAAGTATAGCAAATTTAAAGTCTCACTAAATGAAGAGAGATGGGGAGAAATCTTGTCATGTGCTGCACGTGCAATTCCTCAGAGAGAGTTCCCAATGAAAGGTGGTGGGTTCATCTCTTCCTCTTTCCTAATCTCCTCTGGCAAATACAAGACTTCCTGCTGCTGATAGATATCTTGGACCAACATATTGTTTGTGTTCCTCCACTTTCTGTATTTCTCTGCTGTCAACTCAGGATCTTCCAGCAGCTGGTTAATCATGGCCAAGTCGTGTTCTTTACACTAGTAGAAAAACAAGAGGTTAAGAAACACAATTCCCATACAGTGTCAGATTAGTTTTACTTTATAAAATAATCGTGTGAACTTAACAAGTCTCTCCCCTCAGAGAGCTGACAAATTGCACATTGTGGCATTTCCGTTTTAAAACATAACTGGAGACTCTTCCGGGTGAAGTCATATTTGTATTTATAGGTACCAGAAATGCTCCAAATGCTACAGGACGTTTGCACAGAACCCAAGAGAAAAGTGTTTTGATGAACTGGGAAGTTTGCACGTAATATCAATAACATTAGTCAGTTTTGCAAAAGAATAATAACAAAAGCAATTACTGTAATTCAAAACGTAATTCTGACATCTAAAGAATTTCCTTGCCACATTATAAATTCCTCTTCCGTAAGTCCTAGATATATTAAATTTGGATGTAACTTACAGGTACATAATGTGTCTTTCTAGCCACTAGCAAGGATTAGACAACACAGAGGTTTACACATCTACTACTGGCTTCAACTAATGAAGCTAATCCTTTTGCTCAGCAAGGAAAGACCCCTACTTTTAGACCCAGAGGTCTCAGTTCTATCCTAACAGAAGGCATGAGCAATGAAATACTGCTCCATGAAGAAAGAACACCTCAGGATCCACCACACACTTTATTGGGTAACTCCATGTTCTGATTCTAGATCTCCAGTGTAGTGATAAGGGTTATAGTTTGGAAAGCTGGAGGCATCTACATGTGCACTTTACTGCAGAGTTGACTACTTAGCTCTGCAGTAAAGCATCATGATCTACAAGTGCAGCGCTATTAGTCCAGAGTAAACTAATAAGCTCCACCATAGGATAGTACTTGTGATATTACTGCCCAACGCAAGTACTATCCTATGGCAGAGTTATTTATTCCACCACAACAAACATGTAGACAGTGACCAGGACTAGCTGGGGCATGAGGGTGTTTCAGTGCAGGGCCTGCCTGCTGGCTAACCCTGCACTGTAGCACCCTTGTACACCAGCCAGCCTATCCACAGCACACTGAGCTAGGGTGGAGCAGCTCCAGCCTGGCAGGCTGAACCTCAGGGCTGTACCTCCCTGGCTCAACATGCTGGAGTCCCAGGTGCATGTGTAAAAGCTGCACCCGGGAGCAATAAACTCTGGTGCAAACCCTGCTGGAGTTTATTGCATCACATTAATAGCACATGTAGATACTCCTGCTGGGAACTGGGAGGTAGTCCCTCACTATCTGAGGCCAAGGGTTTGCAGAAGTTGTTTACTACTCCAGAATAAAACCTGTTGTGTAGCTCTTCTTCGTCATGTATATCTGTTTACTGAATCTGGTGATCACTATATGCAGGATCCCATTTTTCAGTAGAGTGACCCATTCATAAAGTGGCTCCTCTGATTGATGATAATTGATTTTAAAAGTGGATATAGACTATAACAAAATGTTGTAAATGCTAGAGATGAGGATACATTCAGAGGGATCTTAACTGAAATGGTTGTCTAAATAGGTATCGTCTAAGTGGCAGCTCCACCAGAAACGTTTGCTGAGATAAATTAGACAACTGCTAAACATATACAAAGCAGGCCCCTGCTGAAGATGTAGTCTCAGTGTAAGGCTCAAAAGAGCTAAACAAAGAGCTTGATAGGTAAACATAATAATAATAAAAATTAATATAGTTTAGGTGTCCCACTGCTTTTCACCTTCCACTGAAGAGGCTGATGCCCTCAAGATCTGCTTATTTGTTCCAGTATGACACTTCCTTTAGCTTTGATGTGCTGAATTATTTTACCCTATAGTTCAAAACATTAACTTACAATATCATACAGTAATGTTAAAGTTATTAATTTCAAACCTCAATAGTCAGAAAATGCAAAAAGTAAGCCTGAACCAATTAGCCTTCTCTGACAATTGGTATATGGGCCTTGTAGCAGTCTCACTACATTGCCATACATTATTTCTCAAAAATGAAGTAGCATCCACATTTTTTACTATGACCTTGCAATATAGCTGTTTAAGACAATATGAGATTTCCATCTGGGCTAGTCACTTTCTACAGACCAAGCTTTATCTGTGCACAAGAAAGCTATGAGAGTTCAGGGGAAATACCTCAATCCTCCATCAGCAAGTCAACACAAAAGTAATTAAATGGGTCTTGCCAACGTTTCCCGTCCCCATAGCATTCACAAAGCCATACAGCAATCTATATAATAGCAAAAGACATTCATTTATTTTTCTAGCCCTTTGCTCCCATGGCCTGGGGAAGTATATCTGTAGTGGTGTCTGCCCTGCAAAAGCTTATCTTCCCATCTTTCATACATTCAAAACAACCAAGGGAGCACTTTTTAGGTGACACCTTCCTGAAGCCACCAGTGGGCCCCTCCAACATCTCAGATCCAACCCAGCTGGTCAGGCTCAGGAAAAGATATTACCAAAAGGAGTGAAAAAGAATGAAGTAGAAGAGAGGAAAAGGAAGATAGAGGGGAAGGGGAAAGGGGAAAGCTGAATAAGGGGGCCCAAAACTTTCTAGACCCCAACCAATGTGCACAAAAATAGACCTCTTATCCCTAATACTTGCCCTAATTAGCCTTATATCTGTGAATCCCTTCCAAAACTAGAAACTTGTTAAAAGGCATATTTCTTTGATTCAACTCTGTAATCAGCTGGCAATCTTTGTAAGTGCACAGTGAAGGGAGATAAAGATAAATGTCACTAGCCATGGGGACAAAATTTTCTTTTTTACATTGAAAAAATGTTGGTCACAGAAAACCATATTTTAAGCAATATTCTTCCCATAACCCTGGAGAAAAGACCATTTTCACCCATTTGTCTAGCCTGGGAAATCTTCTACCCACAGCTTCCCTCTTTCCCTAACCATCCCAAGCACATTTTGTTAATGATATACTGTGGCAGCAACACTGATCTGTTACTAAAGATCTGGAGTAGGAAGCCCAAAATAATCACAGTGAACCTAGGGGTATTCATAAATCACTGTTTTATACTAATAAATTTTAGACAAAGCACAGCAAATACAAATCAGATGTGAAATTCCCCTGAGTTCTGCATTTCCAATAGATCATGGCAGTTTAATTATCTCCCGTTTCATATTACATTTCTTTAAAAATGACTTTAAAAGCATACTATTCTACTGATGCATATAGTATAGCATTTTTCAGGCCATAAGAATTTGCTTTTCAGACAGGATAATGTAAACATCATTGCTTTAAGACTTTTACTTGTGTCACCGTGAAATACACTACATGGTATTTGTCTTGTCAATGCTCCAACTTCCAAGTTTGAAAAAAGCAAAACTCAACACATTTTCTGCATTAAGAAAAATGCTCAAGAAAATGATCTCTCCATATTAAGCCAGTGTTACACAAATCTCAAGCTTGTGAAAAAAGCCGCTTATGCCTCAGCTCAGCATTCTTCTAACATAACTGTCTCATGAGACACCAAATTACAAAATACTAAGTGGTTCTGCTTTTGGCTCCATTAATGACATGCATTGTGACACCTGAAAATCCAAGGCATATTTTCTTTATTTCACTTTCCTCATAAGTAATGCCACAGGTGTGTGATGCTTGCTTTATTAATACCTATTACACGGTGAAATCATCTCTGTATAGCCAATACTATAGAAAAGCAAAAAACCGTTATGTCTCCTTTCCATGTAACATCTATTCACTCTGAGGACGTCTGTGGAAAGATGTCACTGCTGCAGGCTCTGATTGTCAGAGCCGCATACAGAGGTGAAGGTCAAGCGGTGAGGCCTGTGTTTTCCACCAGGCATTCAGAATGGTAAAAGCAGATCTAGCCTGGAAAGCCTTACCTATGCTATACTTACCACTGCTGCTAGTAGCACTGGTCATCTTACCAATGTAATAGCTATTTATAAATGTCTTAAAACTAAACACAATCTAAGGCCAAGTAAAAATGTTTGAAGAAAAATAGTTGGCCAGTACTTCCAGTGATAAAAAAAAAAAATTAAGAGAAAACGGGAGGAAATTTATGTTCATTTAATCCTTCTATTCTATTTTTGATTTACCATTGTTAGCAAGTTTTCTCTTTCTTCCAGTAAAATCCCAGAAGCAGAACTAGGAATTCCATGAGACATAAATGATGCTGGCATGTAGAAATAAAGGGTCCTAACAATCAATGCACTCCAGAATTTATATATTTATAGGTCCCTCCATGGAAAGCTCTGTGAAACCCTATAGTCCTCTATGCATGGTAAGATCTCAACATGAAAGCAGGGAGCCTTTGTTGTTAAAAATATTTTAGTTATAAACGGAGCTGAAAATAGCTTTAGCGCATCCTGTCCATTCTGAAATAATCACATTAGGGAAACTTTCTTGGCTCAAGGTTACTTGTTTGTCCTTTATAATCAACACACTTGTTCGGCTTTTCCTTTGTAAGGCCTCTCCTGTTTCGTGCACTCAGCAAACATTCAGTAGGTTCCCATCTAATTAAAATGACATCTCTTCTTACATTCCCCAAAACAGTTAGAACTACTGCAAGAACAGTCCCTTATCAACTGTTGTTTCTGTTTCCAGTTTCAAACACAACAAAACAGATTCAGGGAAAACTCAATGAAAATTTTAAAAACTGAACCAAATTTTTTGCCACTTCAAGTCATGTTCTCTTAACATTTGAATGAAGTCTAAAATAATTTCTTTAACAGTGTAAACTATTTCTCTCTCAGGTGTGAATTTTGACCAAGGGAAAAACCTCACCTTTAACGTGCTATTCAGCACCCGTATTTTGTGAAGTTTCTCATTAATGCAGGGGTTTTTGCTTCTTTTGATAAAGGACTTTCGAAGTTCTTTTTTGGTTGAAGGACGACGATCTCCAATAGGTGACAAACTTGCTTGTTCTAATGATTTGTAAAGTCGCTCCATTTCGTCATTGTCACAACATTTTGCCCAATCTATAAAAAAAAGAAAAAGAAGGAAGATGAGAATATGAACGTGACAGCACGTTACAGTGATACTGGATTCAACTGATAGAAAAGATCCTAACAAATTAATGACCATATTGTCAGAAACAAAATCAAGGACAATTTTGCAGTGACATTTTACATGAAAAATAATAATAAAGTAATTATTAATAATATAGGAATTACATATATGAGAAAAACACATTTAAAAATGTATTCTGAGATTGATACTGCTGGCTTGTGTCTCACTAATCACCCATATATTGCTTGAAGTGAAGAACTAGCTTAATGTTTCAAATACATGTATGCATCTATCATCAAACTCTGAACGAAAGGCATTAATAATAACTTTGAGCAAGAACAGCTTTGATAGCAATGGTATCCATCTTCTCTTTCACTCTAAACATTAGCCCTCTCTTTGAAAACTACTTCCACTAATCTCAATTGATCTGTGCTTATTAGATCAAATATGATTGATACATCAGCGCCTCCGAATTTTTTGGTAGTTTTTATACACCAAGCAAAAAGAATATTTTGCTTGAGGAAACTAAGGCCCAGGCCATTTCGGATGTCCCAAAACAAAATAACATGATTCTGGAAGAAAATATGAACAATTAGGTCATATGGCCATTTTACACATAGTTGCCGAGTTTCACAGACTTATTCTGGCACTTAATTCTTCATGGACTCTCACATGATTTTTTGTTTGTTTCTCTCTGTTCTAATTATTCCTTTCAATTATTTTATCTCCATCACCATTTTCCATTATAAGGAATGTGAGGGGATAAAGAAAGAGAGAGAGATGCTGGGAATTAAGAAAAATGATAGGCTAAAAGCCACATTAGCTGGTGTATACAATTTCAAAGAAATTTCAAAATTTCAAAAAAATATTTCCAGTACCCACCACTCCTGGCTGCAGACAACCCTCTAATGTTGTGCAACTCATCATAAGAAGTAATCTCCCTACTGATCAACAGGCACCTACTGGGACCCTACCCTTTCTTAACAATAAATGCAAGACCTATTGACACATCTCTACTGCCATAACAATCAACATTCCCCAAAATGAAACCATCAGAATCAATGGATCATACATCTGAACTTGGTATACCTCATCTAGTATGCCAAATGTCCCCATGGAAACCATGTAGCTGAAACCAGACAAAAACTACACACCAGAATGAATGATTGCCAAATGATAAATGACAGAGACACTAGAAAACAGACAGAATATTTGTCTCAGAAAAATCATTCCCTATCACAGCTCAATGGAAATTTACAAAACCCCTTCAAAAGATGAGCCTGGGAACAAAGATGCATTAGCCTATTGGAGTGTAAGAACCAGGGACTTCATCATCCATTAGACTTTCTTGTGATACTCGCTAAATCTCTGCACTTCACAGAGGAGAATGACTTCCTAAACAATTTTGTTCCCGCACTTAGAAGATTTTTACCACATCTCTCTTGCCTGTTGGCTACCTGATAAATTCTCTTATATCTGTTTTTATTTACATGTGGAGTTTTACACAAGCCCTTGGTCCATCTGTGGTTTAGCTCTGCTGTGCCTGTTTTTCTTTCCAAGAGCCAAGGAAGAATACTGTGATACCTGAAAGCTTGTTTATGTCTCTCCCAAATATGCAGTTGGTCTAATAAAGGATGCACACACAAAGAGTCTCGCCTCTTGCATATTTCCTAGACTATCACAGGTGCAACATCACTTTGGGTACCTATGTGCATGGTCCTTTGTGTTCTCATTAGAACACTGCAGTGATGCCGCGGTGTCCCATGTATTAAGCCCCTGCGTGTTTTTAAATGACCGTGAGGCGTTTTAACTAAGCAATGTTTAGATAAAGCATCCCATGGCCTGTTTAAAAAGTACAGGGGCTTAATACATGTGACATGGGTGCATTTACACATGCACTTCAATATGCATTAACCTATTTTAATATGCATTAACGCATCACTAAAAAACCATGGGACAGTTATTCACATGCCTTTTCATCCCACAATGCGCTGCCACATGCAGTTGTATAAGTGGCAAAAAGCACCTTCTATGTGTTTTAGTTCAAAAGTGCACCACTGCCATTTTCTCAGTGCTGACATGCATTTTGCTGCTTATACAACTGGAAGTGACGCAGTGCCAGGTGTTTTTCAAAGCACCTGGCACTGCAGCATTTACTTGTGTAAAAATGCCCATACTTTCTGGTTAATGCACATTGAGACAGACTCATGGGTATTTTCCTTGTACCTTACAACAGAGGACATTTTCACCTGACATGGCACCAGGTGCTTTTAATTAGCAAGCTGCACTAATTAAAAGTGCACATGCATCACGTGCATTAGTTGTGCAGCATGTCCCCGAGCTGAGAAAATGGTGGCAGTATCCTTTGAACTAAAGCACATTGAACATGTTTTAGTTCAAAGTGCACCGGCTCCATTTTTTCAGAGTGAAGGCATACTGCACCGCTGATACACATGACATGCAAGGGTGCCAGAGCGCATCAATTTACATTTCCCACATATGTGTAAGTGCCCAGGGGTACTAGATTTAATACACATTACTTAAGGCCCAAAATGCATGTGTAGACATGCTGCTGTGGCATTTTAATTAGAGTGGTTGTCCAGGAGCTTCTCTAATTAAAATATCCCCCTCCCCCCTACCTCCAAGCATACATATAGGCAGCCTTTGACACTACCAAATTTCAAAGAAACCATTTAATATGAAGGTGCTAGAAGTAATAATTATCAGGTTGAGATGGAGGAATCCTGACTGTGGAATTCAGTTTCTCTGTAACTCTGATAAGGCAAGAATTTTCTATCCAGTGAAGTTTAAACTATGAGCTTATCTAGGCCAAACTGTCTCTTCATAAAAACCTTTAGTTTAATATTTCCTTTGGAGTGACAGTGGAAGCATTACATACAATATCATGATACAGCATATCATGATTGTATGACAGGCTTCTTGAGTGGCTATTGCCATAAAAAGCAGCATTATGGGACACTAAAATTTAGGCCACCAGGAAAGATTTAGTTTTAAGAATATCTGTGTAATGTTCTCCTGTAGCACTCACGACAATGGCTTCTATGGCCCTATTTCAGAACTTCTTGATATGCACAGGAATCTCTTCATTGACTTAGATCAAGCATGAAATACTGAAGTATTATAAAAAGATCTGTAGGGGACATTATACTGAATCCTGCTGTTTATTTTCTAATAGCACTACTTCCTTCTCCAACATGCCTTTTAGTAGGAGAACTCCAGCTTTCTGGTAAAGATATTTGTTGTGTGTTTGCATTTCTCAAGGGCACACATGTGGTATCAAGCATTTTTACATTACTCTGAAAATATAAACAGGCTGCCTGTGCCTTGACTGGAACTAAATATAACTTATGGCTTTGATACAATACTGGGAGGGGAAAGCAAGTGGTATATATTTAACAAGCTACAGGAAACAGGAAAAAATGTCCGTGTTAGGCAAAATACATGGCAGCAATATTTCCTGAAAATGTCTGGCTCATACCATGAGTCTCATAATTATACCTAGGTTTCTTCCTATTTGCTTTGGCAGAAACAGCTGTATTTGGTCCATAAGCTGATTCCTACCCATGGAAAAGCTGTTAACACTATTAATGGCCTACATCAGGATCTCAAATGCAATATTCAGTTTAAAAATGAAAACACCATTACTTTGATGTCTGAAAAATAGCAGGGAAGGGGAAAGGGACTGAATTTTAATTAGTCTTATACACCAATCCAAAATTTACTAGTCAAGAAGGACTGGATGGGACTTTCTTTTGGAGCTAATTAATAGTGCTGTCCAATGCTCTGTAGGGGTTTCTGAGGATCAGGAAACATTCCAGCCACAACATATTTCCTCCATCTTCTACATATTAATGTTTTAGGGTGCATAATTCACATTCTTTAAAAAAAATGTATGGCTGGGATTAGGTGACCTTACAGGCCAAGCAGCCAGTTTTCAAGCTCTTTGTCAAATATTCAACTTCCCCTTCCCATCAACAAGTTATTCCTGAGAAATATTCTCAGTTTACTAAAACACTCATCTAAATATAGGCCAAAGGAGTGGGACACTATTTATTTGGGAGCTGCTATGACAGTACAGTGATGAAAATTCACAATTTAATTAAATTTGTTCACAAAGTCATGGAGCTTACAGCCAGAAGGAAACGTGAAACAATGTGGTGTTGCTTCCTGTATTTCAGAGGTCATTACATTAAACCCATTATCCCTGGATCAAGCCTAGTAACTTGTGTTCTCATGCTCATTGCTGTCAAGCCATAGCCTCAAACCTGGGGCCAGCACAGCCACTCAGTTCAACCCGCCACCCTACAGCTGACTGCCTAGATTGGCAAGGCTGGTCTGAAGCTTCCATCAGGACCTAGCCCTCCATCCACTCCTTGTCACTGGAGTGGCCAGTCAGGGTCAGCTGACTCTCCACTTCCCCCATATAAGCTCCTGAGTGGGAACAAGAAGCATCTGGGCAACAGGGTTCAGTCTGACCCTATGCTGCTTTGCTATTCCCTACAGCTTTCTCTCTGCCTCTGCTCTCTAATTTCCTGGCTTCTTGACTTGGCTTCTTCCCTAAATGCTGCTATCAGACTGACCTCCTGGTTTCCTGACCTGGCTTGTCCCTGGATTCTGCTCATTCCTTCTGACCCTGATCAACACCTCAGTCCCTGAGTGGCCCTAGGCGTGGCCATCTATAGCCTAGTGTGACCATGGCCTTCTTTCTCAATTTAAATCTTATGTGGTAAATAGGAGGGGATTCCCAATGGCACCCTCAATAAACAAGTGACCAGGGCTTCTGGGTCAGTTCAGTATATTGAAATGAATTTCTGAATGCTTTCAAAACAAAAATTTGCTTTTTTTTCCCCTCAAAAACATGTCAAAGTCAAATATATTTATGATGTATGAAGTTATTTTGCTCAGGTGAATCAAGGTAGAAAAAGTGTAGAATAAAAATGGAAATCTCAGGAAAGAGTTTAAAGCAGAAGACTCTTAATCATGGCTTATATACAGAGTGGATATAAGGATTGCTTCCAATTTCAGTTGTGCATCAGCTATTATCTACCACAGGTATGGTGAAAAATAACTAAATGCAAATTTAAGGAATATGTCTATTTTATGTAAGTGAATCCAGTAGATAATAGATAACATGTCTGAATACAGATCATATGACTGAGGTTTGATAAGTTACTTGGCTCTCGGTTCTGATCTCAAAGCCTACCCTTTTGGACTTCCTTTTGACATATCTGACCCAAAGATCAGGAAGCAGAACCCATTGCTTTGTGGTCTTGAGACTGCTGCCTAGTACTTCATATTCAATACCATGCATTCATGAATCAGCATGGAAGTATCAACAAGACACACTCCAAAAAAACATGGACATTCAGAGGAAGAGTTTAGGAGTCCCTAGTTTAAGTATGTTAAGTAAATGTTTAAAAAGCCAATAAGAGAATTTGTGGTGATAAGAAAATACCTTGCACTTACAGTGTGTTACATTTGAAGTGCTTCACAAGCCTTTTGTTATGTTAGAGAAGTAGCAAAAGAAATCACTAGCTGTAGTTTTGCTATTATAAAGCAAAGGTTGGATGGCTAAGAAAAGAAAGGCACTGACCTGAACCTTGACAATGAAATTGTTTTTTTGTTTCAAATTAACTGATGCATTCACAACCTGTTTGCTATCTTACAACTTTGCACTTGTTTTCATTTCTAACTACAAGCAAAGCACAGATATATCACAGAAGTGGCTCAGTATTTTGACCAGAAGAGAAGACAGAAGCATGGAAAGCCAATGAAAAGATAAGTTATGTGAACTTAGCAAGCATAATTTTTTAGTCTGAAGCAATGTCAGTCATAACAGAAAACCCTGACAGCTTAAAATGTAGTGCTGTATCATTCCGATACATTTGTTTTGGGTCACCTAGTAAAAATATGCAGCAAGCACATATAACTCATTTTCCAAGGAAAATAGAACTATAGAATAGTTAAGTTGAAAGGGACCTGGACCCCCTGAGTCAAACTATTCCAGTCTGGTACTTGTCTAACCTGCTCTTTCATTCAGAAATTCACAATTTTTTCTTTGGGGTATATTGCTAAGCCAACTGGAGTTCACACTGATGACAAAAACGATGAAAACTTCGGGTTTCACTAGAACTTCTACATGAGTCTTTCCAGCTCATTTATACTCATGAACTGAGATCACATAAATTATTTTAATTCACACCCCCAATCCGTAGGAATCATTATAAAACACTACATCACAGATGATCTTCTCTGTCCCTGTCCTTCAAGATAAACTTGTTCACTCCAGTTTATACACAATAGGCCATATGTAGGCAATTGCAGCACTTATTCAAACTAAGTCAAAAGTGAACACTTTTTTAAAAGGGCTCATTTTCTCTCAGGAGCTGTGCGAGAACCATGATTTAATAGCAATTGCGAGACAGTAAACACACTTTTCTATTACTCTGTATGAAACCCTGACACACACTTTTCTATTCCTTTGGCTTCTTTAGCTAGATGCTTCTTAAACCAAGATTGACATGAAGAACCAATTCCACTGATCTTTTACAAAGCACTCTTCAGCCAAAAATCTCCTACCATGTTATAAGCCTTGGCTTGTTAGGCTTCACAGTACCCCTAAAAATGTATATCAGATTTACACCTGGGAAAAAAGCAGCCCCAAGAGTATATGACTTTTCTAGCCTTACAAAACAAGGGGGTAGAAAAAGGAGAGCAGAGTTAAATGTGGCTAAAAAACCCCAGAACTAACTCTGAACCTCCATACTCTATGACTCCCATTCTTTCCCTTATTTTCGTTTACCAGTTATAACAGCAGGACTCCAAAGTCTATTTTCTGTGGTAACAGCAGACAGAGAACCTGTTTTTAAGAGGTAGCATAAAACTCAAAACCTCTTCGTTCACTTCAAACACAAACTTTTCAAAATTGGACATGGAGGGAGCCATGTCCAGTTATTGATCAAAGCACAATTTATCAACATATGTTGCCAGATTCTCTCCTTATGTAGAACTTCACCCCAATTAATCTGTTGGTTTTTTACAGGTATAATCCACACCTTCTGTGCAACTACAGCAGGGAAAAGAAGCCACTGCACACTGGAGAATCTGCTCTATGTGTTATCAGCACAGATAAGCTAAACCAGCAAGTAAATAAGTCAGCTCTGAAAAAGCAAGAACTACTTGGGATCCAGATCCCATTAAACCAGCTCCTTCACACACAGCTACTCCTAACATGTACTCCAAACATACAAGGAGTTTGCAGTACAAGGTGTCCAGTTCTGCCCCGTCAGTAAATCACAAATATGTGCCTACTGGCCAAATTGAAACCAAGGTGACACCACAAGAAATCATCCACCAGAAGAATTTCTTGCCTGAGTCATTAACCCCAGATGATCAAAAAAACTCCTCAGGAAGAGCTCTGCAAAAAGGATGTTATTGCTGCACTGGAAGAAACCTACATAAATATAAATAAATACTTCCATTCTGTTGCAGTAACATCTCCATTTTTCTGCTTCCTTGTGTTGTTGTCATTGACAATGACATTGTGTCATTCACAATCAGACACTGACACAACAATTGCCAAAAGAAATAAAAGTGATAAGGACTAGCTGTTAAAAGTGTCTAGCCACCCTAGGGGAGGGAGGAAAAGCCTCTGGATTTACAGCACGTAGCCAGACACTTGTTTATAGTCTTAACTACCTAGTGTTTACTTTTCTCTCTCTCCATGTTAGGAGTTCTGATTCCTTTCTCTCTGTATGTGAAACAGGCAACAATCCTGACATACTGTCTCTGCAAAGCAGATGTAAATGGAATCAACTTCATATTTAAAGTGAGACAAGGTTCTTTTGGTGAATCTGATATCTTTTATTAGACCAACTTAAATAGTTGGGGAAAAAAATGTAAAGCGAGAAATATACAGTTCTTTCCAAAAGACTTTGTCCTCCCCCAGGTTATACATTACACTCATTCCTGTGATACCTGAACTGTCTTCAAAATATAGAGCAGGAGTTTAAATTTTGAATTTTGCCATAGTTTGGCAGATCTTGCAGGGTTTGAACAATTTCCCAGGTCTGAGCATTTAGCCATATGCTGCTATCACTGCATTAAATATTCTATTCCTATGGTTTCCTGGGTAAAAGGGAAGATACGTGCCAAGATATTTCTTTCTTCTCAAGACAGAAGCAGAAATAATGAGTTTGCATAGGCCTGAAAGTTCTAGGGCCAGAATAGTCAGAAAATGAAAAATTTCTCAGCTGCAAAGGTTCAGGTTATGAGGCAACCAGGGTATGGGGCCTTCAAGCACAAGAAGCAAGAAAAGTTACATCTTACCTCCCATTTCTAAGATGCTGATCTTAGTACAAGAATCAATACTGATTACACTAATGCCCTTCAAGGCATTATACTATTATCAAGGCATGATACTATTGTTATTCCATTGATTATAGCAAGATCATTATCTATTGCTGCCTGTTCTAAATAGTGTATATTTACATTTATTTTTCCAGGCCTTTCCTTCATTCAGAATCTCCCTTAAAGGGTTCATGCACATACATGCCTGTCAGCTAGTTGGAGTGGGGCAGCTCCTGCTTCAGGAGCCCTGCAACGAGAACTGCATTCATTATGATACACTCATCTCAAACTGAATCCCTGGGGTACATTAGCCTCCATTTCAATCTCAAATTTTCTAGCTAAAACACTGTGTAATTTATATGCTACCAAGATTTTACTTAATTTTCAGAAGCTGATGCAATGAAATACATTCACCCCCACACCTGTTAAGTAAAGAGGAGAAAAATACATGTATGCTATATAATTTGATGGCTCAGCATCCGGTTATGATGCACACAAGCAAACACTGAAGTTACACGGTTTCCATAGTGACTATCTCATTGACTTTATCTATTTTTGGAGTCCCATCATAGACCATCAATAGAAAGGTCTTAGACTGCAAGTGCTCTGCAATTTGTGACAGCTGCCAGCTACATAGTGAGGGTGGGGAAAGTGTTACTTTTTCTCTTAAATAGTTCTGGACATTTTAAACCAGTGCACCGATAGGATTTTTTTAGCTTCACAAATAAATTAAGTCAAACCATTCCTAGATTTTATTTTCATCTATTTGCATTGGTTGGCATCATTGTATCAGTATAAGGTGTGATCCTACAAATGTATAGTCCTATATTCTAAATTCTCCATTTTTTTATTTTGCACACTAAATCTCTGACCTGATACTGATAAAAGTAGTTGTTAAAATAACATTATAATTGCCATGTGTATGTTATTCTGATACTGCATAATGATTATTGAGACTACCCCTTTCCTGCATTTATTAAGGGATCACATTGTTTGAAAATCAGTCAAAACAATTTTCAAAACAATTAGAGTTTTCATTTGGGGCCTGAGTTGATGCAAAAGAACATCCCCACTTCCCCATTTTCTAATCTTTCTCTATGACTAAAAGTTCCTAAGCTAAAACTTTTGAGAATCCTCATATTTCAATATTCTTTTCCTAACATTGCATAAAGGACATTGCTCAGACCTTAGTCCTAAAAAAACATTGCTCAAAAGGAAAAAGCACACTGCGTCTCCATAGTCACAGTGGTAATAAATGCAACATTTTGAATATTTAATTAGTCCTTGATTCACAACTCATTGTTGTGACATCATTCTGACTATCACATGTTAAGCATATGCTTAAATGCTCCCCTGATTTAAAGCCTATATTCTGTTCCTTTTATTAGGAAAAGCCTTCAAAGAAGTCAACAGTGAATAAACAGTAAAACCAAACATAAACTTGTGTCTTAAGATGTCATCACATTTCCACTTTTTCTGGCACATGACTTCTTGCTTAACATCTGGTTGTGATGACATTGGATTTCATAGCCATTTTGATTCCCCACATGAGGTATGAAATAAAACATTTTTGCAAATGCAGCCCCCTAAAAGAAGTAATGGTACTGATGTACAGGAAGTCAAGAGGAGTTTTGCCTATTTTAAGATTTTATAATCAGAGCTACCATCATGATCTCCAAAAAAGATTTGAGGTAAGATTTAAGGAGACTAGATAGATAGATAGATATGGATTCAAGGAAATATATAAACATTAACACATAAATTACATGCCACCGGCAAGTTGTCCAGTGAATAATATAAAAAAAGGAAACAAAAATGCAGGATTCACTTTGGAAAAGCCCAACAAAAACAGACTCCTGTCTGATTTGCTCACCTTTGGCTAATGTCTTCATTCCTACTAGATCTGGCACAGTTAAGCAAGTTGTGCCTTCACCTAGCAAAGCGTCATAAGATCCAGTATCAGACTTGATCTGCTGGCTTTCGACTGATTCACTACAGTTCATCTGTGGCTGTTCACCAGTGTGATTCTGAACAGAGAACGTTAAGGGCTGATCAACCTCTTCCATGGCAGGAGAGCTGTTAACTATGTCAAGCCAGGACTGCCTTTCTGGATAAATTACTTTAGACACCAAGGAAGAAGAGGATTCTTGTGACTTCACGGTGCTTTCCAGGGAGGAAAGAGAACAGGATGCTTCACTAGACAGTGAGGAGGCCAAGGAAGGCTGTTGCTGAGCCTGTTTTCAAGAAACAAAAAATTTGAGGAATAAATAAATAATCACCCAGCCTTTCTTCTCATATGATAAGCAGCAGGAGAAACAGATCAGCCCCATATACACCCAAAACATACACCCAAAACATCACATGTACTATTGGCAATTTAAGCATATGGCTTTCAAACCACTTCAGGCCTCTTGTATAATCACAGACCTCCCTCTCTGGTTACAGCTACCAGTTGCTTTTCACTGGGATGACAGCAGCAGTGTAAATCCTCAGGTAGATGCGCCAATCCACAGTTTGCACTAGGGTTACATGAATTTCAAGTAGAGGCAAACTTCACTAATACAGAGCTTATATTTTAAGTATTCCTGGTGTCTCTCTCAGTATATTTCAGTGCTATTTCTTTTCCAGCCATTACAAGTACCAGCCTTGCATATGTTTTAATCCTTATCTATCATAGGTATTTGTGCTAGTTCAGCTACACTGGTTCAAACTCAAGGTACTATCTTAGGTCAGATGTGTATTAATCAATTAAATAAAGAGTTAGGGAATGAACAGTTGCGAAGGCTATAGAAAACACAATGTTATTTAGGTATGTCAAGTCTAGACAGCAGTGTGAGGAAAGTTAGGAGGAATTAGCCAAGTTGTGTGAATAGACAAGTAAAGTCGCAAAACATATTGAAGTAATTTACATAGTACAGTGAAGGGAACAAATGGAGGAACTTGTGTCCATTACATTTCTTGTAAGGTTCACAGTTATAATTTAACTGCATCAGGTCAGGAAAGGAACCTGTAGACAGCTCAATAACTAGTTCTCCTCAACATGCATCTAGAATCTAAAAAACATAGATGCTAAACTGCACAAACAATGGGGATGGTAAACCAATAGTGCAGCCTCATCTTGGATTCTCTATGAACATGTAAAAATTGTGACCAGAGATTGAAAAAATGGATTTTTAAAAAGATGTTTAAGAGGAGCTCTGAAAATGCATGAAGTTACAATTGGTACTGAAAAGGGGCCAGATTTCAAACATATTTAAACCTCTGAAGATGAAGGTAGGCTCCCTAGCCCTAGCTACAGTACATATTTGTATTACTGCAACTACCCTCATAGTTGGCCTCTCACAAGAAGGTGACACACCTACTTGCATCATCAAGGACCTAAAAACCTTTGAAAAACTGAGCCAAGGTAGCTCAGAAGCTTTTGTTCTCCCTGCATCATAACACATGAACAAAGGGACATTCAACAAAAATGAAAAGGTATACTTTCCAAACTGATAAAAGGAAAACACTTTTTTTTCTGCACAATACATGATTAGAACACAGAATTGCCTCAGCATATTATTCAGACGTAGAACTTAGCAAGACTCAAACAGGGACTGGATGATTCATATTATTTTCTTAAAACAACAATATAGCAGAATTGCAATAGATAATAACAAAAAAAACTATTAAAAGACATATAAAACATGCTGCTGCAGGGCTTAAAACAATGTCTATTAGAAACTAGGCTTATTTCTCATATGCCTGTAGTATGTGGTACCCTTCATCTGCCTAGAAACACACATAGGAATAATATATGTTCTTGTGAAAAATCCGATACAGCACCTACCTCTCTCCTGCTTTCTCACCTATTGTATTCTAATTGCGTACTCCACTTTATACTCTGCTCTATACTGTCTTTTCACACAGTCTGATGAAGTGAACTTGGGTTCACGAAAGTTTCTGCTTTATATATCTTAATTAGTTAGTCTATAAAAGTACATATCTACCCTGCCTTCTCTCTCATACTAGCCACTGTCAGGGTCAGGGTGTTAAACACGATAGGCTGCAGTTCAGATCCATCACACCAGGTTCTATATTCTTAAAATGTATGTAGAAGAGATATTTTAATGAATAAAAGAGGACATCAAAACTGGGAGCACCAAAATGACTCAAGTTCTGTTGCCAGGGAAACCTACTTGCTAGGCAAAGGCAAAAATAAGCTTATCCTTAAAAAACAAGGCCAATCTACTGTACACTGATAATCTATACATTAACAACGTATTTTTAAACCAAGTGTGACAACATTTTGCATTGTGCTACGCATATTTCTGCAGTTCAGTGCTGCTGTAACACATACTACCTCCTTCAAAAAAAAAAAATCAAATACTACTTTCTCCTGTTTAGTTATTAATCATTGCAGAAAACATGGACTGTTTAGATCAGACCACAGGTCACTGGCTGCCTGGAGCACAGCAGGCAACTGCAGAAAAGGTATATTTTAAAAGCACTCTCTCCTGACCCAACTGTTAAAAGAATGAGGTTATGTACATTGCGATTACGTCCACTACAATACAGATTGCAGACACCCATTTTCTTAAGGAAAGCTTTACAGCTGTATCATGAAAGCAAAAGGCAAGGAAATAATGTCACAACATGAATCAATTAGGACTAGAAGCCCCATCATATAGAAAACTGCCAATCAGAAGGTAAGGCTTGTTCCTCTGTTCCCCAGAACTCAAAACAATGAGACAACCTGGAAAGTATTTGTATAGCAAAACAGTACATCTAAAATATAAAAGGTCAGGCTCGTGAGATATTAAATTTATGCATTCAAATGCTTAGCCAGGAATGTAAGTAGGGCAGGGCAGCCAGAGCAGCTGCCCCAGGTCCTGACCTGGTAGAGGAAGAGCTAAGGGGCACAGAAAAAAGCTGCTCCTGCTGCAGCCACACATAGCTGGAGGTCACCACTGCCTCCATATCTAGGGGCAGATATTACACATAAACTGGTTTAAGTGATCAGAAACTGGTTTACACTTGTACCTAAACAGATGTTCAGTGCACATAAACAAGTTTTAAAATGGCTGAAACCAGTTTGAGATAAACCTGGTTGAATGTAGTATCAGATTTAACTGATTTGAGTCAAACCAGTTTATGCAATGTCTGCCCCAGACCCCTTGTTGGTTTAAGCTAAATCAGAGTCCCCCAGCATCCCGGCATGCTCTTTGGGCTGGATGGGGCTCTCTGCTCTGCTGGCCCCTCCCGTCTGCTGCCTGGCTGAGATTTGCAACTCCAGAAGAGATTTGCAGACACAGCAGGGTCTGCTGGCTTCCCTGTGCCCTACCCTGCCCTTGCTGCTCAAGCAAGAAATCTCTTCTCCCTCCTTCCCATCTCCCACAGCAGGGACCCCATCCCCATGGATCCTTAGATGGGCAGCAGCATGTGGTATGCTAATGCCAAGTGGTGTCTATGTGTGTCTCTCTCTCCAGTTTGACTGAGACAGGCAGGAAGACAGTGCAGGGCTTTTGGAGCTAATCAACAGATCAGACAGTATTCTGTTTAAGAAGTTTGGATGGAGAGAGGCCATAGTTTGGATGGAAAGAGGCCACTGTTTTACTAATCAGGTGATAAAGACTCTTATCATCTCCCTGCTGGCTTGCTTGTCTGTTAGTTTGCTGCAGACAGTATGACAAAGCCTGGAGGGAGATTGAAAAGGTCCATATCAACAGATGCATGTACTGCACCAGTGCTAGCCCAGGGCTGGGGGCTGACAATGCTCCTGCCCCTTGAGCAGCCACTGGGGAAAAGCTCTGGACCATGCAGGCAGACCTCCCTAATGAGAGAGTTCTGCCAGGACCCAGCCAGACGCCCCTCAGCTCAGCTCTGTGCAAGCGAAATGAGGGTTGCTATAGCGCTCCCTGGCTTCTAGCCTGAACCACTGCAGGCATTTCCCTGAATTTCCTCAGTCCAGAGAGAATGTCTGTCCAGTTTCCAACCAGTTCAGCCTAGCCAGGTTAGACTACCCTGCAAAGATTGAATCAATTCATGCTCAGGCTTTTTGAATGTCTGTCCCTAGCCCATGTGTTGCAGCTGCCCCATTACTATGTATCTTTGCTTCACAAGGAAGGTGCCAGATGTTACCTATGTTTTCTGACATTAGCCCATGTAAAAGAATTCTATATATATATATAAAGGGCTTAGTCTGTCTGTCTGTGTGTCTGTCTGTCCATAATGCTTTTGGCCAACTGCATATGCACTGCTGAGAGGGCAGGCAGCAATTGGCTGCATGGAGCCCCAACTTTGTGCTGCTACTGGGCAAGTTTGTGGTGGCTGCAAATACACACCAGCTGCCTGAGCAATGGGGATTCCCCCCCGGCAACCTGTCTCCCTGCTTGAGGGCAAAGGGGGGTGATTACAGTGCCTACCTTGCTGTCCGGCCCCAAGGCCCCCCCCAAACAGGCAGCAGGGATGGGGAGGTGGAGGACAGGGAGGGAGGCAGGCAGATGTGGGCCAGGCAGATGGAGAGTGATGGAGAGGGGGGTGGCACGGGGCCAGATGCGAAGCAGCAGGGGCTGACACACAGTGGAACAGGGTCTGACACACAGTGACAGTGCAGGAACAGGAGTGGGGCATGACATGGAGTGGTGGCTGAGGGGAGTGAGTCCTGATATGGAGGGGTTGGGTGGCATGGGTCCAGATGTGGAGCAGCAGGAGGGGTGGAGTAGGGCCAGATGCGGGGAGGGAAGGGAGGGAGGGTTGGCACAGGACCAGACACGAAGTGATGTAGGGGGCAGGGCCTGATGTGGAGTGGGGGGGGGGAGTGTGGCCAGATGTGGAGTGGGGGGGGGGGGGGTTGCGAGGCTATGGGGTCAGATGCAGCGTTCCGTTCCCGCCCACCCCTACCCTCCGCCATTCTTGATGGGCAATTTGCTAATGACGAAAATAAATGTAAAGGAAATTTTTCTTTTTATTTACCATTACAAAATGGTTGCAAGTAGGGGAGGATCTAAGAGAAGCACCCCGCTTTGATACTTGGTCTACCTAAATTTTAAAACCAAACATCTTAGATGGGCTGTAGCAGTTCTTTTCAAACAGCACTAAGGCTATCAATTGACTTCATGGTTTATAATAATCTAGCTGGTTCCTGTTAATGATCCTCTCTGCTTTGGAATATTAAGATCATTAACCTCTTCAAACTAGGCAGACAAGGTTCTTTGGGTAGATGTGATCTCTTTTATTAGACCAACTAAATAGTTGGAAAAAATTTTCTTTGCAAGTTTTCAGACACAAACACCCTTCTTATAAGGGTGGGGTTTTTGTAAGAGGGTGTTTGTGCCTGAAAGCTTGCAAAGAGCAATTTTTCCAACTATTTAGTTGCTCCAATAAAAGATATCACATCTACCCAAAAAATCCTTGTCTCCCTATGTCCTTAAACCAACACAGCTACAACTAACAACTCTTCAAACTATCCTTTCTTCTGCAATTTTTCTGTCTGTTAGCCTGGTAATGTCTTTCTTCTTTTTCACAGCCCTAAAGACTATTTTTAGTTCATGATAAAAATCTTAACTCAGGGGTGGTAATATTAACTGAAGTGTAGAAATGAATGGGTGAGGTACTGGTGACACTGTCAAGATGCTTGAAAACTAGTTTTTGTTTTACAAATTTGAATAAGAGATGTACATTTAAAAGAGATGTACATTTAACTATAATGACTACAGGACTAATGCAACAATGCCTTTCGATTATTCTAATAACTTTTTGCCTAGTTTGTTGTGCTTTTTAAACTTAATAAATAATTTAGCAAATTAGTCAACATTCTAATAAAGTTATGTTTTTTCTTTGATCTTGAATTGAATAATGTAGTGCTAGTTCCAAAATTTATTAGAACAGCTTCTAATTTCTCTTTAACTGGAGAAAAATACATGTTGTGTTATATGGGATGATGTACCCGCACCATTGGCACCCTCCTTTTCAAAATCATAGATCCACCGATAGCTGGGAATGAATGAGAAACCACCAGATTTTTCTTATGATGTTTAGTATTTACCAAAGTTATAATACTAGGCCCTTTGGAGTTCCTGTAATCATCTGTAAGTTAATAAGTCTCCATTTATGAACATTCTTAAAATAGGTTGGTTGACTAAGCGGATGACAAGGATTCGACTGAAAGCCAAGGCAGCTTTAGGGTCTCTTTTAGAGAAAATTACTGACATAAAACATCTCACTGGCTCCTGCATGACCTCTGAAGTCTATTGTCCAGCATAGTTGCTGTTTGCAAGCCACAAATCTATTCATGTGCATCTACAGAAGATGTTTACTGCATGGTTGCCTAAGTAGCTCCATAGTAAAGTCTTGGTGTCTACATGTGAGACCCTATTAAGCCACAGTAAACTAATTAACTCTGCCATAGGTTAGTACTTGTAAATGAAGCCCAGGTACACCCAGGGGTGTGCCCTGTCCACCAGTGGAAGGAATGGGGTGGTCAGGCGAGAGTGCTGAGAGAGAGGCCTGCCACTGGGAGCAGTTCCCTCTCCTCTCTACAGAGCCAAGCCGAGACCAAGCACTTAACTAAATACACATTTATTACTACAATAAATAAATAAGAAACATTAAATATTTATAGTAATATTAGTATATGACACCATATACAATAACCTGCAATCAATATATTGTACCACTTTGAGGGACTGCAAAATATAAACCGGGTGATTCACAGTATATGCAATAATTAACCCCCCTGCACAGGATAAACATTAACACTTTAGAACAGGTAAGTCAAGGCATCAACGCAATAAACACATATGAGCATCAACTTAGATAACCCAGGTAGGTTGAGGTAGCAATACCATAGATGTACACAGGCAATAATACAGGTATGTTCTGATAATAGGCAATAAACACATATAGGTAATGAAGACAGATAAACCCACAGAAACTCCTTTAAGGAGTACCCATAACTATATTGACTTATACTGTATGAAAAAACAAAAATCACAACATAAGTGGGAGCATTCAGCACCTCACGGGGTGTTCCTTGGAACCTCT
Organism: Crocodylus siamensis; assembly: GCF_052110815.1. Classification (NCBI taxonomy): domain Eukaryota; kingdom Metazoa; phylum Chordata; order Crocodylia; family Crocodylidae; genus Crocodylus; species Crocodylus siamensis. Next base: position 121,586,044 of record NC_143395.1, read on the forward strand.
TCCCTTTAAGGCCCCAGGATGTGGACATGTCCCCTCCCAAAAAGGAAGGTAGAGGTGGCAGACCCTCCTAAGCCCATCTCCCCTGTGAGACTTGCTTCCCCATCAACTCACGCTCCCACTCTGAAGCAGCCATGGCTCATTCCCTGGTAGCCAGTCCCATGAAGGCCTCTGTCCGGGGGCACCTCCGGCTCCTCTATATGGCCTGGTGTCCCACACTGGGCATCCTGGATGCTCCTACAGGAGCTAAGCCCTTACTGGCTCTGGTTCTCTGGAATCACATGGAGGATCTCTTCCTTTCCTGGGCCCTGCTCTTTTAGTTTAATGAGGAGCCACGCTGTGGGGCTCAGGTTACTCAGCCTAGAGCCAGGGCTAACTTGAGCAGCTTCGAGCTGCTACAAGGGACAGCTCTCCATGCACCAACCTGCAGACGAGGTGGGACCTGAGCAGCCTCAAACTGCTCCCAAGGCTGGCTCTCCATGCACCAATCCATGCACTGCCTACCCAGCTACTTCCTGGGTTCACAGGCTCAAGCCAACTTGATTGGCTCCTAGAGCCTGAGCACCATGCACTGATCCATGCACCACTGAGGCTCAAGCAGGGTCCCGAGGACAGTCATCTCTGAAGCTCCTATCTCCTCACCATCCCTCACCACATCTCTCTCCTCCAGCATGCTAAATACACTCTCTTTTTATACAGTTCAAGGGCTCCACCCCTGAAGTTCTCTGGACCTGGTAGGGTGTAGTCTCAAACCAGGTCCAGACTGTTCCTTGCCCTCGCCCTTCAAAGAAAGGGCATGGCTTTGCTTACCCTGGCTTGCTTCTGATTGGTAGATGGGCTCCACCAATCACAACTGCACAATCTCAAGCCCAGGACTCATCCAGAGCTCAAAAGGTAAGTTTGTTACATAAACACAAGTACTACCCTATGGTGGCATTATTTAGTGTGCATGTGTAGATGCTGATGAGGCTGGTTGGGGCACAAGGGTGCTTTGGTGAGGGAGCTGCCTGACAGCTAGCCCCACACTGGAGCACCCTCATGCCTCAGCCAGCCCCTCTGCAGTATGCTGAGCTGGGTCAGGGCAGTCCCAGGTTGGTGAGCTAACACCCACCCCACCCTTTCCCCTACCTGCTTTGACCTGGCTTAACATGCTGCGGTCCCACGCACATGTGTAAATGCAATGTCTGGAGCAATTAATTTCATGTGTAGACGTACCCACAGACAGTAACTTTTTGTTGTATCAATAGCCAAAATTACTTGTTTTTATTTTCCAAAACCCCCTGAGGCATTCACCCACATTGTAGATCAATAGGTTAAAAACAAAATATTAATGGGTATCTCATTGGTTTGGGTTTGGAGGAGCACAGAGAAAAAGCAGAATTTCATGGAAGATACATAATTAAAATATTGCTTGGATTTGCACTGGTTACCTATGGGTTTCCAGAGACAGATAGGGAAGTTAGGTTTTTGTCTTTAAAGCTTTAGTGTACTGGAGACTTTCTACCTGAAAGTCCAAAGGCAACAATTTTAAAACTGCCTAGGCAATTAGGTTTCTAAGTCTCATTTTCAAAAGTGACTGGCATTAGGAGACCACATTGCATGGAGAGGCAAATAAAACTAATAAAACATCACTTTTGACATCGGTTTGAGTTTATAAACTAAATGTTGCTTCTAATAAAAAAAATCCAGAAAATATGCAGCAAGAGCAGTGATTCTCAACCAGGTTGCCCTGGTATCTTGAGATATTTTCCAGGATGCAATGGGGTGCCATGCAATGCTAGCACTGTTAGATGTTCAAACAGGATTAACCAAATAAACCCAGATATTTCAAATACAACTCTGTGAAATTTAGGGCTAAAAAGGGATTTTGATTTGAAGCTAAACTGAGTTCTGCTGGTCTCCAAATGTCCTATACTAGCTGTTCCTAATACTAGCCAAAAAAGCTGTCTAAGACAGATACGTGCCAATCCTTTTGATAAGTTCTATCTTGCTGAATATATACTAATCTTTTTTTCCATCAGTGAATTGGGTTTTGGGTGGGGTTGAGGGTAGGGTGGTGGGAGGGGAACTCAGAAAAGAAAATAAAGCTGAGCTCTCTGGGAAGAGATTAAGTAAAGTCCCGACAATATCCAGCTCACTCGCCCCCTTCCTTGCTAAAATTCAGAAGCCAGCTCAGCTCCCACTACTGTTGATTTCACATACAAGTTAAGGAGCACTGGAAGGGGAGACAACCAAGGGTGGTTTCTGCATTAAACAGATTGACAGGCTGTAGAAGCCAAAAAGTCAGAACAATAAAAATAGTACATATGTAAACAAAGCATATGGAAAAAAGCAAATGCATTGAATTAGGATCCCATTGCTCATGAGAATGGAAAGACATCCACAAACTATTAAAACATTCTACTTGATTTACTGTTGACACTCAAGACAGACAATGATTCACTGCAGTGCTAAATTCAAATATTATTTATTACTAGCCTCTGGCCTAGAATAGGTCTTGGAGCTATATCTCTGAGGTTCACATTCTCTCTGATATTTATAGCCACTAGGTCATGTTTAACTTTCAATTAGTGCAAGGAACAATTCTGTGTTAGTGAATAATACTTATCCTCCAAATGTCAGGTGGATTGTTGTACATTGTTTAGTGTTAGACAATGAGTTTAGAGTAATAAGTGAAGATTAATTTATCTAACTGCAACAGAAAGGGCAATAGGAAATCATGACACATACTAACATCATAAAGGCTAATGCAGTGTTAGTCAGGGGCCGTGTGTAGACAAAACAAGAGCTGTGTGTGCACGACACTTTAAAGCGGGCTAAATGCTTTTGCACTACTTTAATGGTGTTTTGCACTACTTTAATACATGCCTTAGCAGCGTATTGCACATTAATTCCAGCTGCTGTAGGAAATTCATCAGTGTAATGTGCCTTAAATGACTTGGGGCGCAGCAAAATAAAACTCCTTCGGGGAGTTTTGGTTTGCTGCCCCTATAGCCGTGGTGCGAAGCACCTGGCTCCTTGTAGCTCAGGGGCCCTGCAAGAAGCCCTGCAGGCAGCCTGGCAGCAGCCCGGGAAGGCAGGTTCCACCCAAGAAAAGAGGCAAACCTGATCTTCCACCCACCCCTCAGAGATTGCCTTCCTGCCTGAGCTGCGTGGGGGCCCAATGCTTCCCTCTGTGGCTGCAGTGCCCCCTGGGACTGCCCAACCTGGTTGCCTGTGGGTGGGGGCCTCCTAAGGGGGGCTGCTGCTGCCGCAGAAGGAAGCACCAGCCCCCACCCTCAGCCCAGGGACTGTTCCACTCACTGGCAGCTCACTCTTCCATCCCCGCCAGAGAGACAGGTAAGTCAGCAGGGTGTGTGCATGACAGGCCTAAATTGTTTTTTAAAACCCACCACTTCAATTTAGGGCCCCCATTTTGTCTACACATGCCAAAAGAGGCCAAGCAGAAATCCTTGAAAATGGAATCTCCCTTAATTCACAAAACAGTACAGACAATAATTGAGTAAAGCATCATGAATGAATCTATGTTCCACAGCTTGTTTAAAATGAACAGCTTCTATGAGCAAGGATAGTTCAGCTTTCACAACAAAATATAGCATTTGGATTTTTTGCTTAGAAATATCAGACTTTTGGTACCAACTTGCAACATTTTCCCTGGCAAGACTGGAATAAGACCATTTAATCACATGCAACTTCCCACCTTTTAGGTGTTTCCATTAATTTATTACTGACCTGGGGTGGATTTGAATCTTTACTATTTAAATTGCACTAGAATCCAAAACTTAATAATCACTTTCCAAATACAGAGGGAGACACAGTTCCTGGCTTAACAGGTCTCAACAGAGCAGCAAGGATATTGGAAAAAGTGATGCAAAATACAAATAAAGTGGTCTCATTTACAAATAACTGATGGACTTGTGTTAATCTGATTACTTTTTTAACATAGATACATGAAGTTCACCATATGAGGCTAGATATACTGTTCACTTAATGTGTAAATAGCAAACAGACAGGAATGAGGTGAGGGTTATTCTTGGTATCTCTACAGTTAGGAAGAGACACATGATCGTTTTAGGGAAAATAACATTTTCTGTATTCTGACAGTATTTCTTGTTCAATATTAGATTAAACCCACTCTGTTTTTTTGTGATGATGGTATTGGTGATTATGTTTTGGGGGTTTCCTTTTTACTTGTTTACAGCTGTCAAACGATATCATTCCATCTATTTCCCTTGTTTGTCTCCGTCATAAATACAGCTTTGCTTCTAGTGATTTGATGCCCCTCTCTCAACCCTGAACCCCATACTTATATGCTAATGAATAACTCACAACATAAGGACTAAGTACAGACAGTTAAAAAGACCAAAGCTGAACCCATTCGTCTTCGCAAGGTAGTCTAAGCTGCATAGATTGAACCAATAAGCAAGTGAACAGATATTTATTTTTGATTCCAGAAATGCAGCCATAGGCCTGCAGTGGCCCAGGTCAGAAGCCATGGGTACTAGAGCATGCCTCCCTGCTAGGGCAGACAGCTTGGGCCAAAGCTAGCCTGCCTACCCTGCAAGGTAGGCAGCTTGTGAAGGAGGTGCAAAACATCCTGGGATGCTGGAGAACTGTGAGTTAACTTGAATCTGAAGAGGATCTGGAACAGAAGGTCAATAAACCAATTTAACTTAAATGGGTTAAGTTAGATAGTGCATCCATCCAGGCTTGTCTTAAATTGGTTTTGGTCATTTTGAAAGTGATTTATGTCCACTGAACTTCTGTTATGTTACAGATTTGAACCAGTTTCTGATCACTTATACCAGTTTATATGCAATTTCTGTCTCTATCCACGATGTATAATTAGAGATAGTTTATATGACTTTCTCAAATGTTACAGATAAGATGGATTTAAATGAGGCTGAGATAGCATCTTTATGGACTAAAATAGTAAGGGTGCTTTATGCACATGAAGTAATGTGACAATCATCATCTCAGTGAACTTTCCAATAGAGAACGGGATGTAAAAAAAGTGTATCCAAGTTTCCAGAGGCAAATAAAGCAAATGCTTACAATTCTTATTTAATTTACTAATCAGAGATGCACAGTCTTAAGAGGCTAGAACAATATTCGTGCCCACTGTTTAGTGACTGGAAACAAACTAATTACTGTAATGCATACCGAATGAGGAAGCAGTGGCTGTGCTGTATATGGTGGAGGTGGTGTTTCTGTTATTTCTGGATCATCATGTTCACTCTCACTATAGCATTCTGGAGCATAAATATAAAATGAAAGAAAAGTTAGACACTCATTTATTACTTGAACCATCTTGGTAGGTGAAGATTCCTTCACCCAGTGCCAAAAACCTCATGAGTCAATGTCTGCTCCAGTTAGAACCAACCAACACATATGCTATGACAACTTGTTTTATTCTAACCAAATAGTTATGGTGAAAATCATCAGAGGGTACTCTTATAAGCAGCCTCATAAAGTTCCTTTTATTTTTGTGAATGTACCTTCCATGGCTTTGAAAAAATACTGCATTATATTTTGTTTTGCCATTCGGCAAGACCTATCAAAGCAAAAGGGAAGTTTGCTCACTGCCTTAATCTGACCAAATAGTGTCACTTCTGGAGACAGAGTGACATAGCTCCCTAAGAGATGAGCTGAGACACCTGAAAAAGTAAAATTTCCCACATGCTATTATAAAAACTTCAATTCAACAACTTGTCTCCATATTGTGGAGTAAATAATCTGTACTAGTAGAATACCCAGACTCTACATTTTTCCTCTAATGGGAAGAAGGCCCAAAGACCCTGTTGAGTCCCCTGTGGAGTAATAGCAATTTTAAAAAAATTAGGGGATGCTAAAAAAAAAAAAAAGCAGGGACAGAAGTATTTACTGTTGCTATTTAGATGATTTTTAAAAGTAGATTAAAATAAACAAAGCATTCACAAGTACTCATTTGTATAGACAGACACAATGAAATACACTAGGCAAAATAACAAATAAGTTTGTAAGCAGATAGTCCTACCATCACCACAAAATAATGCTGTTTTTTCACTGTACTAAAATCTTTCAGCAGCCACCAACCCTCCAGATGTAAACACTAGCTGACCAAGTGTATACACTAAAAGACTTTCCTGCATCAACCTCAGAAAAGAGCACACATACACATATATATTATCTGAGTTTAGGAGTTGCGTGGTTAGTTAGATGCAGTTAAAAGTTAAATGAAGACAACATCAGTGGGTAACTGTGTGACTAGAGTAACGAATGCCCCTGTGGTTTCAACTGGAACAAATATTCTTCACTTCCTTTCCTAAAAACTGTTGATTGCATAATATCAATGTGTTGTTAAAGAGAAGCAGCACCAGCCTGGAGGAAATAGTATCTATATATATTTTACTTAACTTTCAGTCAGTTGGTTAAGTCTATGTTCATAAAGCAGTTTGGGATGCTTTGATTTGGTGGTGCCATGCAAGTGTGAAACATTCTGTTAGCGTCACCTTTTAGTAACTATTAATTATCACAATTTTCAGCCTTATTAACAGTTGAATATTTTCTTTCTTCTTTCTTTCATATATATAGAGAAAACTGTGTGTCACTTTTTTGCATCTCATGATTGTATGATCTGAAAAAATATTGATAGGCAAAAAAAAATATGCAAAAGAAAAATCTCAAAAAGATGCTGATGAAGTGATGTTTAGGAGGATGTGCCACCTATTGTGATTTTACACAGTTCCCTGATGCTATTCCTGGTAAAACCATAGGATATTATAACTATTGTTTGGCTTGCTGTAAATAATTGCTAGCTGTGTATCATAAATATTATTTAGAATAAGGCACTAAAATGTGATGCAAGTAGAGGGATGTCACAATTCTAAGAAACTATTCACAAATAATTTAAATAACTCTTAATAAGAAAACCTTCTGCAAATCTTGTTGTATCTACACGAATGAAACCAGAGAAGCTCTGTTTCTGATACTGTAAATGGATTGGACTGTAGGACTAAATGCATAGGAAACAGAAAAAAAAAAGAGTGGAGATCCAAGAACTTCCTCATATGTAGATATGAATTTATGATCTGTGGTCCTCAGGGAAGATGTAAGGTGCTGGCAGTGGGGGTGTCCTGGGATTATGTCAGCACTATCTCAATCTGTGAGGCATGTCCCACAGAAAAGTGATAGTTGAGTAGAATGGGGGGCCTTCAGTACCGTATATCATGACTTCAGGGAATCAAATAATTGTGTATTGTTTTTGTTTCCCTGAATGGAGGTCCACTCTCAAAGTTTTTCAAAACGTTTTTTCAAAGTGGTTTTCAAAATGTAAGACAATGTTATGAATGCTCTAATGATGAAGCATTGGAAACTTTATCAACATCACAAGCAGGCAGAGCTGATTGTGTAGTTTTCATTAAGCACAGCTGACTTTTATTTTGAATAGCATTCTTATTTTCCTTATTCTTCTCTTACTGCAACTGTTACTACTATTACAATCAACACAATCAAGCATATATTAGCTCTTATTTGGTTTTCTAATATGAAGTGATGACCAGTCAAGCTATGTTCTATATTCATCATTATCTTTCATTCAAGCCATTCTGTTATTCATGGACAGGTCAAGCAGAATTGGACACTTCTCCAAGTAAAAGGACTAGATTTACCCTACTCTACAGTCTAACATTCAACACAGCAATCTTTCCACCACTTTTCCCAGACTGCTCTGCTCCATCAAGTGGCTGGAGGAGAGAAAAAAGCAGTAAGGAAAGAGATCAAAAAAGGCACATGCCTGCAGAAAGTTGGAGCAACTTGGGAGTGGCAGTGTTTTGTTAGGAGAAAGAAGGAAAAACATTCTCTAACTCAATCAAGGCAAAGGAAGCAGAGGGAGACAGTGATACATCAGGCTCCCTAGAGAATCATAATCAATCATTTTTATCAGCACACAGTAATTTGTATTATCACAGTACATTGAGCAAGGTCAGTAAAATTAATGCTAGCATTGTCTGACAAAATCCTGTCTGTAAGTTAATTGTATTTGTGGAAGTAGTAGAAGACCTATGTGAATGAAAGTATGAATTTGGTGCCCAAACACAAATTAGGTGAGTCACTTAAGCAATGATCTCCTTGGAGACAAGTACCTGTTACCTTATGTCTACAATGCACATTTGCTGTAGTAATAAATAAACAAATAGATGAATAAATAAGTAAAAGGAGACTCTTAGAACATATTAATTCCACAGTTATCAGTTTACTAATCATGGCATCCTAGTTGGTCTGAAAAATCAAATATTTCAGGACACAATTAGGTTATGGTGCTATTAGAAACCTGCAGCAGGCAATATGATACTAGATTATAGTTTAAAAAGAAAAGAGTTGACAAAAGTCTCACTGTATAAAGAAAACTCCATCTGTTCCTTGCCAAAATTGTAAATTTTTAAACATACCTTCTTCATTCTTTCCACTGGATGCCTGAGGAATCACAGCCAGTCCCAGTTTATTTAGCCACCTACAATATAAGCAGGAAGTAAATACATTTTTAGGGAGATTCATGTTTTACTCTCCAGTATCTCTTACCATATTCAGAAACATTACAGATATCGCCACAGTTTTTTTTCATGGGGCACTATGTAGGCAGAAGTGCCATCTTTCAGATAAACAAAGGTCCAATATGACCAAAATTCCAAACTGCGCTGGTTTCTTCTCTCAACGCCCATTCCCCCTGGAGTTTTGACACTTGTGAAAGGGTGCTTGAATACCTGTTACCCCCATTAATTTCAGAAGGCACTCAACACCTTATCAGCTCACAAATTCAACCCTTAAAAACTAAGAAACTTTAAGGCTACTTTAAAAATTTCCAAATTTCTAAGCTCCTTCTGGGTATATGAAGCATTAAATTTAGATACTGTAACATTTTTCCTTTACAATTTGGTAATCTTGCCCTCTGATTGAGACCATCCAAGCAGAATAGTACTGGGGCAGTAATTAATTGAAAGGCCTCCCTTTTCCCTTCTTCCCCTCCTCCCCACAAAAAAAAAAAAAAAAAAAAAATCTGGTGTTGTAGGGCTGCTGCTGACTGAAGATTGTATACAAATCCCCACCAGGAAACTACTGAGGGCACTTTGTGGCCAGAAGTGCCATCTAATTTCAGATAAGAGCTAAAACAAAGGTTATATGACCAAAATGAATCATTAATGACAATATGAATGTCCTTCTCAAAGGTTCATGGCTCTCTTTGCAAGAGCAGGGTTGTTAACCAGGATTTCCTGACCAAATTCCAAACGAGCACAAAACATACTACCTTCCTATATTACACATAACTTTTGATTTTAGTAAGCTCCACTTCCTGTGTCACTGTAGGCTGTTAGCAATTGCTACATTTCCGTCCCTAGGTGGCTGCATTTCCTTAGTGCATGAAGTGATTCCTGGTTATAGTCTGTATTTTTCTAATTAATAAATCATTGGGATTATCTGAGATCTAGGCTGCTGCTTACTCAAAAATGTATTTTCTAGCTCTTCAAACTAATCTACAAAACCAAGGAGATAGAGAGAAGAGGGAGGACCAAAAACTAACTTCATTAATTCTTAGAGGATAGTGGGCACATGAGATGTTTACTGCATGGTAAGCTAATTAGCTGTTCGGTAAACATCTTGGCATCTATACAAGTACTATCCTGCTGCAGAGTAAAAAACTCCACAACAGCACATGTGTAAATGCTGCCCCATCTGGCTGGGTCCTGCCGGCTACTCTAGTCCCACATAGAAACACCCTTGTGCTCTAGTCAGCCCCTCCACAGGACTGAGTGGGAGGGAGCAGCCCTGGGCTGGCAGGATGACCCCCAGGGCCCTCTGCCAACCAGGGCTGCTCCAACCCAGTTCAATGCGCTGTGCAAATGGCAATAAACTCTGGAGTTTATTGCTCCGGTGCATGTTCAAACAACGCACCTGGAAGCAATAAACTCCAGAGCAATAAACCCCGGAGCTTACTGCTTTGCTTTAATTGCATGTATAGACACACCCGGTATGTCTGATCTTGTTCCCACTAAGGTCAACATATATATGTGCAAAACATTTACACTTTATAAGAAGCTATTCCCAGAAAAGCAGTTCCAGTTATCTTTGACCTAACTTCATGAAGATTAACATAATGAAGGATAAGAATAAAAACTACAGGAATTTCAACAGAAGATTCTGGCTTAGAAACAAATGGAAATATAGAAATGTATCTATTGTGTACATGAATGTCACACTGGTCAATGTGTGCAACTATTTACTATCCAACACATACAAGTTTTTTGTCTGTTTTTTGTAGAGTTCATTTTCTAAAATAGGTACTAAATTAATGAAGGAAATGCTTCATGAATCAACCGTTGATGGTTTAATGGATGGATGCATGAAAGAGTTGTAAACAAAAGCCCTGATCCTCCGAACAATTATACAGATGAGTAACTTTATACACATGAATGCTTCCAATGACTTCATTGGGACCGCTCACACATATAAGTGCTATCAGGATTTGAGCCAAGAGGACAGATACTTCTCTGTATATTTTTAGGGAGACAAGGTTCTTTGGGTAAATGTGATACCTTTTATTAGACCACCTAATAGTTGAGAAAATTGTTCTTTGCAAGTTTTCAGGTACAAACACCCTTCCTTCAGGCACAGTTGTTGTTTTGTGTGCTCTCCTAGGTGGAATAGAAGCCAGTATGCAAAATGCAGGTCTATGAAAATGCAAATGCATAGCAGTGAGGATCAAACGCCCTGTAAGACAACAGGTGTGAGACAGGTAGTTGGCAGGTGGAGAAGGGAGAATCTGAAGGGGTGATAGAATGTAGCTGCTAAAATGCAGATAGGTTACCTGGGGTTATGGGATGGCAGGTACATTATAATGTACCATTAATCCAATGTCTCTATTTAGTCCATGATTATTTGTATCCAGTAGATTTATGAAGTAAAGTTCATTGACTCACCTATGAAAGGTGTTTTGTAAATTCCATTTGAGGATTGGAACTGAGAGTTTCAAGGGAGGGTGGTTATCTTGTGAGAAGTGTGTACCCACCAATAATTGGGTATTTTTGTCTTTGATAGATTTTCGGTGTGCGTTCATTTTGGTGTGCAGCTGTTGTTTGGTCTCTCCTACATATTTTCCATCTGGGCATTTAGTGCACTGGATGAGGTATATTACATTTCTGGAGGTGCAGCTATAAGATCCAGGAATGGTGATCTGTTGTGGGGTGTAGTTATTGTGGGGGTGATGGAGATGCGTTGGCAGGTTTCACATTTCTTGTCCCAGCTTGGTCTGGATCCACTCACTGTGCTTTGGGCCATAAGAAGTTTGCTTCTGGTGATGAGGCTGGTGAGGTTCAGTGCTTGTTTAAAGGCTCGGATGGGTGGTTCTGGAAAGAGCTCTTTAAGAATTGAGTCTCCTTCTAGTATGGGTTGCAACTGTTTGAGGATTTTCCATGTAGGTTCCAGGGAAGGATGGTATGTCATAACTAATGGTGTGCAATTCATGGGAATTTTCTTTTTGTACTGCAGCAGTTCTTCACATGATATCCAAGTGGCTCTTTCACAAGTGCAATCTATCTCTCTGGTGGAGTGTCCTTGTTGAGTGAAAGCCTTTTTGAGATTTGTACGGTGATGATTGCAGGTATTCTCAGTGCAAATTTGGTAGTATCAGAGGGTTTGGATGTGTACTACAGCTTTCTTGGTGTGTTTAGAGTAATTGCTGGTTGTCTGTAGATATGTTGGTCTGTGGGTTTCTTGTATATGGTGGTTTGTATTTTACCATTCTGGATACTGATCATAGTATTTTGGTGTGCATAGCTGTGCCAATGGTCTGGAAGAAGTGTTTCTTGTTAAAATAGAAGTTGTTGTGCGAAAGGATAAAGTGTATAAGTTCAGTAATAACTTTAGGTCCATACTCCTGAGTTGTAATCATGCTCTTGAAGATAAGTAAGGCAGGCCTGAATGCCATTCTGATGTGGGAGGTTAGTATATGAGCTGGTAACATCCATGATGGCTAGGAGGCTACTTCTGGGAAAGTGGTCTATGTTTTTAAGTTTTCATAGAAAGTTTGTCACATCTTGGACAAAACTCAGTCTTTAGTTCCAAGGTTGGATATTATAGGTCTGCCTGGGTTCCCTTGTTTGTGGATTTTGCAGAGCACGTAAAAAGTCCCTGGATTGGGTAGTGGCAGGAGCAAGTGTTATAGTTTCTCTAATAGTTCAGATGGAAATGATGTGATGCTGGTTTTGAGTTTTAAGGTATGTGTTTTTGAGCATCTATGTGATTATGTATGTATTTTATAGGTATAACATGTATATTATAGATTTCTAGGTGGGGGGAGAAATAAATATTAATACAACAATCAGAAATTAAATACTATAGTACATATATATATAGGTTGCTAATACTTATATTAGGCTTGATTTTTATGCCATAATGTAATGTAGTTAAGTAATCAAGGAAAACATCCCTAGGGATAATGGGATGAGACACCCTCACAGATTAGAATCTGCTAATCAAAGACTACACTACTGATCGTTAGACAATGAGATCCTTCAGCTGAGTTGTAAAAATGCCATTACTACATTGTATTCCCTCCAGTGCTCGCTCACTCACTCTCAAAAATCAAATCCTCTCTCTACTGAAAATCATTTTGCCTAATATTTTCTAACTCTGATTCCTCCTCAGTTTACATGCCTTGAGAGTTTCACATTCCTTTCTGGAGTCCTAAGAGCGATTAACCATCACTCCTTCTATTTCTTGGCATACAGTACTGCTCCCTGTTCTTCTAACAATGTGGGTAACATGTAATAATATAGACATTTAAAGCTTTGGGTCATGAGGGGGAGACTTACTGCATGGGAATGGGCTTCACCTGATGCTTCATTTATCCACTCCTATATTTAAAACTCTAAAAACTTTAAAGATTGTTACTATTTAAACCATTTAAATCTGATGAAAACTTTAGGCAAGACTGTTTATAGTTGCATCAGTTCAACTGAAGTGCATTCCTGAGCATTATGTCCCCCTCATTCTTTTAAGCTGGTATATCATTATGCCTGCCTACATCCTATATTAGTTCAATATGACTCACAGAAAGTGGTATATTTTAAAACCCGGTATAATTTTTTGTCTATCCACACTCTAAGTTGCAAAAGGTACCAAATAATTCTATAGCAATTTACATTTCCAAAAACACACAACTATTCAGCCTTTTCCCTCCTACTGTGAGGTCAAAATGCATTATTAGCCAATTTTTCCAGATAGGAAAAACAGAGGCAAAGAAGTTAGAATAATTTGCCAAGGATCACACCGAAGTTTAGAGTCAGAACCAGGATTTCAATCCTGACCTTCTAGCCACCACAGGCCATTGTACCCCCAGCGGTCAGCTGCTGAGTGGGGGGGGCAATGGGTTAGCGTGTGGCCGGATGCCAGGTGAGGTGTAGCGTGCAGCCGGACATCAAGCAGAGAGGTAGGGATGGTGTGTGGACAGGTGGGGACAGAGCGCCACCACCACCTCCCAGAAGCAGGGGGAGGGTGGGGCAGGAAAGCTCATCAGGCTGGAGTGAGGGCAGTGGCACCCCTCCATCAGGCTGGGGTGCGGCAGCAGCCACCACTATGTGCAAGCTTCCCCCCCCTGCAGAGAGTGCCACAGCCCTCGCCCTGTCCCAGCCCTACTTCTGGAAGGCGGCAGTACTCCATCTCTGCTCACCCTGCTTGTACCCCCTAAGGCCGGACTAGTTTCCCCAAGGGTACACATACCCCTGGTTGACAACCCCTGGTTTAAGCCTTCAGATCATGATACTTCTCAGAGAAGTGGTTTATTATTTCTGAAGAGTTTACATAGTTCTGTACAGATATATAAAAGCAGCATCCCTACCTTAAATTGCATAAAACTTAAATTGGTCATGGCATAGAGAATATGAATTATATGCAACTCAGACAGCATAAGATGCAAAGCTGAGTCAAGAGCGAGTGAAATATTTGTGTGAACTGTTTGTTGACCTTGTTTTATTTGCTGTTCATTAGGATCCATGGCTGTGTGTAGACAAAATGAGAGGCATGGGTGCACAACACTTGAAAGCGGGTTAAATGCTTTTGCACCACTTTAATGGTGTCAGTGTTTGTGTGCTTCAGCGGTGTATTGTGCATTAATTCCAGCCACTGTAGGAAATTTGGCGGTGTAAGGCACCTAAAATGACTTGGGGTGCAGCAAACTAAAACTCCTCCTCCTTCACTCTCTACGGCCACAGAGCAAAGCACTGGGCTGTGTGCAGCTCCACACCTCCGTAGGAAGCCCTGCAGGCAGCCTGGCAGCAGCCCAGGAAAGCAGCTCTGACCAAGAAAAGCAGTGAGCCTGATCTCTCCCCCCACTCGGAGCCTGCCTGCCTGACCTGTGCAGGGGCCCGGTGCTTCCTTCTGCGGCTGCAGTGCCCCCCAGGACCACCCAAGCTGGGTGCCTGCAGGCTGGTGCCACCTGCGGGGGGTGGGGGGAAGGCGGGAACTGCTGCCATGGAAGGAAGCACCAGCCCCACGGAGGGAAGCTCCACCCACCAGCAACTCCCCTTCCCTCTCCGCCAGAGAGGCAGGTAAGTCAGCAAGGTTTGTGCATGACACAGGGGTTTAATCAGCCCTAAATTAAAGCGGTGTGTTTTAAAACCCACCACTTCAATTTAGGGGGCCTCATTTCATCTACATATGCCCAGGAGTGAAGTTTTATTCCTACAAATGTTCTTAGACACCAAAATTGATTTAATACAAAAACATAATTAATTTTGTGCTAAAGTAAAGATCTTGGCACACTGAGAGCTCTTTACAGATTTTTAGCTCCCCACTAAACAATTCAAAATACTGAAAAACATTTCAGAAGTGAAACAGAACCACACCAAATTTGATGAGCACTCCAAGCCCTCTTAGAGATAGGAACAAAAATATTCTTTTATTTTGCCCCATAATTTAAGTAAATCTTAAAACTTTAAAACTCTTTGCCTGATATTTACCAAATTTCCTAGAAACTCTCTACCCTAATAGTAGATGCAATATGCAAAGTTTCAGAAAGGTTTATTTTTGTAAAAGTTGAGAGAGTCAAATGAAAAGTAGGCTTATAATGAGATCTTAATTCCAGCCTTAATTATAGAGCATAGACTGCTACCACTAGAGCACAGATGTTTATTTTGAATGTGTGTAGACATTAACCACAGCAACAGCCACACATGAAAAAACCCCCACCAAACTAAAAATATCCCAGAATTACAATTGCTACTTTAAAGCTAAAGAATCCTTATCTATGCAAAAAGAATGGTTTTAGATTGTTCTAAACAGAATTAGAGAGGTGGTCAAGTTGCTCTTACTTACATGTTCATTTCCATCACATTCTCCGCTGCAAAATAAAATGTCTTGATCTGTGGGTGGTTGATCTTAATAGCACTTAAGGAAGGGGAAAAAAGACATACATTTTATATTCATATGTATGTGTACACATATATACGAACATACACAAGAAAAAAAGAACTGACGCAGTTAAGACCATACGATTTGAGAGAATAACTTATCCCAAACATAGCACTTGTATACATTCTAGTATATTAATAAAGATCAAATAATCTACCAATTAACTTAGCTCCTTTCTCAGAATCCTGTGCCATTTTTAAATCAAGCTGTAAGGGTCACATCGTTCTAGTAAATGTAGAAAGAACACTGGGTCAAGAGAGCTAAAAGATAAACTTGCATACATTTCTAGCATATTAATATTTTGGCTAAGTACAGACAGTCAAATAGCACAAGGCTGAATCTATTCCACTTTTGCAGGTTAGTCTGAGATGTGTAGATTATACTGACAAGCAAGTGAACAGATATTCATTCTTGATTCTGGAAATGCAGCCAGCCATGCCAGCCATGGCCCAGGCCAGAAGCCAGAGGGTGCTAGAGCACATCTCCCTGCTCAGCTGGAGCAGACAGCTTGAACCAAAGCTAGTCTACCCACCCTGCAAGAAGGAAAGAGGGGGGAGTGTGCAGGAGAGGTGCAAAGCATCCCAGGATGATGGGGGACTGTGAGTTAACTTGAATCTGGAGGGGATCTGGGGCAGAAGTTCAATACACTGTTCCAACCTAAATCAGTTAAGTCTGATACTACTTCCATCCAGGTTTATCTTAAACCAGTTTGAGCCATTCTCAAAGTGGTTTATGTGCACTGAACTTCTGTTCTGTTACAGATTTGAACCAGTTTCCGATCATTTATACCAGGTTCATGTGTAATTTCTGTCCCTAGCTTCTGTATTTCAACCCATTTTGGTGCCAAAGCATTGAGAAATAATAATAAATTCCTGTGACAATAATGTAATATAGTGTAATGTAATATGCAATAATATCAGCTAACTTAGCTATGGTCCATGCTTGGAAATAATCACAAACAATTCCTTAAGGAGATGCACCAACTAGAGAGAAAAAATTCAAATGCTGAATCCTCACATACTAAACATCCATCTCAATTCCATGCCATCTCTTTGTCAGAATAGTCAACCCATTTAAAAAAATTAAATGAGAGACTAAACGTTCATAGATCTGAAACCTGCCATATAAGGAACTGAAAATTGGTGTTGTTAGATGGCAGTTGGTGGCTTATGTGAAATGAATTGAACTCTGTCCAAACAGCATACCTAGACAGTGACAGAAAGCATGCATCATCAAACTCAGTGGGTGCATATACATGTGATGCTATGCTGCTGTAGCAATGCATTACAGTGACATACCATCAGTGGGCACAAAACTTGATGCCACAGCTATGTCGCCATAGCAATGCATTCCCTTGGTATAGTGTGCTGCTATGGCAACATAGCAGCTAAAAATTACTGTGCTGCTGGCACAGCGCAGTACGGGCTGTTACTGCATCATTATTTAGTACTTCCCAAAGGAAGTACTAAATGACAGTGCAGTAACAATGGCATCGTAGGGGCACATGTAGACATGCCCATTAAGTGACAAATTGAAAAAGAAACTTTCATTGATATAGACTGAAGTCACCAATTAAAACACTGGCAGGATGGCATTAAAAAAATAACACTTCAGTCATCATTTCTCCATCAGTTTTTGATTAAGTAGAGGATACCAGGCATTCTCTTCTCACAGTGCATCTACATGTGCAATTAATGTGCTTGAATAAACTCTGGAGCTCAGCGCCGGGCTCTTCCCAAGGGGATCGCCCAAGCTGGAGCCTGTTTGTGCTGTGGGCCCCAGTTGTGCTGCATGCGCAACAAAAGACACCACTGCTGAGCACAACTGCTGTCCCACTGCTGCTTTATTGCTCTGAGCTGCTGGTAGGGCGGCCTATGTCAGCCATGTGGCACCAGGAACAGAGGCGGGACTGGAGCAGGGCAGCTGCCGGGGAGTGGCACCGCATGACCCAAGCTGCCACTCCGGGGCAGCTGCCCCACTCCAGACCCACCTCCATCCCTGGCACCACATGGCTAACACAGGCTGCCCCCAGCTCAGGACCAGCAGCTAAGAGCAGTTAAGTAGCTGTGGGACAGCTGCGGTACTCAGCAGTGTCCCACAGCTTTTCTCCAGCGTGCAGCGCAATTGGGGCCCACAGCACAAACAGGCCTCAGGTTGCAGTGCAGCTCAGGTGAACACCCCAGGAAGAGCCTGACCAGCGTGCAAATCCACAGCCATGCCTCCCCCTTGCCCTCTCAGGCTGCATGATCCCCCCTTCCCACACCCTGCTCATGCAGAGCCTGCCCCTGCTCCAGCCACACTTCCTCTCTCACTGCTGCTGCTGCTGCCCACACGGCCCAGTGTCTGGAGGGGGCATGTGCCCCCTGATCTGTGTGTGGCAGATGCGGCTCCAGCTGTGGGCTGGACTTCGTGCCCGAAGCTCCACTGCACCAGGAGCAGCTCAACACTACATGCCTCCTGCCCCTAGGCTGAGCCTCATCCCCTGCCCACCTGGCAGTGGGATGCACGTGGCATCAGGTCACTCCTGGACTAGCTGCAGTGGGGCTCTGGGCATAAAGCCCAGCCTGCAGCAGCAGCAGCTGTCTCTCCCCATGCATAGATCAGGGGACTTGTGCTCCCCAGGGCTTCTACTGGGGTGCATGAAGTGACAGGAACCCTGCCCCCCCCACGTACTTGGATGAGTTGCCTGGGCTCTGACCTTCACCTGACCCACCCAGCTGGGACCCCACTCACCCAGTGGCAGGGGACTGACCCACGGGACACCTGGTTCACCCAGCCAGGCCTGGCAACAGGGGGTGTGGGTCAGCCCAGCCATGTACGTCCTGCCACTCCCAATCGCGGAGCCTCAAACAGTCGATTTCAGTGTAGGTGGACTAGCCTCCCTGACTAAGATTGACTGCCAGGGGCTCCCCGATTGACTGGTAGATCGCGATCCACTGGTTGGTGACCACTGATGTAAATCTTTCTGCATTTTGAAAACAATATTATAACAGGTGCTCAATATGGAATAATGGAAGCTAGAAAAACTCTGAGAAAACAAAATGTAATTCTAGACTCATAGACTTTCCATATTCCTTAAAACTTCAAATCTAATATTTGTCTGCAAGTCTACCCCAAGGTACTATCCATTGTTGTGGTAGACCTTAGGGAGGAAGATATTTTTTTAAAGGCCATAATAAAGGCCACATGAGACCTTCTCATTAATGTAATTGAATTGTGTTCAGAAACACCTGAAAGACATTGCTACATATGGAGTAATGAAAAAATATACTAGGCAGTTATATGTTGAAATTAAACAAGACTTCAAGTCCTGCACAAATGGATGTTTCCCTGTGACCTTCAAGTGTAATTTAAAATAGAGCTCATTGCAAAAATCTTGTCTAAAGAATAGCCTTCCTAACTATACAGGTGGAAAACAGTATTGTTCATATCATTATTGACTATCCCATTAAGAACATAAGCTGTTTTTTAGATAACTGCAACAAGAAAGCCCTTGAAATACTAAAGCGTTCTGCTAAAATATACTAAACTTACATATGATACTGCACTACTGACTGGATTGTTTCTGAAATGGTTTTCTACATCCCTCTCTCGTTCTCAGCCTCCTTCCCTGAATATTTTATTACTTATAAAATGGACCTGCTCCAAAAGGAAAAGAGACCCCGGCCCAGTGTACCCTACAGCTTTATGGTTAGGCTCTGGTGAGATTCAAGTCCCTGTCCTGAATCAGGCAGAGTAGGAACTTGAGCTTCTCTCTCAAATCTCAGGTGACTGCCTTAAACACTGAACTACTGGCAATTCTGAAGTGGGTGTCTTTTCTCTTCCCTCATCATACCTGAGAAAGTTTCAACAGGTGTTGAGCTGGCCCCAATGCAAATAGTAAAATATTGGAAGTTTCTACCTGGCTCTAATTATAAATCAATATAAATTTTACCACTGTAAAGTGCACTAAATTCACAATAACAAAACTTTGCACACTAACAAAATTACGCAAATTCCATGATAAACTTATTATTGGAGGCCTAGGTAAGCCTGATCAGGTTGAAGATGAGACTCAGAAGTCCATTCATGACATGCTTAACTACAGCTGGGGATTTTTGTGAATTATGAATATGCCAAAATACGCAGTTTTAAGGACAAACTAGGACGGAGAAAGGGTTTAAAGTCAAACAAAGCAATTGATAGATTTAGGTTAAATCTAATTAATAGTTTTTGGCTAAAAAATACGAGAGGAAAATTCATTAATGCTGAAATAAAATGTTTTATGCTAAAAAGGTCAAAACATTACCATTTATTATTTTAACGCTTTATTTATTATTTTGTCTCACATTTAAGTTAACTTTATGTTATCTAAAATGTAAAAATTGATAACAAAAAGGTTTTTTCATTTTAGCTCAAACCAAAATGAAAAAAAAATTGGGAGGGAGAAGGGGTTCATTTTATTGAAGAAAAAAAAAGATTGGTTTCACCATTAACCTGAATTAGTAATATTTTGACTTTTTAGTTCAGCCACAAAGATTGAAAAATACATTATTGGCACATGTCTGTTCATGGCTTCCATCAAACTATCACCACCAAATCCAAATATAGCTTCTACTTTATATAATCTTATTTTTCATACTTGTAGGTGAACAATACACTTACTGCTTTTTTTTGCATTCAGTTGCTCGGTCCACACTGAAATCTGGCAGATTGATGAATCCTTCCGCTTTCTCTGCCTGCAAGAGAATAAGTCACATGCATTAACTCATGATCAAGTGCGGGACAGGGCTGCCTACCCAAGAATATGCATGCAAGTATACACTCCTAACAGCTTTTAATACTGTGCAAATTATTTGCTTCATGTCTGTGCAGGAAAATGAAAAACTTTCCTATAGGAACTACCTGTAATGCCAATTTTAGTGAAATGATACAAACTCTGCTATGAGTGACTGGCTATGGGTGAGAAGTAGACATAGATGTACACTCCCAATCATCAGAGCTGAAGAGGATATACAGCTAAAAAGATTACTCCTCCCTTCAGCATCTCTGAACTGGCCTTTATTCAGGATTTGTGACAAAAAAACTACAATATAGTCCAGTGTCAGCAATGGAAACAAATTTAAGAGTAATATTTAGACCCATATCTGAAAAGGATTAAAACTAAAGCTGAGCTGGGGAAATGCACGTGCCTTTGTAATGATCTCTCACAGATACTGCCACATATAACAGTTATCTGAGCCTCATGTAGGCAGTGTGGGAAATGAAACTCAACCTTCAGCTCAAAAAAAGAGAAGCCACTTATCTAAGCTGAAAGAAAAATGTCAATATATATCAGTAGGAGTAAGAGCTATATCCTCTTTTCAGGCATGGCCTTTAGAGACAAGGTCCGGGGAGTACACACTTTTTCTGATTTGACATTCACTAAACAGATGTGGTGCAAAAACATATAGAACCCTTCTTAAAATAAAATATCTCATTTTCTAGATCTATCTTTATTTACCTATCTAATGTTAGAGCAGCAAATAATTCTAGGAACAATATGAAAGTCCAAAAGCCTGATCTCCCGGTGAAATTAGGTAAGCAAGCATTTAAGGCTTCATTTTCAAATTTGCTCATCCTTGGCCAATTACTGGTAACTGTAATGGAAACAGAATCGGACCAATTGCAAACATTTTTTAAAGTACCACCTTACCTGAATTGCATACACAAATTAAAGCCCAGAAGCTTACTTTAATAAGTATGGCACTAAGAATAAAAAGGTCAAATCAGTATTCAAACCCTGACTCTTTCTGATGACTTTATGGCTAAGTACAGGCAGTCAAAAAGCCTGAGGCTGAATTAATTCAATCTTTGCAGGTTAGTCTAAGCTGCATAGATTGAACTCATAAGCAAGTGAACGGACATTCACTTTTGATTCCAGAAATGCAGTCATATGCCTGTAGTGGCCGAGGCCAGAAGTCAGGGGGTACTAGACCATGCCTCCCTGCTTGGCTGCAGCAGACCACTTGGGCCAACGCTAACCTGTCCACTGTTAAAGGGAGGGGGAGGTTAAGAGAGCAGTACGAAGCATCCTGGGATGCTGGGAGACTGTGATTTGAATTGAATCTGGAAGGGGTCTGGGGCAAAATTCAATAAACCAGTTTAATCTAAACCAGCTAAGTCTGATACTACATCCATCCAGGTTTATCTTAAACCGGTTTTAGCCATTTTCAAAGTGGTTTATATGCACTGAACTTCTGTTGTGTTACAGATTTGAACCAGTTTCTGATCACTTATACCAGTTTATGTACAACTTCTGTCCCCAGCTCAGAACTGTCCCCCACCATCTCATTGGGTAGCAATATTAATCAAACCAGCAATGGTCCAGACAGCTCAGAGCATAGGGGGAGAAGCACATGCCTGAAAATGCTTCCTCTGCCTCCCACTAGCCAGGGGGGGTGTGGGAGAGGGAGGTAGGGGGGCAATGTTGGCTCTATTCCATTCCCATTAATTTCAATTTCCACATTTCATGGGGCTTCTGGTCCTCTCTGGCTACCCCCAAAGACCTCGTGTCTCTCCATTTATTGTGTTGAAGACATGCTTTTTCCGGTACTGCAGGCCTAATCAATCACTTTTGGGGGTGATCAGAAAGTAATTTTTTCATGTTTGGCCAAGTAGCAGAGGCCAGAAGGGGGTTTCTGCCTTCCTTGAGGCATCATGGCATTAGAATAAGGTTCAAAGGAGTAGGGCTTGGAAATGTAATAGTAGAAATACATAGGACACTTACTTGATTGCAGCTCCCAGGCATTACAATCGTAAGAGTAAAATATTATTAATAAAATTTTGTTGCACCTTGCTTATTGTTGTGGACTGGGGTGTTACAGGCTAACGGGGTTAGTTCCCACAAATAAAAGACACTAGGCAAATTAGTGCACAAAAGATATTGTTGGACCTCAGGCCTGTTAGCTTATACAGTGTTCATGGAACAGCACCCTCTTCTAATACCTTCTGTGCAGCAGAGACTATTAACCAGTGAGCAGTGGACTAGGCTGTAGGGAGCCCATATAAATGTCTGTGTAGTAGGAGGAAACCCGGAACCTTACACTGGATCCATTTCAATGCTGGTATATTAGCAAACGTGTCATGTGGGGTAAATCTATATCACTCAATTACAGTTCCAGAAAGCTCTGGGCTGAGACACACTATGCTCACTCTATGCACATACTACATCCTCAACTGGAAATAGCGCTGACATTTTAGTGGAGTACTTTATGTGCTCACCCAGTAAGCTCTGCTTATTGAACAGCTTATTAGTACACATGCAGTGCCACAGTAAGGCAATTATCTAACTTGGGTTCCGGAGATACCTTGTAAAGCATAATCGAGATATATCTTAGCAAGGAACTGCCTGTCACTACAACTATAGGCATACCCGTAGTATCTTTCCCTAGTTCTGAGCAGCTGGAATACCATATTTTATCTGTCTCTTTTTCTCCGGCAAGGCCTTATAAATTATAGCGGATATAAACACTTCTCTTCTATGAAAGACAGTAAAGCAGACAAATAAATGTATCTATACATTCAGAGAAAACAGTGTGTTCATGCTATCCTGGTAATATCCTGAATTGTTTTATTTCCAATTTTTCACCCCCTCAGTCCTAATCAAATTATACTTCTGAAAACATACAGTATGTCAAAACAGCTAAACTATAGAAAGATATTTCAAAAACAGAAAATAAATCAGATATAGGAGAGGGTGAAGAAAGTTGGCAGCATCTTAAGTCACAGTGAACATGGACAAAACATGACTATAAGTGGTAGAGACTCAAAAAGAGCCTTACATTTTTATGCTTTCCAAGATTTAAACTTGAGTTGTTGAAGACGCTGAGAAAAAGATTAGTAGAGGGTAGGGGCTTAGCATCTCTGACAATCAGTTACATTCTAATTATCACTACTGAACTTTGATAACACATGTTCAGTGGGCATATGTGTAGTCTGCACAAGACATCTCTAAATAAATATGCATTTCAGTCAGACCAAATTGAGAGCTCTGCTAACAAAACAAACAAAAAACCTTCTCTCTTATTTTATTATGATTTTAAGGGATTTTTTTTTTTCCAATCATTCAGAGTGACGGAGGAAAGTTTCATTTTGCTGTTGTTGCTGTTCTATTTTTTGTTTGTTTGTTTTAAATGAGGAACATCGGTCTGCTACTGCTGTTTTTTTCCTCTGTATTATATTTTTAAATTGTTTATTCAGAATGCCCATGGCCCAGGTTTGGCTTTTCTGTCATTTTTTTTAATGTTGTAACTAATTAATTAAGAGAAAAATATCAAACATAAAAATGAAAACCAACAAGTTCTATTAAAAATCGAATATATCAGTTGGATAAACCTCACCCTGAACTAATGCCTTCAACCCAGAAACTAGGGTGAAAAAAAGGGAAGAAATATAGGAAAGTCAGTGAAAGAAAAGGGTGTCCAGTCACTTGCTGGCTATTGAAAAATTAGAAAGAAAGAGCACAGGTTTATCGTCTGAAAATCTTTGTCACCTACAGTGCTAAATACAATAAACACCCTGAATTTACCTTTGTATTCCTCGTACCAGCCTCTAACAACAAATGACAAAAACTCTATACAAAAGCTGCATGTGGTATCAAAGCAGCACAGAACAAACTGTTGTTCTTGGGTATTACCACTGGCTTATCAAAGTGAACCTAGAGGCCTTGGTTTCTTTATTCCATCCACCCACAATTGACATACACAACATTTTTTTAAAATAGAGATGAAGAGGGTTTTAAGAAAGAACAGCTCAAATCCCCACTTCATTTACCAAACACACCCACACCTCAATAAACCAAAAGTTTAAAAGTAGAAAAGACAAAACTCTGCAACCCCACAAAGTGTTGGGTAGCACCTAGCATTTATCTGTATTTACATTGTTTATCCAATATAAATTAATCAATAAATGTATAGCACCTTAGTATGTACATTCTTATAGATTTGAGGGGTCAGTGAGAGCTTTCCTCTTGGTAAATTTGTTGTAATAACATCTGCCCATGGCCCCTAAAATGTCAGCAGGAGGTAATAACTTTTCTGTCACTAGTCACATAACCCAGTTACAACTCTAAGGTGAAAGGTTTCTCCTTTAAAAGATTATTGCACAGCATCCACTGGGGCTAGGAGTACAGTTTAAATACAATTAGCCAGAACAAGAGTTAAGGATAAATACTGAGAGTATATCACCACCTGCACTCTCTTTTATTTTATTCATCAAAAGACACCCCATATGTCCGTAAGTGAGGGCACCTGAATTAGGGGCAGAAATGACACATAAACTGGTATAAGTGATCAGAAAGCAATTCAAATCTGTAACACAACAGAAGTTCAGTGCACATAAGCCACTTTGAAAATGGCCAACACCAGTTCAATATAAACTTGGATGCAGACTTAACTGATTTAGGTTAAAGTAGTTTATTGAACTGATTGCCTCCAGATTCAAGTTAATGCACAGTGCCCCATCATCCGAGAATGCTTTGTACCTCCCCCGCAAGTCCCCCCTCCTCCCCTCCCCTCCAAACAGGATGGGCAGACTAGCCTCGACCCAAGCTGTCTGCTCCAGCCAAGCAGGGAGGCATGCTGTAGTGCTCCCCTGGCCTCTGGCCTGGGTCACTGCAGGCCTGTGTCTGTATTTCCAGAATCAAAAGCAAATGTCTGTTCACTTGCTTATGAGTTCAATTTACACAGTTCAAACTAACTGGCAAAGACTGAATCAATTCAGCCTTGGGCTTCTTGACTGTCTGTACTTATCCCTGATCTCCATAAGTTAGTCCAACAATTCTCCCAACTACACAGTTGGTCCAATAAAAGACCTCACAAAAAGCTTTGCCTCTTGACATTTCATGTCTACGCTCGACTGCAATAATACTCCAACACTCCATGGTACCCCATGACACAATCACTGATATACCTTTTAAAGCTATAGAAGAGAACCTGATTTTTGTCTCTACCCTGGAAACAAGATTTGTTATCCTTGAGACAAGCCTTTTATTGGTTGATTAGTTCCTCTACTTTCCGGTGTACCATATATGATAGACTTGGGATGAGAGGAGAGTCTAGCATCAACATTAGTTCTGCTGACCTTTTCTTTCCCCTATCACAAGCAGAAGTAATAATCTGCTCAACAGGTTTCAGTATGAGTCCTCCAGACTATACCAAAAACTGCTAGGGGGAGGCAGAACCAGGCCGTGTCCCTTTTACAACTTCATTTTTGAGACATCGGGTAAATAGAACATCAATGATAAGAAGAAACCAAGGAATAGATGTGTGACTCACAACTGAGTCTGAAGCTCAGTCTGGATAAACTCCAAAATGCCTGGATGCTATCAGAATAATTTATTAAGTTTTCTCTACCTTATTCACAAACCAGATGTCTTTTCCACCCAACCAGGTCCTTCTCAGTTCCCCAGGTTAGTCTGAGGGTATACCTGAACAGTAGTCAAGCTAGCTAAAGTACCAACAGCCATGAAGATGAGATAGCACAGGTTGTAAAATCTTACTAAGACCATGGCTTTTTCTTTATTATTCATTCCATCCAGGAAGAGCACACACCAATTGCAGATACTTCTTCAGCCTGATAAAGTGTATTTATACCCAAAAGTTTGCTAAGAAGAATTTTTTCAACTATTTGAGTTGGTCTAATAAAATAAAATATCACATCTCTCCAAAGAACCTTGTCTGCCTATGTTCTTAGACCAACATGGCTACAACGGCTACCCCTGTACTAAACCCAGGGATACATATTCAGGTTGCTCGCTCACACAGTTGTGTAGGTTGCCACATCTTAACTGCAACTGAGATCACACTTCTGACAATACACTTCCTATTAAAATTGCTACACTGTTGTCCTCAAATCTCACTCCAAGTATCCCTGATTGCACTTCCTTCTCTTTTCCTTCTTCTGTATAAGACCCAAGACACCTAAAACATAAGGACAATAGCCAAACCAACAGGAATTTCAGGAGCCTTAGAAGTTCCAAGATAGATCAAAACTGAAAGCTAAAGGTCCACCGCAGGTTGTAAAGAATATGCACCCGGACCTTGGAAAATGTGGATTCAATTACAAATTCCACCCGCGGCTTATTATTCCTCAGCTCTTCTAAAAAATGGCAGTGTCCAGTATCTTGCTGTTGCTATGCTACAGTTACCAGTGTCTGGTCAACGCTTGTTTCTACAAAAAGATTTACAAAACAAACACTCTTGCTTCTTACAGTAAAGAACCTGGACATGAAGAATGGGAGATAGTCCATGTAACTAAACTAAATTCAGTCATTTGAGCTCTACTCCGGACTCCCCTCACCACTCATAATTGATATGTCAGTGCCCAAGAGGACCTGCCATAAGATAACTTGAGCTGAGTGTTTAGAAGCTGCAGTCGGGAGCCCTTCTGCTGCATACACATTGCCTACCAAAGAATCGCCGTCCTACTCTGTTGAAATTGTACAATATTTTACTTACTGACAGTGGAAGAAGCAATATACTCTCTCCCCTTTAGAGTGAACATATTGGATCTAATTTTAACCTCAGTTGCATGAGTGGAAGGCAGAAATTCTTCTCTGCAGAAAAAAGAATTTCACCAGCTTAAAAACTGGTCTAATGCAGAAGTGCAACCATAACACCTTTTAGTAAAATCAGGAAAAATTGGAACAATCCTATGAGGTGGCCCAGAGCATGACCCCTTTATTCTGCTTCACACATGTACAATGACAAGCAGGAGTGATTAACTGTCAGAGAAGGGGGCAATATGCACTTCTCAAAATAAACCAGGGAAGGAAAAAAGTCACTCACTTATAAAATGCGATAGGCCACATGCATCTCAAGTGTAACTGAGTGACCTGCACCAGGGCTGGTTTTGACCTAATGAATGTGACATCTCCTATCTCTTCATAGTTACTATGATGCTGCCGCATACTACATTTATTCAGTGGCTGTATTTTAAGTTCTCCAACGTCACATAAATTCCATTCAGCCTGTTCCATAAAATAATTTATAAAAGTGAATAAAAGCTAGGAACAAATAGATTATTTTACAGAAGTAAAAATAACTGATTAGTGGTCCTCAAGACTCCTGGTATAAAGCCATGGGTTATTTTAACAAACTGAGGGATGCTAGAGTGGGAGGAGATATTTAAATTTCAAACTGGCAATATGTATTTTGATTGGTTAATATTAGTTGGGATTCTGTTGCTGGCCCTTCCTGGATTTTATTTAACTGGGAGTCACTTTAGTGTGGATTGAAAGGAGAAAGAAACATGTTTTTTCCCTTGTGGTTGCTGCCCCATGGTGCAATATGACCCATTCTTAAGAGAGGGGCCTGATCAGACCAAGTCAAAGTGGGAAACTGAGAACAGCTCCAGCTGTAATATAAAACTTGTGTTCCTAATGCCATCCCCACTTGTATGTATGGTTTTCTTTCCTGCCTTATTTCCCTCTCTCTCTGATGTAACCTGTTTAAAATCTGGCTTACCCTCCACTGTCAAAACATAGTTTACAATACTGCTATGACCTTGTGCCCAGAGTAGCAGCTAAAAGCATAACTGTAAACTGCAGTTCAGATTTCCTAAATCATGGTGGTTGAAAAGAGTGTGTACTGGGCCTGCATTTCTCCAGCATCAAGGCAAGCAAGAGTCAGCAGAGACAAAAGCCACTTTTTCTATCTTTGTCACCTCTTCCTTTCTGTGTGTGCTTGCTTTGTTTTGTCTAAAAAGGAAGCAGGAACAGACTCTGTCAACACCACAAACAGCAGTTCCAGATTGCCTCAGAAAATATCTTTCTTTTTCCCCAAAAAGGACAGCTAACACAATCTTTAAATACCTTGGAAAAAACTGTCAAACACAGCTTTCTTCCTACTTTATAGCCGAATGGGGAAAAGAATACAGGATCCTGTTCAAATAAAAAAGTCTTATTTAAATATTTTGTATTTTTTCTGCAGTTCGGGGTGAAAAAGACTCTAATGTTGATTGTAACATTAAATATCATTACAAATTACTCAACGCAAAACCCCAGATCACTCTCTACTGTTTAGATGTTGTAACAGTGAACGAGGGTTTCATTAGCATTTTCTCCTCGCCATCCTCTTTTCAAACAATGGCTAGTTGAGCACTTAGAAAATCCTATATATGTTGACAATTAAGCATTTAGGATGTTAGTTCTTGTCCATGAAGATGTTAATAGTCACCTAATCCTCTTAACTTCCCAAATTTTGGACTTCCTTAAAGCAGGTATCCATAGCAAACTAAGGTAGGAGCTTTGGGGCCAGATCTCTGGACACTTATGTACAAAAAGAGTAGTACGTGCAAAATCCTAGCTCTACCTAGTGAAGCAAAATCACAAACAATGTGATATAATTTCAGTTGCTCTCCAGTATCTACAGTGCCCTCACACACAAGCCATAGATTTTCATTAAAAATCTAGGTAAAGCATCCACAAAACATCTTAGCTCAAAAGCACCAGGGCTGGGTAAATCTGTTGCGCTACAGGTCACCTGACGGTACATTTCAGCGAGACTCTTGTGTGGGATTCCATCTTTGCTTTCTGACAAGTATTTTTGTTGCTCATTATTTCAGTTGATCGCAGGAATCCAAGGGCTGCTTGGTGTCTCTGGCACAACTTGCTTTCACAGTCCCATTGTCATGGAAGCAGGGCTGCTGGCAAGGACTGATATGCACCAAGATATACTGGCTTGTTTGAGGGAAAACTCATCTGATCTGAAAGCTGGCTGTTGCTCTTGGAAGGGCACTGCACTCCTGCTGGTCTGTCTCTCTATCACTGTCACATCAGCAAATGGACTACAAATTCATGAGACACACAAGACAGCCTAATTACAGAGCACTGAATGCAGCAACAGCAAGACAAGAGCTAACATAATCATGAGCTGGCAAAGCAATGACACCTGCTTCCCTCTCAAATCATTACAAGAGCTAAAGACAGGTCAGATGCAGTTCATGCTGGAGGTGGGGGAAAACTGACAGTCCTCCTATGAAAATTAAGCTAATAATTCAGCTGGTGAGAACAGAAGGAAAGGAGAGTACACCCCCACCCCCAACCCATTTGAATCAACATTAAAGTAAGCCCTTATGGTAAGCATCTGGCAAATACCTTCCACTATTTAAACAACAAGGAAACCTGAAAAGAGCACATCTTAAAGGAACAGATTATGCAACAAGTCTGTGTTTCCCGAGTGCTTCTAGAACTAAATAATGAAGCAGAAAGAGGACAGAGCCTGTCCATTTTACAAGAAATCTCATGGCTGATAATTAATTCCAATGATTTATATATCTCCATTTATATTTCAGTTTGGCCCCAACCCTTCTTTTTTCCTGGTACCAGCAGTCCCTGCTTAAGTCACTTCAAAGAGGTAGAAGCTTATTGTACTCACCAGTTGGCTGCTGTACCAATATAACGATGACCCTTTCAGTACAAACCAGAACTTTTTCCATTTGTTGCCAATAAAAGCTCCTTTCTCCTTTTTCTTGTAGAGCCATCCCTGGCAATCCAGTAGTCCCAGTTCTTTACATGATATCCTCCGTCGACTCATTATACAAATCCCTGTGCACATAAAATAAATATTTTGCTTATTTAAACGTGCATTACTAAATAAATTAAAATGCTTATTAAAGGTATTAGTCTGCATTTGCCATATTATTAAGTCATCCAAGTGTCTCTTTAAATGCACGTTAAGTCATTCAGTTTTGTCTTATGCAGTAAATACATTCATTTAGAAAACATTATCATGCACAGCTATAAAAAAAACGATATTCTCAGAAAGCAATTACTGACTACACTTAGCATAACTGTACACAAAGATAACATTAATGAATGTAAAATAAAATGCACTAGGTAAACATGAATAGCACCCTTCACATAACTGCATTAGGAAACAATAGATCTATTTAAGTCACAGCTAGTGAGGAGTAGCATCCAACTAATGAAAAGCAGTGTCTGTGTATGTGCATGCCTCTCTCTCTCTCTCTCCCCAAAATCCCCAGCTCTGTCTCTACTGACATACCACAAGAGCTTAGCCCAAATGAAAAGCATGTCGTCATTTTGTCAGAATCAGTGCAAAAATAAGCAGAGTTACAAAGCGGTGGATAAAACCCACTGACTAAACAGTGGCACAAAAACCTCAACCTGCCATGAACAAGACACACCGGTATAAAAACAAATGAAGAACAAGAAAAGATCTCATTACCTTGACTTTTCTTTCTTGTCTTTTGACGCAAGGGAACCTGCAAGAAATGCAGGAAGGAAAGAAAGAGGAAATTTCAGATTGTGTTGCAACATTTGCAAAGACAGGGGGGAGGACACTGAAGGTGGTGTTGCTGTGTGTGTGTATATATGTAGGACGGAATCTAAAACTCACAACTAGTGGGAAGGTACTAGCTGAAGCATAAAATATGTTAATTAAACTTGCTGAACATGTACTTGAGCGAGAAGAAATGTAACACTATTGTATACGTATCTATCTACTAAGGCTTCCTGTTTGGCACCCACAAGCAGTTTGTCCTTTGGTATGTGTTTTTGCTTGAATTAAATAGTGGTCTATGAAGTTAAAAAGTTACACCTGCAACGTTTAAGCCTTATTAACACTTTAGTCATCATAATTACCAATATGGGGGGAGGGTGTCTTAAATATTTTATTGTTTTTTGAGCACGTGTTTTACAGGCACAACTGCAGATAAATGATGAAAAAGTTATTGTGCTTCATCCCTTTTTATTTCTTGTACTCATGAAGGGGAAAATACATATTCTATAAAAGGTTGATAAAATGTATTGCAAGGAGGAAGCTTCTGTGTCATAAAATAGCAAAAACATAAAAATTATTTGGCAGATCTTCATAAATGGAATGACTAAATTTGCTTAAAGCTTTATGTCTCCCCATGTGTAATTAGTCATACCAAAAACAGTATATTTTAATTTAATGCATTAATTTGTATAATGTACATACCCATATATTTATCTTGGATTAAAAGTTTTATATGGAAAATTAATTTTACTTACTCTCATTTTCTCTATTTTATGGTAAGATTAAGAAATGAGAATGAGAACACAGGCTATTAGGAGTCAGAAGTCCTGAGTCCTGGTCTGCTGTGTCTCCTTGCCTCAGTTTTTCTATCTATCCTTTTAAAAATACTCAGTTCTTTAAATTAAAAAATTTTATCTTGGCACATGGAAGCAATGAAACATAATTAGCAGAGGTGATATCCACCTGATAAAATGTAAAGATATGTTATGAATGAACATATTGTATTTTTCATAGATTTCATAGACATTTGAGCTGGAAGGGACCTTGGAAGCTCGAGTCCAGCCCCCAGTACATGTTCTTCTGACTGAAGAAAAGTAGAAGGCAGGGTAGATTTGTACTTTATAGACTAACCAAAGTAGCTAGGTAGACAGAACAACAGAATGATGCATAAATAGATAGATAAAAAGATAGATACATCCGGTCAATCAAGCTTTCATGAGCTCATTGGGCTTTGCAACAGACCCAGATGTGGAACAAGAAATCATTCACAGACATATGTTAAATATGTTTTAAACAGGGATTATCGGTTCTGATCCCACTACCTGGATTAGCTTTTGTGACCCCTTTGTTCCTAATTTATTGCTCGGCCCTTGTTACAGATTGCCCTTTGAGCTGCTTAAATGTTAATCAGCATTAGTGCTAACTCAAGTTTGGAGGAGTCACACCTTAAAGCTAAAAACCTTCTCTGACTGTCCCCCACTTACACAGCTATGAGTTGCCACTGTAGGGCTAGTGAGCCAGGACAGGCTTCTATCTCTGCTCTAGGTAGGGTGTGAGAGATGCGTTGGAATGGTAGGGGCGGGAACATGAAGCTGAGAGGCACAGTAGCAATGGGATGGATGTGAGTAATAAAATGGCAGGTGGAAATGAAATGAGGGTGGGGGAAGGGTGGTAAAATGAAGCAAGTCAACCACTGAAGGATAAAGTAAAAAGAAGTAAAACCAAAAAAAAATTAAAAAGAAAAAGAAATAAAGAAGAAAAAAATTAAAGGTCTCAAGTCTTAATAAATTGGAATTTGGGATTGAAATATGGAATTTGCTGATTGTCTTCCTGAAGTAGCTAGGAGGTAGAAGCAGTGATAAAAGACACTTTTTGGGGAGCTACTGCCCCTGCCCAGGGAATGAAGCCCCAGCTCATGGGAACCCAATCCAGCCCTCTACATTGTTCTCCCTGCCCCACCTGCTCTTGACCCCACTCCTGGACTTGTTCATGCTCTGTGACTTGGCTCACTGGCACATGGTCTACAGACTGCTCGCACAGGCTTGCACCCAATGGGGTAGGAACATCATGCCTCTGGGGGCAAGAGGGGGAGTTGACTTGGTGCCCATGGACAGTAGAGTTCAGGGAGCTGAACAGCTCTCCACTTAGAACAACCCTTAGGAGGGTTGGGGAGATGATACTGCATCCTGGGATGCTGGAGGACTGCAACTTGGGCATCTTGTCTGTGAAGAATGGCCACACATTAATGAAACACAAGCTGGGTAACACAGATCAAAGATAAAGCTGTCCTGGAGTGGCATAACATTAAGCTGCCTAAAGTGTGCTTAAAACTAGTTTCAGGTGTTAATTCATGGACAATCAGGTATTAAGAGTTCCAGAAGCTGCCTAAAATTAATATGTAACAAGGTCCCTTGTTTGTTTGTCTTTCCCAGTGCTGCCTACCTTCTTCCACCCTCCTTTCTAATTTCTCTCTCATAATTCGTCTTTCTGTAGGTCCTTTCACAGCATCTGATGAAGTGAGCTTCAACTCCCAAAAACGTGTGCTATATATAATCTACTTTGTTGATCTATAAAGTGCAAACCTATACTGCTTTCTGCAATGCAAAGGTGATGTCCACGTGATAAAGGGCAAAACTGTTATGAATGAATTTACTGTATTCTGACTACTTTAATCTGCCAAAATATTAGATTTTAAGTAACATAAGGTGTTGGGAAAAGAAAAGCTACTTTATGAAAATTTTTAAGTTTTTCTCTTCCTGTACTGTGGTGCAATTCAAGGTAACTAAGATACCTGACTACATAGGCCAAAAATAGTCTTAATATTTTTTAAAACATTTTCTCTGTAACCCAGGTAACACATACAAAATGCCTGATAGTATGTCACAGAGCTTTTACTGGTGTCTGTTTGGGATGGCCAACATAATTTATTCATGGGCAGCCAAGAATGAAGAAACCCAGCTGCCTACTACCCATTGTATATTCCACAGCAGGTTTGGGGTTTGTTTTTTCAATTTTCTATGATCTGGCAGCCACTCACGCAGGGCTGTCTCCATGAAAATAGAAATAGAAAAATATTAATCAAATAGACTAGTTATATGAGAGTCCCTTTTGTTCCACCACTTCCATACACACCATCCCTCTTGTTCTTACTTCAGTGAAAACTGTGCCCAATCCATGCCATAGAAAAAAAGTAAAATCTGACAGGATCATTACACCCAATACTTTCTATTCAATTGCTTAAATAGGATGAACAAAGAAGTAAATGAAGTAATACACTGCAGGCGGAAGGTAGGCAGTGGAGATCATGCTCCGGGTTTTGTCACCAAGATGCATTTCCATTACGACATTACTGCCTAGTGTAATGAAATTTTGCAATGGCAAGATTGCCACATGAGGCAGGATGTGGCTGTGTGTAAGTATTTGAGAAAGAAATAGGTCTCCAGCTAATGCATAGCTTTCATTGCTGTGATAAACCAAAATAGTATAGATTATGGACTGTTCTCTCTCATCAGATGAGATATAAACTCCACTTTGAATCATTTACTATTGATCCCCCCCCAAAAAAATCAATAGAGCATATGTTGTAGATTCAACAGTGAGATCTGGATATAGATTATAGTCCTCACCATTTAATATAACTTTCTGGTTCTAATTTTCTATGATTCCAAAAAGTTCTCAAAAAAAGTCTTGTACGTTGCTCTTAGGTGAAAAACATGAAACCTGTTATTAATATGTTCTATTTTCACAACCCAGCTCTAAGGCAGAAATACAGTAGGTCTTTATTTTTTACTTTGTTTTTTTATGATTTGGAACAAAGAAAAAGAAAATGCCTGTGCTTAAGGGATGCTCCATTTGTTGCTAACAAAAGATCAGGAGTTCATTCTAGGGCTACAGGGATGAAATTTGCTGTGAAATCCACCCATTCTCACAA
This sequence comes from Crocodylus siamensis, assembly GCF_052110815.1. NCBI lineage: Eukaryota > Metazoa > Chordata > Crocodylia > Crocodylidae > Crocodylus > Crocodylus siamensis. The sequence goes on from NC_143395.1 coordinate 121,620,676, forward strand.
AATGGTGCTACAGAATTCCAGCTATCTTTGAGAAAGCTTACCAAAGCTTTAAAACACCCTTTTTTATTCTTATAGGCTAAGAAGTATTATGGGGGCGAGGGGGAAACCCACACTGCACTCAGTGAAGTACTCACTTTCATGTTTGATTTAATTTTAAAACTTTACCTTTTAATTTTCCACAGAGTTTGCAGTCTGCCTTATAAACATGTTACATACTCCTGGGACCTTCCAAATTTTGGTCTACCTGGCTACAAAGCACACACAACTTTGACGGTGCAGACAGAAATGCATCTCCTGGTCATAACTCATGGTGCTTTGCAGGAAGTGCCATGAGTTACAATGATCCCCCAGACCCAATAGTTGTTCACTGTTGGGTCCCAGTAGGTAGGGAATTGAGCTGCTGTGTGGAGTAGCTGTGAGCCTAAAGCCAGTCTCCCCTAGTAATGTCCCTTCTCCCTCCCAGCCCTGGTGCTATTTTCAGAATGGGAGGGAGGAAAGGGAGAAGAGGGAGCTTGTTCTGGGCATTATCCATCTGGTGATGGAGGGTGGGGCAACCCCCAGAGATTGTGGGGGGGGCTCCAAACCACCTGTTGCACCCTCTGGCACTGGCCAAAGACACCCCAGACTGAACTCTCTCTGCTTCCTCTCCTCCCTGCCATTCTGAAGACAGTACCAGGAGCAGGGCTGAGCTGTGTCAGTCCAGCCCTGCTCCCAACATGTACAGACACAAGTTACTGAAGGTGCTACTGAGTTAATTTGAACTGTCATAAGGATTCAGATTGTCATGGGATCAGATCCTTTTAAAGCACCCTGCAGTCATGTATTTATGTTTGGTTATGACTGTAAAGTGCTTTTAGGGGCAAAAATTGCCATGTCTGTCTGCCCCTTGAGTAATATCATCACTCTCCAAAAATCAAAGAAAAGTTTTTCTTTGAAAAAATATCCAGGGTATACCCTTTTCAAATAGGAAATCTTTCATTCCAAGACACTCAGGAAAAAAGCACCAAGAATCATCACTAAAAGGGGGCATGGGGTGGCACAGGCACTAGGGCTCATGACTGATAGCTCAGAGGTTGTAAGTTTGAGGCCATAGCAGATGCACTCATGGTGCAGCCCTGTCAGATTCAAACAAATCTGAGAGGAAAGAAGGATCAATAAAAGAGACAGCTTTAAGTTACAGATCTGTAAGTTTAATTTCTAAAGAAGTAGCATATCTTTTATAAGGAGCCATCCTTTAAGACAATCAGAAAATGCTGCAAATTATTAGAAAATCCATAACCGCAACTAGTAAAATTACTGTTTCTGACAAGGAGCATAGCGGTGACTTCAAAAGTGAATAGGTAAGGTCTATAACATACTCCCATATGACAATTCATGTTGTTTCAGTATCAACTGTTGTGATTTGATCAGGAGTCTGACAATATGCGAGTATTCCTAAAGGTCTAGCTCCTAGAATGCTATTTATATGTGAGAATCTCTCTGTTTGCTGGGAGGTGGGAGATAGTGGGGGAGTGGGGAGGAGAGAGGTAGGAGGAAATATCACTAGTCCTCCCTGTTGCTTGACATCACCAACTCAGAAGGTCCCAAAACTCCAAAGTTAACAAAACAAATCCAAAATGTGCAGCTTGCAGTTGTGGTTGGGCTTGTTTTTCCATGTCATATTTTTTAAGCCACTTATGATTTTGGGGGATTGACTCAAGTTTTTACCCTGAATTGTCAATAATGATTTTTTTTTGGTTGTGGTTTGTGGTTCACTACCGAGTTTCAAATGCTCACCATTGGCAATAGTAGACCTGTGCCCCACTGGAAGACATTCACACCGAAAGGTAGCTTACTGTCTAGCTTACTATCCAAAGCAAACTGCAACTTCAATCTGATGAAACTACAAAGTTCAGTCTAGCATTCACATTCTCTCTATTTGCCCTAAGCAATAGGCAAGAACTTAATAGGGAGGTGATATTTTGAGTCAACTAATTAATTCCATTTTTTTTTTGTTTTTTTTTGTAAACCTTGTGCTGTATTTTCTACCTTTCCTCCAAGCATAAGTTTTGGCATGGGCTGTAAGTATTCATTTTGTAACAAGAAATTAACATCTGAGGACAGACTACATCTGGAAAGCACTGAGAGAGCAATCAAGGGCCATGCCATCAGAACTGAATGAGTCTACAACAATCAAAGGGTTTACAACCAGAGGAAACAGACTGTTTTGTTCAGTAGCTGAGTAAAGCTGGACCCTAGAAATTGCACAGGAGAAATTCAGGAGCAAATAAAAAGGTGTCAGAGGGCATGTCTATGTGAAACATTTACTGTGGAGTAGACTAATTAGCCCCACAGTAAACATCTTGCATGTATATATGCAGTGTTATTAGGCTGGAGTAAACTAATAAACTCCACAGTAGCTTAATACTTGTCAATACAAGTACTATCCTACTGTGAAGTTTGTTACTTCTCAACGCCATCCATGTAGATGCTGATGCAACTGGCTGGGGCACAAGGGTGCTTCAGTGTGGGGGCTGCCTGCCAGCTAGCCCTGCATGGGAGCACTCTTATGCCCCAGCCAGCCTCTCCTGCAACACATTGAGTCAGGTCAGAGGAGCCCTGGGCTGGCAAGCTGACCCCCCACAGACTGTCTGCCAGCCAGTGCTGCTCCAACCTAGCCCAACATACTCCAGTCCTGGGAGCATGGCGTGCTCAGCAGCAATAAACTCTGGTGCAATAAACACCAGCATTTATTGTTTTGAATTAACTGCATGTGTAGACATGCCCTGAGCCTGGATTTTAATAATGTTTTCTAAAAGCAAAGCAGGACAGTTCACCACCAGAAGCAAACAAGTAGGCCAAGGTGATTGAGTATAAATCAGTTTGTTGTTTTCTATAAATCTGTGACTCTCTTGCGCTTCCTTAGAGTAGTATGGGTGCATGATTAAGACATTCCTTTGCCAAGTCATTGTTTCTTGCTTTGTTCCCTTGTTTGCCCATGAAGTGCCCAACTAGTGCCACAAGGACCTACTTCTAGGTGGGCTCTAGACCAATCACAAAGCAACTGGGGGTTCAAAAAGTTTTGAGGCATTGATTTCAGGGATAGACAGCTGGATAACTACCCCAAGATGGTGTCAGACAGAATCTACTTGGAAAACCCTGTGCTAGAAAAAATAATCAATCACTTCCCAGATGCACAAGACACAGAAGAATTAGATTCAGAATAGGATTCATAGTTGAATCCCATCACAATAGACCTTTGTTTTTTCAGAAAGCAGAACTAGATCAGCTTGTAACAATCTCATTAGCTGGCCCAAACAATAAACATTTTTAAAACCAACATTTTCTTTAGTCTTTTGGATTCCACAAGTACATTAGAAGGAGTGACACTGCCCTATCCCATGATTGTCATTCCCAAAATTTGAAATATACTTACAAGAGCTCTGCTATCATCTGCCATATGCAATTCCAAAACTTAGAGGGAGAGCTGTAACAAACAAGAGAGTTAGGTTTACATTCTGGCTTACGCTTTTGCAGCATCTAACTCTATAATGAGAGAAAAATAGTTTTCCAAAGAGTTAAAATTGTCCAAGTTTAAAAGAATATGGATCTTGTAGTATATGAATTGCATGATATTAATGCAATACAAAGCCTTTTGAAAAGAGGTAGAAATGATCCAAAGATTTTCCAGTCCATGGGCATTTTCACCAAAAAATGAAAAAAAAAAAAGATCTTCAACATTTTCCTGAGAAATTTCAAGATTTCTGCTCCAGAAAGAAGTGGTGGTGCCTCCTGGGTATTTTAGTCTGCTACTCTGACTCCCCTCTTCTGTATGGGTCAGAATTCCCTGCCAGACTCCATTTTCTATAATGCACTAGTCTCCCCTTATAGAAAGATGAAGCTGTAAAACATCAAGTTCCTTACGGGAGGTGTAGTCTAGCAGCAGACTTCAAGAGATCTCAGTCTGAAGCCATCAACCCAAATAACCTCAAGTAATCAACCAACTATCAACTCAGTATAGGTTTAGAAAGGTCATAGTCCTTTAGTACCTAAAATGTCTCTAGCAAGGAAAATCAAGGCAATTCAAGGAAAATCACAGGAAGTACTTTTATCAGTATGGGCATGTCTACATGTGCCTTTTACAAGCACCTAAACTTTGGGCACATCCGCCTAATGCACATTAAGGCGATTTATATAGCCACCAGATCATTGCATTTGGGTATTAAAGAATCACTCCAGGAAATGGAGATTTTAGAGAAGACAGAAGTCTACTCAAGTGAATAGCACAAATGCATTAGAAAGAATTTGTGGAAATGTAGTCTCACTTGAGGGAAATCTATAACTAGCACTTTCTTCTTGTTACTGTCTGAAACTCAATATTTCACATCTATACCATTCTTGATATACAGTATTTGTTTTATTTTGAAAATAAAACTTAAAACAGATTTTTTTTTAAAAACTCATACAGCTTGGCTACCAACAGTTCTAAACCAAACGTAGAATGGAAAAAGATGTACATGCTCTAAATTCCAACAGTTTCTAAACAAACATGAAAGGATGATCTGTCTAGAAGTAGCTACTAGTGAAATAATATCAAAGTGAGGACAGATGCTACAGAAAAGAATTTCAAAACTGTTTAGAAATCACGTACAGTAGTAAAAAAAAAAAAAAAGAGAGAGGAAATACCATTAGATATGTAAGCAAATTAAAGTAGGAGCATCAAACAGTGATTCAGAAAACAAGGGTAAAAGAGTAAATAACAGCAATCACTGTGACATCAGGCTTTCCCTGGAAATTTCTTTCTTTTTTTCTTTTTTTTTTTTGGAAGTGGTGGTTTATAAGAACTACAGAGGGTGCATCTACACAAGATGTTTACTGCTCAGTAATTAGCTGCACAGTAAGCGTTGTGCATCTAAACATGTGCTCCTATTATGCTGGAATAAAATAATTTACTCCACAGCAGAATAGTACTTGTAAATACAACTACTATCCTGCCAAGAAGTAAAAAACTCTGCACCAGCACATGTAGAGATGCTGCCCTGGCTGGCTGGGGCACAAGGGTGCTTCAGTGCAGGGGCTGCCTGCCAGCTAGCCCCATGCTGAAACACTTTTGTGCCCTAACCAGCCCCTCTACAGCATGTTCAGCCAGAGGGAGCAGCCCTGGACTGGCAGGCTGACCCTCCAGTGCCCCCTGACAGCTGGGGCTACTCTGACTCAGCTGAATGTGCTGCAGTCCTCCGCAATAAACTCCAGAATAGTAAACTTCAGAGTTTACTCATGCACATTAATTGTACTCTGTAGACACACCCAGCTTTAAAATGACCAGTAAAACAGAGGCAGGAATTTAGTTTATTGTCAATGAAAAAGTTTTTTGTCTAACTCAGACCATTTGTACTTGTGTCTGCAGTGGGCTTCAACATAATCTTTGCAATGACTTTGGTCCAGGATAAAATGTTCTAAAATTGGCTAACTAACTTGGGACCCAGAGTCCCATTTGCAAAAGCAACTTGATGCTCCCATACCACTACATTTTACCTTATATTAGTAAAGAATGCACCATTCCCTGCAGTACAGATCAAACAACAGAGCACAGACTAAATCCCATTTCATTTTACAAACCCGAATGGCATGCACGCAGCTTCGTAACTGCAGTGTTTGACATTTACGTAAAAATTTGCTATGAAACATGCTCATTAGGGCTGCAGTCTGGCCAGGCACCTGCATGGTGAAATAGGATCACTAAGCAAGTCCCAAAATTTTAGTTGCAAAAAAACCACAGCTAGTGCAAAGGAGGATGAGGAAGGCCATATACCCAGGCATTTCTGTTCATATTTTTCCAGGTGCAGCAACAAATGTGGCAGAGGAATGTCTTAACTAGGTGAATCTGGAGCATCTTTGTATATTCAGGTTGTTCTGAGCCTGGAAATGCTGAGTTGGAGAGGGTTCAAAACTATGGAATTGGTTCTCAGCTGTAGACAGGTTGGCTGGACTGTGAACCCATTTCTCCCTAAAAAATAAGATCTATACTGTAGCCAGAGGTCTAACTGCAGAATGTGCAGATCCACCCAAGCAAATTGTAATCTAGTCAACCTGAGTACTATAGGAAGACAAGGAGGGAAGGAATGCCTTGGTCACTGACACTAGCCCCCTGTAATTACAGGCAATATAATCTTTTCAGCTACTAAGTACACAGGGTCCTGGGAACATGTGTACAGTCCATGCCGTCATGGCTTAACACTAACTCCAGTATCTCTACACATATTGCATTTATACCTCCCAACTAGAGTGCAGTCATACCTACAGAAGTCTGGGGAAAGGCAGCATTTCTAAGTTGAAAGGGTTTTGGCTTGGGGAAAGTGAGTGTATCTCAAAAATTTGGTAGCACTATCAAGATCATGTGCAGGAATAAAGTCATTCAGTCAGAATAAAGGGGTGTTTGAATTGGTGGTCTGTGTATAGAGGCAGTGGAAGACGATAGCCTTAGAGAATCAGACTGGTGGTAGGAAGGAAGACTAATGGCTGACAGAAGGACATTCCTCCTACCTAGCGTTTTCCAAAGAAAGTGTTCTAGTATCCATTATGAAACATGAAAGCCTCCTCTTTTTCTCTCCGCTTACCAATTAACCTTCTTTATTCTCCACCAAAATGCTTTCCTGAAATACTTTATTTCACACATCCCTACCACAGCCTCCCACTTTTTCCTTTGGGAAATGTAATCCATTTAGAATGGGTGGGGTTATTTATTCCTACAGAGATGTCACTGAAAACTATCTGGGAAGAGTGGCATAGATACAATAGTAATAGTAGCAGGAATAATAATGATCATGAAGGAGAAGGAGGAGAAAGAGAAGAATTCATTAGGCACCCAAATGTGTAGATAGTAAAAGAAACATGCATTCTAAACTCAGTATACTACTGTGACCAGACAGAGGTTGAATCTAACAAATATTATGAGCAGAAAAGTAGTTTAGCAAAAATCTTCCTTTTAACTCAGCCATTCTACTCCCCATATGTTTGCTAGTTACAAATATGCATTCTTGTAAAGATGACAAAAATATTTCAAGTGAAAACCATCTGCTGATAAATTATATTAAAAAAAAGGAAAGAAAAGTCCCCAAGCCATTTCATCTTTTTCCCTCAAACACTTAAAAAAAACAAACTTCTCATCTAAACTTTGGATGAAAACTTTAGCAAGTTTATTGATTTTTCACAAGATGGCTATATTGCTAGTTTTGATCCAGCAGTATCATTAAGGGATTTTGTTTTCTACAAGTGAATGTTTTAATTTTAGAACAGCATCAATATTTCTGCAAATTCTAGGAGGAGGGAAGAACAGGTAAAATTATTGCAATCAGCAACAAATTTTAATGGAGATGGACTTTTTTTTAGACTTTTAAGGGAAAAGTGGGGGGAGGATAGAAAATTCACCCAAAAAAGGACATTTACATTATTTCAAACCTAGATGAAAATTCAGCCCAAATATTCTCGATCACTTCATCTGGATTTATATTTTTCATGTCTGGATTTATATTTTTCATGTCATGAAACTGAAAGTATCCATTTCTTATCCAGCAGCCCAGGAATACCAACACTCCCCAAGATGTAAGTGAACCAGAGGAAAATTTAACCTAAGTCTATTGCCTCCCAAAGAGTGGCCTAACCACCAAGCTAATATATTCAATGGTGGTGTGAAGCAAGAGGAAGGAGGAGGGAGTGGGGTGGGGATAGACTTCTCAGCCCTTCCTAAACATCCTGCTCCAGTTGCCATAAACTAACAAAGATTTATTAGAGAAGAGAGCGGTTCCTCCCTTCCTAGCTGAGAGTCCTAACCAGCTGAGCTAAATTGAGTCTGTCTAATTCCACATCACACTTAGACTATACTAAATCTGTCAATAGTTAAACAGTGTTAAAGTTAGAAAATGCTGTCCACAGTCACATGTTGAGGGTTAATACTGTTTCTTGCCCAGACAGCTCTGACTCACCACTGAAGAACTAGTGAGTAGGGGTGTGGCTAAGTGCCAGAACATGTGAGGTCTATCCCAGCTCTGGATCAGGGGATGGAAGGCAAGTGTGGTCTGGGAGCAGTGCATCCTGAGATGCTGGAGGACTGCAGATTTCTTGTTTTACCTCCCTGGGGCAGACCAAAGTTGCCCAACATGAGCTAGTTAGTATGGCCCAGGGTTAAGCCTTGCCTAAAGTGACATAACTGAGATGATCAGAGGGCACTTGGCATGAATGTCGCGTGCCCCTGGAGGCTGGGGGGGCATGGTGAGCTCCTGCAGGTGGTGGCAGCACTGTCAGTGCTGGAAGAGTGGTGGTGGCGAGTGTCAAGCTCCCACAGGTGGCCACAGTGGTGGGGCAGCGGGGGTTTGGCAAGTACCAACCAGCAGTCAGCAACCACTTGCAAACACCGCAGGCAGCAGCAGCAGCAGCCAACAGTGATTGGGGATGCCGCTGGCAGTGTCAACAGTAAAGAAGGGTGGCAAGCAGCAACTGCCCACAGGCACTGCTGGCAGCGATGGCGATGCTTTTTGCAGGGGGTGCACTTAGCCTGAGTTAACAAGCTTTAATGTGTGGATGCTCATGTTTTAAGTACCTTTAGTATGGCATAAGTGTAGTGTGTAACTTTACCCAAAAAGACCCAACCTAGTACAGAGCTATCCAACTTCTCAGTGGACAGAAGCCATGGGCACCCCAGCTGTAGGCCTCACACCCCCACACTGCGCCAGATCAACACCTCCACACCAAACTGTACAGAGTCTGGGGGTCCCTCTGAGCTCCCTGGCCATGGTCTCCCTCAGACCCACCCCATCCCGAGGCAGGCAGCAAGAATCAGATGCTGGAGGCAGGAGAGGCAACCTAGAGACACTGGTGGCAGCACCAGAAGAGTGATGACGACAGCAGCATCTAGACAGGGAGCCCAGGGCCTGCAAATGAACCCCTCAGGGTCTGCACGCAGCTCACAGGCCCCCAGTTGGATAGGCCTGGTCTAGTGGTTAGGTAATCATTGTGAAGGGGGGAATCTTGGTTCAGTTCCTTGCCCTAAATTAGATATAAGCTTGAATCTCCTGTCTCCCAAATGAGTATCTCAAGCACACAGTTATGCTTGACATCTAAGGTATGTCTTCCTCAATCCATCTATTTGGAGCTGTTCCAGGAGGGAGTGAGGCAGAAAGGGGCAAGAGAGCAAGAGTGAGAGCAAGGCTGATGCTCTGCCATTGTGGTTAAAATACTCCCCTGGGAGACAGGACACAGTGGTTCCAACCCTTGCTTCAGTGAATGTTTATTTGTATTAGCACCATTACTCCTGTTCTTACAAGAACTGTAACAAAGTGGCACATGAGTAACATATGATTTAACAAATGTGGAAACACAGCAAGCTTATCAGAAATATCTTGCTTTTATTTCCACTTGTCTACAGCCTCCATTCTGAAAAAAGAGAAATCTCTGTCAAAGATCAAAGAGACTGTAGAGAAAAAATAACATGTACGGAAGAGTCTCACCTCAAAGGGCAACTCTAAATGCATTCCTTTTGCAGAACTTAGGCATGCAAGTGTGCAGCTCGCCGTTTGTAAATACAGCAGGTGTCCTGACCTGCTATAATTTTGGCATGACTCTGCCAAGCATGCTTTCCAGAGAGGTAAATAAGCCTACCTTTGAGCAAAACATTTTAACTATATAAAATAATTCAAATATTGTATTACAAGACCTCCCAAAGCCTAATTGGATAAATTCTGGCTAACATGAGCATAAGGTACAAAAACAGAACAGCCAAAGAAACTGTAGGGAGGGTTGGGGGGAGGGGTTGTTTTGGGGTTTTTTTAATTAGTGTACATTAAAAGCTGTAGGATAACCTGAAATAAAAAAGTAAAAATAAATAAATAAAAACCCTCTGAAGTAAAAGGCAAATGGCTATATTTGCCTTTCCTGCATTCATTATCATTGTTAACCCTTCTATTTGCTTTCTGTTTGTTCGGTCACCTGCAAGGTTTACATTGCCTATCAATAGCTGTATAAAAAATAAAAATCAATGACAATTTATCCATAGATTTCACATAACCACCATTATCAAGAATACTGCAGCAAACACCACCATTACTTGACCAACAGGTATAGTTTCCCTACATCAAGGTTATGTGCTTACAGAACAGGCTTTGGTTAAGATTAAGGTTAAGGTTTTTACAACAGCAGAGGAACAAAACCGCATTAACATTAACTCCACGTATCTTAAGACTGGCAACTAATCTGGATCCAGAAGGCAATATAATAAGCACCCCCTCTGGACAAGAGGAATCCTTCTCAGTTTGAGGTGTCTTCCTTACTCCAAAGTTAATGATCTCCCCTGGCCCAAGGAGTTGGAGGACCATCTGCAGTTCCTCTCTGATTTACCAGTATCCAGGAAGGGCTAAAACTAGACATGAATCATCTGTGTCACTTAGCATATGGCATTCAGCATATATTGTGCCCCACACAGAAGAAGCTGTATCCTGCTACATTTTGGATCCACTTAATTAATCATTTCAAAATTTGAATGAGACATAGAGGGGCTGTAAAATTAAAGATTATCTGTGGTGTTATTTTTTTTAGCTCTGTATATTGAGTAATGAAATTACTCTTCTTCCAGAGAATACCGGCAATCTAAACAAGAATTCAGATGTTTAATGATTTATGTGGCCCCTTTTTAATACATGTGATGACAGGTATAAAAATAGAGGCCAGTCCCAGAAGAAATAAATGCAGCCAACAGAATTCAACACAAGTTAGAGAACTGTGCATCTCCCGAATCTTTATTTTCTGGTTAGCTCAAAGGGATTTAATCCCCTTGCCTGGATAGTTCCCCAAAAAATAAAATACTGTCAACTTCTCTTGGCAGAGGTCCAGATTGAGTGGATCAAGGTTTATGGATCTTATCTCTAAGCCTAACACTGACTGAACTTCAGTCTGAGCATGAAATGCCAGTTCAGCAAAGGGAAAGTGACTGACCATTCCAAATTCTGGGGCTGAGCCTTGGGGATCTCCACACATTCTCAGAAACTAGACATGAAAAATTGGTATCAAATTGGCAGACAGTATCTGACAAGCTAATTTTCCTATAACACTGTATTAAGACAACTATGCTAATCAGACTTGTAAGTGCCATAGAATACTTCCTAGGAGCAAGGCTTTTAGCCAGAATCCTTAATAATAAATTGAATTGAGAATAATTCCAACTCAAGAGACTGGTAAAATCCATTGTGTCCTGAATTTTTTCTCCCAGTAAGCGAGTCACTAAGCAAGTAGACTACATGAATTGACAAACTGCATGTGTCTACATCTCTGAAGACCTCCGCAGGAAGTAGCTTCAAAAGTCACTGACTCCCAGAACAGGAAAAGTAGAACAAAATATTAGATTCAAGAAAAGAAGAATTTGATGCTAAGGCCCCTTCCTAAAGCCCCCTGGACAAAAAAGAAATCATAATGTCACTTTACTGAACATTTACTGAAGGGGTTTTTGTGCCCCTATTCTGGAGGCTTATAAGTTTTGTATCATGAGGTAGGTTCTCGTGGGCAAGCTGAATGGCAGCAAGGCTCTGAAATTTATTTTACTGATGTGTCCCAGACAAAGTGGTTGGACAACTACTGAATCCCCAACACTGGGGGAATTGTGCACCAAAGAAAACCTTCCCATGGGCTCCTCTCTATTTCAAATGGAAATTTCCTTTATAGAAAATGAAGAGGAAGAGGAGGAGTGTGGTAAGTTATTATAGTAGGAAGCAAAACTGCCAAAGTAAATTAGTGGAGAGGTGGTGGGGAAAAAGGGAATATAGTAACAGTCATGCTTGAGCTAAGAAGCCTTGTAGGCAAGGTCAAACGTGTGTGTGTGAGAAAGAGAGAAGTATACAGTAAAATCCCTGTTATCTGACATTCTACAAGCTGAAATAAACTATTCAACATCTTCATTAATGATGTGGACATTGGAGTCAGAAGCCGACTGGCCAAGTTCGCCAATGACACCAAACTTTGGGGCAAAGCATCCACACCAGAAGACAGGCGAGTGATCCAGGCTGACCTGGACAGTCTCAGCAAATGGGCAGATGAGAACCTGATGGTGTTTAACACCTAAAAATGCAGGGTTCTCCACCTTGGGAAGAAAAACCTGCAGCATCCTTATAGGCTCAGCAGTGCTATGCTGGCTAGCACTATGGAAGAAAGAGACTTGGGGGTCACCATTGACCACAAGATGAACATGAGCCTGCAATGCGATGCTGCGGCTAGTAAAGCAGGCAAAACGCTGGCTTGCATCCATAGGTGCTTCTCAAGCAAATCCTGGGACGTCATTCTCCCCTTGTACTCGGCCTTGGTGAGGCCGCAGCTGGAGTACTGCGTCCAGTTTTGGGCTCCACAATTCAAAAAGGATGTGGAGAAGCTTGAGAGAGTCCAGAGAAGAGCCACACGCATAATCAGAGGTCAGGAAAGCAGACCTTACGATGACAGGCTGAGAGCCATGGGGCTCTTTAGCCTGGAAAAGTGCAGGCTCAGCAGTGATGGCCACCTATAAGTTTATCAGGGGTGACCACCAGTGTCTGGGGGAATGTTTGTTCACCAGGGTGCCCCAAGGGATGACGAGATTGAATGGTCATAAACTACTACAAGACTGTTTCAGGCTGGACATAAGGAAGAATTTCTTTACTGTCCAAGACCCCAAGGTCTGGAACAGCCTGCCAGCGGAGGTGGTTCAAGCACCTACATTGAACACCTTCAAGAGTAAATTGGATGCTTATCTTGCTGGGATCCTATGACCCCAGCTGACTTCCTGCCCTTTGGGTGGGGGGCTGGATTCGATGATCTTCCAAGGTCTCTTCCAGCCCTAATGTCTATGAAATCTATGAAATTACCCAGAATTTCTGGCCAGCCAGCTGTGCACCCAGGGGAGGGGGGGTGGGGGAGAAGGGGCAGGGAAAGCTCACACATGGCGGCCACCACCACTACCCACCACCCTATGCTGCCACCGCTTGTGTGCAACTGCTGCCAGTCCCCCACTTCCCCCATATCTGCGTGCGGTCACCACCACTCCCTCACCTCTCCCACTCCCTCCACATTATGTGCCTCAGATAACGGGAATTTTTACATAACCAGCTCCCAGAATTCCCTACTCACGCCAGATAACAGGGATTTTACTGTATATAGTTTAGCTACAATGTTAAGAGGTGCATGTTACTATAAAGTAAACAGTATTCTGTCCAGGGTATGTATTGCAGATATTAAAAGGCACAAGATAGAATAAATCATGTCTACACTTCTTCCTGAGATGATGTGGCTAAGGGAAGCCTGATACCTATGGCATTTTGGGGGTCTTATGTGTAACATGTTCCTTTCTTTCTCACCCACAGAGGAGATGAATCAAAACTAGTTTTCTAAAACTGGAAATAAGTCTTTTGCAAGAAGATAAACACAGAGATGGGGTATGTCCCCTCTCTCTCAATGTCTGGTCAGCAGATTTTAGAAATGTCACCTTTCAAACAAAGGAAAAGGGGAACTTGGCTTCCATTGAGTAGAAATGGATATGATTAATCTATGAGCAATTAACTGTGTGCAACACTTGTTGCTGTCATCGATATTGCCTAATTTATAACAGGCCATTACACAGCAGAATTTATTCACATAACCATATTTATTTGGGGTGCTATCCCTGTCTGAATACAATATATGGACTTAAAAAATCCCTTCCAGTTTTAGAGATAACCAGAACAGAGAATTTTTTTGAAACCTTTTAAATAGAAAAAGCAGCTACTAGGGTCTTGAAGAGTATCCTTTTTAAGTAACTGCATTATCAAAACATTCTATAAATGTTTCAGGTGCCCCCATCAATGGAAATAATTATGGGACTAAAACAATATCAAATATTTAGACAGTTCAGGAGGTAAGCTTCAGTGTGGAGCTAGTCAGAAAAGTCCAGTGAAGCTTTTTTTATTTTTTAATCAAAATCTGCTTATTGCAAAAGAAAACTAGTAGAAATAGGTCTATTTTGATAAAGATCTGATGGAATTTGGCTTGCTAGTGCCATCCACTAGACTCTTCAGTGCTCTTTTAGGAGGACTGCTAAGGAGCCACCTCAAACTTGGGACCCTTCTGCAGGCAAGAGGGTTGTGTAGGCGAGTTTACGTAGAGTCTAGAAGCCCCAGCTTCAAAGTGCCAAGACTCCTTATTAAGCTGGAATGTCTCAGGGTTTCCTGGCTCCCAATTCTTTCATCCTCACCTGACAGAATTGCTGTTCTCTGCCTGATTCTGATTTATTGCTGTGCCTTCCAAACTAAAAGCCGTATTTAAAAGTTTAACCTGTAACTATATATACACAGAGCCATCTAGTGGACACAATTTAAGACAATGAACTAAATACTGCAGGAACTCTTAACTTTGTCCAGAATGCCCTCAGATCCAAGTAAAGCATTTTATTTGCATAAAAACATGAAGTCATTAAACCTAATGTGTATATACTTATATAATTAACTACTTGATTGACAAGTGGTGTTTGGCAATCAAGAGCAATTTGTTCTGTTCAGAAGTGATACTATGTAGGTCACAATAGTCATATAATAAGAGAAAATAATATTCCAAGGCATTTCTTCCAGTGACATGGAAATCCAATCCTAAGGTTTGGGTCAACAATAACATTTTTGAGGATTGATTTAATCATCATTTTGTGCCAAGTGTCAGGGTTTATTGCAGCAAAAACAATTTTGCATTTAAAGCTTTGTTAATCCTTGACAATGCTCCTGGTCATCCAACCATCCTTGATGACATGCATCCTGACATCAAAGTGGTGTTTCTGCTCCCCCAACACCACCTTATTGTTGCAACCCAAGGACCAAGGGGTAATTGTATTCTTCAAGGTCTACTACCTTAGTTGCACATTTGCCCAGGCCATCAGGGCAACTGAGAAGGAAGGTGGGCCAACTCTGAGGGAATTCTGGAAGGGCTTCAGCATTTACCATGCAGTTAAGAACATTGGCAAGGCATGAAATGAAGTCAAACAATCAAATGTGAATGGTGTTTGGAGAAAATTGTGTCCTGAGTTTGTGTCTGATTCCCAAGGCTTTACAGACACTATTAAAGAGTTGACCAAAAATATTGTTAAAATGGGCAAAAAACTCAACTTAGACATTGCCCCAGAGGATATTGATGAGTTGCTGGCATCACATTCTGGAGAATTAACTAATGAGGACCTCATTGAACTGGAACAGCAAAAAGTGGCAGAGGAAGAAGATGCACCCACTGTTGAAGAGACTCCTTCCCATAAAGTCTTGACAACAAAAGTTTTGGCTGATGTTAGGGGTGAACCAATAGAGATTTTGGGAGCCAATACCGATAGCCAATATTTAAGGAGGCATATCAGCCGATACTGATCCAATATCTGATACAGCTGTCATCAGGTGGTAAGTCCAATGTGGAGGAAGGGGAGGGCAGAGTGAAGGGGCATGGTACAGGGGATATCAACGGCCTCCGCAGTGAGGGAGGGGGCAGGGGCAGATACTGCCGAGCCAGGGTGGCGGGGCGGGGGGGGAGCGGAATGGAGATGCAGCTTGTGGGGTGGGGGCACCTCCCACCGCAGCTTGCACCCCGGGAAGACAGGGGTGCCACTAGATCTGCATGCCATGTGATGGGCTGCAGCTGTGGGGTGGAGCCAGAGCTGGCACTGCGTAGGGCTTTTCTTGCCAGGGTTGGGCTTGCAGCAGGCTCCAGCAGCACTGGGAGGAGGCTGCAGCCACTCCAAATTTTGCTGCAAGTCCACTCCCAGCCCCACACCATCAGGCACAGCCCCAACTATATTCCCCACCTCCACCCAAGTGCCAGGAAAAACCACAGCTGAGCTGTATGGCAAGCAGTGGCATAGAGCTCAGAGCGGAGCTGTGGTGAAATCTGGGGTGACAGCAGCCTCCTCCCAGAGCCCGCTCTGAGCCCAGCCCCCAGAGAGAAGGGCCGCACAGCACCGGCTATGGCTCCACCCTGCAGCTGCCACCCTCCCTGCCCCATACTGATCTGGGTGCACATGCCCTTCTGGGGTGCAAGCAGTGGTGAAAGCTGCCCCCACCCCAGGAACCACAGCTCGGTCCTGTAACCCCCCTGCACACCGGCTGGGCAGCATCTGCCTGTGCCCCTGCCGCCTCCCTCACTGTGGGAGGGAGTGGATCTGACCCCCCACACTCCTTCCCTCCCCCTCCCCTTCCAACTTACCAGCTGGAGGCAGCTCTCCACACTGCTGGCTCTTTTCTGTATTGTAGTATTGGCAAAATTATCGGCCCCATCGGGCTGATATCCCATATAGACAATTTTCTTTATATCAGTACCAATCTGATATCAGATCAATGTATCAATCCACCTCTAGCTGAGGCATTTCAATATTTGAAAGCTGCCATGTCCCTGTTTGAGGACATGACCTCAACATTAAACACAGTGCATCAGTGAATAGGGGCATATCTAACATGTACAGCTGCTACAGAGAAATATACAAGCAAAAGAGGAGAACATCTGTCCAAACTTCCTCGGTCACTTTCTTTAAGAAAGCAGACAAGAATCCAGAAAAACCTGGAGCCAAGACTCCTGAGAAGACTCCAGCCAAGAACTCTTCAAAAAGTCTAACCAAGAGCCCTTCAAAAAGTCCAGCAAAGTCACTTCAGAGAAGTCCTTCCAATTCAATATGATTGCTATTTACAATATAAATACATTAATGTAACTATATTACTTGTCTATAATTGATTGAGTACAAAATTCTGGGTTATTTTTGGTGAAAATAAAGGTATTGGGCCTTGGTTTAGGAACCAATATCCCATTTATAACATTGTTCCTATGGGAAAATCAGTTCTGAGTTACTATGTTTTGACTTAAGATGTGGTTTTCAGGAACCAATTGTGTCATAAGTCCAAGGACCACCTGTATTGCTGTAACTGCTTCTTTTTCATCATGATAAGCACAAAGAAAATTCAACAGACAGACGCTCACTCTGGAGAAATAACCCATTGGCTTTGTAGGACTGGAAAACAGATCCCAAGGAACTTGATTTAGCTTTGTTTAACTTGAGCTAATCAGCAGCTCGCAACTCATCTGTCACCAGATTAAAATCCAAGGGCATTTATACATGTGCTCTGGGAGTGAGGGAGAAGGGGGCACTTTAATTAGAGCAGCTCTCAGAGCAAGGGGGGGGCACTCTAATTAAAGCGCCCAGAGTGTCTCATGTATCAGTG
Source organism: Crocodylus siamensis (assembly GCF_052110815.1). Taxonomy (NCBI): domain Eukaryota; kingdom Metazoa; phylum Chordata; order Crocodylia; family Crocodylidae; genus Crocodylus; species Crocodylus siamensis. The sequence continues at coordinate 121,637,874 of NC_143395.1, forward strand.
TCCCTGAGCTTCAAAATGGCAATTGAAGAAGCTTCAGATAATGTGCCCCCACCGCCATTTTGAAGCTCAGGGAAGCTGATACACAACACATGGGAAGCTGCTGGAGTGCGGTAATTGGCACTCTCCAGCAGACTTGATTAATTAGACTTGATTGTCAGAGTCTGCTCCGACACACTGTAATTATCCTTTATTGTGAGGTAGTAGGAAAAGGTACATTAGCCTGTCTTAATGCACATTAACTAAATAGCACAGTTTTTAAGTGATGTTTAATGCACATTAGCCTATTTTAATACACATTAACTAAAAAGCACAATGTTTAGCAATGCTTTAATGTGCATTAAAATAAGTGACTGCACATTAAAGTGTGCACATTAAAGTGCATGTGTAGACATGCCCCAACAGTTTGTGTTAGGTATCAGCTGGACAAATTGCTAAATATGCAGCAGCAAATCTAGAATAAATTAATTCAAGTAAACAGGATCAGGCACAAGCTTCTAAATATTTGTTGATTCCTGCCCTTCACAGATTTCCAATATCCTTTCTTCTTGTTGTTAGGGTAAATAATGATAAATGTAAGAAGGGGTGGAATGTCTCTGGTTCACATAAAGATCCTATTAAGAAACAGCTGGAAAAACATCCCTGTAACCATCAACAGTATGAAAAAGAGAATCATGTGCCAAATATAAGGAGTATCAAAGAAGACTCAGAAGCAAGAATAAAACATTTAGAAATTTGTCAATGATGACAGAAATATCTCTCTTATGTTGCCACTCTGGTGAACTAATTTGAACATTCTGCACCTATTGCAAGAGCTAAAGCCATGCCAAAATTATAGAGATTCATTGAATCATAGAGAAGTAGAGCTGGAAGGGACCAACCCATGGATCATGACCCAAAAGTGGGTCACAAGAATATATGAAACTTTAAAAATGGATTCTCCTTTAAAGGAGAAAAATATGGAAACCATGACTTTTCTCTTGAAGGCTAGCAGAGTTCCAGCCTGCAGGGGGCTACTTAGGTCCCTCTAAGCCCCATATATACCCACCCTCTTCCCCACACACTGTGGGGTTGGGGATGTGGGGCAGTGGGGCAGGAGTAAGGGGCACTTGGCTGGGACTGGAAATCAACGTTTACAAATGGGTCCTGGTACAAAAAAGGTTGAGAACCACTGATCTAGGACCAGGGCCACCCCCTGCATCAGCCAGGATTATCCCTATCTAAATTCTCCTATACAAACCCATAATCTAGATTCTTTGTAAAACTACTGTCAACCCTTGCAAAACACAAGATATAACTTCCACAGGTAAAGCAGGGAAACAATAGCAGTCAATATTCTGCTTCTAGAAATGGTTGTGAATATATGCTCAAGAAATCCCAGGTAGAGGGCCACGCCCCCATTACAGAGGAAGGAAAACACCCCACAGTCTGTACTAATCTGGACATGGGGTAAAATCCCTTCCTGAATCAAAACACGGTCATCAGGCTGATCTTGAGTGAAGGGCTATGACCCTCTAGCCAGGAATCCCTCGGGTGCATGGGCACACTCCAGCCAAAATCCTTAGCTTTCACTGCAGCCAAAACCCCGTCCCTTTGAGAAAGGATTAAAAACACCCTGAGCAGAAAGCAGGAGAAAGAGCAACCAGCAAAGCCCAGAAGCATGGAAAATACCCATAGTAGAGCATAGGCATAGCTACATCTCTGACTAGTGTCCAACCTCTTCTTGAACACCTCCAGTGATGGAGAGTTCATAACTTCCTTAGGCAGTCTATTCCACTGCCTCACTGTTTTAACAGTAAAACTGTTTTTCCTGATACCCATTCTATAACTACTTTGCTGCAACTTTAAGCCATTGGCCCATGTCCTCCTCTCTGCAGCAGAAAAGGTATTCTCTGTCTTCTTTATGACAGCATGTCCCCTCTTAAGCATCTTTTCCAAAAGCTGAACTAGCTCCTTCAGCTTCTCCTCACGTGACTTGCTTTCCAAGCCCTTTATCATCTTTGTTTCCCACCTCTGGACCTCTCTAACTTCTCCACATTCTTATAAAAATGCGGAGCCCAAAACTGCACACCATTCTCTAAATGAAACCTCCAGTGTGGGGTTGAGTGGCACTATCACCTCCAACATCTTGCCCCTAATCTTTTTATTGATGCATCTCAAAACCACATTTGCCTTTTGTGTAGCTGCATCACACTTATGAATATTGTATTTAAACAGGATCACTACAAAGAGCTAGCTAGTTACTGCTATGAGGAATGTGATGGTGGTGATTTTTAATATTTGCTTCTTGAACCTTTTACTGATTACCATCTGTATTCACATGTTAGCCAGAGTTGCCACTATTGCACCTAAAATTATCAACTATTTTTTATTTAGAGATCTTCATAAGAAAAGACAGTATCAATTCTAGTTTTACTGTTGTTGTTTTTTTTAAATAATGTAATATATTATGTTATACTATGATATGATGGTATGGTATGATATGGTATGGTATGTGTTGCTCAACATGAAAATCCCAAAAGTATGACATAAAACATTTGACAAGCTGATTAGTGGTTTTATGAAGTGTAAAACTAACTGTTTAGCTTGCATATACTCTATTTTGATGATCATCTTCACCCAACAAAGACATTCATCCAGAGAGAGAGTTTGCATTTTTGAAAGAGCCACCCAGATACCACATGAAGAACTGTTGCAGTACAAAAAGAAAATCCCCATGAATCAGACACCATTACTTATGAAATACCATCCCCCCTGGAACTTATATGGAAAATCCTCAAACAATTGCAACCCATACTAGAAGAAGACCTGGAAGGACGTGGGCAGTGGGGTTCCGCAGGGCTCGGTCCTCGGGCCCGCACTGTTCAACATCTTCATCAGCAATTTGGACGAGGGGGTCAAAAGCACCCTGTTCAAATTTGCTGATGACACTAAGATGTGGGGGGACGTGGGAACATTGGAAGGATGCAACAGGCTACAATCTGACCTAGACAGGTTACAAGGGTGGGCGGACGAGAATAGGATGGGTTTCAACACCAACAAGTGCAAGGTGATGCACCTCGGGAGGAACAGCCGGCACCATACCTACAGGTTGGGGAACTCCCCTCTTGTCAGCACAGAGGCGGAAAGGGATCTGGGAGTGATCATTGACTCCAAGATGAACATGGGCCGGCAGTGTGGAGAGGCAGTAAGGAAGGCCAACCGCACCTTGGCCTGCATCCATAGATGCATCTCAAGCAGGTCCAAGGAGGTGATCCTTCCCCTCTATGCGGCATTGGTCAGGCCGCAGCTGGAGTACTGCGTCCAGTTCTGGGCGCTGCACTTCAAGAGGGATGTCGACGGCATCGAGAGGGTCCAGAGGAGGGCCACTTGTATGATCAGGGGACAACAGGGCAGGCCCTATGAGGAGAGGCTATGGGACCTGAACCTGTTCAGCCTTCAAAAGAGAAGGCTGAGGGGGGATCTTGTGGCCTGTTATAAACTAGTCAGGGGGGATCAGCAGGCATTGGGGGAGTCACTGTTTCCCCAAGCACCACCACGAGTGACCAGGAATAACGGTCACAAGCTGGCAGAGGGTAGGTTTAGGTTAGATATCAGGAGGCGCTACTTCACGGTCAGGGCGGCTAGGGTCTGGAACCAACTTCCAAGAGAAGTGGTGCAGGCTCCTACCCTAGGGGTGTTTAAGAGGAGGTTAGATGAACATCTTGCTGGGGTCATCTGACCCCAGTACTCTTTCCTGCCATGGCAGGGGGTCAGACTAGATGATCTGCTCAGGTCCCTTCCGACCCTACAAACTATGAAACTATAAGACCTAATTCTTAAAGAGATCTTTCCAGAACTACCCGCCCTAGCCTTTAAACAAGTATCAAACATCGCCAACCTCATCACCAGAAGTAAACTTCCTAAGGCCGAAAACACACCAACTGGATCCAGACCATGCCATGACAAGAAATGTAAAACCTACCAACACATCTCCACCACCCCTACAATAACTACACCCCACAACAGAACCATCACCATTCCTCGATCTTACACCTGCACCTACAGGAATATAATATATCTCATCCAGTGCACTAAATGCCCTGATGGAGAATATGTAGGAGAAACCAAACAACAACCGCATACCAGAATGAATGCACACTGAAAATCTATCAAAGGCAAAAATACCCAATTATCTGTGGGGACATGTTTTCTTACAAGAAAACCACTCTCTCTCTAGTCTCCGAGTTCTAATCCTCAAAGACAATTTACAAAACACCTTTTACAGATGAGCCTACAAACTTCAATACATCAACCTACAAAAAATCACAGACTACATATAGATATTGGATTTATGGTACATTATAACCTGCCTAACATCTGATACTCCAGGTAACCTCTCTACAATTTACCAGCTACATTTTATCACCAGGTCACCATTTCCATTTCTCCTTCCCACCTGTTTCTCACCCATTGTCTGCTACACATTTGCATTTTCACTGACACATTCTTGCATACTGCCTTCTATCCCACCCAGGAAGAGCACAGAACAACTGCAGATTCTTCCTCTGCTGCCTGAAGAAGAGTGTTTGTACCCAAAAGCTTGCAAAGACAGTGGGTTTACCCAAAGAACCTTTTCTGAATAAAATAAATGCATTTCTCCAGTCTTCATTCTTAAGCCATCTTACTTTTGTAACCTGGTGTGCACAAGTTATCAGAAAGTAATAAGTGCTCATAATAAGGTCACCAAACCACACAAAATGCATTTGATTACCCAGTGAATTGATCTGAACTATGGCAATTTAAGTCAGATTTTAAGACAAAAAAACAGCATTTGAAATCCCAGTAATTGAAAGTGTCTTGATTTAAATCAGCCCACCCAGTATGACACTGCTGTTGGCCTCAATTTTTGTCTAACATATGAAATGGCATTTTTGCCCTACCATCTGATATTTATGGCTTTTCCAGCTACATGCTGCTATGCATCCTGTTTCTGCTGGCAGTTACATGACTCTTCTCATCTTCTGACTATATAGTCTAATTTAGGGCATATGTTTCAGAAATGTTATCAAGCACAGAAAGGTAATAAACAAACAGTAACATTTTGCAGAAACAGAGTAATGACACTTTATGTTTTGGATACAGCTCATCTAAGTCCACTGCTGTCCTAGCTCAAGTGACTTAGCACCTAGTGACCAGTGATGATGCCTTTTGGACATGTAGGCATGACTGAAGGGAGTTAAAAGATCATATAAATCCTTAAGTAGGTTTGTTGAGAAAAGATCAAGGGCTTTAACTCGGTTCAACCATGGAGGGAAACAAAAGACAACAGAAAAGAGCAGGGCAACCTGCTTAACACAGGAGGAAAAATGGAAAATATAGGAGACTTAATATACAAGGAAAAATGGAAAATCTTAACTGCTAATATGTGGAATAATCAGAAAGATTGTAAGTCCTAATATATAAACACAGAGACATTCCCCCACAAGGATCTTAGTTGGGATAACTCTGGGTGGGATCATTAACAACTAGAATATTGACATAGATAAGTATAGCTTTTTCAAGAAAAACAGACAGGAAAAAAAATGGGGCAGGACTGCCTTTGAAGGAATATGTATTTGTTCCAAGAATGAAGTGGAAGGAAGATCTATTGGAAGTCTTTTGATTAAGGTAGAAGGGAAAATAGCAAGGGTAATAACACAGTGAGTGTCTACCACACACCATCAAACTAGGAGGAGAAAGAGGTGAACAAGTTTTATTTGGATGACTAGGAAGTATCCAAATCACAAGACTTGGTGTTTTTTGGAACCAAGATATCAGCTGGGAGTATAACATGGCAGCGCATAGAGATTTCAGCAAGTTCTTATACTGTAATGAAAAACAACTTTTTGCATTAGCCTCTTTCACAGCTGCATCACACTGTAGCCTTACGATTATCCAGTGATTGATCAGTGCACCCAGGTCCCTCCCTTCTTTAGCTATCTCCAGTCTGCGTATGCCCATCTTACAATATAAGCAAAATTCTTGTTGTTGGTCCCTAAACACATGGCTTGGCACTTCATACTAATAAAAGTAATTCCATTTCTGAAGTTCCATTCCACAATATTAACTACAACAGCTGGTAAAGCAATCCTGTCCTCTCCCATGTTGGCAACATCCCATAATTTAGTATCAGCTGCAAGTTTCATGAGGACACATCTAGTTCCAGTATCAAGCTTATTGATAAAAATATTAAGCAGTAATCCCAAGCAACACAACTAATTACCACTATCCAATCACTGTTTAACATGAACAACTATAGTCTCTGCCCTTGATTTCTAATCCATCAGCAATATAGAGCATCCCTACTTCCTCATTCATAGTTCACTTTTTATTTATATGACCAGAGAAGCTTTGCTATGTGTTAGTATCCATCGCTAAGTCAAAGTCAGCCAAGATTTTGGCCATTCTCACTTTATTCCTGCATTCTTTGACCACAGTATGATAATCCCTTATTGATAGGCCTTATTTTCTATTGCTTCTTCTCATTCTTAATGGCCTGGAGGAAGTCTTTGTTCATCCATGCAGTCTATAGTCCTTACCATTTTTTTCTTCTTGCTTGTGATCAAAGCTTCTAGCTTCTAATAGCAGTCTTGTTTTAAAACAGTTGCATGCTATTCCATCCAGGTCGCTAAGCTCCTGAATCCAATCAGTGTCCTTAATTAATAACTTAAGTTTCCCCAGATTAACCCGCCTGAAGTCCAAGACTCTTGTTATACATCTTTTGCAATTTAAACCACATTGAATCTATCCTCAATTATTTCCCACAAGCAGTCCTTCTCTAAGATTCTTGCTAAACGCAAAAACTAGATCCAGGTAGCTTTTCCTCTCATTAGTACAATGTTCGTTTGATAGAGAAATCTATTGGCTAACTCATCCAAAAATATCTATTATTATTTGTAATGTTCATTACCCAAACAATCTGAAGGACATTAATACCAATAATTAAACAATTTCAACTGGAACTGAAATTTCCCAAAGACCTTAGAGATCCCTATCCATGTCTGATCTTTGGGATCTATAATACACCCTCCAACACAGTCACTTTAAGCTCCTTTTTATTAGTCCTTCCTAATGTGATTTTAACACCAAAAAGTTCTATTTTGTCTACCGTTGCATGTTATTACCCTGCATTACCATATTTACTCAAATCCAAGACAAGGCTCCCCACCCCCCTTCCATTCATCATGTGAAGAAAAAGTCCCTCTGCTTGGATTAAAGTACAAGGTGAAGGAGTGGGAGTGGGGCAGATGGCTGCTGCAGCTTTGACTTTGGCTCTAAGCCCAGGTCAGGGTCAGAACCAGACCTGCATCAGCCACCTGCCCCAACCTCCACCTGCTCTCTTCAATGTCAAAGTGAAGAGGCTCTGGGGAGCGGGAAAGAAAGGGAGCAGAAGCTGCATAGGGCAGACACCAAGGTGTGCAAGCAGCAGAGGGAGGCAGGCAGGCTGTAGAAGTGAGGAGGCAGAGGGCAAGGGGAATGTCTGACTGCCCTCCCAGACACCTGACCCCCTGCTACTACTTTACCCTCTGCAGCAGTGCAAAGGATGAATACAAGATGACCCTCCAATAATTATTTTCTATACCTGGAAAATTATAACAAATGTATACTTTTTTCATATACAGAGTCCAATTATTGGGGGGGTCATTTTGGGTTTGGGCAAACACATTATTAATGGACAATGCTCTCCCACTGCTTTTATTCTTATTTCTGTCCTTCCTAAATGGTTTGTACCTTTCAATATCTGAATTCTAGTCATGGCTACTATTCATCATGTCTCTGTTCTTCATATGTCTGTTTTTGTATCACACACCAGGAGATCCAGGTCACCCATTTTATTACTCAACTAACCTTACTCAGTTTCCCAGCTGGGACATGTGTAACTTCTCTATTTCCATTAAAGATATATTGCTGCCTTCCATAACCCTTCTATTTCTTGGTGCTTTTCCCTCTCTTGGGCAACTTCCTCATTTACCAGACTACCCCTCAGCTGCATGTTTATTTTCAGCATGAAGATGTTGTGCCAGTCTCTCAGCTTTCCCTGCTGCATTTCTAATTTAAAGTTCTTATCTGCCAGACCAATCCTGATGCTAAAAGGCAGTTTACTTGCTTATTGAAACAAACCTCATCCCTGAAATGACCTGCTTGCGAATGCTCATCAGTGGTCATATATCCCAAACCCTTTCAAGAGCACTCATCCTAAGCCATCTGCTTATCTTCATTATCTTGTTCTGCTTTCTTCCTTCTCCCCTTTGGACACGAAGAATCCCAATGCAAAGTAAAGTTCTCCTGAACTTCCTCAGTCTAACATTATCATCAGTGAGCAGGATCTAACCATACAATTTTTTTCCTACATGAAAAATGATTAAATATATTCTTCCCTACTCCCATTTCAAAGAAATCATTGAAAAAAATATTATCATCAACATTGTTCAGGTTTGTTAAAAAACTGAAAATCCTAAAACAGAAAACAAAAATAAGCCTAAAGATAAACTTAAATATTTAAATGGTCATCTTCAACAGACCTGGAAACGTTTTAATATTTTAACCATATAACCAAGATAGATTTTTTTAAACAGAATTTTTAAGGAAAAAAAATCTCTTTTTCAAGAATCCTCAACAAAAATAAATAATTTGAAGAAGGTGAGGCATAACCTGAGAATGCTTATGTTATATAGTACAGTGTTGTGATATTTTCTTACAATATTCTAGTTTAGTTTTATTGCCATTCAATTTCTGATGTTTTCCTCTTATATCCTCTGGACACCATAATTTAAAAACATACTAAAATTGATAGGGGTCTGTACAAGACATTACATGGAAAATGATCTCAAATCACAAAAGTAATTTTCAGCACACCCTTTAGCAGAAGTCTGAAAAGACTAACCTTAAAATGTGCCCTGAAGGTCAAACTGTGACTCAGTGAGATCAGTCAAAAACAGCAAACTCAAGAAAAGACTTGATTTGAAAACCCATGTCCTGGACTCCAAAGTTTGAATCCAGTTTACTAGGAAGCAGGGCCCCAGCTGATCTCAAATATTAGGTGAAAGCATATGGACAAAGTTTCTATTTAAGAGTCAAGTCTGTAATCACAACGGGCTCTGCAAGTAAGGTCAGCAGATCAAACTGTTACTGTTAAAACTTGAAGTTGGCTCAGCATATGGTACACTGGTCATTTAGAACATTGTAACCTGCATACTTAGTTCACAGCACAGACTTGGTGTAGAGTCACTTGGATGGACTGGATGTGTTCAAGTCAACAAGCCTGGATGAGCTGCATCTGACGATACTGAAGGAACTGGCTGGTGTCATAGCAGAACCACTGGCATGGCTGTTTGAGCGCTTATGGTGCTCAGGTCAGGTCCCGGAGGACTGGAAATGGGCCAATGAGGTCCCTATTTTCAAGAAGGGGAGAAGGAAGGAGGATCCGAGTAATTATAGGCCAGTCAGTCTCACCTCCATCCTTGGAACGGTCTTTGAAAAGATTATGAAGGATCATATTTGCGGGAGTCCAGCAGGAATAATTATGCAGCAGGGAAACCAGCATGAATTTGTAGCAGGTAGATCATGCCTGACTGTGCCAATGAGAAGCTCCCACAGGCACCAGGGATGCCAGGGGCAGGCCCGAGCATTCCCCAGGGGAGCTAGCAAGCCCCCTACCCCCCAGCAAACTTACTGCCGGGATGAGCAGGAGCAGAGCAGGAGCCGCGCAGCTGCTGCCTGGGCGAGGCAGCGACTGGCTGATTGCGGCAGCTGATGCCACTGCTGTGGGAAATTTAAAAACCCCACCGGAAGCCGGCAGGGAGAAAGAGAGAGAGAGAACCAGCCTGGAGCATGCCAGGCAGGTGGTGGTTCTGGAGGCTGGTTATAACAGCCCCGCAGACACTTCCCCGCATGAAAGGTGGGGAAGCAGTGTCAGGCAGTAGGCTGGGGATGGACAATCCCAGCCCCTCAATTTCAAAGTGTATAGAAGCATCCCTCGCCCTCGGGATGTCTCTCCTTTGGGATCAGTGACTGAGGCTCCAGATGCATTGACATCCAGGCAACTAACCTATTTGCCGAAGCTGACGCCAGACCCCCATAGTAAAGGGGTTAACAGAGTGGAACACCCAAGTAGTTGGCGAGTGGATGGTGTGTAGGGGAGGCAGAACCCCGAGGAACACCATGGCACTTCTGTGAGTACCCCATCTTCGGGTCAGTAGGGGAAGAAGAACACCACTGGACCTCCTCCTTCTCTTCAGGTACCAACCAGTTGTGGCAGGCAAGTCAGGGGACACCAACCAAGGGGGCGGTGTTGTGCTCACAGCGTCCACTAGAGATGCCACTCTGTCCAATATGGGTTCATTTTAAGACAAGGTCACAAAATGCTTACATGCAGGTGTAGAGGTGGATTTTGTTTTCTTGGACTTTAGCAAGGCCTTTGATACAGTATCTCATCCTATTCTCATAAATAAATTAAGAGGCTGTGACATAAATGTTTACATGGTCCAGTGGGTGGCAAATTGGCTTAGCGGTCACACCCAGAGAGTGGTAGTAGACAGGTTGTTATCAACCTGGAAGGATGTGTGTAGTGGGATCCTCCAGGGTTCAGTCCTTGGACCTGTACTCTTCAAAATCTTCATCAATGACTTGGATGTGGGTGTGAAGTGTACTCTGTCCAGGTTTGCAGATGACACTAAATTGGCGGGTGAAGCACACATTCTGGAGGGTAGGGAATGATTGTAGGCAGACCTGGACAGGATAGAAAAGTGGTCAGTACAGAATAGGATTCAGTACAACATGAACAAGTGCAGAGGGCTGCACTTAGGACACAAAAATATTCATCACATCTACTGGGTGGGAAGTGACCTTCTCAGCAGCACAGAAGCAGAAAGGGATCTTAGAGTCATAGTGGACTCCAAGATGAACACGAGTCATCAGTGTGACAAAATCATCAGCAAAGCTAACCGCACTTTATCATGCATCAGCAGATGCATGACAAATAGATCCAAGGAGGTGATACTTCCCTTCTATGTGGCATTGCTCAGACTGCAGTTGGAGTACCATGTCCAGTTTTGGGCACTGTACTTCAAGATGGATGTTGATAGACTTTAGAGGATCCAGAGGAGAGCCGCTTGTATGGTTAGGGGCTTACAGGACAAGCCCTATGAGGAGAGACTGAGGGACCTGGACTTCTTCAGCCTCTGCAAGAGAAGGCTGAGAGGTGAACTTGTGGCTGCCTACAAATTCATTAGCGGAATGCAGCAAGGGATCAGAGATGCTCTGTTCACCAGGGCGCCTCTTGGGGTAACAAGGAACAATAGTCACAAATGAACAGAGAGCAGATTTAGGCTAGATATCAGGAAAAACTTCTTCATGGTAAGGGTGGCCAAAATTTGGAATGGGCTTCCAAATGAGGTGGTGCTATGTTGGGGGTCTTTAAGAGAAGGCTGGAGAGGCATCTGGCTGGGGTCATCTGACCCCAGCACTCTTTCTTGCCTAGGCAGGGTGTCAGACTTGATGATCTGTTGAGGTCCCTTCCAACTCTAGCATCTATGAATCTAATTTAAGGAAATAGAGGGAAAGAGGTGGATTTTAGTCAAATCCTTTCCATTTATGCATAGGTACAGAGCATACATAGAGCAGTGGTTCTCAACCTTTTTAGTTTCAAAGCACCTACTAGACAGTGCCAGCTCTTAGTTTTCACTTATTCCACTAGTTTTTACTTGCTTTTAAACAGGAAAAATAGAACTTCAAAAAACTCAGAGGGTGCATTGAGACAAGCGTGCACGTGCCTCCTGCAGTGTCTCAAACCAGTTTGAGATGCCACAAGAGGCACGCTAAGAATGAAAAAATTTGCAGGGCGGGCTCAAAATTTGATCCCTGGATTTCCAGGTATCAAATAAAAACACCCCAGAAAAAAGCAGCGCAGGGCACAGTTCCCCACCATGCCCTGAGTTGGGGGAGACCTCCAGAGATGCTCTGGCATGCAGCCAGAGTCTCTATGGTGCCCCCTGCTGCCCTACTTTGTTGCCTTGCATGGAGGCAAACAGGAGTGGCACAGGGCAGTGTGCTCTATCAATTTTTCTTGAGAAAGAAGGAAAAGACATACAGACAATGGAAGCTTGGGACAGTCCCCAAGGAGGACTATACAACAACGGCCCACACATGCAGGGAGCAAATTAGAAAAGCTAAGGTGACAATTGAATTTAAACTAACAATGGAAATCAAAGATAATAAGAAGTCCTTCTCTACATAGGTAGGGAACAGAAGGATAACAAATGTATATATTAGCAAACAAATGGAAGCATGGAGCCATTGCTTAACAGCTCAGGCGGGCTGGTTTCCAACATGCAGGAGAAAACTGCACTCCTAAATGATTACTTTGCTTTGGTATTTCACTGGACTAAGGGGAAAAATCATACTAGATAAGGTTCAGCATGGGCATGATGGGAATGACCACCTTCCTACTGTTGACATTGAACTGCTGCATGATCAGTTAGAAAAGTTAGAACTTCATCCAAGGGTGCTGAAGGAGCTGGCCAAAATCATCACTGGACCTCTGGCAAAACTCTTCCAAAACTTGTAGTACTTGGGGGAGGTCCCTGAAGATTGGAAGAGGGCCAGTGTTGTGCCCATCTTCAAGAAGGGGAGGAAAGAGGACCCAGGCAACTATAGGCCAATTAGCCTAACTTCTATCCCAGGGAAAATCCTGAAAAAATTAATCAAGGAATCTATGTGCGACAGGCTTGCAGAAGGTAGGATTTTGAAAGACAGCCAGCATGGCTTTGTCACAGGCAAGTCTTGTCTTACCAAACTCATCTCCCTCTACAACCAGGTAACTCACCACCTGGATATGAGAGAGGAGGTTGATATTGTATACCTAGACTTCCAAAAGGCCTTTGATCTGGTATCCCATGATGTTCCCAAGGGAAAATTGGAGGATTGTGGGCGTAACTGATCAACAGTTAGGTGGGTAGGAAGCTGGCTGTGCGGTAGGACCCAGAGAGTTCTAATGAACAGATCTGTGTCATCCTGGCGAGAAGTGGTCATTGATGTCCCTCAGGGGTCCGTGCTTGGTCCAGTACTTTTCAACATCTTTATCAATGATTTGGATGTGGGGGTGAAGATCTCACTGGCCAAGTTTGAGGATGACAGCAAATTATAGGGAAACATGGTCATGCTTGAAGATAAGCTGCAGATACAGGCACACCTAGACAGGCTGGCAAGGTGGGCAGATCAGAACCAGATAAAGTTCAACATTGAGAAGTGTAAAGTGCTCCAACTGGGGATAAAAAATCCCCAACATACTTGCAGGCTCAGTGGTGCCAAACTGACTAGCACCATGACTGAAAGTGACCTAAGGGTAATAATAGACCATAATATGAACATGAGCCATCAGTGCGATGCTGTAGCCAGCAGGGCAAACAATATTCTGGCATGCATCAACCGATACATCTGAAGCAAAACCAAGGAAGTGATTCTTCCGCTTTGCTCAGCATTGGTGAGACCACAGCTGGAGTACTGCATCCAGTTCGGGGCACCACACTTCAACAAGGACATAGGAAAACTTGAGAGAGTCCAGAGAAGAGCCACCCATATGATCAGAGACTTGCAAGTCAAGCCACATGAGGAAAGGCTAAGAGGCTTGGGCCTCTTCAGCCTAAAACAGAGAAGACTGAGAGGGGACCTGGTAGCAGCTTACCACTATATCAGGGGAATACATCAAGGGCTCAGTGAACAACTGCTCACCAGGGCACCCTTGGGGTAAACCAGGAGTAACGGCCACAAACTCCTAGAAGACCATTTCAGGCTTAATACTAGGAAAGTCTTCACAGTTAGGGTACCCAGACTGTGAAATAAACTCCCTGAAGAGGTGATGCAATCACCTGCACCAGAAATCTTTAAGAGGAGTCTGAACAGTCACCTTACCCCAGTTGTCTTTGCTGCCTACTGCAGGGGGGCTAAAGCTAATGATCTTGCAAGGTCCCCTTTCAGCCCCTTACAATTTATGAATCTATGAAGGCTGTGACCCGGGAGCTGTCCCCAGTAAATAGGGACTGTGGGGGGACTGTAAATGTGTGGGGGGTTGTGTGGGGGTAGGGGGTCTGGTCAGGGAGTGTGGGTCCCCCCACAGAGCCTACAGCCCCCACCACTCCACAGGGCCCACAACTTACCACCACAACTGCAGTAGCCATGGGGTGCTCAGGGCCGCTGCAGCCGGACCACCCAGTGGTGCAGCGTGTCTCTGATTGTCTCAGAGCTGGCACTGCCTGTGCCACTTGGTGTGAATGCAGCCCAGCTTAGTGCAGTGATGTGCAGGGCCATGCAGCTTCAGGCAGCCCCTACACCTCTTGGGCTGTTACCTGGGCCAAATCCCACTCACAGGGACCACCCAATGCACCAAGCTGTGTCCTGCCTCCACAGGCCCCGCACACCATCAGGCCGGGCCAGTTCCATGGAGACAGGACCCAGCTCCTTATATCACATAGTCCCTGCGAATGGGACCCAGCCCTCAGTGACACATAGCTGAAGCCGCATGGCCCCACGCAGTGCCTCACCGAGCCAGGCCGCATCCACGCCAAGCAACAGAGGCAGCACTGGCTCTGAGGCAATTGGGGATGTGCTGCACCGCTGGGGGTTCTGGCTGCAGTGGGCCCTGAGTGCCCCACAGCTGCTGCTGCTGCAGGGGTAAGTTGTGGGCCCTGTGGGAAGTGGGGTTCTGCTGTGCATGGGGCACATCTGGTCCATGCGGGGGGGGAGGTCATGTGCTGTGCAAGGGGGGCTTCAACCTGTGGGGGGCAAGGGACCCACCCCTCCTGAGCAGCCCCCCACACACAGCCCCCCTATAATCAACCCACAATACCCACATCCCCAAGCCACCCCCACAAACCTCTCACCGACATACCCACCCACAAACCACAAACCCCACACAAGCCCCATGCTCCACTCCAAAAGCACTACACCCATCCACAAACTCCCCCAAGCCAAATTGCTTTACACTTGTAAATATATCAGTAAAACATTGCTCAACTGGTCTCTCTCTATATAGTGGTGTTTCATTTTAATAGTGGAAGAACACTATTTTGGGTATTTTAATGAGAGAATTTGCGTTTCTTATCAGCGTATTTGTAATTTGTAAACAGAGAACACCAGGATCTCTGCTGGTGAGACAAGTGGTGAGACTCATGCAGAGGAGCCTGTCCAGGGCCAACACTGGGGACCCACCTGGAGGGCAGACAAGATGGCTGACCTGTTGGCCACTTGGGGCCAAGGGGACACACTTTAACAGTTCAAAAAGGACCACTGCAAGGAGCACATCTTCTGGGTGATTGCTGCTCAGATGGCAGAGCGGGGGCACCCTATCTGGGTCTGCCAGGGGCATGGCTTTGGGACCACAGGTCCAAGGGAGTGGATGCTGTCACACATGGCAGCAGATCACAGCCAGGCATCAGCCCCCACTGCCAGACTGCTGCAGTGGGTAGAGGTTACAGGGGCCACTCCAGGCTAGGGCTACTTCAGCAGTCCAGCTGGTAGAAGGGGTAGCATCCCCAGATACCAAGCAGCCAGGCCTCAGGAGCTCCTGTCTAATTGTAACATTCAAATACCATGGGCCTTGAGGCCCACATGGCTATCTAGTAGCCCCTATTGTGTGGGGGCTAATGGGTGAACACTACAACAAAATACTTGGGACAACAAAGGCAAAAAACAGGACAGGAGTGACATGAGGGTCAAAGGGTCAAAACATGAAAATGAGTGCACCAGAGGGGGACACCAAGCAGAGCCCCCCCTGGGGCTCACCCACCAGTCCTCAAAGGCATCCAAGGAGTCAGTAGACACCGTCCACTGGTGCTCTGCCTGGAAACATGCACAGACAAGTGAGAATAAAGCAGCTCCACAGTCTCTAGGCACCTTCCCAGCCTCCTTCCTGATCAAGTACAGGCACTTGGTCAGGGCCAGGAGGAGGTTGACCAGGAGGATCCAGGACTTGGTGGGGCTGCAGATGGGGTGACCAAAAACAAAATGGCAGGGGGTGAAATTCAAACAGAACTTAAAGAGGAGGTTCTAGAGGTGGAGGTGGAGGGGCTGCAACCTGGCACACTCAAAGGTCATGTGCGCCAGGGCTACCTCTGCCCGTAGAAGGGGCAGGAGACTGGTGTGTCTATGAAGCTCACCACATACACACCCATGGCAATGGCTCCATGGCGGAGCCACCAGCTGAGGTCCCCAGTGGCTGTGAGCTGAGCATGGAGTACAGACTCAGCCACTGGGGTGCCCTTGCTGAGCAGGTCCCGCCACTTGGTTTCTGGGTGGGACATGAGAGCAGCATGAGAGAGATTGTGTGGCACAGGAGTAAATAGAGATAGTAGCAATGAATGATGGAAAAGTGAACTGGTCTAGTGTCCTCCAACCAGCTTAGGTGGTAGAGTGGGGAGCATCATGAGGCCAGGCAAGGCACCAGCCCCATGACAAACTCCGGTGGGCTGGATGACACTGGGGAGTGGGGACTGCCACCATGCAGGACCTGGTCAACAAGGTTATATACGTTTGGCTGCAAGGTTTCAAACTACTCTAAGTCTGAAACCTTGCAGCCAAACATAAGTAACAG
Organism: Crocodylus siamensis; assembly: GCF_052110815.1. Lineage (NCBI taxonomy): Eukaryota > Metazoa > Chordata > Crocodylia > Crocodylidae > Crocodylus > Crocodylus siamensis. The sequence goes on from NC_143395.1 coordinate 121,654,477, forward strand.
CAACAAAGCAGAAAAGCCTGCATGAAGAACTATAACCTTACTGTAAAATAGATTTTAAAGAAAGTATTTGAAAGTATTCTTGTTATGCAATTAGAAGCCACAGACCAGGACCCAATCATATAAGGCTCTGATGGGTTCACAGACATAGGAGGATGTAAAAGGAAACTATGGGACAGTATTCAAAGTGAAAGGCAGTAGTCTTCAGCACACTTGCAGCATAAATCTTGCCAGAATATTTACAGAGATCATGGCAAGGAAAAACACACTTATGGATGTTTCTGAGGAAGGATAATAAGTTGGTTTTGAAAATGTTTAACAGACATGATGATTATCCACAAAACTCAAGAGAATGGGCAGGTACAACCATGTAGGACTGCAAAAGCTGTCTTAACCATGTAGAGCTTGAGCTAATGGTTTGACACACCAACGGGGGCATCTACATGAGATGTTTACTGCATTGTAGACCAATTAGCTATGCAGTAAAGGTCACATGTCTAGAGGCACAAACCTATTAGTAAAATCAATTTACTCTGCAGCAGGATAGTAAATACAAGTACTATCCTGCTGCAAAGTAGAAAACTCTACAGCAGCTGTGTGTAGACACTGCCCTGGCTAGCTAGGACAAGAAGGTGCATCAGTGCGGGGGCCGCCTGCCAGCTAGCCTTGCACTGAAGCACCCTCATGCCCCAGCCAGCCCCTCTTCAGCAAGTTAGCTGGGAGGGGAGCAACCCCAGGCCAGCAGGCTGACCTCCTATACCCGTTGCCTGCTGGGGCTGCTCCACCCCAGCTCAATTGTCTGTGATCCCCAGTGCATGTGTAAAAACACACTTGGGAGCAATAAACTGTGGTTCAATCAGCACTAGAATTTATTGCAACACATTAATATGCACACGTAGACGCACCCAGGGGGAGAGAAATGGTTGGGGAAGGAGACAGGTCTGGAGTAGAAAGGCAGAAAGGTAAATATATGAGCTCTCCACAGAGAGATAATAGTTAAATCTCTGTTTCCAGGTGAGACTACTCAAACTTCATAGAACAGGGAAGAAAAAGAGGGAACACAGGACAGAGTTGGAAAGAGGTCAAGGAGGTACTTCTAAAAGACATGTAATATTCATGATTAAAGAGATAAAAAAAGGAATAAGAAACAACAGTCACAGAAGCCAAGGGTACATAACATCTCAAAAAAATGAGCATGGTCAACTCTGCAAAGGTGACTGACAGTGGAAAAGGTGACAGGAATGAAAAGAACATATAATTTTCTCTTAAAAAATAGCAAAACTATGTGGAAAGATATTTATGGCCAGAGGAGGAAAGGATCACTGGTATAGAATTCAATTAAGTTGCTAAGTAACTAGGCAGCCAGATTCAGAACTGTTTTATTATCAGTAAATAATACAGGAGATAGACCTCTTTTCTTACAATCCCACAAGTAATACTAGATGCACAAGCAGAGGTATAAGTAGTCTTCAAGGCCAGTGGTGCCTAGCATAATAAAGTAATTAACCTCAGCAGTGACAAAGGCCTGGATAACTGTCAGTTTTCATATCAGAGAAGAACAGGTACAAACATGCAGCCAAAAGTAAAAGTAAAACATTGTTGGCTACTACTGCTACCTTGGGATCCAGTAGCAACTGACTTGCACTGTCTAAGCTTCCTGGAATAAAGCTGCCTATTTCTCATCCCTTAAGTCACAGAGCAGACAATGCTCCTCCCTATGGATGGTTCCCCTGGCCTGCTTTTGCCACATTTTTATCCAGATTGAACCTCAGCCAATTGACTCCTATCCAAGCCTCTATTATTCTAGCTGAGCACCAGCAGTTTTCCATCTGCAAATAAAGAAAATACAAAGCAGAACTGAAAATATGAAGTGTCACAACACTGAGACTCAAGTTGTTTGACTGTCCCCTGGCAGCCTCATATGCACTTTAAATAATCAGGCAGGGGAGAGATGCACCTTATACACTAACTAAATCTCTTCTCTGCCTTCTGCATGATTTCAGACTAACATGGTTAATTACTTCTCTTTAAATATGAAGTTAGTTGCATAGACCTTTGCAGTGCAATGCACAAGAGAGCATAACATGCCAAGCTGCAACATTGTCATTTTTTACCAGCATGAAAAATAGTCAGTACTTTAAATAAAGGTAAGGCTGGGTGGCACCTTATAAATCATGGCAGTCCAACTTCAAAGCACTGGGGGGCCACACACTGCACCAGTTGTTGGCACCATGAGGGCTGTATGATATGCAGACCACACGTCATGTGGGCTCCTGGGATCTTTGCAGCATGCAACACCTTGCTGTACAAACAGCTTAAGTACCCCCTGCTGCTGTGTGGTCAGTGTGAGCAGATCCCCTGCCTTTTTCCCCCACCAATGCATGAGTGCCCCTGCAGCAGCCACTGGGCAAGTGAGTTCCCTTCCCCTGCAGCCACATGATCACATTTCTTCCACTGTGAGGTGGAAGAGTCCATCCCTCACTGCTTCACAGGCAGTGCAAGTCCCCCATGTGGGCAGCCCAAGCCTCCTCCCTGCCACCCATTCAGTGAACTTACTAAGCTGCCTCTGGCTGTGCTGCTCCAAACCCCCCACTGCTGCCACAGAAGCAGGAACAATGTGGGGAGTGGTGGCCAGGCCCAAGCCATGGGCTATACATTAACCCCTTGTAGACTACATATGGCTTGCAGGTCACTAGTTGGACAGTGTTTTATAAGCTAACCCATTCAGAGAAGCATGAGCTCTCCTAAACTACAGCCTACTTTGTCAGATGCTACGAGTGGACTTAGAGAAAGAAGGGTACTAAACAGAAGGTGGAAACTTTCTATGGAAACTTAAAAACATAGACCACCTTCCCAGCAACACCCTCCTAGCCACCATGGACGTTACCAGCCTATATACCAATATCCCACAGCAGGATGGCATCCAAACCTGCCTTATGTATCTACAGGAACAAGATGACAACTCAGAATAGAGACCTAAGATATTACTGACCTTATACACTTCATCCTCACACACAACAATTTTACTTTTAATAACCAACACTTCCTCCAGACAATGGGAACAGCTATGGGCATCAAAATGGCCCCACAGTATGCCAACCTTTTTATAAACCACCTCGAAGAAGACTCTCTCAAGAACTGCACCATCAAACCCTTGCTATACTTAAGATATATTGATGACATCTTCATCATTTGGACTGAAAACCTGCAATCTCTGATTCCATTCCATCAGAAATTCAACCATCACCATCCCTCCATCCGACTTTCTCTAGAATAGTCCAGCACCAACATCTCCTTTTTAGACACAATAAGTATCCAGAATGATCAAATACAGACCATGTTATACAAGAAACCCACAGACCAACATACGTATCTGCACAGAACCAGCAATCACCCTCAACACACCAGGAAAGCTGTGATATACAGCCAAGTCCTCAGATCCCACCAAATTTGTACTGAACAGAACACCCGGGATTGCCACCTCACCAAATTTAATAAGGCTTTCACCCAACAAGGACACTTCTCCAGAGAGATAGATCTCACGTTTGAAAAAGCCACTTGGATATCATGGGAAGAACTGCTGCAGTACAGAAACCTCCCCACATAAATCGTACACCACTGGTTATGATGCATCACCCCTCCCTCGAACCTGAAAATCCTCAAACAATTGCAACACATACTAGAAAGAAACCCTATTCTTAAAGAGGTCTTCCCAGAGCCACCCATCCTAGCTTTCAAACAAGCACCGAACCTCGCTAACCTCATCACCAGAAGCAAACTTCCTCAGGCCCAGAACACACCGAATGGATCCAGACCATGCCATGACAAGAAATGCAAAACCCGCCAACACATCCCCACCACCCCAACAATTACTACAGCCCACAACAGAGCCATCAGCATTCCCCGATCTTACAGCTACACCTCCAGAAATGTAATCTCTCTCATCTAATGCACCAAATGCCCTGATGGAAAATATGTAGGAGAGACCAAACAACAACTGCGTACCAGAATGAGTGCACACTGGAAATCTATCACAGACAGGAATACCCAGTTACCTGTGGGGGCACATTTCTTGCAAGAAAACCACTCTCTCTCCAATCTCTCAGTCCTGATCCCCAAAGGAAACTTACAAAACACTTCCCAGAGACAAGCCTATGAACTCCACTTCATCAACCTCCTGGATACTAAAAATCATGGACTAAATGTAGACATTGGATTTCTGACACATTATAACCTGCCTGACAGCTGACTCCCCAGGTACTTTTCCACTATTCATCCCCCTTCTCTCTTCCCCACCCCAAACGCAGCCTGCCTCTCACCCACTGACTCCTCAATCTACATTTTCACTGACTACCTGTCTTGTATGCATACCAGCCCAGCCTCTGGCTTCTTTACTTTTCATTCCAGCCAGGAAAAGCACACACCAATTGCTGAAACTTTCTTAGCCTGATGATGGGTTTTGAATCCAAAAGCTTGCTTTAAAATTGTTTTCCAAGTATTTAAGTTGGTCTAATAAAAGATATCAGATTCACCCAAAGAACCTTGTCTGCCTATGTCCTGTTGAAATTCTACACCTTTCTACTGCAAGTCATTCTGTCTCTCTCCACTCGCCTTAAAATGGTGAAAGCCCTACTTTATATAGGCAGGACAATCCCATGAAAGCCTCAATGCTACTGACATGTAGCTTGTAAATGCAAAACATACAATGATTGTATTGGTATGTTCCTTCCAATGAAAATAAGTATGGCTTTTGCAAAGAATGCAGCAAATGAGCACATGCATATTTACTCACAAGAAGGAGAGCACCCACTTACTATTTCCTTGTCAGAAGTAAAGGCTGCAACCTGGATAAAGTCAAAATGAAGATGCATTAAAAATATCCACACAGAAATCCATTCCCTTGTAACATGGAACTTCCATTTCACCAACACACATATAAGAATGTGGCTTGAAGGCCTAGGTAGAGAGAAGGCAATCAGGACTCATAGTAGAGATGATATCTTTTATTAGACCAACAAGATTTTTGCAAAAAAAAGTTCTTTAATTGCAAGTTTGGAGGCACAAACACCCTTCATCTGGCATTGGAGAAAAGATTGTAAAAGTTCTCCTGGGCAGAAATGGAAGTTTATATTTCATCGGATTTCACAGAGGAGTCAATAGATGGAAAACTCGTCTGGGCAGTCGGTTCATAGCTGGCATGAAGCCTCTCACCTCCTGTGAGGATCTGTGATTATGCAAATTACCTTGAAACAAAGGCAAGAGCAGGATCTTGGGTAGAGAGAGGCAAGGCACTATCTTAGGTAGATAGTGAAAGAATGTAGTGAATACAACACTTCCTGCATGTGCCCAGGAAGTTAGTCTGGAAGAAGGTCAGAAATTATACTGTTCCGTGCGACATTACCAGAATGTTACTCCTTATTTTACATAATGTCTAAAAAAAAGCTTGTTCTAATTGCCATGTAGGAAGACAGCAGTACAACTGCAAACCTAGCAAATCCTTTTTTAGTTGTGTTTAGATTCCTTAGTTGAAATAATAGTATGTACTTGCAAGAGGGACATTGCATGCTACTTGATTCCAGTAAAGAAAGAAGTTACACTTCCTAATTGGTATCTATTAGGAGTCACAGATGGCCAGACAAATGTCGTATCTGAACACTTGGCATGTCTGAGTTCCGTTTGGGGGAATCTGGGTTTGGGCTTGAGCCAAGTGTTTGCAATTTTCTATTTTAGTAAAGCAGAAGGGTATTTAGAAGATTTTAATGCTATGGGAGTTAAAATCTTGGCTGGCTGAGACCCTTCACATAAGACCTCACATAAGTCAATCTACACATGCACATATATACAAAGTCCCATGTCCATTAGCAAAAAAGGAAAGACAAGAAGATTCATATATTTTTTTTCTTAAATACAACTAACTGTCACTGCAGCAGATTACATCCCATTATTTATGTAACACTTTAAACATATATAAATGCTATAAAACTTGCGCATTTTCTCTAAAAAACTGAAATCGGTTGAGCAATGTGTTTATTTCCATATCAAATTCATTTGCAGAAACACCTGATTCTACTAAAATAACTAAAAGGAGTACTTTATGACATTTTTTGCTTTAGCATAAAGATAAACCTAAAACATTTTCCAAAATAGCAATGGCTGAATTCTCATTTTAAAAAGTGTTACTCCATGTAATCCATGTAAGACATCCAAGGAAGCATGTCTTTTAAACAGCTGTTTATATAACACAGAGCAGTTATACATCAGCTTTCTTTATTGTATAAGTGGAATTTTCATCAACTAAAAAAGGGGGTGTTTAAAACAAATTAGTACCTAAATAGCCATTCAGTAAAGATAAAGCTTATAATTTAGGCTGAAAGAGTTGAAAGTTACATACCCACTAGCTAGGAAGTTCAGTGAGCAGCCACACTCTTGTCCTGCCAAATATTATACATCTCAAAATGGAGAGGAAATTCTTACACAAATTGGTTGCAGTGCTGAAATTGCCCAAGAGGAAATCCGTGCATCTTTGAAAAGTCATGACTACGTAAACCACAAGCCATAAGCTTGTAGTCACAGCAAAGACTGAACGCCATGCCAACCAGGAGAATTGATAACAAGGGTATACTAAGAGCAGAAAGACAATCTTAGGAAAGAGAGGGACCCCTGAAAACATGAGATGGTATTTCATATGGTCACATTTTCATAGATTTCATAGACATTAGGGCTGGAAGGGACCTCAGAAGATCTTCAAGTCCAGCCCCCTGCTCCAGGGGTAAGATGTCAGCAGGGGTCATAGGATCCCAGCAAGATAAACATCCAAATGTCTCTTGAAGACATTCAAAGTAGGTGCTTTAACCACTTCTGGCAGCAGTCTATTCCAGACCTTGCGGGCTCAGACAGTAAAGAAGTTCTTCCTTATGTCCAGCCTGAAACGGTTATGGAGGAGTTTGTGACCATTTGACCTTATCACCCTTTGGGGCGCTCGGGTGAACAGACGTTCTGCCAGATCCTGGTAAGCACCCCTTGTAAACTTATAGGCGGCCATCAGATCACCCCTGAGCTTGCGCTTTTCTGGGCTGAAGAGTCCCATGGCTCTCAGCCTGTCATCATAAGGTCTGTTTTCCTGACCTCTGATCATGCACATGGCTGTTCTCTGGACAGCCATGCTTCTCCACATCCTTTTTGAATTGTGGAGCCCAAAACTGGACGCAGTACTCCAGCTGTGGCCTCACCAAGGCCGGGTACAATGGGAGAATGATGCCCTGGGATTTGCTCGAGAAGCATTTATGGATGCAACCCAGCATTTTGCTCGCTTTACTAGCTGCAGCATCACATTGATGGCTCATGTTCATCTTGTGGTCCATCGTGACCCCCAAGTCCCTTTTGTCCATAGTGCTAGCCAGCATAGCACTGCTAAGCCTATAAGTATGCTTCAGGTTTTTCTTCCGAAGGTGGAGAACCTTGCATTTTTCGGTGTTAAACACCATCAGGTTCTCGTCCACCCATTTCCTGAGCCTGTCCAGGTCAGCCTGGATAACCCTCCTGTCCTCAGGTGTGGATGCTTTACCCCAAAGTTTGGTTTCATCACTGAACTTGGCCAGTCCACTTCTGACTCCAATGTCCACATCATTAACGAAGACGTTGAATAGTATACGCCCAAGGACAGAGCCTTGAGAGATCCCACTGGTCACAGCACACCACAATGATTGACTTCCATCAACCACCATCCTCTGGGTCTGACCATGGAGCCAATTCCCCAGCCAGTGGATCATCATGAAGCCGAGGTTGCAGTTGGCCAGTTTTGCTAAGAGGTGAACCTGGGTTACCAGATCAAAGGCTTTTTTAAAGTCAAGATATATGACAACAATCTCTTCTCCCTTGCCCACGTGATAGGTTACCTGGTCATAAAAGGAAATAAGATTGTTCAAGCAAGACCTACCCACAAAAAGCCTGTGCTGGCTATCCCTTAGGATGTTGCCATCAGCCAGTCTGTTAAAGATGGCCTCTTTGATAATCTTTTCTAAGACCTTCCCAGGGATAGAGGTCAGGCTGATGGGACTATAGTTTGCCAGATCCATTTTCCTCCCTTTCTTGAAGATAGGCACCACATTGGCCTTCTTCCAGTCTTTGGGCACTATACCAGAGCACCAGGAGCTCTCGAAGATCCATGCCAGGGGCTGAACTATGATGCTTGCCAGCTCCTTGAGTACCCTGGGGTATAAACTGTCAGGGCCAGCTGACTTGAAGGTACCCAGCCTCTTAAGGTGTTCCTTCACAAAATCGGCATTGATGGAGGGTAAGGAATCTCCCTTAACCAGGCCTTCCCGTCCCATAATGGGCAGGGGAGTCCCTTGGGACTGGTGAAAAATTGACACAAAGTACCCATTTTCACTAAGACTGAAAGCATGAAGCCAAAACAAGGACCCTTAAGTCTTAGGGTCATTAATAGGTTTAATTGATCTATATTCACAGCACTTCTAATCTGCTTACTGTAGGCATGTGACCTTCAGGCATGAAATAGAATTTAATTAGAGAAAGCAGAGATAACCTCTAAATATCACCCGATGATCTGCTATATATTTTGATATGTAGTATAGAAAAGTGGTATAACAATCTGAAGAAAATGTAAGATATATTCTATAGAAAGGTACGTCACAAAAATATATCAATTAATTAATTTTTTTACACTTCAGTTTGCTTTTTCAAATCAATTGTATGCTATAGACAGACTTCTGTAAAAGGATGAAGGAATTCCTATGCATCTCCTCAGATCTATCGCCACTTACATGAGAAAAGTCCCATGGTCTTGAGAAAGATCAAGGAAACATCCAGGACACAGAACTGTTATTGGGCAAACTTCTTAAATTTGGAGGTCTATTTCAGATGAGCACTAACAACCTTAGGTCTATAAAATTAGGATCAGCTTGAATTAGTTCTTGCATGGTATAACTGTATTGCTAGCTATAATTGCAATCCAGAAGTACACTGGGTGCATCTACATGTGCAGTTGAAACACTTTAATGTTCCTGTGCAGTAAATTAAGGCATATTAAGTGTAGGCCAGGAATGCACCTACACAGATTTGTACCCAACAGGAGCAGTCAAGTCCAGGGCTGCTCCTGCCCTGCTCTGCCCCCCCCCCCCGCCCCCCGCAGCAGCAAGGGGGAGCTGCATGTTCTGGCTGCAGCTGCCAAGGTGCCAAGGGTTGGTGGGGGACAGGCTCAGGCTGGTAGGGGACACAAAGTGGAGGGTGGAGAGGGGAGGCTTAGGCTGGCAGGAGGCACTGTCCCAGGAGCCCATGGACACCATGGATGCTCCCTGACCTGCCCTCCCCCACCTCCCCCAAACCAGCAGTGGCAGCCAGGGCACTGCATCTGTGAGGGACTCACAAACCACCTTCTTCTCCACCCCCCACAGTAGGGTTCCTGGGCAGCTGTCCATATACTCCAGGCCCATAGGGCAACTCCAAGACCATGCACAATATGGACAGTTAGCAACAAACACAAAACTTTATTTCCCTCCACCACACAATAACAGACCTCCCTGCCTCCCCAACAACAGGTTCCTTCCTTCCTCAACAGCACACTCCCTCCCACCCACCAATATACCCCTTCCCTAACCCCCACATGCACCAACAATAAAGGACCTGCTTCCTATGCAACTATGTACAATGTGCTTTGTCAACCATTGTGGAGTAACAGTGGGGTGGAGGTGCCTATGGCACAGATCCCAGGGAGAGGTGCCCAGCACTCCAGCCTCTGGCAGCACCACCACAGTTGTGGAGGCCACAGTGAGGCTGACAGGCTGAGGGGCTTGCTCAGGGATGAGGGTAGGCACTGCCCGGCCTGCTCACCCTGCTCCACCAGTAGGGATCATGTGCAAAGATGGCCCTCCCACTCAGGCACCACATGGAGGCCAAGCAAGTGGCAGGCAGTAGCCCAGGTGGGGGGCCAGGCCACTGGGGGACCTGGCTCAGGAGCAGGAGTTGGGGGCCTTGGCCACTGCAGATGGCACTGGACCTCATCCCAAGCCCACTGAGGGGTTTGACACTGGGCCCTTGGTGGCTTCCAGGGACCAGGTGGGGCAAGGTGCTGGGCACTAGACAGTATGAAGCTGACTGCCAGGGCCAGGGTGGTGTCCACTATCTGATGATCCTCCTCAGCTGCCTCCATTGCATGGGCCACCATGGCAGCCTGCTGCTCCTAGGCCTCAAGCAACCTCTCAAAGATGGTGTTGTGCCTTTTCTTGAGGGTGAGGAGCCTCTCCTGGAGGGCATAGTCCTCTTGGGCTCTCTCCAACTCCAGGTCCTGAGCCCACCAGACCCACAAGTCTGGGACTCCATGAGGTGCTCCTCCACTGCTGTAACCAGGCAATTCAGCAGCTGGGTGGAAAACTGCCTCTGTACCTCTGCATCGCCCCAAACAATGAAGTTGGCAGTTTCTTACCTGATCCGTTTGGGGCCCTAGGATGCTGCCATTGTAGCTGCTTCCAGGGGCCTTGGAGGCTCAGGCAAGGATTCCAGGTGCTGGCAGGGCTTGACACATGCATGCAGCAGAGGGGCACGGTACTCACAAGGCAGGCACCTAATGGCAGACTCCCTGGGGGCCACAGCCAGGGTCTGCAGGGCTGCTGTGACTAGCATGTATGATCAGCTTCTTTGAGCTTATTATTTTGTTCTGAGTGATAATGGATCTAGTATGCCATCCACCAAACATCAAAAACAAACCCTACATTTGGGTTTGCTTTGATCCTGTTGTGAAGACAGCATTATACTCATATTATTACTCTATATATGCAGTCATGTGGCTCTAAGGTTCTGCAAACTTCTATAGTTAATCCTGATTAGAAAGGAGAGTAATCCTACCTTATACTGGCAGAACAACATCCACAGAGGGTTTATACTACTATAACTATATTGGTTTAAAGAGGGGGTGCTGCTGCTGCCCACATTTTTTTTTCCACACATTGAATTCAGCACCAAGTTTACTCTTTTTACTGAGCAAAAATATCTTATTTAATACCTAGTTATTGTACCATGTTAAAGTGATGCTAAAAGAAGTCAATGTTTGGAAATTCTTACCAGTGTACTTTTTAAGAAGCACCATTACATTCCTCAGAATAAGTACATGCTATATGATCAATACTATTATCTTTTGATCAGAAGGAATTGTAGGTTTCTTACTGTGTTATATTTTTCAGCTTTCATTGACAAAGGCTCCAGCCCTTTGTCTAGAAATAGTCAGAGAAGATTCCCATACCTCATTCAAGGGAGAAATGAATTTGAAATAGAAGTGGAAATAAATGTCACAAGCATTTCAGTTTCCCCTAATCCTAACTATTTAACATACAAACATTTCTAGAGAGTAGTCTACTTTCATCTTTCTATAACTTGAGGGTACATAATGAGAGAAAAGATAAGTACATGCATATTCAGATCTGCATTGCCACTTTAAATGTTTGAAGGGCAAAATGCTCAGCAGAACAATCTGTACTGAACTTTTATTCCCCCATCTCATAAAACAGAAAAAAGGCAGTCAATTAAAATACACAATTGCATATTCAAAATCAATGCAAATAAAAATAAAAATGTGTTTATAATATATGGAACCCATTGTCATGGTAAATTGAAGTAAAAACCTTAATATTTAAAAAAAGATTTGAACATTTATCTAGATATTCATAACATCCAGAGGTATCATATTTAATGATGATCTTGGATGGAACATTGAACCTCAGGGTCTAGGGCTTAAATTGATTAATCTTAAAGAGCAGGGGGCATATCTACATATGCTTATTAATGCACAGCAATAAACTTCAGAGTTTATTGCTCCCAGGACTGCAGCATGTTGAGCTGGGGTAAAGTAGCCCCAGTTGGCAGGAAACCCAGGGGGTCAGCTTGCCAACCTGGGCCTGCTCCCCCACAGCTCAACATGCTGAGGAGGGGCTGGCTGGGGCACAAGGATGCCTCAATGTGGGGCCAACCAGCAGGCAACCCCTTCACTGAAGCACCCTTGTACTCCATCCAGCCTGGAAGCATCTACACATGTGCTGCTCCAGAGTTTTTTACTCCACAGCAGGACAGTCCTGGTATTATCCAAGGACCATCCTGTTGCAGACTAAATTAGTTTACTCCAGTCTACTAGGGGCATGTAAACACTGAAATGCATAGGTGCCAACTTTGATTTTGCCAGTGGGTGCTTAAAAAAAAACAACCAAAAAACCCTGGCACTTTACTTTTAACTCAGTGTGTTCCTGCGCCAAGCCCTGTGCATGTCCAGAGGAGGAAGCGCATTATTTCTACCCGGCTCTGTGACATCTATAAAGATCAGGCACTTTACTGGGGCTTTCTTTGTGCTTTTATCTAATAGATGATTGAATCAGTTTTAGCTAAAAGCACCAAAAATCCCCGCTGAAGTACTCAATCTTTTCAAAAGCTGCAGAGCCAGGCAGAAGTCACACAGTGGTGCTTCCAGTAAAACATGTTTTGGGGTTTTTTTGTTTGTTCTCTAAAATCTGTAAGCACCTCCATGGATGCTGAGCACCTGCTAATTTTTTTGGTGGATGCTTCAGCCCCAGAGCACCCATGGAGTTGACACCTATGCTGAGATGTCTACTGCACAGCTAATTAGTCTACTGTGCAATGTCTTGTGTAGATGTGCCCAAATGAAACTCACTGTAGAGAACAGATTATGCTATACATGCTTATCATGGTTTATTATGCCATACATGCTTATACCCCTTGGAAGCATCTGGTATTGCCCCCAGAGACAGGTATATGAGTTTTGCCATGGCAACATGTCTAGGCCCACCAGCCACTACAAGCCCCTCTTGGTGGCTAAAGGAAGACCACTAAGTGCTCAACAACAGATTTCTTGGAACAACAAAGACAAAACAGGAATGGGAGTAAAGGTTATAGTTAATAACCAGGGCTCCAAGGGAGGACACCAAATAGAGAACCCCAGCCAGTGCCCACTGTTCCCTGAAGGCCTAGCAGGAGTAACTGAATGTCACCCATTAAAACTCTACTCAGAGCCATACACAGATGAAAGAAAGGAAGATGGCTCCACAGTCACCTGGACCACTTCCAGCCAGCACCTTCTTCCTTGTCTAGTATATGAACACCTTGGTCAAGGCGTGGAGAAGATCAGATAGAAGGTCACAGGATTTTAGTGGCCATCTGACAGGGTAGGCATAAATTAAAGGTGCAGGGAACAATCCAACTGGAAGCAGCACAGAGGTTTATGAAGTGGTGGAAGAGGGTCCATAGTCCCATTGGCTAGAGACAGACATTCAAAAAGCCTGAGCCTGAATTGATTCACTCTTTGCGGGTTAGTCTAAGCTTAAATTAAATTGATTCATAACTGGGCAGACATTCTCTGTTAAACCAGGAAATGCAGGCATGTACCTGCAGTGGCTCAAGCCAGAAGCTGGGGGGTGCTAGAGTATGCCTGCCAAAGGCGGTGTCAGGTGGGGGGGGGGGAGAGAGAGGCACCCTCCAAGGCTCTCACCCTTTCCTGCTGGAGTGGAGGGGGTGTGGCCAGGCACCAGCCAGGGCTAGCACAACACCAGCTGGGGGGGAGGAGGGGACTGCTGCCAGACTGAGGAGTGGGAATGGGAAAAAAAGTCCTTTTTCTGAAGCAAGTATGAATTGAACACAATAAATTGCAAAGCATACAACAGGGAACTACCAAAAAATTTCACCTAAGCTAAGATACAGCCCAGTAAAACACAGTATACACAACTTAGTCTAAAATACAGAGCAGGAAAACAAGAGAAAGCCTTGCATAAGTCTTACTAATCCTGAGGGCAGATTGTCTCCTTACAGCCTCACATTCAAAAAGGCTTGATTTAGGTTTTACAGGTTCTGCTTTATAATGTAAATGTAGCTGTCTGCAGTCTTTGGTCTGCAACTTCCAGCCAGAAGCTGTCTGAAACTTCCCTTAACTCCATCTCCAGCACATGTGTGATGATTGTCAGCTCTTTGCCAATGTCCCTAACGGGCCTTCTTGAGTCGCTTCTGGGAGCTCTGCTTTCCTGGTCATTGGCTACTCCCCTTCCGGACTTGCGTGTTACCGTGGTTGTTTGTCCTTCCGTGTCGCCAACCCCGTTCTCGCCTGCCACGACTCATTGTTACACCAGTGGGGCAGGGCTAGTTCACAGGTCCCTTGGTGGCCCAGGCCTGGCCCGCCGGTTGCACACAGGGCTCTGCCACCCCTACACCCTGGCCTCACACCACCTGTGGACTCTACTTCCCCATGCCCACTCAGTGATGGTTCCTCAGGCTTCTAACATGGCTCTCGTCTTTGAGTTCCCCAAAATCCTTGGGATACTCCTGCCCTGATGTCGATCCCTTCACACCAGCCTGAACCGGTGTCTCAGTCACCACCACAATAGGTCCCACACCACAAACCCTTCACCCTGTGCACCCCGTGCTACGCGCCTCCTCTAAGAGGTTTTAACGTACTAGCTACCTCACTGACCCTCCACCAGCTCCCTATTAGCATGAACAGGAGTGGCACCTCTCAGCCGCTTTCTAGTTGCCCACTCATTCCCTTAATCAGCTTCCGCTGTTCTCGGCAGCTATCCCGCCCCGATCTCCCTCCAGCCAGGTGGTCCTTTGGTCTCTTGCCCCCCTTCAGCATAGCCCACACCCACCACCTCGGCACTTACTTCGGGGTCCTCTGAATCCTCCTGGGTTGTCTCAATCTTCATTCACTCACCCGGTCCATCACTTCGGGGTCGACCCGCCGGTGGCCCAGTCATCAAGCTTCCTTTCCGAGTCACTGCTCCCTCCGGCACGCTGGCTCTTCTCTGTTTGTCCAGAGGGGCCCACGCCATGGATGGCCCTGACAGCCATCTGCTCTCTGTGCTATCCGCTGCCTCCGGAGCAGCGGCCGCCATTTTTAAATCCGCCGGCCAGCATCTGACGTCACCGTCAGCTGCTGGCTGCAGCTGTACGTAGAGGCGGCTAACAAGCCACATGGGTTCTCCCTCCATCTCTGCGTCTCTCCTGTGCTGGGCTCCAGGTAAGTGTCCCTTGCTACCTCAGCCCCCGGGACAGCCAACACTTCCCACCTCTCCGTCTGGTCCTGCAGGTGTTAGCTCTGGGCTCACAGGTGCAGGTCTTGGATCTGCATGCAGGGGAGTGGTCCACTCTGGGACCACTGTGGAAGAACTGGTTAATCCCTCCCTGGCTGCAGGCAAACTGGGCAGAGGGTGGAATTAACTCCATCCCTGCCTCACTGCAGGAAAGCCATGGAGGTGTGGCTGTTGCTGGCAAACCCCAGCTGTGGTCTGCAGGGTTTGCCAGCAGGGTGGACGGAGAGAGGAATTTGCCTTGGGGACCTTGGCAGGCCAGCATCTGGCCATGCCCCAACCCTGCTTGGGCTAGAGAGCAGAGGGGAGGGACCAGCCCAGCTCTCTGGAGCAAAGCTCAGCCCAGAGAGCATGCTGGGATGCTGGAGGTCTCGGATTTAGCTTAAACCAGCAAGGAGGTCTGGGACAGATAGTGTACAAACAGATTTGAGCCAAATCAGTTAAGTCTGATACTACATTCAACCAGGTTTATCTCAAATCGGTTTCAGTTACTTTCAAACTGATTTATGTGCACTGAATGTCTGTTCTGTTACAAGTTTAACCCAGCTTCTGATCACTTAAACCAGTTTATGTGTAACTTCTGTCCTTAGCCATAAGAGATAGGACACAAATGGGTGTTTAGTCTGATCAAATACAGCAATTCCTGCATTCTTACGGATAAACAGACAAACAGAAAGTAGGTCCCTAAGGCCTGGTTATCAGGCAACAGGGTTGCCAACAATCTATAAACTTACAGACAGTCCATAAAAATTGGTAAAAGTACTTATGTGTAACATCCATAAAAATATTTAGGTGTCCTTAAAATTTACATATGGTTGGCCACCCTGCTTCTGCTCACTGGAACCTTCAGGTATTTGCAGAAATGCTTTGGATATTGTGTGTACAGGAAGGGAAATTCTTTTTCCTGCTCCTTTTCTTAGGGAGGGAGGGGAAGAAGCAGGAAGGTGGGCAAAGTGAAGGAAGGCTTGGCTAGCAAACAGCATGTCCAGAGCAGAAGGGTGGGGTTTCAAGTGCCCCCATCCTGCACTCAAATCCCCCATTCTTTCCTGTCTACCTTCTGGTGCATGCTGCACCTCCTGTATGTTCCACTGCCTCCTTCCAGGCTCCTACACAGAGAGGCTCACAACAGCAACAGAGTGGAGGAGCAGACTCTGCTGCTGCAACAGGTCAGAGAGCAGCAACTTCAGCAAAGGGGGCAGGGGCTACTCATATCCCACTCACAACAGCAGCAGGCTTCTCTCTGCTATTTCTGGCAAGGAGAGGAACAGTCAGGTGATCCGTTGCTCTTTAATGTTCCTTTTGAGGGAGCAAGCAGTGATTTGGCAGAGGTGAGACATTACACAATGGGGGGATGGGAGACATACACCCCTAGCTTTCCTGCTTCTTGCACTGAGAGGATTTATTTGGGGGACAGAAGCTAGTACCTGAAATGGTTTCTAGAGCAAATAGGCAGGCAGACAATTATCAGGTGATGCATTTAGGGAAGTTGTCTCTCTGTGGGTTCAGCAGTGGATTTTTCTTCTCCCACTGTCCTTTGCCCAGGAGGGCCTTAGTTCTTACTAGTGGAGGAAGTATTTTGCTTTATAGGAACACAGCAAGAATGTGGGTGTGACAAAAATGTTATGAATTGCTGTGTTTAATGACATTGGGACTTGACAAAAATGGGATGTAGGGGAAGGGAATAAAGTACTCTTGCCTATGAACTACACAAATTAAGCATGTGTTTTTGTGCTTTTCACTACCTTTACATTAAATAAAAAGTAAATTAGTAAAAAAGTTTGGTTGTCTGTAAAAATTTGCAGATAGAAAGAAAAAAAAATTTCTTGGGTTGGCAATCCTTGCAGGGAAGTCTCCAAGCATTTGTATGAATTGCATTTTAAAAATTTACTTCGTACTTTGTGCAAGTAATGATAGAGTGTGACAGGAGTTCTTTGCAAATATAGAACTGGCACAGAAGTGGAATTATTATACCTGTGAAAACAGAGCAAATACTGGATAATTGTGTATGGGTAGCTATGAAAGCAGTTCCCCTGCTGAGAAATGCAAGTTACAGGCATTAACTCAAGTATAAACAGCTAGCAAGAGTTTTCTAGAGACTCA
This sequence comes from Crocodylus siamensis, assembly GCF_052110815.1. Lineage (NCBI taxonomy): Eukaryota > Metazoa > Chordata > Crocodylia > Crocodylidae > Crocodylus > Crocodylus siamensis. The sequence goes on from NC_143395.1 coordinate 121,671,666, forward strand.
GTTCAATAAGCTGGATTGGTTATGCAAAGTGAAAAAGCACCTCTGACCATGAGAATGCTTGCATTAGGGACACAAAGGCTAGGGACAGAAGTTACACATAAACCAATTTAAGTGATCAGAAACTGGTTTATAGCACATAAGTTCAGTTCACATAAACCAGTTTCAAAATGTAGTATCAGACTTAACTGATTTGGGTCAAACTGGCTTATGCAACTTCTGTCCCAGATTCCTTTCTGGTTTAACTTAAACAAGAGTGCTCCAGCATCCCAGCATGCTCTGCAGCCCTGGGCTGGACTCTGCTCTCTGCTCCAGAGAGCAGGGCTGGCCCCGCCCCTCTGCTCTCTAGCCCATGCAGGGGTGGGAGTATGGCCAGTCGCATCCTGGCATGGCCCTGTTAAGGCAAGGAGGGCAAGGAGGAACTTAATTCTTCCCTCCTTTCCCTCCCACCCCCCCCACCCACCACAGCTGGAGTCTGCCTATCTGCAGGCAAGCAGAGGAGGTGGAGTCAGCAGCCAGGGCTCACAGACCACAGCTGCGGTCCCTGGGGGTAAAAGGGACTGGAGGAGGAATTAAGTCCTTCCCTGCCCCCTTCACCTTAATGGGACCATACTGGGATGGTGTTTGACCATGTCCCTGCCCCCACTGCTGAAGCAGCAAAGGGAAAGAGTGGTACAGCAGCCTCTGTCAGTGTGCCCCAGCGAATGAAAAATAAAACCTCTCCCACATGTAGGGGGTTTATTCCCCCTCTCCCTTCCCTGGCCCACTGGCACAGACCACAGCCAACCCAGCATGGCCCTGTTAAGGGTAAGGGGGCAGGGAGGGAGTTAATCCTCCTCCTCTCCCACCAGGGGACTGCAACCAGGGTGGAGTGCCCCCCCTTCCTGCCCCCCCCATCACCAGCATGGGGCAGGGAGGGGGGCTGTGTGTGGTGCTGGAGGGGGACTCTTCCCTCTCCTCCCCTCCACCCCCACCCCAGGATGAGGACTCTGTGTGGTGCTGCCCAGCCTAACCCAGCCTGGGCATGGGGAGTGGCTGTCACTGAGCTACAGTCACTGGGTAGGGCCCCACCCCCTTGACCCAGGCAGGCCCCACTCAGGCCTCTTGGGGAGGGCCCCATTTTGCAAAGATTGAATCAATTCAGGCTCAGGCTTTTTGAATGTCTGTCCCTAGCCAAATGCAAGAATCAGTACTAATTAAAAACTGGGTATATGAAGTGGAGCAAATAGGGATTATAAATTCACTCCAAGAAAGGGGACTTCCATCTTGCAGAACAAAATACAGTAAAAAATTTACTTTATTCCAAACCCAAACAAAAAATTTTCCATGGGATGGAAATATTTAGAGGAGGTGGACCTGTTTCACAAGAAATTAATTACAATTTTCTTAAAACTTCTGGCCCAGCTCCCCAGTCAGGCAAGAGAGGAGCCAAAGATCTAGCGAGCTTCATCTCTGGCAGCTTGCTAAGTGGGTCAGAAAGAAGCCGGGAATCTCAGGAAACAAGACAAGTAGAAGCCCCTGGAAGGCTGAACAGAAAAGAGTATCCTGGGAAGCCTGGAAGACATGCTGCCAGGAAACAAAGGGTCCCAAGAAACCAAGCAGACGGGGCAGCCTGACTTGTTTCCATTGAAAATTCAAATAGCCTTGACATAATCCTGCAGAATGTTTCTATCCAGCAAATGAGGGTTTTTCCAATGAAAAATTGTTCTGCTGGAAAAATCTTGGCCAACATATAATATTTCCTCCATACAGATTCTGTTAACAGTAATAGGTATTATATGCATCCCAACGAAAGAAGCAACTTCGGTATCTTAAATAAAATTCTTTACCAGAAATGGTCAATGTCTTTATAGCACACAAATATTCTGCTAATCTTTATTTCTGACTGCAAAGGGAAAACAGGGTATCCAGCAATCCTTCCCTTCCAATCGATTGCCTATTCAAGTAAAAAGCTGGTAGATATAGGAAGAGAATAAACCCACAGAGAGCAGCCTGCTCACCATGCTTCACACAAAACTGCAGAATGTTGTGATTATGACCAAAGACTGCTCAGACCACAAGTGGGAAGACACAACTGTTTTCAACCAATATGATTCAGATTTGCCGTACGTATGGAACCAGTTTCTTCCGGCATCTAAACCCCATCCCAAAAAACCTACCCCCAAAAAAACCACATGATATAAGACTAATACTTTAATCTCCCAAACTAAGAAAGTTCCAAGTAACACTCACCATGGTTTTTTTTCTCTTTTCACACCACTATAAAGTAATTTTGTAACTCATAAAACCAGCCAATGTTTGAAAATTTTAGTATTGCTATGATACAAAGAGGCTGGAGGGATTTAACTCATTTCAGCTGAAGCTTTACATTTCCACCTTTCCTGTGTTCAGGTCAAACTCTTAGTAGCAGAAAAAGATAGTTGACTGTGTTAGCCTGAAGTTAAGCATTTCAGGTCTTGGCTAAGTCCCTGCCTAAAGCCTTGAAAACATACAATGAACTTTGGGAGATTATTTTAGAACAGGCTCTAGTCCCAAGTCAGCCACTTAGCATGTGATTTTAGATAAAACAACAAACTTTTCAGCATCTTAGCTTCTCCACTGCAAAGGGGCTATAAATACCATACTTTCTCACTAACAGGTAAGAAGCACACCTTTTTTGTTTTTGATAGGCAGCATGGAACAAAAACAGATTTTTCATCAAAAATATTAGTGAGTTACTAAGTAGCAGCTTCTGTAGGAGGTACTGCTGCCAGAGGAAACAGAAAGTGTCCACAGCCATCAGTGAGAGTCCCACACTCAAAACTGCAAAGCTACTTTTGCTTTTCCCCAACAGAGACAGAAGCTGCTATTACTGTACTTATACAGTAATATAAATACAGATTATAATATATATTCTAAATTCCAGTAGCTGAATTTTAGAAAAAGGTAGGCATCTTATGTGAGAAAATATGATAATAACTTCAGAGAAATGTTGCTAAGCAATCAATGCTTTTGTAGTATTTGGAGGGCCTTAAATTGGAACTGCACAGGAGGGCAATAGATTATATTTTCTCACATACAACATACTGTATCCAGAAAGTACATCATTGGAGGAGACAGTTTGGGTGAGGTGGCTGGAACCAGGAACTTCCTGGCACCACACTTCCTGGACACACTATGTTCCCAAGAGGACTTAATCTATGTCACACTACCAGCCATGACTCTAGAAAAGTCTTTTTTTTAGTGTGTTCTGCCTCCAAAAACAAGGTGTGCATTTAATCTGGGGGCATGTCGAATGTGAGAAAATAGAGTTGTTATGTTTTCAAACAGCATTAAAGGCAACAACAACAAAAATGCAGAGCTTAGGGTAGAGGATCTTGTCAGAGTGAAGAAAAAAAGTTGATTCAATGCTACAAAATAAAAAAAAAATCTAAATATAGTTGCTGAACCCAGCTGAGATGAAGGAGCTGGATACTACTGGCAGATCTGCAAAAATCTAAATCTCAGTGAATGTTTTCAGCTCACATACTACATAAGCGTTATGCCACTGTATCTTTTTACCTTTGACAAAACAGACTTGCAGCCTCTTCAGTCACACAGGTATGGTAACACAACACTGTATTGTACATTATCACTTACAGGATTAGCCTCACAATCTGTATTATTGCTATGAAAGTGCTTGTGCTTGATTTTGTCATGATTATCTGTAACAGTCCCTTGCAGAACTAGAGAACTGCAAAGTAACACTTAATGAACATGGTGGTGAACTGAGACTGTATATTATGCAAAGTATACTCTTTTTAGTAGATGTTGTTCTCCCCTGTTCATATATTCCATCTGTCCTGTCTAATCATCAGAGTTTCTTGAAGCTTTTTAACCACAAAGTTTTCTCACCAAAACACGGGGTTTTCCTATCATCATGGGAAAATGTTATTTCAATTTGAATTAGTTTTTAATTTTTGATGGGTAGTTTTAGAAACTAAACTGATATTTTTGCTTATGCAAATTTTTGTTCCAGTTTAGTTATGGAAAAAATAAATTTGAAAGGTTGAACTGTGGGGTTTTCTTCACCTTTCCCTTTTATCTCCACCTAAATGCAACAACATGAATGATGGGGTTGTTTGACTGGCTGGTTTTATTCTTCCACTTTTAATTTCTCATTTTTCCTCTCTTACTTTTCAAAACATCTCTACATCACAGAAAATGTGGGGCAGAAATATGTGGAGGGGGACTTATGCTTTCTAGAATCATCAATTCTCCTGCATTTCATGGTAATACAGGGAAAGGGGAAAGGGTGGGGGGAATGAAAAAACCACAATTAAAACATATTTGTTTTCAAAACATGAAATTAAATTAAAGTTTGAAAGAAAAAAAAACATCATTTAGAAACATTCTTTAAAATTGAAAAGATTCTAAGCCCACTTTTCAAATGAACTGATTTTCATTTTAAATAAAGTGATTAACAGAGGTAAAACAAAAACATTTCAACAAGCGCTACCTATTATAAAACTGAAATGTGACCTGTCCTCAAAAGAGACTTTTTATTCTTCATTTCTACAGCACTTGACACAAAGAGGTACCAACCCAATTGGAATATAAATAAAAGGAAAGGATCCATCTATAGATATGAATATGGAGTTTAACCATTAATAACTGTTATTCTGTATGGGCCTGACCTGGAGTCCACTGAATTCCATGGGCTTTGGTTCCAGTCCTGCATGCCAGAGTCAATTATAAATGCTAATAGGATGAGACTTTGAAATTTTAAGTTTTAACCTTCATTATGGACAATGCAGTTGTGACTCTTTTTCATAAATTTAAAATTAGAAACAAAAAAAGATTCAAATTATTTCATGTTTCTGTTTGTCTCTCAAGTTGCGCCTCAAGAATGATTTGCATTCAGCTATAATGTCTCAACACTGAATCCATTCCCAAGTGTTCTCTCTTTGTATAAGCATACAGGACATAATTCATTGCAAGTGTTAAGCTATAAACTCCTAAAGTACAAGATTTATAATGGGAATGGTAATGACTCCTTGACTATAACAGCACCCTCTTCTCAGCAGCGTGCTTGTCAGCTTTCATACATATTTTCAGCTCAGGTTGCAAACATCAAGTTTGTTTTTTGTTTTGGGGTTGGGGTTTTTTTAAATCTTTTCTACTTCCACTTTATTCCTTCCTTGAGCATGGCAAATAAGGTGTCTGCATGAAAGAGTAACAGAAGTCCCTTCCCTCTTACTTATTGCCCTTTTTCTCTTCCCCCTCTCCCAAACTTCTTCCACTCCCAACAGATTTGCATTCTTCATTAGCAGAATCAGCTGACAGCAAGGTGGAGGCAGGAAATAGTTACTGAGACATATTAAGAAATAACTTTACTTATGTTAGAGCAGGGACAGGCCCACGGGTTAAATCCAGTGACCAGTGGACTCCACTTCCCAGCCGCCCCTGTGTATGGCTGTGGCTGGTCTCCATGGAGACCCCAGCCAAAGCTGCATGAAAGCTCAAGGCTAGGGTTGCCAAGGAGGCCAGCCGCAGCCAGTCTGGCAGGGCACATGGCAGAGCAAGGCAGCTGCCGGGATCTTGCGGAGGGGGCAGCTTGCTCTGGAGCTGGGGCAGAGCTACAATTTGTAGCCTGAATGCTCCATGCAGAGGCGTGCAGGCAAGGGATTGTGGCTCTGCCCTGGATCCTTGCAGCAGTGACAGCCTGGTCTTGAGCAGGGGCAGAGCCACAATCCCCTACCTGTGTGCACCTGCCCGGAGCATGCAGGCTACAGATTGCAGCTCTGCCCACATCAGGTGCTGCCCAGCCAGGGCAGGACACAGGACGGAGACATGATTGGCTCACTTGGGGGGGTGCAGGGATGGCAGGGAGGGTGGCTTCCACCACAGCTTGCACTTCCAGGCAAGTATGGTGGGGGGCATGTGTCCCACAGATTTGTGTGCAGAGCAAGGGCGGGCTGCCACTGTGGGCTTTTACCCAGGTGCCAGACTTCCCTGCCACAGTACTTTGGGCATATCAAAGTAATTTGGATGGTAAATATCTGTAAGATTAGTCTGACCATAGAGATAACTGAGCACATCCTTGCAATGTGGTAAGGGTCTCTGAGGCAGTTATAAATGAACTGCAAAAGAAAGCTGACATGGTCAGCAAAGGTTTCCTCCATTAAACTGGTAGGTCATGCCAAAATTTCAGAACATCTCAGCTTCCATATAGGCAGCCAACTAAGTGACAGGTTTTCAAAAGTGCTTATTACTGAATCTGTATAAATATATGGGTACTTTAAAAAATTTAACATAGCACCTGTAGCACCTATTTTGTTATCTGGACAAGGGAACTGCAGTTCCAAAAGAGTACTGCTGTAGCTCTGCAGCACTGGATTAGAAAAACAGATTTAATTTACTTGGTTCCTATGCTCACCTATACAGAACCTACGTTCTCTAAGTTTTTGCAAGCAGAGTGGATTTAATCCTCAGTGCGGCTCACAGCTGTAATGTTACTACTATACATTCAGAAGGAAGGGAACATTAACTCCTAGGAAATCAGGGCTTACAAAGACCTCATGAGGTCATCTAATCTAGCCCCCTGCTAGGCAGGATCATTTTTTCTTAAAACCATCCCAGTTAAGTGCCTGTCCAACTTGCTCCAGGGATGGAGAGTACATAACTCCTCCAAGGTAGCCTGCCACCCTCATAGTTTGAAACCTACCATATTTCGAGGTATATAAATCAACCCCCAGCTTTCCAATCTGAAATGTAAAGATTTCCATAGGCATAATGTATAAGTTGGGCCTAGGCTTGGTGCTTCAATGACGTGGCTCCATCCCCTGCGAGTGGCACAGCTGGTGCTGCCAGCAGGGGACAGGACTGTGACAGCCAAGCACCAAACCCAGCCCCAGCCCCAATTTTTAGATAAGGCACACTGTATAAGTCAAATTGTGGCTCTGTCTGATTCATTCAGTGAAACATCCTCATCTCCCCAGCTAAGGACAGACATATACATACACCAGTTTAAGTGATCAAGAACTGGTTTAAACCTGGAACAGAACAGAACAGATATTCAGTGCACATGAACCAGTTTGAAAATAGCTGAAACCAGTTTGAGAAAAACCTGGTTGAATGTAGTAGCAGACTTAACTGATTTGGCTCAAACCAGTTTATGCAATGTCTGTCCCAGACCCCTTCCTGGTTAAAGTTAAAATCAGAGTCCCCTAGAATCTCAGGTGCTTTACTGAGCAGGGCTCTGCCCTCTGCTCCAGTCCAGCAGGTCTGGCCCCTCCCCTCTGCTCCCTGGCTGCAGGTACAGGGCATCTGCCTGGCTTTCTCCTGCTCCCGTCCCCCCCATCCCCCCCAACACACCACACCCTGCTCAAGCAGGGATCCCTCTTCCCTCTGCCTTAGACACCTCTCAGCATTTAGCTAGCAGATCACATGTTGGCTACGGCCCATGCTATGTCCATGCTAACAAAGGACAGTGGCTTATGGCTCTTTGGAGCTAATCAACAGGTAGCTGGTAACATTCCTCCATTCCTTCCTTGGAAAAAGTTGTGTAAGAAGAGCTTGAAAAACTGAGAGATCCTTTTGTTTTTACTGATGGGGTGATAAATGCTGTGTAAGCCCCTACTGGCTCCTTTGCTGACCAGCAAAGAGGGGTGGGGAACCCTCCCTAATCAGAGCATCCTGCCAGGACCTGGCCATGTCCCACTCAGCTCAGCACTGTGGAATGAAAGGGAGGGCTGCTGTAGTGCCCCCCAGCTTCTAGCCTGAGCCACTGCAGGCATGTGCCTTCATTTTTTTAATCCAGAGTGGATATCTGTGTGGTTACAAACTGATTCAGCCTAGGCCAGTTAGACTAACCTGCAAAGATTTAATCAATTCAGGCTCAAACTTTTTGAATGTCTGTCCCTAGCACTCATGTCCAGAAACAGGCTTTCCTATAAAATTTTTCGTCTGCTCAAATTTCTGGACCAAATTCATCTTAGATGCATTTGTACATCAAGTTCCTTTAGTCTGAAGGCTTTACCTGTCTTCAGAAAGAGTCTTTGTGTAGTACATTCTATTATCCTGTATGTTCACTCCCTTAGAGATTCTGAACAGGTAACTGAAAACAGAAGTTAGTGTTTCTCTAGCAGTTCTGAGGTCAGGGATTGGGAGGAAATCAGGATTTGCCTTACAAAAAAGCTTCTAGGCAACTTCCACAAGGTGGCAGCACCTAAGAACACTAGGCTGCTCTTAGGTTAATCTTTTACATTGCTGTATTCATGGGAGTAAGAAATGATGCTCTGCTGGAAGGCAGAAGCATGCTCCAGTTAAATGCAAATAGCTACATGCCAGTATTGCTACACAAAACTGCTTAATTAATAAATGCACCCTGTGTATGCATAAATACACTGAGCACATAATGCATAGTAGTATATTTCTGAAGCGCATAGAATTTTATCTAGACCTATCTTCGGACCATCTGCCTTAAGTTCAACAAGAGCAATTCTCTAGGATTTATCTGTAGCCTGACCCCATATAACAAATGTAAAGCATTACACAACATCACCTCTTCTAGGTATGATGTGTTTAACTATTAACTACTTTCTGAACCATGAAGGATTTATAGCATACACATAAGTCCTGTTTTATTCAGTGTGTTATAGCAGGAGTGACTACCATTAAAAATATTACTCATGATCTGACAGGTGGTTCAATGACCCACCTGAGCCAAAGGAGAGATTGAACTACTGTCAGGCAGAGTTCAAACTACAGAGAATTCTCATCAAGATGCTCCCTTGCCTGGTCTCTGCTCTGAATGCCAAAAGGGTCAGGATAACAGGTACTGCTATTAATACATAAGGGGAGTTAGAAAATAGCTTTTGTATATGTTCCCATCCACTGTGGGTGGCCAGACCTTGTTAGAAGCTGGTTAAAATGGAAGAGTGTTGAGTTATATAATGTTTCAAAAGTTATTATTGGTGTTATGCAGAATTATCAAGAGAATAGTAGTTATAACCAGCTCTAAATTCCCTGAATAATATTCAAGTTAAGCATTTAATAATCTTTCCTAGTTCTACTCTACAATACACATGGGAGTTATGAATAAAATCAAACATATACCTATCACAAGAGCCTGGAGAGGGGAGGGGAGGGGAGGGGAGAATGAAAAAGAAGTGTCACAAAAATCAAAGGTTCTGGCTAAATACATGTAAAGATCATATTTCAGCATAATGTGAGCAAGTATAATCTACTGCAGTGGCACTCAGTCCTTTGTCCCCACCAGCCAGGTAAGAGGTGTTGGCCCAGTCTCTCGGCCAGATCTGACCCCATGTGCCAGGATTGGGTTCTGAGGGTGCCATCCCACCTCCACCTGGTCCTACATGTTGGGATAAGGCTCTAGGAGACCTCTGCCACCTCCATCCAGTCCCATATATTGGTATTGGGCTCCAGGAGCTCTGCACTGCCCCTGCCTGACCCCGCACACCAGAATCAGGTCCTGTACTACCCCACGTGCCCAATCTAGTGCGCAGTCATGGCCCATGGATGACATGGCACTGGAGGCTGGATAGGGACATGGGATGGGGGCTGAACACCACTAATCTAGTACATAGCTCCATCTCCTATAGATCTCAACTTCCGCAGTAGTGGAGTTAACAATCTAGGGAACTCATTTAGCCCCAAAACATAGCACAGCTAAGGTGTGGAATAGTGACATCAAACTACAAATCACAAACCTCTCTTATACAACTGTCCAATATCACAAATCAAACTAAGCATGTCCGTCTGCCAGAAAAAGAAACACAGGAGACCTATATTGTTAAGAAAAATACCAAGCAGACAACCAGTAAATATCCAGGGAGAAAAAGGATACAAGAGTCTCAGAGATGCTAGAAATGTACATTAAGAATTAATAGATTCTACCAAGCTCTACAACAGCACTTTATAAAGTACTGATCACTATCACTGCCAAAAACCAAAAGAAAGATACTAATGCAATTGCCCTTATGGAACAAAATGATGGCAAGACGTCATCAGCACATTACAATCTCCCTAAATAGAAAGAAATCCCACCCTATTCCCCCTTAGTAATACTTCATGGGTTCTTAACCTCAGGTGTTCTCCATAAAGTAGGAGCCTGACCAAGAAGTGAGCTTTCTGTTGGCATAAGGGTTCAGTCGGAGAGCTTTGCAGGATCAGAACTTAAGTGGTTGGCATTGGCTTGACAAGTAGTACTTGGGCACTAAAAATTGAGGTACTTTTGTGATGAAGGACAGTCCAGTTGCTAGACTTCTAAGTACCCAGGGATGCCACTTCTCTTGCCTTCTCCATCACAGACTGCCTCTTGAAACACTGAACGAGCCACTTAGTTTCTCTTTGACTCAATTTTCCCTAAGATGGGTATATTAATACTTCCCTGCATCATCTATAGATACCATGAAGATAACCTGTTACAGACAGGCAAACTGTTGAGAGGCTATAATTTTGAGGACCGCACAAGCACCTTAATCAGTTAGATAGCTATTCTACAGTCACATTCAGTCAATGGCAGAGTCTACTTCCTGACTAGCAGAGTAAATAGGGAAATTCAAAGAGAAAAGGGCATGCTAAAGAGTCAAACTGTGGTGTGTCACATGCGTAAAGTTTTAACAGGTGTTCTTAACCTTAAGAAGGGAGAAGGCTCTGGAAGGAGCTGAGTCAGCAAGCAGGGGAGCACTTGACGGGGCTTAACCGGGAGATAAGCCCAAGGCCATAGCTGGGGTAGGCAGTCTCATCCTGGCTGCTGACATCCTGGCCCTGAGCAAGCAGCAGAGGGAGACTCTACTCTCCCAGGAGTTAAAAGAAGGTTGCCTTAGAGCTGACATAGGGCCAGGGACATGCAGACCCACGGTGCTGTGATGCCCATGAGGAGAGACACTTACTGAATGAGACATAAAGCATAATCAGCAACATCTGTGAGGCATGGGCATGGTGTAAGGGGCAATTGGAGTCATGTACTGCACCTGAAGCATGGTGTCAGGGATCTGTGGGGCAGCCTCCCTTTCCAAGGACCTAATAACAACAAGGCATGGCAGGTGAGGTGAAGGGGAGCAAGCCTGAGAAGCAAGGGCGGAGCAGGGGCCAAGTGGCCACCAGCGTTAGGGCCTGACATTCAAAAAGCCGAAGCCTGAATTGATTCAATCTTCGCAGATTAGTCTAACCTGCCTAGATTGAACCATTCTGCAAGTGAATAGACACTCAGGAAATGCAGGCACATGCCTGCAGTGACTCAGGCCAGAAGCCAGGGAGTGAGGGGGAATGCTAGAGAGCCCCTCAGCTGCAGGGAAGCTGTGCTGGAGTGGAGGGGGAAGAACAGGAGGGACGTGGACAACCCTAGCAGTAGTTTCAAGTGAACTGGCCAGGGAGGGTGTTTAATTCTCCACTCCTGTCCCACCAGCACAGACCCAAGCTGGGGTCCACCTGGCACTCCCCTCTAACTGCTGCAGTGGTGGAGGCAGGGGAAGGGCCAGACACTGGCCAGCATGGCTCTTTGAGGCAGAGGGAGCAGGGAGGGGGTTTATTCCCTACCTCCACTCCCTGGGGACCACAGCCAGGGTCTTCCCACCCCAACTGCTGCTGATCACTCCTTGTGTGGGGCAAGCAGTGGGATAAGCCCCCTCCCTGCCCCCTCCACCTGATGCCAGAGAGAGGGGGGAGTAGGAGGGGAGAAATAACCCCCCGCCTGTCCCCCTCATCTAAGGGGGCAATGCCAGCCAGGCTCTGGCTGTACCCCAGCCCCTGATGCCGGAGTGGCAATGGGGAGTGACCCTGACAGAGCAGCAGCCCCTCTGATGGTTTCCTGGCACATCAAGCCACTTCCCAGTGGGGGCCTGCGCTGCAGGCAGGGGCAGGTGGAGCAGGGCAGGCAGAGCTGCCACAGACTGAGTGGGGTGAACAGCGGCACCGGGGCTCAAAGGTGTTGCACAAAGGCGGTTCGTTTCCCTGGAGGCAACGCAGAGATCACAGACACACAGACATTAGTCGGCACAAAAGGATGCATTTGTTTGCAAACAAAGGTCAGAGAGTGGAACTTTGAAGCTCAGATCACCTCTGGCGAACTAATTGTGTTTGTAAGAGGAATTTATCTTCTCTCTCCTGGGCACGTGTGCAGACATAGGAGTTTCTGCAGCCTACTTCCGTTTCATACAAACGGACATGTAGTTACATCATTACATACATCGCATGTATATTATAATTAGCTATCTGAGTATGCGGGGCGGAGAGGTAAATATGCAACAGCTCATTAAGCATGCTCAATGCTACAAGAGTTCAAAAGTTTATACCCCAAGGCCATGCGGTTAAATTTCAGTCTCTGTAATCAGCATGAGATAGTCTAAGGAGGATGGGGGAGAGGAGCCTTGGACAGTATTTCTTTTTTATCAGGAGCAAGATGCAAGCTGTGCATTTCTACAGAGGGGTGGCCATAGCCCCCCAAGGCCTCCTACATGCTACTGCTACTTGCCCCATGCAGTCTGCAGCAGCTCTGACTGCCCTGCAGCACAGCCTCCCCAGCTAGGAAGAGGCTTGCACTCCCTGGGAAACCATAAGAGGGGCTACTGCCCCCATCACAGCTGCTGCCTCCTTTTCACTCCAGCAGCAGGGGTGGCAGCATGGCCAGAGGCTGGCTAGCATGGCCCCTTTAGGTCAGAGTGCAGGGAGGGGGGTTATTTCCCCCCTCCCTTTGGCATCTCACAGAGGGTGCAGGGAGGGAGCTTATCCCACCACTTACCCTATGCAGACTGTTGGGGCAGGCAGACCCTGGCTGCAGTCCCCAGGGGACAGAGGGGGTAGAAGGGGAATAAAACCCTTTCCTGGTCCCTCTGCCTCAGGAGGCCAGGCTGGCTGGCATCTGGCCATGCCCCCACCTCTGCAGCAGCAAGTGGGGAGCGCCAGGTGGACCCTGGCCCAAGTCTGTGCTGGTGGGACAGGGAGGGGGGAAATTAAATCCCTCTCCCTGCCAGTTCACTTGAGGCTACTGCTGGGGCTGGACACATCCCCATCACAAGAGCAGCAAATGGAAAAATGTTGGGTAGGGTCTGCTGCACTCCTGCCTGTTAGACCCCACTGGGGTCCATGATAGTGGGACAGGGAAGGGACAGGGGAAAAACCTTTTCCCTGCCCCCTTTGCCTTAGGGGGGCTGTTGTATGGCCATGCCCCTGCCCCTGTCCACCCCTGCTTCAGCTATGGAGCAGAGAGCACAGCCCCACCCATGGCTACAGAGCATGTCAGGATGCTGGGGGACTCTGGCTTAAGTTAAAACAGGAAGGGGTCTGAGACAGAAGTTGCATAAACCAGCTTGAGCTCAACCAGTTAAGTTTGATATGACATTCCACCAGGTTTATATTAAACCATTTTCAGCCATTTTGAAGGCAGTTTATGAGCACTGAACTTATGTTCTGTTACAGGTTTAAACCAGGTTCTGGTCACTTAAACTGGTTTATGTGTAATTTCTGTGCCTAGTCCAGGGGATGTTGTGGTCAGCCCTGGGAATAGCACTTTGGTACAAAAGGCTAAACCCTTCCCCCACTACCCCACCTAAAATAGCTCGAGTTAGCCTGAAGACTCCTAGGACCAACTTCTCACAGCAGAAGTTCCCATCCAGTGGCTATTCAAATAATCCTTTGCCTCTCCATTCAGATCTCAGAGCTCATCAGGAGAAGATGACAGAATACATGTGCAAAGAACTTATGTAAGGAAAAACTCGGGTTTCTTGCCATGACCTTCCTTGTTGGGCAATACACCCATCTCCCCACCACTCCCTTCCCCACCCCAAATCCAGGAATATTCCTATTTGTTGTAAACTCCTCTCCCACAAAACCTCCTTGAATATGAATGGTGTTGTATCTATCTATTCAATACTGCCATAGAGAAAAAACTTCTTCCCCTTTCTAAAAGGATTTTATTTTACCTGCTGTCCTTTCTCCAATTTTATCCAGGAAATATGTGGATTTGTGAAGCAACTACTTGGTGGCAACTGCTATTGGTCCCCACCCCCACTGGCTCATTTGAAACTCATCTGAAGACTCAGATGTGTCAATCAGTAACCAGGAGAAGCAGAAACAAGACCAGAGCTATGACAGGCTAGGAATGGATAGGAAGACTGAGATAGCTAGACATAGTCTTACTAGCTTTACACTGTAAAAAGCCATTTATTACAAATACTCTGAGTTTTTACTGACCATTTAAAACTTCCTGACAGCAAATGGCCTCGGAGATTTTACAAATAATTAATCTTTGCCTGAACTGCTGAAATTTACCATGGAAAGTGAGGTTTCTTCATGCCACTTTCCCACTGCAGTATCATTAAATATTTACATTATCACCTAAAGCCTTCAGCCAGGATCAGGGTCACATTCTGCTGAATAAACAATAGAAAGACATGATCTTGCCTCAAAGAACTGACAAAAGCAAGCTTGAAAGGACAAGTGAGTGGATATTTGTTTTGTGTAACTTATGGCCCTGCAACAATGATGGGTGAATCCTGTCCATACATACCTGAACCAAGTCATTTTAGGCCTCTGCCAAAATGATGATTAACTGAACTCTAGACTATTTAATAAAATTGATTATTTTTGCATGTATCATTAAAGCCAGGATTCAGACTCAAAGTTGGGAGAGTTGTTTAAAGTTGTGTAAAGCCGCTGCTTATAATCTTGTGTCTTTCAATTAGAGCCAAGAAAACTGTTTTTCAATTTCTTTTCTTCTGTGATCTGCCATAAATAGGAAACTCTCCCTCCTCCTCCCCCTTCAGTCTTCCCAATTGGTATTGTTTATGTGGACATACAACCATGGCAAATTCCAGAGCTATATTTTGTGGCTTTCTGACTCAAGGATCATCCTGAAGTAGTTCTCATTGGCTATTCTTCCACCTAAATATTTACACACACATATACACTGAGCATAACTTTTACTTATGTACATGGGCAAAAGCTCAACATATTTCACATAATTTTTTAGAGGCTACATGTGTTTCAGATCATGACAACATGTTGAAAATATGTGCCTACAAAACACATTTTAAATGTATTTATACAAAACACTGTGTGCTTATGCTGGAGGTGTTTGCTATATATAGAAAAACCAAAGATTAGATTTCCCGTTCTCATTCCTTTCCTTCACAATCCTGTCTCATTATTAATCATTTTCAGGCTCTTGTTATGGCTTATTTGTACATTAAATTTAAGTGAGATAATGTTTATGTTTAAAAAAGAGCATAGGGAAGCAAAAAAACAACTGACATGGTAGTAGCCCCTGAGCAAGCAGCAGAAGGAGATGTTTCACCCAATTCACTTTTAAAATGTTTATGATGGAAAAGTTCAGTGACCTGCTGCTCCATATATAATAAGGCTATCAATTAAAAGGCCATTTCTGATAGAACCTGAAAGCATAGCTGAAACAATTAGAGTGAAGAATGATTATTAAAATGTATTTGTGGTTGGATTTAAATGTTTTTTTAAAAACAAGTTGTTTCATAGTTGGTAGGGTCGGAAAGGACCTAAACAGATCATCTAATCCGGCCCCCTGCCATGGGCAAGAAAGGATGCTGGGGTCAAACAACCCCGGCTAGGTGGCTGTCTAGCCTCCTTTTGAAGACTCCCAAGATAGGAGCGAGCATCACTTCCCTTGGAAGTTGGTTCCAGATCCTAGCTGCCCTGACTGTGAAGTAGTGCCTCCTGATGTCTAGCCTGAGACTAGAAATGTGACTAGAAATAAATAACGTGACCTTCTCCTCACATACTGGAATAGTGTTATAACCTGAAACAATCACAATTCAGTTCCTCAGCTTTTTTAAATTTGGTTGATTTGGCTGTTGCTTTTGCTTTATGGAAAAAACCATAAGGGATCTGTAAAGCTATTGAAATCTCCCTCTGTGAGAGTCAAGAGTATCTGTTCATACCACTTCCTAATCCTGCAATGGATTACACATATACTGAATTTTAAACATGTGAAAAATGGGAATCCCCACTTACCCAAGCAATTACATAGCCCCTGTTACTGTAGTCTCTGAGCACCTCACCATCTTTAATGTGTTCATCCTCACATCATGTCTGCTTGGTAGGAAATTGCTGTTATCCTCATGAGCAATTCAGTACTTAAAGTAAAAACTAAATTTTCCAAGGTCACACAGGAAATCTGGAGGAGAACAAGGATTTCACCCAGCTCTTCCAAGTATCATATTCACATGCTAGCTGTTGCATTTCTTCTTCCCCAGGTGAAAGAGTAAGCTGAGTGCATATGTTTGGCAGGACACTACAGCAGTAGTCAACTTAGAAACAGGTGCAATTAAATAAACTAACTAAGATCCCCAACTCTGCACACAGTTACACATGTAGCGTTATGCCCTTGAAGTCACAGATATCATGAACATAGAGTAAGTAACTCATGTTCATAAGCATAGCACACTGTGGTTTGGTTGTTATCTTTCTAGTTTAAATGTCTTAATGTTACAATAAAGTTCATGTTTCCCTGACCAGCTTGTACTCTGTGAAACAAGGTGTTAATTATGCTTGAACCCAGAGCTGGGGAGATCTGCCTAAGTCCTAGGGACAGCCATCAAACAACTAACTAATTGGACTATGTTGACACATCAAATGGATTCTAGATATGCACCTAAAGACATTCCCTGCTATTTCTGGTGCCAGGGAGATCATTAAGCCAAGGCCATTACTGTTGAGAGAAGGTCCCAAAAAGAGAGGCACCCAGAGAAATATAGGCAGGCAGAGAACAGCTTGGACAGACTTCTTGGCTGGAGAGAGAAGAGTTATTTTTCCAGGACAGTGAATGCTTGTGCTTTGGAGCAGAAGGGCTGTGCCCGTTGTATTACCATGAGCCAAGAACAATTGTTTTACTTTAGGAAGAGCTGATTGCTTTGTAGCTGATGACTTAATGTGTACTCCAACCACCCTTGAAGAGGTAAAGACCCCTCAAAGGAAGAAGAACTAGAAGGAATAACTGGGTCAGGGACCAAGAGGTCAAGTCTTACAGATGAGATACAGAGGCTCCTCCGTTGTAAGAGCTAGCCTGGCTTCAAGGGGTACTCAAAGACACTATACAAGGCTGGCTTCAGCAGCAGGGTCAGAGGCCTGGCCATTTCCTGGCTGGCAGGACCCCCTGGGTGAGGGGTGAGGGGCAGGGAGCAGGTTTATTCCCCCCTCCCTCTGGTGTCTGGCAGAGGCGGCAGGAGGGGGCCTATTCCACCGTTTGCACCACACACAGAGTGAGTGGAGTTGGTGGTGTTTGGGGCAGGAAGACCCTGTGACAGTCCCCCAGAGGCATTGGGGGTACAGAGGGGAATAGACCCCCTCTGTTCCCCCTCTGCCACAGGGTCCATGCTGGCCAGTGTCCCCCATCACCACTGCTGTGACAGTGAGGGGGAGCACCCAGCAGACCCTAGCACAGGTCTGTGTGGGTGGGATAGGGAGGGGGGAATTAAACCTACTCCTTGGACAGTTCACTTGGAGCTACTGGCAGGCTGGCCACGCTCCCACTGCTGGAACAGCCAGCAAAGACATGGAGGTCAGCCTAGGTGGGACAGGGGTAATAAACATCTACCCAGCCCCATTCCTGGCATCAGTATCTGGCCAGACTCCTGCTCCTTCCTGTCCCTGCTGCAGCTGGGGTTGCAGAGGGGTGGAGCCAGCCCCACTCCACTGGAGCAGACAGTCCAGCCCAGAGAGCATGCCAGGATGCTGGGGGATTCTGGGTTAAATTAAACCAGGAAGGGGTCTGGGACAGACCTTGCATAAGCCAATTTGAGTTCAATCAGTTAAGTCTGATACTACATTCAACCAGGTTTACATCAAACCTGTTTCGGCCATTTTGAAACTGGTTTATGTGCACTGAATTTATGTTCCGTTACAGGTTTAAACCAGTTTCTGATCACTTAAGCTGGTTTATGTGTAAGGTCTGTCCCTAGCAAAGGTAAAAAGTGTGAGTTGATATAGTTTGAGATTAAATGCCAAGACCTTCCAGCTGAGTCTTTAAGAAACTCACATCCTCTATGGATCAGGTGTTCAGTCTGAATGAGGCAAACATAATACACAAATGCATCATGTCCTAAGTCTAGGATACCGAATCTTAAAAGTTGTAACCCTAAAAGTAGTTCTGTTTTCCTTTTCTTTAAACATATCTTTAAGTTTTATCAAAACAATGACTTAAGACATTGCTATCATTAGCTAAGATGCCTGAAATGTTTGGAAAATGCTTCATGTCTAGCCCTGAAAGATGCTAAAGAATGAACCACCAATGCCAGCCATAAACAAATATTGAAAATAGCACTGACTGGTCTAGCTGACCTCATGTTGCAGTATTAGTGCAAACAGAAAATGGAAAAATGGCAGATATGCCCTTGAAATAGATCCTCTCAGCTCCATTCTACAGTATCCTTACTTGCCCCTTCTGGGACTACTTTTGGCAAGACCTTACATACCACCAACAGTGGGCATCTCATAAATCAGTTACAGAAAAAAATACCAGAAAAAATATGCAAAATTGCTCCAACTACTTGGCCAATCTTAGACCATGGTGAGAAGCAGGGATGACTTATAGCCATATTTGCACCTTCCATGTTCTGGGCTGCTCCAGAAGTTGGAATAGCTCCCAACATAAAATTAGGGCCTTTCCCAACCCAAGTTTATGGGGCTCATGGATGACAGGTGATGAGAGAGCTTAGAGCTCCCCCAGTGACCACCACATCCACTTTATAGCCACTCCCTCCCCATGATAAAATAAAAGAATCAATAGCAGGTCCACTCGATTTTCCCCTCATGAAAAGATACAGTGTCTTCTGCTGCGGGTATTGGGCAATGGAACAAGTAATGGTGAGAGGGAAGGTGAAGGAAGTAATGGCAACAGACACACTTGTAAAAGCAGCAGATGAGCACTCTGAATATTTATTCCTTTTATGCTGGGCTACATACATTAATTTGCCCACATTTTATTTGGTGTCCTAATATTAAACAAGTGTCAGTAGCTGAATTTGCAACTCAAAAGATCAACATGAGCTCTCTCAACCCAGAAAAGGCAGAAACTTGGGAATATTTTTTCCAAAACCTTTACCACACTTGGCCAATTTGCTGATCAGGCTTCAAATCTGCTATGAGTTTAAGCCAGTTCCTGGTTTAGTCAAATCAATTTGAAAATCAGCCTCAAAACATGCATTTATGTGGGGGGTGGGAAATAGACAACTGATGAACTGTGTACAGCTCAATGGAAGTACATTCATTTTCACCAGCAGAAATTTGGATCCATCACCTCCATAGAACTGTAAAGAATTCAGATCATCTTAACTTCCCAAATGGGCAAAGGAGAGTTGATCCAAAGGATGAATGTATGTCTATACAACAAAAGAAACCAAAATAAAACATTTTTCTAAAAAGTCCAAGTGGCGCCTCACAGTCTACAAGCTGTCAAGTTAAGCAAACAGAAGGGAAAAAAATACCTTGTAAATAAGGTGATTACAAATCAAGTTTCTGCATTCTGGAACACGGCCAAAATTGAAGTGTGAAGGGACGAAAAGAAAATCTGTTGTAAATGCCTTCAAGTGAACTCTGCGTTTAAGAGGCATGGGATACCACTTTCAGCAAGGTCATGAAAAATCACAACAGTGTTTTCCAAAGCACAGCTCAAACTAAATGCAAATCTCACAAATTTCTGGTTTCCAGAAACATCAGCATTAAACCTGATTCAGTTGCGACGGACAGTTGCTGTAGGAGAGCAAATCTATTGGAAAAAGAAAAAGATTGAAAAGTAAGAAAACTTCACACACAACCTTGTACATCAAAATATTAGGAAGCCTGTGACCAAAAATTAAAATAGTTTCAAGACACTGAAGATAATGTCTATCGTCTAAACCATGCTGAAATTTTTTGGTTGTAAATTCCAAAATTATTGGACTTTCGTGTTTGTTGAAAGATCCATGCTTCTCATGTACATAAAAAGGCCTTTGAACTATTTTGCATAATGAGATTATTTCTTAGTGGTGCTGAACTGCCCTGTAACTAGATTAGCCCTCAGGACTGAAAGTCAGAGAAGGGTCAGCTGCTTCTGGGCAGAAAACTGACAGATCACACAAGCAAAATATTCTACTGGCATATCAAACCACCACCCTATGGCATGAGTCTGTCTTATTACCTTTCTTGTAGTGCCCAATGCACAGAACCTGAAGATGACAAGAGACAATAGGTACAGCACTATTATGTACCAATAATCTTCAGCTAACAAGATGATCCACAAGGGCTATCATACTTTAGAGCACCCTAAGGACTGCTCTAAATTATACCGGAGCTGACACTTGCAAAGTGAGTAACAGCCAGCTCCTCCACGTACATTGGATATTATTTTTAAATCATTCTGCAAGGTGATTGATATTTTTCATTGCATCGTGATTTTATACATGCTTAGGAAGTTTAGAATATACGTCTTCCTAATCACATGCTGCTCTAACAAAAAACAAATTTAATATTCTTCCTCATTTTTAACAATATATTACAGTACTTTAAAAGCGGCCAATGCAGAAAGAAGATCCTCCTGCATTGGTCACTTTTAAAGTAACTGTAATTAAAATATTTCCCTTTTTTTGCTTGTGTAATCAGGACTAGGCACTTTCATAATGCTTTATGGCATCAAAGCACTTTACAAACTAATTGCCATTAAATGAATTATTTGAAAACTTAAAATTTATAATGTTAAAAAAGTGTAGCTGAACTATTACCTCTCAAATAAATAGCTCCTTTATCTCTTCTCTTGCACTCGTCTTACAGCCTGCCTAACGGCAATGGTGACAGGTCTGAGGGGGTGTGCATGTTACTTATGGAAAAAGTGACTAGTTCCCCTGCGGAGGAGGAAAAGGACACATATTATTTAACTATTTCACTGATTCCTGTAGGATGGGCAGACTAATGTTTCAGCTGGTAGAATGCAAATATGATACAACCCAAATTGCAAGCATGCCTCTTACTGCAAGGCATCCTTGAACACATTTGTCATAATAAGGTGAAAATAAAGTTTCATCCCTCTAATAATGCATTATGGGACTCTTGCTACCTGATACAAGGAGTCTTCCCATTCTTTTACCTAGTGGATCTAACCATTGAATGAAATCAGCCTACACCTAGGATTACCTAGTGGATCTACCCCACACAGAAGATTCACCTGGTGGTGGAGAACCACCACAATGGCTCCTTCTCTGCTTTGGTCCATTGGCAGTCAGCTAAAGGAGTACAAAGGCAATTTAAAGCCACCTCTGCATACACATGCCTACACTGAATGCTCCCCATCTCTACCTTTAGATCCTGGCTTGTATATTTTCTAGTTTTGCCTAGCCAAAGAGCACATTTCTTTTTTGTTTAGTTCATATTGAATGGAAGTCTAGAGTCTATTAAAAAAAAACAACTAGACATCAATCTAGAAAAATACTTGGCTAGGCTTCTACCCATCTCCAACCTCCACATTATTTTCCTCTTTTGAAGCTGGCAATCAACCCTGGAATAGGAAAAATAAAATAAAAAGTGTTCCTTAACCTCATCACTGTAGTGTCAGGTTGTGGACAAATGTGCATTTTTAGCACTAGGAACAACTTTGTGGCACTACAGAAGTCACAGGGATGGACATGCCACCCCCTATAGCATGACAGATGTGGTGCAAGTGCAATAAAAATGACAGACACACTACAAAATGGTTCCTGTTTGAAACTTTCTGCAGGACTACATTTTGTAGTGCCACTGATCACATCTCTACAGTTATGTGAAGTGCTACAGGTTTTCTCAGATCCACAGCATCCTACAACAGTCTGCTCTCCTTTCCCCCCACCTACCACCCACACCACTCCAGCCAAAATCAGGGGCTGCAGCTCTGCTTGCTGCCCTGATCTTAGCATACTACTGCCCCGATCTTAGCATACTACTGCCCCAGGAAGCTTTTAGACAGCTCACAGCTTCCTTGGTCACTGGGGTAGCAGCAGCTCTCCTTGCCACAGGGGGTGGTAACCCATCAAAGAACAGGTTGTTATACTCAGGGACAGAAGTTCGATAGCTCACCAGCCACCACAGGCCAGCCTGAACAGTGATCCCCCTTATCTGGCAGGAGAGAGGGTAAACTGCCTGTGTTTGGTATCACTGATAGATTGGTAGTGGGGAAGCAAAGAACCTCTCCCCACAGGCTGAAGAGCTTGCCTTTGTAGCAACTCTGTGGCAATCCAACCAGGGAGCTGTGAATATACATAGGCCCATCATAACATCCTTTCTGGAGCTACAAAGTCCTGAGATACCTGTAGTACTACAAAAAAATGTCCATGGCCTCAGTGATCATTCCTCCTGGTGTCTACATTTTAAAAACCCAATGTCATTAAAGGATGTTTGCTTAAAAACTGCTAGCAAAACATACCTCAGGGATCAGTACTTCCTCATCTAATCCAGGGGAGTGACAGGTCTAAATACTGCTACTCGCTCCAAGGAAGAGTAGTGTTTCTGACCTGGCAGTTGCCGCCACCCCTCTCCCAGCTGCTGCTGTGCATATAGGTCCCCTCGCTGCAAAAGCCCTCCACTGTCAAATTGCCACTTAGCTAGGCTTTGCAAGCCACATAAAAATTACTCCATGAGTTGGATCCAGGTGGCAGGCAATAGGTTGCCACCCCCCAATCTAATATATAATACCACATCTATCTATGAGAAGAATATAAATAGTACTTGAAGATGACATAATTATTACTTTTCACCTTTTCTAGTCATAATCAGTCTTGGAATGATATTCATTACTACAGTAGATGAGGGCTGTGTTGTGTATTAAATGTCTGTATATATGCTCTGGACCCTATCAGCAGAGGGCACTGCCTGAACTGCATTACTTTGTGTTACTCTTTGCTCTTCTGCTTTAGTGTTAAGTGCAGTTAGTTGCTGAATATAAGAGATAGTTCCCCTGTTCTTCCCTGTATGACCTCTCTGAGGCAAGTGCCTCACAGATACGCAAAAGACTTTATTTTAAATAGCTGTAAAATTAAGAAAAAATGGGTCATTATTAATATGAGATTATTTTTTGAAAGTAAACTGGGCCTAAAATGAGGCAACCATAGTGTAATTTCAGGTAGGCCAGTGGGGCACTAGCTCTGGGTGTCAATTTAGAAGAGGCGCCAGAACTGCATGCTCACCCCCCACAGAGTACATGTCTTTGCAGGAGAAACCTCAAAGCATTTCTCTCTTGCAGCAGCGGCAGTGTGGACTGATGCCACAATGTTGCGGTAGGAGCAGTATCCAGGGCAGTCCGACTCCCGTGCCCCAACCCCCGTCCCATTCTCAGAATTCCCACCCCGAGAACTCAGCAGCCCCTCCCTGCTCCCCCACTCTCCCACAGGGTTTGCCCAGGGTGCAAACCCTGCTTGTTATGTCTCTGCCTGAAACTTTCTTCATTACAAATTTTGTAAGTAGCAGATGTAGCAACCTGAAGCTGATAAAACAACTTTCATCCAAGTGTAGCCGAAACTGCTTTATTAGCTTTACTAAGAATGTCCATCTGTTGAGCCCAGTCATCCTTCTGCAGGCAAGACACCGAGGGAGTTTCTAAATGACATGTTGAGCACTATGTGAAGATAACTGCACTAGCTCTGAACAGGTTAGCATGGGTAACAGAAGCAGTATTTGCATGCTAGTGCAGTGATACCCTCAGGCTAATTAATTCTACAAAGAAACAAGGTCTATCAGTCCAGCAGAGTGCCACAAGCTAAACTCCTGTTGGTGCTCAACTAGCTCACTCAGAGCTTGGTCAGATATCTTTGTATCATGCCAAGTCATTGTACTTTATTGACATACCCTGAGTGAAAGAGCAGAAACTCCTCCTCTTGCAGTTTCTCCCCATTCCTCTCAACATCTTCTCTGGATGTCACTCTTGCAAACCTTGTCTCCCAAAGAACTTGCTGAAGATGAGGATTCCCACTCTATGTTCCTCTCTCACTGATTTGTTTCAACAGGAAACTTGAATGGTTCACAATAAATCCATAGTTCAAATATTATTCATCCCAACTGGTTGGCATTTACTCAAGATACTTCAATACCCAATCAGCATGTTTAGGAAAGTAATTATTTGAGCCAGAGAAAAGGCATCTTCATCTATGAAGTATTTGCTTTCTGATCCAAAGCATTTACTGCTGCCCTTTAAAAGTCTTTTTGCACTGTATTATTATTTATTATTGTAGTGCCTCAGGGCCAAGAGAGATCAGAGGCCCTTTGTGCTAGCGTCTAGGCAAACCCAGAGTATGACACAGTCTCTACCCTAAAGAACTTACAATCTAAAAAAATAACACAGGCATAGGAAGGGACATAACACAGAAGCAGAGTACAATTGCTGCATTTGTTCCAAGCTTTTTTCTCCCTGTCTTTTTTTTGGTGGGGGAGGAGGAAAGGTGGGCTGGTGAGTATGTTGCCAGTTGCTGCGACTGCTTTTTGTGTTATTTACATCTAAACCCATTACTTTATTTGAAAAGTGTTAGTAGTCTCTTTAAATAGGAACCTGGACTCAAATGGACACCTGCAAACAAATTCTCTGATGTGTTAAATTGATAACGTTCTATTACTTGGTGAAATGCAATGTGCAAAGTGAAGAATAGGGTTGCCAACCCTGACTGAAGCTATTCTGGGAGATTTTTTTCCTAACATGATGTAATGTCATTAATTGTACCATTCAACCCATTCACAATATCAATCTTCTGGACTGCTTTCAATAGTTACCAGGAGATGAATGCCGAATTCGGTAGACTCCTGGCCAATCCAGGAGGGTTGACAATCTTAGTGAAGAACTTGGTAGGAAATACTGGCTTCATGTGACAATTTCTGCAGAGCAGCTGTTTCTTTCAAATCTCATGGTTTCTACCAAATTCTGCATATGGCACCACATCCTAGGCACCTATTATTCCATTCTAGTAATTCAGGGAGGGGCAAAGAACAGTCAAAGCTCATTAGCTGGGGATCCCTACTTAGTATCATACATTTGGTACACAGCTGTCTAGGCAAATTTTATCCTCTCTTACCCCTGCAGCCCCTGACAGAGGCTCTTCTGGGAGTAGCTTATGCTGCACTCTGGCAATTCTTGGGTATGTCTATACAAGACACTTTACTGCAAGCAAACTAATCTGCTGCACAGTAAATTGTTACCATCTACACATGCACAGCAATTAGGGTACAGTAAACTAATTTACTGTGCTGCCAGATAGCCCCATCAGATACAAGTGATATTTGGCAGCACACTAAATTACTGCGCTTAAATACGCACATAGATGGTGACATCAGGATTAGTTTTCTCTGGCTCAAATTGAGCTGGAGTATATTCAGTCACATAAATTGCACATAAAGATGCACCCCTTGACTAGTAGATAAAAGGCACACACCCTTAAGGCCATTGCCATCTACCTTTATGCACAGCCTTGAAGTTCCTCTGAAGCAGATAAGGACCAACCATAGGACCTGCCCCAGGCTGAAGGACCCTTTCCAGAGGGCAGCTAGCTAATCAAGTGGCTCAAGCAACGCTATTTTAAAAACATACTCTATTTTAACAAGACTTAGAAAAACTTCTATTATCTATACATGAAGGATGACAGGAAGGAGCTCAGAGTTGCTCCACACAGCTACACCCCTGAGGTTTTTTTCTGATTTACAATAAGCAGAGAGCCCACCCTTCAGTCTTTTCAGATAGTCTATATATTTGAAGCAGGAACATTTCATATTTTCCCATCTCCTTTCCTCCTAACCCCCAACT
Organism: Crocodylus siamensis; assembly: GCF_052110815.1. Classification (NCBI taxonomy): domain Eukaryota; kingdom Metazoa; phylum Chordata; order Crocodylia; family Crocodylidae; genus Crocodylus; species Crocodylus siamensis. Next base: position 121,697,398 of record NC_143395.1, read on the forward strand.
TTACCCTTTTAATGTCTTTTTATTTTTTCCCCGAGGTCAATAAAGTAGGGAGGCATCACCAGCTGTGCACAGAAGAAAACAACAGCCAAATAGTATGCCCTATTCAGACAACTCCAATTACATATTTTTTCCATGTGAACTTTACAGAAAACTCACAAATGGTGCGTTGTGCTTTTCTGAATCAAGGGCATAATGAATAGTCCAAGTACGTATCAACACAATTTCTATTTGAGAAACAGCATGTTTAAATATACTGACAGAAGCTCATTCAAGTCATTGGCTGATGGCACCAATGGCCCCTGCTGTACCAACATTTTTAATAACCCTGTCCCCAAGTTATTCCCTCATTGCAGCATGCAGCTCTGGTGGCCATAGCTTCACCCTCTAAATATCTATAAGATTTTGTCTTAATTCCTCCTCAGATAGAGTTGAGAGAGAATCTAGGCACGAATTCATCACTTTAAAAGCCAGCTGATATACATGCAATGATTTTAGGGGTTAAGAGGGGGGAAAACCAAACCAGACTGTCTCTCCCAAAACATAGTGAGAAGTAGTACTTACCCAGAACAGCAGGCTGAGAAGGAAAGACATTTTGAAAGATCGCTCTGACCCTCACTGGAATCTCATTTTGAAAGCTTGCGATGCTTTAAGTCAGAAAATAATGTGATTCTAAGAATATAACTAATAAGTTGAAAGCTTGCTAGACAGTGGAAGAGTGCTAGCAAACACAAATATACTTCTAGCAAACTTCCTGTAACAATGAGGAAATGCCTGTTTTAAAACTTTCCTAAGGCTCTTACTCTCATATCACTCATACTAGTATAAAATAAAGAGCAACTCCTTTAAAGCCTTTAAACCCAGTAGTGTAAAACAACTGTGGGAGAAAATAATCCAGGTAAGCCCTCACTGGTAGACTGATTCTGCTTATTCTACACACTTTGGTTTTTTACCACTGTCTTGCAAAACATAAACCTCTGCCTGAAAGTAGAGCACTTCACAAAATGCAAGGCCTTGTAATGGAACCAGATGGTTAGTTAATGAAGATGAACCATCATTAACATGGTGGGAGGAACACTACAGCCACAGCCCAGCTCCATACTGGCTATCTGCAGCAATCCTAATAATCTCATTGGAGCACAGAGAGTAGATTATATTTTAAATGAATTATTCCAGGCAGGAAATGGTTTAAACACACAAAGAACAACAATGAAAATAGCATGGCCTGATGCTTTCATTTAGGGAAGGCATCCCCTCAGTTATAAAATAAGTCCATTTCTGCTGGTTCACCAAGTAAATAAGCAATGCGGGTGTGGGGTAGACAGGACAGCTAGAACCCTAACTGTTCCAGACAGTACTATCCTATGATAGAGTTAATTTATTGTGCCCTAATATGGGCACACATGTAGACAGGGATGCTTTACTATTTCATAGATTTCATAGATCTCATAGACATTAGGGCTGGAAGGGACCTCGTAAGATTATCAGGTCCTTGGAAGTAAGCTAGAGTAAAGGATCCCAGCAAGATAAGCATCCAAACGTTTCTTAAAAGTGCCCAGTGTAGCTGCTTGCACCACCTCTGGGGGGAGTCTGTTCCAGGCCTTGGGGGCTCAGACAGTAAAGAAGTTTTTCCTTATGTCCAACCTAAAATGGTCTTGCAGGAGTTTGTGACCATTGGACCTTGTCATCCCTTGGGGTGCTCTGGTGAACAGGCATTCCCCCAGATCCTAATGCACACCCCTTATATACTTAAAGGCTGCCACCAAGTCACCCCTGAGCCTGCAGGGGTGCCTCCAGTTTGAAGAGACCCATAGCTCACAGCCTTTCATCATAAGGCGTGTTCTCTTGCCTTCTGATCATGCATGTGGCTCTCCTCTGGACTTTTTCAAGCTTCTCTACATCCTTCCTAAATTGTGGAACCCAGAATTGGATGCACTCCAGCTGCAGCCTCACCAAGGCTGAGTACAGTGGGAGGATGACTTCCCGGGTCTTGCTCGAGATGCTTCGGTAAATGCAAGCCAGAGTTTTGTTCACTTTGCCAACTGCAGTGTCTTCAGTCTCCCCAACAGGAGACTGAGGGGTGATCTTGTGGCTGCCTACAACCTTATCAAGGGCCACCATTAGGGACTCGGGAAAAGTCTGTTCACCAGGGCCCCCCTTGGAGTCACCAGGAACAATGGCCACAAGCTGAGGGAGGATAGGTTTAGGTTAGATATTAGGAAGAACGACTTCACTGTAAGGGTGGCCAGAGCCTGGAATAGGCTCCTCAGAGGTGGTGCTCTCACCTTCCCTGGAAATCTTCAGGAGGAGACTGGATAGGCACCTGGCTGGGGTCTTATGACCCCTCCCACCCCCAGTGCTCCTTCCTGCCCATGACAGGGGGTCAGACTAGATGATTTGTCTAGGTCCCTTCCGACTAATTGATTCTATGATTCTTTGCCTCCATTTTTCTGAGCAGGGACCGGGTCACCCCCTTGCCCCCACCAGGACCCCAGTAGGTCCCAGGGGAGGTGCACCCAGGCCTAGGGTCAGTGAGGACCTAGTCAGAGAACTTCTGGAGGGACTGGACATATTTAAATCAGCAGGTCCTGACTATCTCCACCCCAGAGTGCTGAGGGAATTTGCAGAGGTCATTGCAGGACCCCTGGCATGGCTTTACCAGCACTCATAGAGCTCTGGCAAAGTGCCAGAGGATTGGAAAAGAGCCAATGTGGTTCCCATTTTCAAAAAAGAGAGGAAGGAGGACACAGGAAACTATAGGCCAGTCAGTCTTACCTCGATCCTGGGTAAGCTTTTTGAGAGTTATCCTGGCACATGTCCGTGAGGGGCCAGCAGAGGAGATTATGTGTGAACCAACACAGGTTCATTAGAGGCAGGTCCTGTCAGACCAACCTGGTGGCCTTCTATGACCAGGTCACAAAATCCTTAGATGCAGGGGTAGCAGTAGATGTAGTCTTTCTGGACTTTCGGAAGGCCTTCAACACTGTCTCTCACCCCATTTTCATTAAAAAACTAGGGGACTGTGGCACTGACACCTACACAGTCAAATGGGTGGCCAACTGGCTGGAGGGCTGCACCCTGAGAGTGGTAGTGGATGGGTCATTTTTGACCTGGAAGGATGTGGGCAGTGGGTTCCAAAGGGCTCAGTCCTTGGGCCTGCAGTGTTCAACATCTTCATCAGCGACTTGAATGAGGCGGGGGAAGCACCCTGTTCAAATCTGCAGACAACACTAAGATTTAGGATGAAGTGGGCACGCTAGAAGGAAGGGATAGGCTGCAATCAGACCTAGACAGGTTACAGGGGTGGGCGGATGAGAACAGGATGGGTTTCAACATTGACAAGTGCAAGGTACTGCACCTGAGGAGGAAGACCCAGCAGCATACCTACAGGCTGGGGAACTCCCTTCTCATCAGTGCAGAGGCAAAAAGGGATCTTGGAGTCATTATTGATGTCAAAATGAACATAGGCTGACAGTATGGGGAAGCGGTCAGGAAGGCCAACCATACTTTGTCATGCACTCACGGATGCATCTCAAGCAGGTTCAAGGAAGTGATCCTCCCCTTCTATGCGGCACTGGTCAGGCCACAGTTGGAGTACTGCATCCAGTCTTGGGCACTGCACTTCAAGAGGAATGTCGACAACATGGAGAGGGTCCAGAGGAGGGCCACTCACATGATCAGGGGGCAACAGGGCAGGCCCTGTGAGGAGAGGTTAAGGGACCTGAACCTGTTCAGCCTCCACAAGAGAAGGCTGAGGGGGAGATCTAGTGACCATTTACAAACTAGTCAGGGGGGGACCAACAGGCATTGGGGGAGTCTCTGTTCCTCCGAGCACTACCACGAGTGACAAGAAATAATGGTCACAAGCTGGCAGAGGGTGGATTTAGGCTAGACATCAGGAGGTGCTACTTCACTGTCAGGGCGGCTAGAATCTGGAACCAACTTCCAAGAGAAGTGGTGCTGGCTCCTACCCTGGGGGTCTTTAAGAGGAGGCTGGATGAACCCCTCACCAGGGTCGTTTGGCCCCAGTACTTTTTCCTGCCATGGCAGGGGGTCAGACTTGATGATCTGCTCAGGTCCCTTCCGACTCTACCAACTATGAAACTATGACTCCTCTTATATTTGCAGATTTTCCACATTCCTATTTTTATTCAATCATACTTATATATTGTCTCAGATTGTATTTTAATGGAGTTGCACCAGTACAGTCAAATGCAGCAGAAATGCTTAAGTGTAAAATATATTACAACTCTCATGGGGTCACAAACAAGTGACAAGCAGCTATAATAGTCCTAATTCTTCCCTTCTCATACTGCCAAGGGGAAATAGATCCCACCTAGAGTCAAGTTAAAGAAGGCGGTTACTGGGGGGAGGTACAAAACCCTGGTATAGTAGAGTTTGAGAAACACTGAAACACACCATTTGCAATTCTTTTTTCCGTAAATTTTGACTAACAATGTAATCTATTTAAGTACATCTTGAATGGGACCCCAAAGACTTTTTTGGGGGATATGGCCCTACATACTACTTGGAACCCTTTCTAAAGGGGAACGTTTAGAAAGGGCTGTGTTTAAATGTGAACAAGCCAAGAGAGATTCAAATGTAGCAAAACCACTCCAACATTAACACTGCTTTGTCCAGTGTTAATGTTGGTTTAAATGATTCTTGATTTTTTTCAGACATAACAATTAGGACACACCAGCTGCTGCCCTTATGAAAGGGCTCCAAATGTACATGTCCACAACCTTAGGTTCCACCATATTAACGTTTTTTGATAAAAAGCTCCATAATAGTAGCTAATGGCCTACCATTTCATGGATTGATCTTCAGCCACAGTTCAGATGCAGCCCAAGCTGGGCTCTAATGAGATACTCTTGATTTTATGGCTTTTGCTTCCTATTTCAGAGTTTATGTCTTATAAGACTGCTTGCCTTCTTGTCTCCTCTGCAGCTAGAGATACTACATTTTCCAAACAACAAGCTTTACAATTAAATATATGTAATGGGGGAGATATCATCTTCAAGGCTGCATCTCTGGTTTCTTCCCCTGCTGCTCTGCTAACCTTAGTATATCATGGGAGAATAAAACACCCAGAAATGGATCTTTGGGTAAACTTAAGGCAGACTGTTTCAGGTAGCATTCCTACTTAAGTAACAACTTTCATCAGCATTTCAAAAGCAAATCATTGTTACTGATCCCATCTATGATTTCTCCATGGCCCTAGCCAGGGCTGCCCTTGAGTGGGCTGAATAGGGGCAACTGACCCAGGCCCCACAGAGCTGGGTGGAGTGGCTGCAGTGACTCCACACTGATACTACCAGCTTTGTGTCTGACCGCTCAGCACCCTCCCTCCCCCACCGCTGCCACCACCACTGCTGATGGCATCTGCAGCTTCTTTGGCTCTAGGGCACGTGAGATCAGAGTTGGGCCAGGGCCCTGCATGGGCTGATTTGCCCTGGGCCCTGCACCCTGCTCAGGTCAGCTCTGGCCTTAGCCAACAATTAAGTTGGCCTGTGAAAAAATTATGAGTATCAATCATGGAGAAGTGAAGTATTAGCAATTTATAGATGAGTAATATTTTAACCTTATTTTAAGCCAGGGAGATTAAGCCTAGATACTACAGCTGTGCTTGTGAAATAGCTAAACTGTAAGTCTTGCTTCTTAAATTCATACAATATCTAAACCACAATAAATAGTCCAAGATGCACATATTGAAACTCAGCCAGTCACTTCTCAGGGACATAAAAATGTGAGCATTGTCAGCATTAACCCTTTCACTACTTGTCTTTACACTAGGAATAATTAGAAAAATGTTTCACAATAATCAATTCCTATTGATTAGCACATCTTTGGGGGCCATAACAGAAGTGTCCACATTGTGACCTCTGTCAGGTAATACCTGCAAATTCTGCTAACACTCCAAACCATGCTTTTGACCCTACAAATTGACCAACTATAATCATCCATAATGCCTTGTGACCAAAGTAGACATGAGGCCTCCTGAGGGCCAGCATTGACAGTACTGTCTGCAAACCTTGAAGGGTTTTCAATGGCAAAAAAAGAACTGATTGTAAATCTATGTGAGAAGGTCCAGTGTGATGTCTTGTGCTCACAAGAGATGCACTAGGGGCCTCATAATAACTGCTCTTGAATACCTAGAAAGCAATTTGGAAGTGCCATATTTATTAGAGCTGAAGTGGTGATCATTTGTACCGCAAAAACTGAAGAAAAAAAATTGAAATCCTGATGGTTGAATTCAGTGGAGTCACAGTCACTTCAGTCTACAAAACACCTCACATGAGTTTCACCTTTACAGATACACCAGGGATTACACAGAATAAACCATGGGTGATCATTGATGACTTTAACAGCCACAGCACACAATGGGGTTACAATGTGACCAATAAAGATGGCAAAGCAGTAGAAGCCTGGTCAGATGCATACCACCTGAGTTTGATCCATGACCCAAAGTTACCTAAATCATTCAACAATGGCTGCTGGAAACAAGGATACAACCCAGACCCTATATTCACCAGCAACACCATCACTGGACTAAAAAATAAAATGGTATTAGATCCTATCCCACATTCCCAATATCAGCCAATTAGCATTCAGATCAAAGCCACAGTAACACTTATAACAGTGCCATCCTGCCAACATTTCAACCTTAAAAAGATAAACTGGAAAGGCTTTTCAGAATAACTTGATGTCACAGTCAGAACCATCAAAGCATTACCTGAGAATTATGACCAATTCATAAAAGCTGTACAGAAATCTGCAAAGAAGAACATCCTATGGGGCTGCCGCATAAATTACATCTTAGGCCTCCTCCATAAATGAAGACAACAGTCAACAGTATGAACTAGACCCTTTTTCCACAAACACTGTCACTACAGGCAAGGAGCAAATTTTAGCCATCATAGAAAAACCCAGGAAATCCAGGTAGATGCTGATTGAGTCAACTGATATAACACATAATAGTGAAAAGACATAGGCAACAATATATAAACTAAGCAACAACCCAAAAAAGGTAAATCGACATCATATTGTCACCACTAACCAAATTACTCACCAGATGCTTCTCAATGAAAAAAGCCCAAAAAACAAACACCTCCCCCACCCCATACCACCAAAAAACCCCTTAGACTGGAATGGTGCAAGTATCTCAAAGACCTGGGTTTTACAAACCCCTTCTTAATGATGGAGCTGAATGCTGTTATTAATGCACTGAAGACTGGGAAAGCAGCGCATCTTGATGACACCCTTACTGAACAAATCAAGCAATTTGGACCCCAGACTCAAGAATGGCTCCTCTGCTTATACAACTCATGCACAGCCAGTCAAAAAATTGCAAAGATATGGCAACATGCTCAGGTAGGTGGAGTGCCTCATAGCCAGGGAAAGATCTATCCAACCCAAAAAGCTTCAGACCTCTCTCTCTGTTATATCATACATACAGATTGTACAAACAAATGTTACTGAGCAGGCTTGTCCCATACTTGGATAAAGACCTAATCCCCAAACAAGACAGCTTTCACCCTGGAAAATCAACGAGTGAGCTGTTCAATTTAACTCCTCAATGTATTGAGGATGGTTTTGAAGGAGACCAAATTACCATGAGAACCATGTTTATCAACCTAACAGCTGCCTACAATACAGTTAACCATTGATGACTCTTCCACAAGACCCTGGAAATAACAAAAAATCTACATCTTACAAAGTCAATATGAACCCTGCTCAAAAACAGATTTTTTTTTGTCAAACTGGATGGAAAGCAAAGCAGATGAAAAAGCAAAGCAGATGGAGATGACAGATTAAGGGCCTCGCCCAAGAAAACATACTGGCACTGCTGTTATATAACATCTATAGGAATGACCAACTAATCAGTCTAGAACAAAACACTTCATCTATGCAAATGACCTGTGCATAACAGCCAAAAACACTAACTTTGACCATGTTGAAAAATCCCTAAACAAGGCACAAATTGGCCTAACCTCATACTACTACAATTACTTACCAACTCAGAAAAACACAAGGTTGTGCTTTCCATCTAAGACCAACCACCAACTCAATATTACATGGTCTAGGAACCCCCTAGCTCCCTGTCCTAATCCAATGTACCTTACAGTCACCCCTCAATCAAACCCTCTCATATGAAGAACACATCATAAAGATGAAAGCAAAGGTGAATACTTGGAATAACATTCTATATAAGCTCACGAACTTGAAATGGGGGCTAGACACTCAACCATCTGAACCACCGCTCTGACTCTCAGCTTCTCCTCTCCTGAGTATGCATGCCCTGCATGGGTGAGATCTGTACACACTAAGCACCTTGACCTCATTCTGAACAATAGCTGCTGATATATCACAGGATGTCTGAAGCCTACCAGCCTAAACAGTCTGTACCTGCTGGCTGGCATCTCTACACCTGACATCACAAGAGCAGTGGCTAGCAGGATAGAGCAATTGAGAAAAACTAAAGATGTGAGACACCAGCTGTATGACCATCCCACAGTGCACAAACTTCTGAAGTCATATAGGAGCTTCCTCACCAACACCCAACCTCTTGATGCCACACCCAAGAAAACACAACTACAGATATAGCATGAGAGGCTGGAGAAAATACCTGACAGCAGAAAAATGGATATTCTAGAAGCCAAGTCCTTACCACCAGGGGCTAACAAACTGTGGCAAAGGTGGCAATGTCTCAACTGCCTACCTACCAGTCAGACACTCCAAGGAACTAATGAAGTGCAACTATACCATTTGTTCACCACCTGTGTCTGCAGCACAGAGCCTCAGACTATGCAACATCTGCTGCACTGTCTATTGCTTGAATACACGTGTACAATGAAAGACCTCACAAAGTACAATAAGTGAGTGCAAGCATGTATAACAAAATGGTCAAATATGGCATAGAGACACAAGCAGCAGCAGCAGCAAACCTTTAAATCCACGGTGTTCTTTTGAAAAAACACTGTACAGACATATGCTTATCAAGCCTCTGATTATCTAGATTAAATATTCTCTATGGGTGTTAATAGTTAAAAAATAGGGATTTATATAAAATTTTTGCAGCATATTACTCCTTGAAACACGCTTCCTCTGCACCTCTCTGACCTCTGCAGCAGCTCATTGAGGTTCATTAGAATCTCTCCAAGTTGGAACTTACTACTCACTTTCCTTCCCTTCAAGGCTCACTTGTAAGACTTTCCTTGTTGAAATACTACTGCTCTCTTGCATCAAAGGAAGAATGGAGAGCCAGCTAACATCTTAAAATCTCCTAACAATCTAGGCTGGATTAAGCGAGTCTTGACTGATCTCCTTGGTTTCAGTCCAGTTCTGAATGGACATCTCATCCAAAACTGCCATGACATTTGATGATCTTGTACCTTCATCTGAGGGCAGGAATTGAAGAAAGCACTGAATACTTAGCTACAATTTTACCTTAAAAATAATCTGTCCTGGGTAAGAAGTAACATGTCAGCTCTGGAGTTACCCCATGTGCTTCTGTGAATAAACGTTGTTTCAGCATCCAGCATTAACAAGTCACACAAAGCATAGAAAATTTCCTACAAGCACATCTGTTTATTGCACAACTAAAGCATGGAAATTAGTAGCTTGCATTTTCTCAGTGGCAACTGAGGGGACCACACAGAGAGTTTTAAAAAGATCTGTTTATATCTGTTCTACATCTTGCTACAGCGAGCACATTTTGGCCACTGGTAATAAAGCTGGAAGACATACAGGTCTGATTTTCCCTCCACTGAAGATATAGTCCTCTTCCTATTGAGGAAGTATCTACACCAGTCATGAGGTACTGGCTTTCAACTAGAATATTAAAAAAAAAAAATTAAAAAAAAAAATCACTCACAGTTCATAAAGTATAAAAAAGTAATCTATCCTGATGTCCAGTTGTGTTTGCTCTGATTAATGTACCCTTATTCTCCCTCCCTCCCCAACATCAAGAAAAAATAAACCTACTAAATCTCTGATTGCAGATGTTTGCCTATCCTCCCATAGGAGAGGTCCTTCTCTGAGATAGGGCCTAGAATGCAAGTTCTAGGAAGGAAGTCAGCAAAACCTGAGAAGATCTGAGCAGAACTTACCGTCAATTTTGTTGCTAAAGCCAAACTCAGGAAGAGGGTCATTTAGACTCTGCAGGGTATGAAAGCATGTGAAAGTAATGTGGGAAGAACACCTGCTCAGAGCACATGATAAAACATGGCTTAAAACTTTCACTTTAATAAAGGAAGCAAAAAAAGCATTTAAATCATTTTCCATCTCCGTTGGCCCATCGAAATGCAATGCTGTCCAACTTTACCATCTGCTTCCTGGTTTAGTGGAGGTTTAGGTTTAATTTCCTTATGTTGAATGAAGGCCTAAATGATATAGAACACAGTTTCAGTGCAATTTTTGCCTAATAAGAGGGGGGAGAAATTAATTTCCTTTATTATTTTTCAAAACAACCCTATATGGATGTCTAATAACAATAGACAATGTCCAGCAGACACCATTTTTCATACCTTTCTTAAGCTTAATCTTCTTTAATATTTTTTTAAAAATTAAAAAACAACCGCCAAAACCATTATTGCAAGCAATTCTATTGCTTTTTACATCATTTCACTCAAACTGAGAACATTTCAGATGGCCTGACTATTCCTCTCTACTGCCAAAGCAAAAATTTTTTTTCTAGTTTCATGTTCAACACAAACATTACTACTGCTTCACTGAATACTGTATTTTCCCACATATAGTATGACCCAGAATATAATACATACTTTGTTTTTGAAAGGCAGAATGAATAGTGAAAGATTTTTCCAGTTATGGCTGCATAGAGCAGGGATAAAGCCCATTGATGATGCATGGCCCCGGAGGCTTGGGGGAGCATGGCAACTGCCCGCAGGTGGTGGCAAAAGCAGGGAGCTCCCTCAGGCAGCCATGGCAGTGTCAGCAGCAGGGGATGGTGAGCCCTGATTGGCGGTTGGTAACCACCTCCAGATGCCGCAGGCAGCGGCAGCCAGCGGTGATTTATGATCACCTGCAGATGCCACCGGCCATGTTGATGGCAGGGAGTGGGGTGGTGCACTGCTGGCAGGATCAGCAGCGCTTGTCTCAGGAGGGGCACTGCCAAACTCAGGGTGCATGTGCACCCCCTACACATTGCCAGTGATTAAGCCTAATCTTCAGATGACTTACCCTTTTTTTTCTGGTTAGGCTATAAAATAGGAGAAAAAAAACCAGGAGCAGCTAGCCGACAGCAAAATTGAGCTAAAATTAGCTTGATTAGCCAAAAACATTAAAAGAAGAGACATCATTGACACCTGAGAAGTATAGAAAACAATGAGCTGTTAATTGACTTCCTCAGCTCCCTAAATATTAATACCACAGCTGTCGCACTGTGGAACAGGAATCAAAGTAAGGTGCTTCATTCCAGAGGCAACACATAGGTGGTGCACATGCACCCCCTGCAAAAAGGCGCTGTCAGCAGCGTCTATGGGCAGTCTATGATTGCCCCTGACTGCTGCTGACACTGCCAGCAGTGCCTGCGGGTGGTTGCCAACCCATGGTCAGTGCTTGCCACTCCCACACCCCCGATAGCGTCAGTGGCATCTGCAGGATCTTCTCACTCACCAAGTGTAGCTGTGCCCCCCCCCACAGCCACCAGGGGTATGTGCTGTTCCCGCTTCATTCCCAGGGAGGAAATAGTCTTCCCTGCTTAATATGTGAACCCCAAAAATATGGTATCTCTTTTACTCACACACTACACTGCTGCTCAGTTGTTCCCCTGCCCTTCTGCAAGGAGGAACCTAAAAGCAGGACTGCCAGCGAGTTGGAAATTACATGACACTGAAGAGTTTGTTGACGGTTCTTAAACACAGAGATTTGGAAAGCACTTTTTCCCTTGTATCCTTGCTCTTCTTCCTTATTCATGCAGGAGTTGCAAAATGTGTGTGTGATAGGTGGTATTGGAGAGATGTTGTAGCCACGATGGTCCAGGAAATATGCAAGAGACTAGGATTTTTATGGATGTTTTCTTTATTGGACTGACTGCATAGGTGACATAGACAGAGACATTTTCAAATGTGATTGTCTAAATTAGGGGTGTGTGAAGGTTCAGTTGCCGATTTGATTTGGAGAAGATTCGGCCCAATTCAGAGGCCAAATCACCTAATCCAGATTGAATCAGGAGACCAAAAAAAAAACCTTTCTGAATCAATTCAGAAACAGATTTGGAAGGCAGTCTTGCAAGGAAACAGGAACTAAGTAGAGGGAAGGGGACCTGGGGTGGTGGGGAAGACTGACATCTGTAGCTGGCCAGTGACTGTGATCTTTCCCTGAGTCCCCTTCCAATCACAGTGCTCTGTGGGAGGGAGATAGAAACAGCACATAAGCCTCTGTCTCCAGCCTTTCTGTCCCTTTTGTGAGCTATTTCTGTCTGAGCACCGGGAAGGCCCCCTGTTACAGGCCTGCTGGTTTCATCCCACTGCGCCTTAACACACACACAGTCACACATGACACGAGTTTTGCTTTCAGCAGTTTGAGGTGCAGTTTCCCAGAAACCTCTGCATCTATCTCCTTGAAATCTGGCAGGCTTCATGCCCTCAGAAGGAGCTACCATTCCCACTGTGTTCATCCAAATCTGAACAAAAAATGACAAAGTTATAGGTATTTTAGTGATTCCCCATCACCAAAGCTCTCCGAATCAGTGCCGAATCTTCCGAAGCAGATTCAGCTGAATCAATTTGGGACAGTGATCAGAATCGAATCACTGTCCTCCAAATCAGCCGAATCCAAATCCATATCGAATACTTCCCTATTCACACAGGCCTAGTCTAATTCTATCCCAACTATGCCGTTCATCCGTTAAACGATATAACCTATAAAAATCTTCACTTCTCTTATACAATGTGACAAAATTTAAGGTCTCCACAGATGAAAGATGTGTGAGAGACCATGATTCTAGAGAACCCCAGTTCCTAGCAACAGCTTAACAAAATATACCTATTATCACTGAAATTCTCTCACTATACTACATTTTCAGCCATTAACTTAATTGTTAAGCAATCCTGTTCAGTAAGTTAAGACCAGGGCCTCAAAGGGAACAAAACATTTGCTAAATGGTGGGCCCCAGTATGCCATACAGCAGTGCTTCTCAAAGTGGTGGTCTGCAGACTGCTGCCAGTCCACGAGCCACCGGTCGCCGGTCTGCAGCAAGTTGCCAGGAAAGAAAGAAATATATTTTCAGACACATAACATTGATATGTCATAGCGCCACAGTTTGTATGTTCCAACACTCCAGGTGACGTCATGTCGTGCAAGGTGAGGAAAGAAAAGAAACAGCCGTTCACGCTTTTATGTAGCGCTGTTACATGCAGTTGCTGCCACCTGCTAAACCAGGCACCTGTCTCTGGCCCACTGGGAAAAAAATTGCTGGTCCACCACATCAGATAGTTTGAGAAGCACTGCCATAGAGGGCTTTAATGGCAATCTGCCAGAAGCCAAAGTGTCACATCTCATTTACATATGCTATCAAAATGTGAAACATGCCAGCCTATTATGCTTGATTGAATTTCTGGCTTCCATGATAAACTACATTACTTGCTAATTGAATTTGTCTCAGCAAAGGGAAAATAATTGCAAGATAAGGTATTTGCAGAGACATTGGAGCAAGCATAGACTTTGCCTACTCTAATATAATAAGTCTCTGTAAGCCATACCAATATATGCAAGATGCAGAAGATTAGAAGTGGTTCTGTAGGCTACATTTAGGTGCCACTGTTCTGGGCAATTTGTACTGACCTACTAAATCACTGTGCTCATAAAATGGCAGCTTCTCTCTCTCTCAGAAACACCCGCATGCCATCTCTGCCACTGCTCTCCTATAGCAGGACAACCCTTTTACTCTTGTTGAGAGTTGCCTGGTATAATCTCCTCATTCAGGTTTCTGACCTGCTATAAATCCCACTAGCTTCACAGAGAAAGGCTGCAGATGACACAGCAGTATTTGCTATAGGCTTACAGTCTGCACTAGGACTATTAGCATAGGACAGTAATTCCCAAATATTTTCTGATTGTGATCTCACTTACAGAGAACTTCAGATGACTCCATGCACGCACACCATTATTACTGTGGATTACCTTATCCACACCCCCATACCACCCCCCCCCATTAATTTACGACACATGGATTAACTGAGTTTCAGGCACTGGGGACTGCGGTCCCATTTGTAACTGCCACTGGACCAGGACCTCCAACTTTACAAACCACTGGCCAACAGCCAAAAACTCTCATACCCCTGGAAAGGGAAAGCTCAGGCAACTTACAAGAATATATACTAAATTTCTGGTGGCGAAGCATGTGAATTGCACAGCCTCTAATGAGCCGTGGTGCCTTGCTACCTACTGTAGCATATGTATTGATGCTCATTGACCATGGCAAACCCAACCAAGTCTTGCCAAGATGTCACAGCAGTTACGCTTAGGGTGAAGAGACTGCAGAAATTTTTATCACCTGCCTCCTCTCCTGGAAGCACTTTTCTTTGTCAGCAGTACTGACACCGGCATCTTCTTCAGTCTCAATTCCTTGCAGAACTGGGTTTCTTCTGACTGCATTTCTTATCCCTCTCCACCCCACATCTCTCCCTATTAAAAGCTGAGGGTCTTAACCATAACATGGCCAATTCATGCTGCTTAGTGCTGCTGAAATTTTGATAAAACTGGTTGAGGTAACACATGCAGACACTATCTATTACTTGACAGGAACTTCAAGCCATGCAAATACCCAGAAGCTTGAACTGACCATGTGGAGTTGGGGACAAGATGGAGATCAGAGAGCTACAATGGGCAACTGAAATTATTTACTAGTGATGGGCAAGACTCAGGATGTGGAAGGACCAATTATGTATCTCTTTGGTTCAGAAATCTTGGAAGATGATCAGGTTCTCAGCATTTAGGCTTTTTTTTCCAGTATAAAAGCAACAATACAAAGAGATGCTTCTCATGATATTTTTCAGCCCAACCAAAGTCAGGAATGCTGTGGTACAAAACAATGTATGCCATCTAAAACCACACTAACTGATGCCAGCCAGGATTAAAGAAAAAGAAAGTCCCAGATATCTTCAAAGTGAACTGCAAAACAGCTTCATGATTTAGAGATAGAAGACTTGAGCCAGAAGACTACGAACCAGTTCATTTTGTTTTATAAGATATTTAGACTCCAAATGGGAATTTCAGAAGTGTCTAGGAATCTAAATACCTTAAAAAATACAGCCTTCTCAGTATCTTCTCCCTCCTTATTTGAAGGCCTGTGTAATGCATACAGCTGTGCAAGATATCATTCATCAGGTCTTCCAAGAATTTGGCTACATTCCAGAGTAAAGAATCAAGAGCCCTGAAATTCTGGTCTTTTTCTTTTTTTCATTATAAAGTCTAAAACTATTTGCTATATACACTGTAAAAGAGCAGTAAGAGCAAGAGCAGAAGTTTAATTCTGCTTTGCCTCTTTCTTACCATTAAATAAAAAGGGGAGGAAGGAGAGCTCAGGGAACAGCTGAGAGAGAAACAGATTTCTAACATGGTTTGTCTAAATAGCAGGAATGTGACCAAACAATGTTAAAATATAATCCCTGAAACACAAGTAAGCTAATTGACCAGATCAGATCAGTGTCCAGTTCAGCTGTAACAGAGTGAACTGAATTTAAGAACCAAACAATGGTTAAGACTTATTTCTTAAGTATTGCTTTAAAAAGATATAGTTTTAAAGCCAGTGCAGATTAAGTTGTAATGGCTACCAATGTTTTAAATTACTTTAGGGAAAGATGTTTACCCTAATTTATCAATAAGAAAAGATACAATTTCCAGCAAAATGGAATGGATGAGGGATCACTGTCAGACCCAGGAGAGGGAAAAGCTCTATTGTGCTTTGGATGCAGCTGTATAACAACAGCAGAAGTGGTAATCTATGGTTTCTTCCGTGTGAACGCAAGCAGTTACATGTTCACAGATGCATACTTCTATATACACTAAGCCAGCTGAAATAGGATATTAAAAGGCAAGTGAAACTACTATTAAGGTTCTCTGTACACTAAGTAGGGAATTTAAATAGCAGCTGTTGGAATTAGACTGCAGTGCAAGGACTTGCAGCAGAATGTCTACTCTGGGCTAAACTATGTTATACCTGGAGTCTGAGAGTGACCTCTATTTATTTAGAACAGAGTAGTTTCTGCACTTGCCTGAGCCCCATTCACACAACTCAGGCAAGGTTGTGCTAGAACTACTACTGCAATGCAAACGGTGTTTGATATTGTCTATATTCCCACAACATGGCAGTTTGTAGAACAGCGTGACAGTGCCCCTTTATAACATGGATTAGTCTCACCTTCACAGGCATGAGCAAGAGCATGTTAGAACCATGTCACAAAGTAACGTTACTACCATGAATATAAGCTGACCATGCCTATAAAACAACCCCCAATAATTAGCTTCTATACATGGAAACTTTGTAAATGTGTTATAATTTTCCAGGTGTAGAATCTAATTATTGGAGGCTTGCCTTGAATTTGTCTTTCTCCGACTGCAACAGCAGGGAAACTAAATCTGGGAGGGTTCAGGTGGCCCTCTTGCCCTGTAACTTCTTACCCTGCAACTTCTTACCCCTGCAATCCCTTCTGCCCCCTGTACTGTCAGATCCTGCTCTCCCTTGAGCACATGGAGGTAATAAGCAAATTTGAAAGCACTGTCCTTGAAATAAACCTGTCTGTAGTAATTGGCATATAGGCATAAATGTAGTAACTGGCATTTAGCCATAAATTTATTTAATCCAGAATTAATACATTTTACCTATTTTGAAAGTGCTCTAAGTCTTAGCACAGGTAATCCATAAACACACTTTTAAGCAGCACTTTTGTACCAAGTAATACACAGTACAAACTGTGCATGATATTATCCTAAAGCCATAAGTCTCATAATTTACCACAGTTCTGTGGGCCAGGCCCCAACAGAGTGGATAGCATTTCAAATTATGGTGACCCCATAACTCAGCACTGCTCAGTATGTGCGTGTCCTCCAGATACCCCCAACAGAGGAGTCATGTGCTAATTAGCACCCCAGGTGTTCTTGTCATGAGTCCTGAGATCCTCCAAAAAATGCAGATGGGAGGCTGAGCACCCTGGTGTGTCTCCACCTCATGAAGAGCACGGCCATGTTAACTGCATGAGACAGGATGAGAGGGAGCTAGACGGATTGTGGGTGAACTATTTGAGGCCCGATTTGGTTATGTTTGCCAGACATTTAAGGCTGGTGAAAAAACAGGAATCGTTGGAAATGGGAAAGAAAGATGTAGCTGACTTGTAGGAATAAAGAGGAAGTTGAAATGTATTCAGTAGTGGTTTACCATGAACTGAAAGAATCAGTGCTGAGGGGGACTAAGAGCAATGAGCTTATTCAGATAGGCTGCACTAACCTCTCAGCATGCCTGCCAAAGGGTTTGGAAGTATGTGAAGCCCCAGGCTGGGATGGAGGATACTTGCCAGTAGCAGGGCCACATATGATTCAAATGGATTTGGACCTGATCTGGCTAATTAGACCTGGGACATGAAGAATTTTCCTTAACAAACCACAAACCCCCCCTCATACTTACCTGGCAGGGGAAATACCATGACCACAAAGGTGACGGGGTAGTACCCTGACCAAGTAGGTACCTTACTAATGGCTTTGTGTAGTGGAGGTAGCACCCTTGTCTGCTTGTGGACAGGACTCCCTGTGACAGCCTCATAGTTAGCTTTCCACTGGCCAGCTTCCTGTGGGAGGATCTCAGCTACACACCAACTTTATGAAAATGGGAGACTCCTCCCTAGCTTGCGCTTGCGGCCGTATGACTGAGGGCAAGCGAAACTGGGGAGCATAGGAACCCAGAGCCTCTGGGCTTAGGCCTACATCAGGCTTGTCCAACATACAGCCCGTGCGCCGACGTTTGACCCGCCAAGGCATTTTCTGAGGCCCGAGGTGCTGTAATGGGAAACAAAAGTAAACACTGTTTACTTTCGTTCTCACACCTTGTCCCTTCCCCAGCCCCTCAGCAGCTTCCTAATGGCTGCATCCTAAAGGGACAAGGTTCCCACATGCACCGCGTCACCTTGACATTGCCAACGCAGTGCATGTGGGAAGAGGGGTACCACGTACCTCTCGGGACAGGATGAGCCCAGCTGGAGCAGCAGGGGCTCAGATGCATTTTGCCCCCACCAATCAGTCCTGAGCAGCACACGGCTCCGCCGTCCCCTCTGCTGGCTGGAGCCGATCCGAGCGGGTCTGTCCCATCCAGAGCAGCATGCAGCTAAAGCCAGATTCCCACATGCTGCTGGGGATGGGAAGAGGCCAACCAGGTCTGCACCAGCCAGCAGAAGTGGTGGTGGAGCTGTGTGCCACTCGGGACTGACTGGTGTAGGCAGGGGGAAATGCAGCTGAGGCCTTGCCGCTCCGGCCAGACTCGTCCTGTCCCAAGCGGCACACGGCTCGGCCGCCACTTCTGCTGGCGGATGCTGACCCAGCCGGGCTCCTCCCATCCCCAGCTTGTGGGAAGCCGGCTTCAGCTGCATGCTGCTCTAGATGGGATGGACCCAGCTGGGTCAGCACCAGCCAGGAAAAGCAGCATACAGCTGAAGTCGGCTTCCCACATGCTGACGCGGACACGAGGAGCCCAGCCGAGTCTGCATCAGCCAGCAGAAGCGGTGGCTGAGCCATGTGCCGCTCAGGACGGGACAAGCCTGGCCGGAGAGGCAGGGGCTCGGCTGCATTTTCCCCCTGCCTGTACTAGTCAATCCCGAGCGGCACACGGCTCCGCCGCCACTTCTGCTGGCTGGTGCAGACCTGGCTGGCCTCCTCCCATCCCCAGCAGCACATGGGAAGCCAGCACGGGGCGGTGGGGGGGACCTCAGCAGGCAGGGTCCTGGTGTGACCGCTGCGGGGTGAGGCAGCAGAAGCCGGTGTCTGTCGGACCCTGGGCTCACAGCACTGAGGCCACCAGGGCTGCATGCGCAGGAGGCTGGTCACCACGGTGAGCAGGGCCATGCGGGTGGGGAGGTAAGGGGCTGCGGTGCAGTGGCCACCTCGCTCCAGCCCCCCTCAGGCAGCGCCAGCTCATGGGACTGTGCTGCTCAGGGGTTGGAGATGTGGAGCTATTTATTTCTCCCCTTCAGTTTCTGGGGTATTAGCTGGCTGGATGCAGAATGGGTCCCTCCTGCCCCTGCCCACCCGCAGCTACCATGAACCTTGCAGTAACAGGCAGGTGCAGTAGGGCTGCACAGGCAGGGTCTCTCTGGCCCAGAACAGAGGGTGTTTGAATATGGCCCGCCAGCCCACTGGCTGATAAGAAGTTCATGATCCAGCCCCACATTCAAAAAGGCTGGACACTCCTGGCCTACACATACGGTGTTTGCCAAAGGATTTAGAAGCATCTGAAAATCCAGGCTGCGGTGGAGGATACTTGCCAGTAGTAGGGCCACATATGGTTCCTGAGTGATTCAAATGGATTTGGACCTGATCTGGCTAATTTGACTTGGGACACAAAAGAATTTCCTTAAAATATTAATAAATAAAGAAATCAAAAAAACTTAGTGTTCTAGATAAGCTCAAGCATTTTTGGCACCAAGGGTAGGGGATCAGGGCTGGCTCTGGCAGGTATTGTAGTACCTCCAGACCTGCTGCCAGTTCCCTGTGGAGAGAACACCTGCCCATTTTTAAGGGCCAAAAAATAAGGTTTCCGTCAGCATTTCTGGCACCAGGGAAGGGTGTTGGAGCTTGCTCTAGTCTCTTCATGTACTTGCCTGGTATTGCAATACCTCTAGGCCCAGTGCTCATTCACTCCTAGGGGAACAACTGCCTTTTTTTTTTTTTTTTTGAGGACCACACACACGCACAAAAAAAATGGTTCCTATCATTATGTTTGCCCAATATGAGCTATGTGTTTATAGTCATGCTCAGTGCTGACTGCACTTGCTGGCTGCACTTTATCAGCTTCATAGCTGGTTTCCATTACTGAGTACAAACTGCTTTTAGTAGCAGTTTAATAACAGACAGTGTATTTAATGAATATCCTAATATGTGAATGTTAGACAAGGAACTCCCCCCCCACACACACACACAGTGACGGGGGTTGGGGAAGGGGGGAAGGATTTGTCTTAAGTTCAAGTAAATAAAGTATTCTGGAGCCAATCTCACCCCTGATTTAAGTCACCACTGATGTCCAATTTAGCATTAGTTAACCAGAAATCTGAATACAATACATGCTCTATATTGGCACCCGTAACAGAATTAAAACACTTTGTTGTAGCATAAAAGATGGTTAAATATTAATAGGTAAAACCAAGGAATTTTATAACAGGAACTAGGGCAGGACCAAATATGAAATAATCAAGTATCAACTAGGACTGAAAGACTGTTGTTCTTCCTTTCTTTAACAGCGCTGGTATAAAAGAGGCTGATACTATTCTAAGATAACCTAGTGCAACTTCTGGCTGCTCATCTCAGAGTGCAGAAGAGAACAGGATGTTTTTCTTTTGCACCGAATTAGTGAGTGGTGTTGTAAACAAGAAAATACAAACTACATATCATTAAAAAATATGTACAGCTATATTTAACACTTAAATTATCTTAAACACACTTTTGCATACTAATAATTTTTATACATTCAGTCTTAAACAATGATCATTTAATATCCTAATATTTTTACAAGTTTTTCCCTCTTCCAATACCCAATGCTACTTAAATTCTGAGGCTGAAAAATTTGAGCTACATATAAAATAGGAAGGTGTCTTTCTTTATAGTTGCAATTTATCATAGCACATTTTTTATAAAAACACACATTAATCAGTTCAAAAACTGAACCACTGTAGAGGTTGCATAAACCCTACAGGGTTCATTTTTAAAAGAATACTTTGGTTAACAGCAAATCATTTTTAAACAATTAAGGGGAAAATATTTTCGTTTTTTTTTCCATCATCTCTGCAGATGCATCTCCTTGTCATGTGGTAGCCATCCATGTCTTTATGAATGAGCACTGCTGCAATAGAACAGTGTTTCTCAACCCATGGGTCATGACCCAAATGTGGGTTGCAAAAGTATACGGAAGTGTAGTGAACAAACTTGAAAAATGGATTCACCTTTAAAGGAGAAAAACATGGGAAACTGTGCCCTTTCCCTTGCAAGCTGGCAGAGCTCCATCCTGCAAGGGGCTTCTTGGGAGCCCCACACACCCACCTCCTGCCTCACACACTGGGGCTAGAGCCTGGGGGTGAGGGGCACTGGGTCAGGACTGGCCATTGATGCTTACAAATAGGTCCTGGTACAGAAAAGGTTGAGAACCACTGCAATAGAGAGCACTAATTTACCTGTACAGCGAACTCAATAACTGGATTATAAACCAGATTTAATAAATTCCTAATGTAGTTCCCTGGGTATCAGAGAGCACATAGAGAAGCTACTGTCTATTCCTTACGAAGTTAAAGCTGCTGCAAGACTTGCTACAGCCCCACATTGTTGTACAAAAGTTTTTTCCCCCCTCATGGCTTTCCTGGGTAGGAGAGCAGCTCAGGATTTTTGCTCAGCCTACATATTCTGCACACCAGTAGTCTGAAAAGCATCAGAGCATTCTAGTAACTGAAGTGCTACTGGACCTCATTGTAATGCAATGATTGCTTCTGCAAAGGTCATACAGATTTCAGGTCAGATGTGGCCTCTGAAATCACTGGAGCCTTACATTTCCAACAACTAAATTCCCTCAGTTCTGGGGCAGGTAGAGGAACAAGATCTTTATTTTTCCTCTTCATGTGATCAAACCCTTTCTGATCCAGTAAATTAGAGCCACCAAAAATCACAGAGAAGAGGAGACGTGTAGTGCTCTCCAGAAAAAGAGCATTACACCAGTCACTACATAATACTGGAGCTAAAAAGCAGAGAACTCTGAGGAGTGAAGGCACTTGGTAACAGATGAGTGTAGTCCATTAACAATAATCAATGAGTCAACAGTTTAAGTCTTGTAATCCAACTGACTAGTAGCGAGGGCTCTGTGGAAGAAGATTTTGTAGGTGACGTAACAGAAGCTTTTTTAGCTCCTTCCTCCTGAAAAGGAATGGTTGCGCTGTTGTGAAGATCTGCATTCACAAAGCACCTGCTGCCTCTGATGTAGTCAGCACCCCTTATTAACTGCTTGTCAGCCACAGGCTTTGAAAATGGATGTTGGGCGGCAGAACTTTCTTCAATGATTGGTGGTATCCTCTCATTACTGAAGTACCTGCAGAGGACATCTTCACCTGCATTAAACATAAAGGATGAAATCACTTATTTTTCACTTTGAAATCCAGTATTTTGCATCTTTTTTAATTCTATTCAGAAGGGTTCAATGCACTTCATAAGTACTAATTCCAAGAGGTAAGGGATTCCCATTTTAAATGTCTTAACTGAGGTCCTGAGGGTTGTAAGTGACCTTCTCCTGGCCAAATCAGTGGCGAACCCAAGAAAAGAAGCCAGGCAGTGATGACTGCCACCAAGATCTAAACACTATACAAAGTCAGTGAGAGATACTTTTGGCAGACAGAAAGGTTATGCAGGATCCAAAAACAAAAGAACAATGTTGCTATAAATGGAACATTTGCAAGCAACATTTCACGTGAGTTAAAACTTAGATGACGCACAGTATGCTACTCAAGCAACATGAGCTTTTTCCCTTTCAACAGCATGAAAACAAACATACATTTACTCACATTTCATGTGTTCAGTTTAGAAACAGGAAATAAAATTACAGTATACAGATACAATTTAAAACACTTTCTTATTTCTGACCGCGGACTTAGAGGGTCTTATCAGATCAGGTGCATTTCAAAGCCTCCTAAAGTATAATCAAAGAGTAGTCCTGCCACCTGCTGGCTCATCTGTTAGATCTGCTAATTAAGCAAGTCCTAGCAACTCCCATGCTTCCAGCTGCATCATATTGCAACATGATGAAATACACATTACCTTCTGTAACTGAGAAAGAACAGGTTACAAGTCATCTTATCAGCTTTTGTATTCTACATAGCTTCTTATATTAGCCTCAGCACTATGGTATCTGACTTTTGAGAAACAATAGGAAATATGCTAAACTGAGATGTGACCCAAGAATCAACATCCACTACTGGCATCAGACGAAGCCATTCTGTACATGCTGCTTCAGGACCTGTCACCTTCTAAAACTTGATCCCAATTCAAGGGCTTTTGCATACTCACTGCTCTATTTAGCAATAATTTATGTCACATTATAAAATGCTAATTGCCTGCTTCATTTTCTAGAAGCTTCCTTAAAAGCCTCCTAATGGGACAATTTCCCCCACAGCAATTGAAAAATAGTTTTCAAAATTTTAGAAGGGTTGTAATGACCCAACTTTTTCCAGACTTCTCACAGATACTTGCCGATTCTTGAATTGGTATTTTCAGAGGAAATGCGAAGTATTTCTCACCTGTCTGATAGCAGTATACTATATCTAGAGGGGTAAAAATTCTGTCAATTCTTTTAGTCTTTTCAACCTTGTGCAATCCCTTTCCATGCCTAACCCTCAAATAATCATTCTCCAAAAGCTGTTCGTGTTGGACACTAACACAGTAACAGTAGTCAAAGTAGTTCCCAGAGAGTTTCTAGCTTGCTTCAGTAACAGCCCCCAATTCAGTTCAACAAACAGACCCTAATCAAGAAACAGCTTATTCTTCAACATTTGTAAGACAAATGCAAAAGACATGGGGAGAGAGTGTAAGAAAAATGTTCGCAGAGAGTAGTGCCAAATACAAGTAAGAACAGATTTAATTATTATAATTAATTACTTGCAATGCTTAACTGAATTGCATAAGAGAATAATGGAGGTTTCAGTTCAGGTGCAAAGTTACAAAAGTCAGAGAGAAACAGGGCTGGAAGAGACCTCCAGAGAACACCCTAGTTCAACCCCCTGCCTGAGGCAGAAGCATCCCTATCCAAGCTATTCCATACAACCATAATCTAAGCCCGGGGGTGGGCAAAATATGGCCTACTAGACGCTTCCATCTGACCCGCAGCACCCATCAGCAAATTGTACCCAGCCTAGCCTTTCCACCCATGGGAGTGGGAGCAAGGCACCATACACCCCCCTTCCTTCCCCCATGCCCCACCAATATACCCTATTGCACCTTGCTCCCACCCTCATGGGTGGAAGGGCCCAGCCCCAACAGTGCACAGCTTCTGGGTGGGCTGCTGCTGCCCCGCTGCAGCCACCCCATGGGAACCTGGTTGGCTTCCCCAGCTTCCAGCTCACTGTGGAGCAGCAGGTATGGAAGAGGTGGGGGTGGGGGACCAGGGCAATGGCGCTGCAGCTAGGCAGAAGCATGGAGAACAGCGGGGCGGCAGGAGCATGTAGCTTAGCTGGGAAGGGAGTAGGCGTGAAGGAGGCTGGGGAGACCCCTCACACGGCTTGCAGCCCTTGCTGCTGGCAGCAACAGTAGGTGGGGCGCTCAAGGTGCTTGTGTCCAGTGCAGATGCTAGCACCTGGTGGGGTGCGACTCTAGCCAGTGCTGCCCACAGGTCAAGGAGCACAGCCTGCCCAGCTGCCTCTATCACAGAAGCTCCATGCAATGCACCTGCAACTCCCAAACTTGCATCAAGGGAAGCCCCATGGCTTCCCCCACTTGCACTGGGGAACTCCGCAGGGAAGCAGGGGGCAGAGTCCAGGGACCGGTGCAACAGGGGGTGGGTAAGGCAGCCTGTTTCAGTGTGGGGCTTCTTCCCCCATGCAAGTGCAGGAGCTGCAGGCATACAGCATAAAGCCCAGAGGTGGCTGGGCAGGCTGTGCTCCTCACCCCCATGCACAGCGCTGGCCGGAGCTGCACCCCACCAGGTGCCAGTGCCTGAGCCCCCACCTGCTGCCCTCCCTTCCACCCCACAAACCTCACACAGTCACACCCTGCCCCCACAACCTCCACTAAGATATACACACCCCTCAACATACCCTATACCCCCCCACACAGCCCCACCCCCTCAAACCTCTACCCCACACACATAATCCACCCCATCATACACACACCCCCATCCCCAACCACACCCCATACACAATATACAAAAGTAAGGCTTTATTTTTGAGTTCTTATGCAATCACCTCTATATGGGTTACACAAACACAAATCATAACATTTTTTGTAATAACATTAAAATATGTTATAGTGGGTGTTTGACTTTTAGTGTATGATTTGGTTTTCTTCTTTTTCTGGTTCTAAGATGACAACCTCCCACCCAAAAGTGTTCTGGTGGCAAAGGTCAGGGGTCAGAGGCAGGACTTCCAGCCCCAGTATGACTAACTGTCAAGGGGCAGGGCTACCCATGCACCCCTCAACAGCTCACCAAAACTCATTAAGCAGCCCTCCAGCCAAAATAATTGTCCGCCCAGGATCTAAACTCTACACAAGACTACCCTCAACCCTGACACAACATTGACCTAGCACCCCAACCTGCCACAGGTAAAGCAGGGGAACAATGAAAATAAATAAAATTTGTCAATATACACTCAGGAGGTCCCTAACTATAGAGGAAGGCAAAAAAAAGCCCCTCACAGTCCATACCTATCTGGGGTAAAATTCCTTCCTGATCCCAAATAATATGATGGGTCTGACCCTGAGCAGAAGGGCAAGACCCTCTAGCCAGGAACCTCTGGTTCTGTTCCTGGTAGGAGAATCAGCACACTACAGTTGAAATCCCCAGCCTTGGCTTTATCCAACACCTAGCGCCTCTGGGGAGATTTAAAAACAGCCTGACACACACAGCAGAAAAAAAAAGGGAGGAGGGGTACAAAAATCAGCAAAACCATGGGAAATACTCATGATAGAAGATAGGCATAGCTATGTTTAGATCATCCCTGACCAGTAGCTGTCCAACCTGATTTATAATCCACTTTTTATAATATGGTTTATAATCCTGACCACCTCCAGTGGAGAGTCCACAACTTCCCTAGGCACTGCCTCACTATTCTCTCCAGTGAAGAAGTTTCTCCTTATATCCAATCTAACTTTATTTTGCTGCAACTTCAAGCCATTGGTCCAAGTCCTCCTCTCTGTAGCAAGAGAACAAAGGAGTTTCCCCTCTTCTTTATGGGCAGCGCTTCAAATATTTGCTATCATGTCACCTCTTATGAACCTTTTCCGCAAGCTGAACATGCCTAGGTCCTTCAGCCTCTCCTCGTACGACTTGCTTTCCAAGCCCTTTATCATTTAGTTGCCTACCTCTGGACTCTTAACTTCTCCACATCCTTTTTAAAATGTGAAACCCAGAACTGCATGCAGTGTACTCCAGATGAGGCCTAACCAATGCCAAGTAGAAAGGCACTATCACCTGCCATGCCTTGTACCTAATGCTTCTATTGATGTACCCCAAAACCACATTGGCTTTTTGTACAGCTGCATGACACTGCAAGCTTACATTGAATCTGTAGTCTACCAAGCTCCCAAGTCCTTTTCCATAGAGCTGCCATCCAGCTAGGTAGGTGTCACCCATTTTATATTTGTGTTTCTGATTATTTTTCTTGAGGTGTAGCACCTTGCATTTGTCCACATTGAACTTCATCCTGTAATCTCTAGCCCAACTTTCCAATCAATTGAGACCCTTCTGAATTGTGCTTGCATCCTCCAACATGTTCGCAATCCTTGCCAGTTTCATGTCATCCACAAACTTGCTCAAGAAGCTTTCTATGCCAAAATCCAAGTTGTTAAGAAACACACTGAACAGCACCAGGCCCAGAACAGACCCCTGCCATTCTGACATGGACTTATTAATAATTACCCTTTGCTTATAGCCATCACCTTCTAGTAGTTTTATCCAGCCCGCATTTCTCCAATTTGTTTATGAGATGGTTCAGTCAAAAGCTTTGCTGAAGCCCAGATACACTATATCCACAGCATTCCCTCCACCCATGCAAGTAGTTACTTTGTCAAAGAAGATCAAGTTTGTTTTTCATGATTTGTTTTTCATAAATCCATGCTGGCTGGTTGCAATCAGCCTTTCCTCCTTCAGATGCTTGCAAATGGCCTTCTCAGGATAGGCTCCAGTAACTTCCCAGATATTGAGGTGAGGCTAATTGGTCTGTAATTCCCCGGGTCCTCCTTCTTGTCTTTTTTAAAGAGGGGTGCTATATTGGCCCTTTTCCAGTCCTCTGGTGCCTAGCCAGTTTCCCACAACTTCATGAAGATCATTACCAAGAGCTCCTCTGCCAGTTTCTTCAGGACCCTGGGATGAGGCTCATCCCACCCTGCTGACTTGAATTCATTCAGAACCAACAAAAGATCTCTGACCATTGCTTTTGTTATCTCCTCCCTCAGCTTGCCCCCTTCCTTATCCAGATAAGCCCTATTAGGTGTCTGACATCTTAATAATATTTTTTGTGAAGACTGATGCAAAGTAGCTGTTGAGTAGCTCCACCTTCTTTGTATCATTGGTTAAAACATTCCCTAATGACAAAGCCATTAAAACAGAAACATGGCATCAAAACAGTGAATATCTAATCTTCAAAACATCAGTTCTAGACCAGATCCTCCCCTTCCCACTCTTACCTTTTCTTCCTGGTGCTCGACACCTAGAAATGGGATCTGCAGCTCCAATCCAGCTCCCATCTGCAGGCATTGATAGAGGGCGAGGTTTGCCTAAAGAAAACACAAGCAAGGTTACAAGGGCAACGTTCTGTTCCCTTTAGAAGAACATTTTCATTAAGTTAACATTATATGATCCTCACAATTTGACAGGTGGAAATCAGGTTGGTTTTGTACTTAAAATGGAATACAAGATAATTTAAAAGACAGGTTGCTTATGAAAGAAGAAAGCGTTATGATGATGAGGAATAACAGCCACATTAGATGCTCATCTCCAACTCCATTGAACATACTCACCAAAAGTTACAACAACTGCACAAATGGGAAACCGAAATCTGATATCATCCAGCTGGGCTTTGATGCCAGTCATTAAAGTAATGACTCAACAGGGTTTCACTTTAGTGAAATGAATAAGTGGTTTCAGACTCAGAATTTCATTGAAGTTTTTATTTCCCTCAGATTACCCTTAAGAAGTCTGCCAAGTTCAGCCAGCAGTTCACAAAAAAAAACACTCACCCAACATTTAGGATCTCAATAACAACAAACAAAAGAGGCATAAACTCAAACTCACCATAGGACGGTGTTTTTTCCCTCATCTTTGTCCGTGGTATATTTGCTTCCATGGGGTACCCAGGCAGCTGATCAGAATCAGCTATAGTAAACCTTCGCCTTCGACTCTCCTGATCGAGAAAAGAGTTGGGAGATTCTGCACCCTTGGAACCAGGTAGCAGCTTATTGGGTTTACTGCTTCCTCTGTAAACATTACTCCCCTTCTCTTCCCTGAAAGGACATTTGCTTCAATTAGCAGTTTAAAAGGCATTTCAATACTGTAGTCATGAGTCTAGAATGAACACTCCAGACTATAATCACTTTCCTTCCAACTGTAACTGCTGTGCAAATAAGTGCATAAAAGCTGAAGAAAAAAAGGTATGCCAGGACATGCAAGTCTTCTTTAAACACATTTATAGAGGAAGAAAAGAAATAGCTACTTCCTAATCAAATCCAAAAGTGAGCTAGCAGTTTAAACGCATGTAAAATATGAGGAACAGTAGAGGTTTCTTTGGAAACATCTACAAACAACATTTTTTATTGACCTGGTTTCTTTGAAGAGGAGAAATGCAAGTTACCATAATATTTTTTTCTTATGTGTGTCTGTTTTTTGTAAGAGTGTATAGGTCAGCCCTACTTACAAGGCTCAGCATTTCAAGTATTATATATGTAACATTGGTCTAATATGATTTATGTAAGCTTCTCTCCCATTTCAGAAGCAAGACTCCATTAGAGTTTTTATTCATAAAAATAATCCAGAGAGATTTCTACAAATTTTGGGGTGCAATAATCTCATTTTCAGGAGTAAGCATGTGTCCTTCAAGGCAAGAATCACCTGTTTTCAGACTCTGCCCTTATTCATTCTAAAGAAAAAGAAAAGCCACCTCACAATGGGTATTTGTCCCACTTCTAGTTTTGGCACTTAATCAGATCACCTGAAGGAAAAGCCAGCCAGAGAAGCCAGAAACATTAACAGCTGTCTCAGAGTCCATATCTTCGTGGCCACCGCATCAGATCTGCTCATCTAATTCTATTCAACCCTCCATAAAGACCAAGAGGCAGCCCCCTAGGAATTCAGAAACAGTCAGCCACAGAGAAATGTTGCAAGCAGTGAGTCCGAGAAATGAGCTACGTCACCACCACACCTGGACAGACACTGACTCAGTTTGGGCAAATGCCTCCCAAGCACCACAGTGCTAATCCACAGAAGGCCACAGCAGGGGACAGGCAGAACAAAACAAAGGAAAGAGGGCAGAGACCAGGAACAAATAAATGCGGCAGATAACAAAGGAAAGAAGACAGAAATATGGAGAGAGGAAAACAATGTGCCAACAGGAAAGTAAAAAAAGGAGTAGAGATAACATAGGAAATGAAAAAGCAAATGGGCATCCCCCCACCTCTTCTCTTGTCAGCTGCCAAAACCTTCCTTATCTGATGTTTCTTAAGCAAGCAAAACGAATGCCATTCTGTGAACCACTTCCTCTCCCCATCTGCCTCAGGAGGAAAGTTTCAGTTCCATAAACCACACTGAACCCCAGTCCACAAATAGCCATTCAAGTTTGCAGGCACACACACGCACATTTAAATCTGCAAATATCAGACCATTTAAAAAATCAGGAATCTACACTAAGCTACTAGATATATAAGTATATAAATAAACAAGCGATCCAATTTCCAGCAGTGCTGAGCCTCCAACAGCTGCTCAAGAGTGCTACCATAGAAGAATGAGGCAGGGAAGATAGTGGGTTATCTGGGAACAAGTTAAAACTAGCAAGACTTCAATCACTTTCTCTCTCATGTGATTAAGTCTAGGTTTTATAATGGATTTCTTCACACAGAAAAAAAACAGTCTTCCAACTGACCTACCCTTATGCTATCTTGCCTATTCCTGGATTTTATGATTCTCATGTCTGTTGAATGTAATACAGGTTCTGCTCTTTCCTAAAATTCTTCTAAGCAGTTTGATAACATGCTTAAGAATCGAAGACTAGAAAAAATAATGTAAAGACAAGTGCAGTTTTTAGTAGGCACTATGGTTTTACAAGTCATAGCATTCCCTCATGCGCTTTCGGCCATTCTGATCTATGCAGCACAGTGATTTTCTAAAACTGTGCGTGACTTTTCTCCAAACAATAAAAAGTACTGTATTTTTTAAGTAGCTTATGCATTTAAGCCATCCAAGGAAAATCTAGGTTTTCCTCAAGCTAATCTGCAGAGTTTGCAAGCAGGCCACCTTAGAAAAATCTGTTAAAAAACACCTTTTGTTCAGTAGTACATGGGTATTCACATACCGAGGAGAATATGGAACAGCTGGCGGGGGAGGTATATAAAGGTCCAAAATGGCTGACTTCTCTTTCTTCAGTGAGGTATCCATGGTGCTTTCTGGTGACTGCGTTGTAGTTGGAGGAGGGCTTGTCTGAAATTAGAGCAGTACAGTATCTGTAAGACATCTGAATTGTTGCCTTGCCCAGCTTCTCTCACCACCCAACACGAAAATAACTGGTGAAGTCACTGTATCTATACATACTTAACTAATAAGCCATACTTTCTGAAAAAAATTCTCTGCATAGAGCATCATGTTAAGATGATGAACACATTCTCTTAGTTCACAGAAAGTGTAAAGGTAAATCCTATCAACGAACATACACTACTTTCAGAATTATTCTGCTCCTCCTAGTTACATTATTCCTAACAATTTCATATACAAAAAGCTGTAAGTAATTGTCCTTGTATTTGTACACCTTGCATTTTAGGGATGTAAAACTGGTCAGGCATATGCAGGCGTTGTGCAAGTTACTGAGGTTGTAAGAGTTGTGGTGTCCTTGTTACACTGAAGGGTCCCAATCTAGAACATGCAGTTAGTCATGCAGCCTACCTTAGCCCGAGGTAAAAGGGGGTTGAAAACATTTCAGTGCAACACTATGCAGAGCTAACTGTGTATGGTAACTGGCTCGGTACAGAGTTGTAAAGTGACAAGGCACTGAGACAATGATTTAGCATATGGTGCACAACTCCTGTGGTAGGGAATAGTCCAAGCCATAAAAAACCTCATTGGTTAGTGGATTTATGGGAGGGATTTAATTCATTCCCTCAGTCTCATCACCCAAGCCATTAATGTGTCTTTGACTGAGACCTAGGTGATAGCGAGATAGCAAACTTTCTACCCAACTAACAGGGAAATGCTGTTCTTAAGGTAAAGGAAAACCTGGAAGAAGGCAGAGAACATATCTGCATCATTTGAAAGTTTGTCCTGTATTCTGTTATTCAGTTTCGCAACCTCAGGGCCTTGTTGGATTCTTGTCCACTTCAAAGGCAGAAGTTGACAAGGAGGCTGCATTCCTTTTCTTTGGATATGGACCTGTCCACAACTATCCATTATTTCATTGCAAGAAATAACTGCTGTAACCCAAGACTACACCTTATAAAACCCATCTTGAAGATGCCAGCACACAAGGAGGTAACCCCGCTCTCAAAAACCTGTTTTGTATGCAGCCCAGTTTATATCCATATTCTTCAAAACATGCAGACCATTCTACTGAAGCGTCACAAATAAGTCGGATTGACATGAGAAGTCTTAACATACTTTGGGGTTCAAACCACCTCAGAGCTTCTTTTGTCCTTTGTGATCTAAGGCACTCAAGCTATGAGGCTTTGTAACAGGTTAGCCCATCCACTTAAGAGAGAATTCAGCCAGTCTGGCAGAGGAGCAGCAGCTGAGAGAAGACTACTAATGATGGAGTGGCACACTGGGAATTAAAAACCCAAGAAAGCAGAGCCACAGGAGCAGTGAAAAGATGGAAAAAGCAATGGTGAACTGAACTATGTAGAAGACCAGACAGTTGTGAAGGTCAGAGTTCCCCATGTCCAGGACAGGACCAACAAGGTTTTGTTTATTTACTTTATTTAAGACTGTTTATTGTGGGGGCTAGCTGATGAGCTGCACAGGAAGCAAAAGCCAACCTGGAAAATACTCTATTTAATGCCAAGGCCAGCTGAACAACTGCTCCAGAAGTGCAAGCTTGCACAGAATATCCTATACTTTGAAATGAGCCCTTGGTTTGTCAGAACCTGGATTTGATGCTCTTTAGGTAAAGCTGAAAAGTAGCTTTGCTTTCCTCCCTTCAGGAAAAGAAGAAAAAACAAGGAACAGCCTTTAAACCTACTTGTTACACAGTGTTGGAATGGAGGGTGGGCTGAAGACTGAGGAATTTTGGAGGGATTTAGTTTGCCACGTTGGATACATTTGTTTATTATGCATAGGCATACAGATCTTTGGACTGCACATTTTCAATTAAATAAGTAAGTCCTACACTCATTGCTATACTACGGTCCCCTCTATAGGTACAGGGAAATATGAGATTGGATCTAATGCATGATCTACACAATCACGCCTCCTGCCATGCCAAATATGCATGGCAGGAGGTACAATTGTGGGATCACACATTAGATCCAACTGCACCTTCCTGCCAGTATAGGGGGAGCCTGATCTCAGGCTCCTGCTGCATTGGCAAGAAGCAGGCTCCCATGACTGGAAGTCCCCTTTGCTGAGGAGGCTCCCAACCACAGGGGCCAGGGGCAGCCAGGACACAAAGTCCTGTGCCTGACAGAGCTCTCAGTCCCAGCTGTGCCACACATGCAACCAGGACCAAGAGTCCTGCACATCACTTGCCACAGCTTGGACTCAAAGTCCCATCAGGTCTGGGACTCTTGGTCCCAGCTGTGTGTGGTGCAGCCAGGACTGAGAGCCCTATCAGGTGCAAGGATTTTCTGTCCCAGCTATGCCCCATAGCAGCTGGGGCAGAGAGCCCCATCAGCCCTCTCAGCCCTTGCAGCTGTGAGGCACTGTTGTGATCCCCTAGGAGACTGCACTGGCTGTGATCCCCAAGCCCCGGAGATGTGTTGTGCTCCACAGCACCTGGGAGATCACAGCATCTGCCATCTCTCCACAGACTGCCGACATATACAAATTAAATATGGATACAAACCAGCTATAACATTATTACACATTCTCAAGCAATAACTTTATAACTGGTTGAGCCTTTTTAAGGTGGGTTAGTTAATTTGCATGTTGAACCAATCTAAACTTATAGTGCAGTTAACAAGGTAATTGCACAATAGATAAAACACGTAGAGGGGGCCTAAGTCATGTAAAATAAACTTGAGGTGAATGAACAGCTGTTTTCTGATATGGTGCTATGTGAGAGTTAAGTGGCAAATAATTCAGATTTATGCTTTTTAGAGCATGAATATGCAACCCTTAAAAAAATCATCTACATGTGTCACAGAAAAACAAATATGCCCATGGCAATAGGGAACTTAAGCAGAACAGCACTTGGGACAGAACACAGGGAAATAGTGTCCCCTACTAACAAGGATTCCACTAGATTAGAAGAAAATTCACTGTCATTTCACATAGGTGTACTGATTACTACTTGCTCCCTCCCATAAAGATACTTTTCCTCAAAATCATTCTTTAAAAGTTATTAAATCCATTTCTCCCCCAATCTTCATCCCTTCCAGGAATTTCCCAAATTCCAAATCATATTTAAACTCATACTAATGCTAAGTTGCTCTTAATGCAACTGAACTAAAAAAGAAACATACTCTGGATAGTAGGGGTGAACTCAGCAAGAATCAGTTGCTTTTCCAAATTGTTCTCAGTATTTATTAAGTACAAAATTCACCATTACAAATTATCAACATTTCAGCCGCAAACAGCCTCTTTCCAGGATCAAAGCCTTGATAACTTGTATTATGAAAGTAAATATTAAAGAGTCTGATTCTGAGAGAAATTTGCTAAAAATGAAAAATGTTCCTTCTCTTCATTATGAATCTGAATTTTGCAACCACTTCACACTGACCACCCCCAAAACTTCAAGGATTTTCAGTTACGCTAGCTGTTAATGCCAGATATCAGTAATAAGTGATTTTGGGAGTATTTGGATATCATCTCTCCCCAAAATACATGCATACATACATGCATATACAACTCATAACCCAACCACTAATATGCAAGTAAAATACCTCCAACAACATCTCACCTGTACAAGTGGTGGTTTCCAGCGTAGATTCTTCAGTGGAGCTGGAGTAAAATTAAAAGAGCCCGTGGGACGTTTCTTAAGGAGCAGTTTAACACCAGTAGGATTCTCCCGCAACTTTCCCACAAGGTTTTTAAGCTGCCATCCCACCTTTAAAAGAATAAAGCTCACCTGTTATGTGTGTTTCTCCATTAAAAATAAATGAAATTTAAAAAAAAATAAAAAAACTGAACCCATCTTTATCTTTTTGCCTTATCTTGTTTTTATTGTAAGCCATGCTGAGCCTTTTCAGGGAGAGGGCAGCATACAAACAAATAAAATCGATAAACAATAAAGGATACAAGACTCAAAGTAACTTTTTCCCTCTTTACTGGGTCTCTTTTTTACAAATATATTAGTTTCAAGTGCCAATAGTTTAGTGAATCAGCCTCCAGTCCTTCAAGGATTTATGCATCAGCTCAATATTAAGAATACAGGGAGTCCCACAGACATACCCTAATCCATGTCTATTTAAACCACTGAATTCAGTGGGACTATTCATGTGTAAAGCATGTAAAGTTAAGCACAAATGTAACCGTAAGACCTTCCTATGGAGAATCCTGAATGGTCTCTATGATGCAAAGTACTTGACAAAATCATAATTTTTTTAATAAAAGGCTGTAGGCATGTTTTCTTAACATCTATACAGGTCTCTTATGCCCTAAAGGCAATCTTTTGAATTGGATCATTTATTAAAATATTATAAAGCTAGACTGAAAACAAATGCATGATAACAATCAAGGCTCACAAATATTTTAAGACAAAGAATAATTAAATGTTGAAATGCACCTTTTTAATTCCCACTCCATTTAGGATAAAAACTACACACTGTCATTCACTTACAGAGCTGGGGGAAGAGCATGTTCTAAAACAAACAAGGTTCGGGAAACAATTGGTAGGAGCACTGATTACTTACAACAGTCTGCCGGTTAACCTGGATCACTTCATCACCAGCATGAATCTTCTGAGATCGATCAGCAGGAGACTATGGAAAGGAAATGCAGTAACATATGTTTCAATAGGTGTTATACTAGAGCTTGAAATTTCAGTCTAACAAGATTAACCAAAAAGGTAATTAAATTCTGACATTCTTCCAGTCACACAGAAGCCCCAGTGGACTAAGAGACTGGTAGCAAAGCAAATAATTTTTATTCTGGTTTGAACTCCAGGGGGAGTAACAATGGAGAATATGGTGGGGACTTTGATCGCCACAAAAGGGGGACTGGAGGGTATTACAGAAAAGGTCTCTCACCATCCGTTTTAGAGTGTACCCACCCTGGTACAGGAGAAGAGCCACGTATAAAAGAGGTTTCATGAATACCGTACACATAATTGTCCTAAACCCACAGAACGCTCAAGAACAGTGAAGAACCAGGTGAGGAAGCATGTAGGCAAATATTCCTCTGCTAAAATCTAAACACTTCTGGTGCTTGGTATTAATATGATTATACAGCAAAGGTACTGAGTATGTGAGGGCCTGAGGGGCCCTGGCCTAACTCGGAAAGAGGGCTGTCACTAGGGTGGCCATCGTAGAGGACAGTCCGGTTGTCTTCTGTCCTCTGTTGACATGAAACCTGACGCCTTTACATCCTCTCTTAAAGAGAAAAATAGAGGACATAAAGGTGCCGGGTTTCGTGTCAGAGGACAGAGTAGCAGAAAACCAGAATGTCCTCTACAATGGCCACCCTAGCCGTCACCTGAAATGCGTAAAACTTTCCACATGAACATCATCTTAAGCCCTGCCCCGCAAAAATAAATGTCAGCGCCTATGTTACACCGTGACATAAACTTAAGAAAAAAATACATATAGGGCAACTGTGAAATTTGGGAATGGGAGATTCTTCCATGCTAAGGAAATCCAATCACTGGAGCTAGGATAAGCATGACTACTGCAGTAAAGTAGTACAAGAAAGTGCCACAAAGAGTTTCTAAACCCATACTATTTTATGTCCTTAACTGAAAACAGAACTACACTGAATTAAAAGGTTTTACCATAGAGGAGCTTAAAAATGGTTCAAAGATATACTATGTTTATAACTATGTGTATGTATACCTATACACACTAGGTATTCTTTACCATAGATTAAAAATTAATTCAAGTATAACTACATTTAATTCATTTTTCCAATACAGTAAAAACACAGAATCATAGGACACTAGGGCTGGGATGGACCTCCAGAGGTCATCTAGCCCAATTGCCTGCCTAAGGGAGGATCTTTCCCTACCCAAACCATCCCATACAAATCTTTATCCAACCTATTACTAAAACTACACAATCCACCCTGTCATGCAGGTGCAAGGCATAGCATCCTAACCTGCCTCCAGTAAAGCAGGGGGATAACAGTGGTCAATGTCCAATTCCTGCAAGCATTCTTAAAATATAGTTTCATAGTTTATAGTTTTATAGTTTGTTGGGTCAGAAGGGACCCGAGCAGATCATCTAGTCCGACCCCCTGCCATGGCAGGAAAGAATACTGGGGTCAAATGACCCCAGCAAGATGTTCATCTAACCTCCTCTTAAACACCCCCAGGGTAGGAGCCTGCACCACTTCTCTTGGAAGTTGGTTCCAGATCCTAGCTGCCCTGACTGTGAAGTAGCGCCTCCTGATATCTAACCTAAATCTACCCTCTGCCAGCTTGTGACCGTTATTCCTCGTCACTCCTGGTGGTGCTCGGGGAAACAGTGACTCCCCCAATGCCTGCTGACTAGTTTATAACAGGCCACAAGATCCCCCCTCAGCCTTCTCTTTTGGAGGCTGAACAGGTTCAGGTCCCGCAGCCTGTCCCCATAGGGCCTGCCCTGTTGTCCCCTGATCATACGAGTGGCCCTCCTCTGGACCCTCTACATGCTGTCGACATCCCTCTTGAAGTGTGGCGCCCAGAACTGGATACAATACTCCAGCTGCGGCCTGACCACTGCCGCATAGAGGGGGAGGATCACCTCCTTGGACCTGCTCGAGATGCATCTGTGGATGCATGCCAAGCTGCGGTTGGCCTTCCTGACTGCCTCCCCACGCTGCCAGCCCATGTTCATCTTGGAGTCAATGACCCCCAGATCCCTTTCCGCCTCTGTGCTGATAAGAGGGGAGTTCCCCAACCTGTAGGTATAGTGCCAGTTGTTCCTCCCGAGCTGCATCACCTTGCACTTGTCTGTGTTGAAACCCATCCTATTCTTGTCCGCCCACCCTTGTAACCTGTCTAGGTCTGACTGTAGCCTGTTGCATCCTTCCAATGTACCCACGTCCCCCCACATCTTAGTGTCATCAGCAAATTTGAACAGGGTGCTTTTTACCCCCTCATCCAAGTCGCTGAAGATGTTGAACAGTGCGGGCCCGAGGACTGAGCCCTGCAGAACCCCGCTGCCCACGTCCTTCCAGGTTGAGAAGGACCCATCCACTACCACCCTCGGGGTGCAGCCCTCCAGCCAGTTGGCGACCCATTTGACTGTGTGGGTGTCTATACCACAGCCCCCCAGTTTCTTAATGAGAACGGGGTGAGAGACAGTGTCGAAAGCCTTCCAGAAGTCCAGGAAGACTATATCCACTGCTACCCCAGCATCTAATGATCTGGTGATCTGATCGTAAAAGGCCACCAGGTTGGTGTGACAGGACCTGCCACTGATGAACCCATGTTGGTTGCCCCTTAGCATGCAGTCCCCTGCTGGCCCCTCCTGGATGTGTGCCAGCATAATTTTCTCAAACAGCTTGCCTAGGATCGAGGTGAGACTAACTGACCTATAGTTTCCCGGGTTTTCCTTCCTGCCTTCTTTGAAGATGGGGACCACGTTGGCCCTCTTCCAGTCCTCCGGTACCTCACCAGAGCACCATGAGTGCTTGTAAAGTTGTGCCAGGGGACTTGCAATGACCCCGGCCAGTTCCTTTAGAACTCTAGGGTGGAGATCATCCGGGCCGGCTGACTTAAATACGTCCAACCCCTCCAGAAGCTCCCTAACTAAATCCTCGCTAACCCGTGGCCCAGGTGTGCCTCCCCCAGGGCCCAAGGGGGGCCCAACAGGGAGGTGGCTGTTCTGGTCCCTACTTAGGAAGACAGAGGCAAAGAAATCGTTAAACATGTTAGCTTTGCCGTCTGGTGTGACGACCAAGTTACCCATGTCATCCTGCAAGGGCCCCACATTACCCGGGACCTTCTTTTTACCCCCTATGTATTTAAAAAAAGACTTCTTATTGTCCTTAATCTGGGAAGCTAGTCCCAGTTCCATCTCTGCCTTGGCCTTCCTAACTGCCCCCCTACATCCCCGAGCAACTACAGAATAGCCCTCCCTGGTGATGACCCCTTCTTTCCACTGGGTATAAGCCTCCTTTTTAGCAAGGAGACATTCCCGGATTCTTTTGGTGAGCCACGGAGGCTTGTGTGCTCTCCTGCTCCCTTTGATCCTCGTTGGGACTACCTTCCTTTGGGCTTGGAGGATCCTCTCCTTAAGGAGTGACCACCCTCCTTGGACACCTGACTCTCCCCCCCCCCCCGGGACCTCAGTGCTCCTCCAACTATCCTCCTTAGCTCGTTGAAGTCTGCCCTCCTAAAATCTAGGGCCGCTGTCTTACTGCATGCTTTTGCCACCTTGCGCTGGATAGTGAATTCCAGCAGGTGATGATCTAAGGTGGCTTCTTCCCCAACCCTACTACAAACCCTATACCCCTCCCCACCAATCTGACTATGGGGTTAAATTCCTTCTTGACCTCAAATGTGATTAGAAAACCTAAATGACAGAAGAGAAAAGAAGAGTGCAGGTTGGGACTATTTCACTTTTCTACCCTGAACAATAATTTAAATGATAGCTACACACTGAGTCCCTAAATTAGCCTGCATCAAGCCAGCAAACAATTTAAAGGGACACCACCAAATGTACACTTATCACCTATAAGAAATACAAATATTTAAAAACGCATTAAGATAAATTTCTTCTCAAAACAGATGCCATGTTCAGCTGGATAATTAGCAAGAAGCAGTTTAAACGCATGTAAATATTTACTTTGATATAGCTAATGCTGGTACCATGCACCAGTAACTAATCACAATTATTTAAAAATATAACTGTGGGTATAACATACAAACTCTGATGAAACCCTAGCAACACACGCTGGACAGAGAGAAACTAGCTTAGCACATGTGCTTATGCTAGGATAAATACAGAATGCTACAGCCAAAGCCCTCCCCCATAAATCTTTAACATGACAATAGGTCAATTCCTTTTAAACTACTGCAGAATTGAATGTCTGCCTAGAAAAACTTCCTCCCTCATCATCAGAGCTCAAGTATTGTCTTTACTAGAAGGAACTACAGGAGTCAATCTTGGAATGAGGGAAGATTCTGGGATTACAAGGGAGGCTCCAGATACTCAGAGTAACTATTCCTGTAAATTAAATGCATAGCACTTCTCTTTGCAAGTAAATGTTTATCTGAAGGGTGTAACAGGAGCATAAGGCTTCTGTTACCTTAAAGGGGGGAACAACTGAACAGAGGCTCTCAGATGGGGTAAGGCTGCTTATTAGGAGCTTCAAAAAAGCAGGCCTCAGGGGCTTGTAACCTGCCCCCAAGTTGCGGACCTAAGTGCTCTCCAATAATACAACTGGGGAGAGAGCCTTGCAGGGGAAGCTAGGCACTGCTGAAGCATCCAGGCAAAAGCTGTAAGCTGCCATAGGTAAAGCCAGCAAGCCTAATCAAAGGACACCTGTAACCAACTCAGGGCAGGGCAGTCTCATGACTAGAAAGGGACAGAGCCTGGGCCAGGTCAGTCAGTCTAGCCCTAGAGCCAGAAGGGAAAAGAGCTCTGCTGAGAAGTAGCTGTTGGTAGCACATGGTAAGTCTGCAGGCTAACAGGGAAGGAGCCCTGCATGGAGAAGACTATGGCTGTGGCTGGGCTCGTGCCTGGGACCGTTACATCTGGAACTGCAAGTAAAGACTGGAGAGCTTGTGGAGGATGGGTGCCAGAAGGAGAGGGAGCTACCTAAGGGACCTGGAAGCAGAGGGTATGTTGGACTCTCAGACAGCTTCCCTTTAACAATCTAACAATTGCATCAGAAGTGTGCCAGGTGAGAGCGGAAGAGAAGGCACCTAGAACCGGAATGAGGCAGTAACTGTTTGACCACCAGGGGACATCACAGCCACCCCTGAGGCCTGGCCCTGCTACAAAGGGATGTGTATAGAGTGTGATCGCAATTAATGACAAATCTGAAGCTAAGATTACAGATGTGGAAAACAATTCACACACAATACTGATGCCAGAACATCATGCAATGTGATCAGCCATTTGTTTGGGGGAAATCTCAGTGTACTTTTATAGCCAGTGTCAGCTGAAATTCCATTTTTATTGCAAATACAGAGGAAAATGGAAAATTTGCTTTTGGAAAACGCATTCTCATACAACATAGGAAGTCATAAGTAGGCAGGGAAAATACGGAAATCCTGTCAACTGACTGAAATTAGACAGTGTATAGCTTCCCCTGAACTGTTTAGTTGGGCTGATGCAGTAAAATACATCTGGTTGGATTTTAATTAACATATAGACAAAAGTAGATATTTTATTAAGTAAATAAATGGTCAAAGCTACAAAGAAAATAGATACAACTTGGACCAATCTAAAATATACCCACTGTCATAAGGAAGACGGGAAGAGATATTCATTAATTGCTTGTAGCTCTAGCCAATTATTACTTCTAGCCATTAGAATTTCTCCAAGGGAAATTCAGTTTCCTGAAGAGGAACTGTTATTTACAAATTCAGTCAGATACAAAGTTCTGTTTTATGCCCAAAATTATAGTAGCCTCAGAATCTTATTCATGACATTCAGCCTTGTTTAAAATGAAATGCACATACAACTTGGCAGTGGCCAATGCTACAATCTTTCATATTTATCACATGAAATGTTGAAGTCACTGCCAAGTAGACTCATTCTGTACTTTGGCATAACTTGTTCAGCATGGGATCTAAACAATCCAATAAGATTAAGAGTTGGCAGATATAAAAGCTTTCAGCTTTCTCTATAAACAGTAAGTTACAGATTTGCATCCCATCCATCTCAGGCCTTTCTGACTTAGCCAGAGTACAGCTGGAACCACCACAGTTCTTTTCTAGTCAGTAACAAAACCACACAAAAAACCCCCACATACCACCAACACCACCACAGTTCTTCCCTTCAACAACGACACCATCCATATGAAGAAACTACTACTCTGTATCTGTATTACAATATTGTCTAGGAGCCCTAGTCATTGACCAAAAAACTCCACTGCACTGTGTATTTGCATAGCACTTAAGTGGCCTCCTCATACATTCAGTTTATCCTGGGAGAGTTGCTGTTCTTTCAGAAGAAACCATGGATGTACAGATATTTAAATTTTTTTCTCCCAGAATAAAAACAGTCACTCCAGGACAAAAATAGGAACAACCACGGTTACATCATTCCCAGGAGAGTTGCTCCAGGAACAGCAAATGTCTGTACGTGCCATAGCTTCTCTAAGAGGAAAACAGTCTTCCTGCTTCTCCCCCAGGGAGACTGTATCACTCACTGGACTCCAGAACCCTCACCCTTCATAATCCCCACATTGTGCTTCAGGGAAACAGAGGCTGACCGTGAGCAGTCTGGATTAGCCAACCAGGGCTTCCCTATGCACTACCGTGATGTCACCAGCAGACTAAGGAAGTTTGCAGAGGATACCTGCCCTCACCCCACACCCCACCAGCTCCACAGTATCAGCACTATAAGCTCTCCACTCTTCAGGGCCCCAGCATTCAAATGTTTGTATTCATGACTCCTGTAAGTTTCTCTACCAGGAGAGAAAACCTGGGAGAATTTTCCCATGTGGAGGCAGATGGGGGGATCCAACATAACAATGAAATAAAAATGCTGCTTATTAAGCTGACCTGTCCCAACATGCCAGGTGACTATCATCAAGGAGCACAGCTCCCCTTCCACCAATCTTATCTGCCTTTCTATCAAACTAATCCAAAGAAGAAAGTTTAATGAATTTATTGTTTGCCCTATTATATTCCCTAACTTTGCCACTCATTACTGGAATGAACATGCTGCTACCCCACCTGCTCTTATTAAGGGAGAGATTTTTTTCAACAAGGATTTGTTAGATAATCTACCATAAAATTATCTGCTATGTACAATAAATTTTACTAATGAAAGTGTATATTTTAATGGCACACATGTTTTAAAACAATTCAGGTATCATCTGGCTGAAGGAAAATGCTGCAGTGAGATGAAGTCAAATAAAGCATATACAAAACAATTTACAGAATAAGATCCATTCATAGCAGAAGAAAGCAAACTAAAAATGAAAGGAATAAGATTTAGCAATCTGCTCCTGATTACAATTTCACCTTAATTATAAATACACCCACCACAAATTAAATATAATATACTTACATTTTCTGTAGTTCCAGTAATTACATGCAATCCATCATAAGTTGATTTGATGTACATTCCCTAATGGGTGTTAAAAATGAAAAAGTTTAAACAAACACTCATTTTTTGTTACATAAGCTATTCCTTGTAACATACTAAAAAATGATTATTTCATATTCCCAGACTCAAAGTTAGTAAGCAGTGTTACCTAGTATCAAAACATGTTAAATACCTCACTATTTAAGAATTTTCAGAGATTCAGTACTTACAAACTTACCAGTCAGTGTATTTTATAACTTTACCCCTTGTAAGTCACCTTTACCAATGTAACTTGCACATTTTTAAAGCACCAAAAGAAAGATATCAGAAACTCTCAAGCCCTAGATCTTGGTTTCAACACAGATTCCCCTTTTAGCCTTGAACAAGCTACATGAACTTTTTATACCTTTTTCTACACTTGAAGATTTTGTTTTGCTTGATGGTTATTAACCTTTCTGTACCAAGCACCTTTATAAAATTTCTCTACAAAAATATACTAAATGCTTTTCATATTTTGTTGATAGATCCAAAAATGGTTGTTCCAAACACAAGCCAGCTTGTAACGTTACCCTGCAGACAACCAGCACTGGCAAACTATACCTGTACCATTTTACCGTACTGCAGTATGGATGCAACGTTAAATGTAAAAGAAAAGAAGTGTGTGAATGTTTTTAACAGGCCAGCTACAAGTCAATATTATCTAATATTCTACACTAAATACATATAACTTATATATTCTATAACCAAAATACTAACAAATATTCATGGTTGGTATCTCTACCATTGCAGGTTGGTAGTTCAATTTCCCCTCCTCACATGGTGGGTGGGCTAGCCTTGGCCACATCTGCCTGCTCCAGCCAAGCAGGGAGGCATGCTGTAGCACCCCCAGTTTCTGGCCTGGGCCACAGCAGGCATGTGGCTGCATTTCCATAATCAAAAGTAAATGTCTGTTCATTTGCTTATTGATTCAATCTAAGCAGCTTAGACTAATATGTGAAGATTGAATCGATTCAGCCTCAGACTTTTGACAGTCTGTACTTAGCCAATATTCTGGGCTACTTGTGAAAGGTTCCCTACCCATATCCCTATTTTTGCAGACCCCAAGCCAGAAAGGCTCTATGCTATTAGTGTCCTTATTCAATGCACAAGGTACATGAAGGAGTATAGGAAGGTGTATTTCTCAGAAAAAGGGTAGTCTATTTGTGCTTCCATCTTAAGTCCCTTATAAACAGCATTCATCTAAGTAGAACTTTTGGCTAGATCAACTGGCTTTAGCCGTGTTGGAGATATAGTTGATAAATATCAGTGAGAGGCCAAATGTTTACTGTACATTCCTACTAAAAAGAAACACCCCAACACACATCCAATGTGCCACCAAAAAAGGCCATCCAAAATTGTCTATATACAGTTGTTGCAGGTGATTCACACAAATAAAGCACTACATTTTCAGTGATTTTTCAGGCAAGTTAACAGGGGTACATGACACATTACCACTACAAAGTTATGGGGGTTTTTAAATCATCTACATATGCATAGATTCTAAACCTCTGAACTTCATCCTAATGACTGCCTGCCATGTCAACACACAACCTGTTTGTAGCCTTACTAGATCTCGTAGATCTTACATATCATTTCACTCATGTGTCCAGTCCCTCCCACAGAATCACAATGGTTTTAATGGGAGTAAGTTGTAGAAGCAACTGCTTGCAAATTCATCACTAACAATACAGGTGCAGCACACTGCTTACCCATAGGGTAATTGCATAAGAAAAACAAATGAGCTCTTACCAGGCCTTCCCCAGGTTTAATGTTGGTTAAATGAACCTCCTCCAAACATGCACACTGGCTCATCAATGGATCTGTAGTTGATCTTATCATCTTATCACAAATTCCATTTAAAGACTTGGACTAAAATATAGAAGAAACTGGTCACAAAAGCCACATATTCTACCCTTTTTAGAATCCCTCCCTCTACTGTCTCTTCTCAACAAAGGTAAAGATTAATTAAAAAATCTAGTTAATTAAGGTATGAGATGACTAAGTAAAACATGAGAACATTTAGAATTACAATCTACATCTCTGTCTACAATAAGTAAGCAATACAACAATAGCATAAAAATCCCCCTATAATTATTGCCTACACCCGTGCTGTTCCACCAATGGCAAGAACTCTGGGAGAGCTCGTATGGACAAGGACGAAACACAG
Organism: Crocodylus siamensis; assembly: GCF_052110815.1. Classification (NCBI taxonomy): domain Eukaryota; kingdom Metazoa; phylum Chordata; order Crocodylia; family Crocodylidae; genus Crocodylus; species Crocodylus siamensis. The sequence goes on from NC_143395.1 coordinate 121,742,264, forward strand.
CTGGTTAGAAATGGCAAGACCTTTGCAACAATTTAGTCATTTTTTTCCATTGTGCATGTGCATGTGCATGTGCGTGTTTTAAATTGAAATCAAAAGCATTTTGACCACTTCTTTTGCCTACTGGTACTCAACACCATTCTTTAAACTTGCTCTCGGAAGTGGCAATCAAGACAGTATTAAAAACACTAGTGGTCACTAGCAACTTGTGTATACCAAGGATTAAATAGGCAAGGCTTTTGACTAAATGCATTTTAACATCAGTTATTGCCATGTCTGCTGTTGGAATCCTTATATAGACAAAACATTTGTTTGCTTTTTGCCCCAAACGTAGCTGATCCCAAGCCAATGCCAAGTACCAGTTTCAAATTCTGCCCTGAAAGGTGCCGCTCCTCATGAAGTTAATGGGAGTCTGGTTTCTTGATCGGAGAAAAGAATGTCTTTTAGAATTTGACTTTTCAAAAAGGTAAAGTGACTGACTAGTCAGACAGAACTGAATAGGAAAAATAATGTTTTTGTCCTCTACCAGCAACTTTCCATTACACTCCTTAATGAAATTTGCACCTTAATATTAATTTAAGCAATAAACTTAGTTGTTTTTAAAAGCAAAAAGGGAAAAAGACTTTAAATTTTCAGAATAGTATTTACTTGTAATTGGCCTGGGAACCTGCAGAATGGCCCACCTGAGAGAACAGATGCTTCCACACGGGACTAGGAATTCTTCATTCTATACAGACACGCAATTAGGGAGTGGCACGAAACAGCAGCCTTGTATAAAGATAGCTCTTTTGTGTACGATATTCCTTGTATAAAGATAGCTCTTTTGAGAATGATATTCTCAGGGCTTTTTTTTGTTGCGTTTTAAACCAGATTTACAGAACCAAATTACAATAACTTAATTTTTTTTAAAAATTAAAACAATGCTAAAGTGTGAATACAAGGAACTGCGCAAAACAAGGGAATTCCAAACAACAATACATATTTGGGAGTAAGTGTATATCAATGGAAAACGTAAAAGGCAGAAAACTCCTATTTGCCTGCTCTCATTTATAGACAAAATTATTTTTAGCTATTGTGCTACTAAATTCCTAAGCATCTATTAACAAGCGGAAGGCCTTATCAAAGAACACAGCCTGGTTCATGTCAAAAGCAGGAAGTGATGATTAACTGTTACAAAAAATAAAAAGCATTTCATTCTGTCCCCTACTTGGTCACAAGTCTGCTTCAAAATGATTTTGAAAACTCAGAGCTTTTAAGCCAACTTATAATTAGACACACAGCTTCCTAGCTCCATGGAAAGGACAGCTCTTTTTCAAGAGGGTTCACAATAATATGCATTGTCTACCTAACATGGCACAAGTCTCATTTGGTAGATCTCAAATATTTATCGCAGAGGTTCCCAAACTGCAGTACATATACCCCTGGGTAGGCACAAGACATCTCAGGGGGCAAGCTAGAGACATTGTGTAATGGTATATTTAAGGGATTAAAATATAAAATGTATGCTGGTGGGGTACATGAGCAGCTGGTAAATCTGGAAAGGGGTATGTAATAAGAAAAAGTTTGGGAACCTCTAATTTATCAGTTTTTTCATATATTTCATATACAGTAATATCTCTATCTGGCATTTAACTAGCCAGAATACTCTGTTAACTGGAAATTCTGGCTGGCCCGATGTGGGGGAAAGCTCTCGCACAGTGGCTCATAGTTTCATAGTTGGTAGGGTCAGAAGGGACCTGAGCAGATCATCAGATCTGATCCCCTGCCATGGCAGGAAAAAGTACTGGGGTCAAATGACCCCAGCAAGGTGTTCATCTAGCCTTGTCTTAAAGACCCCCAGGGTAGGAGCCAGCACCACTTCTCTTGGAAGTTGGTTCCAGATCCTAGCCATCCTGACGGTGAAGTAGCACCTCCTGATACCTAGCCCGAATCTACCCTCTGCCACCTTGTGACTGTTATTTCTAGTCACTCCTGGTAGCGCTTGGGGGAACAGGGACTTCCCCAGTGCCTAGTGGTCCCCTCTGACTAGTTTGCAACACGCCACTAGATCCCCTCTCAGACTTCTCTTGTGGAGGCTGAACAGGTTCAGGTCCCATAGCCTTTCCTCATAAGGCCTTCCCTGCTGCCCCCTGATCATGCGAGTGGCCCTCCTCTGAACCCTCTCCATGTTGTCCACATCCCTCTTGAAGTGCGGTGCCCAGAACTGGACGCAGTCCTCCAGCTGTGGCCTGACCAGTGCTGCAAAGAGGGGGAGGATCACCTCCTTGGACATGCTTGAGATGCATCTGTGGGTGCATGACAAGGTATGGTTGGCCTTCCTGACTGCAATCCCACACTAATGGCCCATGTTCATCTTGGCATCAATGATGACTCCAAGATCCTTTTCTGCCTTTGGACTGATAAGAAGGGAGTTCCCCAGCCTGTAGGTATGCTGCTGGTTCTTCCTCCCCAGGTGCCGCACCCTGCACTTGCCAGTGTTGAATCCCATCCTAGTCTCGTCTGCCCACCCCTGTAACCTGTCTAGGTCCAATTCCAGCCTATTCCTCCCTTCTAGCGTATCCACATCCCCCCACTTCTTAGTGTCATCAGAAAATTTTTTACCCCCTCGTCCAAGTCACTGATGAAGATGTTGAACAGTGCGGGCCCGAGGACTGAACCCTGGGGGACCCCACTGCCCACATCCCTCCAGGTCAAAAATGACCCATCCACTACCACTCTCTGGGTACGGCCCTCCAGCCAGCTGGTGACCCATTTAACTGTGTAGGCAAACCAGGAAAGCCAAGGCTGCAACTGAACTCCAACTAGCTTCAAGCATCAAGGACAACAAAAACTCCTTTTTCAGATATGTGGGGAGCCGGAGGAAAAGCAAGGGCAATGTTGGACCCCTGCTAAACCAGATGGGGCAACTGACAACTGGCTCCCAGGAAAAAGCCAACCTATTAAATAGGTACTTTGCGTCAGTCTTTCATCAGTCCCATGGGACGCCCATGCCTGCTATGGGACAGGGAGATCCGGGTGGTGGGGATCCCCTACCCTCCATAAATGCTGACCTCGTGAAGCAACACCTTGAGAAGCTGGATACCTTCAAGTCAGCCGGCCCTGACAATCTGCACCCCAGGGTACTCAAGGAGCTGGCGAGAGTCATAGCCCAGCCCCTGGCACGAATCTTTGAAAACTCCTGGCGCTCTGGTGTAGTGCCCGAAGACTGGAAGAAGGCCAATGTGGTGCCGATCTTCAAGAAAGGGAGGAGAGTGGATCCGGCTGACTACAGGCCCATTAGCCTGACTTCTATCCTGGGGAAGATCTTAGAAAAGTTTATTAAGGAGGCCATCCTTGAGGGACTGGCCCAAGCTAACATTCTAAGGGATAGCCAGCACGGGTTTGTTGCAGGTAGGTCTTGTTTGACCAATCTCATTTCCTTCTATGACCAGGTGACCTATCACCTGGACCAGGGACAAGAGATTGATGTCATATATCTTGACTTCAGAAAAGCTTTTGATCTGGTATCCCATGATCACCTCTTGGCCAAACTGCCCAGTTGTGGCCTTGGCTCCACCACGATCCGCTGGCTGGGAAATTGGCTCTGTAGTCAGACCCACAGGGTTGTAATCGATGGCAGTCACTCATCATGGTGCCCTGTGACCAGTGGGGTCCCTCAAGGCTCTGTCCTGGGACCCATACTGTTCAACATCTTCATTAATGATGTGGACACTGGAGTCAGGAGTGGACTGGCCAAGCTCGCCGATGACACCAAACTTTGGGGCAAAGCATCCATGCCAGAAGATAGGCGGGTGATCCAGGCTGACCTGGACAAGCTCAGCAAATGGGCGGACAAGAACCTCATGGTGTTTAACACCGATAAATGCAAGGTTCTCCACCTTGGGAGGAAAAACCTGCAGCATCCTTATAGGCTCAGCGGTAGTGCTACATTGGATAGCACTACAGAAGAAAGAGACTTGGGGGTCATCAAGATGAACATGAGCCTGCAATGTGATGCTGTGACTAGTAAAGCGACTAAAACGCTGGCTTGCATCCATAGATGCTTCTCGAGCAAATCCCGGGACGTCATTCTCCCCTTGTACTCGGCCTTGGTGAGGCCACAGCTGGAGTACCGCGTCCAGTTTTGGGCTCCACAATTCAAAAAGGATGTGGAGAAGCTTGAGAGAGTCCAGAGGAGAGCCACGCGCATGATCAGAGGTCAGGAAAACAGATCTTACGATGACAGGCTGAGAGCCATGGGACTCTTTAGCCTGGAAAAGCATAGGCTCAGGGGTGATCTGATGGCCACCTATAAGTTTATCAGGGGTGACCACCAGGATCTGGGGGAACATTTGTTCACCAGAGCGCCCCAAGGGATGACGAGGTCGAACGGTCACAAACTCCTGCAAGACCGTTTCAGGCTGGACATAAGGAAGAATTTCTTTACTGTCCGAGCCCCCAAGGTCTGGAACAGCCTGCCAGCGGAGGTGGTTCAAGCACCTACATTGAACACCTTCAAGAGTAAATTGGATGCTTATCTTGCTGGGATCCTATGACCCCAGCTGACTTCCTGCCCTTTGGGCAGGGGGCTGGACTCGATGATCTCCCAAGGTCCCTTCCAGCCCTAATGTCTATGAAATCTATGAAATATTGACACCATAGTCCCCTGGTTTTTTGATGAAAATGGGGTGAGACAGTGTCCCGCCACTCTGCATGCTGTCGCCATCACCCCACCACCCCCCTTGCTCTTCTGGCCATATAGGGGCAGGGGAAAGCTCGTACATGGCAGCAGCACTGCCGCCACCACTCCATGTGGGCTGCCCTGTGCTGTTCCACATGCGGCTGCCACTACCCCCCCCGCCCCACCTTGCCACTCCCGTGTCCAGCCGCCACCTCGGCTTCACATCCGGCCAGAAATCCCTGCACTTCAGGTAATGGGCATTTTTAGATTACCGGCACCCTCCATTCTCCGCTCATGCCAGATAATGGGGATTTTACTGTATTGCTTACCTGCTTTTTCCTCAGACCTGAAGAATGTGCTGCATTGGAAAGCTTGTCTAAGTCTATCCCAGCCATACAGTTGGTCCAATAAAAGATCTCGCTCACAAAAATCTGTGCCTCACTTATTTCCTGGACCATCTCAGCTACAACTTCACTTCAAGACTCTTCTCTTTAAAATCTGAATCAGATATTATTTCGTAGAAATAGCTATACAATGACTCCTTAAAGATTATCTACAGCATATGGCAGGGCTGAGTTACACAGCATCAATTCACCATTTTAATGCATCTCCTCTAAAAGAACAAGTAATAAAAAGATCTGCAAAGTTTTTTTTGTTTGCTTTTTCGCATACTGCATTGAAAGCTACAGATTCAGCCCAACTATTCATTGATATAAATGTGAATGTAAATAACCAAGGTGCAACTGAAATACATGCTTACCACATGCAGAACTTTATCTTCCATTTCAGCAACAACGCAGTCCTAAAAAGAGAAGACAGCTATTGAATTTTTTAAAAACATAATTGGTCCAAAATATAACCACTGTGAATTCTGTCAAGAAAGAGGATTGTTCATGGGGCAGGAATTTAATACAGATTAGTTTAACCTATTAGGGATCAACTCTGATGCTAAACAACAACTTTCTGTTGTCTGATCGATGAGGAATATGGACCCTTAAACCCAAGAAAATACAGGGCTTCAGCTACTGCAGAATAGTTTTTTCAGGAAAAAGAGTTGGGTACAGATGAAAATGGACTTTGGTAAGATTAAGCATATAAATGTGTTACACACACTATAAACACCAGTTCAGGTGGTGCTGTACTTAACAAACCAAAATAGATTTAAAACCAATTAGTTAAAAATAGCACTAGAATGCTGTTAAAATATGCTACTGGTGCAGCATTTGTGAAAGCTGGGGAATCACACACACACATGCACAAACAAATATTATTTGCACAGTCCAGGTAGAAAAGACTTTGAACTGAAACTAGTTCATTTGGCAGATTACAAAAGTGACCATTGTTCTCTGTTAAAAATAAAATAAAAATAAAAAATAAAAAAAAATAAAAAAAGGAAAGCAGCATTAGATTCCCAGTCAAGGAATGCTGAACTGCAGATGAATGATAAATATATACTACACTCTTATAGGGGAAAACACAGTGGGAAATTATTCTCTACAACAATGACCCACCACCAAAAAAACCAAAGACATACCTCCAAACAAACAGCTAACTCTCACAATGATAACAATGACAAAATTATAAAGGCTGTATTTAGAATACTCCACAAATGTTCAGAAGTTTCAAAACATACAAGCATAAAATAAAAGTTTACTGAAAACTAAGTAGGTCACAGTCTTAATGTGCACTTTAAATCCTGTAAATTCACTTTATACAGAGTGTGTCCAATGGACAAATTCTACTAATTTAAAAGGGTAAGGGGCAACGCTTTCGGACAGTAGGCTGGGAAGACCCAGTCCAGGCTGGAAGTGGGCTCATGCTAGGATCCAGTAGCTGCTACCAGTGCTTCTCCCCTAGTTGCAGCCACAACACAGTGCAGACAAAGCCCCTCCCCTGCATACCCCACAACGCCAAATGCTGCCAAAGCCCCCCAGATTCACAGGCCACAGGTTGCAGACCTCTGCTGTAAGTCATATACTCAGCATACTATTTTGTGCATTCACTTTACCTTGTGGTCAGTGGATGTGAAACTAGGGTGACTGACCCCTAAATGAAACTGTTAAAATTAACATGGTTTCACTTCCACTTACTGCGGAACATAGCAGATGCACAGTTACCACAGACTGGTTAATACACAGTAAGTCTACCCACCACCCAGCCTTTTGGGATAATTTAGAGTAATTTGCTCATGAATTTACTCCCTCAGATTGCCTGTGAAGTCAAAAACTTCAGAGCACAGACATTCACTTATGATCTCAAATAACCTGAGCTCCTTAATATTAAAGTTAATGAATTTTAGGCTGATTCTTAAGGATTCTACTAAATCTCAATCTGATAATGTTCACTCTTTCTTTTTAAAGAATTCCCTTGAGCGAGTGCTCCAAATAAAATCATTGTTAGCGAGGACAAGGAAAAAAAGGTCTCTCACATACAACATGGGAAAAGTAAAGTAGCCTACCGTGGTAATACAAAGAGATACATTTTGCACTAACTGTTTCAGTAGAACATACTATACCAACAGAAGTAATGCACTAGCTTCTCAAACTCTCTGATGTGGCAGACCAGCAATTTTTTTTCCAGTGAGCCAGGGACTGGTGCCCGGTTCAGCCGGTGACAGCAACTGCGTGTAACAGCGCCACACAAATGCGCGACCAGCTGTTTCTTTCTCTTTCCTCACCTCGCATGACATGACATCACCTGGAGTGTTGGAACGTACGAACTGTGGTGCTATGACATATAAATATTATGCTTCTGAAAATATATTTCTTTCTTTCCTGGCAACTCGCTACGGACCAGCGAATATATTTCTTTCTTTCCTGGCAACTCACTGCAGACGGGTGACTGGTGGCTCGTCGGTCTGCAAACCACCAATATGAAAAGCACTGCACTAGAAGACTATTTAGGTCCGTTCTCAGTTTTCAGAGGGCCACTGAAGTGTCAAGAATGTGCACATTTTCTAAGTAAGATTTGCCTCTGGTTTGTTTGTTCTGAGGGCAGCAATATTGAAACATAATAAAGAATGCATGGTGAGTTCAACCATACCCTTCACGCCATCTGTTTTAAGTGTAGCAAACTTGGTCAAAGGTGTTTTAAAGCTCTGTTTGCTTTTTTAGTAAACTACAATGTTCTCCAGTAGGTTGAAGGATTTTCCCTTAAGTAATAAAGATTGATAACTATCTTGGAATCAAAGATTACCTTTTTAGTTTTTAAAAACAAAGATGGGGGGAGGGGAGGGGAGGGAAAGGGAGAAGAGTGAAAGAAGAAAGGAAGAGAGAGAGAGAGAGAGGGAGAGAGGAAAAACACATGCGTGCAAGAGAGTCAGAAAGTTTCCCTAGGTACATTTGAAAAACATTTAATAATTGTTCCATGAAATAACCTTCTACAAACCACTCAACCTGTGCAGGAATTCAGTCTTGCCTCTGTGACTAACACTTGCTTTAACCACACTATTAAAAACCTATCAGTTTTTAAACCATGTTATTCAGAAACTGTAGATACGATAAGCTGCATGGGCCCTTATCACCCTCTGTTACTAACACAAGCACACAACATCTATTCCTAACTATTTTCAGTTTGAGTTGGCATGCATAGTAAATGTAATCCAATACTAGTTGCTGTAAGGGTTAGAAACAATTCTGAAAGAGGCAGCAATGCACTGAATGAAAAGCAATGTGGAGACTGTGGGAGTGAATGGAAGATGAGGGAAAAAAAGCCACAGAAGTGGAACCAACAAGCCCCAAGAGGTGATCTGGAAATATGCATCAAAAGTTAGCCAGCTAGAGTTGTTTATCGAATGCCCCACAGCAAGGGTAGGCAGGACATTCAGTAATAAACCATGGTTGGGCGCTTAAAGTCATGGCTTCTCATTCCTGCTTTATCAGTGCATCAGAATACACTGTTTGATGCCACCACAGTTACTAATGGATCTTGCCAGAACTTGGTATTATCCCAAAAAGGGCAAGACATTTAATTCTTATTCTCTCTCTAAATGTTCTATAATGTTTTTGGAAGTACTGTACAGTTTTAGAATGGAAAGTCACTTTACATGCACTCTTTGTAAGGCTATGCCAGAGTTCAAACCCCCACACAAAACTCTATGACAAATCCACTTCTCTTCCTGCCTTCTGGGCCTGTGTTTCTCAGCCTGTGGGTCATAACTCAAAAGTGGATCACAAGAATATCTGAAAGGGTCTCAGTCACAGAAAAAGGCAGGAAACCACAAGTTTCCCCTTGCAGGCTGGCAGCCTTCCAGCCAGGAAGGAGCTGCTTGGGGTGACTGGAGACAGGGGACGCCATATGCATCTGTGCATGTACACACATGTAGCCGGCATACAGCCAGGCAGGATGGTGGGAGTAGCTCTGGCAGCTGGATGCAGGTAAGTCTATCGGGAGCAGGGGTTGGAGGGCCAGGGCTTGGAGAATGCCTGGGGGACATGTTGGGGGTGGTTGCCTGCCAGTGCTGAAGGAATGTGTCTGGGCACTGGGGCTGGAGCTGCAGCAGGCCAGGGTGGGGGGGCAGGAGGGAGGCACCTCAAGGAGCTTTGTGGCCCAGCCAGCATTGCCAGAGCTGGTGTTCTCACAGGAGTGGGATGGCTAGGAGACACTGCCCATGAGGGGTATGGTGAAACCATCTGGCACAGTGAAGAAGCACCAGCCCAGGGCAAGGGGTGCCTGGACTAGTCTATGCTGAGGCCAGACTCACTTCACTACCACTCACATGACCCAGAGCCGCCACAACCACTGTGTGGGATGGGGGCAGCTGGAGGGCCCCTCCAGCAGGGCTGGGGGGGAGGGTCAGGGGGCTGCAGGTTGGGATTGAGGGGCACTGGCGGGCCTGTAGGCAGTGGGGGGCAGTGGCTTGGAATTGAGGGGCATTGGCAGGGCTGGAAAGCTGCAAGTCAAGAATGAGAAGCACTGGCAGGGCCTGGGGGCTGCGAATCGGGAACAAGGGGAACCAGCAATCTGCACTGTGTTGATGAATGTCACTTGTGAGTAATGGAATGCCACATACTGATATTGCTGTTAATGTTTTCCTGCTGATGTTGATTTCAGATTGTTGAGCTGCTTTAACTTGTAGTCTATAATAAATATTTTGAGGCCAAAATACTTCTGGGTTTTCTACTTAAACTATTTACTTGATTGGGATTGGCCATCGATGTTTAGAAATGGGTCCTGGTACAAAAAAGGTTGAGAACCACTGTTTTAGGCCAGATGCAGACATTTAATTTATCCTTGTATAAGTGATTGGAAATAGGTCTATACCCATAACAGAACAGAAGTTCTACACACACAGACTGGTTTAAAAATGGTGGAACCTGCTCTCAGATTTGTCCCCCTCCCTCCCCACCTCACAAAGAGCAAACCTGTGTTCTTTTCACTACTGTTCTAAACTAGGCAGCTTACAGAAGCCACTTAACTTAAATCAATTCCACCTCAGGCTTTTTGAATGTCTGTACCTAGCCCTTCAGAGAAGGTCCACGCTTTAAGCAGGGTTCTGCAAAAGCTGCAATATCACAGCATGGTACATACCAAGGCAAAGCATAATGGGAGCTAGCCACTTTGACATCAGCAATACCCAAATAATTAGGGAACAAGGTCTACAGAGAGTAGCAATTGCCCTTCTTAACTCTTATGGAGACTGAGCAGTCATCATATAACTGATAAATAGCTCACTTTTAACAAAATAGTGTAGTGGTCCATTCCCGGCAGATGTAGAAACATAACAAATGTGATTTGTATTAGAGAGAAAGGGAAGGCATCTCTTCTATTCACTCTCTAAAGTTCATATCCAAAGGTTATAGTTTGGGGTAATGCTGCTATCTTTCAGGATGTCATTTGGGTCTCTACTGGGCTGTGTGAAGCTTCGGTCCCCGATTCAATTCAGCAGAGATTCGGCCCGATTCAGTGGCTGAATCAGAATCAAATCAGGAGACACTTTAATTTCTCTGAATCAAATCGGAACCCTCCGAATCAATTTGGAGAGATTCTGAAAGATTCAGCGATTCAGATATAGACACAGCTTTAAATGTTTTTTTTACATATCTCAAAGTACCAGGCAGCTAGTGAATGCTGAGATGGTGAGGCAGATAGAGCGTCCCCAGGAATGTGGGAAGCTCCCCAGTGTGCTAGGCAGCAGACCCAGAAGTAGACCAGAAGCACTTTCAGTCCACTTCCAAGTCTGCCGGAGAGCATGCTGAAGGATCCCCATTCCCCCCGCACTACCCAGCTCAGCAACTGGCACCTCCTGGGCCTGGGAGGCACTCAGGGCTCCCTGCAGCCAACTGCCAGGCTGGGGGGGCATAGGGGAGCCCCCCTGTGTGCTCGGCAGCAGACCCCAAAGTGGACCACAAGTACTTCTAGTCCATTTCCAGGTTCACCACTAAGCACACAGGCTCCCCCCACTCTGTGTTCCTGTGGGATGCTCCATCTGGCTCAACATCACAGCATTCACAAGCCACGCTGGTGTATCGGGGTAAGTAGAAAAAAACTTTTAAAGCTGTGCCTATGGCCGAACCACTGATTCTCCAAATCAGCATCAGATCGTCAGATTTCGATTTGGCCAAAATGAATCAGAGACAGTGATCCGAATCAACTAATCGAATCACTGTCCCCAGTTCAGGCCAAATCCAAATCCAAATTAAGTACAGCCCGTTTTGCACACCCTTAGTCTCTACCATGTTTATTAAAACTGATTATCGAAGCTGATTCTAATTGGCATTCAAAAGCTAATTTGCACATTTTCAAATTCAAAGCAGCTATTACAGACCCCAATCCAATACCTATAAAAGCTAATGAAAACATTAACAGATTTCAAAATAGGAGCCAGTTAAAACATGCAGCTAACACTGTTGAAATGTTTTTTAATTAACTAAGCAAAAATCTTAACTGTAGAAAAATGGAACAGCTCAAATGGGTAGCAGCCAGCATGCACCTGCTCATGCTTTAAAAAAAACAAAAAAAAATCCCTCCAAGCTCTACATACTTTTTTCTCATTAACAACATGCATATAACTAGTGTACAACTATTTCCCAGCCACCAGCCTTCCTTCCTTTCTGGAGAGGGAGCGGGGAAAAGTCAGCTGACCTTCTGAACAGTGGTGGTGAGATCCAAGCAAAGCTGAATGATTCTGTTCTTTGTTGACGAGAAATCAGCAATTCCTGTAAACGGGGTCCTGTAACAAGACAGAAGTCTCCTTTAGAATTAAGAGTCCACTATGCTGCCAAATCTGGCTGTTACAAGCAGAGTGCAGAGTGGTGCAGGCACAGGTTTGACAGCAGACTCAAAGTCTGTTTGAATTAAGAGGTTAACAAACTGTAAATTTTAAGTGAATACTGTAACAGTAGTAAACTAACTTAAGTGATTTTTAACACTAGATTAATATTAGGCAAGCATGCCCATATGGTCAGAAACAAGTGATTTTTGCAACAACTGTTTTGACTATCATGCAAAATAACTTGGAAAAATTCAGCCTGCCTAATGGCTTCCTTTTCTCTATGGGGAAAGTCAGGGACAGAGCTGCAAGCTTTTTAATACTATTTATAAAAGACTCAAAATTTACCTCATAAAAAAAAAAAAAAAAAAAGAGATGACTTTAGACAGGTTGGGAGGGGATTCACCTCAGTCCTTCTACTAGCCAGTTTGAGGGGCAGGGAGAAAAGGAGAAGAGTTCAAAGTTGGATAAGCTAGCCCAGGGGTTGTCAACTGGGAGGTACATGTAGGGGGTACTTTGAAAGGTCCTAGAGAGTACACGGGGGCAGGAAGGGACAGAGAGATGCCACCCCATATCACTGCCTCACAGCAGCAGGGCCAGGGTGGAGCGAGAGCAGGGTCACACGCTACGCTGCCGTGGCTTGCCATGTCCCCCACTCCATTTCTGGCCACTTGCCACCTCTCCCCCACACCCCAACTCTGCGTCCAGCCACTCGCCACACGCCCCTCCCCAGGTACACTTATTAAAAAGGGGGCCGCCGGGGTACACTTATTACAAAAAGGTTGAAAGCCCCTGAGCTAGCCATGTTGCTTCTGGAGCCAAAGGTAGCAAAAAGAAATTATGGGGACAAGCAGTAATCGGGAGGAGAGGACAAGGCGGGAAGAGCAGGCTGCTGATGTCACTCCCAGGAACAGAAGAAGGTCCAACACTGACAGAAGGCCCGTTTCAAAGGATTAAAGGTCTTGCTGCCCATGATCTCTCAGCTCTCTTTCTAACTTTCCTCCTTGGGAAAGCTGGCAGGAAGAGAGAGAGTTTATGCTTATCTATTATCCTGCCCAGCATCACAGTCAGAACACTATCTGCTCTGTTGCCTTTTTGCTTCCGCTGCAGCTGTCACAGAGCAAACACAGTCCTTGCCAGAAAAAGTGAAAGAGTTTCTTGCTGCCTGGTTTTTCAAGCATGCAGCTGAGAGTGTGAATTCAGTCAAAAATTAAAACTATTCACATTAACAGATTGTTCTTTCAAAAATATTTGTTGGGGGGGGGGGACAGTAAGAAAAGTCACAGGTGGAGGAACTTGAGTCTACTTTGAAGCCTATCTTCACTAAGAGGGGCAAGGGGAACAGGGGGAAGGGTCTCCTGCTATTGTAAGTATTGGTTCAAATCCATTGGTTTGTAGAATCACTTCCATTCATTTTAGGGGTGTTGAGAGTCCAAGTGGAGGCATTCTATAGCCATCACCTCCAGGCCAATTAAACCTGCCAATTAAAGATGTATGTATTAGGAAGGAGACAAGGAGGCCTTTACACCCACACACCATGCTAGAAGTAAAAGAATAATTCTGGTTACAAACACACACGAACATTTAAAAACAAAAAACAAACCAAAAAAAACAAGAACAGAAATTATGCACCAATATCATACCTGTCCAGCCAGGCTAGTAAAGCCTTAGCAGCACCAATGAGCTCTACCACCGAAGTAAGGAATTCATTGGGGGGTTTGCGTGAGGTATTTCCATCATAATTTGAACTTTTCCTCCGGCTAATAATATAATTCTGCAGATTGTTGGAAGAAGCTCGTAACTTGAGAACCAAGTTCTTCATATTGTCCGTTTCAAGGCCATAATTCTGCAAGAAAGATTAGTGAAAAATAATAGCAGATAGACCCCGTCTAAGTTAACTAGACCATCAGACAGACAGATTCTTTGAGGGACCTAGCCACAATTTATACTTTATGACATAAGAAAAAAGTGTTTGTAAAATTTAAGCAACAGGGTTAACTGAAAACAAACACACAGAAAATTTTAAATTCTGTGAATTGCAGTCTCTGAATTACCAGTAGGTAGTCTGGTACTTGAAAGTACTTCATGTTATTAATCTTCGTTAACCCTCTTTACCCTTGGTGTGCCAGCTCCTACAGAAAGCAGCAAACCTTATTATGCGTTTGTAAGCAAGTAGCTAGGAAAGCATGGCTAGCTCTTGACCCAGATACAGGAACTGGTCAGTGAGGAGATCCAGAGTTTTCTGAACATTCAGACATAGCAGGGTTCCATGTCCCACTGCAGAATGCCACATATCCTTAACCCTCACCATCTCACTTTGTAACCTGCAAAATAACTTTTCCAGGTGCCGAAACTCCTCAGTTTCTAGTGAAGTCACTGGGAATTTTATCCTTTACCCAAATGCAACTGAATCACAGCATCAAAAAGGAAAGGAAAGCAAGCTGGTTTCAGATATCTCAGTACTAGGGTGGAAAACTTGAAATAGCAAAGCTATGTTCCATTTGCAACTAAAAGAAAGATTTTAAGCCTACATAGGAGCAAAAAGCGAACTACCAGAGAACAAATGTAACCTAAGAGCCATAAACAAGCATAAATATTTTGATTATGACAAGCAACCATGTTCCTCTCCTAGGGAAGTTCATTTATTTTGGAAAATGTCCCGTTAAAGGCAGCTCATGAGGAGTACACAAGAACTGGGCTACTCAAGGAAATCACTAGCTACATTTTGAAAAAGTCAAGGATCTACTGTGTGCACCAATTTTTTTGTGAAATTCCCCTATCACTGCTTTAGCAGACATATCGCTCTGCCATCACAAGCGTCTGAGCAGAAGCTACACCAATGCTAGAGCAAAGACTGAAATTCAAAAACCTCAGGCTTCAACACACTCAAGCTAAATCCACCACTACCCAACATGAAACTTATAAAGAAAAAATCCTTATACCAAAGGAACATACAAATATTAAGGGAGCTTAGGGGGAGGTTAGATCGAGTTAAAAATGGGCACCTGATCTAAGGTAAGTTGAGATGAGGGGCTGGGAAGGGCAAGCAGGGTCCATAGGAAGTGGCCTAACAGGGTCTGCAGGGGGGCTGGGGGCCTAATGCAGACTGGAAGGGTTTGGCAGAATCAGAGAAATGAGTATGGTCCACAGATGATATGGATGGATTGGGGGGGGGGGGGGGGCGCTAATGGAGTCCATGGAGGGATGGTGGGGATCAAAGGGGGCTTGGGGAGCCCAGGACGAGAGGCTATTTTTAGCCAACCAACTCTACCCACCCCCAGGCAAGCAACCCCCATCCCCAGCAAAACTACCCCTGCATCCTGCCCACCACTCCCCACCCCCCACCCCCCAGCTTACTTCAACTGGGTCCTGGCACTAGAAGCAGTTGCTGGGATGGGGAGGTTGGCAGACTTGCAGGCCAATCCATGGGGTGGGGAAGGAGTGTCCATTTTGAGGAGGGGAAAGGTGTCTGGGGACTAAAAATAGTCAGGGGGAATGGGCAGGAAAAGCATAGCTTCAAGGCTGGGACCAGCAGCTGGGCTTTCACAGCTCTGAGGCTGCACTGGGAACTGTACAGAAATTCAGTTAGGTCAGTCTCACCTGACCTGATCTAAGTTAGACTACCCTCCATGGTACAGTTAACTTGCCTCAGGTCAGCCATTTATAGACCAATCTAAACTTCCTGAACTTCTGTAGAGTTTGCTCTTGGATCCCTAGTTAAGTCAACCCAAGTATAAGGTCCACACCCGGGTGAACCAAGACAAGACAGCCATTCTTAATGTGATCTAACGTCCTCCTAACCTCCCTGAACATCTTGTACCTACCCAACATTAAGAAACAATTATACCAAGAAGGCTTACACCTTTTAGCATATACATCAGGAAAAATGAAGTTTTCTGCATAGCCAGCACTTGGCACCAAAGCACTGACCAATGGTAAGAAATAGGCAACAAATCAGTGAAAATATCAGTCTTCCTTCCCATGTCATATCATGCTTCCCAGGCCCTCCCACTGCCTCTAGAAATGGCCTTTCACATTTGTCTAATGCTAGATACCCTCCCAACCCTGACCTTTACTGGCAATATTCCTAATGAGGAATTTGTTACAGACTGTTGTGCCCCACTCTATTCAAATCTCAGATATTCTATGGTTTCCCTGGTCAAAGGTTCATGATAAAAGCTGGATGCTGGCAACTAAGGAAACTCCAGAGCAAACAACAGGGAATGAAATAATACAAGTTACAACGAAGTGATATTTGCCATCACTGAACTTCATTCAAAACTACCTCCCTTTGGCCAGAGCCTCTGAGAGGGTGGGGTGTTTACTGCACAAGCCCCCTAGTGCACTTGGCAAGGGAGCACAGAGCATTTTTAAAAGTGCAGTAAGAGGTCAATTGCCAGAGTTGAAAGGAGGATGTGCCTGAGAAGCAAATACCCTTGCAACAGCAAAGGATATCCTTAAGTTTTTCTGCATCATGGAGGGGGAAGGATGCTGGATTTGATAAAAACAAAGTCTAAGTACTAACTGCAGCTCCATAAACTTGCCACCTTTCAATTTAAAGAAAAATAAACTACAGAACATCATTCCAAGGGGCTTCCAGCAGCAAAGTTTTTCCACTCTCTTTTACAAGACACCTTGAGTTGGTTTTTTTTTTTGGTGTGCTGCTTCTCCACCAGCAGCTCTGGCTGCTACGCCAGCTGCAGTAGCCACAAAAATGTGAAAGTGCAATGTGCCAAAAAACTCTAAAGGCCTACATCCCCTGTTAAAGAAGTAGGATGGATTGAATACATCTTCACCAGGGACTGAAAATGTTAAAGCTCTTTTACTGTCACGGGTATCAAACGAACTAGTCAAATTAGGTAGCCAGAACGTTACATAGACATGCCACCATTTTACATGGGGGAGTAGAGAGAAACCACAAACTTGTCAAGGTCTGAGTTTCACAGACGCAGGCATTAAATTATATGCAAAAAAATAATAATAAAAAAAATAAAAGTGCATGCCTAAGTTGTGCAAGCTTTTATCATTGAATAAAACCACTTCACTGCATACCTCACTCAATTTCAAAAGGTGGGAAAGAGGTGGAGGGGGAGCAGAAAGAACTCAGGTTTCATCTCTCCTATAGTTGTTATGGTTACATATAAGATTTACTTCATACTTAGCCTATATGTTAAAAAAAATTAAAAAATAACTCCAGACTAACAAAACAAGACACTCCCTTGCACACATTTATCCTCAAGGAGTGGATGGTTGAACCACAATTGTGATGTTGTTCAGTCATATGTCTTAATGCACTCTAAAAAGGCATTCAGATATTGCTATGAGTGTGGCATAAGAAAGCCATAATTAGGAAAGGGTAGTCAAAAGAAAAAAATTTAGGCTGTTTTAAAAAAACAGATTTAATAAATTGTTAAGATTGCACTGTCAAGTGTTATTTCAAGGAAAAAGTTGTTACTTATGTTTCTACCATTTATACTTTCACAAAAAATCCTAAAAACCTTTCTTTTTTGGTTCAGTCTATCAACAAACATGACTTTCACTAATGCAGAGAAAGAAGCAGACCATTGGAAACGTATTAGTTCAAACATTCCTATCTAGTTATTCATTAATTTGGGTAGCTCTGTAAGTGTGTGGCTTGAGAGAATACACCTCAAAAGAACTGTTTTTCAGAATCAAATTATGGTTTACAGAAACAGCAGTTCATTAAATACTGCACTGCTCAAATAACTGCTTGAGTTAGGACAGCCAAAATAAAAGGACATGTTCAAATGGACATCTCCTAAAGCATTCCTGCAATCCAAAAACTCTTGTGGAAATTCTTAGTGCACATCAGTAACTCAAGATGTTTCTTCACTCTCAGTTAGCATACTTAGTATTGGGCTAAGTTGGTAGCTCCAGAAACCTAGCTCATTTTTATGTAACCCAGACACACGGCACTACGTGAGTGCTGGAATCCTGGAATGCCCAGCAGCGTGAGCCTCGCTTGGCTCTCCTGGGAGCTGACATGGGGCTTTCCAGCAGGGGAGAGTCCCTTTTACACTTACAAACCCTTTGCAACCACAGACATAATTTTTACAAACACATCATCATATACAATTTAATGATATACAGAATAAGATATAGCTTACAAATTACTACCAAAATAACTCTATATGCATTATACAAAAGGAGCACTGGTGGTACAAGGATAGTCACTTGGGAGCCTATGGGTTTCACAAGCTGATAACCCTTCAAGTATGATGCAAGTTAAAGGGAAAACATCAACTATAATTATACACTGAAACACTAATAAATAATTTGCTTAATACTTATAAACATGAGCTGCTGGATACTTATTTATAAACACTGCTAATGACCTTTGTGCGCAATTAATTCACACACATACTCTTGTACGCTGAATCAAGGATTTGAGAGACAGGGGAGGGAAAATGAATAGCCCCCAGTTCCTCCCACTAGCACCATGGCAGGTCCTTCCACACTGGCCCAGGCATCACTGCACTGCTGGCAGCTACTCCTATATCTGGGTCCCTTTAACACACAGTGTGTACTCCCTCCGCCCCGGCACAGTGGGCTACACAGCTCAGACTGCAGACTAAAATAGATACTTCTCCTACAGCTGAACACACACGGTTTAGCTCCTGCAGCCTGTGCCCTCCCTTCAGGTCTCACACAGACGCACACATAAACAAGCTGGGGCTAGTTCCCCAAGTCTCGCCTCCCCTTGGTCTGAGCACTCAGAGGTGCCAGACCAGGTTTCTGAAGCCGCACCCCCCTCCCATCACACACACACACTCTCTCTCTCTCTCTCCCTCTCCCCAAAGTCCAAGTCCTGGGGCTATGAGTGCTCCTCTGACCCATCAGCAGCTGGGGGGGGAGGGGGAAGTTGAATCACTGCCGCCCAGCCTGCACAGCCCCCTCCCCACAGTGCATGCTCTTCTCTCCCCCTCTCCCTTACCCACCGGGCAGGGAAAATGCCCCGCTTTTAAAGAAACCCTCCCAGCTAATCCAGAGGCTGGGATTTTCATGGGCTCTCCCTAACTTCCTCGCTGATTTCAAACCCCTGGCCATTCTTCCAGAAGTTATTCCATTTTTTTCACTTTATCCTGGTGTCCCTGTCTGAGGACAGTTTCATTTTGTCCCGAATACAGGGTCCCTGCTGGGATAAATTTTCTTTGCCTTAGTACAGTGTCTCCAAAGAGACAAGCCTCGTCGTGGAACACCCTCCAGCCAGGTAAGCAACCCTTCGAAGTGTTACATATGTACAGATTGTTACTGCACACAGGGAAGGAGTACAGATTAAAACTGCAACAAAAATTTGTTCCTCTTAAGGGACTTCTAGGGTTAGCATTTTTTGATCAATCTTAGTTTTCATACAAGCACCACACATAAGGATGCCATTTTGCAGTGGGAGCCTATGGCACAACAACATAATAGAAGTTGAAGGGTGGCCTTGAACCATCACCCAATCAATTTTTCCCTTGATTGGCATGATACCATATTTACTAGAATTTAAGACAAGCCCCTCCACCCCCCATAATTAGATTCAATACAAGGGAAATGTATGAATTTGTTATAATTTTCCATGTATGGAATCTAATTATTGGGGAGCTGTCTTTAATTCATCCCCCCACTGCTGCAGGGGGAAAGGCAGTGTAGGGGGCAAATGGTGTGTGGAGGTCAAGCAGCTTCCCTCTCCTCTACCTGCCCCCCTTCCCCCACCACCAACCTCAGGCTCCCCTTCTCCCTGCCACTGTTCCCCTCCCTCTCTTCAGCCACTCCTACGCCATCCCCTTTTCCCTCCAGCCTGTCCCCACTCTAGCCTGGGGCACTGAGCACATCTCCAACCCCAACCCTCCCCCTATAGCAGCCATCATCATCTAGCCTGAGGGGTTCTCCATGAGACTGGAAATTTGGCAGCAGGAAAGCAGAGGCAGCATTAATTGCTACTTTCCTGCTGCCAAATTTCCAGACCTGCCGGAAACCCCATGGGCCAGAAAATGTGGCCCAGTGTCCCAGACTACACCAGCAGGCAGCTGGATTCAGTCATCTGAGGTCAGGCCATCATGCTGGATCACACCTACAGACCAACCCCACAAGCTGAATCCATGCAGGATACAGCTCAGGAACCAACCCGGTACCACACATCCAGACCAAGGAACAGCTCCAGTTTTGGAGTATGCTGACCACAGTGATGTGACCAGCTGCTTCAGGGAGGAGTAGGCCCAATCAGGCTAAACTAAAATGGGTGAATCCAAGCTACCAAGATTCCTTAACTCTATGATCCCCAAAGCATGCCCTGACAGTGGCAGAAGTGTATCGCAAAAAATGATACTTTTCTTTTTGTATTTTAAGAGGCAGAGCAGGGCACAGCAGAGTGTGGCCTGGAACCGTGTCCCCCAAACACAGGCAGCTTGCAGATGTCTGGTCCCAGCACAGCTCCCCAGCCACAGCAAGGGAGCAGGGAGCTGAGAGAAGCTAGACATCTGCAAACTGCCACTGGCATGCCCTGCCTGCACCAAAGGAACAAGGCAGTTAGGAGCTCTCTCACCTGGCCCTGCCACACTGAGCTCCAGAGAGCCCTTGCCCACAAGTGTCCTGGTGCCCTCCTCCTCACTCCAGCTGTGCCTATGTCCCATAGCTTCCCAGGGCAGCATAGAGTTTGTTTAAAAAAAACACTTCTCCTCTCCTTAGTGCCAGGGTGAAGAGTGGAAAAGCTCCTTCCATCCTGTTCAGCCTGACACTGCCTCCCTTAAACAAGGCTTTCCCTATGCCCACAATGCCACCATTTCTCCAGCCTCCACTTCCCTGGCTGTGGTGCTCATCTAGTTTCCAGCCACCACCAGCTGCACTGGGACTGGTCCTCTACAAACTGGGCTTGCACCACTGCTTTTCCCCACTACCTTTTTCAGGTAGACAAGTGAAGCATGACTCCAATTTTAATCCAAAAAAAAGTGCACTCCACATATGAAGAATTTAGGAAAGACCACCTTAACTCCTCTGAAACTAATCTGCTCTGTAAACAAGATATATAAAAAGCCAGAGGGGAATTCAGAAACCTAAAATCCAGAAAGCAAACT
Organism: Crocodylus siamensis; assembly: GCF_052110815.1. Taxonomy (NCBI): domain Eukaryota; kingdom Metazoa; phylum Chordata; order Crocodylia; family Crocodylidae; genus Crocodylus; species Crocodylus siamensis. Next base: position 121,763,208 of record NC_143395.1, read on the forward strand.
AAGAAAGAAACTATTATTTCCCAGAAATATCTGCTTAGTTCTTCATTCATTGAACCTATGCAGTTCCACTTCATAAACATTCCATTATGTTGCCTTCCAGAGATGGGGGTTATTTTTTTTTTGCCCCAATTCTTAGATTTAGATTACTCACTTTTTAATCCATGCCACAGTTTAATATGAGCTTAAAAAGCAAATTTGTGGCTTTACAAACTTCAAAATATCAGTCACTTAAGCTTGTTCTCCAACAAAAATAATATACCATATACAGTTTGATATATACAGCTCAATTCCCCGAGTGACACCTTTAAATTTAAAAGGTATAAAGATGTTTTTGACTCATTTGTTTAGAACCATCTTCTAGGAAAGCTCAAGAACAAAAGGCGCATGCTTAGAAAATGCCAGTTTTTATCTTTCGCTCATTTTCTCACTACAGAAAAAAATATAACAATTCTTCTGTTGCAAATAACTCAGAAAGATCACAACAGATCAAACTGTTTTTGACCCTATGAATTCTTATTTGAAATTTCTGGGTTTGTCTTGTGACTGCATAGGTGTTTACACACTGAAAAATGCTTATATTGACTGATAACTGCAGCACTCTTGGCACCTTTAAAAGGATCTCATGGCACCTGAGGCACCCTGGTTGAGAATCACCGCCTTAGTCTTTTATCTCTGAGTACGGTATCACTTGCTGCCTTGAGTGACAGCCTTGCAGTGGCTGTTATTGGTAAACTACCTTGAGAAGCATATAAAATCATCAAAATCCTGAAACAAGACTACGGACAATGTGCTATCAAATGCTTGCAGTAAACAGGAAAAAAAAATGTATCAAATTTATTCTCCAGTTCTATTAATCAATCCCTATTAGTATAATAGATGCTATATTTACAAGTGTTATTTTCAATCTGACAGTGTCCTTTTAAAGTCATTAACTTCCATTCAATTGCAGTCCTCTTCTAGATTTTATTTGACATCTCTTCTATAATAACATACTGGCTTCAGACCGTTTTTTATTCACTGGCCAGATGAGGCTGGGAAGATCTCAGAGGCTGACATTTGTACATCTGTTCCCATTTAAGGAGAAAGATGCTCCAAAGACAACTCTGTTTTCTTTAGGGTCACAGTTCTTATGGTATGTAATGGAACCAGAAGACATTCTTGTAAGAGGTCCAGAGAACAGGCAGAACAGAAAGCTAGCACAGTCTAAAAAATCATGTTGGAGGGGGGAAAGGTGAAGTTCCAGAGCTCTCTGAGGCCAGGCTGAATGACTATATACTCCATGAAGTGCAAGTCACAGGCAAATGAATAACATTTAGTATATATCAGGTAAAAGAGTAGTGGACCTTGGAATGTATAAATAACAATCTTTATAAACGTGTTTCACAAAGTAGAATGTTTTTAACTCAAGAGGTTAAAAAAATATTATGGAAGTCCCATTTCAGCAAGAAATAACTGAATGCTTTAATGCATAAAACTACATCAAGAAAGAGAGACAGAGACAGAGACGGGCGGAATGCACAGAAGGATCAGGGACAAAAAGAAAAGTACTAGCAAAGATATTAAAAGCTGACACCCAAATGCAAAGTAAGAAACCTTGGATGCAAATTTAAAGCAACTTTTTCAACAATAAAGTCTTTCCTAAAACTTAAAGAGAAGAGACAGTGTAAAGCTGACAAAGAGAACAGCTAATGGGGAGAAACATCTTCCCATTATCTCCTCCCTCCCCCCAAAAAGAACAAGAATATGTCAGCTACAGAATATGAATTCTATCTAATGCATTAACTTGAGCTGCACTACACAAAGGATTTCCAGAAATGGGTCTGAGGTCAAAACTTTTGTCTAAAAAGGAAATTAGGAGGAAATTGTAGGAGATAAAACACAGCTTTAGGTTCTGGCCATCATCCAGCTTTGTTCATTTTCTTATATATTTTTTTTTATTTTATTTTATTTATTTATTTATTTATTAAGTAACAAGAAGAAATACCTTAGGGTGACTGCCACATCCATTATTCCAGTCAGGCCAGTATACAGTACACACTATACTGTACATCTACTATTTTAACAGACTCCTTGTCACTGTGACATTTTATCACTCCCACAGTGAGAATTATATTTCAAGTCAATTCAGTTCCTCTCTGAAAGGTGACAGATAAAAATATTTGGTGGATGTGTACAACTGCAAAATCTTCTCAAGTTCCAGGAAAATATATAAAGATCATAGTAAAAATTAAACATATTTCAATAAAATAATTTTAAGGGCAGAACAGTTGTTTCTGGTTTATGAGATGTTAACAATTCCTATACCACCTTTCTGAAATGGGTAAGGCTGATTTCTTACAGGGGAAAAAAGACTCTATCCATTTTAAGAATAATATTGTCCATGTAACAAGTGTTACATAATGAAAGGAATGTAAGCCAGTAATGGCATAAGAATTGCACAGCATTCTTTCCCACCAGTCTCAATGATGTAACTGTAGATACCTCTGGCTCTAATTCATGGTATTACATCAAATATGTACTCCCAAGCATGCCTGGCTTATAAATAAACGGAAGCTGTTGTATGGTACCACCAGTACAGACAGAAATGTGATTTGTTTATTTCAGAACGGGGGTGGGTGGGTGGGTGGCGGTGTAAATAATTAGCCATTGTGGGGTGGAGATAGACATAATGGAAGCTTCAGCCTTTGTCTTTAGTTCTTTCATCAAAATATTCTTAATACATTTTCTGAAAGCTTTTTAATGATCATCTACTGTTTAATTGATAAACAGCAGGGATGCCAATCTCCTGGCCCAAGCCAGACCCAGACTATGGGGCTCCTTGTGGGTCAGATCCAGCCCAGGGCACAGAGTGGTTCCAGTGGTGACAGCACCTCCAGCTCCCACCTGGTCCAAATGGCAGAGATAACAGTAGCCAACTCCCACCACATGCCCTGTGCCAGGGCTTGAGCTGCTGCCACTAACAAGTTTCATTCTGAGGCAGCAGCTCTGGCACAGATCACAGAGCAGTGACAGCTCCAAGTCCAGGACAGCGATGAACAAAGCATCCAGAGGGTGACTTGGGCTGTGTCAGCCCTCACTTGCTTTCCTGCTGCCTATTGCTATGTCCACCAGGGCCCAAGAGCCTTAGATTCTGAGGCAAGCTACTCCAGGTATGCCCCACAACTTACGGTAACCTACTAGTTGGTCAGTGGGCCGGATAAAGTGGTCTCTGTTGGTCAGATTCAGACCACAAACTGTATGTTTAACACTCCAGCATATAGCTTACAAATAAGGCTAACCTAGCTTAGTTTGTGAGACCAATTATTACCTCCTGTCATATCAACAGTGTCATGTTTTTGTGACAAAAGCACTCTATTGGATAATACCATATTTTCTTGCATACAGCATACCCCCAAATCAGACATGCACCTTGTTTTGGGGAAGACAGAATGAAAAGAAAAGATTTTTCCAGCGTTAAGGCTGCATGCAGCAGGCAGAAAACCTAATCTTTCAACTTGCTCACCTTCTCTTTCCTGCTCAGGCAAAAGCTACAGTTTTAACGATTTTAAAGCAGAAAGATTAGCAGCTGAAACTGTAGCTGCTGCTGAAGACTGGACTCCATAGGCAAACGTAGGATTTTGAAAAACTAAAAAAAAAGTCTGCTGGGCTATGAAATAGAAGTAGTTAAATCATGAATTCTTCAGCAAAACTGTCATAGAAAGGATAGTTTGATAAGTGGAACATCAAGACCTTTAAAAAAGGAAAGACATTCATCAACACCTCAAGTTAAGAAAAATTAGCATGAATCAAGCAGATTCTAAAGAGCCACAAAGTCAACTGACTCCCCTCAGAACTGCCAAATCAGAAACGTCACTCCTACTATTCTGGCCAGAACATTAGCTTCCCTACTTAAGACACGCATTTCAGGCTAATAGGGTTGTGGGGGGAGGTGTGCATGTAGTATGTGAGTAAATACAGTAATTTTCTCTAGCTACAAACACAAACAGCATTTATCCCAGCATTTATGGGATAAACCATTTTAAAAGGTGAAATCATTCAGATGTCTGTGTCCACTGTCCCAGGATAAATCCTAAAAAAGGTCTGCAGGATAAGAATTATTAACAGTTTATCCCAGGACATCAAAAAGTACATCAGAATTGTTATTCCTGGATTGCATTATTGAATCAATGACAGAAAAATAGCAATGTATTCAGCCACTTACTAAACTTTGATTAAAAGAGTGATGTGTGTACACACCAATCCCAGGATATTTCGGTTACATGAGAAAACACAAAGCACTTGTCCAGGAAAAAGTGCCATGTCTGTTCCTAGCCTCAGTGTAAGCTAATAGGAACCTCATAGGAACCTCATGACTGAGTGCTAGTTAAACAACTTAATTCTTCACCAATATAGCCTATTACTATTGGCATTTTAACTGGAAAAATATTAATATGACACTGTATAAAATTGTTTAAATTCTTACTAGTTCCACTTTCTACATGCTGTATAATAAAGGAACAAAGTTATATACCAAACATTTGTCCTAGTACAAGAGACCATCACTAAACCTGCAAAAAGAATTACTTAAAAATCACATATTTGTTCCCCATGTAACTAACCAGTGCACAGAGCAGATCCACAGCCTCTAGAACCAGTTCCTGGTGTCCAATTCGTGTGATACCCAACTCTTCAAGTTCCTGATGGGAAATCTGCAACAGCTGTTCACCATTTATCTTCTCCCTTTCAAATTTATGGACATACTGCTGCAAGCAATCATCCAAGCCTACCAAAGTAAAAAAAATAACAATTATAAAAAATGAAGAGACATCAATTGTGATTTCTGTTTCTTCAGTCATAATAGGTATAGACATAGATACACACTGGAAAAACCACTCACATACATGGTACCAGATTTTACAAAAACTACTTCAAGGTAGTATTAGTAAAAACACAATAGGTCAACATTATTTTTGCAACCTGGTTTTCTTTGGTGCCCCTAAACAGACATAAGCCTAATTTGTTCCAGGAACATTCACCACTGAGCAGATGCACACCCAAGGAAAAAGGCATGTTCCTCTCAAATTCAGTACACAGCAGAGCTGTGGACGGTTGAGCAGAACAAATTCTAGTTTAAAAGAACACAAGTAGGGGAAAGGAAGCAAACATAGGCAAAGTGATCAAGGTGAGGTTTCGTTCATGCCTTATTATTTCCATGATTTATAAGAGGTGGTTTTCCTTCATTTCCTGAACCACCAATTCATTCCTCCTTGTTAAAAGGTAAAGGTTGAGTCAACATAAAACATAGTAACTTTCATTTTTAAATTTAATAAGGTCCTAAGAGTAGTTTCAATGTATTAAAACTGTCGTTTGTTTGCCAATTCCTTTTTCTGCCCCTTGTTACTGCATGTAAGCGTACATAGGGCATCTTAAAACAGTTCCAAAGGAATGCATTTGAGCCTCATTCCAGAATCTGACCCAGTACTGCTTCAGCTGAATCAAATATATATGACTAATCACTTTGACTGGAGAGTCAAGGACAATGAGAGAAAGTTTGTGGCATTTCTCCTGGATGTGCTTTTGGCTACAGAAAACTGACGTACGTTATCTGTGTTAGCTCAATGGGCTACCTAAATTAAGTGGCTATTTGACTTTTGTTGCTGCATAGAAAAATATTTAATATTTAGAAGGAAAAAAACTTGATTATCCAAGATGGCTGAGCATATAAAAAGTCTATAGATAAAATCTTAAACAAGATAACAAAGAAAAATATCTTCTTTAACCCAAATCAATAACACTCTTAAGTAAAATTACATTCCAACAGAAGTGCTATTTCAAGTTGATGGGATCCCTCCTAATGCCCTTTTCTACCTTGCATACATAATTAACAGTGCAGTGGAAAGAGCAAACTGCAGGTCATTAGCTCAGCTTTATACAGTTGTTTCCATGAGACAACATATGACACACAAACTACACATTTGAATTATTACAAAACATATATGTGGGGGGGGGTGTAAGGGATATATCTACAATATAATGCAAATGCTGACAAGATAAACTTCTGAAAATATATGAATATATGAGTGTTATTTTCCCTCTTCATGCAAAGCCATTGAAACTAGAGTAAACCATCACACAATCACACACTGGAAAATCTACTGGTGTCCTGAACTTAAAAAGGAACAGGAGATGGAAGCTGGGTATTCAGCACAACTACTCATCAACAGGCTAGAAGAAAGACGGGTAAGTTCTGGGGGATGTTTGCAAGTTAAATGTACTGAATTAATGCCACAGCAGCAATGGATAAGATTAGTACTGTTTTATGATATCCAGTCAAAGATCTGCATATAAATACAAGCTGTTGGAACTAGAACTTGTATAAACACCTGATGTGCCCTTTAATACTTTCTGAGGATGGATAAAGTGATAGAAAAGTTAACCTTTTCCAAGAGTCATGTTTACTTAATTTTATCAAAGAAGACCCTGAATAGCTAATATTCTATGCTCATCCAACATGCCCATTAGCTTGATTTTAAGTACAGGTGGATCAAAAATCTGGTGCTGCCAACAGTTGGATCTTGTCTAAGCACATGATTTCCTGGCAGTCTCCTACAACAGTTGCATGGATGCATGCTCCAACATTTGTCCAATCAGTTTTGGCAAGTTCTGGAGGATTTTGAAGACTGAGTTCACAGTTTTCTTTCCCACATGTACCAATTTCCCATTGTCCTTTAGGGCATGAAAGCCCTTTTCCCAGAAAAAGCTGGCCTTAGTTGTTTAACAATTTATTTTTTCAAAACAAATACTAAACCAAGGCCAACATACAGCACATATTTGGCATTCCTAATTGTTAATGCTGGTCTCATATACCCATCATTTACCATGGAAAGCCCATATTTTCCATATATTAACTGTACATGCACCTCAAGCCCCATATCTTATTTAGCCAGCTGTAAAACTTTTTGTTTGGTTTGGTTTTGTCTGGGGGGAGTGGTATGGGGATGGGGAAGGGGAAGGGGAAGGGGAGGGAAGTGGAGAGATTTTTTTTGGATGGGGGGAAGGGAGTGGAGAGGGGTTGTTGCTATGCAGCAACAAAAGTCAAATATCCACTTTCCTTTAGAGGCTGACACAATGTTTCTGTTCCTGGTATTTGTCTCATATGCTGAACCAGCCCCCTTTACTGTATTTGTCAGCATTTTTTTAAAGATAACAACAAGCCTGTATTAATAAAAGATACCCAAAAGCAAACCAACCAACCCTCATTAATGTCTATATCCCCAAGAGAAGAGAAGGAGATTGGGGCTTTCAGTTTGCTTGGGACTTTTCTCTATTCATATTTTCCTCCTCTTGAACATCCATCACAGCTCATGTATTTCTAAAAACTGACATTTACACTAAAAATGCCTCTGTGCTTCTCACAACTGCTCATAAAACAGTATTTTCATGCCCACAACATAAAAATGCATTTGCAAACAAATTAAGCAGCTGTTAATTCAAAATCATCAACACAAAAGTCACCAAGGCTGGTCATGAACAGAAACATATTTAAGAGTTAAATAATCATAAAAAGGTAGAAACTTATGAAAAAGTAGGAAGCCACGGCCATGAAAACCAAACTTTTTTTTTTTTTTTTGGCAAGCATGCACATTGGTTTAAAATAAACTTATTTTAGTTACCCTACATTGTAAGGAACATATCTATGAGATTTTCTATATTTTAATTGAGATTGCGACCAGATTTAGAGCCTATTGTTTCCATAGGGTGAATGAAATGTTTATATACGGTATGCAAGCCAAAAGGACTTCATATTCTCGCAACTGGGAAGGGCAGGAGAAATCAACTTCAGACAAACTCATACGACAGCTTAATTAAAGAATTTAGCAAACAAAATATTGAAATAATAGATAAAACTGTACTCAAATGCATCACACGATAGGAATCTTGATAAAATCAGCAGAATTCTCTCTCCTTTAAACAAGTGATGTGTCTCAAAATATTTTGCAAAATTCAGTCTCAGCTTCATCTAGATGCTCTTGAGAACTTATCCCTCGAGAAGGACTCTAGGTACAAAGTTTTTGAAAAGAGACAAATTTATCTCCTACTTTCATTTCATTTTCTTCATAAATTTTACACAATTGACAGTATCTTCCCAAAACTACATAGAACAATTCTCCAAATAAGGAAGGGAAATTTGCTCTTCATTCATAAAGCTATATGGCAAGATAATTCCAGAAGAATAACCTCACTGATTAATAGTGATTTTCTGGCATAGTGATGAAACATTCAATAGCATTTCCAGGGACAGATTCCAATTTCAGTCACAGTAGAGTTAACTGTTTACAGCAATAATTTCACTGACCTCAGTGAAGTTATAGCACTGTACTTTAGATCAAAATTAGCCATTTTTGACAATTATTTTCTTCACAGAAAAAAAAAAATTCTCTCATAGAACGTAATTTAGGACAAGGGGTTGGAAAAAGTCTTTATTTAATGTTACGTGTCCACTACAATGATGTTGGTAGAACGAAAAACACTCACATTGTACTCACTAAGGTGTGTGTTATGGAAAAAGTATTAATAATAGATTTGACTGTATGACAGTTAGCTGTGTATTGCATGCACTGAACACACAAGAGAACTAAACAAAGGTTAAGACAGCTTCACATAACTGCTATGCAAAAATTATTTGAACGGAAGATGGGAGAAGATGAAAAGTACCATAATTGCGGGGATAATTTCAGTTAAGTTTCATAAATGTTAGTAAGGACTCATATTTAAAAGCCTATTCAGTTTAGCAGTACTAATATCCTGAAAACTTTCCAGGAAATCCTAGTGTCTACTTAAAATGTACAAATCTCTAACCCAACTTTTGGTAGGTATGGGGGGATTCACAGAATAGTGTAGAACTTTTTTTTTTGGTCTACAGTAACCCTTTGCCAACACTCAAAATAACCCAGGGCACACTTGGTGCTCTGAATGCATGCAAGAAAGGAAGAACAGTATTTGAATCTGCAGTTTCACATGGATTCAATTTATCAGATTATTACAACTAGCTTCCAGATTCAATTTAAGTCATTATTAAGAAAGCTATGCTATAAAAATAAGTAGAAACATGGAGAATTATACAACAGAAAAATATGAACTTGTGTTCTAGCCATAGCTAAGCTAGTTTAGAAGAACTAAAACTGTCTGCTGTTTACAGGACTAGGCACTCAGCAGTAAAAGGTCCAGATAAGAGGATAAATGTTATGTCAGGAGTATAAGGGACAAAGATTTGTCTATATATCATGAATGTGTATATATTCAATGGTCATTGGTCTTGTTTAATTCCTATGCCATGCCAATATCAAATAGCTTTAACTAAAACATAACAAGGGGAAAGAATTAGTTAATGCATTAATAGAAAGTTTCCTGTTAGACAAAGTATCTAAAATACTAATTTTATTAATATTACTAATATTCCTGTTAGATTGGTGTTAACTGCATCCTTTGGTCAGCTTTTACTACTGCCCAGGTATTCCTGTGAAGCAATCCTTGAAAAAATTTAATCGAACTGGAGGAATGAGTACAATTCACAAAGATTTTGGCAAACTGGAAAGCCAGGCTACAAAAAACAGGGAGTCCAATGCTGAGAAGTAGAAGGTACCACACCTTGGGAATAATCACCAAAAGCACAAATATAAAATGGGGGACTACAGCCAGGATGAACTTCTGTGGACAAGGATCTTGGGGTCTTTGTGGATCATAGGCTCAACATGAGCCTGCAGTATGATGCAGCTGCAAAAAAAGGCAAATATGATCTTAAGATGCACTTATAGCAAAACCCCCCATTTTTCTTTTTTTTTTTTAAATATATTTTAAAATGCATTCCCTCCCCTTTCCAACCATTTCTGACTTATTCTCTCCCTCTCTATTCCCTATAGATAAGTATAATTAAGCTAAGATGTAGGATATGCTTTAACATTTTATTTTAGATAGTAAGTTTTATTTTTTCTCCCCTCTTTGCAAATAAGTGCCCTACTATTTTGATACATATATCCACTATTTTATAAAGTGATAATTATTATGTTTCGTATTGATTTTTTTTTTACTGCTTTTATATTGTGTGATTACTATTTTAGGCCTATATATGTAAGTTAGCATAAGTCATGTCAAGTTTCCATTTTGTTTGTCAAGTCTCCATCTTGTCCCCAGGCCTGGTTGTATAACCCACGACTCATACCTACCCCTTCTATGTAACTTGGTTCCTGAATGAATAGGGATGAATGAGGGTGCTTGAGAGACAAAGGCAGTAGGTCTAAAAATAGCTCCCTCTGAATGACTGAACCATCAACACCAATACCTGGACCAATGACCCAGCACTTGGAACCACCCTCAGCATTCAAGAAACAAAAGATGAGGCAACCCACCATTGTGCCAAGGCTGCACATGCTCAGTAAGAACACCCAGAACCCTCTGGAACAGGACTGACCTTGCCTGGACAGGCCCTCCCCATAGGAGATCAGAGGTAGTTTGCTCCATAAAAGGGATAGTGAAGACTGACTCCTTGGATGCCCTCTACATCTGGACCAGCACCATGCCACACCACCTATCCACCCAGAGACCCTGCTGGCGACCCCCCTCTGGACAACACCTACTGGACAAGGACCCTTTCCAGCCTGGATAGGTAGCTATCACCGCCCACCCCCTCTTCAAGCAAGGACTTGGACTCTGCTTCTCTTCCCCACCTGGACTCCAACCCTTCCACTGAGTCTCTTTTGCCTGCTGCCAGTGTGCGTGCGTGTGCATACCAATAACTTCATGGGGCTGTGTAGTGTGTTGTCTGTTTAATAAACCTGTTATTTTGAAACCCCTAGTTGGGGTTTGTCTGTTTCCTGACTGTTTCCTCCTTGCCACCACTTATTTGCCCCCTAGTCTCTAAGCTGTCAGCTTGTTTCCAGCCCCAAGCTACCAGGATTCTGCCTCTCTCTTTCCTGGCTGTTTCCTCCTTGCCACCACTTATCTGCCTCAGTTTCCAGCCCCAATCTACCTTAGGTAACCCCAAGCCTCAGTCAGCTTCTCTCTAGTCCATCGGTTCTAATCCCGGTCCTGGCAACTTTCACTCCCTACACTTTAATTCTCTCTCTCTCTCACCTTAACCTTCCCCCAAGTATCCCAGGTACCCCAAGCACACACATACACACTGTGCCATCCAACTTAGGAACTTATGTGCATGTATGTGTAGGTGGGTTGTGTGTGTGTGTGTGTGTGTGTGTATCAGTATGTGCATGATATACAAATTAGTGATCTGTGTATATGTACTGAGTGTGCGGATACTGACAATTGATTTTTGTCTAATTTTTAGTGTGTAGTGTGTATATGCTTGAATTGGTGATAGGTATGCATGTGCCTAGGCTTGTTTGGATGTGTATGTGTCTGAGCTGGTAGAAAGAGAGAGCGAGAGAGCGAGAGAGAGAGAGAGAGAGAGAGAGAGAGAGTGCGCACGCACCTAATTGATTTTTGTGTTTGTATATGTGCATGTGTGTCACACCCTCCTGTCTAACAGCACAATATTGAGATCCTGAGAGTTGGCCTGACCCCACAGGGCAACAGACTAATAGAAATACTAAGTGTAAGTTAACATTAGGAAATGTTAGTGCTATCCCAGAGGTTCCTAACCCCTGGGCTGCGGCCCAGTACCAGGCCACAAAGGGTTGGCTGCCAGTTCAGAGGAAGGTTGGCTGCCAGACCAGAAGCCTGGAAGAGACCAGCAGCCAATCCTTTTTTATACCGAGTAAAAAAGTTTTATGCCGATTCGCAGTATACTGGTCATTTCCAGTCTGCAGGATGCTGGCAGCAGTTTGACAGTCCACAGCCACTTCCGGTCTGCGTTTTGCAAGTCCTCAGTCTAAAAAGGTTGGGAACCACTGTGCTACCCTACTCAGCACTCATTCAAAGCAGGAGTAAGCAGGCAGCCAATCCCCTGCTGCCTCAGTCCTCCTTGCAACAATTGGCATTCCCCTTGCTGCCGATTCCCATGGGCAAGAGTGATAGAGAAGGATGAATTTGGCAGTGGGGGTAAGCAGAGGAACACAGCAAGAAGGGGAGACAAGTTCTGCAGAGGGGATAGGCAGCATATAGTACAGGAATACACTGGGATGAGCTGTGCTGGGGCAGATAGAAGGAACTTGGGGACACCCCCTCTGGTGCCTGACTGCCACATGCCACCAATCCCCCTTTTTGCCACTTTTAGGATCAAGAAGAAATTTTTCCCTGTGGTCAGATTGGGTTAGACTGTAGTGGGGAGCATGATCATCTACCTTGGATTGCTCAAGCATATTTTAGCAAACTACTTCCTGTCCTCACAGTAACAAGATGTTGACAATGCCCACATCCCCCTGATGTACCTGTAGCAAGAGAGGTTGTTCTTGATATTTTAGGAAATTGCTCCTGATAGCTGCAAGGGTGAGCATGCAGTTGTTTTGAATAGGCTAGACCAGTGGCGGCCAACCCATGGCACATATGCCACAAGTGGCATAGGCAGCAGGTGTGCTTGCCACACAAGCCCAAGACATCTAATTAAGGGGACACTGGGGAAGGGACAGAGATTGGAGCAGCAGTCAGGCAGCAGGAAATAGAATCAGTGTTAGCTCAAGGATTTGGCCCCATGGGAGCTGCAAAATAGGTGCTGCTAAATTCAGTGTACCACCACCATTACCTTTTGGGTGGCACTCAAATTTTAGATTTAACTTGTGGTATTGGCCACCACCAAGCTAAACATAGACACTCGCCATTGAACTTTAGGGAGACAGAACTAGATGACACCCTGAGGTCCCTTCCAGGCCTAGCTGTCTACGGTTCTTTTATTCTATTCCTTTATAGCCAATCAAGGGAACAACTAGCACCACAGACGGCATTTTTGCTCTCGTGTGTGATTGACAAAAGCTTTACCCATTTTTTTATCCCATTCAAGAAAACATACTTCCATTGTGAAAAGCTGACCTAACTAAATCTTACTCTGTCCACTGATTCAGTATCTACTGGGACCAATTCTGGAAGATGCAGACCTTAACACATTTCCCTGTGAGTTGTAGAAAATATCAATACCTGTGTAACATCCATATCTTAGCAATGCCACAGAAGAAAATACTTCTATTTGTAGTATTTTCTCCTTACCACATAACCCCAAATAAAATGCATAAATTGTTTTTGGAAGGCAGAATATAAAAAAAAAAAAAATCCAGTCATGGCAGACAGTGTGACAGAGCATTCAGGGAGCATGGCATCACAGGAGATAGTTTGGGTATGGCAGTAGAAACTACATGATTTGGCAAAGCAGCAACAAAGCTAGACCCCAGACTCTCGCAAGGGCAGTTTCAAGATGTATATAAAACCAGTTATAGTACAGAAGTAAGTTCCTGTAAATAATAAGGTGTTGTTTCCACATCACAAGACTCATCAAAATACTGCATAGAACCATCCCTCTCACCCTCAGCCAAGGATATCTTTGACAAACTTACTAGTGTGAAAAGGGATTTCTCTTTTAAAGAAGCAAGCTGAAGCTTATTTATTTCAGCAACATGTGATGCTACTTCTCCCCAAATCTTGGACTGGCACTGAACACATACTTCTCCATATTTCTCAACTGTCACGTCGGCTTTATCATTCATCTGCAGTTACTGCTCTCTCATTTTGACCATCATTAGGTTATGCCTTTTCTTGAATGTTTTTTTAGACATGCTGAAAGAAAAACAACCTTCCAAGGGGCTTTCTAGTCTATCACAGAGAACAAAAGCACTTTTGGCTACATTTGTTGATAGCTTCACAGACATTTATCTGATCCAAAATATCAAGTGTTAAAGAAAAAAAAAAAAAATGTATAGCCTGGGGACCATATACCAAAATTTCTTCTCCAGAACAGCTGCTATGTAGAATAATTGACCTTACATAGTTTTAGATTAATCAAGATCATATTAGCACCAAAGTTTTGTTGTTCTGGGGTGTGTACATAAATTGGTTTTTTCACCATTTAAAGTGCTTTACTGCCATGACTTACAGAACCGCATGGCTTTACAGCACTTCAAAAATGGGTACAGCACTTTTAATTAACCCTTGTTAAATGAGGTATTAAATTTCAAGCACTGTATTTTACAACACTTTTGCAACCTACAGCACTTTAAATAACTTCTGTATGCTAGTCAAATTTCTGGCAATTCCACCAGTATCCCATGGGCTTTGAAAGCTGCTGCCCAGCCCCATGGCACATGCTGTGTCCGTTGCCAGAGAGGAGGGGTTGGGGGGGGGGGAGGTGAAAGGGCTACATGCGCGCGCACACACACACACACACACACACACACACACACACACCCTTAGACATTGTGTAGCTGGGGAGACCAGATGCTTGGACACACCACAGGTACGACACCTCCTTCCCCGCCACCCCCCTCAAATGCTGCATGGCTGGGAATCAGATGCTGGGAGCCAAGCTGTCAGCCTGGGTGAGAGCTGTTACCCAGCCTTTGGCAGAAACGATGCCCACTCCCAGGGCACACAAAAGTTAGGTTGAGAAGCTGAGCAACAGCTTCTCATCCCAGCTCTACCTTCTCCACTGGTCTGCTGCTGTCCACAGCCTCCTGCAGCCCCAGTAGGCTGCAGAGCACCCCCTGCCACTCATCCTGGAAAGAGCAGGGAGGCTCAGTGCCTTCCCTCTACCCCTCCCCCCCAAACACTGTACTTTTGCAACTTTAAGAGTGCTGTAACCTTGTAGTGTTATAAAAGTGCTCTAAATTACAGTGCTGTGACATGTGCACAGAACACTTCTTTACACACCCAAGTTGTCTAACTAGGTCTTGGTGAGTATGGGGAGTGGAAGAATAGCAAGTACCTGCCTGCCACCTGAGTCAGACTTCCTCATGTAGATCACAGTTGGTGGCAATGAAATCCTGACTGTTGCTAATGGATGTTCTAGTGTCCCAGGAGTGTCTCCAGGAGTGACTGCAGGGCCAAAATCATTTTCATTGTATTCTCAATACAATGTAAATAAATTATTATATATACAATATGACTTTCAAAAAAGAATTGCTGGTTAATTTTATTCTGCTGTCAACTAACAGCATGGATTTAGTCGCCAGTGAACAAATAAATACAGTACATTTGTAAGATAAACTGGATGCTTCCTATCAAAAAACTCACCCACCCACAGTTTACCACCTTGTTCAGCACTAGCATTTCTGCATTAAGTGAGTGGCTAAGCACTGTCACCCTCTAGGTATGTATGAAATCTTAGTCAACACAGTAGCAAGAATGCTCATACTCTGTCTGCAGAGGCAGAGCAGCTTCTGTAATCATGCAGGTCCTGGAGGCAGTAGAGGCAAATTTGTACTGCCATGTCTTAGACTGCCCATTCTGGGATCAAAGGATTATTTCCAAATGTGAGAAGGCAAGATTAATGCAAAGAGCAACTTCGTGTTAACTTTTTAATAATAAAATATAGACAATATTATTTGTTTTATTTTTTGTTATTCACAGTTACTATTTCATAGATTCATAGATGCTAGGGTCGGAAGGGACCTCAATAGATCATCGAGTCCGACCCCCTGCATAAGCAGGAAAGAGTGCTGGGCCTACATTACCCCAGCTAGATACACATCCAACCTTCTCTTGAATACCCCCAGGGTAGGGGAGAGCACCACCTCCCTTGGGAGCCCGTTCCAGACCTTGGCCACTCGAACTGTGAAGAAGTTCCTCCTAATATCCAATCTAAATCTGCTCTCCTCTAGCTTGTGGCCATTATTTCTTGTAACCCCCGGGGGCGCCTTGGTGAATAAATACTCACCAATTCCCTTCTGTGCCCCCCTGACGAACTTATAGGCAGCCACCAGGTCGCCTCTCAACCTTCTCTTGCGGAGGCTGAAAAGGTCCAGTTTCTCTAATCTCTCCTCGTAGGGCTTGGCCTGCAGGCCCTTAACCATACGAGTGGCCCTTCTCTGGACCCTCTCCAGATTATCCGCATCCTTCTTGAAGTGCGGCGCCCAGAATTGCACGCAGTACTCCAGCTGCGGTCTGACCAGCGCCCGATAGAGGGGAAGTATCACCTCCTTGGACCTATTTGTCATGCATCTGCTGATGCACGATAAAGTGCCATTGGCTTTTCTGATGGTTTCGTCACACTGCCGACTCATGTTCATCTTGGAGTCCACTAGGACTCCAAGATCCCTTTCCACTTCCGTGCCACCCAGCAGGTCATTTCCTAGGCTGTAGGTGTGCTGGACATTTTTCCTCCCTAGATGCAGCACTTTGCATTTCTCCTTGTTGAACTGCATTCTGTTGTTTTCTGCCCACTTGTCTAACCTGTCCAGGTCTGCTTGCAGCTGTTCCCTGCCCTCCGGCGTGTCCACTTCGCCCCATAGCTTAGTGTCATCTGCAAACTTGGACAGAGTACATTTCACCCCCTCGTCCAAGTCGCTGATGAAGACATTAAAGAGTATCGGTCCAAGCACCGAGCCCTGCGGGACCCCACTGCCCACACTCTTCCAGGTCGAAACCGACCCATCCACCACAACTCTCTGGGTGCGACCCTCCAGCCAATTCTCCACCCACCGGACTGTGCAGTCATCCAAGTCACAGCCCCTTAACTTGTTCACCAGTATGGGGTGGGATACCGTGTCAAAGGCCTTCCTGAAGTCCAAGTATACGACATCCACCCCTCCTCCTGCGTCGAGGCGTTTTGTGACCTGGTCATAAAAAGAGACTAGATTGGTCAGGCACGATCTACCTGCCACGAACCCGTGCTGGTTTCCCCTCAGCATAATTTGTCCTGCCGGGCTCTCACAAATGTGAGCCTTGATGATTTTCTCAAAGATTTTGCCAAGGATGGAGGTGAGACTGACTGGCCTATAGTTACCCGGGTCCTCCTTCCTCCCCTTCTTGAAAATGGGAACCACATTGGCCCTTTTCCAGTCCTCCGGGACTTGACCCGTGCGCCACGAGCATTCAAATATTCCCGCCAGTGGCTCTGCAATGATGTCGGCCAGTGCCTTCAGTACCCTCGGATGGAGCTCATCCGGGCCTGCCGACTTAAAGGCATCCAGTTCTTCCAAGTGACCCTGCACCACCTCAGGGTCCACGCATGGAAGTCTGGTGCCTTGCTGCTGCCTCCCTACACTCCCAGTGAGAGACTTGTCGTGCCTCTCGCTTAGGAACACTGAGGCGAAGAACTCGTTGAGGAGTTCAGCCTTGTCGCCTCTGTCCGTCACCAATTGTTTCTGCCCATTTAGCAGGGGTCCTATTCCTCCCTGGGCCTTCCTTTTACTCCCTATATATCTAAAAAACAATTTCTTATTGTCTTTTACTTGGGTTGCCATCCTCAGCTCCATGGTAGCTTTGGCCTGTCTAACTGCCTCCCTACAAGCACGAGCAGAAGAGGTATATTCCTCTTTGGTGATCTCTCCCTGTTTCCACTTTTTATGTGCTCCCCTTTTGGCCCTTAGTCTGCCCTGGATTTATGCTGGTATTTGCTACCACAGAAGCACCAGATTCTTCCCAACCTTCAAATAACTCACTCATATTAAATGTTTAGTCCTTTTAGTTTAAAACTAGTATAACTCGAGCAAAGAATGATACAGCCAAAGTTTCACACTTTAGCAACGAATGTAAACAAAGCAGCATACACCATGTGAATGGTATTATGAAGTAAATTGGAATCAACTATACAGCTGCTTGTGTGAGCTATAATTCATACATACCTAACAGACAGTGAGTGAGGATAGGTACACTAGTATTAATTCACAGATCAGGATGTAAGTGCAATTTCTAAATCCAGATTTTTCACCAAGACTGAAAATATGAGTTCACTATGAGAAGACATCAATATTGTGCAGAGTTAAAGATATTTCTGTAGTAAGTGAAGATTCAAAGACTTTGGCCCACTCACAAAAGAAACTCAACTAAGGCTCAAAACATGACGTTCAAAGAAATATGGGACACAATGTTATGGAAGCCTGTGGGTGGGTTTCTTTTTTGTTATATTCAGTTAGAGTTATTTCAATAGATGTTCCATATGGACTTTCCTGTTACTCATATCCAATTACACTCAATTCCAATATTTAGAAAGCTACATAAATAGAAATGACTGTATTGTCATGTTAGTGTTGAAAAGGCACAGTAACCAAGTATAGATTTACCCAAAATGAACTTTTTATTAAGAAAATTAATCAGCTGCATTGATTCCATCTAACAATCACTGCCAATCATTCCCTCTCCCCATGCCCACTTGCTTTAAGCACCAAAAACACCCTCCCACAGTCACAGGAGAGAGATGACACAAATATATTTAATAAAAGACAAAGGTTCTAAAAGCCATGGTATAAATGACAACCAGCTTATTCTTCAGCCTATTCCATTAACACTTGTACTACTGTCGGGGCTTGCATTCAGGTATTACTAGGTGAAAGAGCCTGTCTTGCAGAAGGTCACATTAGATTATCAGAACTGGCTTCCCTGGCCAAAAATCAATATTATTTGCTATTTTTAAAACTATACTTTCCCATTACAAATTCTACAGAGGAATAGCAGAAGACAGCCAGTACTACTTGCAACTAAATCACCCAAAACCTAACAAAACCCAGAGTGTCACTGCATTAGGGATGTCAAAAGCATTGGAGCTGTACACTGTGCTGGAAGACAGCTAAAAGCAATGCTGCAAGTTGCTCTGTTCTTCCTAACATCACACTATTCATCTTAATGTCTTTCCACTACAACAAACAGATCTGACTGCACCTTTACTTTAGTAGGAGTCTGAAGGCAACCAGCAGGACTAGTACAGTGTAAGATGTGGGAATGCACACAGTTCCTCTTACCAACATGAAAAGTATGGACTTTTTTTTAGATTTGGTTGGCTAACACGAGGCTCTTGAACCTATCCTAAGCATGCAGGCAAACAGATCAATTTTCACAGCATCAGACCACTCTCATATAGATCCTATTGTCTTTGCCTTGATTAGAAAAAAAAAAACACTTTCGTTTAAGTTGGGCTAATTAACACTTTAGCGAAGGCCGCATACAGATATTTGGCTTCTCCTAGAAGAACCACTGCTCTCTCAAGAGAAATCACAAGCATGCAGACATTCAGGCTTTTTCTCCCAAAAGAAAAATAGCCACTCTAGGAAAAAAATAACCAAGGAACAGTCAGGGTTATATCCCTCCCAGGAGAGTTCTCATGGGACTGTACACATTCTCTTCTGAGAGAAGCCATAGCACAGTATTTCAGCATCCCAGGGTGCTTTGCTCCTGCTCTCCCCCAGGGAGATAGTGTGTTACTTGCTGTACCATGCAAACAGAATACACCCCACTTCACAATCTCATACTGAACTGTAGGGCAGCACTAGCTCACCCAGACTGCTCAGAGTCAGCTTATCGGGGCTGCACTCTGTGCTGCTGCCATTGTGTCCAGGCACATTAAGGGAACCTGCAGAACCTGCACAGATGTGTTCATAAGGGCACCCTGGCTGTGCAGCATAAGAACTACAAGATCTCTGCTATTCAAGGGCTCAATATCTGAGTCTGGATAAGTTCTTCTACGAAGAGAACAAACCTGGAAGAATTCTCCCAGATCATTTTAATATGTATATCTATAGCCTAAGTTTGAGCAGAGAGAGGCAGTTAGCTATGTTAGCCTCAAATCAGGCAAAAAGCAGAGCTGCACTTTATAAACCAACCAAATCAGAGTTGCATAAGCTTTCATAAGCAATAGCTTACTTCATCAAATGTTATGAAGAGACTAAGTTTGACCCAACCTCATTTTTTTTTCCTACTGCATGTAGTTTAGGTCAGGCTTACTTATCAAATGTTAGCTAAGTCTGGCTTAAAGTTGACCGTCTGACTAGGTCACTAGGGGTATCTTTATGCATCCAAGTTTGAAAATTTGGTATGTGAGGTAAAAAAGAAAGAAGATAAAAGCTTGGCTCATTAAGGACTTCACTTTCAAATCTTAGTAGCCAGGTTCTTCCCCAAGATCATCAGTGCCCAGTGTTTGACAGAATGAGGAACAGGAATTACAAAGAAAGGGTTCACAATCAGGTTTAAAATGCTGGCAATTGGACATCCTGCTGGCAACTTTACAAGTGGAACGAACTCCTTGGTAATTCCAACCCCTACCTAAAGAAGAACATTGACTGAAAAAAAGTTAGAGGTAACACCTGAGCAAGATTGAAAAAAATATATACTATACAAAACATTATGCACAGTAGGAACAAAATTTCATCTCATGTGTCTTGCTTGCATCAAGGGTAAAATTTAACTTGAAGATGTGCCTTCATACATATACAGCATTCATTCTTGAGTAGATTCTTGTGGTTTTTCACTAACCTGCTAACATTTCGCTGAAACAAGTCTTTCTACATAATCACAGATTGTTTAATAAACTTTTTTTTAAAAAGGATGAAAATAAAACATATCCATACAGTCACAGGAGATACCCAGTACTTCATCTTTGAACCCACAAAAAAATAAACTGAAAAAAGCTAACTTTCAGCAAATTCATATGATATACATTAAAATAAAGAATACCTGGCACCACATAAGCAGGTCCAAGCAGTTTTATAACCCACCCCATAATGCATGAATAGGCATTGCTGACAGCATTGTCCCAGGCTCTATAGTAAAAACAATGGCCCATTTGTGATTAGATACAATTCAATCCCCCTTCCCAACTGTGGTATAGCATGAACCAGGCATTTTTTTCAAAAAAATGAATAGCAGTATTCTAGTATTATTAAAACATTTTCAGACTTATTTGACAGATATTAAACACAGCTATTTAATATGACTAGAAGTCCCAGCTGGTGAATTTTTGCAGTATACTAAAACATTTTTCCACAGCAGAAAGGGACTTATTGTAAAAGGCCACTGAAACAAGGGTGAGACTTCCCCCTGTAAACACCCACTCAAATTCCTATTTGCTGGCTCCTGGTTTCTCTTGCTCCTTGTATCTCCAGGACTCTGGCTGACCTAGTTGTGATGCCTCCCCTATCTCAGATACAAGATTCAGTCAACAGTCCCATGATCCACAGCACTACATTCACTACAGCTGACTATTACAGAAATCTTCCCTGCTGTCAACAATTTAATGCAAAATCTTTGTAAGTCACATCAGAGTATAATTTTTTTTTTCATTCGATGGACTTAGTAACAAACTTATTTTCATGGGCCTCCTCCCATCATAGCTCTTGCCACAGTCCTCAAAATTTAAATCTGGGACCCGCCAAGATAAACTTTGTGCTCCCCCAGGACTTTAAAAACTCACTCATGCACAATGAATGGAGGGCTTTTTTCTCTCCCCTAGTGGAGTGGGATCAAAGGGCTAGTGGATCCTTTCCTGGAGGGAAGAGAAGCAGCTAGCAGAAGGAAAAAGGCAAGGGACCAAAGTAGCACAGATAAATTTTCTTTAAGGATACAGCTAAACTAGAAAAACAGATTACATTTTAAAGAAGTATCAGCCAATATTTGAACTAAATTTTGCATCTAGTGAAATTATGTAAATCATGGTTTTAAAAAAAAGTATTAAGTGCTCATTATCCACTGTAGACTTTTCCCCAGGAAACAAACTAAACCAGAAATTGTGTATGCTGAATTTCACACTTCCTAGCGTGGACAAGGCTTCACAATGTAAGCCCTGTAATTCCCCAGTAGTGGAAGCTGCAATGTGGACAAAGACCAGGAATCCTAACCACAGCATCTGCAGTACAGCCAGTCCTGTCAACAAAGTAATGCTTAAGATCTGCCTACACTAGTCTATGACTGCCACTGGCAATGAATTCTAGGTCATAAACAGGGATCCTGGTTTTCTCTGAAAAAAGGAAGAAAAAAAACAACAAATTTTCTATTTCAAAAGGTAAATGTGGATTTGGGGTTACTATTTTAACCCATAAATTGCAGATTTTTCTTTTTTATTAAATCAGAGAAAATCAGAATCCCGGTACATAAAACACAGTCAGACACTTCGGAACTTCTCAAGAGGATTTGCTAAAAAAAGCAGCTGGATATTGAATGCATACTGCATACATTCATGCAGCCTCACATCTAGAACTACAAGTTATTAGGAGGAATTGTCAAACAGGAGACTGGAGTCATCCATTACTAAGTTTGTAGAGTACCATTTTGCTTGTCTTTAATTTGCTTTAATTACTAAAGAGCAAGGCTTTAGAACAATCCAATTCTCCATGTTCCAAGTACTCTAGCTTTAACCAAATGAAAGAAACCAACTCATATTTAAAATGAAGCTTGTTGAAAGCTGTATCTAGCTGTATAGCTCTAAACTCTACTCTTTTTTATTCTTCCTCTTCCCCTGACTTGAAACAAAGCAGTTGCGCAAATCATTCAGTCAGAAAAATATATAATGGGCATGTTTACAAGTACCCCTTTTAAGCGGGATTAGCCTAAAATCACCATTTTTAAGGCACATTAAGGGCATGTGTCCACACGTGTGTGCTCTTAAGACACCTTAAAAATGGTGATTTTAGGCTAATCCCACCTAAAATTTGATACCTGCATAAAGCAATTGTCAAATTTAGACGCAATTAACTAAGTTGCATATGCCCACATGTAGATGATTAATGCACATTAATGCAGTGCCCATCAATGAATACACACTGTGTTAATGCGCATTAGCACATCTGCACATGCTCTAATGTGACTTAGCTAATTGCGCCTAATAGTTAATTTGCCTAAATGCACATTAGTATATCTATGTGTAGATGTGTACCTAAATCACCTTAAACCAGGGGCTCTCAATCCCTGGGCCGCAACCCGGTGTCAGGCCACAGCGGGTCAGCTGCTGGTCCGGAGCACAATCAGCTGCCAGACCAGAAGTGGCCACGGATCAGCAAACTACGGCCCCCCAAGGCTGGGTGGAGAACGTAGGGGTATCTTTAGGTGTCTTCCATCAGAAATTCTGGGCGCAGTCAGCTGCAGCTGCTGGGTCATGGTTTGCCAGGCGACAGCCACTTCTGGGTGGCAGTTTGCTGGACACAGCATAAAAACTTTGGGAACCCCTGCCTTAACACATACCCAGTAGCTCCATGAGAGGTATAAAACTTCCAATATAAATTAACGGGCTGTTCAACAACAACAACAAAATTGGTTGCAACAATGTGAATTCTAGCATTCAGATACCTAGTTTGAGTCCTCCCCATCATCAAAAACAGTAAGGGAAGGCTTGCCAGTCTTGAATTTTTTATTATGTCTAAAGAAGTCCTGCCCAGCACAGATATGTGAATTAAAGAAATACTGCCATCTTGGAATAAATCTACCCAAAAAATAATTAATTTACATGTAAATATAGTAGTACCAAAGCTGGGGTGAGACGACTTTAAGTGATTTTGTCAGTTTGTCTACTTTTGTACATTTGACTAGTTTTGTCTAATTGGGGTCACAGGTTTCACACAGATGGTCAGCCTTTGACTTTTCTAGATAGCACTGTACAACAGGAAAAGAAATGCCACTGATTTTTTTAAATCCTTCTTTTCTTTTTAAAGGGCATTAGTCTTAAAAGCCAATATGTCAGAAACTGACTTTTGTGCGTCAGTTTAAAGAAAAAATCCAACTCATAGGGTATGTCCAGATGAGTGCCACTCACTGCACATGCAGGTGTTCAACATGCTCCTACTGTGCAGCATGGGGGGTGGGTTTTGACCCTGACAGATTCCAGGGTCAAAAACCCACACCAAAAAGAAGTGGGGTAGCACACATGGTAGCAGCACATGCCGCCCAAACTGGAGCCTGGCTGGCTGGAGCCACACTCCAGCTGCTGACCAGGCTTCCTGCAGTGGCTGCAGCCCCAGGAAGCCCTCAAGGCCCCAGGTAAGGCTGCTGGGGCCAGCACAGTTGAATCCCATACACGGTTTGACAGTTTACGGGTGACAGTTTAACCCTTGGGACAGGCACAGCAATTCAGAGGTTGTACAGTTCCTAGTGCAACGGAACCACAATCCTGATCCTCCAATAAATATCACTGAAAATCATCTGTATTTCTGCTGCAACATTAGACATGGTAGTCATCCAAAGGTAATCCATTAATTTTAAGCTTCCTGATTTACATCAAATCTAACTGCTATCCCCATTTTTTACCTTAGCTGCTTGCTTAATCTCTTATTAAGCTAAGTATTCTTTGAAGCAGCAACTGGGCTCATCAGGATACTTACACTCATCACCACCTACTTAAAAGTACAGTATTTAACTCTGTAGACCTAGGCTACAAGGGATTATCATACAAGGTTCAGGAAATTGAAAGCCTGTACATAGTCATGTTTCCCATCTTGCTACATTATGCCTATAACCAATGGCATTAAGTTGGTAAACAAGAGAGTTTTTCACTTTAACTTCTTCAAATATGTAACAGTAAAGAAAAGAGATGGGCTTAGCCTGATCAAGAACAGGAATCAGACACAGGTCTCTCTAGCACAGACCATTCAGTATTTTTTTTAAAGTGTGTATACTCCCTTTTCTACACAATTCGATATTCCACCTACTTATACTTTCTTATCCATTTCTGAAGTCATTTAGCAGAAGAAAAACTCATTTATTTCTTTTTCTTCTTACACAGTTTTTAAATAACTAGAAAGCAGTAAATAAATGATTAGCTATTTTTATTGTCATTCATGTTTTTAATTTGGTTTAGCAACTTATTAGTGGACAACATGGAACATTGAGCACCAATGATTTCCCCAAAATACTGAGTTGTATTTAAACTCCTAAACAGGAGTGGGTATACCAAGCACAATATGTTATCATATTAATCTTCCATAGAAATAATGTGCAACTCCATAAAAAAATCCAATGCATCTGATCTAATGATCTTGGAAAATAAAACAATAAGACACAGGGAGAACAGAAGGTAAATACTGGGAGGAGAAGCCAAGTCACACAGTATTAGTTTTGCATTCCCAAGCATTCACAGTTGCCTTCCCTTAATCTTTTCTAGGAGATATATACATATCTAAAAACAGAATAGTTTTATTAGTCCTACTAAAGACAAGATTCTAAAATCCTTAGCAAAATTAAGGGGTTCCCTCGCCCGGTATTTACAATCTCACTTAAAAAAAAAAAAGAAAGAAAAAAAAACTTATATGAAAGTAAAAGGAATGGAAACTACCACCAACTGATTATATACGTGTAATATGGATAAATCAGTTGGTGGTAGTCATTACACACACACACAAGTACTTGTGTGTGCGTGTTTGCGCGCACATGTTGTTTGATCCAGAAATATTGTGAGTTTTGTGTCTTAAGACAACAGAAAAAAAAGAGAATTTTTTATGATAGTGCATTCAGGTTAACAAAGTTGCCTTCTTCATGCACACCCTACTTAAGTCGCTGCATTTCTAGACTACCTAAAACAGGGGCAGGCAATTACTTCAGCTGGAGGGCTACTTAGCAAGTTTTGGTGAACAGTTGAGGGCTCCATGAGTAGCTTCATGCCTTGGCAGTTGCCCCACCCCCTAACCCCTGACCTTTGCATGGTAAGTCCCTACCATTACTATTGCACCCCCCCACACACACGCTTCTTTGGGGTGGGGGGGGATTCCCATCTTAGAACCATAAAAAAATTCAAATCATACACTAAAAGTCACACACCTACTGTAATACATTTTAATTTTATTACAAAAAATGTTGGTTGTGATTTGCTTTTGTGAAGTCTACATAGAAGTGATTGCATAATCATTCAAAAATAAAATCTTACTCTTGTATATTGTGTGGGGGGTGGTTCATGGTCTGTGTATGGTGGGGGTATATGTGCATATGGTGGGGGGTGTGCACAGTGGGGTGCAGGGGTGTGTTGGGGGGATTGAAAGCAAGTGTGGCTGTGTGGGGGGGGCATAGGGTATCTTGGGGTGTGTATGTTGGTGGGTGTTGTGGAGGTAGGGTGTGGGTGTGACGGAGGGTAGGGTACTCCCCCACATGGTACACAGCTCCCACTGCCAGCAGTAGTTGCAGGTGGGGTGCTCAGGGCACTCATGCCCAGTGCAAGCACCGGCACACAGCTGGGCGCAGCTCTGGCCAGCACTGCGAATAGGGACAAGGAGTGCAGCACTGCGCATGGGAGCAAGGAGTACCATTCACCTGGTCACCTCTATTGCAGGGGCTCCATGCTGCACACTTTCAGCTCCCACACTCACACTGGGGAAACCCCAGGCTGGGAACCAGGAGGCAGGGCTCCCTCCACTCCCAGTGGAGTCTGGGGACCTGCACAGAAGCAAGCAGGGAAGGCAGCCACCTCCAGTGCAGGGCTTCCCCTGTGTAAGTGTGGGAGCTGTAGGCGCATGGCGTGGAGCCTCTATGATAAAAGCAGCCAGGCAGGTTACACTCCTCACCCCAACATGCAGCACTGGCCAGAGCCACACCCCACTGAGCACCAGCACCTATGCCCAGAACAAGAGCCCTGAGTGCCCCACCTGCACCTGGAAGTTGCTTGCTGGTGGGGCCAGCCCTTTTCACCCACAAGGGTGGGAGTGAGGTGCAATACAGTATGTTGGGGTGGGTGGGGGAGCGTATGCATGGGCACCTTGCTCCCACCTTGATGGCTCGAAGAACTGGGTGGGGTACAATCTGTTGGTGGGCACCACAGGCCACAAGTGCCTGGAGAGCCAGATTCAGACCATGAGCCATATTTTGCCCTCCCCTGACTTAAAAAGATACAGAACTCATTTTAAGCAGGAAATTATTTTTACTGTGTTTTTTCCATGTTTACCTGCCACATGGTTAGCACTGTATATTGGTTCAATCCCACTTAAATTTCCAGCCCAAATTCTTATTTTAAGTGATACAAATCAATGGAAATTGGTCTTTGTGTCAAAAGATGCACATGGAACAATTTAACCTCAGATCAAGTTTCTGCTTTCTTTATTACTTTATTTAACAAGTAAACAAGATGACAAAATGTCTCCCTTTAAAGTATTAGTGATTTACAGAGCCAATTTGACCACTGGACATCTTTGTTCTTTCATGCACTTACATATACTATAGTGGTCTTTCTTACATAAATTAACCATTTACTTATATTTGCAGGGTTTCAGGGTTTTAGTAGTAGTAGTAATTTGGGAGAGGAAGGAGTGATTTTCTTTTGTTTAAAAAACTGAGTTTAAGGTCTTTGAACAAAAATCATAAACTGTCAGTAACAACAACAGTTACAGACACCCTTGAGGGCAGTGTGGGCTAGGACTCAGAATGACCTGGATAAACTAGAGAAATGGTCAAAAACAAATCAATCAGGTGAAATTCAACAAGGACAAGTACAAAGTCCTGAACTTGGGATGGAATAACTGCATGCACAAATACAAACTAGGGAATGTTTGGCCTGAGAAGGACATGGGGGTTACAATGGATCATAAGCTGAATATGAGCCAACAGTGTGCTTTTGTTGCAAAAAAAAGCCAACAGCATACTAGGTTGTATTAATGGTAGAAGTTGTGGAATCTTCATCCCTGGAAATTTTCAACAACATTTTAGACAGACACTTGACTGGGATAATTTAGTCAGGGATGATCCTGCCTTGAGACTAAATGATTTCCTGAATTCCCTTCCGGCCTTAATTTCCTGTAGTCCTATGAACTCTGGAAATGAAAGTCTCGACCCCAGAACAGCAGCAAAGCAGCAGTAATGCATGTCAGAAGTATGCTTCATCACTAAAACTAGTGAAACTACTAGGAGAAAGAATCGTTCAGTCTCAATGCCTTTGCATCCCCGACCTCTGTACTAAGGCTGCTAAAAAGACATCAGTTGTAATGGTAAAAAATAAACTGACTTCTGGTTGGTTACCATTCAGTAAGAAATTGACTTCTGGTTGGTTACCGTGATAGTGACAATAATTAAACTAAATAGCAACAAATTTTGCCATCAATAATACAGGGAGGGGAGCAGGGAAGAGAAGGAGGAAAGAAATTAAGAAAATTGTATCCGTTTCATAGCGCTCTTGCTTGCTACATATGCTCTCCCTTGGTTGTTTCCCGTTGCTCCTATAAGCAACCTCTCTTTCTCCATGAGAAAAGGAACATGTACATGTTTGAAAACCATTAGGGAAGAGTTTGTTGAGAAGGGAACAACGTAGTTGTGTAACATAACTAAGAGAGAAGGGGGAAGGAAACTGGACAGCAAATGTATTCAGGACAGAAGCAGCACAGGCAAAGAGCTGGATCAAGCTAAAAGGAAGGCACGTTAAGAAGAACGACAGGATTAATGGGCATGGAACAGCATGCAGGTGAAAAGCGGGGAACACAAAAATGGCAGTCAAATTGACTTTCAAATTCATAATTGTTCTAATGACAGTTAAGATGTCATACTTTTCTCATGCTACTTTTCACATTAGAAATTATATTAACTGTCACAGATATAGCAATAGCAACTGTGAATGGAAAGAGAAGTGGTCCACAAATCACTATTAATAGGTGGCCACACTTTGAAAGTCTATACAGCATACTGCCAAATTGCTTTATTATATGCAGTTTCCTTACCTTTCTCTCTTTCTCAAGAAATCTCTCTCCTCCCATTCCAGAATAAGGGGAGGGGGAAGGAAAAAAAAAAAATCGCTCATACCCAATTCCATTAGATGTAGAATTGCTTTGGGTATCCATGCATTAAACTACATCCATATATATGTAAAATTTAGTATTTGTGAAAGATGCTGCACTGACCATCAGAAGCTGTAAAAAGTCTCATTTGATCAAGGCCCGATTGTTCCAAGCGTTGACCCAAATCAGAACAGGCATGGCAGAGTCATTGACATATCAGCCTTCAAACTTCATTGCTGCTCTCCTCCACCAGTAGGTGGCCAACAAGAACACACAGCCTGGCCAGCTTGTCCTAAGAATAGCCCAGCATAACCTGAGATGCACATAGCTACATCAGGGAGCAAAAAGGATTAGCACATTTTATCTCACATTCTTCAGAGGGACTTGAAGCAAGGCAGTGGGATTGTATAGGACAAAAGACTTTCTCCTGGGAAAAAAAATGCAACATCTATGATACCAATGTCTTCTATCAAGAGCAGTACACACTCACCTCCCAGTCCTACACTGACTATAGGACTGGAGAAAATATGCCAGTCTCCTCTCTAAGTCAGATCTTCACACCGTTTCTGATGCCTCTAAGATACCACCCTGCCTTGCTTTCTGCCCAACTTGAAACTAGCACAACTGATATTACCAATTAGGAAAGCATGTAGTGAGAAATGTGGTGTTCACTTTTGTGATAATGATAACTGTCTTTAAAAAAAAGGAAAGAAATACACTAACCTACTCATTCTACTTAAATCAACAGGCACTGCTGATTTTTTTCTGGTCACTTCTGGCCAGAGATGGAGATGAAACAGGTTTTATGTACCACTACCTAGCCACTAGTCACCTAACTTACCACTGCTAATACAATGTTTTCTCCAAAATGGGCTGAATATACACTTTCTCTGAGACAGCAACTGAGATGAAGAAAAGTGTATAATTCAGTCTTGTGCGGCATCAATACTTTTTAGTGTAAGCACAGATGATGAAGGAGCTTCTCTCTATGGCTTGTCAACCAACATTTTAAGATTTCAAGCTCCCCCCACAAAGTCCACAGAAATTAAGTCAACACCTTTCCATTAACAGACATTTTTATCCTCTGGCAAGCATAGGTGAAACCATTGTTGACATTAAAAATAAATACTAATGTTTATGCAGGTCAAGCCTAAAGTTACTTTGTTTTTAAATATATACACCAAGCCTTGCTTGCTTGTATTTCTCAGGCATGAAGTTTGGGTACTAGGGAACTTCATGCAGTTCATGTGGTGCAGCAAACCCCTGCTCTAGGGCCTTCATCTCAAACATGTAATTAAGAGCTCACTCCGTGAAGAAGTTTATGGATTTTTGTGGTTTAAGGAGTAGGGCATTAGTCATAAGCACTCCTTTGCTTGAACTCTAGTAATTAACACACTGATGTCTGTCCCCAGAGTGGAAATAGGAGTAAATCCTACAAAACTGCCTCTTGCCCCGTTTCTTCTTCAGAGCTAACCTCTTTAATTAGGCTTGGCTGGGCTCTCAAACTGCCTGTGGAACTGTTTTGGTCGATTGCACCAAAATCTTACTCCCATCCTTACTCCTTTGCAAAGGCACATAGATGAATGCTTTAACTACTGTTACACTCAGGAGTTCAAAGAACAGGTCTGAAGTAAGGCAACCACTGATGAAGTTGACAGATAACCACTCTTTGAGATAGCAATCTAGGAGGGGACTAGGAAATGTCATGAAACATTCATGACTAGCACCCTACAATCTAGCTATCACCAGCTGTTTTGCTTATGACTATGAGAATAATTATGAGAATCACTAGCTATCAGCAGTTGTTAATTACATTAACCTGGCAAAGCAAGGCTGTGAAGCTTATAAAAAAAGTTTGAGCTTCCAAATTAAAAACAAAGAATGAATAAAATTTTTAAAATCTAGGATTATGTTTCTCAGTGCCTAGCAGGAGTGTTTGCTACTATTATTGTACTAGCCAAGAGCCTTAGTCATGTGCTGCATTAAGCTCAACATGAACATGGATTGTGAACACAGCCCCATCCCCAAGGGTTTACAATCCAAAAGTAAATACAATCACCAGGCTTAATCCAAATTGGAAATCAGGATGGGACTGTAGTTTACACCCGAGGCTTAAATGTCAATTAACTACATTAGCCACAACTATTACAAGACAAAGTGTTAATTCACATACTTCACTGGTACTTAATGTGGGACAATGAGCTTGTCCTTCTCTAAGGTCTGGGGCTTGTGAGGTGAGATGCTCAGAGACAAAACTCTAAAATCCACTCAAATCCAAAGCAAACCAGTTGTCTGCTTTTACCTCAAGCAGAAGACAGAAGATGGGGAAACACCAGGAATAATGACAGAAAATCACTGTTGTTGAGGTGTGCAAGGTGGTTTTTTGGGTGTATTTGGCTGGTATCACTCCTGATATACAGACTGCTAGAGTGTATGAACTGGAAGGCCAGTGCTAGCAAGCTGTTTTCCAGATCCTGAAGGCAACACAAAAAACAAAACTTGAATATATGTTTGGTGGCAAAAGCTTAGAAGGGTTTGTCATCATCACACAGCACACCAGTCTGATTAACAATCAGTCCCACTTAGCAAAGCTAGCCTTTGACAGGTAAAGGCACAGTACATCACTCATTCTCTACCCTAGGCCTCGAGGTCTCCCAACCCCCGTGTTTATAATTGCATATGCACCCCCCTTCTTTCTCCCTCTGTGGACATGTTCATCTTCATTTGTTTTGTTTGCCAAGCTCACCCACCTGCACTCCCATTAGTAAGTTCTATTTTTTACATGTGTAGCTGCTGCTTCCATACTCCCTTCAATGTCTTTTTGCTTAGTTACTGGGTCATCCAGTGGTCAGGAGGCCCCTTTCTCTCCGATTGCTTTTCGGCAATGTAGCTTACTATAGTTTAGCCTAACTATGGGCTAGTACTGGAGTGGACAATTATTTGGGCCCGAGGGCCGCTTAGGGAGTTTTGATGAGCTGTCATGGGCCACGTCAGCATCCCCCGCCCCATCAGCTCACCAAAACTCCCTAAGTGGCTCTGCTCCATCCTCAGCAGGGTGGCTAGGATCGGGCTGCAGGCCGACAGGGAGCAGCATCTGGGAGCAAGACAGGCAGGCAGGGGTGGGATCACAAGGCTGAGATAGTGTAGGGCCAGGGCCCAGGACAGAGCCACAATCTGCTCCCCGCATGCCCCTGAGATAGGCACCGGTTCTGCAAGCAGGGATGTGAAGGGAGCAAATCACAGCTGTGTCCCAGGCCCCATGCTCTCACCAACCTGTGATCCTGGGTTCACCAGCCAGGACCAACACAGAAAGGGCATATGACCAGGCGGAAAGGATGGGGCCGCAGGTGGGTGGGGAGCAGGACAGCTGGGCAGGGCCAGGATCTTGGGCTGGTGACAGCATGGGGCTGGGACCCAGGTAGACCCATGATCTGCTCCCAGCATGCCTCTGCCTGCGAAACCGGTGCCCATCACAGAAATGTATGGCCAGTGAATCACAACTGTGCCCTGGGCCCAGGCACTGGCCCCATGCTTTCACCACTCAGTGATCCTGGCCTTGCCTCCTCATCCTGCTCCCAGACACCACCCCACACCTGCCTGCAGCCTCATCCCATCCTCCCAGCCAAGCACACACTGCCCACACAGGTGCCGCCCTCTGCAGTGGGTGCGGAGCAGACAGGAAGGGCTGTCTGAGCAACAGGGGTGTGGCTGAGGGTGGCTGACAGGAGCCACTGCCCTCAGGGCTGCTGGGAAACAAGTCTGACCACTGTGCCACCCCAGCCCTGCTGCATGCCCCATGCCTAGACTGAGCAGGACTGAGAAACCTGCCGTGGGCTGGACAAAATCCCTTAGTAGGCCAGATCCAGCCCACGGGCCATATTTTGCCCACCCCTGGTCAAGTACAACTGGAATACCTACAATCATAACAGCACATAAGTGGCCTGACCCAGTACTTCTCAATCTTTTTACACATAAAAGCACCCATTGGAAAATGCCAGCTTTTAGTTTTCACTTATTTTTTTCATAGTTTCATAGAGAAAGAATAGAGAAAAGTTTTGGTTGCAAACAACTCAGAAAAATTACAAGTCAAAATGGATTCCTATTTTAAATCTCTGGGTTTATTTTGAGAATCATATTTGAACACCTAACAGTGATAACACTACATGGATCCCCAGAGAATCCTTAAAAGCATGTCACAGCACCCTGGTTGAGAAACACAGGCCTAAACACTGTCAATTCTTATAGGCATCAGAGCAAGGGAGGTTTTTAAGAATAATGAGATATCTTTGCAGATATTTAGAAGAAGCTCCTCCCAAGCCTAATGGGCAACTCACAGAAAACAGAGAAGCGCTTGCTTGAAAATGTAACAACTGGATAATGAAAAACTAGCATACTGGACAACCAGAGGCAAGAGCCGGCACCTCAGTCATGACTGAAACATGACAGGCTGCCCAGAGATAAGGTATAAAGTAGCCTTAAAAGGGCTTAGAAAGTGACAATAGTGAGCCTACATTTGATGCAGACAAGGAAGGGAGTGAAAGGAGGGAAGTAGCACAGAAGGGTGACATGGTCCTGGCACTACCTAAAATGGTCTTTGCTACTCTGTCAGCTGTTTATTGCATTATAAACATTATCATCTCAACCAGCACAAACTACCTCCCTTCAGTCATTCAGTACTACAGAATTTTATCACTCTGTGAAACATGGTTCAGTTCTCTGTTTTGCTCTGTGATGGACTAAGCCAAAGCATACTCCCAACTCAGGTTCAGACTTGAATTCTGGCAGATAAATTAAGACAGGAACTGTTGACTATTCTATTAGGAGGGATAGTTGTAAAATTTCAGTCTACACACATTCAATTGAAGACTGGCAGTTACAACGTGTACCTATAAAGTACTTTCGTTCATTTTAAAGGCTCTTTTCAAAACAAGTAAATCCATATGGCATTCATCAGCCAACATGCTAAGGACTTTTGAAAACTGCCTCTCCTCCACAGAATTCAAATCTAAACTCCAATATTTTTTTCACAGATTATGTAGATATTCCATGCATGGAACAAGTACAAAACTGGACCCTTAAAAGTTGAAAGGTAATTGCAGCTACAAACAGCTCCTTTAGGAGCCCTGCATAAGAGTAGTAAACAGCAGTGTCCAAAACTTTATCTGGTGTTGTACCTTTATTAACTTGAACAGAAACAAAACAATTCCACTTTAACCTTCTTGAATTTGGCTTGTTCTCAGTTCAGGTCTCTGTGTCACACCACACACACTTCAGTCCTAACTTCGGTCGAATGCGAGAGGAGTGAACAAGAGCCACTTGCCACTGAGTCAGCAGACATTGTTCTGTAGCTGACAAAAAGATGGCTCTGCAAACAAGCATTCAATCAGTAAGGACGGTCCTGGAATCTGCCACTGTTATAGGACAGTTTATGTTACACAGTTTCTCATGTACAAGAAAGGTCATAGCATTCAGCAGCAATGCCTCAGCTATATTGCAATTGTGTGTGTCAAGGCAAGTCTAATACATTACGTATCTGTACGAGAGTTGTAAACTGATAACTAAATTGCTAACTGCCTTTTGGTAGAGCTGTAATAGGTATTCAGCAGAACTTACAAAGGGTTAAAGTCAATTTTAACAAATATTTCACCTCTGAAAAGCTGGCCTAGATATTAACCAATAGGCAAGGACTGTTGCAGACCAATTGAATGGTTGGGATAAAGTTAGAAAACCTGTCAAATTCAGCAAGTCTGGGAGAAGAAGCAGGCACAGTGATGATTAAAAACAGCACAGAGGGCTGTGAAACTGGTAATGAGAGAGATTTCCTAGTACAGCAGGCAAATAATTAACAGAGAAAGAAACCTTGATTAGTGGGGGATCAAGACTTTTCAAAAGAGAAGAGGATTATTGTCACCTACAGGGTGCTTAAAGATTTTTAGGAACCAGAGAGATTATAGCATGCAATAAAGTCAATATCGGTGTTCAGCCCTTGGTATCCAGCCAGGTTATGAATTGTTGTTCCTGAACTCGCCTCTCAAAGGTGTTTGGTAGATTTGAGACCAATCTGCCTAGGTCTCTCTGAATTCCAACCCTAGCCTCTAGTGTATCTGCTACTTCCCCCCAGCTTGGTGTCAATGTGCTGAGGATGCACTCCATCCCATCTTCCAGGTCACTGATGAAAATATATTTAACAACACTGGTCCCAGGATCATTCCCTGGGGTGCTCCACTTGGTACTGACTACCAGCTAGACATCAAGCCATTGATTATTACCCCTCCGAGCCGAACAATCCTGCCAGTTTTCTATCCACCTTACAGTTCATTCATTTAACTTGTATTTCCTTAGCTTGCAGGCAAGAACGTTGTGGGAGACCATATCAAAAGCCTTGCTAAACTCCAGGTATAATCATGTCCGCTGCTCTTCCCACATCCACAGAGCCAGTCATCTCATCGTAGAAGACAATCAGGTTGATCAGGCATGACTTGCCTCGGTGAATCCATGCTGACTGCATCCAATGGTCTTATGCTCCTTGCTAGTCATTTGCCTATTTCCAATTCTTGTACACTTCCTTTTTGTGTTTTAGTTTATTGAAGAGTTCAGTACTAAGCTAAGCTGGTCTTCTGCCATGCTTGCTAGTCTTCCTGCACATCAGGATGGTTCATTCCTGCACCCTCAACAAGATTTCTTTAACAAACAGTCAGCTCTCCTGGACTCCTTCCCCCCTCAGACTTGCCTCCCAGGGCAGCTCCTTGAGCAAGTCCAAGTCTGCTTTTCTGAAATCCAGGGTCCTTACTCTGCTGTTCTCCTTCCCTCAGGATCCTGAACTGAATCATCTTGTGGTCACTACTGCCCAAGTTTCCATCCTCCACTACCTTCCCAACCAATTCTTCCCTGTTTGTGAGCAAGAAGTCAAGAACAGCATGGTCCCTAGTTGTCTTGTTCAGCACTTGTACCAGGAACTTGTCCCCAGCACTTCAAAAAAAACTCTTGGATTGCCTGTGCACTGCTGTATTGCCCTCCCAGCAGATGTCAGGGTGATTGAAAATCCTTGTGAAAACCAGGGACTGTGATCAGGAAATTTCTGATAGTATTTTGAAGAAATTACTTCATCCTCCTGATCTGGTAGTCTATAGCAGACCCCCACTGCAACATCACCCTTGTTGCTCTCCCATCTGACCTTAACCCAGAGACTTTCAACAGGCCTGTCTCCAGTTTCATAATGAAGCTCTAAGCAATCATACAACTCTTTTTCATAAAACACAACTCCTCCTCTTCTTCCCTGCCTGTCCTTCTTCAACAGTTTATACCCATCCATGCCAGTACTCCCGTCATGTGAGCTATCCCATTAAATCTCTTATTCCAATCATGTCATAGTTCTGTGACTGTGTGAGGATTTCCAGTTTTTCCTGCTTGTTTCCCAGTTTTTCCTGCTCATTTCCTATACATTTGTGTACAGACATCTGGGGTAACTAGCTGACTGCCCTTGCTCAGAAGGATGAGGCAGCCTCCCATGTTCTTCCCTCCTGCTTATGCTTCACCCACTTCCCTACTTACTTCAGAGCTTTGGTCTCCATTCCCCAGGGAACCTAGTTTAAAGCCCTGCTCACTAAGCTAGCAAGCCTCTCTGTGAAGATGCTATTCCTTCTTTTTGTCAGGTAAATCTGATGAAGCAATCCTTCTAGAAACAACATACCATAGTCTGAGAAGCCAAAGCCCTGCTGGCAACACCATCTGCACAGCCATGCACTGATCTGCAGGATGTGTCCACCCCTGCCTAGGCCCTTTCACCACCACCAGTAGGACTGAGAACAGACCCTTGCACCCAGAGCCCTGTAGTCACAAGCCCCAGGACATCTATTCTTCATATCACATTCTCTGCATTTACCAGCTTGAATGTACTTCAGTAAATCTGTAAACCCTCAGAAAAGTTAACAATCTGGAAAGCAAATATTTATGTGAATGACTGCTGAACAAAAGGTCCAAGGAATGTGAAGTATGCAACTTACAGGGAGTTAGAATTTCTCTCCAATCATACAGCTTGGGGATTTGCCAGTACAATTATTACCAAGCTAAAACCTCTACCAAATCCCCTTCCTCTCTGACCCTGGTCATATTAATAAAGGTAATTATCTGATGCCTACAAACATCACTTCACACACACACTCCTCTCTCACGCACACATGTATCAAGAATCTTTGGCCAGAAATGGGGATTGTTTTTTGTAATGTCCTCTATCAGGGTAATATTTTAAGCAACTTCCCAAAATACACTACACAAAATATTGGTCAACTAAATGCTTTAGCCGTGTCAGAAAACTGCCACATCATAACCTGCACCCCTACCATGGCTTCCTCATTATCATGGCTTGCATGGCTATTGCAATGATTCAATCTGAAACTTTTCCAATCTTTTACAGGGTAAAACATAAATGCAATTTATGTTCTTATTTTAGAATTAAACAGATGCTTAGCAGCATAAGATACCAGACTTCTGTAGCATGTTAAAGTAATTGGTTACCTTAAAATCTATTGAGGAGCTACTTATCTGTTTTCTTCTAGAATCAGAATGACTTTGATCATTCTTAAATGCAGTCAGGCTAATTTCTTCCTAATGAAATACTTTAAATGAACAAAACAGTCTGATGGCTCAGACAAAACGTTGTATTGTGTATAGTGCAATACACTTGTATTACAGCAATACCTAGAAGGCCCAGAAAATGAGGATGATCCAATGGCTGAAGTGTCAGCTTTGGACACAGGGAATTCCTTTCTCTGCTACAGAATTTCTATGTAACCCTGGGTAAATCACTTAGATCCAGATTTAAGGATACTTAACTCCTATGGAAATCAATGAGAGTTAAGTGTCTAAGTGGCTTTGTGAATCTGGGCTTTAGTGTCTGTTCTATCTTGGGGGCGTTGCAAGGATAAACCCATTAAAGCCTGCAACATATTCATATTCTACAGTCACAAAAGGCAGAGGCTAACAAGTACCTAACCAAGAATCAGGATCAAAGCTTAGTTGTGTTGACTTTTTGCAGACATCTAGGTAACTCTCCCTACCACCGGGTTTGCAGAACCCTTAAATTATCCATTCTTTGCATGTTTAAGAACAGACCAAACAACAAAATAAAAACAATTCCCAATATGTTTCCCACCATTCGCACACACAGATCCCACAATTCACACATGGTGCACATCACACACACACCTTCTGGGAAAGTGAAAGAAATGGAAAGAGATTTTAATAAGCATGGAGGTTCTCAGTATAAATAGCAAGCCACCAAACCTCAATCCCCTGGAAGCCACAGAACAATCTACGTGTCAACATAGCACACCCTGCCAGCCCATTATCTGTGTAACTTTCACAGCAGGGACCTCTCTGTGACCTTGGCATTGCTGTGTCAGTAAACCACCACTCTTGCAAAGTTTGTCCTTCCTGCAACAAGGGATGAACATTATTATCCAGGATAAACTGGCACCACATACTCTTCTAATGCTAACGGTCAGTTACTAATTATAGCTAAGAATTTATCTGAGCCCTTTTCTTTAAGGAAAAAAAAAAAGAAAACAAGTAAAATAGGCCAGTGTTTGATCTTGTTCATCTGTAGACATCACTCAGGGAAGCTGCACTGCTGTGAGATGCAAAAGTTACACTAAAAGGTTAATAATGGACACCTGATTTTGAAGATCTTATATTTTGATCATACACAAAATAAGTTATTTTAAATTGTTACTGTGCAAAACCAGGTGTGGGTAGGTAGATTGTTGAAATAATGTAAAATTGTTATTCCCTTCAGGCATTTATATGAAATCCTTTTTTTTTTTTTTTTGATAGCTAGATTGATCTTGTACTTAAATACAGAGATCAAAGTTTATTAGGCTGGTGTATTAATCCTTAATTTAGCTGAGATGTGAATATCACTAGTAACATGAAGTTGGCAGATTGAGCAATACCCAGAGACTGTATTAGCCCATGATGTCTTATCTCTTTCCCCCCAAATTTTACTCAAGCTTTCTTTAGTGATTGTTAAAAGTTTGTGGTTTGTAACTATCACTTTAAAATGTTACATTTAGCTTTCCAGTCTACACACTCCAAGTAACAGTATGTGTGGAGGAGGTAGGAAATGAAGCAGTCACACGTTTCTTATAATCTTCCTAAAGAGAATGTACTGCAGGAGCAACTAATGGTTCAGCTGACCTTGGTAGGGCTATGTTGCTTGTGGAAAAACCCACCCTTTGCATTTTAGGTGGTTTGGAAATGAGTTGGCAAAATATCAAACACCATGCACAGCTGTAATGTAGGACAAAAAACAGTTCTTTGTAGTTGTACTTTGACACTGAGGCATCTGGGGAAAGCATAACACATCTCTCCACAGAATAATACTCTTATCAGAACTTCAATATGTGCATTTCACAAGGTTTCCCCATGGCTCATAAGCTGCCCTGGGTAGCACCCCATCCTCCACTGCCTGTGTATTTTTTCCAGTCTACATTCTGGAGGCATGTCTGAACTTGTTCTTTCTTGCCCTTCCTCCCAGAGGAAACCCTACAGAGAAAACCTCTAGTTTCTTGTGTCAAAGCAAATATGTTTTTAAAGGATATTATTATGCTATATTAATCAGTCCAGGTACAGCCGTCTCTGCCCACTGCCATTTTAGAGATGACAACAGCCAATTCAAAACCAACTTTTCATGATGCCACTGTAATCTGCAGCAATGTTTCTGCCCAGTCCTGGTCAAAATCTCAGCCATACAAGATGGGGAATTCATTGTACAGGGAAAAGGTGGACTGCTGTTTTGATAAGCAAGTTTATCATGGAGAAAAACAGTGTAATGCTGGCAAGTCAGACCTATTTCAAATTGAAATTGTAATGACAGTACCAGAAGCATCTTGAAGTGGAGGGCAGAAACCTCTTTCCACCAGACTGGGTCCTTTTATCAACTCTCCTTTTATCAACTTGCCAGCTAACCCAAGTCTCTAGCTGAAACTTGGACTACTGAACAAAAGCCTTTCCTTTAAAGAAGCTGCATCATTGGCTACTGCCTTCCCAGGTCAGTCTAAGTAGCAGCCAATATTCCTAGCTATGCCCTGCTGTTCCATGGCAACTGGAAAAAGCGACCATACTTTTTGAAGCAGATGAAGCAGAGTCTGTCTCTATTCTCCCAGGATAAGATTCAACCATATAAGAAAGAAAAGTCAGGGCATACTGTGGAGCTGTCTGGTCAGGCTTCTTATAGGAAACGTACATTACACCCCACTTATACAAGTTTTGACATGATGGGAAACACATCATCTTCTTACTAATAAATATTATCTTATTAATATAGCAAATAATAACCATTTTGAACGTGACAGAGATGGAAGCAGCAGGACGGTAATACGTGCTTTCATGCCAGCCGCTATATACATTTAGCTGCAGGTAATAAACAGTTTACAAACTAAGAAAGTTCAATCCGTTAACTGACAGTTGAAGAGAAAAGTTTATCCACAGTCAAATCACAAGCACAGAATTGTCAAGTCCATAACATGCACAATATTTAATATACGTTAGCTTATATACACA
Organism: Crocodylus siamensis; assembly: GCF_052110815.1. Classification (NCBI taxonomy): domain Eukaryota; kingdom Metazoa; phylum Chordata; order Crocodylia; family Crocodylidae; genus Crocodylus; species Crocodylus siamensis. Next base: position 121,803,281 of record NC_143395.1, read on the forward strand.
CACCTGAAAAACATTTGCATATAGCCATTAACATCTGTTTTGAAAATGGTGTGCAAAACATGTGTCTCTCTCAGAACATCTCCAGACACCATGAGCAGCAAGGGCAGGACCTTGCTCCTTCTACTCCTTTGAGGAGAAAGGCCAGGGAGATCCAGTAGGGAGCCCCAGGTAATGAATGTTTAAGGAAGAAAGAACAGTCACTCCACGAAGTATGGCCCAGTAAGGGCAGAGGGCCAAGGCTATGGAGGAAAGGTCTGAAGCAGGGGTCGTAAATGTTTTTGGCCAAGTGCTAAAAACACCCCAACCTCAACCCACACCTCAACCTGGTATGCCGCGGCAGATGGTAGGAAGCCACCAGGGACCCAATCCTCGCTGCTGGCAGCAGGTGCACAGGCAACTCCAGATGGATGTCAGGGAAGGGCAGGGTTGCAGTGCCCCACACCCTTCTCCACTATGCGCCCCAAGATGCATGTGCAACTGCTGCTGGCCACAGAGCCCGGGCTGCTTGCAGCAGGTGGCAAGCAGGCTGCAAACACCTGCATCAGGGTCCATAGCCCCAGCCGGGCAGCCAGTGGAAGCTGCATACAAATTGCTCACTATCTCGGGGTGCACCATGGAGAAGGAACCAGGGCAGTGAAACCCTACCCCGCTTTCCCCTTGTCTACCCGGAGGTGCACAGGCACCTACTGCCAGCAATAAGCCAGGTGGGGACTCCACAAACCTTGGTGCAGAGAGACTCCTGGCTGTCTGCCACAGCTGGCCTGGGCCCTGGGCAGCTGCATCAGGTGGCAGGCAGGCTGCAAACAGCTGCACCATGGTTTAGAGCCCTGGTATTGGCTCTGTGGCTGCAGCAGCCGCACACACACCTCAGGGCACATGGCAGGGAATGGACTGAGGCCCTCCTATGCTATGTGTCCCTAGGCACATGTGAAGCTGCAGCCACAGCTGCCATGGAGCCAGTGCTGGGGCTCTGGACCCCAATGCAGCAGTTCACAGCCTCCTGCTGCAAGCAGCCCAGGCTCTCTGGCTGGGCCAGTGTGCTAAGCAAAATGGCCTTACATGCCACACTGGCACATGTGCCGGAGTTGCCCGCCTCTCGTCTGGAGATTTGGAGTAGAAGCTATACTTTCCCCATAGGGATGGCTGGCAGCTTCAGCATGGCTCACAGGCAGGTATGTGCACACATTGACCTCCCTCTGTCCCCACCTATGTGCCAGTGTGTACAGACACTGTTTCTGCCCATATCCTAACTAACCTGCCCAGGGCTCCCCAATCTTCAGGGCTCAGGAGATACCTGGTAGGAGAAACTGTACCTCAACCGCAGTGTGCTTGGTGGGCCAGATAAAAATCTCTTTGAAAGCCATATCTCACCCACTGGCTGTAACTGACTGGCCCATGGGCTAGGAGTTTTGACACTCAATTCTACCACCAGCTTCTTAAGTGACCTTGGGCAGGTCATTTAGATCTTCTGATGATGACTTGTATGTGAGCCGTAAAACAGTGACTTGCTCAGCTCCGAGGGGTTTTGCAAATATAACCACATTAAAGACCATAAAGCACACGGTTACCATGGTCACAGGGGCCACAAAAGTATTGTAGGTGAACAGTGAGTTGCTACAAGGGGCACTTATTCCATTAGCATCTGTTCATCATTATAACCTCCACCTCTCCAGTCTGTGGGGTACTAATGCTGCCATGCCTGACTTCCTTCTTCACTAGGGGCTCCTTCTGACTGGGAGCAGCAGAAGGAGAAGCTGCCTTCACGGCCAGAAGTACGGCATTCACAGCTGGTGCCCAGGCTGAGCTGTGACCCATACTTTCCTGATTTCCCAAAGCCCAACTGACTGCCTAATGTTTGGTCTGGGATGCAGGAATGTGCAAGAAACAGCCTGGAGGTCTGATAACATTAGCAGAACAAAATGCAATTATTATTGATTTGTCGGTTCACTTGACAGATATTGTTTGGATTCATTCAATAGCACTTGCAATGGGCAAAGTTGCCCCATAAATTTAAATTCTATTCTAGAGGCAAGGATTTCTTAAGAGTGGTATCTCTTACTGAATGCAAGCTTTTGAATGCAACACATTCTTCATCAGGTCCGGCATTCAAAAGCTACTCTTTTGAGACGCATACAGTTTGTCCAATAAACGATGCTGTAACAGGGCCCTGCTACCCCTGTCACTGGGAAGGTGGGGGAGGATAGGAAACCCAGTGATAGGAAAGGCAGCAAAGAGTAGCTGCACATGGTGGACTGAGCCAGGACTAAAATGGCTAGATGCCAATAAGGCAATTAGCTGCATCTGGCCCCTGGTTGCAGGAGAAGCCGGAAATCACACAGCCAGAAGAAGACTGGGCTCGGGCACATAAACCCAGTCTCTGAACATGCAAGGAGGAGTCTGGCCTTGCTGGCAGCAGGGAGAAGAGCTCTCAGCCAAAGCCATCCAGGGGAGCCAGGGTGAGATGGTTCCACAGGAGGTATGACCTGCAGACAAGACTAAGGGTATGACCTAGAGAAAAAGGGGACCAAGGCTGTGACAGCCCAAGCACCAACAGGTGCTCAAAAACCTGAGGGAGCACTCCTATAAAGGGGAAGCACTCGAGGTGAGAGCACAGGCCCCAGGTGGGGATGAACCCAGCCATGAAAGTATGGGTTCCAAGTGTCAAGGCAACTAGTGACCCTCCCCTGGACCCACGGACCACCTCCCCAACAAACCAAGATAACACCAAAATCGTGGCAGAACAGTGACTGAACGGAGGCCAGGAAAGAGCCACAAGGCACAGGGGGACCCCCTAAAGATGACACAGATGCCAGACTAAGAAATCCTTGCCTCTCAAGCAATTTCTAGGCCATCGTGACTACACAACATCACTCCTACATTACACATACTATTCTTGAAAATAATATCCTAAACAGAGGATGAACTGAGTGGCTGCTTAATATTTGTGGGAGGGAATTCAAGATCAAGTTACTTCTTCTGAACTCCCCTGGAATTTACAGAATTACTGATTGCTATTGGTCATTGTCTGCTTGAGTTTCCTGCGAGCAGCTCATCTGCAACAATGCAGCTTAATTCAGACGGGTACAGAGACTGTCTGATATTTTTAAATAAGGTTCACAAAACTGAAGGAATTCCTTATACCACCGAGAGTGATGCACACTTCATATTCTCCCAGCCGCCATCTTTTAGAAAAGAGCCTCTAGCTGGGATCTTTTACCTTATTTAGCAAAAGTGATGCCATCAATGGACACTTTGTCTAATACAAAGCAGTGTTCATTTTTACTAGCAGATTCTCTAGAAACATTAAGACTTGTGTTCCAAAAGTGCCTGCCTTACCTCTGTTCTAGAAGCGTCTGGTAAAAGCAGATCAATGTCAGTCAACTTACAGGAGTTCCTCTCTACTAAGATGCTCTCACCTCCAGCACATTAGTACTGGATACACATCCTCAGATCCTGATACAAGAGCAATACTTGAGTTTAAGAATATTCTTCCCACTTACAGATAGTTTCTCTTTAAAAGTTTATAAGCTTTTTACTTTCTAATAAAACTCCTCATAGTTTTAAGATTTAAAACACTGTTTTACAAAATAACCTGATAATACTTTGTTTTTAGGTCTTCGACCATTTGATGTGAAAGCAAACAAAACCATTCATACTCATAAAAAAAAGCTTCAGAGAACTCATGAGCTGCTCAAGAAACAGTAATGTGGAAAATCACAAAGTACAGACATGCTATCTCCTATTCTTTGATTGTATTTCTGGTCTAAATGGAGGCAAATAGCTTATACAATACACACGGAGTGAAAAAAAAGTTACAGAGCAGGTTCCTACAAGTAAAGGTTTGTCAGCTTCAATCTAAACGTAAGTGATCTATCGAATGTTTTCAATCTTTACCAAAAGAGCTTTTATAGGTTGGATCTACTCAGAATTTCAATAGACTTTAAAGGGTATCCATTCAAAGCCATTTCCTGGTCTATTACACAAAAGCTCTTTAAAAATATTTTTAAATACCAAAAGTAAAGGAAATCTTGCAGCTCTATTACAGCAGTTACCTCCAGCCTACTGCATTGAAAGTATAGATTTCTTTACTTGCAAATATTTTTAATCTACAACAAAAATGTGCTTACATTATTTGATAGTATTAAAGTGATGTTGTAGCCATGATGGCCTAGGAATTAAGAAAGACAAGGATATTTTGGGGTGATATTTTTAATAATAATAAATATCAACTGCATAGTTGAGATAAAGTTAGACCCGCTTTCAATGCAAGGCATTCTTCATCAGGTCTGAGGAGAGAAGCATGCACAGGAATGATTAAAAACAATGAACAGAGCTGTGAAACTAGAAAGTGAAATTCCCAGGGGTAGCACACAAACAAGTAGCAGAAGAAGAGAAACCTGATAACTGGGAGACCAAGACCTAGCAAAAGGGAGGAGGGTCATTAGCGCCTGTAGTGTGAAGCATTCAGTCTTTGGTTATTAGACTAGGTACAGACATTCAAAAAGCTGGAGCTAGAATCAATCCAAGTTACGTGGTTTTCCGTAAGCAGTGCAGTTTAGATTGAAGTGAACACAACAACATATCTGCCCTTTAATGGTGGGGGCAAATCCTAGATCAGGTTCTACCATTTTTAAACCAGTCTGTTCTGTCATGGGTATAGATTGATTTCCAATCACTTATACCAGTAAAAGTGCAATGTTTGTACCTGGAGTTACTGTCCAGTCAGTCATCTTATGATTTTTCTTCCCAAACTCACCTGTTAAAGGTGTCTGGTAGATTTCCCTTGAGCACAAGGATCATGAGGTCAGAAAAAGAGTAGTTGTTCTATGGAAAAATGTGTTCCTACTGATACTTGTGTGTTCCTATCCTTTATATTTCTTCTGAGAGAGCTCATTCTGATGCATAGTTTCTGTTTAGTTTCACTCACATAATTACTATGAGAACATTTGGTGCACTGATCAGATAGACCACATTTTGGAATAGGAATGTGTATGATCCATGGACTCTGATGGGTTCACTGGCTGATGCTGATTATTGAAATGTGTTGACAGGTTAAGCAATAATAGCTACCCCCAAAAATCCTTAAATTATTTTGAACTTTATGATACTATTAAAGGCTGCCAAGACAGCATTTAAAAGGGGGAGGAGGGCACAGGGTGTAAAACGCATACACAAAACCCTCAAGTCACTCAAATGACCACATGTCAGTCAAAGCTGTTACTGTGACCTGTCTATGATTGCCAATGTACTAGCAAACAATTTTGATATGACTGACCCCATTCAAATTTCATAGCATAAGCAAAATACAACTCAAAAGGGCATTAAACAGTCAGCAGCCTCTCATGACAGATTAACTACCAGCTTATTAGTAGCTAGTAGCAATCAGCTATTTTGCATTTTCCTTCCAAGACATACATCTCTAACAAAACTATATTTACAGGCAGCAAAAATAATGATTGGAGCAGTTTACAGCATAACAGAGGGCAAAAGCCAATGACACGCAAAAGAATAAATGCCTAGAGTAACTAAACCTGAAACTGCAATAAAAGAATGAAATATCAGCTTCATTGGGATAGTGGAGTCTTCATCGGCAGCAACAAAGTATTCCTATTATTCTTATTGCAAGAGACACACACAGCAGTGGAAGTGTCTGAACCCAAGCATACCATGTATTCTTGATAAAAGTCACAAATTATACAGACATGTTTAGATTTAAAGAAAGGGGGGACGAGAAGTTTCTTTTCCACAAAAAAAATCATGCCATTGAAGGGAAAAGGTAGGATGAAAAGCTACGTTCTCCTTCATCAACATTTTTCTCTGAAGAAAACACTCAGAATAGATACGAGATCTTCAGCTATAAAGAAATAGCTATGCAGGGATCTTTCCCCACTACAAATCAAATCAGTCAATATAGTTATAAGAGCAGTCACCCAGGGATTTAATTATACAACTATGATAACAGGAGATTACCCCTACACAGAAGTCCTAAGTAACCAGATAGACTATAACCCAAATTCATGAAGACTAAGGGCAAGTCTTCACTGCAGAAGTTGTTCAGACTTCACGCCTGGGCTGATCTAATGCAGGCAAAAATATTGCAGTGCCATACTTAAGAATGCCCACCCAACTGTGCCTACAATAGTCTTGTAGTCATTCACAAGACACTAAGACTTCTGGGGTCAGCCAACACAATTCTTAGTGCTGCTGAAAAACAATTTTAAAGGAACTTCTCTGCCCTTTGGATGCACAAAAAGAAGGAATCAAAAGACATTCAGAAAAATTTCACCAGCATCTACAAGTTGACTACTTAGCCAACTGAAAGTGGCACTCAAGTATAAACCTGTACCCCAAGGGTGGGCTAGTTGGCCCAGGTGTCAAACACCAACACCTTGAGAAAGTTGTATGGTATATCCAGGAGTCATATTAGCAGCAATACCTTAACATTGCATTCACTGCACAGAGCCTGTGTTCACTGCACAGAGTATGAGCTGTGCGAGTGATATCCTGACTCTCTAGAAGCCTATGTCAAGATTCCCTTCAACACCAGCAGAACCAGAAATCACCCTTAAGATTAGTCTTGTTGAAGGCAAGCCTGGATGTCAAACATCGCTCTGATACTGTCACACTGAGACATGGGTGGCCAGCTGAACTGGGTCAGGAAGCCAGGACATCAATCAAAGAGTGAAGTCCAGGGGATGACCCAAGTCAAGAAGCCAAGAAGCTCAAATAGAGAGCAAAACCAGCAAGCAAGCCAGAGGGAACAGGAAAATGGTCTTAGGTCAGGTTGCCCTGTTGTCCAGACACTTTCTGTTCTGTGTCAAGAGTTTATAGGTGGGGAGTGAAGGTTCAGCTGACCCCAGCTGGCCACTCCAATAAGGAGCTGGTAAGGGATTAGGCTCTACTGGAAGTTTCATGCCAGCTTTGGCAAGCATAGACATCTAACCACTGCATGCCAGGCTGAAATGAAGTGCCATGCTGTTGGGGTAAGACCCACGGTTCAAGGCTGTTATCTGAAAGGTACTTTCAAAACAATTTTAGCTTGCATTATTCTACTCTTACTGTTTAGTGTTTATTACTGTCAATTCAGCAAATTTTACCAGCTAAAAAATGAAATCTATTTTAATACATTCATTCACATGGAGTCCTACCTTAATAAAACAAGACAAGCAACTGGTCTATATTAGCCTGCATAGAAGTTGATGACTAAGGAAAAGGATAAGTGTATCTTCTACATAAAAGACCTGTGTGCAACTAAAAATCTACCTTCAAATTAATAAATCTTGCAATTAATATCTCTTAGGACTTAAGTTCTAAAACAAAATTCTTTTAGACAAAATTCAATCTGTTGAGATCCAAGTATAAAGAACAGTAAGTATAGTATAGCAGATTATTCTTCTTCTTCAAAGAAAGCCAAATTTGCTAAGAGAATGCCATGCGTGTCTTCGGATGCTTCTACAGCATTAGCTGTTTTGTATTAAAAACACAACAAAACAAAAACCCACATAACAAAAAATAGAAAAGCAATTACCAATGTTTCTGCTCTTTTACAGCCCCATGTTGAGCATCCAAAGGACTCAGTCAAGCCTAATTATTTTCACTACTCCCTACATTTTCTAACATGCATTGGTCTTTTTGGGATAGAAATGCTTCAGTAGTGGCAAAACTGAATCCTCCACTGAACTATAATTTACTCCAGTGCGGCTATTTATACAAGTTTGTTATAACACTTTTCTGCCTCACCAGGGAGCAGAGTACAGTAGGGTATATCAACGCACAAGCTGTTTCACTCAGATGGTGTGGTCTGTGTGGCTTTGCTAAGGATCATCAGATGTTTTGCTAGGTGGAACATGCAGTCAAACAAATGTAAGATTTTCTTCCCAAAATTAGACACTGATGCTAAAAAAGCTACTCTTTGTGAGCTATAAAATAAGAACCATAGCATAAAAGGTAAAATATAGATCTTTTGTCAAAAATAGCCTGACAGTGCTGTGTTACATGCCACACTTATGCTAAACTACATATAGGCGGGAAACATTGTGCTAATACACCTATTATACAAGTGTTAATCATGATGTTCAGATGCAATAAAAACAGATTCATAAAGAGCCGTTTTCCCAGCTTGTTTCCTTATCACAAATTTGTCGTGCATGGAATGGTACCGAAAGGAGATTTGACATGAAGCTAAGAGGTCAAATTCAATTTGTGAAACTAGAAGAAAAATAAATCCATAAGAGCCTTTAGTTTATTCTTCCATGTATGAGCCACTTCATTTCAGAGAAGGTATGTCATTCAGAACATGAAACTGCAGACTGCTGCTGGACCTGAGTTGTTCAGTGTAATATTAACTGAGAGCCCAAATTAAATTACCTGTGAAAAGGAATGAGCAAACTAAAAATACATTTTGCAAGAAAACAAACCAAGTGTGCTTAAGACATACAATAAAGCCTTTTCAAGCAATTAGCAGACTTGGAGCTTCTAGCATGTAAAGCAACAATAAACTTTCAGTGCCTGAGATAAAATATAGTAAAAGACAGACTAATGAAAAGGGGGGGGGGAGTGGGGAGTCAGTTATGTAAATATGCCACTTGCCAAAGCAAGGAAGAATTAATAAAAAAAACAATGAAGTCCTTTTAAACCAACACAAGAAAGAGGAACAGAACTTTCTATAAATGTTATTTGTGCATTAACACATAACTTCACCACACATTTTTATTGCATCCTTTTATAACTCTGCTTTGGATGCTCTCTTGTGATTGGCACTGTAGAATTCTTCTGTGCATTCATGCTTATGAATGCTGGATTTATCCATGTCACCCTATATCAAAACACTCAAGGGGCTTCTAAATATGCTTCTGCCTTTAAACAAAGCTGCCAAGTGCTGACCACAGGTATGCAGCTTAATCAGCATTACAGTCCTGAGACACAAAAGTAATGGCAGCTGTAAGTAAGTGCTCCTTTTTGTCAATAGGACACTTTCACTTCAGGAGGAAAGTAACAACAACTTCAAGTCAGCTTGATGCCAATAAAACATGTGGCTCCATATTTATCTAATCTCATCCAACAAAGGAAGAATGCAACGTAACCTAATTAAACTAAAAAAAAATATGAAAGAGATTGCAGGATGTGAACATCTCACACAATTCATAACCAGTTTCTTCTCTATTTGGCACATTACAATATTAAAAAACAAAACAAAAAAAACAGGCAGCCAAACACTTTTCTCATGAGGTAAGACTTCAACTGTTTCTACAAAGGAGAACCAATTAAATCAGTCAAAGAAAAGCTGCCAAACTTTGAGTGGGGAGGACATTTATCATCCTCAAGCTGCCCTCCCCAAAACAGTGCTGGTGGGGGTTAGACATCATCTTGCGTGAAACTCTGAGCAAGCGCACGGGTATGGCCATCCCACAAATACAAACGGAGACCGTAACTGGATGGCCCTGACCTCCCTCTTCAGCTAGCCTGCTTTCCCATTCCCACAAAAAAGTTGCCCGTTTGCTCAGCTTTAAGGATGCTCCCCAGCCCCCTCCAGATGTGAGAGCTACACTGAGGCTTTCCACAGCTATGTCAACATATGGAGGAAGCCTCAAAACAGGATGGAAAGTGGATAAAACAAGGCACACATGCCTACAGCCCCAGAGAGAGGGGGTGGCATGCACGCGCGCACACACACAACCCAGGGAGAGAGACACGCACGCACACATGACCCAAAGAGAGAGAAGAGAGACGCGTACAGGACCCAACGAGAGAGAGACACACACACACACGACCCAGAGAGACAGGCGCGTGCACACACACGACCCAGAGAGAGAGGGGGAGAGAAAGAAACACGCACCCAACCCAAAGAGAGAGAGAGAGACACACACACACAACTTAGAGAGAGACATGCACGCGCGCACTCACAACCCAGAGACACGCACACACGAACCAGAGAGACCCAGAAACACACGTGTGTGTAACCCCGATGCCGCGGGCCCCCGTGCCAGTGCAGCCGGCGGCGCGGCGCGGTGCGGAGCGCCGCCCGCCCGCGCTCACAACTCCGCCAGCCCCCGCTCCGCTCCCGCTGCCGCCCGGGCGGGACCCCGCGCACGCTGCGCAGCCAAGCGCCGGACGGGCCGGGGCCGGGGCCGGGGCCGGGGCCGGGGCCGCCTCCGCGGGGCGCACACAGCCTCCCCGCAGAAGCAGCGCAGCGCAGCGCAGCGGGTGCCCGCTCCCCGCCGTAGCCGGCCGCGACCCTCGGGCAGGCCGGGGGCCGCCGCGGGGCAGCGCGATGCGAGGAGAAGCCGCGCCCGCGCGCGCCCCGGCGCCAGCCAGCACCTCCCCCTGCCCGGCCGGGGAGCCCGGCTGCTCTCACCCTTGGTCCAGTCCACCACTTGCTTGGGGCTCCACTTGGTGACGGGCTCCATGCCCGACTCCAGCTCCTCGCTCTCCGGCTGCCGCGACTACTCCGCGCCCCGCTCCCGGGCTCCCATCGCGGCCGCCGCTCCCGGCCGGGCTGGGCCGCCCCGCCCCGCCCCGCCCCGCCCCGCGCTGGCTCCTCCCGCCGCCCCGGCGCCGCCTCCAGGTGCTCCTGCCCCCGGGAGCTGCCGTCCGCTGTCCCCCGGCAGCCGGGCCGCTCTTGTTTGCCCCCCACCAACTTCTGGGAGAGAGAAGCTCTGGGCTCCTGGACTCCCAGTCCCGCTCGGCTGCCTGGGCCTGGCCTCCCTGCGCCGAGATGTGAGGAAGAAGGTCTGGGTGGGAAAGCTCCTCCGGCTTCTTCCCAGCCCACGGGGAGACCACCCTAAGAAAGCCGTGGTAGTCCCGGCGGGGTGACTGTAGGGGCTGCCCGGACACCTCACTGAGAAGCCAGAGAGACCGGGTTTGAAACACCCGCCTGGGCCAGGGGTGGATTAAGATTCACTGGGGGCCCCCACCTGAGCAGTGGCCCAAGCAGGACACTCTGCCCCCAGGGCCCCAGGCAGGAGCCGGGCCACCCCTGCCCACAGGTTCACGCTGGAGCCAGCGCCAGGGATGCTGAGACACTGCCCACTAGGCACATGTGGCACAGACTGAGCTCCGGGGGCAGCCCTTCGCCCTGCCATGGCTCAGTCTGGCTTCAGCAGTGCCTGGCATATAGCACCCAGCAGTCACTGCCCACCATGCTGCACACACCCAGCCCAGCCACTGGGTTCGTCCACACCGAGGCAGGGATCCCTGGGCTCGAGACCCAGCTAACCCATGCATTAATCTGCCTGTGGCCCAGATTAACGGGCCCTCAAACCCTTTTCAGAAAGAAAGAAGAGAAAGATGTGTTTGTATTTCTCCCCAAATATCTACCTTGAGTCTTTCATTTGCCCTTATAAACTGTGTGCCCTGAGATCCTCACTCATGCAGCTTCTCCATACGCTTCTGTACCTCTAAATCCCATCATCTGCAGTGATGCCCCAGCCTCACACCTAGGGAGCAGCCTGTCTGCCTGCTTTTGTCCTAAGGAATCTATTCCTCACTTGGCAGCTGACAGACCTAGGGTGACCACCTTTTCAAAATGGAAAGGCTGGACACATCATCCCATCCTCCACATATGTACATGGGGCGGGGGTGGGTGCAAGCTGCTTGCAGCAGGATCTGGGCTCTCCAACCTGCTGCCCTTCCCCCAGGAGCCCCGTGCTGGCTGCTTCATCCCTCTCCACCCAGCAGCAACAGGGGGTACAACTCCACGCTGCTGCCCCCAGTGCTGCCAGGAGGGCAGAGGGCACATGGCTAGTGCAGGACTCCTGGGGAAAGGCAGCAAGGTGGGGAGCCCTGAGCTGGCAGTGGGCAGCACAGATCCACCCCCACCCTGCACACAAATCTGAGGGCCCCCAGGGGTTCAGGCAGCAGCAAGGAGCCTCCCCCCGACCCCAGCCCCCTGGATCAGCCTCCCATGGCTCCATCCCACTCCCCGTCCCAGCCCTGGGACCCTGTGCACTGCCCTAGCTGGGCAGCACCACCTGCCCCTGTCCCACTCCCTCCATCAGTGTGGAGGCCTCGATCTGCCCTCTTCCATGCCCCCTATGTCCCCTCCCCTCATAGACTTACCTACCAGGAGCTGGTCTCCATGCTCCCTGGCTGTGTTCCAGGCCATGTGCATGTGTTCAGGCATGCACATGCATGTGGAGTCCCCTGCACTCCCGACAGCCCCAGGCAGCGCCTTGCAAGCTGGAAGGCTGCCAGCCTGCAAAGGGAAGCCCACCATTTCCCAGTCCCTGCACAATACTGCAAATCAGGGACAAATGCTGTCCCGGAGTCATGCAGCCCGGGACCAGGATTTGATGTTCCCCTTCCAGGACTGTCCCACCCAATTAGAGACAGGTGGTCACCCTAGACAGCCCCTCAACATTGAATGATAAGATTCAGAGTACAGGCCCAATGGCATGGAAACCATAAGACTGCACCGTCGGGTTTGTGTTAATGACACCGGGATTCCAAAAAAAGTGTGCAGAATTGGGTTCAGAAGGACGATCATTTGTTTCCGAGATGTGGACCAGGTACTGGTGGTTGGCGCAATGTGAACACTAATCCATTGCCAGCCAGGCAATGTATTGTTCTGCATTCAGTTGCCTTCCTACTTAAGGGGGGCTCATAATAGGGCATTTGTCCCACAACATGTTGGAGAACTGGTGGGTCAGAGCAGACTCAGTCAATCTGCACACAAGCTGACACACACTGCACCGCGCCACATGCAGTTGTATAAGTGACAAAATGCACATCAGTGCACAGGAAATGGCGGCAGTGCATTTTTTAACTAAAACACCTCTGATGTGTTTTAGTTCAAAAGCACACTGCTGCCATTTTCACAGCATTGACATGCATTTCACTGCTTATACAACTGCATGCATCACAGCGCCAGCATGTGCTCACACATGCCCACACCAGTCTAGGCCCATTGTTGCCCCACTGGATAACCAATAGGTTTGTCTGCCTTGCTGCCTGCAAGTTCTGGAGGCAGAGGGAGGGGAGTGCAGACAAGGTCTGATAAACCCGCTTAACTTCAGATACCCCCTGAGGGGACCCAACCCAGTTCCTAAAGTTAAACATGCATGTAAGGCCTTGTTTACACTCTCCTGTCTTTACAATCACTACTAAGACACCAGAGTGTGTGCACATCCATGGGCTTCTGGTGTCTCTACATGGATCCACTCAGCAGCTGTGCTGACATGGCATGAAGTGTAGAAAGATACCAGCTGCTGAAGCAACCCTGGCAGCTAGCAGATGTGGGATGGTTGCCAGATGACAGACAGACAGTGGCAGAAGCTTTACTTTGCTTGGCAGAAGTGGTGTAACTGCCAGCAGAAAAGGGAGTCTTGATTCCACTGAGGAGATCCAGGTCGGGACACATTCAAAATTCTGCAATGAAACTTTGTACTTATAGAATAGGCCTGTGTCTTCGTAGGAGCAGGGCTTAAGTATGTACACAGCCCCCACTAATGCAGTCATTTGTGCTTCTACAGAACAGCATGGTCTTTAGGAAGATAAGATTTACAGCTTCAGCCCTGCAAACACTTCTGCACATGCTAGCTTTGAGTGAGTAGGGCTGTTTGGAACAGTCAGATTTAGTCACAAGTTCTATGATTTTTTAATTCCCCTTCTCTATGCTCCACAACCACTTTCCTCCTCTCTCCGCCCATATCTGCCTCCTCCCCTGCCAGCAGGTCAGCTAATGATAATTTGCAAGAGAAGCCAGTCTCATCACCCAGTAAATTAACATTATATTAGAACTGGATGGAAATGGGAATATGGATTAATACAGGGAATTTTAAAAAAGCATTCCAAAATGAAAAGAAAAATCAAAATTTCCCACAGAAGAGGTGATCTGAACTTCCACTGAGAAAGAAATCAAAACATTTCATTTCACCCTTTTGCAAAAGTTTCTGACTCCCTGAGCTGTCTGGAGCCCTGGCAACCTGCAAGAAGAGGAGCCAGGCAGTCTGGGATGCCTGGGAGGTGGGCAGTTGTGTGAGCATGGGAACTTGGGAAACCACAGTGCCAGGAACAATTTTCCAATAGCAAATTAAAAGTATCCAACAAAAATAAAATTTTGCCGTGGAAAATGTTGATATTATGGAAAGTGAATATTCCAGCAGAAAATCATTGTGATGGAAAACTCCCAGCCATTATATACTGCCACAGAACCAGGGCTAGGGACAGAAGTTACACATAAACTGGTTTAAGTGATCAGAAATTGGTTTAAACCTGTAACGGAACATAAGTTCAGTGAACATAAACCAGTCTCAAAATGGCCGAAACTGATTAAAATCAACCTGGTTAAATGTAGTATCAGACTGAACTGAGTTGGCTCAAACTGATTTATGCAACTTCTGTCCCAGCTCCCTTTCTGGTTTAAGTTAAATCAGAGTCCTCCAGTATCCCAGCATGCTTTCTGGGCTAGGCTGGGCTCTGCTCTCTGCTCCAGAGAGCAGGGCTGGCCCCACCCTCTGCTTTCTAGCCTGAGCAGAGGTGGAGACATGGCAAGACGCAAGGCGAGGAGGGGTGGCCTGTTTGGTGCTGGAGACGGGCTCTTCCCCTTCATCCTCCTCCCCCCGTGGCCACGTGGCAGGGAAGTGGGGGCTCTGTGCAGTCCAGCCTGGCTCAGCCTGGGCACCGGGAACAGCTGTCACTGAGCCACAGCTGCTGGGGGTAGCCTCGCCCCTGCAGCCTGGCCCGGCCCCTCTCAGTCCCGGCTGAGGCAGCCACACTGTGGGGCTAGGCTGGGCTGGGCCCCAGGGGCAGCAGTGCCCTGTCAGTGAGCACAGCCTGGCCCGTCATGCACGGGCAGCAGCTGGCTGGGCAGCAGGCTACCTGGGCTGACTTGGAGGTGCCACAGGGCTCATGTGTCCACAGTGAGCCCACGTGGCAGACAGCTGCTAGGCTTCAGGCCTGTCAGCACCTCTAAGCCAGCTTGGGTAGCCTGCTGCTTGGCCAGCCATCAGGAAGCAATGCACCATGAACATAGTAAACTAGAGCCCAAAAACAAAAGTAAATAGTTGTCCATGTCAATAGTAAAAATCATGGTCTGGTCATTTAAATGGGATATCTATGTTCCATTCTGGCCCTGCCATAGACTTATTCCCTGATCTTGGATGAGTTAACATTGTTATCTTTCAGTTTTCCCAAGTGCAAATTGGGGTTAATACTATAATATTACATTACTTTATAGAGGTGTTATACTATTTAATTCATAAGCATTTTATACTTGCGGACAGACATTATAGAGATGCAGAAAAAAATTATCATAACCTAACATTATTTTTGTCCATTCCTTTAGGTTAGGATTAATCCAGGAAAAAGCGGTTGATCTCTGGGGTGTAATTCAGTTGCATTAAGTGGTAGAGCAGCTCTACATAGCTTCATCACAGAATGTAGAATGGGACCAGAGGTGGAAGGGATGATTCTTTTTCAATCTACAGCATTTGAGTATTCTGTTTTAAATTGAAATGTCTTGGATTGGCCTCCAAAATGGGTATGCACTCCGGAAACAAATTCAGCTTCTATATTCTAGTGTATGTCATAAAGCAAGCATGTGATATGCCATAGGGATTTTTACTGGAGCATAATTTGAGGAAGTAGAAGAAATCAGTTCCATGCCATGGAGGATCAGTGGGAGTGTCTACATGAGCCACTTACTGTGCATTATCCTAATAAAACTGCATAGTAATGTAGCAATCAAAAACCATGCTAATAGCCTACTGTGCAGTGTTATTACACTAATGAGCAGTAAGCATCACAAAATAACTGTGCACCAACAGTAGTGCGCAATAACTCTAGTTTTACTGAGCATTCAGTTAGTACTTTATTAAGCAAGTACTAAACTAAATGCACAGTATCTAAGGTACATTAATGAACATGTAGACACACCCAGTATGTTCTATTCTTCATTAATTCATTTATAGTTGAAGTAACCATTTTAAGGGAAATCATATTTTCTATCCATTTTTTATCTAAAGAAATTACATGGGTTAATCCAGTGATTTTCAATAGGAGTAGTATGGTACCATGGGGAACTGTGAGATCCTTTTTAGGCTGCAGCAGGGTGCTAAGAGATAAGCGCATGCTCATCCCTGTGCAGCCCCTGTGCAAGGAGGTAAGTGTTCTTTCTTCTCCCACCCCCACCTCCACCCAGCCCACATCAGCAGGTAAAAAATAAATTAGTTTTAGAAATAGCAGGTATTCATGTCACAAAAGTTATGAAAGTGTGCCTGGTGTCTAAAAAGGCTGAGAACCACTGAGTTAACCCCAACCACTATTTTCCATCACTAGGAAAAAATGATTCATTTATCTTTAAGATTTGTCTGAGATGTTTTAAATAGACATGACACTACCTTGAACCAAGGTGTTGGACTACATAGTCTCCTGAGAATCCTTCTATTTCCCTATTTTTCTATGAACATCTATACATATGATCCGGGGGGGCGGGATTTTAATTAGAGTAGCTTCTCAGGATCCACTCTGATTAAAACACTTTCAACATCTCATGTATTCAGAGTCCTGCAAGCTTTAGTCAAAACTTTTTGTTCGACAAGCTTTAGTTAAAGCACCCTTGCTGCCATTTTGAAACACAGAGACACTAAATACATGAGATGCTGCAGTGTGCTGGAGTATTCTGATTTGAATATAACATCATGTTCTCTCTCATATTCTATAAAATCATATTCTCTCTCTCCCCACCTCACCTTCTTAGATGATGCCAGAAACAAAGGATACTCATCTTAATGTATTCATGGCAAAACAGCCCCAGAAGTCTGAAAGAATTATTATTGATAATTAGTAGTACTTAGTATTTTTAATGCATGAGCAGACTCCACAACCGAATTGGGCCCCTCCATTCAAGGCTCTGTACAAACTTACATATCATATCCCAACTATGACTGCTCTGGATCACCCAGGCATTAGTTCTTCTTCCTCATCTTTTTGATGCTGGCTATTTTCTTGTTCCCACTGATCTTTATCTGTGACACTTCTGCAGGATTTTTTCTCATACAATCCTTTGTGGCTGTGGTGTGTGAGAAGGGTCAGAATGAATGGTGCTGAGGATCCTTTGTACAAAGGTTGTCTGCAAGTATAGGAGACTGGACTCAATGGCCCAGTCTTCCAGTCCAATTCTCCCATGTTCCTAAAGCACAGAACAAGAAACTCGTGTAGCCAACTCTTATAATTTAATTAAAAGTCTCATGATAACTGGTGTTTTGCTTAAAGCCCCAGTTCCTAGAGTCATGCAATTACTCAAGCCAAAACAAAGTACATCGGCTTCGTCAGGGATGATCCAGCCTTGAGCAGGATCTAGACTAGATGACCTCGTGAGGTCCTTTCCCTATGGTCCTTACCTTTTAGCCCTCATGGTTGTGGAGAAAACCTGAAAACCCTAAAGGCTCAAGAAAGAGACAAATAAAGAAATCCCCCAAAATTAATACAACTTGTCATTTTAAAACTAATCTTGTGGTTTAGAGGGTCTAACTCAAGATTTTCAGAAGTTTGGCGAGGGCATCATTGAAACAGGGAGGAAGAAGGCCTCTGACAAACCAAAAGTTGTACACCCTAATGCTGCACAGAGAGCAGAAAACTGGAATAGACATTGATATGCTGAAGCAGAACTGCTCTTAGGAATATTAGTAGCATGTGCAAGTCCTCCTCACGCATTCCTCTACTGTGTCAGCACCCCAGTTTGGTGCCTGATGTTCCTATTCTAAATCTGTCAGTTCAGGATTGTGGAGACTCATAATTTATTTCAGCTGCTACTGTCCTAATTCTGGAAGCTATCTTAATCCTTTTAATGCATTTCAGGTTCATTATGTTCTGAGGAAATGTTTATTGTTTGTCCAAGGAAACCCCTTTTGGTCAGGGCAAAACCCCAGTACTTAGCAGTTCTAAGATTTTTATGAGTTAGGACACAATATACCTTCTTCAAGTGTTCTTCATCACTAAATGGGTTTCTCAACTTAGTGTCACTTTTCCAGTAGAGGAAGATGGAGGAAACTAAGTATTTATATGTGTTTGACCTTGAGCAGACATATATTTCAAGTGCTCCAAATTCCACTCCAATTAAGAGCGCTTATAAACTGTGCTGTCTCTTCCCTACCCTGCAGAAGCACTTCAAGTTCTCCATGACAGCCTGCAGAGCTCCCTAGTGAGAGATCATGACTAGGGGTGCAGAAGGTTGCTGGTATCCGGCTCAGCAACAGGTCCTAGTTTCATGGTTGTTAGGGGCTGAACGGGACCTTACAGATTGTTGGGTCCATCCCTCCTGCACCTGGGCAGGAAAGACTCCTGGGATCAGATGACCCAGCAAGATGAGTGTCAAGACATTTGAGTCAAGACTCAAAAATGAGTGTCATTTTTTGAAGATTGACAGGGTAGATGTAGTTCTCCCAAGTCCCCTTTCTCATGTACATGAAGCTATCACTTTCTCTTCCCACTTAGGCAGAATGGTGAACACGTGATGCCTGAGATGAGTGTACATATGAGTGAAATGTTAACCTTGTTATGCTTGAGAATGGTTAGGCAACTGAGACCCTTGCCTATCCAGCTGTCCAGTACTGAATTATTTTTTCTTCATGCTCTCCCGTCTGGCCCTGTCTACTTAAACAGTAAGTTCTTTGGGGGCAAAGATTATTACTTTTCCTCTTTTTGTGAAGTGAACACAACACAGTCAGTTCCTGCTCCATGGCTGGTCTCATACACATCGATGCAATACAAATCATAAAATAGTAACAACTTGCAGGTGAACAGAAAAGGATACTCACTATATCTTTCTGCAGGGTCTACAGTGTTTTATATTCTGATAAAATATTTAAGAAGTCTGATTTTGAAAACATGAATAAATACTAAAATGAAGGTTTTGGAGAGTAGCAGATCCAATATATTACTTAATATATTTACTACATTCTACAATACTTTCTATTTTTTTAGTCCAAGAACTACTTATTTGTTAGTTTTGTTATTAGATTGCCATATAAGGTACATTTTTAGCCCTCTTTTGGGCACTAAATTTGTTAATGTTTGTATTTGCTATTTAGCCTACAAAATGTACGCTTGTCAATTATCCATGAACATTTGAAAGACTAAAATGCAATTAATTAAACCCTGTGTACAAGTACAACAGTCAGAAGTTTATAGACTCCCATAGTAACCTATGTCACTCACATGTAAGAATAACAAAAAAAGCAACTCCCTCCTAGCCAACCCACATTAGACAGAGGCCTGAATAAACAGATGGGCCCTGTGCTGCTGTGCTCTTTTAACAGTTTCACAATGGTTAGCAGCGCTTTTGTATCGGCCACACAGATGCTGAGCTTCTAAGAGTGTAAGAAGAAAAACAAATGCTTCCCTCTGTTGGGTTTTAGAGAATTCATCTGCTGACCTTCTTTGTCACTAACTTTGGGCTCAGTTTCATTGTTCTTACTTAGATAATACCCGCACCATTTGAGAAATAAACCATGCAGATTAGGTTTTGTCCCCAGACTGGTGTAGTGGCAAATTCCTGCTTTATTTTTGACTCATCATTGATGCAGCTGACCATTTTCAACATGACTAGTTTTTTTACAAGATGGCTTTGTAATGAAATTTGTATTCTTGCACCATACTGTACTTCCCAGCCTGTATTCAGCTTTCAAATCCTAGCCTGAGCAGATTAGTTGCAGCAAAGGGTATATATGGAAGCATGTCTCCAGTGTCTTTCATGCATCCTTCTGAGTTCTTGCATTTCCCTATTTAAACCCAAATTGTAACTATGTTTTAAATTTAAATGCTTTTTTCTACAGTTGTATCATTCCAGCCTCTTTTCCTCTTTAAAATGCAATTTACTAATAGGCAATTGTCACAATACAATTAGATGAAATGACTAAATGAAGTGCCATTTGTTTAATCATGTCTGTTTTCGGGGTTTTTTTTTAAAATCTCATTGCTTTAAAAACATATGGGAAAATTCACTCCTACCTACTTTTTCTCAGGAAAAGCTTGTCCGCCCTTAGCCTAACTTCAGACACTTCAGTTTAGTTGATGTTTTTAATACCAGTCTGCAATTTGACATGACTGTGTTGTCAGTAATCACATTAGTGCTGTTTCCTTGCTTGCATTCATGAAGAGTGAGGTTTGCTCCACGGCTGAGAGCTGACACCTTACCTTTTGGCTCTCCAAAGGTGTGAATTTCACTGAAAATGCATAAGAATGATTTCATTCAAACTAATGGTCAGTTGTGTGCCAACTCCTTCCTGTCCTTATTCAAGTCAGGATGGAGGTTTTTTGTCAATGACAAGCCAACTTTTCCAAGGGTCATTTATCTACTTTCTTTTCACCTTCTAGTCACAGCAACACAGTTTAACTCTAGCTAATTTATCCTACCTTGAGTGGGTTTTTTATAGCCAGCAGTGAGCTCTGTGGTGCTGCAGTTATACAGTATAACTAATACAGCTACTAGTATTTGAGCCAGCTAGTTTAAAAGCCAGTTTGGATATAGTTGTCTTATACATACTCGGTCTTCTTAAACAAGGCAGTCTTGTAACTGCAGTGCAAAAACAACCCATATTTGAAAATTTGCCTTTGCGGGTATTTGCATATATAAATGGTACTCGTAGGTGGCAATCAGGTAAGCATAGAGTACTAATCACCTGATTTGTGTATTCTGGCTATGCACATGGAAATATGGGCATGGAACACGGAACTAGCAATATTTGCAAACCTGGAGACCATTTTTTAGAAATGCAACTCCTTGTTTATCAGAACTCATGGCAGAGATGATATCTTTCATTAAACCAACTAGATATTTGCAAAAAAAATTCTTTATTTGCAAGCTTTCAGTCACACTCACCCTTCTTCAGCCATAGGAGAATGCAAAGATTGTAAAATTTCTCCTAGGTGGAAATGAAAATTCGTTTTTAACAGGAAAACTAAAGGTAAGATCTCATGGTTGGAATAGTTCATTGTGTGAATTGTCATTAGGCTTATTTGCACACAATGAACTATTTCAACTAGGAGATCTTACAACACCTTCAGCTCTCCTGTAAAATATGAATTTTCATTTCTACCTAGGAAAAATTTTACAATCTTTGAAGGGTGAGTGTGACTGAAAGTTTGCAAATAAAGATTTTTTTTGCAAATCTCTCTTTGGTCTAATGAAAGATATCACCCCTGCCATGAGTTCTGATTCCTTTTGCCTGTAGAACAATACAGCTACAACCTGTATTCCTGAACCCTTGTTTATGTAATTCAATGAACGCTTAATCTCAGGGGCAGAGAGGTTAAAATGGCTCTAGAGGCGTGGGTTTTAGTCTTTTCTTGGGTTCTTGTCAAAGGCTGCCTGCTGTTGATGTAGCCATAAATGTGTCATTTGGATTGAAGAGTCAAAGCAAAAGCCGCTGGATGTGATGACAGCCTTAACTGTTCTTTGCATTCTATTGGCTACAGAAATTGATGTACATTAACTATGCTAGCAAGATGGGTTGCTTGGCTCGTGAAATACTTTTATCCTGTTTTAATCCCAGTTCAGTAAGAATATTTCATTTAACTTTTTCTTTCCAAAAGGTTTGTTAATTGCTTAACAATAATTAGCATTTATATAGCATGTTAAGGACTTGATTATCTTTAACCCAAAATAAGTAGTGTAGTGTAAGGGAATAAACTGCTATGTTGGCTGCCAGGTTTTAGCTCTGAATATTGGAGGTAGTTGCAGGGGGAAGTAGGAGCTGGGCTGAAGTTCTGGGGAGGACAGAATATAGCACCAGCCCAGAAACTGTCCTGACATGAGGGGTCAGAAAAAGATGGAATAATGTACTCCTTGACAAGAACAGGGGAGGAATGGGGGAGAACCTGTGAGTGTCATGGTTCCTTCATGGTGCTCTTCCTGGATGGTACAGCTATGGCTGTCCTCAGGACTGAGCATAAAGTTCTTGTCTCACGGACCCAATTGCAAGATTGGAACTTAGCTCTCAAGAGTTTTTAGGAGAGCACTGTTATCTTGTTGAGGAATGAAAATGTATGGGATTAAGTAACTAGCTTAAGGTCACACATTAAATTTTAAAAATGTAAATGCTTTCCATTTGGGCCCAGGAAAGCTATTTTTCTTATTGCTCCATTTGTTTAGAAGTTGATATACTGCAGTTGGTATCACTGTGTGCAAGGGTTGTTTACCATTATCCAGTGGTTTCTTATATCAGTCTGTATCTAAGAGCACTTCATTGCATTTTCCTGTGTGCTTACTGAAGAGGTTACTTATTTATTAATATGGGATTCACAGTAAGCCATGAATGTTGACCAACTTCTAATACGAGAAAAATATTTGAGTAAAGAAGCAACTGACTCCCTCTGTCGTCAATGGAGTTTACCCATAGAAGGTTCACAGGGATAATTTTTCCCGAACATTTGCCATGCATGGTGTATCAGAGTGCATTACTAATTACAACAATAACAATTTAGTCTTAATATAGAGCCATATGAGTACTTCCTTACTCAGATAATCCTAGTGAAGTCAGAGAGCTCACGCACAGAATAAAAAGAGGAGGATTTAGCCCTAATTAACCAGTGTTTACAACTTTCCTATTAGGTAAGGTCTTTAAACCTCACTTTACTGATTGAGAAACATAGACAGGGCAATTAACTGACTCAGAGTGAATCAGTATCAGAACTGGGATTGGCCCTGTAAAAAAAGTAGCATGTAATCATGTAACTAAAAAGACTGAATCATAATGCATATGCATAAGGAGGCCAAGTTAAGGCCTATTAATTGTACATCAATTGATAATCCACTTCCTCATGTGACTGTTATCTACTGTCAATGAGTGGACTGTATCTGTGCTGTAACATGGAAGATTTTAGTGTCCCACACTGTGGGAAGTAGATCTGTTTGGTCTGTAGTTTGAATATGGAACATTGCATAGGAATCATTTTGCTGTGGATGGATTAAGGATTCCCTAGGCAGCTGTGTGGCTGCAACAATGGCTTCTGGAAAAGGGGGTTGGCCCACTTCTTTCCTATTCCCCAAAGCCCTCAAGCTGCCTATAGCAGCTGGTATAATTTAGAACAACTTGAGATTTGTGCTGAAGTATACCTTGGGGTCTTAGCCAAGCTCATAGCCATACCAGGAGAGGAGAGTCATGGACTCAACAACTAGGTACAGATATTCAAAAAGCCCAGGCAGAATTGATCTAACTTATGCGGTTTTCTGTAAGCAGCATAATTTAGATTGGTAACAAATAGATCACACATTCACCCTTTCGTGGGGGTTGCAAATCTTAGATTGGGTTCTGCCATTTTTAAACCGGTCTGCGTGTGCAGACTTCTGTTCTGTTATGGATAACTTATACCAGTAAAAGTGTAATGTCTGTACCTGGCCAACAAGTCTGATAACTTATACCAGTAAAAGTGTAATGTCTGTACCTGGCCAACAGGTCTGGAGTATAGTGCAGCCACACAAAACACAAATGCAGTTTTGAGCTCCATCAATGGAAGCACTAGGTGCATGACACAGGAGGCCATCATTTTCTTTCCTTGGCATTGGTTAGGCTTCTTCTAGAGCAGAAGTGGGTAATTATTTGAGCCAGAAGGCCACCTAATAAGTTTTGCTGAGCTGTTGAGGGTTGCACACATAAAATTAATGGTGTTTAACAATAGCTAGACTTAAAAACTGTTGTGGCATTTATAATATGAACTTTATACTACAAATGCCATAACAGTTTTCCGCACAACATCACCATATTTCCACACGTAATTCCAGAAATAAATTCCCAAATTACAACAAAAAATCGCCATTTTTCCACACCCAAAACTCACATTTCCACACATTTTCAGAAAACGTTTCTAAATTACCCCACAATTTTCCAAATATCATATTTCCATAAGCATTTCCACAAACAGTTCCCAAATCATCACAGACAATCACACTGCCACATTGCCACACCCAACACCCAACACTCATACTGTGGCAGTGCCACAGGCAGCATTTTGCCCACCTCTGTTGTAGAGTATTGTGTGCAGTTTTGGGCTTTACATTTTAAAACGGGCATGGAGAAGTTAGATAGAGATGATCCTGCCTCAGACAGGGGGTGGACTAGATGAGGTCCAGAGGTCCCTTCCAGCCCTACTTCTGTATGATTCTATGACTCTTTGGCTGCATCCAGATGAGTGAGCATGTACCTGTTGTGGTGCCTCAAAGCAGTTTAAGACGCCACAAGAGGCACACTGGGAACAGAAAAGTTCCTCTCTGCTGCATATTTGCAGCGGAGACTCTAAATTTGATACCAGGAAATCCTGGCATTAAAAAAATAATCCGCTGGGAAAAAGCAGCACGGGGTGTGCTCCTGGAACATGCCTGGGGGCAACCGGGGGCTAGGTCCTCCAGAGGGACTCTCTAGCACCAGGCCAAAGTGTCTCTGTGGATGCTGTGTGTCCCTGCTACTCCAGCATGCTGCCTCAATGTGCTGGGGCAAATAAGAGCGGGGCAAGGTGGCAGCAGCAGCTCAGACCCAGGCTCTGTCCCAGGTAAGTAAGGATGTGCGTGTGGGGGGACTGTGCATGGGAGGATTGTGGGGGAGCTGTTTAAAAACTGCAAATTCTCTGATAAAAAGCCCCAAATTCTCTCATCAAAATACCCAAAACCTACGTTCTTCCGCAATTGAAATGAAACACCTCTATATATAAAGAGATCAGTTGGGTAATGTTTTATTGATGTATTTGCAATTTTTAAGCAATTTGGAAGCCTACCAGTGCCTCTATCGTTATAATAAAACAAATTCTAAATATCTATACACTTTGGGGTTTGCTTTTGGTTTTTTGTCATAGAAAAAATCAGAGCTTCCCCTGCCCCCTTCACTCACCAGGATGTGGGGCACTGAGCAAAACTGATATACCGGTACCCTACCCCTGCCCTTGCCCCTCACTCCCGACCTATAGCTCCTGCCTGCCCGCACTAGTTCCCTCCCAGCAGCAGCTCCATCCTAGCACCAGGACATGAATCCAGCTGTAGCTGTCCCACCTGCTGCTTTGCGGCTCTGAGTAGTGCCAGCCCCTGCTGTTTTGTTCCCTGTGCCCAGGCCCCAGCAATCCCCATTCTCTTCCTGGGAAGCCCTTCCAGACTGGCCTTCCCCTGCACAGGCTGCTCTACTGGGGGGGTAGGGGGCTCTAAGCCCAGCTCAGGTGGCCTCTCTCCCCCATCCCTGACCCCCATAACTCTCTTTCTCTCTCATGCACACTGCTGCTGCCATCCCCACCCCTACCCCCAGTCCATCACACCCCCCACAAGTGGTCCCTGGGACCAGGAGCCCCACAGGCTGAGGCCGCATGTCCCAGCCCCGATGTGGGCATGGGGCAGGACTGTAGCATGGCAGTTGTCCCTGCAGCCTTGGCTCCTACCAGTAGGTCCTGTCTCATCCAGTCTGGTGGCTGGGCATGCAGGATGTGAGATTTGTGGGGTTTTGGGAGGGAAGGGGTGTGGGGGTAGGGCTTGTGGAGGTGAGATTTGTGGGGGTGGTGTAGGGCTTGTGCAGCAGTTTGGGGTGGTGTGGGGTTTGTGGGTGTGCTTTTGGGGTGTGCTTCTATGAAATGTTGTCAATATATGGTCAAGAGATCCCTGATAGAGGACCATGTCCCCTGGTGCAGAAGAAAGCAAAAACCCCATCTGTACCAGTCTGACTATGGAGTAAAATTCTTTCCTGACCCAAATATAGAAAATGTTTGTTTTCAGTTATTTAAATCTTCAGTTTAACCTCTTCACTTTCTGTTTCAGTCAATTTTTTCAAAGCCATTTAACAAAGAGTCAAAAAGGTTTCGCTTAGAAAATGATAAATTGAAACATTTTAGCTTTTCTGAAACAAAACATCACATTTTGAAAATATAAAAAAGACATGTTCTGCTGTCTGTTTACTGCATTTTGAAAAAACCTATTTTCTGGATTCAACTACATTTTTTAAATTTCAGTTCCCCTGAAACTCCATATTTCAGAAAAAAATACTTTTAATTAAAATATCCAGCTCTAGTTGTTATGAATATTAAGTAGCTGATATTTGTAAAATGTTCTGAAGGGGAGCAAGGCCTAGGTGTTATTTTTATTTTAAAGCCAAGACTGTGGCACACAGGTTTTATTGATTTTGCCTTCAGCATCTCATGTATCAGCATCCCTGTGCAGAAAAACAGCAGCAGGGGAGCTTTAAACTAAAGCTCATTTGATGAGCTTTATTTCAAAGCACCCCACTGCCATTTTTCAGCATGGGGACACTGATACACGTGACGTTCAGGCACTTTTAATTAGTGTGACTCAATAATTAAAGCGCCCTCCCTCCCCTGCCTCTGGAGCACATCTATAAACACCCTGTGAGCATACCATCAACCAGTACAGTTAATTTAGTGTTAGGTTTGCCAGTGGTCCACAATGGAGCCATCTTTCTCTTTATTGAAAGTATTGTCATCATGCTTATTTCCTATATATTTCATTGTGATCTGCACTAGTTTTACACCTGGTTCTTTCTAGAGTTCTTTTCAATTCAGGTTTTAACCAGCAGGTTCACAAGTCTCCAAACAGTATGAGTTTTGTGCCTTGCCCACACAGGGGGTGTGCCATTTGTTTGTACATTGGCTTGATAATTTTCAAACACGGGTAAATATTGCATAGAGGTTGCCTCCTCCTGAAATTCTTAATCAGGGAAAAATTCTTTCAATTTATGAGCAAATTTGTCTCCATTCAGATGGTATAAGAAACCTCTGAACTATGATCTATTTTCATTTCATAATCCCTTATTTTAGAAAGTCAGTCTCAAAGTACTGAACAGAAAACATTTTCTTTATAATGCTATGTACTTATATAGCATTATTCATCAAAGGATGTCAGAACTGTTTCCAATCTATTCAGCCTCCCAGCTCTTTACAGGGTTGGATAAGTGTTCTAGTATCTGTTTTACATTTGGACAAACTGAGGCACTGAGAGTAATTGGCTTAAGATTGCATAGCACATCAGCTTCAGAGCCCTAAATAAAAGACAAGAGTGAAGTTCTGGCCCCAGTGAAGTAAACGGCAACATTCTCAACTAAATGGGGCCACAAATTCATATCCTCATTCCCCTCACCTGACCTCTGGATGATACATAAAATGCAAAAGAGATTCAGACATTCCCACCATCCTGTTTCCTCAGATCCCAAAGAATTGTGTGTATTAGTTGAGAACAGCTGGTACAAGATTAATGAAGGCAAGATCATGGATGATTGGTGCCTCCTGAGTCGGGGGGGGCACTTACCCCCCCAGCAGACAGTCAGCAACCGGGTGGGGGATCCCCACAGCTGATCCTGCTGACCCACAAGTGGCAGTGGAGCACCGCTGGCACTTCTGGGTCAGCAGGATTGGCCACGGGAGGACTGTTTCTTCTGGCACACTCCCTGGCCCATGAACAACTCATGCGCCTGGCAGCTGGGGGGGCATGGCAGTGGCAGAAGTGTGGCAGCGGTAGTAGGAGCGCGGTGGCAGTAAGCAGGGGAGCTCCCATAGACGACACCAGTGCTGTCAGTGGCGGGGAAGGGGTGGCGAGCACCGACCAAGGGTCAGTGACCACCTGCAGCTGCCACCAGCAGCAGCAGCAGCAGCCTGTGGGGTTGCAGGCCACCCACAGATGCCATTGGCAGTGTCAGCAGAGGTATGGCAAGCAGCGACTGCCCGCAGATGCCTTTCTGTAGGAGTGCACTGCCACGCTCAGGGGGTGCACGTGCACCTGTGTACACCCCATACACATCGCCCCTGCCCTGACCCATGCTCTCATGGGGGCAACAGTGCTCTCATCTGTACCCCCTACACATCGCCACTGGGCAAAATGAAAGTTATGCCAGTGGGAAAGGGAAAACTTGTTGAATAATAAGCTATCCTTTCAAATCTGGGCTATTTCAGGGAATGAAAGATCCTCCAGTGTTAGCTGGGTAACCCAGAGGGCTACTCAAAGGGTAGGTTCACTCTGCAGTCAAAAGGTGCATCTGTGGCTCAGGTAGACATACCCAAGCTGGCTTTAAACTAGCAAGCTGGAGTACCAATAAGAATGTAATACAGTGCTCAGCCCAGATGGCAAAACCTACCTAACAAGCTAGTTAAACACTAAGCAGGCAAGGTTCTTTGAGTAGATGTGATATCTCTTATTAGAACAACTGAGTAGTTGGGGAAAAGTTCTTAGCAAGCTTTTGGGCGCAATCACCGTTATTCAGGCATAGGAAGTCTCTGCAATTCCTGAACTATGAACTATAGGAAGTCTCTGAACAGCAGAGACTTCCTGTGCCTGAAAGTTTGATTGTGCCTGAAAGCTTGCTAAGAACTTTTTTCCAACTCCTCCGTTGATCTAATAAAAGATATCACATCTACTCAAAGAACCTTGCCTCCTTATGTCCTTAAACCAGGGGCAGGCAATTATTTTGGCCGCTTACTGGGTTTTTTGGAAAGCCATTGAGGGCTGCATGACAGACAGCCCAGGACAAATAAATATTAATTTTCTAAATTTTTAGGGGCTCTGTGGACTGGATAGAATGGCCTGGCAGGCCACATCCAGCCCCTGGGCTGCATTTTGCCCACCCCTGCCTTAAACCAACATGGCTACAACGAAAAACCCAGTTAAACACTAGGGCACATTAGTCTGCAGTATGTGACCTGGCTGGTTAAAAGATAGCTGGGTTATCTTCACACAAGCTGTAGCCACAGTAGTGACTGCAGTACATTAGCATTCTCCTGAAACACAGGCTGGAATGCCAGTATCACTTCTTAGTATACTTTGAGCAATCCTGGGGCATGAAGAAGGGCCGGCATAAGAAAACCTATTATGGTCCAATGTACTGCTTGCACTGCCAGAACCTGCCTTCCCCCTCCTTCCCATTAATGACTAGTCTTACAAATGCCTTTGGTCTTGTGGCTAAGAAACCAAACTATAATTCAGAAAAAAAGGAATTAAAGCCTTCTGTCACAATCATCCCATGTGATACTGGGCAAGTAACTAAAACTCTGATCTTTAAAAACCTTATGTACATACTTTAGTTATGCAAATAGACCTATTAAATAGGCCATTCAGTAGGATGCAGGTTTTGAAGCATTTCAGGTTAAAAGACTGAAATGCAATCCATAAATTGCTAAATATACAATAGGTTTTTAAAAACCTAAAAATCCCTGCTCAATCCCAGCTTCCTAGCATTAAAGCTTCTAACATTATCTATACAAAGATAAAGCTTCTGACATTAAAGTTCTCCAGGCACCTAAAGTTTCTGCACATGCCAGGAAGTTATTCAGTCTTGACACTGCTAAGCAGTTCAGAGTCTATCTCACGCCTAAGCCCCTTCAGGATCCACAAACTAGATTTTTCTCCACCTCTCTCCCGTGGATTCGGTTGGCCTTCTCAGAGCATACCTAATAGATCAGGTTCCACACAAAACATGGGTTTTCATTTAAGAGCTCTGTGGTTAGCACCCTCCCATAGAAGACAGGACAATTGGATTCAATTCCCTCTGCCTGAGGTGATTTAAATGCACATCTTGCATCTGTATTCAGTGAAGCATGTGGCATGACCTCCATCTCCCCACTCCTGGTGAGTGCCCTAACCACTATACAGTCATGTTTACTTTTTTTTCCTTGACCCAGTGGATAATAGAAAAGCTGTAATAGGATGGATTGTTCCACCCCTACCCCAAAGTATCCTGACAGCAGTTAGGAAATTTTGCCAGGAAGCAGTGGGGTCAAGTCCCCTCAGGCAGAGCAAACTGAGTCCCAGTTCTCCTTCCAGCCTTGGTGAGTGCTCTAACCATTAAGCTAATGGATAAAAGAAGAGGTGATTCCTGTCACTGGAAAAAAAGGACTGGCATCTGTCAGTTTTGAATGGAAGGGCATAGGCATCTAATTCCAGCAGAGTGCTCAAGGTTGCAAACCCCAACAAGAGATAGGCCCATGTCTGCAGCTCACAACAAGGTGCTTAAGTTCTGAATAAGGGCAGAGCTTAAGGAACATCCCTCTTTTTTTTTGCCATTTCTTACTGCTCAGTTTATTTGCCCACCATTCACCTTGCTACATTCTGTGGATCCTATTCCTATGTCCCTAAACCTTCCCACATATTGTGAAGGTAGTTTAAACATTTAACTCCCTACAGAGCAGACTATGCAACTCTATAGGGATGTGCCAACACCACTTCAGTGCTGTGTCTGGGGGCACTGTTGTAAAGCCCACTCTGCTTTATTTGTCTCTGCTCCACAATTGCCAAATCTTGGAAATGAGGCAATATAGCTGCCTTAGACAAGCACTGAGTACATGCTAATACACACCCCCCAAAAGAGAGTGCCTAAGACTATTGCCTCATTTTAGGGATTTGGTACACACACACACACACACACACACACACACACACACACGGAATGATTGAAGAGGGCATATTTCATGGAGGTGCTCCCAGCTTGAGGGATGAAAGCTATGTCATCCTGCCATCAGTGGCTATGCATCTTCAAGTCCTGCATCTCAGCCTTGCAACAACACCTGAGTCATTTTGTGGCTCTAGCTCTTAATTTCTCCATGCAACAGCTTCCATCACTATTGTAGAAATAAGATTTCTATGTCTCACAAGTGTTGCGCATATATACATAAAACAACAAGAACAATAATAATTATACTGTTTGCAAGGCAAAGAATACTATAAGCAAGGCAGGGTGAAGGAAGCATGCAAAGTACTATAGCTAGGAAAGTATTATTGTCCTTTTACAAATGGAAGAAAGTTGTTGGCTAAATGACGTAATCCAGGAATTGAATGTATAGATTATACATCAGCCCTCAGCAGGAACATGGTACCATAAAAGAACTAGTGCCATAACATGCTTATGTTTTGCTCCAAAACAAAATTAAACATCAGATTTATGCTTTTGTTTTGACTTCTGTAGATTACTATTTTCTTCTTATCATCATCTTGAAAAGTTTATTGTATGAACACTTTAGCAAAAGAACACAGAAAAGCGGAGCTGAAATACTATACTTTTTACTGTATGTTTTTTCCTATTTTACCTGTTTTACATATTCTTTTGCATAAGAGTTGGGTCACTGCTCAAGTTGAACCTGAAATTCAAAGTGAACTTCTGGGAGGGGGAAAAAGTTCACACAATCTTTCAATGAAAAACTGGTTTTGCATAGCTCTGTGTTTTTTGACCATAGAGCAAGTATGTTGACTGAATCAATGACTGCTCTGAGGGCAATAAAAGTCACACACAAATGCTGGTTCTTTCTTTGGGAATCTTTATAAATCATATGAAAAAGGGTAAAGTAATTATCTGAAGTACAATGGTCTTTCTTAAAATCTGCCTGCTTTTCAAAAACAGGTTTACTATCTCCCCTCAGGACAATAATTTTCATAACAGAAGTCTGGCAAAAAATTTTGGTAACTACATCCCGTATATATATAAGTCTACAAGTCTTGCCTGTCTCCTATACAAAGATAATTATATTTCCTTTCCAGCTTAGTGGAATCATTTCAACTTTTGATTAGTTGATTTAAAAGTTTAGCAAGAGGCAAAGAGTCCACCAGACTAGGATAACTATAAACTATAAACTTTTGTAGGAATCAAGCCCATGACAAAAAGCTTTACTGTTCCTCAATGTAAAAAAAGACTTCAGCGAGCTCCCCTTCAGTAATAATCTTAAGAACCAAATGTAAAGGAAAATCACAAGACATGAATAGGTCTAGGCCCTCAAAAACATCTTAAAAATGGCAGATCTAATGGGCTGAAATTAGAGCATCAACATCAAATACACATTGTTTATGCCTGAGGCTATAAAGAAAAAAAATGTTTGAAGTCCTTGGCTTTTCATGTGTGTGATAAGTCTGCAGCATGTATTATAATAGCAGAAGCCAGACAATAGACTTGTATTTATTCTTTCAAGCAGCCAACAGAGATGGGCAAGAATTGTTTTAATACTTAGCATTCCACTGGAAGGCTGGCATCTCCATACAATGTCAGTGCATAAAAAAAGAGTACTGCATTGTCAGTTTTAGACCTGAGTCAAGTTCTGGTTCAACCCACAATTTCCTGGCTTTTCCATGTTAACAAAACCATATTTGTAACTTACTATTATTTGTATTGCTTTGCTTTATAGCTTTAGAGTTTTTTGTCATCCCATCATTATTTTTAAAGTGAATTTCATGTTTAAAAAATTGCCGGATGAATAACTTTAGGGCATGTTTATACTGTTACAGCAGCGTCCCCCAACCAGGATGACCTCAAGAACACTCTGTCAGCCCAGTCTCTAAAGCCAGAATTCTGGGGGTGGTCCTCAATAACCGCTCTTGAGACCTCAGATATCTGATAGGCAGAGACAGATGCCACTGAGATCCTCACCAACTATTTCTGAGTTTGAAGCATGCAGGAAAGAGCAGGTAGATTAGGTAAGCCTAGGGCCACCCCAGGCAAGAGTCAGTACTGATCCAATTTATACATACCCTTTAGAGATCAAGAACCCCTGATTATTCCCTAAAAAGGTATGACATGGCAAACAAAACAATAGTAAATGACCTTTTGATAGTTTTCAGTGGAACAAGTTTTTCCTTTGCTGCCCTACCAAGTGCTTCAGCCCCACTGTGGAAGGTACAGGTTATTTGTTAAGGCATTGAACAAGGGTTTTCAACCTTTTTTAATAAGTGTACCCTGTCAGCCAGACGTGGAAGGGGAGGTGGCAAACAGCCAGACACGGAGCAGCAGCAGCACAGGGTGGTGGGTGGTAGCAGTGGCTGGCACATGTGAGCTTCCCCCCCACTGCATCTGGCCAGCTGGGCGGCGCCTGTGCAGCCCACAGAAGGGTGCTGCTGCCCTCACCACTCCCCCAGCCCTGCTTCTGGGAGGTGGAGGTGCAAGTCAGTGGATGGCAGTGCTCCGTCCTCACCCACCCACATGTACCCCTTTGGGCAGTGGCCACCAACCACTCGATCCTGATTGACTGGTGGAACAGATGTGGGGAGTGGCTGGGATGAAGTCTGGGAGCAGCAGGATGTAGGAGCAGCAAAACACACATGGCTGGGCTGGGCTGAGCTGCACCCCCTGCCATTGTGGCCAAGGTCGGGTGAGTGGGACAATCCTCTTCCATACTTCCTGCCACTGGGTGACTGAGGCCCCAACCGGGGTGGACCAGGCAAGGCCAGGGGAGGGTCAGAGCCCTGGTGGCTCATCTAGGCATGTGGGGAGGCTCCCACCACTGCATGCAACCCGGTGGAGGCCCAGAGGGCACATGTCCACCCTGATCCATGCACGGCGTAAGGCAGCTGCCACTGAGTGCTGGGCTTTGCACCCCAAGTCCTGCTGCAGCTCAGGGTGCAAAACCTGGGGGGCAAAGCCCTGTGCACAGTGGCAGATACCTCACCCCATGCACAGATTAGGGGGGCACATGCCCCCCCAAACGTGGGGCAGCGAGAGCAGCTGCAGCAGTGGTGAGGGTGAGAGTGGGGCTGGAGCAGAGACAGGCCCTGCAGCTGGGGTGAGGTGGTTCATCTGTGGGGCATGGAGATGGGGGGCACACACCCTGGGAGGGCATGGGGGTATGTGCTCCTGGATCCACGAACAGGGTGGGGCAGGGTGAGGCAGGGCAGGCTGCAGCTGTGGGCTAGGGCCAGGCTTTTCCTGGTGGGAGGGCTGGGCCACTGGGAAGAGCCTGGCCTATGGAGGTGGCAGAGTTGGGTGCGGAGCTATGGTTGGGGCTGCAGCCACCCAAAAAATTGCTGTAACTCCCCCAATCTACTATTCCAGTGCTGCCACTGCCCACCCTGAGTGCAGCACAGCCAGGGACACCTCAGCACAGCCTTCCCCTCCCTCTACCCCTCCCTGCACAAGGCATGGGGTCTATGTGCCCAGGATCTGCATGGGGCTGGGTGGCTGCAACTAAGGGCTGGGAGGCTCACTGTGCTCAGACTGGGAGGTGGGATTGGGAGGGATACAGTTCCCCCCACCATCACAGGCCAAGAGCTCTTCCCAGTGGCCCAGCCCCACCTCCAGGAAGAGCCCAGTCCTAGCCCACAGCTGCACCCTGGCCCATCCCACCCTGCATGCAGATCTGGGGGTACACGCCATCCCCCTGCCCTGTGTCCTCCCAAGGTGTATTCCCTCCCCCCCACCATGCGCCCCGGATGAGCCACTCATGGCTCTGTCCCAACCCCCACCCAGCTGTAGGGCCCGCCCCACCCCAGCCCAACTCTCTCCCTCACCACCATTGGGGTGGG
Source organism: Crocodylus siamensis (assembly GCF_052110815.1). Taxonomy (NCBI): domain Eukaryota; kingdom Metazoa; phylum Chordata; order Crocodylia; family Crocodylidae; genus Crocodylus; species Crocodylus siamensis. Next base: position 121,837,467 of record NC_143395.1, read on the forward strand.
GGTGCAATTTGAGAGGAATTGGAGCTAGGTTTGGGGCCTTGACCTTCCCCCACCAGATCTTCCCCTTCCCCCACCTTTCCCCCACAGATTTACCTGCTAGGGGAGTGTGCCATCAAATCATTTTTTTTCCCTTTGCCTTGATCTGCCCCTCCCCTCTCCCCTGCCCTCCCCACAGACTTACCTGTTGGGTGGGAGGAAGGAAAGGGGGTAGATCTTGGTTTGCTTTTAAATTCCAAAGTGATCTCCTACTGAAAAGGATGGAGACCACTGCCTTAGGGCCTTCCCAAGTACCCCTGAGGTTACGCATACTCCCGGTTGACAATCCTCGGCATAGAACACAGGAATGTGAAAAGCAAAGACACAATAGAGAGGGTACTGTTTTTTGCATGAATTAAATTAGTGGTAGTTACTGCCAGTTCTAATGGAGGATTCTTGGTGGACAGTTCTCCATAGCAAAAAAAATCAATTATTTTCACTGGATACAGGCATTTGTCTTTTTTATAAAATAGAGAGTACATTTAATTCCTAAGGTGAATTCACAGAGCTCTTGAGAAACAGGTGTTATATCAAGCTTTTATACTTAGTCTCTTATGAACACTTGATTCTCCACAGCATTTAAAGAAACAAACAACTTTATGGGATTTAGGAGCCCAGGTTCTACTGAACATCAGCTTTTGAAAATCATCTGAAATGAAACACTTCTGCCGAAGTTTCTTCCATATTTCCCACAAAATTTAGGAAAAACCTAAGTAGGTTTTGTCCAGGTTTATAAGTTCCATGAAGTGCTTTGACAGAGCTTGATCATACAACTTTTTTTTTGTGCTTTCTTAGAAAATTCATAGCTATCTGGGGTGAAATCCTGGCTGTATTTAAAATCAGTTTTGGAAAGTGGAAAGTTTTGCCATTGACATCAGTGTTGTTACAGTTGGCCTGTAAAGTCCTGAACTAAAGCCCACTGAAGTCAGTGGGATTCTTTTAATTGAAGACAATGGACTTTTAATCAAATAAACTCATCTTCATTCCTGGCAATTCTGCTAGTATGTTTGTGTCAAAATGTAAAGCTCTTCATATTGAGAGAACTGAGCAAATATACTTTATGTTAAAGTGATTTCCAGAGATGTCAGGGTCTCTTATCTCAGACAAGTAAGGAATACCCAACACAATATCATGAACCTTTTTCTTATTTTCTGAAAGGAACAGAAAATATATATATCCCAGAGGCTTCACAACTCCTTGTTTCATTCAGTGTTATTGCACTGGAAAATCCTTTCATAAAGCAATATTTTCTTGTCTTTTGATAAAATTCTAGTTCTGTTGTGTTCCTTAGATACATACATAGTTGTGATAGCATATCTTTGGTAGAGAAGAAGGCTGTAGAATACTGCTTGTATAGTATTTGAACAAAACAGGTTTAGAAATGGATTACTTGCTTGGTGATGCATGAGATAATTTGGCATGCCAAGTCTTTTCTTCTGCCTTCAGAAGTAATTACTTGAAAATAAGGATGATCCCTTACAAAGCCTTACTTTGCATTGTCACCCCAGTCACCTACTAAATATTGATTTTTTTTTTACATTCTTTTCTTGTTGACCATTATTTTGAAAAAAATGGGCATAAAAAAAGCAAAGCAACCAGCCTTGAACTATAACTCTGTAGGTTTGGATATTTTTCTCAAAATAATGATTCAGCAAGGTATTTCAAGATAGGTATAACTTTAAATGTTATACAACTGACATGTAGCAGCTTTTCATGGGATTGCTCATGTATTTAAATAACACGTATGTTTAAATACTTTGCTGAAGCAAACCTTGATGTTGAGGGTGGCAGCTCTTGTTGAAGGTGGTGGCTAATGTTGAGGGAGCCATGCACTAGAGCCAGGAACCCTGGGGTCAGAGCCAGGCACCCCAGGACTAGGTCAGGGAAGCCCGGGAGCCTCAGGATACTTACCAGGGAGAGAGCCAGGGATGGGTCATGAGCAATCCTGACTTATCAATCAAGCTCAGCAGCATCAGGCATCAGCCTCTGGTGTTGCTGTGGGAAGTTTAAAAGGCCTGGCAAGGGCTGGGCAAGAGGGAGAGCAGCTGCAGGTCTGGAGCACTCCGGGAGTGCAGTCGCCTAGGAAGCCACAACTCCAGGATGATCACGGGTGAGCCAAACCCCATGGAAGCTAGGGTTAGCACCTAGGAGCCAGGAGCACCCAGATGACAAGGCTGCTCCAAACAGGCTACTTTTTTTTTTTTTAACACTCATTTTGTTTCCAGTTGGAGGACTTTGAGAACTCACCATAGTCAAAGGTGAGATGATGGAGCTGAGGATTGGTGGGAGAATATTGCCAGACCCCAGCCTCAATGCCCAATTGGGTGGTCGGAGCTGGCCAGGACTAAGTTTAGGAGGCTTTCTTTAGTATTTTGATTATTATCCTTTTGCTATCAGTGCTGACACAGGGAGCAGGGAAAAACTCTGCATTGTAACACAGGTATTTGGCAGTGAACCAGATACTGGGATAAGCCTGGGGAAAATACTACATATGACCAAGCTTCAATGGGCTGGCCCAGAAGCCTGAGGAGGCAACAGCTGATGGCACAATGTCTACTGCATGGCTGGTGAGTGGAAAGGGTGTAGGAGAGGTGGAGCCCCAAGGTCAACCACACTGGACACGTGAATTCTACCCATACAAGGGTACAAGGGCACAAGGGTACACCGCTGAACTCCTTGAAGTAATTTTCCAGCAAGACGTGGCAAGTGAGTAGAAGGGCCCTGTTCAGGGTCAGGGATGCTCACAAGTCCAGAGTTTACCATGCAGAAATTGATACTGAGGAATAGGTGTGAAGTGAAATATCTTATTTAGGGGGGAAATATTCATACATCTGAACAAGTATTTCCATTCATTAATAAGTCACTAAAAACCTGTATTTGTTAAAAAGACAAAGATAAGCTGTTTTTAATTAACTGTATGCTATAAGCCTGCAAATATGAATCTCAGGAATATAAACCTTAAGGAAGAACAACCTGATAAACACTGGTGTGTCTACATGAGACACCTTAATGTGCAGTAGATTGTTGTATTGCGCATTAGCACGTCATAGCAGAAACTGTGCTAATGTGCAGTAGAATTTGTCTATTGTGCATTAAGCATCACAAAACAATGTTTACCTTTGCTACTGCGCATTAGCATAGCTACTGCTCCTTTATCTAGTACCTCATATTAGAGGTACTAAGCTTAATGTGCAGTACCAAAGGCATATTAATGAATGTGTCGATGCACCTGCTAATACCAAATAGGTATAAATCAGTGTGGTGTAAGATACATTTTTATTAGTTTCTTAAAGCAGATGCATTCTTATGCAAAATATGATCTAAGACGACACTTAGTGAGAACCCAATCTGAAAATGTAAGCCCATGATGGTAAAACATCCTAGAAGACCAGGTACTAACTGCTAGTACAAGAATGCGCCTATGATTTGTGTAAAAAAGGTGTAGCGTTGTGTTGAACAACATCCTGTCACCTTCATAAGCAGTTTATCTATCTGAAGGCAAGTTTTCCAGGTAGTCTTTAATTATGTTGTTTTTAATTCTAAGTTCCTCCTCCACATGTCTCTTTCCCTGCTGTGTCAGTGGGAAGTAAGGTAAATGCCTTAATTCTTGAGCAGCTGGGAATGTTTATGTAAACAGCTCCTACTCCAGGATTTGAAAACATTTGCAACATCATTAATAACTGAAAATTCATTATTATTTTCATGTTTTACTTTATTTTAAGAACTTTTTCACACATAAAATGAAAAAATGAACATATATACATGTCATATATACACAATTTCTTCTCTTCTGTTTCAAAATAACTGAAATGAAAAGAATTAAAAAATGAATTCACAAGTCAAATTGATCATATCTTTTTATCATCAATTAACTTACAATATCTATCTATTCCAATATTATATAAATAAGCTAAAAATACAATTGATCAGACATATTTTTGGTGATGCCTGTCTGCCTTTGCCATATAAACCAAACATTCCTATACCTGTAGTGTTTCTTAATCTGGAATACATATATATAGAAACAGAGAACACATCTACATGTGCAATTAATGCAAATGAATATACTCTGGTTAAATCTGAGCCAGAGTTAACTAATCATTATATCATCTTCTACACATGCATTTAAGTTCAGTAATTTACTGCAGTGTAGGATAGTACCTGTGTCTGACAGGACTATCCTATGCCAGAGTAAATTAATCTGCTGCATACTAATTGTAGCACAAATGTAGACAGTGATGCTTTACTGCGCAGTAGTCTAATGTGCAGTAAAGCGTATCTGTAGACATACCCAAATTGTCTTTCCACTGAAGTCAATAGCTGTTCTATCACTGGATTCAGTAGGAGTCGAACTAGATTGCAAGGAATGAATGAGTAAATTCATTCCTGGTATAACCAAGCATGTTATTATTGTCTCCCCATAACTATAATAATGCAGGGACTGTCAGATTTTGTGAGGACCTTGTTACAAACTAATTTTAGGTGCCTCCTGCTGCTCTTAACTCCTAGGACTTGTATTAAACACTCTTCAGGCAGCTTCAAGTGATGCCACTCCAGCCTAGGTTTATTTCTGATCCATGTTATGCACCTCCTGCTACACTAATGTGTAGCCACTCTACTGCTTGTCCTTCCCACCCTTATCAGCATCCCAGATTCCCACTTACTTGTGGATGCCCGTGATGTCCCAGGGGAGCAGGCAGGAGCAGCATTGGCTGCTGTTTTCTGGGTGGCCTCATCCTGGACAAGAGCCGCAAACCAGCAGCAGTGGTGGTAGGTTAACACTTCCCTTCCCACTCGCCCTGGACAGAGAGTGGGCAGCCACAAGTAAGCAGGGGTGAGGCAGAAGGAGCCCTGAGGATGAGGGAGATGCAAGGGGAAACCCTGAGGAGCAAGCGGATGGGATTCTTACCTTTCAGTCCCCCAGACAGGCCCCAGTTGGCCTAAGCATGTGACTGCTCCAAACTCAAGCTAGCACTAACCCAATCCATGTCAGCAGTTTGGTGTAACACATAACAAGGCCCTAATACAGGGGTGTGCAATTTCTTGGGCCCACAGGCCACATAAGGACTTTTGGTTATCTGTATGGGCCAGGTCAGAACCCCACTCACCCCAGCTCACTAAAACTCCGTGAGCAGCTCCATCCCATCTGCCTTGTCAGGCACCCTGGCCAGTCTCCATGGGGACCCCACAATTGCAGGACAGGAAGCCAGAAGCAACAGGCTGCATTTGCGGAGTTGCTGCTCCTGATTGCCCCTATTGTGCAGGGTCTCCAGCGAAGCCTCCATTGTTCTGCTTCCCGCCCCATACTTGCCATCCAATGTGCCCTACACAGCCCTGCCCAGCCTGTACTCTCCCTTCCCATGGCCCTGGCCCTCTGCTTCTCCCCTCCTTTGTGGCAGCCCCATCCTGGCCTGGGCCCAGGGCAGAGCCCAGGAATGGGATGTGTACACAGAGCCGGGGCTGGGATCCTGGGCTACGTATAGGCAGCCTGCAGGACCCAAATAGTAAGCAACGACTTCATAGCTGATGGGACTGGGCATTGGGAGATGAAGGGCCCCAAAGCAAGTGCAATGCAAGGGACTCCCACCAGCTCTGCAGTCCCAGCAGGGGCTCAGCTGCATGGGGCACATCAGGCAGCAAGTACCGGGTAGGAGTACATAATGAGGGCTGTGTTAGAGATGCCATGCAGTAGGGGCAATAGGGAGCAGTACATCCATGAATGCAGCCATTTGTTGCAGGGCTTCTGCCCCGATGCACCCAGAGTGGGGCCCCATCCTACAGCCTGTGTTGGGCATTGATGTTCCCTTTTATCTCTGGGGCAGGTGGGTGGGAGCAGCTGCCTTGGTGCTGGAGCTCTGGCTCAGAAGCCAGCTGCTGCCTCTGCTATCTTGGCCGGCCTATTTAGCACCGTTGGGCTCCGTGGCCTGGACTGCCCTCTGTGCCTGGGCTGGGCAGGACTGAGGGACCCATCATGGACCAGTCAGAATCCCATGGCTAGCCAGATTCGTCCCATGCGCCATATTTTGCCCACCCCTGCCCTAATACAACCAGTTGTTTTAAGAGGATAAATCTAGCCTAGGAAAAAATTTGGAAATGTATTTACATAGTTACCTTTATCTTTTTAATAACAGCACAAGGAAATTATATTGCTTATATACTCTCTTTTTACCTTAGATTTTTTTTTTTTAATTATTTTAAAACCATTTTTTATGCCATTTATCTATTATATGGAATAAGGCTTGGGGATATTTTCAAAAAATCCTTTAAAGGGCTCTATTCTACGTTCATTAAAGCCAACAGAAGTAGGATCAGACCTAAAATGAATAGTGTACTGAATATGAAGAGTGGCTACTGCTTAAGTACATTAATGAACTTTACACATCAGCCTAACAACATGTGAAGTTCATGAATTTGTCCATATAACTGAAATCCAGTGAATTTTGTCTGAGCTTTTTATAAATCTATTTGCCATCTCTGAATGGTGTGTCATAGTTTGATTTTTTTAGTAAAACCAGTAATATGTAGTGACATATGCCATATTAGTCTTCTACACTGAATAAATAATTCTGCATCCCTATACATTTTTATGAAGCCCATATGCAATAAAAATAGCTTTTTTAAATTGGAGTGAATCTGTTTTGGTTTAATCTTTGTCTAAAGAGGCAATGAGCTCTTATTGTGGTACTTGCCGTTCTTCTCATTTTTAGATGTAAAGAGTCGGGTTTTCAGCAACACCACGTGTTGACATAATGTGGTTCCTGTTCAAATCAGTGAAAGCTTTGCCATTGACTTCAAGTTAGAAACAAAAGTAGACCCAGCTCTGAGCCCTTTCTTAAGATCCCACCACCCAAGACATATGGATATACACCCAAGTTTCTAAGCGTTTATCTGAACTAAACTAAATATTTAAACCTTTAAGGAAACTTCCATCCTTAGCTGTCATCAGATATGCTCCTGAAGTGCTCATCTCTATATCATCCATTCATTTGTAACCATATAATATTCTTTTAGAAAGATAATGATTGCTTTAAGATCTTCACAATACATTTAGTTTTCTGGCTTTGTTTTTAAGCCATTGTATTGCCATGATGCTTTACTTGTATTATGTACTGGGGAGGTGGGTCAGTTACAAAACAGGAAGTGCTTATTATCTTTACTAGTAGTCAACTGAGAGCTTGAAGCTTTTGTTTATAGAGGAACACATAGGTGACACCATCTCTGAACATTTTTTTGAGCAGACAATTCTTTGTTCAGCCCCAGAGTGTTCAGAATTATATTCAGATGTCTTTAGAAGTACTGTTCTTTTTTTATTTATTCAGATAGCTGGTTACTTGCATACATTTCATACAGGAGGAGAAAGGATGTGAACAAATCAAGATACCTGAGTACTGGCAGCATAAATTTTATCTGGGTTTGCTTTGAGAAGTTAGATGACAGTTTAAAAAATAATACTTTGCTAAATAAATATTAGTAAAGCATTAACTTGATTTCTTTATGTTGTTTCAGTATGAATCACAAATCCTGGACTTGGGTATATATTATTAAATATGCATTTTTGGCAAGCTTTTAACAGCACAAGAATTCCTGACTTTCATGGGCTGCTGTTACATTTATTATTATTAATGTGTTAAGACCTTGTGACTTGGTATAGACTACAGCAGAAGACGTGAACTACACCTCAAGGAGCTTACAATCCAAGCCAGCCATAGATAACAATTAAACACACAAAACACATACTTGAGACTTAGTCGTTCAGTAGTCACATTATCTTGGGAAGTCCACAGAAGAGCCACGCACATGATCAGAGGTCACAAAAACAGACCTTACAACGAGAGGCTGAGAGCCATGGGACTCTTTAGCCTGGAAAAGCACAGGCTCAGGGGTGATCTGATGGCCACCTACAAGTTTATCGGGGTGTTCACCAGGATCTGGGGGAACGTTTGTTCACCAGAGCGCCCCAAGGGATGACGAGGTCAAACGGTCACAAACTCCTGCAAGGCCGTTTCAGGCTGGACATAAGGAAGAATTTCTTTACTGTCCGAGCCCCCAAGGTCTGGAACAGTCTGCCATCGGAGGTGGTTCAAGCACCTACTCTGAACACCTTCAAGAGTAAATTGGATGCTTATCTTGCTGGGATCCTATGACCCCAGCTGACTTCCTGCCCTTTGGGTGAGGGGCTGGACTCGATGATCTTCCGAGGTCCCTTCCAGCCCTAATGTCTATGAAATCTATGAATTCTATTGATTCTTATACAACTAGTATGTTTTAAAAAGAGTTACAAAAGTTGTACTGTTTGAAACTTAAGAATGGAGATATGCTAGGCACAAGGAGTATATGAAAGAAAGAATGGTGATGATAGTAAGTGTAGCAGGCTCACCTTTCAGAGTTTGGGTTGAGTCCCAGGCTTGAGATCCTGCTGTTTTGATTGGTGGAGCCCATCCGCCAATCAGGAGGCAGCAGGAGAAATAAAGCCACGCCCCTTTCCTGAGGGGAGGGGGAGAAAAGCTCCCCCCATCTGATTGAAAACTGTAAACTATCAGGTCCAGAACACTTCAGAGGCAGCGCCCTGGAGTGTATAAAAGGAGCTGCGTGCCCAGCATGAGGGGCAGATGCAGCAAGGGACTCAAGAAGAGTAGAGCCAAGAAAAGCTGGGGAGCTCTCCCCCAGCAAGCATTAGGTCCAAGGCTCCTGAAGCCACCATTGGAGGAGCAGCCTTGGGAGCAGTGCAAAACCACTCTGGCTGTTGACAGCGCACAGGGACCGTGCATGGAGACCCAGCCCTGAGAGTAATGTGAGACCACTTGGGCCCATCACGGTGCAGGGTTCAGTGCATGCAGCCCAGGCTTTGGGAGCTGCAAGCAGTGGCTTGAGCCTACAACCCTGGAGGGCCAGCAGGCCACATAGTGAACAGGGTGCCACATGGGCCCAAGCCTTGGAAGCCGTGGCAGGGCAGCTCAGGCACCATTGTGAGTAACCCCAGCAGGCAGCCAGGTAGGGAGGTGAACAAGCAGCACATGAGGAAGCAGCGGAGGCTGTTTGGGTTAGCCATCCAGATGGCCAGAGCCTGAAGGGCCCAGCCTGTGCTACAAGTGCCGAGCCAGGGCATGGGGAAATAGTAGTGCTGCAGCATGAGGCCCAGCACCTAGGAGACCGCAGCAGTGGTACAGCAGCTGAGAGGAGCTGAGCCCTCACTGCCCAGAGCGGGGTATAGGGTGGGGAGGAGCTCAGCGATGCAGGAGAGGCACTCCAGCAGAGGAGAATCCATTGAGCTGTGCCCTGACCACCTCCACCTGAGGGAGTGTGAGTCATTGGGTCCTTGGGTCCCACAAGGGAAAGACATTTGAGGCAGGCAAACCCAGAGAAGGGGCTGGGTGAGCAGCCCCCCACCTAGTCAAGGCCCTAAGGGGAGGGGCCCCTGGTGCTTCTTGGACACCTCGCAAGGGACCCCATTGGAAGGAGGACCATCTCTTGCCATGGGCCAGGGACTATATTAAGGAATAGATGTTATTAAAATAGTTCCCGTTTGCATCTTATATTTTGTAATTGAAATATATTGTGTTGATGCTGCTGAAATTGTTTTATTGTGATGAGTAAATAGTGTTATTTAGGGTTTGACCTTGGTTATTGTTCACTGTGTAAATGTATATGATATTTAGTTTTATGATTATGTATATTATAACTCAATAAATTGTATATAGTTAAGAACTTTGGCTTTGGGCTAACTACAGAGGAAAGAGGGATCTGCTTGAAATTCTGGCACCCCCTCCTGCCTACCCATCCCATCCTATTAAGAATAGTGCACACCCTTGGGTGTACCCAGGTTACATAAGGAAAGGATATGAAGAGGCAAGTGAGACAGGACATGCTGGGAAAATGAAGGGCCAGATAGGAAGTAAGATGAAGGGAGGGTGGTACAAGGCCTTAAAAGTCAGATAAAGAATTTAAACATTATGCAGGTACAGAAGAGCAAATTCATAAAAGCAAGTATAACACATATGAGAATAATGGGGAAGTTATTCTGCTATGTGCAGCACCTGCCTGCTGATTGGTAGCTGAAATTCCTGTATTATGGGATGCAATCCCGGCTTTGAGGAGTACAGGATCTTATAAGATAATCATGTTTGGTCAGGTGCAGACCTTACATATGAATGGAAACCAGCATAAGTGAGTGAAAACTGATCTAAGCCTGTAACAGTACAGAAGTTTGGTGCATGTAGATCAGTTTCAAATCACTGAACCCTGTCTAACATAGACCTGGATAGATGTACTGTCAGACTTAAGTGATTGAGGTTAAACCAGTCTATCGAACTTCTGTACTAGATCCCCTCCCAACTCAAGTTAAATCAAAGTCCACCAGCATCCCAAGAACCTTTGAGGCCCCCTCATTCCCCCTCCCCTCACATGGAGGTGCACTGGAACTTAGCCATGCTCAGCCACTCTGAGCTAATCAGTTGCAGGCAGGGGGAAGGGGGGGGCACGAAGGAGTATCTGAGACTCAGGAATTTTCCATCGTTATACAATATCCCTAAGTGGGGGGGCATGGGGAGCGCTCCTCAGAAGGAAGGAGCAGGCCTGTTTGGCAGGAGGCAGCATGCACCCAGCGCAACTGTAGGAATTGCAATTGCAGGATTCACGCTATGTGGCTTCTCCCACCACCTGCAGTTTTCCAGAGCTCCAAGGGACCCAATCCTTCCTTTTGTAGAGTGCCCCTTTCCCCGCCACGGAACCTGCTGCCAGCGGGCGGGGGCAGAGGACTCCAGAACAGGATCCTGCTTCCTGCCGTTGCATCAAATCGTGCAGGACCGAAGCCAGACATAGTCAAGCAGGCGCAGGCAGGAAGCATGGCGTGGTATCAGATATCATCAGGACTAGTTAGTGGGGAGGGGAGGCAGGACCAGACCTGTGCTGGCTCAGGTCTGGCAGAGCTGGGACAGGGACTCCACTCCCTCTCCCCTGGCACTGGAGAGGGGCTGTGCTGGCCAGTTAGGGGTGGCCAGCTGCTTGGCTGGACTTGCATTTTCTGCCAGCTTGCTGGGAAGTATGAGGGAGCAGTTCCAACCTGCTGGCCTTGGCCTGTGCAGGCAACTTGAGTACCCTGCCACCTCCCACCAAAGGTGAATGTCTGTTTTGTTTGCTCCTGACCTAGCATAGGGTGGGTGTTTAAAGTAAAGAATGAAACTTAGACTGTTTCTACCTTGGGCTTTTTGAATATCTGTACTTAGCTATAAGGTGGATTTGTGGAACCTTATATATACACAGGGTCTTCATAAAATCCTTGTATACTCTTAAACTTTAACAACTTAGGTTGTGCACAAGGACTTTATGAAGACCCTGTACACAATGGATGCAAGTCTTCTTTGTACTAAAAGTTCTTTACTTTTCTGAAAAATGGGCAGAAAAATTGTTCAAAGGCCTTCAAGGAGAAGACTAAAAAAAAAAGGTTCCCACCCCCCCCATTTCCATTTTTTTGGCCCCATTTCTTTATTAAATTCAATTCTGTTTCATGTGCTAGGACTCACAGAGGCTATGCAAAGTATGCTTAACTCTGTGGATTAATGTAAGGGATATTTTCTCCAAGTTTCAGTATAAAAGTAATGATTTTTTATCAGTTACAGGCCTGTATTAACTTCCTTCCAAAATGCTTCTGCACCAGTATAGCTAACTTTATTGAAGGTCAAAGTTGATATTGTCAGATCAATGCATGGAGCTTTTTATACTAATGGAAACTGAGCAGTTAAATCCCAACATATCAAGCTGAGAGCATGTGATGTACCATATACTTCATAAAAACACATGTGGCTGAAGGAAACTATTACAATAGTGTTGAAAAAAGGGGGAGTTTATATTATGAATATGTTTTTTCCAACTTTTACAGGGAAAGCAGTGAAACATTTCTAATTATTTTAAATTAGAATGTAAGCAACACTTGCTGAAATGTGAACTTTTAACATAATGGCAGAGCTGTTTGTGTTATAAATAACATTTCTAAAGCACCTGGATATTGTCTGCCTGGAAAATGTAAGATGTACAAATAAAATATCAAGCAAAGCAAAGCAAGAAGATATTTGCCTTTTCAAACAATTCTGCCATAATGCAATAAGACCATTAGCTCTTACTGAGGATCTTTCATCCCAAGCTCTCAAAGAGTTTCTCACAAACAACTAATTAAGCCTTAGCAAAATAGGTAAGGCTATAAACATTAGTTGGCTTTTCCATAGTCACAGAGCGGATGAGAGCTCCCAAGTCCTAAGTCTAATTCAACAAAGCACTTCAAAATGTGTATCTTTAAGCAAGTGAGTAGTTCCCTTGATTTCACTGGGACTACCAAAGTGCTTACAGTTATATACACCTGCTGAATCAGGGTCTGAATGTAGATACTTGTCTTTTGAGGTAAGAAAGTCCATCAGGTGAACTGTGCACTGCTGCTGACTGCTGTACCTGTTCAGTAAGTGAACAAAGCTTTAGTCCCAACTACTGCACATGCAAAATTCACTTAGAACCTTAAATCATTAGACAGAGAAAGCATCCCATACATCAAGGTGCCGTTTGTTGTCATGCTGAGGAGTGTTAGATTCCAATTCATGGTGCATGTTGCAGGTTTAACACAATACAAAAATAAAAAGAGTAAACTAGAAGAGATATTGTTCCATATATTTAATCTACAAGGAGCTTCTGTCTTGAATCCAATACTCTAACTCAACTGCTATTTATTTAAATAGTGTTTTTAACAATGACATGTGTAACACAGGTCTTCATTTAATAAAAAGATGGAACAAAAGGGGATTTACCTACTGTAGAATTATCTGAAGATGCAGGTTGTCCAATGTTCTTCAACTCTACTGCAATAAGATTTTGAAATCCTTGGCATTTAGTTAATACCAAGGATGTGTGTTTAAAAAAATATTTTTTGTCTTGGCCTCTAATGTATTTTAAAACAACTGCCAAAAATCAGGATAACATCTGGAATGAATTCAGACTCCTATCTGCTGCTCTGACCCTAAACCACTATGCTGTAGCCATTAATAAAATATACATTTTGTTGATGATTTCTCTGTGTTCTCCTAGGCACCATCTATTTATGAGAGCAAGGTCATTTTGTTAAGACAAAGAACGGTTTTGCATGTCATAGGACATTTTTATCTTAGTACTAACTTAGATGAAAGGATCAGTTTCCTACCATCTGTCATCAACAAATTTTCCATCCTAGCTCAAAAGATATAAAAAATATGCACTTAACCATTTTTTCCCCCTATATTTTAAACACCTTTTGAACAAGGTTTCAAAAAAGCAAAACATTTAGAAGCTAAATAAGATCATGAAGAACACTGATCAGGTCAGAGATGCTTTTAGTATAGCCCCAGATTTGGAAACCATGAGTGGTGGGAAAGGAAGGGAAGGACACCACAGCTTTTACAATTAGTTCATCCCTAATTAGTTTCAGAAGCTGATAGAAAAGGACTGCACAAGCTCAATCTCCACCTGCAGTTGAATGGCTAATTCTCTGCAAGGTTACTAGAAACCAGTATATTTATTGTGTCAAACTACAGCACCTAAAATACAGCTAATACACTCACCTTTTTCTGCTCCACAATCACACAATGCACAGCATGCACTTCTGTTGAGGCCCACAGCATTTATACAAGGGTACCAACACCAGCCTAGCATAAGAAACAAGGGGAAGAATAGCTGTCTTCTTAACCATAGTTGAAAAGCGAGAGCTGAGCTGACATGGTAGCTTAGTGGATTAAAGCATTAGTTCATTAGACCCTGATGCCACAGGTCAGGTCAGCATTGTCTTAACTGTCAAGTTAAATCATGTTCATGCAACTTTTGTTTCTGGGAAGGAAAAAATATTTGCAGTTATTTACCTTTGTTCTAAAGAGCAAAAATACCACTATAAGCCACAAATAATGCACTAACTGGCTTTATCAGCAGGAACACCTGGCCATGAAGTGGACCTATTGTGCTAAGTAAACAAGTTAATTCTTACAGGTTCATTTCACATGTTTTATATCACTACAAGTAGTGAGCAAAACCTTGGAAATTTGGGAAATTAAGGTAGGGTTAGATAAATATAAAATAATCCTAAACTCAATCCAGAAATAATGGTGTGGAAATCCCAGTCAGTTTTAAACACAGCTGAAAAGACTCTCCCACAGTTATCAGGTGCATCTACCTTTGTTCCTAAACAAAATCATCTCTAACAGTAAGGGCACAGCTTAGAGTCCAAGCCTGCATTCCTTGTTTGGCCTCTCTCTTGACTATAAGAGAAAGCCAGTTCCATTTAGAGACTAGTTTCAATGGTCTATTGTTCTTTTCACTGAAATGAAGAGAGTTCCACTGAAGTGAACGGAGCAAGTAGAAAGCAGTCAAGATGAACTGAAGGAATCTTAAGGAATTTCCACCAGGGTGCCAATTAAGGTGTTAATAATGCCAATTATGATGGAGATTTTTTCCCCTGGTCATTAGCTTTCCATTAGGAACAGAACTGACACCTGCAACTCATTTTTCATTGACTACTGAAAATGAGTAACTCTTCATCTAGACCATATTCAAGCTGGTGGCACAGAGGTGAAAGGTTTCATATCCAATGACTAACACCTTTGGCCATCAAACATCCATTGTTTGGATTTTTCATTAATACAATAAAAGTTCTAATGCAGCTGAATTTCATGCCTTTTTTCTAAGCAGCTAAAATAAGCATTTTCATTTTTTCAAAGGGGTTTTGAGCAAAGCAAGCACAACACTCTAATTTATTTAGAGACAGAGCCAGATAAAAATAATTTTAGTTTTCAGCAGGATTTGTACATGCCTACAGTTCACTGGCGACTATAACAGAGACAAGCTAGAGCCTTATAATCCATTCAGACACATTGCCATGTGATTTGATTTTTGAAAGCTGCAGTAGGATTAGGTTTACTCAACATTCTTCACAAAGAGCATACATCTCAAAATGTGCTTTCCTTCCAGCACTATCAAATTCCTTGCTTGCCTGAGAGAAATTAGGAGCCTGAGTCTACCCTGTTGGTTAGATCTTGCAAAATAATTATGTTAATTTGTAAAGTTATCAAAAAAGCATTGGCTATTAAGAAGACAGGCCAAGTTCATAGTCTCAGTTGGAGGAAGAGAATGGAAAGGTGACGTGGGGCAAAAGGGAAAAGTTTCAGTTTACTAAGTCTGAACATCTTTTTTCCTTATCTCTCCTCTGTGCAAGTTGAGGCCTTGCCTTCAAGTGAAACTATCCCCTGGGGACATCTATTGCATTCTTCTGAAACAGCTGGATCTCTCCAGATTGATCTGCCATAGCTGAGCTTTTGTACAGCTTTTGTGCTATACATGGAGTACATGCAACCCTAATGAGGTTCATGCTGGGGTTTTACCTGACAGCTGTTGCCTTGGCATGATCTGTATTTCCTCTTGTGGGAAAGAAAGGCTTGTAGGTCTGGTTCCTGGCATGAATCATATCAATCTGAGCTTGGATAAGGCTCAAAGAAGAAAGGGCCAAACCCTATTTATGAATGTGTAGTACAAGCTGAAAATAAATCAGTAAAAACACATGGGAGTGAAGTATTATTTGGAAGGACTGGTTTGAAGTTAGTAAATAGATCAAAACAGTTAAAGAAAACAAAAATAATGACTTAGAGTGAGTAATAATATTGAATAAGAACTAAGATAAAGCTTGCATGTGCACGCACACAAACAAACCTGCCTGCCTGAAGTTGAAGGTGGTAAAGAAGCTGCACACAATGAAACATGTCCTGAACTCCCTACATAAAAAATAATTACCTGAAAAAGATTATGTGGTTTGAAGTTAGACCCTGTTAGCATATACCCTACAGCTACTGACAGAAGTGGGGTACAAATGAGAAAAATTAAAGTAAAAGAACATGGTTTGGCACTATTTATTTGAAAGAACTGATTTTGCAGCCGCTACTGAATAAAGCCCAGACATTTGGTTACATAGAGTTTATTGGTCAGGACATTTCTTAAGCTTGATTGGAAAAACGCTACATTTAGAGGATGACAGAAAATGATTAGCCAGCTTTGTCATTTTCCGATTTTAACTCTGCGAGTGAAATCCTGGAAGCACAGAAGTCGAGGGTAAAGTTTCCCTGGATTTTTCTGGGAGCATGATTTACCTAACGTGATCTTCTGTATGTCATTGTGCACTGCTCAACATAAAACTGTTGGCTAAAGATTTTACTGAGATATTTGTGTGTTACAGAACATTATTCAAAGAATGGTAAAAGCATCTGCACTTGACTGTTAAGTTTTTGAGAAGAGGAACTCAAAGTCTGGCGTAAGGAACAAAAGGCATCCTACAATTCAGTCCATAACAATAGTTTCTGGATTAGGAGAGAACTAATCAATGGTATGTGTTTATTAATGATAAACTCAGATTTCTCTTGAGGTCTACAAAGTTGTTATATATAATATAACATATTATATCTCTTCATATATGGGCTTATTTGACTATCATCAGCAGAATTTCAAATGCACATTCTGTTCAGAAGGAAGTAATGGACCTATATATATCAACTTAGAATTTTCAACAAGAATCTGATTTAGCCACCTTTGTCCATGCTGGGCATGTCTACATACATGTCATGGGACAGGGTCCTCAGGGATGGCCATGATACCCCTAGGTCCCCTTGACTATGCCAGTCCTGCCTAATGGGCACCCTCTTTCTCCCCTGCCATGTCTTGTTGGTGATTATTATGAATAGGGAGGCTGCCTTCGAGTTTACGTTGGGCATGGTCCTGATGAACCTGACTGAATCCTGTGGGTTCTCGGAACCCTTTTGGGTCCCACTCCAAAATGGATGCCTCTTGGGACACCCTTAGTCTTATGGGCTAGATGCATGGCTCCAAACTGCCCCTTTACCATGCCCCAAGCCTCACAGATGGCATTTACTCGTTGTCCTTCCAAGGCCTTAATTTAGCTTGGTCTTTGGTCATCACTGGATTCTCTGCAGCCATCTCTGTGCCAGAAGGCTACCCCTGTTTCTCCCCAAGAACTCTGCTCTGTGACAATTTGGTTAAGATGGGTCCAGCAGAGGATACATATCTTATCCTCTCTCTTTAGGTAACCTGAGCTGGATACATTCATGAGGGAGGGGGGAAACCTACTCCTTCTGCCTACGTGACTGGTGTCACATATCTGGGTAAGGGGCCTGGGCTCCCTGGGGAGCTAGGAACTGCCAGTCTGCCCAGCAACTAGTGATACATTTCAAATTGGTTGGCTGATAGCCAACAGGTGCTGGCCTCCATTGGACCAGGTAAATGAGGTTATAAGGGCTATGTAAGTTAAGGACTGACCAGGAAGAGACAGAGACAGAAGCTGGACCATCTGAGATATGCTCTTTCAAAACTCATGATTATGGAACTGCCTGCCTCTGGAGGATACTTGTGAGTAAGCTACCTGAGATCCAACTAGATACATAGCTTACAGTAACTCAGATGCATGATCAAAGGCTACCCAGCCATGCCAGTTTGCTCAATGGGATTTCTCTGATATTGCTGTACCCTATTCTAACCCTATCCCTTGTAACCAATAAAGTTCTCTTTTGTACCTAGTGTGGAAGACTTATTGGGAATGGATCTAGATTATGCCTTGGGGTCCCCTTGGTTTGGCTGACTAAGGCAGTAGGAGCACTTTAACTAAAGCTCATCAAATGATCTTTAGTTAAGCACCCCAGCTGCCACTTTTCAGCATAATTACCACATTCTAACAGACCCATTAATCAAGTCTACTCGGATGTGCTGTAATTACAGCACATCAGAGCAGCCTCTCTGCATGTGTATAGGCACTCTATATGACTAGATCATTCTTTGATATACAGCATTGAGCTTTTCCTGTTATGTTGAACAACATGAGTTAGCAATATACAGCTGAAAGAACAGTAAGCCTTTTAGTCACTGGGGAGTATATTTTTAGAAGTAGCATTTATTTCAGCCTGTACTCTAGAAATAGGTCATTTTTTTTCCCCCCAATTTTGGCCAGAAATATTTTTCTGCATTCCCAGACATGACTATATTCCCTGGGAGCTACCATTGCTCTACATGCAAGGGTTTAGTTGTGTAAGGAGAATATCCTTTTCACCTGTCACAATTGTTGCCTCCTGTGAAGAAGATTAATATGTCAAGTCTTTGTCTAAAAAGGCCTGAGCTTACTGAAGTTCCAATTTAGTGAACAAGTTAAGAATGTTACAAAGTACCATTAAGGAGGTTCTCAGGCTGACAAGGGCTGAGCCTCAGCCACGGATAGTCAGTGTTAAGTGTCTGCTGGAAGGCTGGGAATGAGCTGAAATAGATGACCAGTAAGTGAGGGTGGAGCTACAGAGTGAGCTAGGAACTCCTAGAGTAGAGGGTATGTGAGAGAGGAAGCTGGTGTGCTGAGTGAAAAGCAGAGAGCCTGGCTGCCTTTTCTAAGTCTGAAGACAGACCACAGGTTTTGGGTTTGCTTCTTATATGCACATTTGCCTATTTTGTTTTTTACTCTACATAAAATAAACTGACTGGAAACCTGAACTTGGATCTGACTGTCCTTGAGGAAGCTGTGCGAGTGATTTGCCCACAGTCCCATTGATTTCAGTGCCCTGAATTTAATCATATACTTTAGTGCTTCCCTGAACAGGGACATTTTTCTAATTGGGGTGATGTTAAGTTGTATACATTTCACGATAATGGACTATGCAGACTGATTTGATCTATAGGCTGCAAGTTTAACCTCTACTCTTAAATTATGGAGATTTTCCTGGGAAACCAATAGCTTATGCTATTACTGGGTGCATCTACATGTGCATTTATTGTGAAGCAATAAATGCTGGAGTTTATTGCTGTTTGAACATGCACCCAGGACTGTCAAACATTGACCTGGGTCAGAGCAGCCCCAGCTGGCAGGGGTTCCCAGGGGTCAGCCTGGTGACCTGGGGCTGGTCTTGCTGGCAGGCAGCCCCTGAACTGAAGTACCCTAATGTCCCAGGCCAGTGTCTACACATGCAGTGCTGAAAAACAAAAAACTCTGCAGCAGGATAGTATTTGTATTTACAGATACTGCACTATACTGCTTCAGAGTTAATTACTTTACACCAGCCTAACTGCCTTTCATGTGTAGGCACCAAGATGTTTACTGCAAAACTAATATGTCTACTCTGCAGTAAACATCTTGTGTAGATGCACCCACTAAGAAGTACTTATTCCTCTCTGCACCCCCACAAACATGCCACTTATCACAGTACCATTCATGGGCAGAGTGCACAATTAAAGAAGAATAAACGAACAGTTATTGCCAACTACTGGACAAGAGCCAAACCAAGTCCCATGATCTGCCAAACCCACCTCCAGAGAAAATGTATTCCTTTTCTCCTGGCAACCTGTCCAAATCTGTCAATGTTAAATATTCTTTGTTACAGATCCTGAAGGTCAAAAAAAATATGAGTTCCGATGATCTGTAACAGGAAACATGTCACTGACCCAGGGACTTTCCACTAGGGGCCTCCTGCCATCACATCCTAGAAGTTCCAACGTTGAGAGTGACCAGGAGATCATCTCAGAATACGGTTCAGGCCACCAGAGACCACATGGGGAGAGAAGTCCAATAAACCCATCAGCCTCCTCTGGAAAGTGTTGAGACTGTTCCATAATCGATTAAGTGAAGACAACTGGATTTGGAGCTATCCAGTACATTACATCATTGGGCCCTCTGACTTTAAAACAGATATACAAGTTTTCAGGACAGACATGAGAACTCATGATGGACTAAGTTGGGTTCTTCTTGCCTGGTTTTTTTTTTTTTTTTTTTCCACCTGGGGGTCAGATTCACCCACCTTAACTTACAGGGACAACAGTATTAGAGTGGAGTGCCAGCTGATGACTCAGCTTGACTGTAAAGCTGCTGTCAAAGCTTGACCCTTTCTCCTCCTACCAAATCTATGTTAATTATCTCACTAGGTTTATTTGGCCCAGCTAGTACCATGACACTTGTGAGCTGTGCTGTTGGCCTTGGACCCATCACATGAACTCTTCTGTAATTCAAGACCTACTGCAGAATGTCCACTGGTAATATTTGTCCCTATGTATCTATATCATATACCCTTACTGTCATTCAAGAGTGAAATATTCTCAGACTTTGAAAAGGAAAAATTATCCCTCCTACTCTATCCCTCCTGATTTACACCTTCTTGAATGACAGCAGAATCAGGCTGCAAGTTTTTATATGTGTATTTTCATGTAAGAAATAAAGTTTAAAAAAAATTAAACATACAACACTCTCAGCTATCAACATTAATTATACTCTAAGCTAAGCAACGTTTAACTGTTACCAGGAATGTGTGTCAAAGGGGAGAAAGCCAAAAATAGCAATGGATGAAAAAAAAAAGACCATTTGAAATTGCTGCTATTCTAAGTACACATATGGCTGTCTGGCAATCTAAGAGTTTGACAGTGGTAAGAGGTACATGTTTTAACTCACCATAACATGAATGTGATTGTAGGCTAGACTCCGATTTCAGTTACAGATGTATAAATCATGAATAACTTCTTTGAAATCAGAGGGTTTGTTCTGGGCATAAAGCAAATAAGAATCAAAACTGCCTTTTGGGTTGAAACAGGATATCTATCCAATGAAAGAAGAAAGAAAAAATATATAGATATCAATGAATGGCTCAAATTTCTATTAAAAATCTGCAACCTTTTATATTCAGAATAATGGACTGGGTTAACACCACTGGTACTAGGATTCATATTTTTATGTAATAAAGATAGTGGACTTATTACACACACACACTATTTCTGTGGCTTTGATTTCTTTAAACTTCTTTATTTTGTCCTAGGAAAGTAGTAAAATACAAAAATGAAAATTATGTCTCCATATTTTATAGGTGAATATATAATACTTCATACCAGAAGAGCCACCCCCCCTCTGGGCTCCCTTCAGACCCCAGGGGAGGCACACCTAGGCCAAGGGTTAGTGAGGAACTACTTGGGGAACTTCTGGAGGGACCGGATGTATACAAATCAGCTGGTCCAGACGATGTCCACCCTAGAGTACTGAGGGAATTGGCTGAGGTCATTGCGGCACCCCTGGCACGGCTTTACGAGCACTCATGGTGCTCTGGTGTGGTGCCAGAGGACTGGAAAAGGGCTAATGTGGTTCCCATCTTCAAAAAGGGGAGGAAGGAGGACCTGGGAAACTATAGGCCAGTTAGTCTTGCCTCAATCCTGGGCAAGATTTTTGAGAGAATTATTCTGGTGCATATCTACGAGGGGCCAGCAGGGAAGATTATGCTTAGGGGCAACCAGCATGGGTTCATTAGAGGCAGGTCCTGTCAGACCAACCTGGTGGCTTTCTACAACCAGGTCACCAAATCCTGAAATGCAAGGGTAGCAGTGGACATAGTCTTCCTAGACTTTAGGAAAGCCTTTGACACTTTCTCTCACCCCGTTCTCATTAAGAAACTAGGGGACTGTGGTGTTGACACCTACACAGTCAAATGGGTTGCCAACTGGCTGGAGGGTCAAGCCCAGAGAGTGGTGGTGGATGGGTCATTTTCGACCTGGAGGGATGTGGGCAGTAGGGTTCTGCAAGGCTTGGTCCTCGGGCCTGCACTATTCAACATCTTCATCAGCGACTTGGATGAGGGGGTAAAAAATTTGCTGATGACACTAAGATGTGGGCACACTAGGAGGGAAGAATAGGCTGCAATTAGACCTAGACAGGTTACAGGGGTGGGCAGATGAGAACAGGATGGGATTCAACATTGACAAGTGCAAGGTGCTGCACCTGGGGAGGAAGAACCGGCAGCATACCTACAGGCTGGGGAACTCCCTTCTTGTCAGTGCAGAGGCAGAAAAAGATCTTGGAGTCATCATCGATGCAAAGATGAACATGGGTGGGCGGTGTGGGGATGCAGTCAGGAAGGCCAACCGCACCTTGTCATGCATCCACAGATGCATCTTGAGCAGGTCCAAGGAGGTGATCCTCCCCCTCTATGCAGCACAGGTCAGGCCACAGTTGGAGTAGTGCATCCAGTTCTGGGTGCTGCATTTGAGGAGGGATGTGGACAGCATGGAGAGGGTCCAGAGGAGGGCCACTCACATGATCGGGGGCAGCAGGACAGGTCCTATGAGGAGAGGCTACAGGACCTGAACCTGTTCAGCCTCCACAAGAGAAGGCTAAGGGGGGATCTAGTGGCCTGTTACAGACTAGTCAGGGGGGGATCAGCAGGCATTGGGGGAGTCCCTGTTCCCCCGAGCACCACCAGGAGTGACCAGGAATAACCGTCACAAGCTGGCAGAGGGTAGATTCAGGCTAGATATCAGGAGGTGCTACTTCATGGTTGGGGCAGCTAGGATCTGGAACCTACTTCTAAGAGAAGTGGTGCAGGTTCCTACCCTGGGGGTCTTCAAAAGGAGGCTAACACCTTGCTGGGGTCATTTGTCCCCAGTACTTCTTCTTGCCATGGCAGGGGGTCAGACTCGATGATCTGCTCAGGTCCCTTCTGACCCTACTAACTATGAAACTTGCTTTTGTAAGTATTTTTCCTTATTCCTAGTTTCTCAGGAAAAGGCGGCAAAATATTCAACTTTTCTACTGGAAAAAAAACAAAGTACTGAAGTTCCTTTTATTGCATTCAGTGAAGAGTTTTCAACCCAAAGAAACATATAACAGTTTAGTATATTTAAAGGAATGCCTTTGGCAGCATTTTACAGGCATTTTTAGCACTATATAACACCAGTATGGTCAATGTTACCTCTCCAATGTTATTTCTCCCAAAGGAGAAATTAATTAATGCTGATGATCAGTGAAGCATTATATGTGACAAGCTGACTTCATTGATTTTTAGTGGCCAGGCTGAGATAAATGCATAAAATAAACAAAGGGCATGGATAACGACAACTGAACTGATTTTTGGAATTTGTTTTGCAGTAATAATACCATCTATTTTTCTAACAATACCCCAAATAAATATGTTAGTTTCTAACACATACTTTTTAAGTTGATAGCGTTGCTTTAATAAAGACGGTATAATATACTGAATACCTACACTGCAAATTATTGTCCATAGAGCACAATTGTACCCAGCACCTCTGAAAGTCAGGGCACTTTACAGAGACAGAGAATAAGTGTCCACATATAGCAAATATGGTTTATCTCGAGACATCTATCTGAAAGCTGAATGAGAAGCTAAAGGAGGCCAAAATACAGAATTTGAGGCACTATAAGAGCTGTATTAAGATACCTCAGACTCCCTTAGCTATAATATAGGAAGGATCCTTTCCAGACACTTCCTTTCCCCCTCTTTTGCCTCATGAAAACCCAGTGTGTTTGGGTCTTTAAAAAACCTACTGAGGATGCATTAAAACACATTAGCAATGGGAACATTTGCTCACATAGCTGTCACATCCACACATTCTGCCAAGAAGCTCCCTGCTTTCCGCAGGGACACTTGCTACTTTGGTGAAACCATCCACAAAACGGGTATTGTTTTGAAAAGTTCCTATTTACACAAATCACATGTAACTGGCAAAGGCACACTCTGTTCGTTAGGAAACATCTGTCTGCAAGTTTTCACTGTTGCAAGCAGTTTAATGCAAGGCATAACAATAATTCAGGGGGTAAATAAGCTACTTTAAAGCAGTTTTACACATAGACACATTTTATGAACCAGAATAAAGTCATATGGAAAATTCTTGTCACTTAATAAAGGTCAAATGTGCTGATGTGCAGGAAGACAAAGAGGAACATTTAGTTCAATGATTATCAAACAATAATTTTTGTATTTGAAAAGCCAAAGGTTCTCAGAGTTCTTTACAAAAGAGAGTGTTATTCCTATCATATAGATGGTGGAATAGTCACAGAACGGTTAAGCAATTTGGGTATTGGGTAAAGAATATAGCTCCCTTGCTTCACAATCCATCTCTAACCAGACCACCTGTGCTTCATAAAATCTGTGCTTGGCTCTTATGCTCACCCCTAAGTACATTCAGAACGACAGCAGTAAAGAATACTTACAATACAATCAGACCATCAGCAGCATCTGATATAGCATTTAAATTTTCCCTCTTAATACAGTGTCCAGTAGTAGCTCAATTTGGAACAATAGTGGATTGGATTTGGTACATAAAGACAGTTAAAATCCACGTTCTAAATAATACATTTAGAGTGTGTGCTTCTCCTGAACATTTTAACACAAGCCAAAACTAACTTTAAGGGAATCAACTCTATGAGGTCTCTGTTCCTCCTGGGGCTTCTAGGCGAGTGACTGCAAGACTCAGTAAGAGTTCATGAAAGAGCAATTTTAATCTTATAGTGCTTCCTCCATGCATTCAGGGCAGTTATTATCCAGCTGTTATCCACCAACTGGGAGCCAGACCTTGAGATTAGGTTTAAGAACCCTTCATTTTACTGCTGGACTCTGTGTATGCAGGATTTGCAATGGCATCTCCCAGTCCACAGAACACAGCCCTGTTAAGGGAAGTAGAGCTCAGTCCTGAAAGACTCTGAATGCTCACATTTGAGATTTTTGATCCCACTTCAGTTAGTGGCATTCAGGGAACTCAATACCTTTCAGGAGTGAGGCTCTGGAGGGAAGTTTTCTTTTGCTAGCCGAGTAGAAACTAATATAATTAACATTCTTAAAAAGTACTGCATTGGTAACAACACCATTGGAAAAGTCCTACAGAATTTAATAGAAAGTTATAATTTTTTTACTTATACTAGGATGGTATTAGCAGGCTCCAGCCAAGATCTGAGCCTACTGTACAGACACATAATAAGAAACGAAGCCATGCCTCAATCTTAAATATACAAAACACAAAAAGATAGAAAAGATTTTTCATTGAATTCTAGAGGTTTATACAGCGATTTCTTTCTATTAAAGTTCTCTTTTAAATTGTTTTAGAACTCTAGTGGTTTTGCCTCATTACATTTTCTAGAATCTTTTCAATAAAAGAAAACTTCTTATACAGATACTAAAGTATAGATTGGCTAATAACGGTTGATGATGCAGTGTCACTCATGAAAATAACCACTTCAAGAAATAAAACAGTACATTTTGTAACAGTATTCATAGAAGCATAGGACTATAGACGATGTGGGTTGGAAGGGATCTCAGGAGGTCATCTAGTCCAACCCCCTGCTCAAAGCAGGACCGTCCCCAACTAGATTGTCCCAGCCATGGCTTTGTCTAGCCAGGTCTTAAAAACCACCAAGGATGGAGATTCCAGAGCCTCGCTGGGTAGCTGTTTTAATGCTTTATTACCCTCCTAGTGAGAAAGTTTCCCCATATCCAGCCTAAACTTCCTAATCTCTCTTTTGTTCCAAACTTTCTCATATAAACTGAGCTGCAAATATGCACCACAGGCATTGTGGTAAGTTATACAGATGGCCACTGAACCCTAATATCTAGAATCACTAAAGCCATAATTTGCAACAAATTAGAAAAAAAAATATGCAGTCTGCAATATACTATATTTCTTCCTACATACGGAATCAGTTTGGTTGAATCAAATCTTGATTTACAAGTCATCTTCTTACTGAAATGAATAGGAATTCTCTTTTTGTCCACATACATGAACTGTAGATAATTTGTGACTCTAAAAGAATTTTGACGTTCTTTCACAACTTACGATTGTTAAAAAATTATGTTAAAGAACTCTAGTATTGTCATTTACAGACAGCATTGTGGGGGTTCTTCATAGTTAAAACATGCCAACGAGAACAATCAAATATTCCGATAAATGGCTGTAGGAGGTAATTTCAAGCAATCAATTCCCATACTCTCTGACTTGACAGTACAACTGTTATTAAGTTATAGTCAGAAAACTATACAAAACAGCTGGGAGCAAATGGAGTAACAGCTGCCTCCATTTGCTCCCACTGCTGTCACAGTCTGAAGGGAGCACACCAGCAAAAGATTACTTAAACTTCTTTTATTTGGGATTATTAAGGACGTTATCCCCAAAAGAGAATGAACAGTGAAATTTAAATTACCGGAAACCAAACAAAGAGTGACCATCAGGCAACATGTCCATATGAAAGATCAGCAACTTTGCAAGTTTGGGTCTAGAATCTCTACCTATCAAAGCAAAGTGTTTGCAATTCATCTTTGTAAGGAAACAAGGATAACCATCAAATTATTAGTATGGGAGTAATTATGTAAATGAGAAAACATTAAATGGGCATGGGAGAGCTTCTGTTCATGAATGCAGCAAGACTCTGAGTACGTCTAGTATGAATTAGATGTTACCAAAACTACCTTCTTCCCTGACAGGTCTAACTGGGTGATTTCTAAACACTTTGGAGACTGACAGTGTTCCTCACAATGAGAATGCTAAGTGACAATTAAAACAGATTGAGTAGGTGCAATACTTGAGGATGACATACAGTGCAGTAATAATAAATTCATCTTGTACTCTTTTATTTTTTGTTTATATTGGAGAAGGGGGAGGGGGGGTAGGAACAGAGGCAAGCATCCTCCCTTGCCTGGTAGAAAGAAATATCATTTCAGGGAAAAATTCATCTATAGTTTATTAGCAGTATTTGCTGGTACAATGGCGTAATGCACAAAAAGAAAGGAAGAAACCACTAAATTAATTACATTCAGTTAAATCCTTGTTTTATTTTGTGTCATATGCTCAATGAATATAGCTATTATTCAGTCTCCCCACTAATTGGCGGTGATACTGATCTGTCCCAGCACAAGTTGCTTCATGACACTTTGATACTAAATGATTCAATGCCCAGGCAACTAAGTTTTGAATCCTCAGGGATTTCTATAACTTCATTGCAATTTTAAACCCCTATGACCTAATTCCTTCAGAATCTGCAGAGATCTTACTAGTGTGGCAGGCTCACTGCTTTTCCCCAGCAAGCCAGGCTTGGAGAAGGACACTTTGGATTGGTGGAACATTTCCACTTTGGATTGGAGGTAACATTTGGGAGCGCCTTGCCCTGCCCCTGCTTGGAAGTGGGAGGGCAAGGAACTCCCGGACCTGATTGAAGACTGCGCTTTACAGGTCCGGTGGACTTTGGGGCAGGGCCTCCAGTGTAAATAAAAGCTCAGCGTACTTGGCACACTGTACAGATGTGGTGAGGGACAGTGAGAAGAGAGGAGCTCTGGAGACTGTCATTGGGACCCTGCCTGAGCCTTGACAGTGCATGGATCAGCACACAGCACTCAGGCTCTGAGAGCTGCTCGAGGCAGCTTCAGCCTGTGAACCTAGCAAGCGACTGGGTGGGGCAGTGCGTGGATCAGCGCATGGAGAGCCAACCCTGGGAGCAGCTCAAGGCTACTTGGGCCCCACACGGTGCACACGTCAGCAGACAAACAGATCTCAAGAGCAGCTCGAGGCTGCTCAAGTTAGCCCCATCTCTAGGCTGGGTAACTGGAGCCCTGCAGTGTGGCTCAGCATTAAACTAAAAGAGCTCCCTTGGTGGCCGGCGTGGGGCACAGGGCTGTGAGGGGAAGAGGCCCCAACTTGAGGCCAACAGCTCCAGGAGGCCTGAGATGGTGCAGGGACCCAGAGACCAGATCAACAGCCTCCAGTGGAAGGACTGTGAGTTACCGGGAACCCAGGTCCCACAGGGGAGACACCCCCAGGCAAGGGACCCTGGGAGGAGTGGGCAGGAGGGAAGGCCCCACACCCTCTGCTTTCCAGAGTAGGAGGCAAGGATACCCCAAATATACACTGGAAAGGGTTCTGTGTACCACCAGGGGGCCTAGGGGGAGAAGACCCTATCCCATTTGAGGGACCAAGCGGGTTGGAACTCAGATAGGGTGCGTCTAATGTCTGGTACAGTTATGCTTCCTATTTGGTATCTATTGCTATTTGGAACAGAGGGCACCTCTAGGGGCCAGGTCTTATGTCAACCCACCAACCTAGTGCTACAGGTCAATCCACCCAGTCTCGCCTGCCATCACTTTGCTGTTCCCACAAACAGATGGTAAATATGGGAGACTGCCCATTACATGCCCTGATGCCAGGGGGAGCTATTTGTGGATCCAAACCTGCCCTACACTGCAGTCCATGCCTTGTAGATGGCATCCAGAGTGTCATTATGTTCCCAGCCTAGAACTGGGCCAAGCTTAACCCTCACTGTCAGGCCTCTTTCACACACACACATGCACTCTGCCCTCCTCTCACTAGGGCCTCTCACACTCCACCCACTTTCACAGGGTCTCTCTCACATCAACAACTTGTTCCACCATGCTCCCTTGTGAAGCGGCTCCCATAGGCCACAGGCTTTATCCAGATCATGCCTTGGGTGGCAGACATACAGTCTCTTGGGCCTCTCCCATGAGCCTCACCTGGGTAGTGGCCAGATAAGTTCCTGACCCAGGCCATGCTTGCCCTGGCCCCGTCTGGGGCAGCTTTACATAAACATACACAAATACACACTGGGCCTCTGGCCCCACGCACTATGCTCCCAGCCCTCTGTTCCCCCTCACTGGGGCTCAACACTTCCCTCAACTTACTCCACAAGGGGCTGACCCATGTGCTGCCTGTCAGGAGTCCCATGGCCCTACTCAGCACACCCCTCTGGGCTGCCTGTCAGGCTGACCCTCAGCTCTACTCAGCCCATTTCTGGGCCCTCACTACTACCTCCTCTCTGGGGTTACACATCTATCCCCTCCTTTGGGGGTCTGGGGTTTCTCTCTCCTGTGGAGGCTCAGGTGACCACCACCATGCCTGGCCCTGCCTGGGTCTTACACCCTCTTTGGGTTCAGGTGGCCGTAGCCATGCCTGGCCCCTTGTACCCACAGTATTGCGGAGGCTAGGGAGTAAGGCATCCCAACCCACCTTTCACCAGGGTAGTAACTGACCTGGCATTTCCTCAGGGCTCCCACGCTACTAGGAGCCCCACCAGGCCACCCATCTGCAGCAGGGTGCAGTTTTAGGTCATGACCAAGATGAGGAGCCTCCAAACCATCCCTATAAGCTCTTGCCCTTACCTCCAAGGTGTATCATACATTGCTTGGTTGAAACACTGCTGGCAAGCCAGGCAGCAAACTGCTCTATTTATATAGGTGGCCAGAGTTCAAAAATGGCCACTGTAATCAAGCATCTGCTGGCTGTTTGGCTCAGCCCTTAAAGTGGCAGGCACCAATAGTGCCCTGCCACACCAATGTTGGTGTTAGAAATAGTTGTATATATATAGTATATAATTCTGTATAATGGGCTCTATAAGGATATCTTTATTAGCTAAGCCACTTGTGGTATAAACTTACTGAATTGACTAGCCCAGGATCCCTCTTCTTCTGGGCCTGGGGCATGGGTACTTATGTGAGTGCCCTCCCCAGGGCAGACTTCCTCTTGCTAACAGACTTTTATATGTATATTTGTATCTATACCTGTACCTATATCTATTTTAAAGAGTTTTATATATAAATGTTTGCAACTCAATAAATTGTATATAGTTAAGAAATTTGGACCTGGGCTAACTCTATAGTGGAACAAGGGATCCACCTGAAGTTCTGGCAGCCCTCTCACAGCACCCCCTCCTGCCTACCCATCCCATCTGATTGAGAATAGGGCACACCCTTCGGTGTACCCAGGGTACATGAGTTTCATCCTCAACAATTCATTTAGAGGTGAAGGAAAGGAAATATGAGGGCTGCCACATAGGAAACTAAAGGTGATTATTAATTAATACTACGGTGTACCTCAGAGTCCGTCATGGCACTGCTGCACTGCATTCCACATAAACTCAGAACAAAAAGTACAGTGCTGTCCCAAAGAGCTAACAAACTAAATAGAGTGACCATTGGCTACACCAGTGATTCTCAAACTTTTAAAACTAAAGTGTCCCCCCCTTGCTACACACAAGGCACCCCTCAGAAAATTCCAGCTCTTATCTTTCACTAATTTTTTCCAATGCAGAAAAACAACAGAGCAATTCTTCTGTTGCAAAGAATTAAAAAAAAAAAAAAAAAAAAAAAAAAAAAGACCACAACATGTCAAAATTTTTCTGACACTGAATTCCTTTTTAAAATCTTGGGGTTTATCCTGCAAATCATGTGCAGGTGCTTGCACACTTAGTGCTAATATTGTGCTGCATCCTGTGGCTCCTTTAAAAAGATCTCAAGGTACTTCAGCATGTCACAGCATCTTGATTGAGAATCACTGATCTACACTGTAAAAATGGTGTAATGGTTTCTTTACAATATATCCAGGGAAACTATGCTACCTCACCAACCCCACAATCAGAACTAGATAATATGTAGCGGTGCATAAATAAGCAGGGTTGGGGTTTGGGGGGGGGGTTTATAAACCAAATATGCTTTTTCCCCTACAAACAAAGGCCTGCTGTCTCATTGTCACTGTTTACAACTAGCATTTCATGCTCTATTTTAGGTTAGGACTTTGTGTCTCTATAATGCTAATTGCATAACTACACAAAATGAAGAAAGAGAGACTTAACTGTGTTAATTTGAAGTCAGACGGAAGTCAGGGTAAGCAGGTGCTTCTTATAAACTAACGGAATCCAAGATGCATATGATTTCATGAGCAACAGCTCTCTTTATCAGAAGGTAGGAAAATGCTTGCAGAGAGAGGGCTATCAAATAGAAGGAGTGATTTAAATACAAATGACAGTAAATGGGAGAGAAAGTGGAGGAAGAAGGAGAGAACAACAGTCTTTCAAATAGCTGGAAACTCCAGTGGAATATAAAAATAAGATAGAGTCAGCAATCACATCTACACATGAAATTATGGCACATGAATAAACTGTAGAGTTAATTGTTCCAGATTTTATTGCTTCTGGGTGCACCATTTGAACATAAACCTGGGAGTAATAAACTGTAGAGAAATAAGCTCTACAGCTCATTCATGTGCAGCACATTGAGCCTGAGCAGAGCAGCCCCAGCTGGCAAGGAGCCCCCCTGGCAGGTGACCAGCTCAGGACTGCTGACCCCAGCTCAATGTGCTGCAGATAGGCTGGCTGGGGCACGAGGGTGCTTCAGTGTGGGGTTAGCTAGCAGGCAGCCCCCACACTAGAGCACCCTTGTGCCCCAGCCAGCCCCTTCAGTGTCTATATGTGCACTGCTATGGAGTTTTTTTACTTGTAAATACAAGTATTTATCCTGCTGCAGAGTAAGTTAGTTTACTCCAGCCTAAGAGGGGCACATGTGCAGACACTGAAACATTTACTTACACAGCTAATTAGTCAACTGCACATTAAATGTTTCTTGTAGATGTACCCAGCACAGCAATAAACTCCCCCCCACAATAGGAATGTTGTTCTCCTGAATCCCATCTTTCACCAAAGATAAATTGACACTGGTATTAAGGTAAGAAAAGAAACATTTCTTTAGTTAGCAAACTCGACAAGGTGGAGAACACTTCATATTTTACATCCTTATGGTCCAGGTAGCTAAAAGACTTGGATGTTATACCCATCTGTGTCTTATGACCATGGGTTATTCACTTGAGCTCCATACCAGCTTCGTTAGAAGTAAGAAGATAATATTGACTTACTTATTGAAATGCATTTTACAATGTCCCAACAAGGTTTGTAAAAAGTTTTCAGACTTCATACAAGAGGTTCTATAAAAGTATACAGCCGTGTATGATTAGAACCTCAGAGATGTGTTAATAGAACTTCATAGGGGTAGTGAGTAGATCAAACAGCAGCTGACTCAGACCAAAGACAGAGTGGCATCCAGATGTTTACAGACTACTTGAAGAGTGAGAAAGAATGATACAAATAACAAGCCATCTGGTGCTTGTCCATCTCAATTATACTGATTTAATGAGGGAGTCAAAAAGGGCAGAGGCCATCTATGAAAGTAATATAATAAACACTAGGGGTGTGCAAAATGGGCCGTATTTGATTCAGATTTGGCCCAAATGGGGGACAGTGATTCAATTGGTTGATTCATATCATTGTCCATGATTTGATTCAGCCAAATCTAAATCTGAAGATTCAGTGCTGATTTGAAGAATCAGCAACACAGCTTTAAATGTTTTTTCTACATACCTCATGGTAGCATTCATGAGCCAAACCTGGTATGATGCTGGGCAGATACAGCATCCCTGTACAGTGGTGGGGCCCCTGCATGCTTGGCAGTGAACCTGGGTGGACTGGACTTCTGGGTCCTCTGAGGAGCACACTGGGGGGCCCCCCCCACACATCTCCCCAGCTCAGTGATCAGCTGTGGGGAGATGCCGAGTGCCCCCCCAGACCCAGGAGGCACCAGTCACTGAGCTGGGAGGGTCACAGGGGCAGGGACCCAGTGCACTCCCCAGCAAATCTAGAAGTGGATTGGAAGTGCTTCTGGTTCACTTCTGGGTCTACTGCCAAGTGTGCTGGAGACCTTTCCCCCCATCCCACCCCCTCCCCCATGCTCCTGTGAGACACACCATGTGCCTCAGCATCGTAGCATTCACGAGACACCTGATACCTAGAGGTATGTAGAAAAAAACATTTAAAGCTGCATCTATGTCGAATCTCTCCGAATCACTTCAGAAGGTTCCAATTTGATTCAATGAGATTAAAGGGTCTCCTGATTTGACCTGGATTCAAGATTTGGCCACTGAATTGGGCCGAATCTCTACCGACTCGAATCAGGATCTGAAGCTTTGCACAGCCCTAATAAACAAGGGCAATCAGAAAGTATTAAGGCCTTTGCCATGGATTGTCTTTTCATTATGCCATGGAGATGGACGAGCTGAAGTCTCAGAAGATTTAGAGGTACAGTTGTCTACTACAACATACCTTTCTTTTCCCACTTTGCAGTATTAATTAGAGTACACACCCCACCAGTGGAAGAATTGGAGCAGGAGAACCCTGACCGCTAATTAGTTGACAGAGCAGCTTGCCAACTTGTGCCTCTTCTAGAATGAGTTAAACAGCACAACTCCAATGTTCTTCATATAAACAAGCTCACGCATGCCTCTCACAGCACTGATCTGGGACTCATATATGAAAGTCTTTGGATAACTCATAGGCTAGGGACAGACATTCAAGAAGTCTGTCACAAAGTGGAGCCTAGGAGCGGCCGTGAAGCTCCCTAGCGCCCCCTGCCGTGTCAGTTAAGGTGATCCAGCACCCTCAACTCACCTGCCATGTCTTTGCAGTTATAAGTTCAGTATGGGAGGCTGCCTACTCTCACCTTAGACACCGCACGGTGTTACCTCCATTCCCGGTGGGGTGCCCCAGTACACCCCTGCCTTATGGGCTAATGTGTGCCTCCTACCTCCCCTTCAGCATGCCCCAAGCCTCGCAGCTGTTCCTGGACTTTCTTGGGTACTTGCCCTTCGGCGCCCCTCTCTGGCACCCTGGGCTTGTCTCGCACCCGGCACCCCTGGGCTTGCTGGCCCTCTCAGGCCTGCTGGCAGTACTCTTCCAATCAGGCTCAGGCAGCCTGAGCCTTACCTGGCCACCTTGACCCTTCGGGGTCCTCTCTGGTCCACACCCCACTGGGTGTCTGACAGTTACATGTGCCCGCTCCTGGGGCCTGTGCTGTGCCTCCCGCGCTCTCTCGCCCTTTCTGGGGCCTGTGCCACACCTCCCATGCCCGTTGCCCCCTCTGGGGCTTGTGCTATGCCTCCCGCACCTTGGGCTCAGGTGGTGCGTAGCCGTGCCTGGCCCCCTGCCCTTCTTCAGTATCGTCTGCCTGAGGGACCAACACCACCCTCAGGGTTGGGGTCTCTGCCCCCACACACCGTGCCTCACTGGCACAAATAGCTGTGCCCACACCGCTGTCTGTGCCCCGCTGGGCACCAGGAACCCCCAGATTATTGGGGAGCTCCTATGAGGCCTCCTCACACCCCTACAGCCTCACTCGGTCCTCCGGTAATAATGGTAACTAAACCACACTATTAGCCAGCTAGCTACAACATAACATAAGCCCCAGGCTTATCATACAATTCCTGCCCCATACTGGCTCTCAACCATACCTCCCTCTGGGTCCTCTCTACCCCTGCATCATTGCAGCCAGTCAGCATGGTCAGGCAGCAGGCAGCAACTGCTCCTGCTCCTGCTCCTGCTCCTGCTCCTGCTCCTGCTCCTGCTCCTGCTCCTGCTCCTGCTCCTGCTCCTGCTCCTGCTCCTGCTCCTGCTCCTGCTCCTGCTCCTGCTCCTGCTCCTGCTCCTGCTCCTGCTCCTGCTCCTGCTCCTGCTCCTGCTCCTGCTCCTGCTCCAGTGTCTGGAGGGAACTGCCCTCTAGGCTCGGCCTGGGTTGTTTATAAAGGCCCAGCCTGGCCCCCTTCAGGTCACATGACCTGCCTGGTTGCCCCAGCAACCGGCACCTGAGCTGCCCTGGTGATTGGCAGCTCTCTTTATTTCCTTCTAGGCATGGGGCAACCCAGTGCCCCTGTGACAAAGTCCAAGCCTGAATTGATTCAATCTTTGCAGGTTAGGCAACTGAGCTCCAGCCAAGGCAGCTGCATAGCTGGTCTGGGCCACAGGGATGGGGCCACCCCCGGTGGTGGCAGCTCAGTGATGGAGATGCTGATCTCTGTCAGCAGTGCAGCCTGGCCCAGTCTGCAACCAGGGTCTGCTAGCTCCCCCACCCTCTCTGTAGCAAAACCCCCAGTTTTTCTTTGTTATTATTATTATTTAAAAATACATTCCCTCCCCTTCCCCAACCATTTCTGACTTCCTCTCTGCCTTCTCTATCCCTTATAAGTGATTACAAGTAATACTAGGTAAGCTAAGTTCTTATACTCCCTCATAGTAACAAGCCCCTTTTATATTGTAAATAGTGTTCTATTATTTTTGTATTGATTTTTACTGTTTTATATTGAATTTATATGATTTAAGCCTATGTCTGTAAAGTAATGTCAAGTAATGTCAAGCTTCCGTTTTGTATGTCAAGCCTCCATCTTGTGACCTCTGCCTGGGTATAGCCCATGTTGTAACTGTGACTCATGTGTCTAGCCAGTCTCATGTAAATTGGTTCCTGAATGAATGGGAATGAATGAGGGTGCTTGAGATACAATGGTAGCAGGCCTCTACTGAATGATCAACTCAACGACTGGACCATCAACACAATGACCGGATCATTGCCTTGCATTGACTCGCGCAGGAACCACGGACCTCACCCAAGAATAGACCAGAAATCCAGCATTTGAAAGACAAAGACCCTACAGAAACTAGCAACCCCACCATTGTGTCCTACTGGACAGTGAGGACACCTGGATCTGCACGTAGGCATCTGAGCAGGACTGTCTTTGCCTGGACATGTCCCTCCCATAGGAGACACAGGTATCCCACCCCTATAAAATGGGTGGTAGTGTGTGACCTCCTTGAGATGCCCTCTCTATCTGGACCAGCACTGTGCCACACCACCTATCCACTCAGAGGCCCTGCTGACGACCCCCCCTGGACAACACCATGCTGAAGAAGACCCCAACTGGCCATCAAGAATCAATTCACAGCCCAGGATAGGTAGCTATCACCCACCTTTCTTCCCTAAGCAAAAGACCTGGACTCTGTTCCTACACATTTTAACTTCAATCTCTCCACCAAGTCTATTTCTCTCCTGCTACCATTGTGTGGGTGTGTGCGTGAGTGCTTGTGTGTGTGTAAGTAGGAACCAATAACTTCGTGACCTATATAGTATACTGCCTGTTTAATAAAAACAGATATTCTTTGACCCCAAGTTGGTCTCTGTCTTGCTGCTGGCTCCCAACTAAATCCCCATCTCTCTGACCTCCCTCTGGGCTTTCTTCCTCTTTGCCACCTCTCCCCCAGCTGTGGCTTTCTCTCTCTCTCTGCTGCCCTCCTGGCCCTACTCTTTGGTTTCCCAGCTCTAGCCCTCTGTCCTCCACCTCTGCCTTCTCCCTGACTTCTCTCTTCATTCCCACTTGTGCCCTGTCGCCTTTGCCTTCCCCCGATCTCCCTCTCCATTCCGGCTTGTGTGTGTCTCTCTGCTTTCTCCACAATCCCTGTCTCTCTCTATTCCTCTTTTGTGCCCCGTCACCTCTTCCTTCTTTCCCCATTTGTGCTTCTGCTCTCTTTTCTCAATCTGCCATGTCTCCCTGACCTTTGTTCTCCCCATTGCACTCTGCCATCTCCACTTTCTCTCCCTGATCTTCCCTGTCTCTCCTTTCTCTGTTCCTGTTTGTGTCTGCCTTTTCTCCCTGATCTTTCCTGCCTCCCTCCCTCTCCATTCTCTGGCTACCCCAGCACCCATAGCTGCTTCCCAGTTTCCCCTGCAGCTGCTCCCAGCACCCCTGCACCTTCTCCGGGCTCCCACACCTTCTTCCTGGCTCCCACTCAGCTCTCAGCTCCCGTACCCAGAGCCTCTCCCCGCAGCCAAGGATCTTTCCTGGTCTTCCTGGCACTCAGAGTCTCTTTTCCAACAGCCTCTCACCAGCTTCTAGCACCCAGACCCCCAATCCAGCTCTCGGCACACAGAGCCTCTTCTCCCGCACCCTCTCCAGCTCCCACGCAGCCTCCTGGTTCCCCCCAGTCCCAGTTTCCCTCTCCCAGTACTTTTTGGTTCCTCCACAGCTCCAGCTCTGGCTCCAGCCCCAGCCTCTGTGTCGGCTTCTCCCTGGCATTGCTCTGCTGGCTTTTGGCTTTTTCCTTTGATCAATTAACATTAATTAACTTTAAGTTACCCCAAGCCCCAGTGATCTCAAGTAACCCCAAGGGCCACTTTAACCTTAAATTAATTCTATTCTCAAGTGACCCCAAGTAACCCCAGGGTACCTTGACCTCAAGTAACACCAGGGGCCACCTGACCTTGAGTAACCCCAGAGGCCAGTGACCTCAAGTGACCCCAAGCACCAAATTCTGTCTAACAGCACAATATTGAGTTCCCAAGTATTGATCTGGCATGTGACAAGTCAGCACCTCCTCCTCCACTGCTCCCCAGAAGACAGGAAGACCCCAGCTGTGGTGGGGGAGGGGGAAGGAGGGAAGAATTGACCCCAACCCTACCCACTTTGGCTTAACGGGGCCATGCCAGCCAGTGTCTCATCACATCCCCACCCCTGCTCAAGCCAGACAGCAGAGGGACAGGGCCAATCCCACTCCAAAGAGCATGGCAAGATGCTGGGAGGCTGTGGTTTAACTTAACCCAGGAAGGGGTCTGGGACAGACATTGCATAAACTGGTTTGAGCTCAATCAGTTAAATTAAGTCTGATACTACATTCAACCAGTTTTATCTCAAACTGGTTTTGACCATTTTGAAACTGGTTTATGTACATTGAACTGATGTTCTTTTACAGGTTTAAACCAGTTTCTGATCACTTAAACCAGTTTTTGTGTAATGTATTTCCCTAGCCTTTCAGCCAAATCTTGTTCCCTGAAAAGGGCCTTACCCATTAGGACCATGGAGGTTCCTCTAGCAAAGAAAGAGGGATTTATGCAAGATTTGGGGACCTCACACAAAGGTACATGCTCCCTGTGCGTCACAGAGTTTGAACTGATATTTCCTGCATTCTCACTAGAAAAGGATGAGGCAAGACAGGAATGAGTCAATTCTATGTGCAAATTCTCTCCTGTTTCTTTTCTGCAGAATCCCAGGCTATAAGCCATGCTTTCAAGCAAAATGTGTAGGACAATGGAAAGAAGACTGGCCTAGACATTAGAGAACCTTGGTTCTATTCCCAGATCTACCAACAACCTGCTGCGTGACCCTTGGCAAATCCTTTCACCTCCTTGTGCTTCTGTTTCCTGTCTGATTTGGCTGTTCAAGTTGTAAAATTCTGGAGAAGTATTACCATATGTATGTACAATGCCTAACCCAGCAGGACTGGATATTGCTTGGGAATTTTAGAAACTGTTGTCAAATAAATAACAACAACCTTAGAGAGTATTAGAGTAAGCTTAATTTAAAGGCCTTGATAGTAATTCAAATAGTTGAAATGGAGGGAAGGCAACAATGGAAGACTTTTCACCAAATGTAGTGTCATGGAAATTTAATCCAGAGGACACTAGCAGACAAGGTTTGTTTTCCTTTTTCAGGAAGTTACTAAGGATTGCAGGACAGTCTGAAGGAAAAAAAAATCCCTTGTGAAGGTGTAATGGCAAATGTTTTAATGTTGAGTTGTATTATTAGTTCACAGTTCTGTCAGATCATACAAAATTAGTTCTGTCTCTCCTCAACTATAGCTCATAAATCTATCTTGAAGCCATATAAATGTGTTATGAGCTGGATATACTCAAAACTCACTCTTCATTATCAAAAGTGTTGGATATACTTTTGTTTCTTTGTTACACTTGTCCTTTTTATTTTATTAACTGCAGTCACCCAAATTTAGTGAGCTCTCACAAATGAACAAACAATAAACTCTCTCAATTTCACTACACTTGTCTTTCCATGTTAGTCAAATAATTAAGTTCTCTCCAAATAGTAGGGTACTGCTAATAATAGTGTGCCAACCCTTGAGCCTCAGAAACTGGCACAAGGAGCAAGGGGGAGTTCCCACTTTTATATGGAAAATCATAGGGGTTAGGGTCACAAGCCAATGGGCCAAAAGAAGGGCACAGGTAAAAGATAGAGAAACATCAACACTGGGGTAACATATACTCAGCACCTTAATTTCCCCCCCAACACCTCTGGAGGTGTCCCCAAACAAGCCTTTAGTTTCTAGAGTGCTTAAACAGCTGCCTGCAGCTGCCTCAAGTCTGAGTCCAGGTCCTTCAGGCCACAGTCCTGGCTGACTGAGCCAGTGAGATGTCCAGCTCCACTATGCACTCTGTGTAGAGCTGACCAGTTTCCACATACACAATGCTCTCTTCCCCTTACTCTGCTCTCAAGCTTCTTCTTACTTTTTTCCCTTCCTTCCCCAGCCCCTGGGGGTTTCCAAGAGATACAATCCAAATTAACAGACATCACAGCTCTGCAGACTGCCCCCTGGTTCCACATTACCAATTTTCAGGAAAAAACTGAACTCCTGAATGCCCATTTTGTATTTCACTGGACCAAGGGGAAAGTTAACAAGAGATAAAGCTCATAGGAGGCATGCTGGGACTGACAGCCTCCCCACTGTGGATGCTGAGTGGGTGCAATACTAACTAGAAAAGCTAGACATTTATAAGTCAGCAGGACCAGATGGACTCCATCTGAGAGTGCTGAAAGAGTTCACAGAGGTCATCGCAAAACCCCTGGCAAAGCTGTTTTAGAAATCATGGCACACAGGGGAGATCCCTGAGGATTGGAAGAGGGCCAACATAGTGTGCATTTTTAAGAAGAAGAAGATGGAGGACCCGGGCAACTATAGGCCAATCAGCCTAACCTCCATCCCGGGGAAAATCCTGGAAAAGCACATTAAAGAAGATATGTGCGATATGCTCACAGAAGGTAAGATTCTGAACGACAGCCAGCATGGCTTCATCGCAGGTAGGTCTCATCTTACCAATCTCATCTCCTTCTACAGCCAGGTCTCTTACCACCTGGACATTGGAGACAAGGTAGACGTTATATACCTAGACTCCCTAAAGGCTTTTGATCTAGTATCCCATGATATCCTTGTGGGAAAACTGGAAGATTGTGGGCTCAGTTGCTCAACAGTTCAGTGGGTGAGAAGCTGGCTACAGGGTAGGACCCAGAGAGTTCTCATGAATGGATCTGTGTCATCTTGACACAAAGTAGCCAGTGGTGTCCCTCAGGTGTCTGTGCTTGGACTGGTGCTTTGAACACCTTTATCCATGTTTTGGATGGGGGGAGTGAAAAGCTCTCTGGCCAAGTTCACAGATGGCACAAAGTTACTGGCCAGTGTGGCTATGCCGTAAGATAGGTCGCTGATACAGGTGGACCTGGACAGGCTTGAGAGTTGGGCAGCCTGGAACCAGATGAAGTTTAACACTTCCAAGTGTAAGGTGGTCCATCTGGAGGCAAATACTCTCAACATACATACAGCCTCAGAGGTGACAGCCTGACCTGCACCATAGCTGAAAGGAACCTAGGAGTAATGATTGACCACCTCATGAACATGAGCCATCAATGCAATGCAGTGGCCAGCAGGGCAAACAACACACTGGCATGCATCAACCGATGCATCTCGTGTAAAACTAAGGAAGTGATGCTCCTGCTGCACTCAGCACTGGTGAGACTGCAGTTGGAATACTGTGTCCAGTTCTGGGTGCTCCACTTCAATAAGGACATGGAAAAACTTGAAAGGGTCCAGAGAAGGTCCACCCATATGATCAGGGACTTGCAAGGCCAGCCATACAAGGAAAGGCTGAGGGACCTGGGCCTCTGTCCCGGGAGAGAGTGGGAGGAAGGACCCCAGACCAAAAGGGAAGGTCCCTGGGAACAGAATACCTAGAAAAGAGAAGAAATAAACACAAAGATAAAGCAAAGAAACTACTTACCTACAGCAGGGGCCGCAGAGAAGCTGGAACGGAGAAAGAAACCCACGCGGCTAATCAGCTGCATCTTTATCCAGCTGAAGCCAGCCGATGACATCACCAGCAATCACCGGCCAGCGGGGATAAAACCAGCTGC
Organism: Crocodylus siamensis; assembly: GCF_052110815.1. Taxonomy (NCBI): domain Eukaryota; kingdom Metazoa; phylum Chordata; order Crocodylia; family Crocodylidae; genus Crocodylus; species Crocodylus siamensis. Next base: position 121,877,916 of record NC_143395.1, read on the forward strand.
TGGTGGAAACAGAGGGCAAGGAGGAGCAGATCCAAGTAGGACACAACCACAGGGCGTCCATCGGGAGGCTCTTGGGAAGGAAGGACAACAGCCTGAAGAGTCAGAGGAGACTCCAGGCACTAACCCAGGCAGCAGCAGCAAGGAACAGCTCGACAGAGAGGGAGACAAGCCAGAAGCATCCCCTGCAGCCAACAAAGGCAGCAAAGACAGAGGTAACAGAAAGGTGGATGTGGCAACCCACGCCTCAACAGGTGGGAATAATCGGGATTAGTGGGGAGATGGAGGAACATCGTCCTTTAGGAGAGTCCCGGCAGCAGCAGCAGGAAGGGCTGCAAAGAGGCAGGACACCTATCCTGATTACAGAGAGTGACCAGGCGTACGCAAAGGGGCCACAACGCACCCGAATAGTTAGGTCACATGGGGGAGAGAAGTGGGGAAAGACTGTACTCCAGGAAGAGGCAGGTAAAGTAGGAGAAATGACCCGGACAGGAGGACACAGGCACTTGGACCTATGTAGGTGTCCTCTTATAAAAAGGCCTTAGGGAATGAGACACCTGGCACCCTGACGTAAGGGGCCAGGAAAGGGGCTATACAGATTTCCCACAATAGACCAGAGTATTATTTTGTGTTTCTCTTTTGCGTTTCCCTGTTTGAAGGGGTTGAGGGTCAGGGGAGATGATATTTCATAGATTTCATAGACATCAGGGCTGGAAGGGACCTCGGGAGATCATTGAGTCCAGCCCCCTGCCCAAAGGGCATACGGTTAAGGTATATGGTACAGGGCCCATAGGGACAGCACATTAGGTTTAGGATCCTAATGAAGTATTTTACACTAGAAGGCACAGGCCTCACAACTGAAAACACCGACTGCAAACAACCCAGGGCAGGTTGAGCGAAGTGGCTTTGAGGACCGCTACCAAAGATGAGGAGGGACTCGAAAGGCTACCACAACCCTGCAAGAGTGGGGGTGTGGCCAGGAAAACCCGGTGATCCATCAAGGGGACATAAGGTCGGGGTTTAGGGGTGGCAGAGCCCTGCAAGTGATCGTTGGGCAGACCTCATGCCACAGGAGGACCCTGAGTAGTCACCCCACTACTGAGAAACATTCAAAGTCATAGCAGGAGAGATCAGGGAAGAACACTCGAGGAGTAAACATCAACTTAGTGGTGCTGGCATCAGTAAGGTGTACACCACCAACTACTCAAACCAAGACTCTATGTGACCGGGCATTCAAGGCCCAATGGTCACAGCCTTTTTAGCCTAGAGAAGTGGAGGTTGAGAAGGGACTTGACAGTGGCTTACCGCTATATCAGAGGAGTATATCAGAAGCTCAGTGAACAACTGTTCACTAGGGCACTCCTGGAGAAGACCAGGGCCAATAGCTACAAACTCCTGGAAGGCTGCTTCAGGCTTAATACCAGGAAAAATTCCTTCACAGTCAGGGTGTCCAGACTGTGGAATAAACTTCCTCCAGAGGTGGTGCAGTCACCTACCCTGGAGGTTTTCAAGAGGAAACTGGACAGTCACCTCGCTGGGGTCTGTCTTCCTGCCTAGAGCAGGGGGGCTGGACCCGATGATCTGCAAGGTCCCTTCCAGCACCTAACAATCTGTGAATCTATGAATTATATTACCAAGTACATGTGAAACTTCAGTAATCTTCAAACTCAGTACAAGTGTATTTAGTGATATGTAGAAAGGAAGAATTGTCAGTAGCCGAAGCAAAAATGTTATCACTGCATGGATCAGAACACTATGAGAATACATTTTATTCGATATGTAAAGCTTCCTGATTTGGCAAGAGCCCGGCTGGGGTGGGGAAGGAAGAAAGTAGCAGAGATTCAAAGATGACACCAAGTAAAGCCTGGTGACATGTAGAAAAATGGGAGAGGTTGAAGGTGGATTTGTGAGTCACTGGCACAGAGGTAGTAGCAGGATCTATGGGAACAGGTAGTGCTGCCTTCTTTGTTCACACCCTACACCCACACCTCTTTGCTCACTTCCTAATTTTCATTGGGCTCATAGGAGAAGTTATGAAACATTACAAGAGGGTATTGTAGTCTTTCTGACCCAGAAACAATCAAAGTAGATCAAGTTTTTTGGAAGCTTATCCAAATCACATAGAAAGTATTTGCCCATTGACATTGACTGTGATTTCATATGTTGCTACTTTGTCAGATAGACATGAAGAATTTAAATTGTTGGATTGGAAAGTCCTGACTAAAATTTCAAACTTGTTTACATCTTTACCTTGAAAAATATATTAATATCTTCTTGTTAATCTTTACAATAGATGTATGTACAAAACTTTGCTTTTCCTACTTTTTGTTGTTCTTAGACATCAGACTACAAACATGGTAGGGCAGCAATGTGACATTGTGCCAAGAAACAACACCACTCCATTTTTGCAGCAGGAGAAAAACTAAGATAATTGGATCTAGCTGTTTGTCTGCCTAATACCAAAGACAGCTTTATGTTCTAATCTTATGGCTGGATATATGAATGTTAAAATGCAAACATAGGAAGTGCTATATTGGATAAGATCACTGATCCTTCTTGTCTAGTAATTTTATTTATTAGAGTGTGGGACCTAATCTATGTGGGACCTAAACAGTGAGAACATCCTGCGAGTCTGCAGAGTACCCTGTCACTGTGCAAAACTGATGAGGTGCCTCATAATACCACCATTCAGTGGTCAAGGGACATCTACATAGAGCATATCATGGGCCATCAGCAGTATGAAGATATGCAATTTAAATCACCCACCAGAAGCAGGAGCAAGGGGATGGACTGACCGCTTCCCTACACACACACACACACGCACGCATGCATGCACACGCACACATGCACACACACGCACGCACATGCACACTCCATAAAGCTACAAAGACGGTTAATGCCTTTGCATATTCCCAACCTGAGAAATTATACTCTGCACACTAAAACCATTGTCTAAGAATATCTTACCACCTTCCAGCTCTGTACCAATGTGGTTAACACGTGCAAGGGTCTAACTTCCCTTCCCTTCCTGTCACAGCATGGCATTGGAGCTTAACTACTTTATCTCGAGCTAATGTAGGCTATATATTTAACAACAAATTTTAGATTGCGTCAACATACACCAACTATAAATCCATGTGGCTACCATGCAGGGGGGTCCTATATTCTCTTCCAACTGTATAAAGCCATGTAAATAACCTTATTTTTTAACACTTTCTAATAAAGTTTTGAACTTATTCAATGTATATGCTACCCTTCCTAACAAAGGCTCAACTTGTCTTTGACATTATCCCAGATACCTACTTTAGAAAAATGCAAACCATCCCCACATCTCCAAATGGCACTTGTGCAATGATCTTCACAGGCAGAGAAAAATTCTCTGCCTAACAATGGGCACATTTACACATCACCCTATGGCAATGTAGTGATGTGCTACATCGCCATATGGCATGCTACAGTGATGTAGCAATCATGTGTGTCTACACATGATCACCAGCTACATCGCTGTAGCAGTGCACTCCCTGGGTATAGCGTGCCGCTACAGTGACATAGCTGCGAAATCTACCCATGCACCATGTGCACAGCGCAGTAACCACCCATACTGTGCCATGCATTAGTACTTCCTTTTGGAAGTAGTAAAGCATGGCGCAATAACAACATCACCATACAAGCATCACCGTATGGTGATGTATAGACACGTCCAATCTGTTTGTGACAGAAAGGTTCAGACCAAGTATTTCTGACTTGTCCTTTGATCCTTTTCTTCTCTGCTGGGACATTAGCAGACTGATAGCCATCCAAATGCATCTTGCTTTTTATTTTTAAAAGCTTTCAGATCTTCTCCAATCAAAATGTGGATTTGCATCTTTTGGTAGTACTGTACTAGGGTAAGCAAGAGCACTAGATATAATATAGTGGGTGCCATCTACTCAGGCTATGGATAATAGGGACATTTATACTTAATTGAAACATGACTTTGAGAATTTACTTTACATAGTTCGTTTAACCTTTAGGTTTTCAAACCTGTCTGTGACACCTTTGGACTCCCATGCTATATAAATATGTGAAATGAATGAAATAAATCAGGGAGTGTCCATAATAGTAACATCCTAATGCCAACAGGTATTCTGGATACCAGTTTAATTTTTTTTTATTTAAAAAATTGCACAACAGAAGTGTCCTGAAGTTCATTTTCAGAATGCCTCACATAATGTATTGCATTTATAAATGAACATTACAGCCTACTGTAAGATTGGCTGTGTGAAAACTCCAGCTTATTGTCTGAGAAAATTTCAGATAATTACCTTAGTAGTTTCTTCACAGGATATTTCTCCATTCCTGAATAGCTAATTTCTTCTCTATACAGCTCACACCCAACACCCTACTACTCATTGTTGTCTTTCCTTTTCCCAGAAAGATTCCCCTCTATCTGCCCATTTAGAATATAAATGGTGTAAGACCGATAAACAGGTTTTGCCCAGTTAGTGTTTGGTTGCTTGATCAATAGTAGTAATATGTTCACATTAACTTTAAGCAAATGTTCACAAAGGCACAGGTGAATGTGTTTTGTTCTTGCAAACTGTACTGTTAAATATATGTTAATGCTAAGTGGATCAAATAGCAAATGCTGCCTAATTTATGTGGTCAATACAGCCTGTGCCTTATTATTCTGATCTGATAATAATACTCTTATCCAGTAGCTGCTTTCATTAAAACACAATATTTACACTTTGAGAAGTGGTGAAGTGAAGCCCTACTTCAGAGAAATAATGTAAACAGCAATCATGCCTCCTTTCAGCAGGAACCAGTTGCACACCTGTCCTTTTTGGAAGTGTTTCAGTTTGCTATTTCATTTTTTTGTGCCTGTGAACTCATTAGACTTGGGAAACATTTTTTTGTTTTTGTCAGCTCCACCTCCTCTTTAGTCCTAGCTTGATCTAAGACAGGCATATCTAATCACAGAAGTGTTTGAAGACCCGGGGATATGTTGAATATTTTACATGCCCAACTTATTTCCGATATGCTAGGCACTGTTATCGTAGATGTTAATAATAACCTATACCTGCCAAGCATTAAGTAAGTGAAAGACATTTTCCCACAAGTCATGTTCTCTGTCATATAAGTCTCTTGCAACAATGTGAAATACTCCTGAGCAGAGGCATAGCCCCTGCTCAGCTGGTAGTTGCAGTATTAGTGGCTGCAACTACCAGCAGAGCAGGTATTACTTGCAGCCACCAGCAGTTTTAGTAGCTACTTCTGCATACACAACCCCCACACCTCCCTCTCAGCTGTGCTACAACTCTTGAGAACTACAGGAGATGACATTCAGTAGGAGTAATAACAGTAGTTGTAAAAAATTGGTTTAAGTCTGAGAGAAACAGTGCGGGGCCTCCATGCAGGGAGTGCATTTGACTTGACATTATCTCCACTGTTTTCTAGATGGTTTCTCTGGTACTTGTGCTGGTGCCACCATATGTTCCCCTAAGCTTACACAGTAACCCTTGTCAGTATAAGAAACAACTGTAAAAAATTTATAGGACACCATTCAAAGAATTGGATACAGTACGTATCACAGGAGATTCTCTTTTGAGTGTGATTTTCAGCAGCTGGGCTCTATGAAGTTTACTAACTGGGAGCATCTACATGAGACATTTACTGTGGAGTAGACTAATTAGCTCTGCAGTAAAAGTCATGCATATACATGTGTGTCTACAAGGATGGAGTAAATTAATTAACTGTGCAGCAAGATAGTACCTGTAAGTAAATACAAAGTTTTTTTCATATACAAAGTTTTTTTCCTCTGCAGCAGCACACATATAGTGCTGACCCACCTGGCTGGGACACGAGGGTGCTTCAGTACAGGATTGCCTGCTAACTAGGCCTGCACTGGAACACCCTCGTGCCCAGCCAGCCCCTCTCCAGCATATGAATCGTAAGGGAGCAGCCTCAGGCTGGCGGGCTGATCCCTGGAGCCCCCTGCCAGCTGGGGCTACTCTGACCCAACTCAATGTGCTGCATTCCCAGGCATACGTTCAAAGTGCATGCCCAGGAGCAATAAACCCTGGAGCTCATTGCATCACATTAATTGCACTAGTAGATGCATCCACTATAATGCAAGCATTAGTGTAGACCACATAAAAAGTTCTGTCTGCAAAGAACATGGGCCTGCTGTAGATGAGACTAAAGAGGACACCATCCTAAGCTTGAAGCCCCTACACATTAAACATTTTTAGTCTTCTCAGAGCCTCCTTTTGCAACTTATACAAGGTTACAATAAAAGAGACCTCTATCACCTACATTTCTGTATCAAGTCTTAACATGTATTAACTAACATAATTGTAAACTGTGGTACAGACATAGGCAGACAAGATTCTTTGGGTAAATCTGATATCTTTTATTAAACCAACTCAAATAGTTGGAAAAATTCTTAGCAAACTTTCAAGTTTAAATACCCTTTGTCAGGCTGAGGAAGCATCTGCAGTTGGTGTGTGCTCTTGCTGGATGGAATGAATAGTAACAAAGGCAGAGGTTGGACTGCATACAAGAAACCCAGTCAGCGAAGATGTAAATTAAGGAGTCAGCGGGTGAGAGACAGGCTGGGAGTGGGGAGGGAGTCTAATAAAAGATATCAGATTTACCCAAAGAACCTTGTCTGCCTACATCCTTAGGCCAACACAGTTACAACCCTGTAACATGGAAAGTACAGACATTGGGATAAACACATTTGCTTGTAATGTTTAACCCCCCAGCTACAGCCTAAGATCAAAATACTTCTAATCATCAGGCAATCATTTGTATCTCTTCTATGTTACACTGTACAACTATTCTGGCTAAGTGATGTTAAAACACAATTATATTTTACTGTGTAGACATGGTGATAATATGCTTACCCCACTGGCATTTTAGTTATAACAATTAATGCATTCATAGCCATCTAAGGCTTTGTTTATACTAATGCTCCGAATTTAGTTACTACCAATGGAGTTGCATTAATGTTAATTATGGTTCTGGTAGGAAATTTTCAAAAAAGGCTACTGTAGACATAGTTTCACAATCTAAGAATACATTTTAATATGTGTTAGTGTCCCGGGGAGACGGGGCGGGGCTCGCCCGCGGAGGCGGCGGAGCCCGAGCGGGACATCCGCCGCTTGTTTATGCCGGAAGCCGGTGCCCGTGCCGGTGGCCGGGAGCCGGCGATAAAAACAGCCGACCGGGACAGACGCGGCGGGAGTCCGGAGGGGGGACTCCCTGCCGCGGAGACAGGGGCTCCAGAAGGAGAGACGGCAAGGGGACCCGCACCAGGCGGGAGCGCGGACCCCGACGGGGAGGGGCCGCTTACCCCACTGGGGGGAAGGACAGCGGCGGCAGCTGGACCCCGAACCCGGAGCGGGGAGTGGCGGGTTGGCCCGGACGACAAGGGTTCCAGCGACGGGGAGTACTGGGACTGCGTCCCGCCTGCGCCCGGAGTTTACAGATCGGGAGCTGGCGCAGGGGCCTGGGAGGGCACCGACGAGGCACCATAAGCGCCTGGACCGACGCCGGACACCAGCGGACCAGGACCCGGAAGGGAGGACCCCCAGGAGGACCCAGGTCGAAAGCTGGGATGCCAGCCGGCTAGGTTTCTCCCCCGGGCAAGGGATCCGGTGAGGAGCATCACCGGGAAACCCTGGGCGAGGGCCGGGGTCTCGCCTACAGGAAATCCAAGGGGGCGTAAGGCCGGGGTGTTAAGGGGTGGCGGAGCCCCGCAACGTGACCGTCGGGGATCCCGGGCTACGGAGAATCAGGAGCCGTCCCACTGAACCTTACAACAAGTCGTGGCGGGCGAGAACCAGGGCGGGGACCTGATTACCTTACATCTGCTCTGGACCTAGGAGGATAGCACCACCCTTCCACCGTGACACTGTTCCGAAGAGGGTGCTCCCTCCCCCTCCTCTAGCCCGACGGTCACAGTTAGGAAAAACACACATACTTTCAAATGATAGTTCTCATGCTCTAATTGCTGTAAGTCACTAGGAAAGTACCTGTTGATTCATCCATTTTTCAGGCACCTTTCACACCCAAAACCAAACATTCCTAAAGAGAACAAAAGTTTTATCTAGTTTCCTTTTGAAATGATAAGAAAACAATCCAGAACTATTTGCTTTAACATAAATCTATTAGAACAGATTTACAGACATTCTTTCATAAACAGTAGTAACAGAAAAGAATGAAATGAAAAACTATTGGAATGATCCCCATTATTCTATCCCAGTCTTTTTTGTAAGACATAGAACATGAAAGGAAAATGTCCAGAAGAACAAAGTTTAAGAAGTCATGTGTTTCCTCACTAATATTAGCCTAGATCAAGGACAGGCAATTATTTGGCCCATGGTCCACACACAGAGTTTTGCTAAGCTCCTGAAAGCTAGGTGACCACTCCCCCCCAACCCTATGCAGCAGCTTACCAAAACTTCCTATGTAGGATGGGGCAGGCAAGGCAGGGATCACAGGGTGGCGTTGCAGGGCAGTGACAATGTGGGGCCAGGGCCTGGGACAGAGCCAGATCCATTGCCCACACATCTCTGCAACAGGTGCTGGTTCCACGGGCGGGGACATGTGGGGAGTAGATCATGGCTCTGCCCCAGTCCCAAGCTGTCACTGCCCCAAGAGTCTGGATCAAGCCCTGGATGCAGCTCCATCCATCCATCTGGCCACATCCCATCCACCTGGCCATGCACCCTGCCCATGCGGGTCCTGGCCGGTCTCTATGGAGACTCCAGAATTGCCAGGCATTGACAGCACAGGGCCAGAGCAGAGCTGTGATCCACCCCCACCACATCCCTGCCCATAGAACCAGGGGTCTGCCTGGGCCTCGCCCCTGAGCCCTCTCCCACCACTGCCCTGTAATCCCAGGGTCTCCATCAGGACCAGCCATGTGGATGGGATGCCACAGGTGTACAAGGAAGGCTTGAAATTTTGACCCTTTGACACTCATGTCACTCCTGTCCTCTTTTTGCCTTTTTAGTCTCAAGAGTTTTGTTGCATCATTCATCCATTGGCCCCATACTATAGGGGCTACTAGATAGCTGGGTGGGCCTTACGGCCCATGGTACTTGGATGACACTAACAGGTGCACAGGGAGCTGCATCCAGGCCTGGGTCTGGGCTCTTAGGGCAATGACAGTATGAGGTCAGAGCTGAGGCAGAGCCACAATCCATTCCCACACACCCCTGCTTGTGGAAACCATGCCTGTCGCAGGGGCATGTGGGCAATGAATTGTGGTTCTGCTCTGGGCCCTAACCCCATGCTGTCATTTCCCTGAGATCCTAGAGTCTTCCCAACCCCACCTGCCCACCCATCTCGCTCCTGGACGCTGCTCCCTACTTGTCCATGGACTCATCCCAGCCGTCTGGCTGAGTGTCCTGCTCCTGTGGGTCCCACCCCTGGCAGTGGTTCTGGGGCAGATGGGCCAGGGTGCCTGGGGAGCAGAGACACTGCCACTGGGGATGCCAGGAAATGGAGTCTGGCTGCTGTGCTGCCCCAGCCCTGCTGCACCTGCAGAGGCAGCAGACCAGCCACATTCACCATGGCCCAGGTTGCTCCCTGTGCCTGGGCCAAGCAGGGCTGAGAGACCCACCAGGGGTCAGATAAAATCCCTTGGTGGATTGGCTCACAGGCCATAGTTTGCCCACCCCTGGCCTAGATCAACTATTCAAGGCTACTACTAAATTTGTAAGGATCTGTTTATATTTTGTTTTAGAAATGGTTCAAGCTTTATAGAGGTTTGACAGAGACATTTCTTGACTATTGTAGGGAAAGAAACCTTTTACAGTTTTTATGATCTGAATGTAAATAAATATTAAAGGATTACATACCTTGTTTAGCCATAGCCCTAATATATTTTAATCCATTGCAATCTAGTATTTAAAACTGGCAGAATGGCTTATTTATCCAGTTGGTTTCAATGGCTTCAGAGTATCACTAAGTACTTAGGTGTTTATGGGAGGGGGACACCCATATCCATTTGGGTGAGCAAAGTAATCTACAATTTAAAGTTACACGTTGCATGTTGCAGTTCATGACACTAACAAACAGGAACTATATTTGATTGTAAAGAGCCTGACCTCGGCATGGCTCCCCAAAGTTTTGTCCACATCACTCATTTTCATTTGGCAGCATTATCCCAGAATAATAATGGAGCCTCATAGTGGCATCTCAGACCAAGTCATTTAATTCTGACATTGCTACAAGTTTCAGTAACATTTCTGAACAATAAGAAAGCAAGGATGCCTTGTGCAGTTACTTACAGCAAGCAGGTAGGTACCAACTGAGAATGCTTAAGGATGGGACATCAGTTTCCCCAGATTATGGCCCCAGTTTAGAGAAGCATGTAAACACATAGTTAAAAGTTATCCCATTTAGGAAAGCACTACAGTACACACCTATGTACACCATATGTATGTCTGTACAAACTAAATGTTCGCAAATACATAAGTGACTAAGTAACACAAGCCCCATTTTAAAAAGCAGCTCCTTTCTACTCTACACTTACATTCTACCAGCAACACTATATGTGTCCATACTCAAAGCTGCTCTGTGACAAGAGCAGAACACTGCCCTTCTGAATACCACACCCAATGCCTGTAGATGTAGATGTGCTAGCACCTTTTCTCAGCTGCCATGATCTTTTCAAAAGCTGGTGCCATCTCAGTGAGCTCTCTGTGCTCTGAAAGCACATTTTCAGAGCAGACCAGGGGGCCACATGGATGTGAGAACACTCTGGTGTTCCCTGTGACAACTGCTGTCTACCATCAGACTTTCTGGCAGCAGAAGCAGCCTAGTATAGACAAAGCCTTGAGCACTTAAAACCCTAAGCTGACTTTCAGTGAGCACAGCAGTGCCTACACATGCAATAATGCACCTGAATTTTCTGTGCAGAATTTTCTTTCTGCACAGAAAATTCAGGTGCATTAAACTGTAGCCCCACATGCTACATCTGAACATGCAGCCATCAGGAGCAACTTTTGTTCGATCCAGGGCTGCTTCTGTCATGCTCTGCCCCCCTGAGCAGCCAGGGGGAGCTCCAGGCTCCTCCAGTGCCAGTCCCAGGCTGACAGGGGGAACAGGCCTGTCCCAATTTCCATGTGACTGGGATAGCTGTTCTGGCTGCCAGGCAGCTGCCTCTCAACCACGTAGAGATCAGCACCCATCCCTATCTCCACATGGCTGGGAGGCAGCTGCCCAGAAGTTGGGACAGTCTCTCAACCTCATGGAGATTGAGAAGCATCCCTGTCTCCACATGGCTGAGAAGCAGTGTTCCACTGAGCCAAGACAGCTCTCTCCACCCCCTGTGATCCCCTGCTGCCCAGACTGACTGGAAGCAATTTGTTCCTGATCAGCGTCTACATGTGCACTATGGCACATTAGTTCAATGCACCAATTTCTAGTACCTGTATTTACAGGTACTAGAAAATGTTACATTAGACTAATCTACTGCATGGTAATTGCTGTACACATGTAGATGGTGATGCTTTACTGTACGTTGATTAGTCTAATGTGCTGTAAAGTTTCTCATATAGATGCACCCAGTAAGGCTTTGGTTCATAAGTGACTTAGACACACAAAGAAACATAGGTAGCCTGGGTACAGGTAATAGTCTAGCCATTGCAAAATAGAGCTATTAGTTTATCTCATTTCCCAGGTGTGGTTTTTTTTTGGGGGGGGGGGGAGGGGCTGGGTTGCGGGGTGGTTAGCAGTAGCTAGATACCTTACTGGTTCCCAAGCCAGCTAATTCAAAGCTACCTCAAATATTTCAACACTGCACTACTCACAGCAGTGTTGACACATTCAGTAGGTTGTTCAAGTGAAGTTCATAGGCCCATCTGCGAAAGGAGTTTTGTAAATTTCTTTGAGGTTTAGAACTGAGGAACTGGAGAGAGAGTAGTTATCTTGTGAGAAATGTGTACCCACAGGTAATTGGGTATTTTTGTCTTTGATAGATTTTTGGTGTGCATTCATTCTGGTATGCACTTGTTTGGTTTCTCCTACATATTTTTCCATCAGGGCATTTAGTGCACTGGATGAGATGCATTACATTTCTGGAGGTGCAGGTGTAGAATCCAGGAATGGTGATGGGTCTATTGTGGTTCTATTATAGTTTTATTACGGGTGCACCAAAAAAGATTTTTTGGCTGATACCGTTGGCCAATTATTAACTAGTCATATCAGCTGCTATTGAGCCGACTGTCAATATGCAATACAGCAGCTTGGAGAGCAGTGTTTGGCTGATAAGTCTGAGGTGGAAGGAGCATGGGGGAGGAAAGGGGCATGGGGAGAAGATCAAGGCCCCCATCGGGAGGGAGCGGAGCTGGGGCAGAGGTAGGCACTGCCTAGCCAGGGTGGGGTGGGGCGCAGGATGGAGCCATAGGTGGCTTGTCCAAGGGGTGGGGGGGTGACTCCTGCCACTGCATACATCCCCAGGGGAGACATGGGGGATATGTTCCCCCAAGATTTCAGCATGAGGCAAGGGTGGGCTGCCCACTATGGGCTCAGGGCTAGGATCTGCACCAACCTCTCCCACTGTGGGGGCTGGGCCAGGGCTGCACTTGGAGTGGGCAGTGGCAGCACTAGGAGGGAGACTATGGGAGGAAGGGGCTACAGCTATCCCAAAATTCACTGTAGCCACCCTATAGCCTCCCCTCTCAGTGCCACCACCACCCATCCCACCTGCCCTGAATGAAGCCCCAGCCCAGCACCCCAGCCAGGAAGAGGCCAACGCAGCCCCTGGCCCAGACCCTGTAGTGGGCAGCTTGCCCTTGCCCTGTGCACGCCTTCCATGCCTCCCACAGGGGTGCACATAGCAGTGAGAGCTACCTCCCCTATCCACTAGACAAGCCACCCACGGGTCTCTCCTGCACCCTGCCCCACCCCAGCTGGTCAGTGCCTGCTCCTGCACCTGCCCCAGCCGCATTCACTCCCTCAAGTTGGGGGCTTTGATCCCCCCCCATACTCCTTCCCTCCACCACACCCCTTTCCTCCCATAGACTTAATGGCCAGATGCTGCTCTCCAAGCTGCCAAGCTGCATCCCAGGCCACATGCATGCTGTGGCTGTGTGCATGCATGCAGCATTTATCAGTGACATTATCGGCCATATCGGCCCAAAAAAGCTGATTGACAATAATGTCAATTTTCCTTTCATCAGTGCCAATACAATATGGACCAATGTATCTGTGCAACTCTAGTAATTATTGTGGGAGTAGTGGAGATAGCTGGCAGATTTTACATTTCTTGTCATGGCATGTTCTGGATCCATTTGGTGTGTTTTGGGCCATAGGAAGTTTGCTTCTGGTTGGCAAGGTTCAGTGTTTGTTTAAAAGCTGAGATGGGTGGTTCTGGGTATTCTCTTTAAGAATTGGGTCTTCTTCTAGTATGGGTTGCAATTGTTTGAGGATTTTCTGTATAGGTTCTAGGGACGAACGGTATGTGATAACTAATGATGTGCAATTCATGGGATTTTTCTTTTTGTACTGCAGCAGTTCTTCATGTGGTATCCAGGTGGCTATTTCAAAAGTCTGATCTCTCTCTCTGGAGAAGTGTCCATGTTGAGTAAAAATCCTTTTGAGATTTGTGAGTTGATAATCATGGGTGTTCTCAGTGCAAATTCGATGGTACTGGAGGGCTTGATGTATATTGCAGTTTTCTTGGTGTGTTTAGGGTAATTACTGGTTCTGTGTAAGTATGTATGTTGGCCCATGGGTTTCTTGTATATGGTGGTTTGTATTTCACCATTCTGGATAGTGATCATAGTTTCTAAAAAGGAAATGTTGGTGCTGGAATATTCAAGAATCAGACTATGGAGGGGTGATGATTATTGAATTTCTGATGGAAATCTATTAGAGATTGCAGGTTTTCAGTCCAAGTGATGAAGATGTTATCTATATATGTTAAATAAAGCATGGATTGGATGGTGCAGTCCTTGAGAAATTCTTATTCCAGGTGGGCCATAAAAGGTTAGCATATGGTATGGCCATTTTGGTGCCTATAGCTGTGCCCATGATCTGGAGGTAGTGTTGGTTATTGAAAGTGAAGTTATTGTGTGTGAGGATGAAGTGTATAAGTTCAGTAATATCTTTCAGTCAGTAGTCTGAGTTGTAATACTGCTCTTGTAGATATATAAGGCATGTTTGGATGCCATCCTGGTGTCGGATGTTGGTATATAAGCTGGGAGGGAGTTGCTGGGAAGGTAATCTATGTTTTTAAGTTTTTGTAGAAAGTCTATTGTTTCTTGGACAAAACTTGCACTTTGGGTGGCAAGATGGATTTGATGAAACCATTTTTCACCATATACATTAACATGCAGGTATGGATTCAGTTTCAGAAAAGCTTCATTTGAGAAATAGCAATGTAAAACTAGCATGTGTATTTTTCTTATTCTTTTCATATACAAGATCTTTTTCCCCAAGTTTTGACAAAGGAACCCACAAAAATAACTGCTTCCAGGAACTGGTATCTTGCATAGCAGATTTCAGGTTAAAGTAATTATTTGTGTATAGCTAATACCGTGCACCAATACAGGCTGGAGGCTGACTGGCTAGGCAGAAAAGGACCTAGGGGTTACAGTGGACAATAAGTTGAATACGAGCCAGCAGTGTGCCCTTGTGAAGAGGGCTAATGGCATACTGGTCCTGCATTAGTAATAGTGTTGTCAGCAAGTCAAGGGAAGTTATTATTTCCCTCTATTCTACACTGGTGAGGCCATATATGGAGTATTGTGTTCAGTTTTGGGCCCCCCACTACACAAAGGTTGTGGACAAATTGGAGAGAGTCCAGCAGAGGCAACAAAAATGGTGAGGGGGCTGGGGGACATGACTTACGAGAAAAGACTGAGGGAACTGGGCCTATTTTGTCTAGAGAAGAGAAGACGGGAGGATTTAATAGCAGCCTTCAACTCCCTGATGGGGGGTTGAAAGAGGATAGATCTAGACTAGGGGCAACCAATTATTTGGGCCCACAGACCACATCAGCAGTTCTGGGGAGGTGCTGTGGGCCAGGCAGCATAACCCATGCACTCTGTGGCTCCTCTCTGCCACTGCCAACAATGTACAGCCCCAGCCTGAACCCTAGCCTGCCCTGTGTCTGCTCCAGACGTGCCCTGGCTGAAGCAGACCAGCCAGAACCCAGGTGCACAACCCTGACCCTGGCCCACCCCGCACCTACTCTGGACTGCCCACCCATGCTGAGCAGCAGCAGTGACTGGGCAGAAGCTGCTGCTCTGCACAATGGAAAAGTGCCCCCTCCCCCTCACCACTGCTGGGCTCTTCTTGCTGCAGCCTGCAGCTTCTCTCCACTGGCATCACCACTAACTCTGGGCCACACAGCAAGGAATCAGTGATAGTGCAGAGGAGCCACAGAGCAGCCCAGGCATGGGCTCCAGGTGGCTGCAGCAATAAGGGCCCAGCAGTGGCAAGGGAGAGGGGCCACTTTTCTCCTGCACCAAGCAGCAGCTACTGCCCAGCTCAGCATGGGCGGGTGAGTCTGGAGCAGGTATGAGACAGTCTGGGGTAAGGGCTGTGTACACTGGCTCCAGCTGGTCCAGAGCTGGTATGCTTTACCAGGCCAAGACTAGAGCAGGTACAGGGCAGGCTGGGGCTGTGGACGTGGGTCCCCACCAGTAGCATGGGGCTGGGGCCAGTGGCAGCCACAACTGGAAGGAGCAACTGCTACCTGTACTGCCTAGAAAGGCAGTACAGCTGTGGGGTTGCCTCAGCCCCACTGCATGCCTGGGGGTGGTGGGACATACAACAGGCCAGACAGTGCCTGGGTCAGGCAAGACCAGGGGACCCACCACAGGCCAAACAGTCTTTCTGTGGGCTGGACCCAGTCCACAGGCCTTATTTTGCCCACCCCTGATCTAGATCAGTTTACAGTGTGCTTAAGCAAAGATTCAAGGAGATGCACATTAACTTCTGAAGAGCCACATGTGGCTCTGGAGCTGCAGGTTGGCCACCCCCGATCTAGATTGTTTTCAGGTGGCAGATGACAGAACAGGGAGCAATGATCTAAAGTTGCAGAAAGGGAAGCTGAGGTTAGATATTATGAATAATTTTCTTACTAGGAGGGTAGTAAAACACTGGAACAGGTTACCCAGAGAGGTTTTGGACTCTCCAACACTGAACGTTTTTAAGACTTGGCTAGACAAAGCCTTGGCTGGGATGATCTAATTGGGGATGGTCCTGCTTTGAGCAGGCAGTTGGACTAGATGACCTCCTGAAGTCCTTTCCAGTTCTGATTTTCTATGGTTCTATGAACAAACCACTGAAATAGAGACAGAACTAAAGACCATGCTCAAGGAATTTAAATTCTGTACATCAAAGTGCACTTTCTTTATAGAGGCCAAACCACTGAATTAAATTTCAGCCTGGTTACACCAGTGTAAACTGACCTCAAGATGCAAGCACTTACCCAAAATCATCTGTAGTCCATACAGCTGTATGGTTCTAGTCACATGGGATTTATTGCAAAATTAAGGCCAAAAATATCTATTTCCACCAGCCATTTCTATTCTGCTATATTTCCCTGTTTAGCAGCCCTATGTAGAGTTATCTTCTGTCTGAGGATGGTGTTATGCAGCTCTCCAATGGCCGAATAATGCAGGAACAGATGGTTCTCAAGTGGTGCTGGCTGACCTCAGCTTTCAATCACCTCTGAGTCAAGTATTTGCAGCTTCTGACAGGATCAGGTGGAGGGGGGTTATGGATACTTAGGGGTTGTGAAATATCTACACATAAAACACTGTGTTTTAACTTGAGCACTACAGTTACTGTGTATGTAATGAAAGACCAACTTATTTTTAACAAATTAATGACGAGTCACAATTGCTCAGTAAGAACAAACACTTCTCAAACCTCAGAAATATTCATCCATATATTGTTGGAGATGTTATGCTCCAAATTGAGTATTTTTAAAAGTTAAAAAAATGAACTGGAGATGCTTAGGGCTTTAAAAAATGCAATGTTTTAAAATTTAAAATATGGTTTTTTAGGCCACAATTTGTGACCTCATATTAATGTCTGAAAATGAAATGACTAAACAGAAGACTAAGGACCAGGAGATACACCAGGGACAATAATACTGGGAGGGGGGAGAAGCTTAATGTCACATGGCAAGTAAAATATTTCATTTTTTCCTTTTCCATAACTGAAGGTGGCCCTTGAAACAAAATTTCTTCCAAAATTTCTAAAGCCAAACTTCCTCCAACCCACCCACAATGTAGGGAATAACAAGGAAAATACCTTCCTCAATAATTCAGTATTCCTTTAACAGCAAGCAACAATCATATTATAAACTTGAAATTACATTTGGGGACCTAAATTTAGTACCACCACCTTTTGTGCCTACAGTACTTACTTTCTTTTAATGATTTATTTTAGCCATTTTATATTTCTTGTTCCATTAGTAAGGATGCCAAAGTATCATAAA
Source organism: Crocodylus siamensis (assembly GCF_052110815.1). Lineage (NCBI taxonomy): Eukaryota > Metazoa > Chordata > Crocodylia > Crocodylidae > Crocodylus > Crocodylus siamensis. The sequence continues at coordinate 121,895,371 of NC_143395.1, forward strand.
AATGAATAGATGAGAAATGATGATTCTATCTTTTTCCTAGTTAAGAATCCAAAGCTATTTCTATAATCTGATAGTTCAGATTTGTCTCTCAGAGCTTCACAGGTTCATGTGCACATATCAAGAAGAACAAAATTCACTTCCTTCTTTTTATTTAACTCAAGTCTGTTTATTTTAAAATCACAGCCTATGACCTGTCAGCCCCTTACTGTGTAGAAGCTGGAGTCATCAAAGCAAGATTAGTAATACCTACGTCAGCTTTCAAACTTAATTTCTTCATGTGAAGGAGAAGCCAAGCAGGCAGTGGAATGTTTTCCTTTAATGACTGCATATTTTGTGTTCTAATTAGTTTACTTTTGCTGTAGTTATGGAGGGCTTCCTATTTTTCCAGTCAAAGTGAAAATATTTCTTTTCAGTTCCTATTCTTACTAGAGATGGGCCCAACCCCAAACTCTGGGACTAATAATCAAAAAATTTGGACCTCAGACCATCCTTAAGACTTGCATCTTTCGATGGACACCTTAAACAGAAGACGTGATTTTCATTTCACTTATACCCTTAAGCAACTCTACATTAGCCAGGTGGCCTGATTATCTTCTCTGCTTGCCCTTTGTGTCATCATTTACATCGGTGCAAAGTGACTGAAAAAATACCACAAAGTTAGAATTTTCCACTCACTAACAGCAGTGGAAACAATTTACCCACCCTTTTCATAGATGGAAATGACTGTGATAAGTGCCAGATGGAAAGAGAGGCGAATCTGCACCAGAGGGGTTTTGTTGATGGTGTTTGCTTTTGTTCTTATTTTTTCTTTTTGCTCTGCATTGCATATTGTACACTAGACAAGATATGCTCCCTCTACTCAACTCCGAAAGAAGAGAACAGGGAAGTATTTCCTTTTTCTGCCATCTCCATCATCATCTCCCCTGTCACTGACATGGAGAATGAAGGTATTGTATGTATTACTATTTATATCTCAGTGTATCCATCTGATGTTTTCTTGCTGTCACGGAGTCACAGAGGTGCCCCGTGAGTGTGAGGGGATTGGCAGTGCTGTCAATCACCCAGGCAGCCCAGGTGCCTGGTTGCTAGGACAACCAGGTGGTCACATGGCCAGAAGAGGGCAGGGCCTGGCCTTTATAACCAGCGTAGGCCAGAGCCTGAAAGACAGTTCCCTTCTGGCTGCTGCAGGAGCAGGAGCTCTGCGGCTGGGCTGAGCGGCCTGGGTTAGTGGCTGCTACTTCATTGTGCTAACCGGCTGCAATGATGCAGGGAACAGCATCGCCCTGACTGGAGGTAGGATTGCGGGCCCTGGTGGGGCTTGGAGTTATTAGGCGTGTGGAGCCTTTGCTTATGTTATAGCCAGATGGCTTGAGTATTAAGTTACAGTTAACCGGAGGACCGGGTGAGGCTGTAGGGGAGCGAGGAGGCCTCAGGGGAGCTCCCCAACCGCTTGGGGGTTCCCAGTGCCCAGTTGAGGCACAGTGCCAGGGGCACTAGTGTCGGTGCTGCTGGGCATTATTGTGCGCCAGGGAGGCGCGGTGTGCGGGGTTACAGACCCCGGCCCATAAGGGCAGTGTTTAGCCCCGGAGTGGGGCAGCGACAGAGCGCAAGAGGCGCGGAGTCAGCCCCGAGAGGGCAAAGCCCCGGAGTGGGGCAGCGACAGAGCGCAAGAGGCGCGGAGTCAGCCCCGAGAGGGCAAAGCCCCGGAGTGGGGCAGCGACAGAGCGCAAGAGGCGCGGAGTCAGCCCTAGAGAGGGCAAGGCCCCGGAGCGGGGCAAAGACAGGGCACGTGGCGTGTTGGCCCCGGAGTGGGAAGCCCACAGGGGTGAAGCGTAGGGAGCGCGGTAGAGGCCCCTGAGGGGCGAGGCCCCAGAGAGGGGCCGAATAGCCAGGCCTAGCTAGCCATCTGAGGGCGCCGAGGCTAGGGCGGCGATAGCGCTGGCCCAAGGGCGCCGAGGCTAGGGCGGCGATAGAGCTAAGGCAAGCGCGCCAGGCGAGAGAGAGAGCCGGCGAGAGGGCGCCGAGACTAGGGTGCCGAGAGAGAGCCGGCCCGAGGGCGCCGAGACTAGGGCGGCGATAGAGCTAAGGCAAGAACCCGGCCCAAAGGCACCGAGGCTAGGGCGGCGAGAGAGCCGAGATCCGGGCAGAGGGAGTGTGCCGGCCCAAGGGCGCCGAGGCTAGGGCGGTGAGAGTGTGCCGGCCCAAGGGCGCCGAGGCTAGGGCGGCGAGAGTGCTCCAGACTCAGGCAGAGCCGGCGATTAGCCAGGCGCCGGCTAGAACCCGGCCCAGGGGGGGCCGGTAGTGAGCGGCACTGGTGGAGCCGACACAGGAGGCGCCAGCAAGTGGCTGGGCGCCAGCGTGATAGGCCCAGAGCGTGGGGAACGGGCCAGAGATTGGGGCCCGACCCAAGCAGGCGTCAGGTGCGCGAAGAGCCCCGGTGCCTGAGAGTGAGGACAAGGGTACCCGAGGGGCGAGGGACCATACAAGCGTCCCCCAGACCAGCTGCGAGGCTTGGGGCGTGCTGAGGGGGAGGCTTGGAGGCACGCATTGCCCTTAAGGCAGGACGCTTATCAAATACCCGTCTGGAATAGGGACGAACAACTAGACCGTCCATTAGGGAAACTGGCAGCCTCCACATTATATATCTTACCATCAAAGTCGTGGCGGGCGAGGTTCTGAGGGTGCTACGTCACCCTAAAGTGACGGTAGGCGGCACTAGGGAGCTCACGGCCGCCCCTAGCTGCCGCTCCCTCACACTTGCCTATAAGGAGTTAACTCCAAAATGACTAGGGAGAGTCGGGGAATGGAAAGAAAGAGGAAATTAGTCAAAGGCAAAGTTAAGGCTCCTTGAAAGAGCAAAGAAGCAAAACTTAATTGGAGAATGCTCCTTCTTGGTTGATTCTTCCTAATAGTGTAAACGTTAAGGAGGCAAGCTTTGGAAAGAAGAAGGGCTGAGTGGCTAAGAGCAACAGTGGCTAGAGATAAGCCTCCAGCAAACAGAGTTATGAAATAAGGTGGGTCAACCTGAGTAACGGGTAGAGAGTTGTAGCTTAGGCAGGAAAATAATCACATAAGTCTCCCTGCTGTTTTCACCCATTTCCACAGATGCTGTGGCCCCTCTGGCAAATAAATGCCACTTTGTTTTGAAGAAGCTGGTCTTGAATCAAATGCTGCCATAAGTTCTTAGCTGGGCCTGTTACGACAATGCTGTTGATTAAACCTGGGTGGGGAGCTCCCATCTCATCTAGCCTTGAGGAGCAAGGAAAACAACATATTATCCAAAGACTTAATTACCCTCGTAGTAGTGAAGTACTGGCAGTCAGATGCAAGAGGCACCAGGTGCTCAGTGGAGCATGCAAAGGTATCCAGGTTGTACCCGTATTGATCTAGAGGCAAAAAGAATCAGAACTTGTGGTGGAGGTGGTATCCTTTATTAAACCAAATAGATTTTTGCAAACAAAATATTAAAGAACTTTTTGCAAACAATATTAAAAATCTAGCTGGTGTAATAAAAGATAATCACCTCTACCACGCATTCTGATTCCTGAAGCATGTACAGACATTTGGAGTATAAACAGACTTCATCTTTGGTGTGGGATCATTGATCTACTTCACTGAGTCTACAGACATTGACCAGGGCTGTTGTCCTTCAGAGTCAGGTCTCTGCCATGCCCAGGGCTCCAGGGGCCCTATCCTGTGGGACAATGGCCCCAGGTGCCCTGCCGCAACCTGGCCACACGTGTACAAGTAAGGTAACCCCCTACATGGGGATTCTCTGGGGCTAGGGACAGACATTCAAAAAGCCTGAGCCCGAATTGATTCAATCTTTGCCAGTTAGTCTAATCTGGCTAGGCTAAATCAGTTTTGTAACTGGACAGACATCCCAGAAATGCAGTCACACGTCTGCAGTGGCTCAGGCTAGAAGTTAGGGGGTGCTAGAACAGCCCTCTCTTCCTTCCAAAGCGTAGAGCTGGGTGGGCCATGGGCAGGAGCTCTGATTAGCTCAGCAGTAAATTGATAACAGTGTTTATCACCCAATTAAGAAAACAGAGGGACATTACCAGCTACTTGTTGATTCTACTGGTTGATTCAGCAGGGACTGTAGCCAGCATGTGGTCTGCTAGGTAATACACAGACACCTCCTCAGCAAGGCAGAGGGGAGGGGGGGAATTCCTGTTTATCAGGAAATGGTGAGGAGAGAGGAGAAGCAGCCTGAAGTCTCTACAGCTCCAGCTAGGGAGCAGAGTGGGGGCCAAGCCCTAACAATTTGCCCCTTCATAGATTTCATAGACATTAGGGCTGGAAGGGACCTCTGAAGATCATTGAGTCCAGCCCCCTGCCCCAGGGGCAGGAAGTCAGCTGGGGTCATAGGATCCCAGCAAGATAAGCATCCAAATGTGTCTTGAAGGTGTTCAAAGTAGGTGCTTGAACCACCTCTGGCGGCAGTCTATTCCACGCCTTAGGGGCTCGGACAATAAAGTTCTTCCTTATGTCCAGCCTGACACACCAATGGAGGAGTTTGTGACTGTTTGACCATGTCACCCGTTGGGGTGCTCTAGTGAACAGACGTTTCCCCAGATTCTGGTGAGCACCCCTGATAAACTTATAGGTGGCACCAGATCACCCCTGAGTCTGTACTTTTCCAGGCTGAAGAGTCCCATAGCTCTCAGCCTCTCTTAATAAGGCCTGTTCTCCTGACCTCTGATCATGCATGTGGCTCTCCTCTGCACTCTCTCAAGTTTCTCCACATCCTTTTTGAATTGTGGAGCCCAAAACTGGACGCAGTACTCCAGCTGCTGCCTCACCAAAGCCGAGTACAATGAGAGAATGACATCCTGGGATTTGCTCGAGAAGCATCTATGGATGCAAGCCAGCATTTTGCTTGCTTTACTAGCTGCAGCATCACATTGAAGGCTTATGTTCATCTTGTGGTCAATCATGACCCTGAGTTTTTTTTTCGTCCTTAATGCTAGCCAGAGTACCACTGCCGACTCTATAAGGATGCTGCAGGTTTTTCTTCCCAAGGTGGAGAACCTTGCATTTTTCACTGTTAAACACCATCAGATTCTCATCCGCCCATTTGCTGAGCCTGTCAAGGTCTGCCTGGATCACCCTCCTGTCCTCAGGTGCGGATGCTTTACCCCAGAGTTTGGTGTCATCAGAGAACTTGGCCAGTCTATTTCTGACAACAATGCCCACATCATTAATGAAGATGTTGAATAGTGGCTTATGTCTCCATTCCACAAACATAGAAGGTTGTGCAGTAGCTCAAGCAAATATGGCCCAGAAACATATATAATTCTGTACTTGGATGAAGCTCCTGTCCTGCTCGGTGAGGACTTGTGTAACATCAGAAAACACCTCTGCATCAAATTTTGTAAATGGACAATAAACTAGCTAATGATAAGATTATTGAAAACTAGGAACACCTTACCTGTAAACATACTATATCCTAGATCGAAACAAACTCTAAATGAAATGCTAACAAGCCACAAACCTAGTTGCTGGGTGTAAACAAACTCAAGATGAACAGGTCCTAAATTAGAGGTAAATATCACATAAGCCAGTTGCAGGCTAAATGAAAATACTTAATAAGTGTAAGTAACCTGTGCTTATCTCTTTTTTTCATTCACTTAGAACACTTACTTCAGCAATTCTCCAGCAGGAGAGTCAAGTCCCAAAACTAGATCATGGAATATTTTTACAGGGTGAGGTTCTGTCGTATTGGCAAATAGAGACTCAAAGGACGCCTCCCTTTTGGAGCCAGACTTGTTGCATCCCAACAACAAAAGTCATATGAGAAATGGCAAGTACTACCAAAGCATCCTTAACTTTCTTTAGGGTGTTCCTTGAACTCATTGAAGTCTAGTGTTATAGCAGAGCCAGAAACTATGTTTTATTCAACCAATATCAGATATCCAGTGGAATAATGGAAGGACAAGGGTATGTTACTGTATTTGATTCTCTCTGTTACAGATTGAAAAAATGTTTTGTTTTTTATTAATTGTCCTGCTCAGGTCCTGGGCACCTTCACTGCTGCTGAACTCCATGGGAGTTAGAGATTCTCAGCATTTAACAAGATCAAGCCATAAAACTCCTCCTAAAAACTTTGTCTGCTCAGACAAAGACATGGCTATTGTTGCTAAAGCTGATGAGCTCTTTGTTAGGGCATTGGCAGTGTCAGTTTGCAAATCTAGAGACTTTAAAGGCACACTGCAAAAAATGTTAGCAGACAGGCAAACAAAGCTGTAAAGTGCTTATAGCAATGCATATGAATTCAAACCCATGTTTGGATCATCCAGCCTTGTGATTAGAGTAAGTTATTCATGATCAGAATAATATACAAACTATTTCTAACATAAAGACACCCATTACATTCCCCATATTACAGCTGTACTGCCACTGCAGTCATGAAAGATTATTTTAACACCAGTTTTGATTGTACACATAAATTTATTGATAGTTTGGTGATAAACCTAACATATATGGCTGGAGGTCCCAAGATGCACAACAATTCATCAGGGAATAAAGACAGAACCAGTTGTGAAGTAAAAGGGTGACATTACAAGGCACACTCCCATGAGCAGGAATGTGTGTTCTCCCGGGACACCCCCAGAAAATGCCCCTACATGTGCACACTGGCACATAGCAAGTTACCCTGGGTGGGGTAGGGGAGGCTGGGGAAAGCACCTGGGCAGGTTCTAGCAGCCTTAGCTGGGATCCTGGGGGGCCTCCCATGGCTTGGGGTAGCAATTTGGGCAGACCCTGGCCTGCAGTGGGAGCATGGCTCTAGCCAGCCAGGCTCGTTTTAGGTGGTGCACGTTGCTGCCATGTGGTCCACCCCACTTTTTTCTGGTGCAGGTTTTTTGAAACTGGGATCATCTGGTGTCAAAAAAAATCTACCACACTGCAAATTAGCAGCTCAGTGAACACCTGCATTTGCAGCATTTGTGGATAGTGGTGCTCATCTGAACACATCCATAATGTGAATAAAAAATAAATACTGCCAGTCAGTTCAAGCTTGTAGGCTACATCAGAACTCTAGTTCTCCTATGAACACAACCTCCCAGGCACTCAAATTGCTGCCAACTTGAATGAATGCATTAAAGAACAAATCTGATCTATCAGATGGTGAAAGATACTAGGCTTCTTTTAGTTCATCCTTAAAATAAAAACTGGAGTAGCCATGATGTGGCAGAGACTGAACTGTTGTCTGAACTACCGGCAGATCCATGTGCTTGCTTACTGAGCATATCAAAGAAGATTTTTATTCTTAAAGCCTCATGAATCCTGAGGTAAAGTACAGCACCTTCCAACTACACCTTGTTGAATCTTGGATAAATCCCTCAACTACTCTGAGGAATTGCTCTGCACAGTCACCAGCTCTTACTTTGGATTCGACTTTATATTACCTGTTTTCATTCTGGGTATCAGACCAAGACTCCAAAATAATAGTGTGTAGTATCCCAAGCCATAACTTTACATACTAACTGCAACAAGGACTGAATGGAACTCAGAAATACATGTACAGCACTGTACTTGGTCAAGTTCCAGATACAAAAGCTAAGCCCAGTTTATATCATGGGTATTTAAGAGCTAGAAGGCTGCTGCAGACTTAATACCTTAAATGCAAGTACTAATCTATTCTCTGTATCTCTTTTGTTGGCTGTCCTAGGGAGGAGTTTCAGCATTTTTGTAGCTAGATGTGGAAGAGAGAGGCATAACCAAGTCACCTCAAATAAACCGGATAAATAGATACATGAAGGAAAATATGAATGAAAAAATATGAACAAATCTACTAGGATACTAGGACAGAAGAGATGCATCCAGACGAGTGCAGACGTGAGGTATGTGGCACCGCAGGCTCGTGACACACCGCATGGGCCGCACATGCAGGCATTCCCCGTGTTGCTGATTTCCAGCACGGGGGGCGGGTAATACCAGGGGATCCTGGTGTCAAACCCCCCACCCCCCCAAGCCTTAAAAACCTGGGACAGTCCACATGGCAGCAGCATGAATCAGCAGAAACCGGAGCCTGGCCAGGTGAAGCCAAGCTCCGGCAGCATGGAGCCTGGCCAGCAGCCTGATTGCTGTGGCAGCACCCAGAGGCCCTCAGGACCCCAGGTAATGTATCTAGGGCCAGCCTTGGTGTTGGCCACAACCTTCCCTACCAGACCCAAGGCAATTTGCTACACGCCAGAGCACACATGCACAGGTGTTTCCTGGGAGCATGCAGCAACAGCACATATTATGCCACTGATGTTTGCCTCCAAGGAAATGCACATTCCTGCTCATAGGCTTTTATTTATGGAAAAAGGAGGAGAGTGGTCCCCTACAACCATTCTGATTTTCCAGGAAATATATCACTATATCCTACTATAGAGGATAAGAGAGTTAAAGGAAATGAACCAAGCCTACCCATCTCTAATGTCTGCAAAACACTTACCTATTAACACCATGGATGAAATAGAGATAGTGGAAGTTTTCAAAAGGTTCAAGTACTATGGCTTTGAGTTGAAATCAGTTATCAAATATCAGCCCAAAGAAGAGGTACTGTTTTGTGGACTCTCAGGTCAAAACATCTTCAATATTGGTGCCTTAAGTTAAGCAACTAAATAAACAGAGCTTAATTTTCAGAAGTGATGAATATCATACAAACACCACTGAAGTAAAAAATAGGATTTACATAGTGCTTAGTGCCTATGAAAATAAACCTGCTTATCTGGATCCTGAACTTTAAACACTCAAGTTTGAAAAAATTGCCCATGGTGAATTGGTCACTGAGAAGTCCAAAGGTAGAAAGGAAACAGTTGTCAGAATACAAAAACTTCCCATTTCCCTTCTTTAGGTTTCTGCATTCTGACATTGCCAGTTTACTCCACCTATTGATTAAAAGTGGAACTACATTTCAGTACTGCAGTAAAATAAAAATTAAGGTTGCAGAAAGCTACACAGGGCTCCAGCCACATTAGGTCCCAGCACTGCTTGATAGGATAGCCAGAGCTGCCTTGTAAGGGGCATCCTTAGTGGGTGCATCTACACGTGCACTTTAGTGCACAGTAATGTACTGCACAGTAAAGCATCACTGTCTACATGTGCATGGCAACTGGGCCAGTGTAGACTAATTTGCATTGCTGTCAGATAGTCCCATCAGACACAGGTACTATCCAATGGTGGACTAAATTACAGTGCTTACACACACGTGTAGATGGTTACATCAGGATTAGTTTAATCTGGCTCAAATTGTACTGGAGTTTATTCAGTCACATTCATTGCACATGTAGACATGCCCAATGAGGAAAAACAAAGCATGAAATAAAGGCACGCTTTAACTACTAATAATTGGTCTCTGACCCACACTGCTTCCGGTTCTGAACTGTAAATGTACCTAGGTCCTTGTGCCAATTAAAGAAGCAAGTAGGCACCCAACTGTTTCCAGAATTACTGTATATGGAACAATTCCAGAGCTGTAGTAAATCAATGTAATAACAATGATCTTCATGACACTGTCTTTATTCAAGACCACACACAACTGTTCCCAGTAACCTTGTATGTTTCAAGGTTTTCCTTTGTTAGTGTACACTGATTCTTCTGTGTGGGCATGGTGTCTGTTTGTAATTATATATTCCTGCTTCTGTATCTTTCCAATCTTCTATCTTTTATATTTTGTTTAATTTAATATAAATAACCAGCTGTACTTCACTCCCTCTAGTACAATTCTCTCATATCCTTCATCTGCTGATAGCTGCCCTTTATAGCCTGTTACACTAAACTGGCCAGCTCATTTATCAACCAGCAAGACATCATTCCCGCAGTGACTATGCAGTCAGAATGTACTGCATTCCATCATTAGTATGATCACTCCAAGAAGAGAGACAAGTGGTCACAAATTTTAAATATAATTACATCATTAAACTGTTAGCTTCTAATGTGCAAATGTAAACGGAGTCCACCTTCAATCCTCCAGTAATCAACGCTCCTCTGCAATCCATTAGCAGTGCCTTTCAGCAATACCTCCAAGGCCATGAAAGAGCAAGGACCAGGATGGCCAGATATATCTACAGAAAATATAATCTCATACAAATAAGTGCCAGAAAAGGGCGCTGCTAAGTTTAAAATGACAAAATAATTATGACACAAAATTAATTTCCCAGTAAAATAAATATCACCTTAACTGGACAGTTAAGTATCATCAGTACATCTAATCCCTACTGGTTCTCTTATTAAACCAAGATTACAATTATTTTCTCAGCACTCCATGCCCAAGGTAGAGAGACATTACAAAGAAAAACTTCAGTATCTGGTTAGAATTTGTACTGGGCATTATTTCTCTTTTACATGTATGCAAATTGCTTTGCTATGGAGCAATTTCAGCAAGCACTCTGTAACATTACACTGGTGTGAAGAATGGTGTGATACTAATAAGGCTTTGTACTTGCATTATTTTCATCTCTCTAGAGCACTGTATAAATACTGGTTAATCTTCAGAATGCTTCTGTGTCAGTTTGCTTGCCCTCACTTGCAAATTGATTTGTCCAAGGCCACACAGCAAGTCAGGGGCTGAACCAGGATTGGCATTCTAGGGCCTGGCTCCCAGGCCCCATAGGTTAGTTAAACAAGTGAGTGTCAACCTTTTTTCCATGTAGTGATAACCGTCCAATCCCTCATGTCATTTAGGAATATGGAAGGAAAGGATGGCAGCCAATTCCATTAGCGCCTGTTTATAATATCTTTTTGGATTATGGTCTCTTGTCAAGCACCCCTGGTATCAGCATAGGAACATAGGAAAATAGGACTAGAAGGGACCTCACAAAGTTATCAAATCCAGGCCCCTGCGCAAGGCAGGATCACACCTGACAAAAGCATCCCAGTTACACAGGAGTATACTGACTCTCTGCTCTAGACCCCTAGACTAGCGACAGACATTACACATAAACCAGTTTAAGTGATCAGAAACTGGTTTCAATCTGTAACAGAACATAAATTCAGTGTACATAAACCAGTTTCAAAATGAGATAAACCTGGTTGAATTTGTAGTATCAGACTTAATTGATTCAGTCAAACCGTTTTATGCAATGTCTATTCCAGACCCCCTTCCTGGTTTAAGTTAAACCAGACTCCCCCAGCATCCTGGCATGCTCCCTGGGCTGAGCAGGGCTCTCTGCTCCACAGCAGAGCTGGCCCCTCCCCTCTGCTCCCTGACTGGAGCTCCAACAGAGACTGCAAGTGTCTGCCTGGCTTCTCCCTGTTCCCCCATCTCTCTCCACCACTCCTTGGTAAGCAGGGATTCCCCCCTCTCCTCTGCTTTATGCAGACACCTCTCAGCATTAGCTAGCATACCACATACTGGCTATGTCCATCCATGCTGTGGGAGATGGGATGAAGGACAGTGGCTTAGGGCTCTTTGAAGCTAATCAACAGGTCAGCTGGTAATGACCCTCATTAAACAACTAGTTCCAAGGAAGAGCTTGAACTAATGAAAGATCCTTTTGTTTTGCTGATGGGGTAATAAATGCTGTGTAAACTCCCATTGGCTCAGCGAGGGGAGGGAGGAACCCCTCCCTAATCAGGGTGTCCTGTGGGGGGCCTAGCCATGCGCTTCTCAGCTCAACACTGCAGAAAGGAAGGGATGGCTGCTCTAGTGCCCCCCAACTTCTAGACTGAGCCACTGCAGGCATGTGCCTACATTTTTTCTGTCCAGAGGGGATGTCTGTACAGTTACAAACTGATTCAGCCTAGGCAGGTTAAACTAACCTGCAAAGATTGAATCAATTCAGGCTCGGGCTTTTTGAATATCTGTCCCTAGCCTATGGTCAGAGTAACTTGGTCATAGCCATACTGTATCAGGCAGTGTTAGTGTGCACCATGTTGCTCCTATTCTACATGTGCTAAATGCCTAAACTATGGCACATAGCCACTCTTTGGTGCACACCCAGCAAGGTTCTCACAGCAGTGATAACATTTTTCAGCAGGCAGTACACACAGCATGGGAACAAGTGGGTGGGGCAAACTTTCATAGCACCACTCCCTAGCAGCATCTAACATAGTGTAGACATGCCCCATTAAGGCCTACAAAACCAAACATTTTGATTTACATCCTGAAGTTTGCTCTGGACCCATTTCCTGGCAAATTCTGTCAGCATCAATTACAGTTTGTAGTGATAAGGATATGGCCTGAATTAGGAGGTAAGAGAATATCAACCAATTCTCCTCCCTCCCTGCTCCAAAGGCTCAGAAAAGCAGCGGAAGAAAAATGCGGACGAGTGCAACTACAGAATTTTCAGGGTTGTAGAGATTCTTAAGTTCAAAGTAATGCCATTATTTTCAAAAGTTGTTGATCTAACGCAGCTGTTTGTATTCCTTTATCATGGCAACAGCATAGCGTCCTCCCCTCCTCACCCTTCACTGACTGCTCACATCCTCCACATCCATAGCACGCAGATCTTCACCTCTTCCATTCTGCTGGTAAATAATTCTGCTTTTCTGATTGATTGCCAGCCAGCCCTATTCAGATGTAAGCAAAGATGATTCAAGCTTTTGGATAAATGAAGTCTTGAGTTCCTGCATACCTGAATCTGAGCCAGATTCCTTCAGTAGCATTGCTGACTGGTGCTAAGCACCGTCTTTAGATTTCCAGCAGAGTTTAAACAAGACTCTCTTTAAATAAAGGTCAATATTTAAATACGCAGTGGGGAACAACCCATGACTTAAGTCTTTTAATTTTAAGATGCTTTTAGCGTGCTTTGGATTCAAATTATTTTGTTTAATCGTCTTTCAACCACCTAAAAACAGTGACTGCAGATAAGTGCCTTACTATAATGACATATAGCATAGTATCTGTTCATTCATCTCATCGGTTGTCTCATTTCACTTTAGCATTTGTAAATTCATCTGTAGCTGCAATCCCTAGAATTCTAACAAGAGCACACAGACTGGATTACTTTTCTCTTAGGGAAGAAAAAAAACAAATTTCAGCAAAGGACAGGCTACATCGGGACACTGGCATTTTCTTTGTAATGTCACCATTTAAAGTTCACTTAATGCACTCCTGAATATGGGGCAAGAGGAATCGATACCTCTAAGCCCCTCCCTCATTAGCAAAGTCTCAATGACTTCAGTGGCACAAATTTTCTAAAGGAAACTTTCTTTTAAAAGTTATCAGTACAAATAACTTTCCCATGCACAAAGCCTTCACTATGAACAATGTAACACAAGTGGAATGTGAACAAACTGAGCAGAGCAAAGGAATGCTGATTGGCAAATATCAGGGTCACAAAAAATCATGTACTGTTGGGTTTGCATAGGTCAGCACCACATGAAAGAGTCCAGATGAAATAATAGCCGAGAAGACCAATTACGTTGGCAGTAGTTTCTGGGAGGTGTTTGCATTGGCAAGGTAGCATAGTGCATTTTGTTTCAAAACATGGTCCATTCGGACCTACAAGCTTCTTGTTTCCCATGTGGTGTCTATCAACAGCAAGTAACAAAACAGACTCAATGAACTAATATTAGAGGTTCAGAGTCTTGTATTCCAGCAGGTTCTAAATCCTTACAAAAAAAAAAATTGCAGTCTTGCTCAAAAAGCTGCTACGGCAACATGATGTGATGATTGATTGGTCCCTCAAAGCTTTGAATTTTTAAAATAGAAATTGTTTTTAGTCAAGTCTGTTTGAGCTTTGAAGCACTTAGAGTAGGATTTTGAAAACTCTAAGTGACTTAGGAACAAAAGTCTTTGACGTGAAACTTGTGATCCTAAATCTTTAGGTATTTAGGTATTTGAAAAAAATCTTTCTTCCAAGTGTATTTTTAAATTCTGGGCAGAGCCTCAGAAGGGGTATCCCCCTCTTTTATGAATCCTGCACAAGCTGCAAGAGCAGCTTTCATTTTCGGATAGACAAAAAGGAGAAGGGAAAGCTAGATTTCAGTGTATTTGTTTTGGAAGAAAATACAGATAGATGACTCAAAACATATATTTTGCTGGAAAAAACTGACTTTGAGAGAAAGGACAACAACTTCACAAAACTGACTTTTTTTTATTAATTCAATTTCAAAACTAACTAACTTGAAATACAATGTCAGCTCCCAAGTCCCTCTACTATGTGTGGGCTTATATGTCCATTCTTTTTAAAATAAAATGTTTCTCACTTCTTTTAGAGTGAGAAAACACAAACAAACAAGGGAAATGACTCACTATACAAGTGAAACTGGCCATGGACAGGGGTTTGGCAAATGTACCAAGTCAACTAAAATTTTATAAATGTATTAATATCTTCATTCAGCTAAGAGAAACTGTAACCTATGAATTATTCAGAAAAGGTTGCTTCCTGGCAAATAGATTGGTCTTTTGTGTTGATAATGCCCCAAGGGTCCTAACAGACATAAACTGCATCTACTCAAGAGACATTTTAAGAATCACCTGTTACCATCAGTCCATTTAAAAAAGGCCATTCCAAATATTGCAACCCTTAGAGTTCTGAAATGAAAAGAAGCATCCTGGAATATTACCAGTACTGGTGCCGTGATTGAACATCAACACAATTCTTCAAGAAGTCCACAATTTGGGATATGGCCTTATAGGGAAACAAAAATATTGAACATATGTTTTTAACATGTCAGTATCAGGACTTATAAAACAGAAAAGCCCCAGGCAAGTTCTCAGAGTTCATGCAGCAGACATTTCACAGGCTATGCCAAAATCCCAAGCCTCTCTAAAAATGACAGAAAAACAGGCAATACAAATGTAAGTAACCCTTGCTTGTCCTGTGTAGCTTCTATAGTTCCCAACTTTCCACTGAAATCAGTAAAAATTTAAGACCTGGATGGTACATCCAGCAACACAGTGGGATGGAGGGGGTCTTCTTGAATGGGCTGTACCGATACCTGGGATAGGATTAAAATTGCCAGTTATACAAAGAACCATTTACACAAAGAGCCAGAAGTGCTCATGTACCCTTGGGTCAGCTATACATTAAAGAAGTTAAATTAATTGTTTGCTCTTAGTTGGCTGAAGAGCATTTTGGACCACACCTAGAAGTGCTTTTGTCAACTGCTAGGGAAGCAACAATCTGTGCTATTTATCTCGGGCTGTTATAAGGGTAAGAAGTGAACAGCCTGAATAGTGCAGGCACAGCTACAGCCCAGACACAATGAGTGTACTGCCAGCAGTAAGAAGTCATCCAGCAAAGAAGAGTGATTTTGTTTTTGGAATGTGACATATATTTAGTGGTCATCATTTGTATTAAAAGAAACAAATAGAAGGCCTGGCCCCCACTGTACAGATACTTTTTTTTTTTTTTTAAGAACCCATTCCTTAGCTATTTTATCATTCTGCTGAGAAAAAAAGAAACTTATTTAAAGTTAGAATACACTCAGTAAAAGGGTTAAGTAAACCTTCTTTCATTTCGAACTTATTTAAACCATCATTTTTACATGGATACTTTATAAAACAGCTTGAGCTAAGCTAAAGCAAGGAATCTGAGATTCCTCCAACAAATGAAGAGTTCTGTTGGATAGCTTTTATCAACTCAAATTACTGAGTTCTGATCACAAGCCAGAAACCCTCTCTTCTTGTTCTCTCCAATAAGAAACTCTGAAAAATACATATATCAGGATTTAATAACGACCCCAGCTACAACTGCAGGATCTTACCTATTATCAGATACATACATTCTCTGTCCCTGGAGAGAACTGTAACTTTTGTTCTAATGGATTAATTTAGTATCGTCAGTGAAAAGAAAGATGAAATATCTTAATTAGTTCATAACCCTTAACTCCACAAGCAAAGAAGTGTCCCAGTGAGCCTCACATACCTGAATATTTTTGTAAACAAGTTGGCACCATCACAAGGGTGTTCTTCCCAAGGACAGTAAATATAGACATAAATGCAGTAGGCAAAAAAAATGCAATAAATTCTTTTGTTAATGAGACCAGAATGTAGTCAAGTCTTATTAGTCAGTCAGGAAGAAAAACTTTTTGCGTATTTTTGTGGTTGGACTGAAAAAAGTATAGATTGCTAAATCAGTATAAAGTTTGCTAGTATGTGTGTTGCTTTCACGTGCTACACCTTTCATGATATGAGCACCTGAGTAAGTTACAATGAGGTAAGTTAGGACATGAAATTACAGCACATCAGATACTCTGTGGTTACTGTGCATGTACATTCTTACCCCACGGTAAATGCAAAGCAATTTACCCTTCACCAAAAGCAAGATAAGAACATGTACACAAGCAATTATTGTGGAGTAACTAATGTGCTGTATATTCTCAGCCTAACTTACTTCACTGTAACATGTTCATGTGCAAAAGAGTCTTTTCTCTCTCCACGGATTATCTAGAAAGTCTAGGAACTTAACTTTGGTGTTGTGAATCCATAATTGGCAGTTATTTTCTCAGTCACTGTACACAACATAAATGCTTGGCTGAAAACATCCTCCATGGTGAATGGGCTGGCCTGCCATAAAGCTAATATAGTGCATCTAAAAATTAAACATTGTAACACAGACCATTGCAATGGACAAGTTCCCTTTGACTAAGTACAGACATTCAAAAGCCTGAGCCTGAATTGATTCAATTGTTGCACGTCAATCTAACCCCTGTAGATTGAACCAAGAAGCAAGTGCATAGACATTCAGTTTTGATTCTGGAAATGCAGCCACATGCCTGCAGTGCCTCAGGCCATAAGCTGAGGGGAGCTAAAGCAAGCCCTCCCTTTCCCTCAACAGCGGCTGGGAAGCTGAGCTGGGGGGCAGGGGAAGGGTGTGGCCAGGCCACTGAGTATGATTGGGGATGGGTTTAAACCCCCACTCTGGTCTGCAGGGACCCCAGCTGGGGTGTCCCTGGAGCGGGAGGGGAGAAGCAGCCCTTGCCAGGCTTGTCCCCAAGCAGCAGGGCATGGCCAGATGCCAACCCCAGGCAGCAGCATGAGAAGAAGGGGGAGAAGGAAGGGGATTAAACCTCCTTTCCCCCTCCCACCAGCATGAGACCTTAGCCAGGGTCTGCCTAGCCCCCTGCCCCACTCACCACTCAAGTGGTGGGGGCCAGATGCCAGCTCTGGGCAGCAGCCTGAAGTGAAAGGGGGTGGGGGAAATGGAGGGGGGACGAGTAGGGGTGAAAAGCCAGGCAGACCCCAACTGGGGTCCTGTGATGGTGGGACAGGAGAGGGAGGGGGCTTTAATCCCCCTCTGCCTGAGGCTGTTGGCCCACACTCACGCCTCCTCCATTCTAGTGGGGGGAAAAGTCTAGCAGGGGCTGCTCTGCCCCTGCCAGGCAGACCGAGCTGCATCCCCAACTGGGTTTCCCACCAACACCCTTTGTCATCCAGCCATCATTGCTCCAGCTAGAGAGCAGAGGTGCAGAGCCAACCCTGCTCTGCTCAAGCAGACAGCATAGCCCAGCCCTGGGCTGCAAAGCATCCTGGGATGCTGGGGGATTGCAATTTAACTTGAACCAGGAAGGGGTCAGGGACAGAAGTTCCATAAACTGATTTGATCTACACCAGTTAAGTCTGATACTGCATTCAACCACGTTTATATTAAACCATTTTCAGCCATTTTGAAAGTGGTTTATGTGCACTGAACTTCTGTTCTGTTACAGATTTAAACCAGTTTCTGATAACTTAAATTGGTTTATGTGTAACTTCAGTCACTAGCCCCTGTGAATCTAGTCCTTATTGGCTCATAGAGTCACCTCATTCAAATCTGTTAACAAACAGAACTGAAATTTGAGCCATTTTCTTGCTTGTGATGGGTACAGTTGAATGACTTCTTTTCTGAATACTGTGAAGTCATCACTGCCAAGAATGGTTTATCTTTGAATCTGATAAAAATGTTAGAAAAGGACAAATGCATTGTCATAGGAAGGGAACTGATTGCACCAAAGGATTGGCATTTTCTTTAAGTTGCCCAAGCAAAGAAACCTGAAAACTCCAAACATGTTTTTTATGGCCACGTATCTTACTATGCAAATCCTTAATATTATCAACATAGAGTTGTTTTCAAAAACATTCTTTCCCTCTTGTGTCCTTTTGACAAGGGATTTAGCAGAATTCACAGATTCACTGGAATCTGACAGGGCCACACCATGAGTGCCTCAAACTTGCAACCTCTGGGCTGCTAACGGTGAAGCTTCTCACCCACCCCACTCCAGAATATTCAAGCAAGTGAAACTGAATAATGTTTATTTGCTCAGTGATTTTGCCCCTTCACTTGGCTATTGTTATAAGAAGTCATTCTTGGACAAAAAACCCCCCAGAAAACAATTTAATTGATGTTTTAGTCTCTTGCTTTCCTCTTTATAAATGTATGTTGGATTTACTAGTTCTATCAGGAGAAATGTTGTAGAAAGCCCTTTTAACAGTACTGGCAGCAACATATCACTGAGGCAAGGTTAACTTTAACCACTATTGAGGCCTATTAGCTTCATGGAACAATAAGACTTAGTCTTCTACCCCTCCCTTTCTCTATTTGTTGTAGTTCAAGGCCAATGAAAAAAAAAATCATTAAGAGGCATGAAACTGGTTATTCTTGTGGTTTTCTCCTTTAAAAGGGATCATCTCTATTTTCCTATTTCCAGGACTTCTGTTTTTAAAAGAATTCCTCCGTCTAAATGAAGAAAATCCAGAACCTGACCTCAGTCAAGTCCTCCACAGCCTTTTCCTCCCCAGTAATATGAAGTAACTTTTCAATTTGAAAAGTTAATTAAAAACTATTCTTGTTGCTCAGCAAATTCATCTCACTATTTGTCATTTGTGTACGCAGCCATGAGCAAAACCATCTCCCTCCCCGCTCTTGTTGTGATCATAAGCTCTTTACATTGCTATGTGATTAAAGGCAAGGCAGTATGTCATGAGTGCAACAGGTAAAAAGGAGTATTCCATCTTCCAATGCATCTCAGTCAATGTGTACAATGGATGCTGTTGGACTGAACTCCAACTTTATGAATGGGTGGGTCTGCCAGAGGGCATGGAAAATAATTTAGTTCATCTAAACAAAGACTCGTTTGTTAATCTTTTCATTTACTTTTTAAAAACAAAATGCTTTTAACCATAAAAGCTTACCTTTCCTTTCTTTGATTATATACCTTTACACTAAATTCATTGTTTTACATGAGTGAACATGACTTTGTAGAAACCAAAGCTTTGAACTTGGTCCCCCAATTAAGCACTTAAATATGCATTTAGACCAAGGGTGGCCAACCTGCAGCTCCGGAGCCACATGCGGCTCTTCAGAAGAGAATATCCTTCTCCTTAAATCTTTGCACAAGCAAAGCTGGTCACCGTGTGCTTGTACAAAGATTCAAAGAGATGCATATTAATTTCTGAAGAGCCACATGTGGCTCAGGAGCTGCAGGTTGGCCACCCCTGATTTAGTCACTTAATTAAGTGTTCTGGTATTCAAAGATGCTGGAGCTACAATAGCAAGGTACTTCTGGGGAAGGAAATTACAGCCCACAAGCTACTAATCTGGGGCACTCCAAAATATCTGTCCCTGGTTTTAACATTTCAGGTTTGATCTATTAGATAAAGAGTGCCATACTGAGCCAAACCAATAATCTATTCATTGGCCCAGTATTGTCTCCAAAAGTGATAGAAGTGGATGCTATAGAGGGAAATCATTGAACTGGATATCTCAATGATGTATTCCCTATTCAGTATCCTCCCTGGCATCCACCATTATTGGTTCAGAGATACCAGAAGAAACATCTCCAACCATTCTATTCAATAGGTATTAATAGATCTATCATCCATGAATTTATCCAGTCCCTTTTTGAACCTGGCTATGCTATCTGTCTCCACAACCTCCTGTGGCAATGAATTCCATAAATTAACTACACCTTATGTAAAAAAAGTATTCTCAGGAAAAAGAGGTGCTGCTATATGGTTTGCAGAACTTAGTGCAAAATCATACTTCCTATTGCACTCCTCTCTATATTATGATTGATTTCTTCCAATTAGAGGAATAATTTGAAGTGCTATGAGAGTACCCCCACCACCATTTTTAAGCACAGGGATGCCAATTCAAGAGACGTTAGAATCTCCTGGAGCGCGGTAATTACCATGCTCCAGCAGACTTGATTAATCAAGCCTGCTTCAATGCACTTTAATTACAGCACATTGGAGCAGCCTCACTTCTTTTATATAGATGCCCTTACAGACTAACTGGTTACTCACTTTCTTGAGTAATATATATTTAATTGATTAAATAGTACTGGAAGCCTACAGGAAGCTTGGAGAGTCAGAGATTCTAATTCAGCAAGGCATTAACGAATACTCCTAACTTTTATTACTAGTGTCACATCTTTTGCACATGCCTGAAGTAGGGCTCCTGCTCCAGTATCCAGCTAAGCTATATCAGTTTAGGAAATAGGAAAATAGAGCCCCCCAAAAATCAAAGTATCACCAACAACATTTGTTGCATTGCAACTAAGCAATCTGCTCTTGTTTCTCCATGGAAACAAAAGGCAAATTAGCGCATTATTTGTTTCCTTCAAGACAAGCGCAACGCAACAAATTGCATCCGCATATCCTTTTAGACTATTTTCTAAGTACTGTATGTTTGGAAGGTAATCTAGAGCAATAAGATGCAAAAAATAGTTTGAGGTCCGCCAGTATGAACCTAACAGAAACTATCACCAAAGGTTAAAAAAGTTAAAAAGTGCTCTGTCACCTCCTTCTCCTCCCACTAACCAGTCAATAGGAGCAGGGGCATTCTCCTGTTTTCAGAACAAAACAAGTTCTTGTCATTACACTAATCCATCACCACATCAGCAGCATCAGCTGACATATGGCTCCCTTCTCCTGCGAAACTGTGTTCCTAGAAGAGACACCAATAGTCTCTGCCAGCATGGGCCCCTATCCTGCACAGCATTTGTATACAAAAGTCCCATTGACGGCAACAGGAGTTGGGCACATCAAACAACTTCTGCAGAACACAGCCACTTGGATTCTGCCTCACGGGAACTTAGCCAGCTTCAGTTTGGTAACACTGTTCTCGCTAAGGGCTAGTTGAGTTCAATAGATCTCAGATTTACAGGACAAAGAGTAAAGTAAAAAAAAAAATAGTAGCAGTGTCATTAATCTCTCTGTAGCAGTGGAAAGAACTTCTATTTGTATTCCTTAGGAGGGTCCTTGCTGAATGATCCACAATTTTAAATAGGATAGATGCTACAAAGCTGCTTGAATTGATGCCAAATGTGAGAAAGGGACATGAACAATGAAAGGAGTGCTGTTCCATTCTAAAATTACTTATGTTCCTTCTACAAAAATGGCTTGGAAGAATTCAGGGGTGAAAGCTTGGCCTCACTAAAGTCACTAAGCGGGAATTAATACATCACTAAATTAATTCTCACTAAATGGGAATTAATTCTTAGTTGCAGTTTGCACCCTAGCTGAGTTTACTCCAAAGTGCAAGGCAGGCAAATCTATGCAATGTCACAAATGAAGCCCACATGTCTTGTTTTTAAGTATACTCAG
Source organism: Crocodylus siamensis (assembly GCF_052110815.1). Taxonomy (NCBI): domain Eukaryota; kingdom Metazoa; phylum Chordata; order Crocodylia; family Crocodylidae; genus Crocodylus; species Crocodylus siamensis. The sequence goes on from NC_143395.1 coordinate 121,916,840, forward strand.
TTCTCAAAATCACAGGCCTGATTCTCATTTTTATAAGGCTCTTTTACACTTTTCTGACTGTGTAAAGGAGTCTTAAAATAGGTGTAAATTTCATTTACTCTTCCAGAGCAGCATACAGGCACATTAATGCAACTGCAAGTCAAGGTCAATATTTAAAAACCAAGCCACACCAGTAAAAAAAACAAAACAAAGCAGCAAAATCTTCAGTTGATGGAAGTCCCCTGTTTGGACCAGCTAAGGATCTCCTCTAATATATGATACATCACCTGCTGAATGTTTTCATATGAAATGCCCGACAGCATTCATATGAAACAGCTAGATTTTTGTCTCATAGGTCTAAGAAGGCACCTGAAAATACTAACTTAAATGTCACAACTGTATGACATCACCTTACTGTAATATAATGCATTAATTATGGTCAACACAGTAGGTATGAAAACATTCAAGCACTAGTCAAGCAACTTTGATACAGTATTTATGGCATCAGTAGAGAAGATGGTTACACAGAAAATAGTCTGCTTTAAAGACATCTTGTACTTCTTTTATTCAGCTATTTGATTTAAAAGGAAGGTTTATACAGGATACTTAATATGGAATATGCCTTTCCTTTTGATAGGTGCCTTTCATTTTGAAGGGTCCTAAAGCATTTTACAAGGAAGCATGCACATATGTGTTTGCCCTTGTGCCAAAAAGATGGAGTATTTTTCCCAAAATGCAATCAGCTCTGGGGTAGACTGCAATAGCTGCTTTGCAGCCAGGAACAGGGTATCTTCAACAGGCAGCCCAATGGTGAAATTGTGCAGTAGGGTATATTAGAATTGCCACAAGCCTCTCTGATCTTGGAAGAAAGGGTAAAGCTCACTACTTCAGTTCAGTCTTCCTCACAATAAAACAGGAAAAACAGAGAAAACAAATGGGGGAGAGGATACAAATATAAGAGATACTGGCCGCCACGGTGGTGAAAAAAAGGAAATCAGATTACAGAACTTAAGGTACTCTATACAAAGTACGATTCAATAAAGCCCTCAGATTTAACAATGAGAAGGAGAATAATTGCATTGTTGTGGCTAGACAGTAAAACTACATATTGATTTATGAAAGAAAATTAAATGGAAATGAAATGCTATAATGCAATAGCATCTGAATAAACAAATCAAAGACTAAGGTCCGGTTGCCCTCGGTACTGTGCAAAGATAAAGCCCTCGTCCTTACAGAGTGTATAATACAGAATTCTGGTATGATCCAACAGGTATGGGAGAATGGAGGCCATTGCATAAACAAGTACAGTACAGCATTAATAGAATTGGCCCTGAAGAACTACATGCCCAGGGCCTGAGAAACAAAAGTTAAATTTGTATATTGTAATGGGAAACCTGGGGCCTCATCATGGAACTGGAGAGGAAAAAGGGAGTCTGTACCTTTAAAAAAACCCAGCGGTGCCAGGTAGGCCCTGCCTTCCTTCTGGGCTATATAAAACTCTTGCAATAGGATGAACAGCTCAATTTGCTCTTAGGGATGCTTGGATGAAGGAGCCCGCATCCGAGTGAGGAACCTGAGTTGGAATTGGACCAACGTCTTTTCCAACAAATGTGGGCGGGGGTAAGCAATGCTGCTAGGTACAGGAGACAGAAAGGGCTCTGCTGTGCAAAACTAATCCTGGGAAGGACTCAGCCCTGAAAGAGAAGACAACCCCCTTAGAGACTGGGTTGATTTAATGTTTGTGAACTGTGGGCAAAACTCTTGAGTTGGGTCATAGATTCCATTGAACTGCATGGCATGGAGCAGCTGGAGGGAAGTAGGGAGGCTGCAGGGGGGAATTCCATTATAATCAGAGAATACACTTGGAAAAACATGAGCCTAGCCTACTTTGGGGGGTTGGCAGCAGCCCCTGCTAGTGGACTATTGCCATTGTGGGCAATAGCCCGACAGGGGACTTGGAAGAGCAGGAGTGGCTCTACAAGTGGACTTTTCCAGTTGAGTAGCTGACAGCAGACAATGGACATAGTGAGCCAGAGACCAAGACTGGACTGTTAATATAGCAGACTGGGAGCCCGGAGGTTAGCTTACCGGCCAAGTGAGCCAAAGGCCAAGTATAGCAGGCAGGAATCCTGGAATAAGTGTAAAGCTGAACTATTGCCGTAAAGGTCCAGAACCCAAGGATAGATTATGGATAAAGCAGGAGGAAGCCCTGAGTGCAGGCTATGGCTGTAGCAGACCAGCAGTCCAAAGAAAAGACTTCCTTTGGAGAATAGGCCCTCATTTGAGGCACTAGAGTAGATGCCTTGTAACCTGGACCAAGGACCTATACCATTTATAACCAGGCATCCCGGTTTTTGGAGAGGCAGACAAGCAACAGTTTGCCTAGGAGGCAGAACTGAGTCCAAGGGTTGCACTGCCTGATCCATCAGAAAAATGGACATTTATTAAGATCTCTGGAGAATCTCTCAGGAAGCACTGCAGCCACACACACACACATACACACACACACACACACGGCAAGAACTCCCAAATGTCTTCTCAAATAAAGGGCCAAATACCACAGTTTGACTGCTGTAGCTGAGGCAGCCCTGAAGGAAGATATTAAAACCAAAATGTATGGTTTTGCACATTCTCTCCCTCTCTCTTTTTAAATCAGCTTCCTTCCATTTAGATGAAGGTTGCTTTATAACTGCATAGCATTGTAAAAATCTGTCCAGTGTTCCAGTGGTCATATTCTAGTGAACAATCTCCACCTGAAAGGCTTACTGAGCTTCACAGGTCTGGGAAGTGTACAGGAATTGAGATACTGCCTTAAAATGAGCCAAAAGAAGTCCACTTATTCTAGGATTCAAAAGAGATGGAATTTCCAATGGGATAAGACCTATGATTGTTCAGCATGTTTTCATAGCCCACAAGCATTTGGCTTAAAATGTAATTTAATAAATACAAGGGTGCTTTAGAATGCAATACCATGAAAAAAATCCACACGAAAGAATCAAGACCAGGCTGTGACAGAAACATAAACAACCTGCTTCATAATAATGTCAGTTAGTTATGTGTTTCCCTTTGCAAAGGCCTTCTTGAATTATTTTATCAGTATTAATAAGAACATATTGTCTTACTAAGCAACATTAGTTTCTTTCTTCCTCTTTTCCCCACCCATATGTTTTTAAAAGTAACGGTAATTACCAAATATTCACTGTTCAGACACAAGGGGAATTGCTGCAACAAACACAGACCACACACTGACTTCATCCGCTTTGGGTACTTTAACCCTAAATTTCTGCACATTTTCCACTGCCACTGTTAATGAAAAACATAAGCATTTTTAATTATCATAGGCAACAGACTGGGGCAGGTTGAGGGAAATTCTTGAAGATATCAGGAAAGCCAAGATGTCACAGGGTGCACTTCTTTGCCTTTCATCTTTTTTTCACTGCAGCTGGAAGGAGCATAGTCTCTTTAAACTCACAATGTTTTTTAACCAAGATCCAAGCCTAATTTTCCTCTCAGTATGTCTTCTTGAGACTGCTGGATAAAGATTACCAGATACTAGCTCATTCGCAGTTAGAAACCCTTTATTAAAACTGAACCACAAAGTCAAAATTAAAGTGGAGTGAAGCCCAAGAATGTGCTAAATGCTACCCTGAGCCACACTATCAGTGGTATTTGGTAGAGCTGTATTGTATACAGTTCTTCCCCACTCTGAAGTCTCTTTTAAAAGAAGGGGTGAGGGAGTGGAATTTAAAATGTATCTATTCAGTGTATTGTCTAGTTTGGAGGTTGACAACCTTTCACTAGCTGCAAGCCAAATTAGTACAGATAAATCCTACAACAGGCTAGAGCATATGCACACATGCAGAGTGCACATATATGCATGCACACACACACAGGATATGACTCTTGGCTGGCTTGGTCCCCATGCTAGCCTTCCATAGGGGTCTATGCAGCCCTGCCTAGGTGACGGTTTTGGCCATGTGTGGAAGAAGCTCAGCTACCTGTTCATCATTGGTCAGAGCAGGTCCCCCAACTTCCCTAGGAGCACCTGGGCCTGCATGCTCCATGGTAGCAGGTGATCCATCATGGGCCCCAGGGAACTGCTCCCCAGCCCCCATACCATTTGCTTGGCTGAATACTGCAGTTCCCCATCCACCAGCCTACCTGCATACCTGTTGCCACCTGTTCCTACCCCCATTCAGTCAATAGATTGAAAACTCTTCTGGGTAGTCAGTTCATAGCTGGTATGAATCCTCTCATGCCTGATGAAGGGTGTTTGTGCCCAAAAGCTGTCAATTAGAGAATTTTTTTTGCAAAAATCCTGTTGGTCTAATAAGAGATACCATCTCTACTACAAGTCCTGATTACAATATTCTAAGATCACTCTCATGTTTGGCTATACTTGATGCCATTTGCTAAAGGCTTAGCTAAGCACTGTTTTCTCTAAACTCAAAGTTTTCGGGCCACACTGAGGAGGACAACAAGGAGGTTTATTTCTTGTATAATCAAGATCTCTTGCTAACAGTTGTATGAAAAAAATCAAATCCATTTTGTTGAATCTTCGATCATTGTGATGACCAGTGATCCAAATAATGAAGCAATGAAATGGATGTCCCAATCCAAATGTCTGCTACTGTAATTCTGTGTTGAGGATATCCAATATTTTTTCAGCTGTGAAGCATGTATTTCTGTGCTAGAAAAGAACCTTATCCATGATTGACAGGATAAATCTGTAATTGCAAAGAAGGGAAAATTAAACAAGTGATTTAAAGTAAGTGAAGTTTAACAATATCACTTACTGACAGATTCTGTCATGTAAATTTGTCAACACACTTCATAACAAGACTAGACAAATATAAACTGAGTCTGAGTTCATATTCCTCACATTCAAACTGCCAATTTTCAGTTCTTGGATACAGTGTTACCCTGATGAATAGGACAAAAATAATAGCAGTGGAAACTTACAATTTGGTAAGATTTATTAAAGTGACTCCTGAAATGAAACATAAAAGTAAAGTAATGATTGGCTACAGTACTTAAAATTCACATTGCACTTATAAGAGAAACAGGGAAAGCTATAGAATACTCCGCAAATTTCAGTTTGGGTACCTGCATTTAGTCTGTCTGCAATGTACCTGTTAATTTTGATCTATGTTTTCTTTGTATTTTCACTTCAGTGAGATTACACCCTGTGCAGTGTGTGCAGTGTCACTGTATGACATTACATAGAGAGCATAATCTACCTCTGAGTACATTACATATAAGTAAAGGATAAAGCATTTTCTTTCTGTGTGCACAATTTTTAAAGGGCTTTGGAACAACAGAAGCTATATAAAAACAAGGTATTGTTATAATGTATTGTATATGAAGCTTCTTTAATTAAACATTGATAATAATGTAATATGACTATTAGAATGAAGGCAAAATATATTTGCATGTTTTAGATCTAAATTAATGACAACTTGACAAGGATGGCTATACTAACATAAAAAGTTAGTGTTGGATTGGAATGTAATATGTATTTATTTGATTGATTTGATTTGATTTGATTGATTTGCCACCTTCCCAAAAGAGGCTCAGGGCAGCTCAGAACAACCTATAAAACAGGAAAAATGCTGATAGAACAGGAGAAAACATAGCACAGAAACCCACTAAACAATATCCCAGCCAAGCTTTGTTTGCTAAATACCTGCCCAAATAGAAATCTTACAGCACTCCTGAAAGCGCATGGGCTCGGGCTCTGGTGCAAATACAAAATAACTCCCACCACATGGGCCAGATTTTTAAAAAGTTAACATGAAAATTGAGTTAATCCCAAAAATATAGGCTCTGTAGTGCACACAGGCAGATCCAGGATTTTGAAAATGGGGGTGCAAAAGCAGCAATGGTCACTGCAGGGAGCCTTTTCCTAGAAAGGGGAAGGCACAGCAGGCTTGCCTAGTTGTGTGGCTAGCCAGGCAGCTGAGACAACACTAGGTGAACAACAAAAGGCTGGAGGAATAGAGCACAGCCATAAGACAAAGGCTGCAAGCAGCAGCAGCAGAGCCAAGCTGCAGCAGGCTGCCCATTAGACCTAAGGAGGAACAACCGGGATAAGGGAGTCACCTGACCCAAGGGGCAGGACTCTGGGGGATAAAAGCCCAGGGTGCAGGGAGGAAAGTAGTCAGTTGGGTCTGGTGAATTGGAGGGAGCAGATTGTTCAAGAGAGATACCCTGGCATATACCCAAATACCTTGAGGGAGGACAGGTGCAAGCTCAATTTGTTCTGGCTGGCCAAACATTTGTTTTCCCTAGAGCGGGGGAGGTTTTTGTTTTAAAGTGAAGTGGTTGCTTGCCTTTTTGTTCTAGCTTATACCACCAGACTAGGTGTGGCTGTAAAGGGTGATGAGGAGGTTATAGAGGCACTGGAGTGGCACACCAAGCCTTTGAGCCTTGCCAGGGGAAGGGGTACAAAATGTGGGTAGCTGAGGCTGAGAGGGCCAAAGCCTAAGCCATAAGTGGGCAAGAGGTGGTCTGAGAGAGAGGACCAGGGGGTCCAGACCCCAAGAAGAGGTGAGACCAGGGCTAGGGAGTACAAAAAATACTAATTGCAGAGCTAGAAAATTGCCACTTATAAGTGGAAGAGAAGCAGAACTCCACCTTTTACTGCTTTGGGTGGCAGTAAAAACTCTTATAAAAATACTGTTCACCAAAAGGAAAGTCTAGATCAGATATCAAATCAGAATCTTATTAGTGCAATGAAACCAAGCATTTTAAAGCCAGAATATTCCCAGGTTCCAGTATGAACTACTCTCCTTTGTTTGAGTGTGTATGTGCCATGCCAGACCTCCATCATCTCCTTTAACCTTGGATGAAGGGTTAAACTAAAGTGGCTCTGAAGTTTTGACAGCTGCTCAAAGGAAACTTTAAAGAAAGTCAGGTGCCATGTATTCTCTTCTTATGACATTACTACAAACCTTGTCATATTTGCTGGAGGTCAAAATGTGTTACCACGTAATGGTTGCTTAGTGGCTCATGTCAAATGAGTTGGTGGGTCTCAGTGCAAGTCACAGTTAAGAACCTAATTAAATTGCAGTTTTGTGATATTCATGGAAACTGTGGAAAAACTATAATTGCTGCAAAAAATGTCATTGGCCATGACTTCCTATGGAATTTATTTTAAAAAATATTTACTAGAATACAAAGATTTAAATTTAATATTTAAATTACTGTGTTATTATAAATCTATAAGGTATTTCAGGGGAGTTTAATTATGCAGGTTTTGCCTCTCAACCAATCAACACCAAGGGCTAGGGCTCCTGGGGCCCTTCCACCAATTGGCAGCAAATGGTTAGGACTGTGGCAAAACATCCATAAAATTGGCTCTGCACGCTGCAAGCCAGCTACATAAAACCCTTTGACTAGGGACCTATTTAAGCCACAGTGAGATATAGTATACTAGTGCTAGTTCACAACAGGAATCAATTGGCACCACTGTAAGGCCAAACACTGATTTGCCACAGAACATACCATGCCACTCAAATCACATCAGTATTAAATTTGTGAAGGGAACTGACCGTAGTTCCTAGGAGAACTTACTGGTGTGTTAAACCTAACAGTATAACATTAGACACTGCCCCCCACCCTTCATGATATGATATATTTATGTATACTATATATGAAAGAACAGATGGAGAAGAAATAAATGAGAAAATTAGTAACAGCAAATAGGCCTTGGGCACATACACAAGATGGAGACATCAAGTTTCCTTTATGATGGAGTGGTTGATTGAAGGCACAGCTTGGTCAGTTTTGATCCCATTAAGAGTTAATGAATGTTCTGTCCTGGTCTCTGTCCCTCCCTTCCCTGCCCCTCCCCGTCCCCCTCCCCCTATGTTCAAGTTTATCACATATTTAAGAGGAGACCTTAAGAAATGTGAGCAGTGATTTAGTTTCTATTATATGTATAAGCAAGCTCTATGGACTTTCTGTAAGATGAAACAGGTTTTTTCAGTGATTCCAAGAAAGAAGAGCTCATGGATTTCTGCATCAATAAGTACTACAAGAGTAATGTGATTAATTATTAATGGTCTAGGGAAAAGATACAAAAGAAAGGTGGGATGGGGAACATTTGTGAAGACTTTCCATAACTTGCTTCAGTATTTTACTTGAGGCAAGAAGAAAATAAGATCTGGAGCTATATTAGCAGACCTAATGAGACCCTTAATCCCAAATGAAGCCTTGATTTGTTCTCCAGCTATTTATTCTTAACCTATAGAGGTTTTACTTGGCAGTGGGGAAAGTATCTGCAACACTTCTAAATGGGATAACATTAAACTACCTAGTGAAATATGATGCAAGATTTTGATCTTAAAGGGTTTTTTTGACATCACAAACTGTGAAAGTACACTTAGGAGCTGAGGATCAGAGGAAGCTGAAGGTTGAGTTACATTAAGTAAATTCACTTTTTTATGGGCTGTCTTTATTTCCAGTGCAGAAAAAAGGCAATAAAAGAATTTTAAGGGGAGGGGTGAAGTTATAAACCGAAGCAGTGGTATCTAGTAGTCTAAATTTCAAGTCAGCCTAATAGGAGAAGAGAGGAAGAAAATGGAAAACAAAGATAAATAATTGCACCAAGGAAGAGACTGAGTTGTACCCAAAAGCTTAGCAACTGGATGAAATACAGTGGGAAAACCTCACAACAAGGTTTAGTTATGGCAAGTCATCCCTCTTCAGTGACTCTGGAGGAAAAGTTACAGCAAAGGGTTATGTGAAAATAGAAGCATAGCCTGGTTTGTATGCACCATACTATTGCTGATAATGACACCAATCCTTACTGCAGGCTAGATTGTCACAATTCTCACTCTGCTACAAGGGGAACCATGAGGAGCCAAATGCACCTTGTTTCCCAGCTCACATATTGCCAGTGAGTGCAGGAGAAAGAGGAGGAACTGTTTGTGTTCAGGAGAAGAGGCAGAAAATGAGAAGGGCTATGGCTCTGCCACTTCCAGTTTAGAAGGCAACCCACTAAGAGTATCTTGGTGCCCTTGACAAGACTACCATCAGAGACCATATATTTAGCATATAGACAAAGTTTTATTCAGCCAGAGTAGTTAGCCAGGCATGTGAGGGAAATAGTAACTTGCTCTCCAGCAATGGGAGAGTGGGAGCAAAGAAGGAAAGTGTCTCTGACTTAGTTTGTTCTCTGCTCTGCTCTTGAGTCAATGCAACTATGTGCTACCCATTGCTCAGAACAAATTGTAAAATAATTGGGTGTGTCTACACAAGACATTTAATGCAGAGCTGCCTAATCAGCTGCACAGTAAAACATTGCCACTGACATGTGTGGTAACATTAGGACAGAGTAAACTAACTAACTCTGCCCCAGGATAGTACTTATAAATACATGTACTATCCTGCGGTAGAGTTCTTTACTTTGTAGCACCACACGTGTAGAAGCTGATGGGGTTGCCTGGGGGACAAGGGTGCTTCATTGCTGGGGCTGTCTGCTGGCTAGCCCTGCACTGGAGTACCCTCCTTAGGGTACCATATGTTTGGGTTTTCCTGGACATGTCTTCTTTTTTTGGCTCCCTGTGCTGCATCTGGGTAAGTTTTTAAAATAAGAGCAAATGTCTGGGTTTTTTGCTCTTCCTCTGCTCTCCCAGGCTGGCTGCTTGGGGCTGGGAGCAGCGGGCAAGGTGATTGGCTGTCAGGGGTCACATGCTCCCTGGCAAGGTAAAGAGATACTGTGTGAATGTGTGTGTGAGTGGATGTGCATGCAACTTGGGAGCTGCTTGAGCAGCAGGGCTGGCAGGGGCAGGGGTCCATGGGTCAGGAGTGAGGGGCACCGGCAGTGCTGCGGGGCAGGTAGCTGTGGGTTGGGACTGAGGGGTACTAGCAGCTCTGGGGGAAGGCAGAGGGCTGTAGGTTGGGAGTGAGGGAGGGCTGGCAGGGCTGCAGGGGCAGGGGCTTAGGAGTGAGGGTGAGGCAGGGCATGGGCAGATCACTGCCTCCCTACAATCATATGCCCCATGGCCCTCTCCTCCCCCTCCCAGGTGTCCTCTTTTTTGATACTGGAAATATGGTAACTCCTCACACCCCCCCAGAGCCCCTCTGCAATACATTGTGCTGGGTTGAAGCAGCCCTGGGCTGGCAGGCTGAACCCCCCACAACATGGGGCCCTGCCACCTGGAGCTAATTCAACCTGGGTCAGCATGCTATGATCCTGGGTGCACATGTAAACATGGAGCCTGGGAGCAATAAACTGGGAGAAACCCGCCTGTTGCTGTAGACGGGTGAAAAGCAAGTGTCCCTTGTCAGACTCCATAAAACTACAATGATTAGTAATGGTATATCGCACAGTCAGTTGAGCTGGCCCTTTACTTAAAAGTAAGTGTGCATGGCAAGTTTTAAAGGCACAGGGCCACAGTCCATGGAGGGGACCTCATTTGTCTGGGTAAGTCAATTAGTACACAGGTAGAGGAGCTGTATCAGAAGGGATTACTGGTTGTTTCACCAAGGCTAAATGAAAGTTTGTCTGTTTGATCTGATTTATCCATTTGATCTAATTCTCTGTAGCCCCTCTCAGACTATACTCTCATATCCTGATAAAATACAAATTGACTATTAAGAAAAAATGTTTAAAAGTAATCTGAAAAGTGTTTCCTTTATATTGTCCTTTTTCCTAATAGTGCATCTTATTCTAAATGCAGTAAAATAAAGATGACTAAGTTATACTGACATGGCATGCTATCAGGCTAATAAACTTTCATCTTGTGCATTTAAGCTTCTCTTAACAGCCCATACAGCAGCTGAATACAACACTCAGTGTGCTTAATAGTCCTTTTTTTTTTTAAACCAGAATTTTTTTTAAAAATCTATGACATTTTAATTATAACACACTGCTTTTTCCCTTTGGAAAAACAAATGTGAAGGGGGAGGGAAGATGGAGAAAATACATAATATGATAGATAAGTGACCTAGATTAAACCTACCTGTGTGGGTCTGACAGACTATTTGGAGTCCTATCCAGATCTCAGTGAAATCAAAGTTTGGTCATTGATCCTAATAGGAAAAGGATTGAGACCTTGGATTGCGAGGGATTTTTTTTTAAGTATTAAAACCCTAAATAAAACATTGCTATATGTTTCCCAAATTCCACTTCAATATTAGTCATTGAACCTAATGTTTTCTAATTCAGCCACTGATTCTGACTACATCTATGTAGGGAACTAAACTTAAGACCCTTCCCACTTAGCACAGCTGGAAGTGCAGGTGCTCAGGGCCAAGGTAGAATGGGGGCATATCAGATTGGCCACTCTGAACTTATTCCCATAGGGCAAGGCTCAGGCCCTAAAGAGAAGATTATAAAAGACCTTCCCAGCTAAGAATAAGATCTTAATAAGAACAGGGACAGCTATTTATATTCCTTACTATTTCTCCTCATCCATCTGATTTAAAACCTAATTTAAAAAAATCATGTTATGTTACCTGGAAAAAAGGTAATGCACAAGAGAGACTAAAACACAGGTAGGAGAACATTTTTCACAGAAAAATCACTCATTTTCTGACCTCACAGTTCTAGTGCTCAAAGGAAATCTTCCTAATGCCTTTACAAGAGAGAGCGTGGGAACAGAAATTCATCAGCCTATAGGACACTAAGCACCAGGGACATAGCATAGACAATGACTTCATGGCCCATTATAATCTTTCTGAAACTCGCTAACCCCTGCACTTCACAGATGATAATGACCCGACTTAACAAGCTTTTGTTCCATCTGCTGTTCAGCTCAGCTGTGTCTGCTTCTGTCTCAGAGGCCTAAGGAAGGGTACTGTGATACCAAATGCTTGCCTATATCCATACCAGGGTGGGCAAAATACAGCCCGTGCCAGATCCATCCTGCTAAGGCCCCACCTAGCCAAGCAAAGACAGTGCAACCAGTCCTACTACTTCCAGGTGCACAACCATGGCACGTGCAACCAGTCCTACTACTTCCAGGTGCACAACCGGTCTGAGGTGGTGCAGCAGCCAGGCTCCATTTCCCAGCAGCCCCAGCGATGGCTTCTTCTAGACCTGGCAAAGGCTGCTGCCAGACCTGGCCCTGATGCCTGGGCATCCCAGCCCATCCATTCTGCACCCACTGAAGGGAGTGCCAGATGGAGCAGAAAGGCAGCGTCTCCATGGAGACCAGCTGGCACCTACATGGGCAGGGCAGGCAGCCAGGCAGATAGGATGGGGCACCTGGGACTGGGATGAGTCAGTAGGGCCAGGGATCAGGATCCCGAAGTGGTGACAGCGCTGGGTCAGAGCCCAGGGTAGAGCTGCAATCTGCTACCTGCACATCCCTGCAACAGGCACAGGTACCATAGGCAAAGGCATGCAGGGAACAGATCATGGTTCTGCCCCAGACCCCAGCCCCATGCTGTCATTGCCCCAAGATCCCCATCTCTGGCCCTGCCTATCCAACTCCCAGACACCGCTTCCCATCCACCTGTCACCCCATCCCATCTGTCCAGCCACTCACCCTGCCTGTGTGGGTCTTGGCCAGTATTCATGGAGATCCTGGGATCACTGGGCAATGACAATGGAGGGCTGGGGCCTGGGGCAGAGCTGCAATCTGTTCCCTGCATGCCCTTGCCTGTGGAACCAGCACCCATTGCAGGGACGTGCCAGGAGCAGATCACAACTCTGCCCCAGGCCCCAGCCCTGTACTGTCACCATCCTGCAATTCCAATCCTAGCCCTGCCCTGGCTCCATCGTCCTCCCAGATGCTGCTCCCCATCCCAGTCACACACAGGGACCACTTAGGGCATTTTGGTGAGCTGTTGTGGAGGGCAGGTGGTGCTGACCTGGCCCATGACAGCTCACTAAAACTCCTTAAGTGGCCCTCAAGCCAAAATAATTGTCCGTCCCTTGCCTATACCAACAATACAGTAGGTCCAATACAAGATTTCTTGCCTCCTATTATGTAACCTAGACATTCTTAGAGTCTGGAATTTGCAAATTTGCTGCAAGTATTTGCTTGAAACATAGCACTCCATTAGTGGCAAAATGGGATCTTTTTATTCATTACTTCAGCAAGGCATGAAATAGGATGCAGGGCATAGCTTGAAGAATCTTTAAGTCAGAAGCCTAGTGCTTGTCATACCAAGAAAAACTGATTCACACTGTGGATACTTTACACCACTCTAAAGCACTGTTTGGGTATGGACAATCAGATTAAAGAGAGCTGAAAAAGGGAAGGGACTTACTTGCACAGCTGATGAGCAGTAACTGCCCATATGTCCATAATTACCCTATAGTAAGTGAAAGCTTAGAGCAATTTAGCTCTGTTTCATTTAGGGGCAAGTTGCCCATATTTAGCATTCACCTGCTGTGGGGCAACTTGCAGGCACATGGACAGCACTGTGAATCAGCCACTCTTGGGTAAGCCCCTTCACCCAGTTAACTCCAGTGGTCCAAGCTCTTAATACTACCTTTCAAAGGGTATACAAATTGCTTGCAGGGTACACAAAGCTCCCTTTATGTTGTCAGAAAGAATAAAGCAGCCTGGGTATAAATTGGAATCATACCCCACGATTTTACTACTGTTGTTTTTCATTAATAAAGTCAAATACCAGAATGGGATGAGTTCTGACTGTATAGAGTGAATGTAGTGTGTGAAAGCAGCTCTTCCTATTGAATTGAAGAGTCTTTTATCCACATAAGCAAAGCACTGGTCAGAAACCTTCCTATGACTGTTTTCAGCACTGATGGGGGGTGGGGAAACCACCACCAACAATTAAGTGAAAACAGATCTCTCATTACAGAAACTATCAAATGTTAGGCCTCTCATGGTTGTCAAGGCCAATTATACTGATTCACCATCTAAGGCAGATGTGGTCACCAGAGACTAAAACACAGAAGCTAAAGTTACCACTGTGTATTTTATGACCTTTGATGTGTTTATATGACACAGGAGCCATCATCTGGAAGATATTCATAGTCCTTTATATTTGAGGGTTTTTTAGGAAAGGCGATTATGGTGAATGCCCTGCTATTACCTCAAAACTGGACTCCTGATTCAGTGTGATGGGTCACGTGATGACTTACAAGCAACCCATTGGCATTTAACAAACAAACAAATGTAAAAATAGACAGGGATAGTGAAGCATGTGCAAGTACATGAGCTGAATGGAAATTTGAACCTATTTTTAAAAAAGACAATAAATGAATGCTTTAGAAAGCTCAGTCTCTCCCACTTTGAATCATCACAATGCTGTTGAGGCATCCACATAATTATATTGCTTCATATTCAGCAAGGCTTTTTCTTTAAGATAACACAGAAATAATTTCAGCATTTTTCAATATAAACTATTCGCAGCAACCTTTCTCTTTTCCTATCTAAATGTTCCTCCAGAATTTGAATACAGCAACTTCTAGTACTAACAGAATCATGGGAGCGACTCTACTGTAGGTTTAATGCCTACCAAAATGCAAAGCTGGATGCAGGATGTATTTCAGACTGCTTTGATGCACAGGTACTCTCACAAGTTATAAGTCCCCTAACTACAAAAGTGTCAGAATTTGGCATCTTGATTCCCAGCTCTGGAAAGCATTGCCTACAATCCTGAATGCACCGAAGCAAGTTCAGAGAAAATTTCCTTTACTTTCTCATGTTCTTTTCCCTTCACACATTGTACACTTGGCATTGTGCCAGCCGGAAGTACATACCCCTCCTTTGCCCACTACTGGGTTTAACACCCACTTATAAAAAAACAGGTAAAATAAACAAGTTTGGTTAACAAAAGAAATTCCCTTGTCTTCTTAATTCTCATACTTCAACAAGTTATTTTATTTTTTTAATTACTTTTAATATTATGTTCCTCTGTGCTTCTAGAATCCAATCTTGCTCCAAGAAGGCTAATGCGAGCTTTGATACTGACTTCAGTGGAGCAAGATCAGGACTCTACATTCCAGAAATAGATGTGCTGAAATGCCATCAGACAAGATGTTCTTATAGTTTTCAGCCTGTCTGGAAGTAGGAAGGTGTATAAATCTCAGGGAGGCCTGTTCTAAAAAAAACTTATAGGCCAAAATTGCAGGCTCTTCTGGATAGGATAAACTACTTATAAGTATTGAAACATTGGGATGCTTTGTTGACCTGAACTTTTTGAGTTTCGATTGTTAATAATTTTTGTACAGGGATGGTTATTATTTCCTTACAAAGATCTCAAATATTTTCCTTAAACCCAAATATTTTATTGGTAAAAACTACTCAGACAAAAGTATATCAAAGACCTTTGACTGAACTCCACTATCACTGTCTCATCACTCGGCTAGCAAGAAACTATTGAGAAAATATTCCAAAGAAACTACATTAAGATTTCAAAGTTCTTGACAAGGGGGAATATTGGCAAACTATCTCAAAAAATATTAGATTCCCTGCTTAGCAACAACCTAAAGCATGTGCACACGCACACGCACACATAGTAGGCCTACAGAAAAAAAACACTAAATTAAGCCTGCAACATGTTCTTAGAGGTAGGTCAGAAGGATGGGATTAGGACTGGAGCATTCCCTAAAGTATATCATCTAATAATATCATCTAATTAATATTAAATCACTAAAAAGAACAATCTCTGAGCCTGTGTGTGTATGTATGCATTATATACATACAATTTTTATATATTTACAATATTTACTTGACTAGAACGTAGTCCTGATTATAAGACCCCCCGCCCAATAATTAGATTCTAGATCTGGAAAACGTATACATTTTCTATAGGTTTCCAGATTTAGGATCTAATTATTGGATACTTGCCTTGAATTTGTCCCTTTCCCACTGCTACAGAAGGGAAAATAAATCTGGGGGAGGGAGGGTCAGGCAGCCATTTGCTCTCTGCTTCCCCACCAGCTTTTTCCCCTGGCAGCTGCTTCCCTCCCTCCTGTCACACCCTGCTCTCCCTGAGCACATAGAAGCAAGGAGGAAATTTGAAAACAATTACCTTGACATTAACCATGACTGTAGCAACACGTAGTACCCAATAGCTGTGCATTTAGTTTATCCAGAATTGATGCATGTTACCTTTTTTTGAAACTAATGCAAGTTTTAACACAGACATGTCATAAATACATTTTTGAGCAGTAGTTTGGCACCTGCATGTATGTTATACAAACTATGCATGATATTACTCCAAAGCCAAAGGGTCGTGTTTTAACATCTAGTTCATTGGGCTGAGCTGGGCTGAGTCAACAGCATTTCAAGACATGGTGACCCCACAGCTCAGCATTGCTCAGTATGTGTGTGTACTCCAGATCCCCCCACAAAGGACCATGTGCTAATTAGCTCCCACACATAATTGGAGCTCGGTGTTCTTGTCACAAGTCCTGGGCCATGTCCCCTCAAGCAGAGACATGTGGTTGCCATGGGGAAAAAAGCAGCACCACAAATTTATGCCACTGCGTTTTGCCCTGACGCACACCCCTACACATGGGGTTAGCATGGGGAAAAATGCTCTGGGTGAGGCACAGGAGGCTGGGGCCAGCACCTGAGCCTATAGGGCCCTCCCAGGGCTCCAGCAGCAGCAATCTGGGTATGCAGAGCCTGGCTGGCAGCTGGAGCATGGCTCTGGCCAGCCAGGCTCCAGTTTCAGGCAGTTGCATGCTGGTTCCACATGTGCCAGCCTGCTTTTTTCTGGCTCAGGTTTTTTTTGACACCAGGATCTCCCAGTGTCAAAAAAAACCTGTCATGCTACAAATTAGCAATGAGGCAAATGCCTGCAATGTGTGGTGCATGTAGTCTGTGGTGCAGCAAACCACAAGTGAATGCTCTTCTGGAAGCACCCATGGGATCCTCCAAAAATGTACAGTCGGACCCCCAGTCACACAGCTTAGAGTTACCCTGATTCACACATACACGCTTTATATAACATGACCATGTTTCAACTTACGTGATACCCTGCTTCACATTTACACTGTTTGTGGTAGAGCGGTTGTTAGTTTGGAGTCTGCTTACATAGTGTTAGCATCACTTGTCATCTCCTTCAAGATTGTCCGTCATTTTTGGTTATGTTAATCCCTGAATATTTGTGAAAACAGAATCCAAGAAAGCCTTTGATGTTATGCCCAAAAGAGTGGGTAAATCTATCACCCAAAAAAATAGAAATCCTTGATAAATTAGAAGGCAATAGTGCTGCGTCGATTGCTTGTCAATACAGTTTAAGTGAATTGACTGTGCGTACCATTAAAAAAAAGAGAGCAAAAAATTAGAGACTGTGAAAACGACAACCTCTGTGAGTTTGAAAGTGTCATTGGTGACTGGAATTCCTCATTTAGATAAGGTTGAGAAACTCCTTAATCTTTGGATCAATGAAATAACCAATACAAAAGGAGCAGTTGTCGACGGCACGGCAATTAGGGCTAAAGCTTTGTCTCTGTATGAGCATGTAGCTAGGAGTAAAGGTTTTAATAAGGATATTAATTTCATTATTTTGTATTTAAATATCCTTTTATTATGAAATAATGTTATCAAATCTTGGTCCCAGGTCCCTATCCCCCTGTTTTCCATTGACTTAATGCCTTGAGTTACATGGTTTCAACTTACACAGTGTTTTTCAGTAACGTATCCCCTGTGTAACTCGGGGTCTGACTGTATATGCAGATGAGGCACAAGACATCCCAGTCCAGCTTCAACTCATGGAGGGTAGGGCCACACTAGTCAGATGTATCAGGATGACAGAGAGGGTGACAGAGGGATTCTGGGTGAACTTCTTTATCTTGAAAAAGAGTCAATGGTGAGAGGAACTGCACTTAATGGGCACTATCATATGTCTCATTTAGATGGGCTACACTAACCTATTTTATCATCATGTTTGCCTAATGTGGGCCACGTGTTTTATGGTCATGCTCCGTGTTGGCTGCATTCAGTCAACTTCACAGTTGGTTTCCATTGCTGAGCACATGCTGCTTTTGGCAGCAGTTTAATGACAGGCAGTGAACTTAGTGAGATTTCTTTGTATGTGGTTATAAGACAAGGGGCTTTTTTCCCCATGCCAATTTGGAAAAAAATCCTTACCTTGTATTTGGGTAAATATAGTATGTATACATAAAATGTATGTTTATATCATTTTATAAATAGGTAACTCCCTCTTACAGGGCATAGAGGCATCTTTCTGCCAGTCTGACCTGTTGACTCCGAAGGTCTGTTGTCCACCAGAAGCCCATCAAAGATGGTATGGAAAAGTTGCCAAAACTAATCTGTACCCTGATTACTATCCATGACGCTCATCTGTGTACACAGTAATTACACTTCCGGGGCAACTTTGAACAGATCAAAACTGACTAGGTGGCTCTCGGTGCAAGGGTAAAGGGGATAAGCGTCCAGGTGGAGTTTCTCATACATCCTTCCACTAAAGGGTAAAGACCCAGCAAGGAACAGGCACATTTTAGAGATCAACCCCTGGGTGCATAGATGGTGTTACAAATAGGGCTTTAGCTTCTTCAACTATGGGGTGATGTTTCAAGAAGGACTACTGAAAAGAGATGGGGTCCACCTAATGAAAACAGGGAATAGTGTCTTTGTGTATGGGATTGCTAACTTAGTAGAGAAGGTTTAAACTAGGTTCACTGGGGAATGAAGGAAAAAAGCTTAGAGGTAAGTAAAGAGCAAGGGGACCTGGCCAAAAATCTTAGTAAGGGGAAGCAACAGCAAAAGCCTTAGTAATGCTCTGAGGTAGATGATAGGACTATCAGTTAGATACCTGAAATGTTTATATACTAATGCAAGAAACATGGGGAATAAGCAGGGAGAGGTCCCAGTACTATTGAGGAATGATGACGTAATGGGGATTATGGAGAAGGGGGGCAGAGATTTTCATGACGGCTGCTGTGCTCAGACCACAAAATCAGGGCAGCTGCCCTGAATTTGATAGGTCTCTAGTAGGGATATACTTTGACTTGAGCAAGGCTTTTGATACCATCTCCCATTACATTCTCACTAACAAGGTAAGGAAATACAGATTCAACTGATTGGATAGATATAACTTGTTCAAGAAGGATAGACAGGGAAAAAAAGAGATGTTGCCCTGTATATAAAGGAGGTGTCCATGTGTTCTAAGTTACAGTACCAAGTGGAAGGTAGCCTTATTGAAAGCCTCTGAGTGAAGGTCAGAGAAGAGATCAGCAGGGGGTATGTCATCATAGGCAACACGTAGCAGGGGCACATGCCCCCTCTGAGATTGGCCATCGCTGAAGCCACCACTGGCTTCTGTGGGCAGTTGCAGCCCGCACCCGCCCCTCCCTCACCATCAACGCAACAAGAGGCAGCTGTGGGTGGTTCCCACTTGCCCCCTCCCCTCCCTGCCGCCACCAACACGGCTGGCGGTGGCTGCAGGTGGTCCTTGCTGGCTGTGTGCCACTGCTAACACCACTAGCAGCGGCTGCAGGCGGTCCCTGTTGGCCCCTTGCTGCCATGGTGCCCCTCCAGTTGCAGTAGGCACCAGTCATTCATGTATGTCATGATGATCATCTGCTATTAGCCTCCAAATCAGAAGGAAGAAGTGAACGAGGCCTTCTTTAAACAACTGATGAAAGCTTCCAAATTGCAGGATTTGGTTCTCATGAGGAAATTTAGTTATCAGGACATCTGCTGGGAGAGAAACACAACAGTGCACGAGCAGCCCAGTACATTTCAGGAGTGTGCTGGGGATAACTTTGATACTAATGTGAGAGGCCAGCAAGAGGGGAAGTTCCTCTTGACTTGATGCCCACAAACAAGGTGTTCAAAAACTTGGGTGACAGCAACCACAAAATGATAAAGTTCAAGGTCCTAATGGGAGAAAGGAAAGGGAGCAGCACAATAAAGACGCTGGACTTAAGAAAAGCTGACTTTAACAAACCCAGGAAATTGATGGGCAGGATCCCCTGGGAGGCATCTCTGAGGGGAAAAGGAGTCCAGGAGAGCTGGATGTACTTTAAGGAGGCCTTTTAAGGGTACAGAATAAAACTATGCTGATGTGACATAAGAATGGGAAAATGCAATAGGACACCAACCTGGCTAAACAGCAATCTCTTCAATGAGCTGAAACTCGAAAAGGAATCCTAAAAATGTGAAAACTTGGTTACAGTATGAGGGGAGGAGTCAGACAAACCAAAGTAGTGACCGAACAGGCTAAGGATTACTTAAAGAAGGTAGATGCTTTCAAATGGGCAGGGTCAGGTGGGATGCACCCTATAGTACTGAAGGAATTGGCTGAGGTATTTTTGGAGTCATTAAGTACTTTTTTAGAGAACTTATGGAGGTCAAATGAGGTCCCAGGTGATTGGAAAAAGGCAAATATAGGGCCCACCTTTAAGAAAGGAAAAAAGGAGGATCCATGGAATTACAGACCTGTGAATTTTATCTTAATACCTGGACAATTAATGGAGCCGTGCTCAAGGAATCCATTGGGATGCACTTAGATGAAAGCAAGGTGATCAAGAACAGTGAGCATAGATTCACCAAGAGCAAGTCATACCTGGCCAGCCTTATCTTCTTCTGTGATAAGATGACAGGCACTGTGGATGGAGTGAGCAGAGGCTGTGACATACCTTGACTTAATCCAGGCTTTTGACACTGTCTCCCATGACATCCTTACTAATGAGGTAAGGAAATATAGATTAGACAAAATACATGTAACATGGATACATAAATGGCTGGATTGTCATGCTCAGTTTATGCCTCAGTGTCTAGTTGGGAGCTGGTATCAAGTGTGGGTCCCGTAGGGTTTGTCCTGAGTCTGATATTGTTTAATATCTTCACTGATGATTTGGATAATGGGATTGGGTGCATGCTTAGCACATTTGTAGATAACACCAAGTTGGGTGGCGTCACGGACACCCTGGAAGGTAAGGTTGGATCCAGAATGACCAGGATAGACTGAAAAAATGCTCTGCAATTGATCAGATGATATTTAACAAGGAGAAATGCAAAATCCTGCACTAGAGATGGCATAATTGCATGCACAAGTATAGATTGGGGAATGACTGACTGGAGTGCAGCACTGCAGATAAGGACTTGGGAATCACAATGACTATAAGCTGAAATTGAACCAAGAGTGTACCCTTGTTGTAGAAAAGGCCAACAGTATACTGGATTGTATTAACAGGAGTCCCACATGCAAATCACACAGCTGATGTTGGCACCCACATGGCACTGCTTCCAGCATGTGGGCTGGGATCTGATATAAGCTGTGGAGATGTGCTATATATGCGGGGCAGTTCAGGTGGGGGGAGGGAGAGGCAGACAGAGGCAGCCCTGCTCACCCCTCTGCCTATGATGAGCTGGGTAGCCAGGGCTGGGTGCCAAGAAAAACCAGGGCCTTGCAACAGGCATGCTTACCACTGCTGAGGCCCTTCTGGCTGTGACTGTCTGGAGCCTGCACTGGGGTTTCTCTGCAGCTCATCTCTGCCGTTGCAGCCACCACCAGCAGCACCACTTCTGGGCCTCCCTTGGGCCCACTGGGCAGTGGCAGCAGGGAGGAGCCACAGGTCAGACCTGGCACAAGATTCAGAAGGGCTCCAGCAGAAGGGCTCCAGCACTAGGAAGTGTACTCTGGCCCAGCACCAGCTGCCACCACTCATTGTTGGCAGGGGGTGGGCAGCGCCCACCTTCTCTGTCTGCCTCCCCCTGCAAGCGAATGGTTCTGCAGCCACAGCATGTCTCCAGAGCTTACACCAGCTCCCAGCCCTTATACCAGAAGCTGGAGCAGGCAAGTATAAGAAAAGGAATGTGCAGTGGCCCCAAGATAAGATGTATAACAGAGAGTTATGGTTCATATGGCTCAGCTTGGTTGAGGGCAGCACTCAGAGTTGTCTCTATGCATGGGTGACTGGTGCCTTCTAGCTCTGTGAGGGGTACCAGTGACTGACTGCTGACCCCAGAAGCGCCAGCTGCAAACCAGAAGTGCCGCCGGCAAAACCGGAAGTCCTGGCACTTCTCAGGGGAAGGAGGACACCAGCCAGCACTCCCCACTTCCTGGCCAGTGAGGGCCAATTTTGGGGGGAGGGGCATGTGCCCCCCTACTCATTGCCTATGTCTCTGAGTGCATTTTTCACAGCAAAAATTGTTTTGTGGTTTTTTTTTTTACTTTGTGTTTTTACAGCACCTAGCACACTAGGACTCTGGTTTTACATAGGGCTCATAGGGCTCATACTGGATAATTGTTTTTGTTATTGTGTCATAGGAATAGTCTTGTTTTCAGGTTTCTTAGGGTCATAGTTAGGGTCATGAATCTTTTCAGAAGTTTAGATATTAGTCTGATCATCTACTCTAAACGTTTTCTCCACCACAGACTTTCCTGTTCCTTCCACAATACACAACTGTAATAGGGTCCTGCCCTTGGTGGCTGTAACAACCCTGGACCCCCTAAGCTCTTGTCCTCTTTACTTTCTTTGGGGCCATCTCCCCTTCAACTAACTTGCATTGATGTGATTATGTCATTAGAAAGAGGAGGCTGCCCCAGGGTTCCCCAAGCAAGATCTCACACTGACAATCCCAGGTGTCACTGCTTATCACCATAAGGCTAATCATGTGGCCCAGTGGTGACATGTAGGTGCACTGGTACACCCCGTAAGCCAGAGTTCCCAGGCAGGGGGGCAGGTGAGAGCGCTAGTGCCTCTCCTGGAGCACTGGCCAGGGAGTGCACCAGGAGAAGCATTTCCCCCGTGGTCAATCCCACAGACCCAGAAGTGCCAGCGGCGTGCCTGGAAGTGCCAGCAGCACACTGCTGCCAGTTGCAGTTCGGCAGGATCAGCCATGGGGAGACTACCACCCCCCAGTTGCTGACTGTCTATTGGGGGAGCAAGTGCCCCCTGACTCAGGAGGCACCAGTCACCCATGATGTAGCCTCCTCATGCTCCCTTTTAGCCATGCTCAAGGCTTGCAGACATTTCCAATTACTTCCTCATCATCGTGGGGAATTACCCCCCGGAGCTCAGGCCTGCAGTCTCAGCCCCTTCCTGGGCTCAGGCTTCTCTTCCCTATGAGCCTACACACCAGGAACAGCCTCCAGCACTGCTGGGCTCCCAGCCCCAGTGCCATTGACCATCCAAGCCCCTCTCTGTATCCCTGTGCTCCCTGTCCCTGTCAGTCTCCAGCTGTGGCACTCCTCAAACTTTGACTCCTATCCCTAGGCCCTGCTCCTAGGCCAGTTGAGATCTCTGGGCTCCCTGGCCCTGCCAGTCTCTGGCTTTGGCCCTCCTCGGCCTTTGGCCCCTATCACTGGGTCCTGGGCCATGGCCTCGCTCCTAGGCCAGTTGAGACCTACAGGCTCCCTGGCCCTATCTGCTCTCACCCCTATTGAGCTGCAGGCCCCTGGTTCTTGCCCTTCACAGGGTGCAGGTACCTGACCCTGCCTGCTCACACTGCAGCTGTGGCCCGTCTCCTCAGCCTTGGCCCCTATTCCTTGGGCCCTGGCACCACTTCCAGATCAGTTGAGACCTCCATTGCTGCTATCCTCCCAGTCTCTAAACCACCGGTCTTGCTTACACCCATGCAGGTGTTAGTGAGAAGCCTTGCTGCAGCAGATGGCCACTTACTGAGTTTTGGCAAGCTATCAAGGGCCACATAATAGGCAGCCAGGGGCAGATAAATATTAATTTTCTAAATTTTTTAGGGGACATGCGGACCAGTAGAATGCAGGCAGGCCACATTTTGCCTTCCCCTAGTTTATATCCTGCTAGCCTAGCCCCTTTAGATCACGTAGCTCCTAGCACCTCCACACCTGCAGGCTGCTTCTCACACAGTCTGCCTTCTCTTAAAGTAGCGAAAACACCAAGCCTTCTACTACAACATTATACATTATTAGATCAATAATCTCAAACCCAGAAGCTAACAGAGCAGATTGAGGCATAGACCTGTCATGCATAGGGTCTTGTTTTCAAATGCAAGAAATAACAGTAAGTATAGCTATCTCAGGGTCACTTAAAATAAGGGCCATTCACAAGGACAAATCTGCTGGAAAGTCCCAGGAAAGTGGTTCACTTAGATCTTTTCAAGTTTAAAACAGGTATTACATCTTGGTATCATGTGCCCATGCTGCTTAACCACAGAGATGCATAGTTCACAGGAACTCTAGCTTCCTGTGGCGGTATATCAGTGATGTTAACTATCTTCCTGTTTTCCCCAGAGACAAGAATAGGCTGTGTTTTGACTGGCTGCTTTCATTTGGTAATGACAGCTTTCATTGTTCGTGAAAATCCCTACCGAAAATTTCTGAGACCTCTGTATGGTACTATGTAACCTAGTCTTGCTTTATGGTGCTAAACCACCTATTTGTTCAGCATGACTGAACATTAACCCATTCAAAGGAAGCCTAAAATTGGGATTAGCAATGATGTTGGGGACTATGACCAAAATGTTTTAATAAACCTATGTGGAAGAAGCTAGCACAATTTTTGAAGTCTCTACTAAAGGACGGTTCCATGCCCTGCTAGAGGTGTCACTATATATGGAGCTGACTGCGACAGCCCACTATATGAAGTTTTAAGAGGCACTTGCTACAACAGAAACAAGCAGTGACAAATTGTTTACCAAGCAGAAGTACTGCTTCCTGACCCCTCCTGTTTGTTAACCATAATGTCTGAAGCTCTTTAAAGGGTGTAATGTGCTTCGATTAGAGGAACAAGGCTGTAAGAATTTTCTCTAAGCAAGCCCAGAATCCTCCTTGCAGCCAACTCCATATAAGCTCCATCTCTTGATATGCCAAAATAACATCAGCAGCACTGCCAGGGAGAGCCATTCTTAAGCATACTCACAAATATATCAGCAACATAAATCTTGAAAGAAGCCACCCTGCTATTTTTATTGCCTTTATTAGGGAGGGTCCAGATTATGGACAGGCAAGAGAAGGCTTATTATGGAAAAGGGTATCTCTGCATGGAAAGGCTAGTATACTAGTATAGGTATACTAGAGTTGGCAGCAGTAGAAATTTTCATGTAAGCCAGCTGCCACATTCTTTTTACTGTTTGTAACTCTGTGGGTATACCTACTTGTGCTATTAATGCTCAGCAATAAACTCTGGAGCAGTTCAAGCCAGATCCAACTGCTCCTGGGTGCAGTGGGCCTGGGTCTGCAGAAATGTGAGCGAGGGTGGAGCAGTCCTGGGCTGGCAGGATCCATGGGGGTCAGCCCCAGGCTCTGGGTGGTGGCATCCGGCAGTAGAGGGGCAGGCAGGAGCTGGGGGTCTGAACCCCAGCTCCCTGGGCTGACTGGGCGCAATTTGCACCTGATGGTTTCATAGATTTCATAGACATTTGGGCTGGAATGGACCCTGGAGGATCATCGAGTCCAGCCCCCTGCCTCAGGGGCAGGAAGTCAGCAGGGATAATAGGACCCCAGCAAAATAAGTTTCCAAATGTATCTTGAAGGTGTTAATGTAGGTGCTTGAACCACCTCTGGCAGCAGTCTATTCCAAACCTTGGGGGCCCAGACAGTGAAGAAGTTCTTTCTTATGTCCAGCCTGAATAGGTCACGGCGGAGTTTGTGACCATTCAATCTTGTCATCCCTTGGGACACTTTGGTGAACAGACATTCCCCCAGATCCTGATGAGCACCCCTAATAAACTTATAGGTGGCCATCAGATCACCCCTGAGCCTACGCTTTTCCAGGCTAAAGAGTCCCATGGCTCTCAGCCTTTCTTCATAAGGCTTGTTTTCCTGACCTCTACTCAGGCTCTCCTCTGGACTCTCTCAAGCTTCTCCACATCCCTTTTGAATTGTGGAGCCCAAAACTGGACACGGTACTCCAGCTACAACCTCACCAAGGCCAAGTACAATGGGAGAATGACGCATTGGGATTTGCTTGTGAAGCATCTATGGATGCAACCCAGCATTTTGCTTGCTTAACTGGCTGCAGCATCACACTGCAGACTCATGTTCATCTTGTGGTCCATCATGACCCCCAAGTCCCTTTCATCTATAGTGCTAGCCAGCGTAGCACTGCCGAGCCTATAAGCATGCTGCAGGTTTTTCCTCCCAAGGTGGAGAACCTTGCATTTTTTGGTGTTAAACACCATCAAGTTCTCATCCACCCATTTCATGAGCCTGTCAAGATCTGCCTGGATCGCCCTCCTGTCCTCAGGTGTGGATGCTTTACCCCAGAGTTTGGTGTCATCGGTAAACTTGGCCAGTCCACTTCTGACACCA
This sequence comes from Crocodylus siamensis, assembly GCF_052110815.1. Taxonomy (NCBI): domain Eukaryota; kingdom Metazoa; phylum Chordata; order Crocodylia; family Crocodylidae; genus Crocodylus; species Crocodylus siamensis. The sequence goes on from NC_143395.1 coordinate 121,942,961, forward strand.
ATGTCCACATCATTGATGAAGATGTTAAATAGTATAGGCCCTTGAACCATAAAGAGCCTTGTGGGACCCCACTGGTAACTGTGCACCAAGATGACTGGTTTCTATCAACCACCACCCTCTGGGTCCTACCGCAGAGCCAAAACCCCAGCCAGCAGATCGTGGTGAGGTCGAAGAGGTGGTTAGCCAGTTTAGCCAAAAGGTGATCATGGGCTACCAGATCGAAGGCTTTTTTAAAGTCAAGATATACAACATCAATCTCTTCGCCCTTGTCCAGGTGATAGGTCACCTGGTCATAAAAGGAAATGAGGTTGGTCAAGCAAGAGCTACCCGCAACAAACCCATGCTCGGTATCCCTCAGGATATTGCCTTCAGCTAGTCTGTTAAGGATGGCCTCTTTGATAATCTTTTCCAAGACCTTCCCCAGGATACAGGTCTGTAGTTTGCCAGATCTACTTTCCTTCCTTTCTTGAAGATAGGCATGACATTGGCCCTCTTCCAATATTTGGGCACTTCACCAGAGCGCCAAGAGCTCTCAAAGATCCATGGTCAGCATCTACACATGCTTTTGAACACACTTAATGTCTCCACCCTAAGATAGTACTGTCCTGGACAGTACTATCTTACAGCAGAGTTAATTAGTTTACTGCACCCTATTACCGGTGCATGTATAGATGATGATACTTTACTGCAGAGCTAAATAGTCAATTCCACAGAAAAATGCATGTGTAGATGTACCCTGTTTCAGTCTGTTTTTTTGCCGTGTGCCATGACAGCCTAAAAAATCTGCAAGCACAGTGGCAGCTGCCTCATTTCTGGAAAATAGCTACATGTTCTGGTGTAGGACCGTCATCTGTGGCAGATGTGACTCTTTACAGAAGAGTATGTCTCTAGACAAAATAAAGTTTCATCTTGAACCATAAAGCAGCCAAGCTTAAAAAGAAGTATATGTATTGTTTTGGTCTTTAAGTTAGGAGTAATGCCAAACCCCTAAAAGGAGGGAAGTTTGGATGAAATCCAATGGATTCTTTGGCCAGGTTGAACAGTGCTCTACTGAAAGTCTAGGAAGGGAGGACAGTAGGCTGGAAGCCATGCTTATGTTCTCCCAATCCTGGGGCTGAACTGGCACTAGTACACTCACTGGTGTATGTTAGACCTGCCAGAAGGCCTATCTGTTTTCAGGAGGGTAGCATGCTTTTTCCATGTTGTGCTGAACTGTTGCAATATTTACCCAAGATTGTTTTGAGTAGCAGCTCTCACAAATGAGAAAGATAGGCATATCAAAGAGTTGCAACCTGTGGCCTTGTGTTGATGCAGAAAATTAGATAAGAGCTTCCTTTATATTTACTTATTTTGCATTGTAAAAAAAAAAAAGTTTGTTCTTTGGTTGCATTGGTAGGCACTTCATCACCTGGAGGGCTGACCATCCTTCTCAGAAAGCTGTGTGAACAAGGAATTCAGCTGCCAGAAAAAAAATAAAAAGAAAGTCATACAGGAACCATAGCTGCAGAGATGCAACAGAGAAATAAGGAATACAAAGATCTTCAGCAGACAAGGGAGGAGCTGAAACAGAGGGCACATCTAAACAGCAGTCAAAAGTTGGGCTGAAGTTCATGTAACTACCCATGCTTGTTTTATAGTATCCAATTCAGAAATGTAGCTATGGTAGCATAGAGTTCAGCACACGTTTAGCACCCCAGTATTTATCCAGCTTCTCAGGCAGGTTTTACAGCATTCTCTGAGCAATGTACTGTTGACTGCACTGTTATTGGTACCTAAGCTTGCTAGTTCAAATTTAGTTCGTCTGTGTCAACATAAGTTGGTACTTTTGACCTACTGTTGATGTATGCAGAGACTGATAGAGAGATTCCTCGGGCAGAAGTCACAACAGGATCAGGACTATAAGTTCACAAAGCATCTATCTGGAATAGTTCTCAGCAGGTCCCAGCACCCGTCTCCAGCATCTGCACCTGTGCATGCTCCAGTGCCAGTTCTCCAGACCCTCCTCCATGTCATCATGCATTGCAAATCATGCCCCTGAAGTTATTTGAGCAACACAAGTCAAGGAAATCAGGTGGACAGGTAAAACTATTAATTCAACCCCTGTACACCCTATGGTCCCTGGCCAGCTGTATGCAGCATATGCTAGAGGAAGGGAAAGAAGACAGGCACCATAGGCAACCAATACCACTTTAACTGGTGTTACTTTCAAGGGTTTTGTTAAGGTTAGTTGGGTTGGGGGCGTTGGTTTAGCTTAGTTTACTTGGTTTGAGGCTACTGCTGTGGAATATTTAGCAAAGAGTCACTGAGAAAGCACACTAGCACAAACACATGCACAAATTTGTACTGATCTATTTAACAAATATATACTTTTGAATTATTCCCAGGCAGTTGGTTTGCCTGCAATATTTTTTTGTTTTCTTTTTCTGTTCCTTGCTCTCTTTTTTCTTTAATAAGCCTTTGTTTCTGCTATGTAGTTACAGTTGTTTGGAAAGTATTTACAGACCAAAGAGAAAGGTTTTATAAAAATAGAAGAATAAGCAGATCATTCAGAAATCAAAGATACACAGACTTCTCTCTGTAAAACCCTTAAACAAAGAGATTTTAAATAAAACTTATTCAGCAGGCTCTCCAAGCACCTAAGTCAAGCAAAATGTCTACCAGCAATACAGAACAAAAATTCAAGTTATAAGTTATTCCCAAAATAGTTGCAGCAAGCTACACCATGCATTTTTAATTAATAGCAAGTACAAGCTAATAGACTCCTATACTTAAAAAATTAATACAACAGGTCCCCGTCAAAGTTAACCAGGAAATCATCATATGCCTTTCCAATCAATTATTCATTAATATCATCCTGTATTGCCAAGATATGAGAATATATAGTATCCCTAATAGTCCTTGCCTGATTTGAACATGTGTCATTGTTGATGGGCACACTGGTTGGCTGCCTGAACCCGGTAAGAAATCACACTGCATCCTAGGGCAAAAATATATGAAAATACTTGCCTTTAGTTTTGCAGATCTGCAAGGCACAGCAGGCTGCAATCAGCAGATTATATTTGATATACTGGCACCAGACAGTCCAGCACACAGCCCTGTCTGTTAAATGTGTCCTCTGCTACCATCTTGCAAATGCTAAGACTGTAACTGAATTTTCTTTCCTGGCCTCTCTGAAGTCAGAGTATAACTTCATGAGCCATGGCAGGTAGCAGGGAGGCACGTGTAGGGGGGCAGGCAGCACGGAAGGTAGGTACTGAGGAGGGGTTAATGTTAATGCCAGTTCTCCTCAGTACCCTGGTATCCAACAACTGTCCTGTATTTCTTACATTGGTGTGTATGAACTTGTTCTTGTAATTCACCAAGCCCTACAGGATCATGATGCAGTCCCCTTTGTGGTCAATTTCACTTATTGCTCCAGGAAAACAGACTAGAGGCACATATGTGCCATCAGTGACCTCCAAGCAATTTGGGAATCCTACTCTCTGCAATCCAGCTATCATGATTATTTGAGGCATACTTCATGTGCCCAAACTGCTGCAGTCTGACTTAACCCTTCCTCACTGTCTTCTAAGTTCAAATTTGTTTCCTTCTCCTGACAGTGATAAAATAGCCAAAATGGATTCTTTCTTTAAAGTTGTCTCTAGCGTGGAATCCTAATTTTAGCCAGGGACTCTATGTGCTACTTGAATGCAAATTATTATTATTAAATATTTGTTAAACTCGCTCTCCTCATCTAGAATGACTGCTATTAGAGCTGAACATTTTAGCTAGGGACAGACATTACACATAAACCAATTTAAGTGATCAGAAACAGGTTTAAACCTGTAACTGAACATAAGTTCACTATACATAAACCAGTTTCAAAATGGCTGAAACTAGTTTAAGATAAACCTGACTGAATGTAATATCAGACTTAACTGATTTGGGTCAAACTGGTTTATACAATCTCTGTCCCAGACCCCTTCCTGATTTCAGTTAAACCAGAGTCCCCCAGCATCCCAGGTGCTTTGCAACCCTGGGCTGGGCTGGGCTGGGCTGTGCTCTCTGCTTCCTAGCAGGAGCTCCAGCAGAGACTGCAGGTACTACAGCATCTGCACCCCACCTCCCCTCCACCCCTCCTCCCCCTGCCTTCATTGCTTACTGCTGAAGCAGGGATTCCCCCCCTTCCTCCCTCCCATCTCCCACAGCATGGACCCCAGCCCCACAGACCCTAAACATGTGATATGCTAGCTAATGCTGAGAGGTGTCTATGTGTATGTGTCTCTAATTTCACTGGGACAGGCAGACAGAACAATATCCACTGAGGGCTTTTTAGAACTAATCACCAGGTGAGCTGGTAACATCCCTTCATTCTGGAAAAAGCTGTGTAAGAAGAGCTTGAGCCAATGAGACAGGCTTTTGTTTTGTTGATGGGCTGATAAACACTGCATTATCAGCTCCCTGCTGGCTCCCTCACCTGTCAGGTTTGCAAACACTATGAAGAAGCAGGGAGAGGGAGGAAGGCTCAGTATCATCAACAGATGCATGCACTTCACACACCCCTCACCCCGCTTTGCCTCAGAGTGCTAGCCAAGGTCTGGGGTCTGGAAACACTCCCATCCCTTGAGCAATGAACAGAGAAAAGCCTGGGACTGTGCAGGCCAGGGTAGGGGTTTAAATCCCTCCCAAATATAAGGTGCTGCAGAGGCCTGGCCATGCCCCCCCTCGGCTCAGCACTATAAAAGGGAAGGGAGGGCTGCTCTAGCACCCCCCGGCTTCTAGCCTGAGCCACTGCAGGCAAGTGCCTACATTTCCTTAGTCCGGAGGGAATGTCTATACAGTTGCAAACTGATTCAATCTAGGCAAGTTAAACTAATCTTCAAAGATGTAATCAATTTAGGTTTAGGCTTATAGTTTCATAGTTTCATAGTAGCTAGAGTCGGAAGGGACCTAGGTAGATCATCTAGTCCGACCCCCTGCCTTGGCAGGGAAGAGCACCGGGGTCAGATGACCCCAGCAAGGTGCTTTTTGAATGTCTGTCCCTAGCCTTTGTCCAAATGTGTTGGACCCAGACAGAAGGAAAAACCAGTTGTCCCTGAAGCCAGTTCTTAGCAGATCTCTACTTGCTGTTGTGCTAGGAGACTTGAGATACACCCCCACAAATGCTAGAACCAGGCACAGCTAACTGGAGTGAGGATGTTGATGCAGGTATACAGGTTGTAATGTATCCAGACTGCTCTGGAAGCACAGCAATGCAATGTGAACTGTTGGAAGTGGGTTGCCTGGTTTTGCATGGTCAGATTAACCCCCTTTAGTGGGCCCTAGGCAAACAAACTCATGGGCCCTACTTTTTCACCCAATAATTATAATATGTAAAATAAGTACAACTGGGCCCCTTCTTCACTTAGGGCCTTAGGCATGTGCCTAGTTTGCCTATGCATTAATCTGGCCCTGATGGCTTGAGCTTATATGGGTGTATAAACATGCATTGCAACATAGCTTTCCCCTGAATCACAACTGCATCAACCACCCTGTGGTTGAGCAGTGGTGACGGTTACTGCAGTGAGCAAATATTTGTAAGATGGGCTAGAAGTCCTAAAGAAGCTCTTTACCACAGAAAAATCTCAGAAATTCTTTTTTAAAAAACTAGTTTTGGGTAGCAAACAGAGAAACTAAAAAAGAAAACAATCACTGCTATGACCTATAAGGACAGAGTCAGACCAACAAAGAAAATATCTACTTTCAGTCTCCACTAGCACACCTGTGATCTTCTAAAGTATGAAGTGGGTGTTATGTTTTCATAAAAGACAGCTTTGGAGGAGTCTAAATAGCCAGGCAGAGTCTCCCTGGCCTGCATGTTCAAAGGGAAAACGTGCTACCCTAGGATCAAAAGCCTTATTCAATACCAGTAGATAAGCAAGTGCTTTATGGCACCTGCCCTTCTGTAAATAGGTTCCTTAGGTCTTAAGAGCAAATTCTAGTTGTGGGACCACCCACCATGGAGGCAGGTGGGACAGAAAGACTCAAATCTTTGTGAACTACTATATGGTAATAAAGAAGTGATGGAAAATTATCAAATGCCCAGACAGGTGCCTATTAAATGAACCCTAATCATAGCTCTGTTTTCTTTCATATTTGTTTAAGAAGCTTTGTTGGATTAACTATATATACTGAATAGATCAAGTAAAAATACGTTGAAAATAACAGTGAATTTAACAGTATAAATAACAATAGCCTTTCACTTTTGGATTATTGACATCTTTATTCCTGATCCCTACTTCCTTTCATTTCCATTCTGTGTTCCTGGTCCTTCACACTTCCTCCATTCTTGACAGTCCACTGTTAAAATTATTGGCAATTCATGAAATATTCAATTTTGTTACAAGTTTTCTTCTGTCACTTTCCTGGTGGAGTCAAATACATACATCAAGTAAATCAGGAAAATAATTCCTTTCGCAAGTGTCCAACTCACATGTTTTAAAACAGTGGGGCTTAACCTTCTGATTCTTCAGGCCAAATGAGTCAATATGTCGGATCAGTCTGCTGGTACAATCCTGCATGCCAGCCAGATCCTGCACACCAGATTCAGTCACACACCAGTCTGATCTCCTATGCTGGATATAGCTGCACACTAGCCCAATCCTGCCACACTAGCCTGATCCCATGAACAGGCTAGATCCAGCCATGGAGCAACCCTGAGTGAGGGGGTAGGGAAACATTATCCAGCCCACAGGGGTCCCCAGGGGTCTGGAAATTTGGCAGCAAGATAGAAACAATTAATGCTGCCACTGCTCCCCCACTGCCCTATTTCCCACCCCATAGAGAGCTGCATGGGATGGATGACATGGCTCAGTGGGCCAAAGGTTAAACATCACTGTTTAAAAAAGCCTTATTTGTTTTAATACAGGGGAAGCAGCCTGCCTTTAGGGTAGAGTCCTGAACTAGTACTTAGGAGATTTGTGTTTTGTTCCATGTTCAGCTACCAGCCTGTTGGATAACCTTAAGGCAGCTACTTCACGTTTTTGTCCCTCAGTTGACACATCTGTAAATGGGGATGATATTGACCTCCTCTATAAAACACATTGAGATCTACTGATGAAAAGCACAACATAAGAATGAAGTATTACTATAATATTCTCAAATCAAAGAAAACAACTGCATATTGTTTAAGATGGAACTTGAGTTCTGAAGTGCAAGCATATAATCAGTTTCCTGTCTCTAGACACCAAAGTGTATGAACAGGTCTGATCCATATAGTATAGTTTCTATGTGTGATAGTCCAAAGCTACTTTAAAAAAAAATGAGGTTGAGTCTGTTCTGCCCAGTTCTCTACTGTTCTCCTTTGTACTCATCTGCCATGCCTTTTATGCTAAAAAAAAATAACAAAGAGAGAAAGTAAATATTGGGAGGTATGATCTTCTGCCCCACTCCAAACCAAAAAATGGCTTCTAAGCTCTTCACAGGGTTCCTCCATCCCCCACAGCTTGCCTATACCATGCCACGGATGATCATAGATGGAATACCTATCAGTCTCTCTCCCAAGTGCATCTATACACACTAAAAGGAGACATCTAGTTACTCGTAACCAGTCACACAGAACTCAGTTCCAGATCTTGCTTGAATCAGATACTGTAATCTCCCAGGCTCATGCCTTGTGCTTGGTAAATGAGTTTTGATCCCTGCACTGGATCTTTACCACAGCTCCTTTCCATAGCCACTACCCAACCAAGCATCTTTGCTTCTTAATAGACTTCAAACAGGCTAGGGACAGACATTCAAAAAGCCTGAGCCTGAACTGATTCAATATTTGCAGGTTAGTCTAACCTGGCTAGGCTGAACCAGTTTCCAGCCATACAGACAATCCCTCTGGACTGAGGAAATTCAGGCATATGCCTGCAGTGGCTCAGGCTAGAAACCAGGGGAGCGCTAGAGCAGCCTTCCCTTCCCTTCTGCATGGAGCTGAGCTGAGGGGGGCATGGCCAGGCCCCGCAGGACTTTCTCATTAGGGAGGTCTGCCTGCACCATCCCAGGCTTTTCCCTGCTGGCTGCTCAAGGGGTAGGAGAGTTGTCAGTCCCCAGACCCTTGCTAGCACTCTGAGGCAAGGAGGGGTGTGTGTGCAGTGAATGCATCTGTTGATGATACAGAATTTTTAGTCTCCCTCCCTGCTTGTCAGACTGTCTGCAGCAAACTCACAGGAGAGCAAGGTAGCCCAGAGCTGATAAGAGTCTTCATCACCCATTTAGCAAACCAATACCTTCTCTTCCATTACTTCAAACTCTTCTTAAATGGCTTACAGGGGTGACCTGTTGATTAGCTCCAAAAGCCCTGTTCTGTCTGCCTGCCTATCCCAATGAAATTGGAGAGACACAAACACAGACACCTCTTGGCATTAGCTAGCACACCACATGTCTAGGGTCTGTGGGGCTGGGGTCCATGCTGTGGGAGATGGAAGAGGGGATTTCCTGCTTGAGCAGCGAGGACAGGGAGGGCAGGGGGAAGCCAGCAGACCCTGCTGTGTCTGCAGTCTCTGCTGGAGCCTTATACAGCACTAGCTAACATATCACATACTGGCTATTGTCCATGCTGTGGGAGAGGGGAGGAAGAGATCCCTGCTTAAGCAGTAAGTGGTGAAAGGGGAGCAGGATACAGGGAAGCCAGCAGACCCTGCTGTGTCTGCAAGTATGTGCCAGAGGAGCTCTGTCCAGGAAGCAGAGGGGAAGGGCCAACCCTACTGTGAAACAAAGAGCCCCACCCAGCCCAGAGAGTATGCCAGGATGCTGGGGGTGTCTGGTTTATCTTAAACCAGCAAGAGGTCTGGGACAGACATTGCATAAACAGGTTTGAGCCAAATCAGTTAAGTCTAATACTACATTCAACCAGGTTTACTTCAAACTGGGTTTAGCCATTTTCAAACTGGTTTATGTGCACTGAACATCTGGTCTGTTACAGGTTTAAGCCAGTTTCTTATCACTTAAATTGGTTTATGTGTAATTTCTGTCCCTAGCCACAATGTTTATTCCAATTCATGGCTGCAGGGAACTTCACCAGTGTCAACAAGATCACCCAGACAGGCTTGTCCTCACTAGTGCTCACATGATTCTCCCTTCTCTGCAGGTTACTAGCCGACAGGTGCAACATTGACTCCACATCCAGAGCTCCTGCTGAGTTTCGTTTGTGGTACGTTTCCCCTTCCTTCTCCCCCTAATTAGGTTCAGCTAACTTCCCACCTGGAACCAGGTAAATCACCATACCTCCATGTGGCTTGCACAAGCCTGAGCTCTTGTGTGCGTCTCCTCCCTGGGGCAATGACCCATGTGGGTTTTAACTTCTGGTTCATCAACTGGCACCAATAAGGGCAGGCTTCATCTCTGTGAAGCCTCCCACCATGGACCTCCAATGTTAACTAATGATACCAGGACTTGACCATTTTGCATCACATTCCTTTAACGTCTTTAGTAGGTACAGGTAATTTACCCACTTCTCAGCAACTGCCAATGCAAGCTCCCTCCATTGCAATAGGGCTTAAAGGGTGCCCTGTTACAGTATGTATGAGAACGAGTAACTCATTTACTGGCTAAAAAAAGGAGACAGGGAGCACATCTTATTCCTACAGAACCTTACTAATATAAGTAAACCTTACACATACTTACACTGACTACAGGCCTGTAGTCAGTCGATCAGATTTCTCTCAAAAATAGGGGGGTTTATAGACATTTGAGTTAATACTGTTAATAGTAAGCAGTAGCCAAGAGAATAATTCCTTCCCAAACATATAAACTGAATGCACTGAGGACTGATTGACCTTAACAAATGTAGAAATGGAAAGAATTTCACATAGCTACACTTTAAGGTGAAGAGGGTGCATACCACAAAACGTTAAAAACAGATAAAATATCCAGCAAGAGAAAAAAAGAAAGACATATGCAAGAGCAGTCTCAGAAACACAGGGTGCTTAAATGTAACAATTACTTTTATAGAAAATAGTCCAAAGATGTTACTAGGTCTACAACGTTATTGCCTTTTCCTGCACCAGGGTAGCAAGGAAAGAATACAGCTTAGCTGAATATTAATGAAACACTGGTTAAAAATGTAATTTTAATGATTTCATAGACATTAGGGCTGGAAGAGACCTCAGAAAATCTTTGAGTCCAGCCCCCTGCCCTAAGGGCAGGAAGTCAGCTGGGGTCATTAACCTTCATCCTTAATAACCTTCTTTCAATAGGATATGGATAGGAACCTTCAACTACCTAAGAAATTCAGGGTATTTGTGGCAAGTGGGCCTCAGTTCCTCTACATCAAGTTACAAGACCACACACAACAAAGGTACAGAAAGGAAGCTGTACAGTACAACTGAATAACCAACCTATCATTTTGATGATGCATATTCATCAAAAAGGATAAGCAAAGAAAACCTGTGCAGTGGAACAAATGGACACTGAACTGTGTAATATTTCTTGTTTATCAGAACCAGCCTTAAACATTCAGCCAAATGACTTATTTGGGATTAATGGAAAAGCAGCAGAATAAGAGAACAAAAGTAAAGAGTCTATGAATAGACTGTGTATGAAAGGAAGCACAAGATGGCAGCTACCTCCAGCAAATTGTAGGCTGCTAGAAATATGATCTTGAAGAACACAGGAACAAGAAATACAGAACACAGTAGTCTCTATAGATTTAGTTATCTATATCATTAAAAAAAAGTGGACATGGCCAAGACATGTACATCAAGGGACAGGGCAGTGTTCCAGTGGTAAGAGCCTTCTTTACATGTGAGTGTATTGATCAATAGTCAATCTATTAATATAAGGGAGAGTCAATAGTCAATCAATAGACTGATTCACAGATTGTCTATTCGTCTCTGCCCCAGCGCAAAGCATCATACTCAGACCCATTCTAGGCAATCTGAGGAATGCAGCTGACAGGTTCCAACAGCTCCAAAGTCATCATCTGGTGGAGACATTATGCTTGCAAAAGTGAGATCATTAAAAGGTGGTACGGTACTCTAACAGTTACAGTCCAGTGTTAAAACTTACAATTGTTCCTGTATTGTTAGTGCCATTGCTACTGTTTTCCTCCCCAAGGTGTAATTAGAGTGTTTGAGAAAGAGGGGGAAAAATTAAAAATATCATTTTCCATTAAAGTACGAAAATGACTCAGCAGTGCAGCATTTTGTAACATTTTAGAGCAAGGGGCTAATTATAGCATTGTTAGCACTGTTAATTTTAAGAGTTTTTTCAGCTAACTTATTTCTGTTTCACACAATCTCAAGAGTTTAGGGTGGCTTGGCAGCTAATGGTGGTGTGCAACAGTACTAGCATTGCCATCTAGTGTCTAGGTCTGAGAGTGCGCTGTGAGTAAAGCACCAGCTCAGCTAGTAAGTTCCTTATGAGTAGATTTGGCAAAGTTCTGTTTCTCCCCAGATTCACCTAAGAGCAGTATTAAATTATACCTCCTTTGGATAAACCTTTGCAGCTCAAGGAAGAGCTTAAAAGCTTGATTCTTCATTTCCTAACCCTTGAATGGTCTTGTGCACCTGCTTAGTGTGGAGACAAAATATTGCTGTTTTAATCTGCTAGCATTTTGCTCCCTTCCCCTTCTTTTGTACAGTGTAACAGGGTTCCCAACTGAAACCCTGTTACTTGAGAGATCTTGCAGCTGGAAGCAATTACGGCCCGGTGGGGCAAGGAGATGCCCCATGCCCACTGAGAGCCAATGGGACTTGGCGCCTAGGAATATGAAGAGGAGGAAGTCTAGAGAAGTGCGCCTTTGGGCACCACAAGAGAAGAGAGGAGCTCTGGCACCACAAGAGAAGAGAGGAACAATCTAGATGAGCTGCTGCCTCCCATCCAGTTACCCGTAAAAGACAGAATAATAAAGCACCTGGATTGTAAATTAGACCAAGCGTGGTCCTTCCACGGGTACTAATCAGGGTAGTATCTCTTCCCTCCCTATTTTTTTAACAAGATGAAAGTTGTGGCAGGCGAGAACCAAGGAATTAGGCGGTACTCTGCACGGACATGCTAACAAACAGATATAAATGACTACACAAAATATGGGGCAAGGAAGAATCACATTTACGATGTGATGTGAGACTCCATGAAGGAGCCTAGGTACTTCAAGCAAAACCCCTGTAGATACCATGAAATAAGTCCCAAAGTGCATAAAAATTATGCTTTTTGCACTCTAATTAACAAAGCCAGAGCTTGAAGATGTCCTTGAATGGAGGTTTCTATTCCTTTTTCACATTGTCCTCTTTAAAACTTTGGCAAGGATTTTGCCATTGTTTCATAATGCTTTTTGTAAACACAGCTTCTTGTATGAGAGTCCTGTTGGGAGCTGTGATAGTTCAGAGGTAGAAAATTCTCTATGCCTTCCAGATTCTTGCAGACCAAGCCTGTACTTTGATTCCTCCTGCCATATGTGCCCAAACTGGAGCCCTCCTTGGGAAGAGGGCTGTTGGGGCCCAAACCAGAGGAAAATTACATATTTCTATATTATTTTAGATTATAAAAGATGGATTCAATTATGTTGCACGTGCTGGATGTAAGGCATAGGCGGAGGGGAGGCTAAAGGGGCTTATTATCCTGAATGCAGGGTAGATGTAGGGCCACAAAGCAGCCCGCCTGCAGGCTTCTGGTGGCTGCAGCAGGGGTGAGGAGGGGTGCATGCACAGTGGTGAAGGAGAGTGGGGCTGGGGCTGGGGCAGGCAGGCACTGCATAGCTGGGGTGGGGCATAGGACTGAGCTGCAAGCAGCTCATCTGGGGGCCATGGCTTCTGCTGCTATGTGCACCCCAGGAGGTACGGGGGTGTGTGCCACCAGATCTGCGTGTGAGGTGGGGTGGACTGTGGCTGTGGGCTGGGGTCAGGGCTGCACCGAGCTCTTCCCAGTGTGGGACTGGGCTGGCCTGGCTCGGGGCAGGTGGCAGTGGCACTGGGAGGGGGACTACGGGGAGGGCTGCAGCAACCCGAAAATTTGCCATATCCTCCCAAGCCTCCCTCCCAGCATCACTGCAGCCTGCTCTAAGGGCAGTCTGTCCCAACCCCATGACAGTGTTGGCACTTTTTGTAGCGGTGCACCTCCAAACTCAGGGGGTGCACGTACACCCACTTATACCCCCTATGCATCATCCCTGCACCCCAGGCAGCTGAAGCCCCACCTCATGCTGCGGGAAGTCCTCCAGTGCTCCAAGGCTGGACACTAGGTAAAGGGGACAGGGGCTCAACCCTCCCCCACCCAAGGCTCAACCCTCCCCACTCCCTGAGGACCTTGGGAACCCCCCGGCCACTCAGGAAGCCGGGAACCTAGGGGATCCCCCTACAGGCAGCTGGTCAAGCCAGCTTGCCTAACCATAGCAGCAGCAACAGCAGCAGCAGCAGCAGCAGCTGGTTAGGACCTCATGGGAACACCCACCTTGTCTCCTACTCATATAAACACTCAGGCAGCCATGCAACCAGGGTCACCCTGCATTATGGTGATGAGTACATACCACACCCCTAGGCTTCCTGGACTGGAGCCCACCCCCACCTTCCCCAGTGCCTTGGAGGCCTCCACCTAGACAGAGCGTATGGCCCCAGCCTCCATGCAGACAGAGCCCTTGACTCAGCCTGCTGCAACTGCCTGGCACATCTATTGGATGCTGGGATCAAGGGCCTGAACAAGATACCCCAACCGATAGCCAGTGGAAATTGGTCGTGTGAGGACTGAAGCCGTGATGTGCATCAATTGTCCCACCAATAACATTGTACAACAGTTAGGAAGCCCTCTCACCATCAATGGATGATGCACTCATGCGGGATTAACCAACCCCAGAAAGGAAACTACATGGAGTGATAGTTGCAGGAAACTCTGTGCTGCCAGGCACAGAGGGAGCCATCTGTCAGCCAGACCCCTTTGCTTGAGAGGTCTGCTGCCTTCCAGGAGCCAAGATCCATGATGTTACAGAAACTATCCCTAAACCGGTCCCCCCTACTGACCGCTACCCCATGCTTCTTGTCCATGTGGGCACCAATGACACAGCACTAAGTAGCCCTGGGAGGATCATGAGAGACTACAGGATCATGGGGGCAAAGCTCAAGGACCTAAGAACACAAACTGTCTTCTCCACAATCCTCCCAGTCAGGGGCTGTGGCCGTTGGAGGGAGAAGTGTGTCAAAGAGGTCAACCATAGGCTTAGAAGATGGTGTCACCACATGGGCTTTGGATACCTTGATCTTGATATGCAGTTTAACTACAGTGGCCTCCACGCAAGGGACTGTATTCATCTCACAAGCAGAGGGAAGAAGCTCTTTGGCACAAAAGCTGCTGATTTACTGAAGAGGGCTTTAAACTAGGCATGTCTAGGGGCTGGGAAGAAGGTTCCACTACTGAAGCAGAATCCACTAGCCACAATCACACAGGAGGGCATTCAACAATGGATGTCCAGATGAGTACTGACATCTTGAGGCAGAGACAACATGACGGAAAACCTGAGGTGACTAGGAGAGTGCTCATGTCTTTATGGGAATGCCAGAAGCATGGGAAATAAACTGGAGGAACTGGCACTCCTTCTGGCTGAGAAGAAATTTAACTTGATTGGACTGACAGAGACCTGGTGGTATGATATTCATGACTGGGCAGTGGATATTGAGAGTTGCAGGTTTTATAGGAAGGATCAGATTGGGAAGAAGGGGGAAGGTGTGGCCCTCCACATGAAAGAGCAGTACCCCTCCTTTCAGGTCACCTTTGACAGCAAGGAATGGTTCCTTCAGACCCTCTCGGTCAGGCTACAAAGGGGACCAGGAGAGGGAGACCTGATGGTGGGAGTCAACTACAGGCCTCCCTCCCAAGAGGAGGAGAGCAGTCAAGCATTCTCAGGATAACTGACAGAGGCAGCTAGCACTAAAGACATGATCATCATTCAACTACCCAGACATCTGTTGGGAAGATCTTTCAGCTGCCTCCAGCAAGTCAGACAACTTCCTCGCAATGATATATGATCTGTTTCTGACACAGGTTGTGGAAGGGCCTACTAGAGGAAAGGCCACTCTGGATTTAGTGCTGACCAAAGGGGAGGACATCATAGGCAACCTGAGGATTGGTGGTACTCTGGGCAACAGTGACCACAACCTGATAAGGTTCACCATCCACCATAAGACTGGAAAATTAGTCACCAGAACACAAGTCCTAAATTTCAAGCAGGCAGATGTTGGCAAACTTAAGAGGCTCTTTGGAGAGGCCCTCTACAGCCAGCAATTGGATGATTTGGGAGTGCAGGAACAATGGTGCTTCTTTAAGGAGGCAATTCTCATGGTTCAAAAAAAGCCATCCCCACATGGGCAAAAAGTGGGAAAGGAGCCAGGAGACCATTTGGCTCACCAGGGACATTAGGGAACTGCTGAAAAAGAAAAAAGTGTATATGGAATGGAGGAACAGCTCAGCAACCAGGGAAGAATACACCTGTATCGACAGGGCCTGAAGATACAAAATACAGAAAGCAAAGGCAGACATGGAGATCAAACTAGCACCCAGTATAAAAAACAACAAAAAGTCCTTCTACAGATATATAGGGAGCAAGAAAAAAGCAGGCTCCACTGTGGGATCCCTACTGAATACCCAGGGTTAGCCCACAGTTGATGCCCGCGAAAAGACAAAACTCCTGGATACATATTTTGCATCATTATTTCTGAAATCCAATGGGGGCTGCTCACCTGACCAGAGGCCCAGGGAACAGGGAGAAGGTAGCAGCCCGCATGAAATCAGCCCAGAACAGGTGAGGGATATTTTACTATGCTTGGACATTTTCAAGTCTGCTGAGCCAGACAACCTGCACTTGAGAGTCCTGAAAGAACTGGCCAAACTTATAGCAGCACTGCTGGCCAAGCTGTCAGAAGCATCATGGAACTTGGGAGTCATCCCAGATGACTGGAAGAGGGCCAGTGTGGTGCACATCTTTAAGAAAAGGAAGAGGTATGACCCCACAAACTACAGACCAGTCAGTCTGACCTCGGTCCTGGGTAAAATCTTTGAAAAGTTAGTTAAGGAGGCCATCAACTACAGGTGCTAAGAAGCAACCAGCATCACTTTGTCAAGAGTAGATCATGCCTGATGTCCTTCTATGACCAGGTAACTAACCATCTGGACGAGGGACACAAGGTTGATGTCATCTACTTAGACTTCACTAAAGCCTTTGATTCTGCCGCCAGCCCACACAGCAAAAAAAGTGCCCTGTCCTGAGTGGTGCCAAATTGGAGACCAATCTCAGGAGGGGCATGTGCCCCCCCCCCCCCCCCGCATGTCCTCCCTATCAGTTGCATGTGCATAATAGTGTCTTATCCTTATATCTATCTACAGAAGGCATAAAAGGGAACCCAGAGTATAAGAAAAAGACAGAATGGTTGAATACTGCGTGGTACAAGAGGTCACTCAAGCCATCAAAAAATGGAAAGCAGTTAAATGCAGTAGAAGGCACCTGTGCCTTTCCTGAATCTATGCATTGGGTTAGACCAGATTGTCCTTGAATCGAGCAGTGCATTCTGTAAATAGGTAGGCTAAGTAGGAAGGAAGATTTCCTTTGATTTAATTAGGGGGAAAAAAGTCCATTAGAGTAATCCACATTTCAGTGGGCACATCTACCTGTGCACTTTAATGTGTATTAGCCTATTTTTAATGCAAATTAAAGCATCATAAAAAACTGCACTTTTGCTAATTCACATTAAAATAGTCTAACATACCTTTTTCTAGTACAGGGGTGGGCAATTATTTCGGGCAGAGGGCCGCCTACTGAGTTTTGTCAAGCCTTCGAGGGCCACATGACAGGCAGCCAGGGGCAGATAAATATTAATGTTCTAATTTTTTTAGGTGCCCCACGGGCAAGATAGAATGGCCAGGTGGGCCGCATTTTGCCCACCCCTATTCTAGTACCACTCCATGGCAGTACTAAATTTCACGTGCATTAGCAAAAGTGCATTAATGAACATGTAGACGTGAGCAGTGTGGAGCTTTTCATTTTAATAGTGAACAGTAACTGGATAGCGAATCCTGTGGATGAGCAAGTACAGGAAGATATGGGTCTCTGGCAGGCACAAGATGCCAAATCTAGTGGATAGCTGCTGTCATATAGTATAGAGCCCCAGCCGCCTGCGGAGGGTTTAGATTGAGAGTGTGGTCAGGGGTAGAAAGATAAGAAAGGTTTATTGACTTAAAAAAAACACAACTACACATAATAACAAGACAAACAATGACAGACAGAAGTAATTCGTGTCGTCAACTTATCAGCAGTCCCTCTGATGCCTGATACACAGCAAGCTTCTCTTTCCACAAAGTTCAGCGAGGTCAGGCGTCCTCAAGCAATGCTGTCTGAGGGGTGCCGGGAAGGATCCTGGAATGCAGTTCTTGGGCTCCTCAAGGTCCATGGGCCCACTGATCCAGACAACAGCTAACTAATCCTTTTCACAGAGCTACATCTTCCTTCTGAATGGTTTCCAGATATTTCAGTTAATTTATAGCTTCTGAAGGACACTGATAACGTACAACCACTTAGATTCCTTTTTCTTCAACTGTCCATAGACTGACTAATAGCAATACAAGCCTTGCATTCCTTTGATAAGGTAATTTTAACTGCGCCACAGGGCCTTACTACTTCTAGGCTTTGCTAAATTTACTAGGCCTTACTTTATACAAGGCCTCACTACATCTTAAACTATAATTAGGCTTTTAGCAACAACTTACAGCTTAATATCTAAACAAATACAAAAAAACACTTGGTCTAATCTTCATAGAGCCTTCAGCAAGCACTTTTATCACACAGACATACTTTTTAGCTGCCACACTCCACCACCTGCTTGCTGAAGCACTATGATAGCTACAACTGAGATGCCAAAGCCACATGTGCTACATTGGGAAATGGGGAGGGATCTATAAATTTAACATGCATAGCATGAACAGATTTACGACAACAACAGTTGAAACACCATTTAGTGGTTGCCACTAGGGCAATGCAGAATACTATGATGCTCAAGATGGTTAACCACATAGTTGAGGTGACACTTGGTGACACACGAATAGCACAGATTACGTCATACCATTTACATGGCTCAGGCACGTTGACAGCCAGACTGATGATTCACCCATCCTTTCAAGCAAGGAGAGCTAACTGAGTGCCTCGCTGTGCCTTTGCTTCAAGGCTTTGCAGCTTATTTTTTACATTATTTCAGTTTTCTAACCGTGGCATGTTTACATTTGATACCCATGAAGTGGGTATCGTGAAGTTGAGAGATATAGTTTCAGAGGAAATTGCTGGCCATTTTAGGGCAATAGTGCAGTTACTTAATTGCAGTAAAGCAACAACTCCACTTTTAGCTCCTAAGCAACACAAATTACACAGAGTCCAGGTGGTACCATTTTTATGCAGCAAACCACCTGGTCCCTCCCAACAAACACGTTGCCCTGTTGTTACATATAACACATTAGGTAACTCATATACATAGGTCATGTTAGGTGGGCTGAGAGGCCAGCCTCTCCAAAGGGTCTCTAATCCAATCAAGGTGCTACTAATTTGAACCAAGGGGGACTGTGCCATATACCATGGGTTATTGGGGGTGACTATTTTCTATATGGGGTGATGCAAATTCCAGTCCCAAAGGCATCCTCCTCCTAGCTCCATGTTTAGCAAATAAGCAGTGGTCCAGTTTCTCTCTTTTACCCCCTGCACCAGGAATGACCTTTTTTTTTTATCACAGCCTTCCCAAGTAGTAACCCAGGTACTTTGATAGGGGTATTTCTTTTTAACTGTTGCAGGCATCCCATGATGCTTTAAGCCAGGGGGCCATTCTTTATTTTTAACGTTGTTTATTTCTTGGGAAAAATGCATTTTCAATGATAACTGGACTTGTGCACAAGCAGTACTTCAAATTTGATTTTTGTTTACTTTAAAAGCAGTGTTCATCATGACCTGGGCAAGATGGGCTGTCTTTAATTCTACATCAGTTAGCAATTCGTCAGTGTGCTTTAACATTTTTTCTTTGAGCATGACTTTTCTAGTGAGTAGCCCTACCGCCTGTCGGAGATTGGCTACTCCTTCAGTGTTTTTCTGGGATTTATTCAAGTTTCATATATTCATAGCTGAGTTAAATCCGTCCCAAAGATAACCTGGAGAATCTCTTTGTCTGCGGGACTTAAGTGCACTAATGGAACGGAACATGACTGGCCATTCCCATCTGAGCAACCCTTCAGCTACTCGGGCTTCTGCTGAGCAGTTTGGAAAAGTTATTTGGACATACCATTGTTCTGGTTTGAACAACACTCGGGCAGTGAACAATGAAGCATTTAGGAAGGTTGCAATTTTAACTTGTGACCTCCACTAGGGTGTGGAGTTATACACGGGCGGTGTCGGGGCCTCTCGTGGGGGAACGGCCAGAGATAGTAGTGAACAACCTGTTTTTTTACAAGTTACATTTATCCTTCCCTCTCGCAGAGCTTGTAGCCATGCTTCACCTTCCAGAGAGCGAAAGAGCTCCTATTGTCGCTCATGGGGATGATGCTGTATTGGGTTGATGAAACAACATTGTCCTGGCAGAATCATAGCACTGATTTGCTTTAATAATCCCACTGGTATGAAAGGATGAGGATAAGTGGTAGAGAATTGCAGATACAGCCTTTTGCTGGTTGTATTAAAGTGGGTACTATTCCACCATGCCTCTGTGTAGGTATGAGTCACAAACCATGTAATAACTGTTTTGACTTGTAATGCACTCTTCCACACGGTGGGCTTCACACCACCGCTGGAGAGTGCGATCAACCATAGGAATGGGAGGGGGCAGATTCTCCTATAAACGCAGTGGCTTGAGAGGCTGAACAGATGCAGAATGCACTATTGGGGAAACAAACTCAGGGGCGTTGAGCTTAACAGGGTTCCCTTCAGGAAGTATGTAATAATGAATTCCCAAATGAGCAGAGCTACAACAATCACCTCCCCTTCCACAGTCAGCCATTCCAGCCTTCGGGTAAGAAATGAACCCAAGATAATAACTGGTGCCACAGGTGCACTGACAGTTACCACCTTGCCAGTCAACTATCCTGTTTGTTTTACTCAGAGACCAGGACTTCACTTGCTCCAGGGTGGCAGGTTTCTTCCAGTATGGATACTGCAGCTGGACCATGTGAAGGCTATCTGAGCACATTTCTGGGGGATGCTCTTCAGGGTCAGGCCACTCCTTGAGGTCTTCAGGAGCAAGTTCATTAATATCTGGGTAATAAGGAGGGTAGTAGACACACCCTACCCAGGAAACACAATAAGGCATTAATAAAAAGAGTACATTCATAACAGTCCACCACTTCATGGTGCCAGTCGATTCAGACCACTGACAGAGCAGGACTCGTCTTCAGTGGCAGGCTCAATTAGGAATGGTTATGGCTGCACTTGTGGACAAATCCAATCTGTAGGAACAAGACAACAAGGAGCTTGGCTCTCATTAGGTGAAGCTGACTTAAATACCCACCATGTATTATGCTTACCTCTGGCTAATAATGTTCCCTCTCATTTATCTCCCTGAGGATGCTTCTACTGCCTGATCTCCTGCCTGGAGCTTTCCCAGGTCACCACCTCTAGGTCGCTCTACTGCCGGCTCGTGTGGACCCGGGGGAGGGGGAAGATGAGGGCGGAGGAGACGATGACATACCAGGCCCAGCAACAGCCAGCGAGCCCAGACCAATGGTCAAAACGGAGAAACAGGTAAGCGATAGGGGACGGGGCATTGCTGAGACTAGGGGGTCAGTGGGCACAACCGCTGAAGGCCTCAAATGCCTCTACACGAATGCTCGAAGTATGGGGAAGAAGCAGGAGGAACTCGCCCTCCTCCTAGCTGTCACCAGCCCTGACATAGTAGGGATCACAGAAACGTGGTGGGACTCATCGCATGACTGGGCGGTGAGTGTCAAGGGCTATAGGCTATACAGGAAGGACAGGATAGGAAGGAAAGGTGGAGGAGTAGCACTCTACATCAAGGAGGAATATACTTCCTCGTTAATTAGCATGGGGGTAGAGGGGGGGCACTCTGAGGTGCTCTGGGTTAGAGTAAAAGGCAGTCCAGGGGAGAGAGACTTAACGGTGGGAGTCTACTATAGACCTCCCAACCAGGGAGAAGAGCTCGACCTGGAATTCTTAGGTCAGCTTACAGAGGCAGTGAGGGCTAAGGATGTGGTCATCATGGGGGACCTAAACTTCCCAGACATCTGCTGGGAGGAGCAGTCAGCCAAGTCTGATCGCTCACGTCGGTTCTTAGCCAGACTGCAGGACCTCCATCTAACCCAGGAGGTGCACAGCCCCACCAGGGGAGACGCCTTGTTGGACCTAGTGCTGGCCACGGGTGATGACCTGGTGAGGGGGCTGCGGGTGATGGGCCACCTGGGAGACAGTGATCATCGCTTGCTGGAATTCACCATCCAGCGTAAGGTGGCAAAGGGCTGCAGCAAGGCAACAGCCCTAGACTTTAGGAGGGCTGACTTCAACAAGCTAAGGAGGATAGTTGGGGAAGCGCTGAGGACCCAGAGGGGAAGGGAATCAGATGTCGAAGGTGAGTGGTTGCTCCTTAAGGAGACGATCCTCCATGCCCAAAGGGAGGTAATCCCAACAAGGGTCAAAGGGAGCAGGAGGGCACATAAACCCCCATGGCTCACTAAGAGCATCCGGGAATGTCTCCTTGCTAAAAGGGAGGCATATACCCAATGGAGAGATGGGGTCATCGCCAAGAAGGACTATGTTATAGTCGCCCGAGGATGTAGGGGGGCAGTCAGGAGGGCCAAGGCAGAGTTGGAGATAGGACTAGCTTCCCGGATTAAGGACAATAAGAAGTCCTTCTTCAAATACATAGGGGGTAAAAAGAGGGTCCCGGGTAATGTGGGGCCCCTGCAGGACACGATGGGCAACTTAGTCATCACGCCAGATGACAAAGCTAACATATTTAACGATTTCTTTGCCTCTGTCTTCCTAAGTAGGGACCAGTTCAGCCACCTCCCTGCTGGGCCCCCCTCGGGCCCCGAGAGAGACACGCCTGGGCCAAGGGTTAGCGAGGAGTTAGTTAGGGTACTTCTGGAGAAGCTGGACGTGTTCAAGTCCGCTGGTCCGGACGATCTTCACCCTAGGGTTCTACAGGAACTGGCTGAGGTCATTGCGGGACCCCTGGCACGGCTCTATGAGCACTCGTGGTGCTCTGGCGAGGTGCCGGAGGACTGGAAGAGGGCCAATGTGGTCCCTATCTTCAAAAAGGGAAAAAAAGAGGACCCGGGAAATTACAGGCCAGTTAGTCTGACCTCAATCCCGGGTAAGCTCTTTGAAAAAATTATCCTGGCACACATCCAGGAGGGCCTTGCGGGGGAATGCATGCTCAGGGGCAACCAACATGGGTTTATCAGTGGCAGGTCTTGTCAGACCAACCTGGTGGCCTTTTACGATCAGGTCACCAAATCATTAGACGCAGGGGTTGCTGTGGATGTAGTCTTTTTGGACTTCCGGAAGGCTTTCGACACTGTCTCTCACCCTGTCCTCATCAAAAAGCTGAGAGACTGTGGTGTCGATGCCCACACGGTCAAATGGGTCGCCAACTGGTTGGAGGGCCGCACCCAGAGGGTGGTAGTGGATGGGTTCTTCTCGACCTGGAAGGATGTGGGCAGTGGGGTTCCGCAGGGCTCGGTCCTCGGGCCTGCACTGTTCAACATCTTCATCAGTGACTTGGATGAGGGGGTAGAAAGCACCCTGTTCAAGTTTGCTGATGACACTAAGATGTGGGGGGATGTGGGTGCACTAGAAGGGTGCAATAGGCTACAAGCTGACCTTGACAGGTTGCAACGGTGGGCGGATGAGAATAGGATGGGGTTTAACACTGATAAGTGCAAGGTGTTGCACATGGGGAGGAAGAACCGGCACCACACTTACAGGTTGGGGAACTCTCCTCTTGCCAGCACGGAGACGGAAAAGGATCTTGGAGTCGTCATTGACTCCACGATGAACATGGGCCGGCAGTGTGGGGAGGCAGTCAAGAAGGCCAATCGTACCCTATCATGCATCCACAGATGCATCTCGAGCAGGTCCAGGGAGGTGATCCTCCCCCTCTATGCGGCACTGGTCAGGCCGCAGCTGGAGTACTGCGTCCAGTTCTGGGCGCCACACTTCAAGAGGGACGTGGACAATATGGAAAGAGTTCAGAGGAGGGCCACTCGTATGATCAGGGGTCAGCAGGGCAGGCCTTATGAGGATAGGCTACGGGACCTGAACCTGTTTAGCCTCCACAAGAGAAGGCTAAGGGGGGACCTTGTGGCCTGCTACAAACTGGTCAGGGGGGATCAGCAGGTATTGGGGGAGTCCCTGTTCCCCCGTGCTCTGCCAGGAGTGACCAGGAATAACGGTCACAAACTGGCGGAGGGTAAGTTTAGATTAGATATTAGGAGGCGCTACTTCACAGTCAGGGTGGCTAGGGCCTGGAACCAGCTTCCAGGGGAAGTGGTGCAGGCTCCGAGCCTGGGGATTTTTAAAAGGAAGTTAGATGAGCACCTTGCCGGGGTCATCTGACCCCGGTGCTCTTTCCTGCTAAGGCAGGGGGTCGGACTAGATGATCTACCTAGGTCCCTTCCGACTCTAGCTACTATGAAACTATGAAACTATGAAACTATGAAACTATAACTATGAAACCCAATCCAAAGGCTTGCTGCATGGGGCTACCTCGCAGACGGGGTCGGTTATTGGTTCAATTGATAGCTCAATCTAGGTGCAAGTCCCAGTCTTTAAGAGCTGGGCCAGTGGCTAACCACAAATTGCATTTGAGGATGCCATTGGCTTGCTCTCCCAATCTGTTATACTGCGGATGGTATGGGATGTGATAGGTCCATAACATGCTATGTTTGGCAGTCCAGTCATACACAAGATGGTTGCAGAAGTGAGTGCCATTATCACTCTGTATTTCTATAGGTGGTGGATACACAGCTAGCAAAGTTTCCATTGCTGCACAAGTGTCCTGGGCTGTAGCTCTCACTGAGGTGCGGGCGAATGCTATCTTTGTGATAACTTCTATGGCTACAAACATGTACTGTCGCAATATGTTTTTGATATTAATGGATTCTATCCATGCAGGTTTATAACATTGGATGCTTTCTGTCAAGGCTGATAATGATGGGACAGCAGCTGTTAAGGGGCCAGTATTAGCATTCAAAGCTCGAAAGTCAATAGTCAGCTGTCACCCTCCATTTGGCTTGTGCACTGGCCACACTGGATTGTTATACGGAGAGTGGGTTCTGATAATAGTTCCATCTTCCAGCTGCTGACTTATGATACATTGGATAGGTTGGGTGGCCTTGAGGGGAGTTCAGTACTGGGGTCTGTGTACTCCTTTCATGGGAGGCAGGGTTAGTGGGATCATGCTACATTGAATTACAGCTGTTATAGTGGTTTCTTCTGTTGCTTGGACCAGATGTCCTAGTCATCTGGTGTCTCTGACTCCAATTACTTGATAAGGGGTTCCTTTCTTCCCCTTTTAATTTGCAGAATCTAAAATGCAAATCTGGGCACCAGTGTCTAATAGCATATCAATTGACTTTTTACTTTTACCTAATTGAATCTGTAGGTATCCGAATTAAGGGGCCAATATTCACTTTAGATACTGGTCCCCGGCTGGCTACTGCCCCCACTGGGGGTTGGGGCGGCTGGACTCCCTACTGCCCCCATTGGGGGTTGGGCCGGCCAGACTCCCTAGGCCATGTGATCAGGCAGGGTAGAGTCTGGTGGCCCTGCAGGTACCTGGGACAATGTCGACAGTTCTGCCCTTAGGGCAGAGAATCTCTTTGGTGACACAGTTGGTGGAACAGAAGGCTTTGCTTTTGGTCTTGCTCCTTTGATACAACGTTTAGCCCTCAGCCCTCTCAAGACATTGGAGGGCAGTCTATTGCTTTGCACTTTATTGAAACAGGCAGCTAACAAGACTTTCCACAGTTTTGTTTGCGGAGTCTTTGGCCGGCCTTTTCCAGCTTTTCTCAACAATTTGGTGGGGTCAGGGGTTTATCTTTCAGTGAGGCTACTGCCATGGTCTTGGCAATTTTCATCAGCTTGGTAAGCCTTGGCTTCTGCATTTGAACTAGCTAGTTTATTACTGGCTCTTCTAGCTTGGACTTTTGCTGCTTTTGAATATTTTTAATCTTCGCATAGGTAAAGGATTGCAGCTATGCTCAGGGATTTTCTCCTTGTGGCCTTGAATAAGTTATTACCATGGGAAAAACTTGTCTGAGTTTCTCCCTTGAGGTGGGGAAAGCCTGGCTAGGTTCCTCCCTCTGGGCAGGAACATACAGAGGTGTTTCAGCACCAAGCTCATCATTAATTTTCTCTTCTCCATTAATCTTATTCCTTTGATCTTCTCAAAGTTCAACTTCTGGTTTATCTCTATACAGACACTTATGGGAGGATGGCTTCACAGCCTGTGCTAATTGCATTTCTTCTAGGGGGAAGCGGCTATGCATGCAATTATAATTTTTCCTTTCCTCCATTCTAATGTTTACAAACAGCTCTGCGCCGCTTGCACTGCCTCTCACACTGCATTGTTGGAATCTCTCACGTCTTCTAACTCCTTACTCAGCCGGGTGACCTCTTCCTGGAGCTGGGCACTCTCTTTGGCCCCTAACTGCAGGCATGTGGCCAGCAGCCATGACAGGCACCCCTTCCTGGGTTTACCCTGGGCAGCAGCAGCAAACCTAGCCCAATGAATGGGTAGAGCTCCTGGGTCATTTCAGGCAGGTCTCAATCTATCCTTATCTCACCCAGGATTCTTCATCCCCATCACCTCCTTAAGCAAAGCCACCAATAGAGTCCATGCAATTCCCTCCATTCTGACCTTTCTCTTCGGACCAGAGCCTCTCAATCCTGTTCGTGACATCAGTTTATGTCCCAGCCACCTGTGGAGGGTTTAGATTGAGAGTGTGGTCAGGGGTAGAAAGGTAAGAAAGATTTATTGACTTAAAAAAAACACAACTACACGTAATAACAAGACAAACGATGACAGACAAAAACAATTCGCGTCGGCAACTTATCGTCAGTCCCTCTGATGCCTGATACACAGCAAGCTTCTCTTTCCACAAAGTTCAGTGAGGTCAGGCGTCCTCAAGCAATGCTGTCTGAGGGGTGCCTGGAAGGATCCTGGAATGCAGTTCTTGGGCTCCTCAAGGTCCATGGGCCCACTGATCCGGGCAACAGCTAACTAATCCTTTTCACGGAGCTGCATCTTCCTTCTGAATGGTTTCCAGATATTGAAGCTAATTTATAGCTTCTGAAGGACACTGATAACATACAACCACTTAGATTCCTTTTTCTTCAACTGTCCATAGACTGACTAATAGCAATACAAGCCTTGCATTCCTTTGATAAGGTAATTTTAACTGCGCCACAGGGCCTTACTACTTCTAGGCTTTGCTAAATTTACTAGGCCTTACTTTATACAAGGCCTCACTACATCTTAAACTATAATTAGGCTTTTAGCAACAACTTATAGCTTAATATCTAAACAAATACAAAAAAACACTTGGTCTAATCTTCATAGAGCCTTCAGCAAGCACTTTTATCACACAGACATACTTTTCAGCTGCCACATATAGAAATTCATATATTACTATACCATAACTATTTTATAACATGCTTGGACCTGACTGTCACTGGGGTTTGATAGCAGTCACACATTTCTTACAATAATCATTTTTAATCCTAGCTCTGGCTTACAGGATTTATACCATTGCTGGCAAAGATGCACAGTTTGTCTTATAATAATGTAGAAGAGCCTATTGCATAGCATACATCTTAATTTTGGATGGATTCCAAAGTCAGGACAAGAACATTCAATTAATTTCCTCTTAAGTCAGATAAGTATAAAAAATTGGCTAATTGTATGTTGCCCAAATAAAGCAAAACTATGGTCATAGCAATGTTAAACCTGTTACAATATGTTGCGCTAATTAAAAAATGTATTAGCAAATAGATTGAAATCTCTTTATAACACTATTTCTTAGTGCTTTGCTATCTGTCGCTTTTTGATAATTTATAGCAGGAGCTGATAATAGGTACTTGTTTAGACAAATGAAAAAAGATTTTTTTAAAGCAATGTTTTAAAAATGATATATAAATTTATATATATATATGTATCTCAGTACTGTCTTTAATTCTCCCTAGAGGCTATGACAATTCTACAACAAATCAATAGGAGGGTAACCCAACCCTACAGACTTTCTAAGAGTAATTATGTAAATTGTCTTGACATTCATAAAAAGGGCTTAGTCCTGAGCTATTTATTTGCTATCACACCAGAGTAACAGTTAATTTTTTGGACGTCCCAATGTGTGATTTGTTGTCTTCTGCTTCTTTTTTCTTTAGTACTGAATGTGGAAAATCTGTGACATTTGAAGGTGCACACACAAATAAAGAAAGAATTAAAGGCAAAAAAATACTGGACTTTCCCCAAATATGAAGGTCACTTTATCTTCATGGAATTGGATGGATGTGGAATCAAGGGAAGCTTTCCTGTGATGGCTGAATCATTTGTTTCTTTGTTATTGCAACAGGGCTTCCTGTCAGTAAGTCAGTAGCACATTCAGGGTAGGGCTGAAAGGGCAGATCCTATTTAGCAGGGAGCCATGATTAGCCATGTAATGTCACAAGACCTTTTCCAATATAACACAGCAACAGTGTGGCAGAATAAAGCTTATCCCATTTTGAAGATGGACGGGGTGAGGTTAAAAAGCAAACCAGTGCACACCCACAAACTAGTCTCTATTTCTGCTATGAAATTTATGGTATATATGTCGAGGTTCATTCCTGCTCTTCCCCTTTTCTATCAGATAAGGAATGTTATTCAACAAACATTATTATTATTATTATTATTATTGTTAACTTTTTAAAGGCAGAGAGGGTGCAATTCACCATTTACTCAAAAAGGTTTGAGTAGTTGAACTCCATCCCAAACAAGCTGGATCTGTGGACAGGTTAAAGTTGCCCCTTCTATGGACTTACTAGTTTACTAATTTCATGTCATTAATGTCCAGCAGCTCCTTTCATGACAATCTATTCTGTGATGGTTATATAGGCTTCCTCTCTGTGGTTATGTTTTGCCTACAGAGCTAAAGGGACAACTAAGTGGCCCTTACAGGGCACATCCACATGAGATGTTTACTGCGCAGTAGGCTAATTAGCTGCACAATAAATGTCTCGGTGTCTATGTGTGCGTTCCTATTAGGTTGGAATAAAACTAATTTACTCCATAGCAGGATAGTACTTGTATTTACAAGGACTGTCCTGCTGCAGAGTAAAAAACTGCACAGCAGCACACATGTAGACATTGCTCTACCTGGCTGGGACATAAGGGTGCTTCAGTGTGGGGGTTGTTTACCAGCTAACCCTGTGCTGAAGCACCTTCATGCCCCAGCCAGCACCTCTATAGTATGTTGAGCTGGGTGGGGAGCAACAGTCCTGGGCTGGCAGGCTGACCCCCAGGGACCCCTGCCAGCCAGGGCTGCTCCAACCCAGCTCAATGTGCTCCAGAGTTTATTGCTCCTGGGCACATGTTTAAACAGCATGGCTGGGAGCAATAAACTCCAGAGTTTACTGCTTTGTATTAATTGCACATGTAGACACACCCACACTGAAGTAACCCTTTCATCAACAGTTAGTATTGACAGAAGCTTCAGTTATGAATGTTGACTACAATAGTGAAGAAGTCCTGTAGGTCCCACTTTAGAGTTAAATGGCGTTACAGAGTTAGCGTGCTAGCTGGGCATGTGCTTGCAGCTCAGATACTTCCTTAAGATTGTAGCTCTTTCCAGAGAAGGGCTCCACTCCCAGGAAGTTAATTGAGAGGCTGTATACTTTTTTTCGAGGGAAAGCAACAATGGTTTCTGGATCCAGCTATACCACCCACAAGGGGGAATCTGCTTGTATACTAGTGGTTCTCAAGCTTTTTAAAAGCACCCCTTGTTAAACTTAAGGTACCCCTTGGAAAATGTCAGTTCTTAGCTTTCAATCATTTCTTAACTAAGGAAAAATAAAAGGGCAATTATTCTGTTGCAAAGAACTTATAAAGACTACAACAGGTCAGAACGTTTTTGAAACTATGGGCACATCCAGACATGCAGGCACGTGTGGTTTGTAGCTGCTCAAACTTCTTTGTGCAACACAGGGCCAAAATTTGCTACCAGGATTTCCCAGTCGCAAAAAAAACCCCCAAAACCCTGCGCAAAAAGTGGTGCAACAAGTGTACACTGACCAGCACACACAGAGGCCAGACCATCCAGCGCAACACTCTGGCTGCCAACCAGGCCTCTGTGCTACCCGACCTATGTTCCTGCTGCTCCAGGCAGGGGCAGTCCAAGGGTAATTGGTGCCCTAGGCAAACTGGGTGCCTCGGCGCCCCCACCACTGGCAATATAGAGGAAAATAAGAAGTCTAGAATGAATTTTTACATGTACTTATTTGATATTCAAAATGAACAATAAATAATAAAAACAATTTTTTTTATTGATTTCTTCACACTTTTCATTAAAAGTTTTTCTCCCCTTACCAAACCAAAGGTCTTAGACCAAGGTGGAGCCATAGCCGGCCAGGGCTGTTATCTAGAATGATGTTCCTGTTATTTTGTTCTGCATATAATGTTGGCAACCGCCTAGTTAGCCTAATGGTTGGACCAACCCTGGCTCCAGGCCACCAAGTATGACTGCTGGGGCTAGCACTGATGTTGTGCACAGCCTCCAACTCTCCCTGACTGAAGAGCCAGGAGGAGCTGGGAAAAGGGAGTTTGCCTGTTATGGGACAATTTGTCCCACAATTAAGTGCACATGCAGGGCCATGCACTGCGGCAATTTGTGCCACTGCAAGCACATGGCCCTGAACGTCTGGACACAGTCCGCAGACTTTTATTTGAAATCTCTGGTGCAAGGAAGTGCATGCTTAACAGAGTTAATATTGCATGGCACATTCAAAAGGGTTGTGTGGCACTCTGTTTGAGAATTGCTGTTCTACATCATTTGTAAATACATGTTCTGTTGTATACTGAGCTTGTGTCCAGGGACAATGCTTTATTATGTGAAATTCTGCAACAGAAATAAGAAAAATAAGACTAGAAGGAACCTCCAGGAGGTCATTTAGTCCAACCCCCTGCATGAGGCAGGATCATCTTGTCTAAATCAGACCAGACAAATATTTGTCCAACCTGCACTTAAAAACTTCCATTGACAGAGATTCTGTAACTTCCCTAGGTAATCTGTTTCAACATTTAACCACCTTCATAGTTAGAAAGTTATTCTCCTTTGTTAATGTTTAATCCCATTACTACTTGTCCTGTCCCTCGTGAGCAGAATGCCCTGTCAATTCAAACAGCCATACATACTGTTGATCAGAAAAAACGTGAACAAAAATTCTACAAACATTCTCATTCCCACTTTATTGCAAAATTTGGGTCTCTCCCTTTTTTTAAAATCAACTAAAACACTTTGTTTCACATTTTTTCACCCATCCTGAGTGGGTCCCAATCTCCACTTGGCAGGCAGGCAGTGTCCCACCAAGTTCAGACAGCAATCCCCACCCCCTGTGATCCCCTACTGCCTACGCTGACCAGGAGCAATTTGCTTCCAGTCAATGTCTTTACATGTGGGCTTCAGCACATTAGTTTAATGAGGCAATTTCTAGTACCTGTATTTACAGGTACTAGAAAATGATGCATTAGACTAATGTACTGTGCAATAATTGCTATTCATGTGTAGACAGTGATGCTTTACTGTGCATTATATTAATCTAATGTGCAGTAACGCATCTCATGTAGACACACCCAGTGTTTCCAGGAGGTACAGTTTGTAGTTCTTTGATGAGCCTTTTTTGTGTATATAATATAGTTAAGTGTTTGTTTCATGAGGTCACAGTTCTATAGCAGACAAAAATATATATACAGACTTCTAACTATGTAATTACCAGGGTGAATGTGTCAGGTATTTTAATTCCAACTCATTTCTTCTCAGAAAGGCTGCTGGTGGCAGTCCAGTTACATTTCCCAAATGGCAAATCAAAACTATCAACAGTGAAGCTTAAAGTTCCCCTGCTGAACACAATAATTATGCTGAAGATTGAAGTCTGCAGGAGGTAAGCCTATCTTTTAAAACAGTTATTTCATGAAAGAAAGATATCTACACTCAAATTCATGTGGTGCAAAAAAGGCTTGGGAAGTAAAAGAGGTGTTTTTAAATGAGGAATAATTGAGAGGGAAATGAAAGCATAACTGGATTCCCTATGGAGAACTGTTCAGTTTAAATGCATAAACCCATAAAAAAATGCTGAACAGCTTCAGGTTTGCCTCTCCATTAGATACTGACATGATGACCTAGCATATTATTTATATGGTATATTTACAGACATAGTGAAAAAGTATCCAAAAATTCCTTTATGCCTTACTGTGTGTTCAGCTGCACACCCACTAAATGTAAGAGTTTTAGAATCAAGGGTTATGCTACATAAATTCATCCAGAGAATTAATTTACAGAGTTTTTAAATATATCAATATTAGTCTTACCTCAAGTACAATATAAAGCCAACACAGGAGCGATTTTGTAATACAAGGAGATGAGAAGTAGACTTTAAGTGTTTGGGTATGCATGTGGATAAGATGAATTGTTACCCTTTTTCACTGATCCTCTGCTTTCTGCTCTCTGCCCTACCTGCCACTGTGCTGTCTGTCCCCTCCCCAATCTATTGAATGCCACACACAAAGGCTGCCCATGCCACTTGTGGTACCCATGCCACAGGTTGACCATCCCTAAGCTAGACTGTTATCTAGCTAGCTGGGATTCCAAACTGTAAAAATGTTTTTTGAAAATCTCAGAAAGAACCCACCTGCATCTTAGAAAATCCTCCCTCTAGTTATTAATGTCCTCTGGCATTAAATGCTACCTTGTTGTCTAATCATCCAAATTTCTGAGGGTGTATACAGACATTCAAGGAGCTTAGGGGGAGGTTAGACTGAGTTAAAAATGGCTTCCCAATCTAAGGTAAATCAAGATGGCAGTGACTAGCAGAGAGGCTTGTTGGGATTGGAGGGGCAAGTGGAGTCTGTGGATGGGGGCGCTTAGAGGGATTGGGGGAGCAAACAGGGTCTACAGGACAGACTGGGGGGATCAGAAGAGCTAGCAGGGTCCACTGGAGGGATTGGATGGCTAGTGGGGTCTGTGAGGGTTGCAGGGACCAGGAGGATTTGGCGGGATCAGGTGGGAAAACAGTGTTTATAGGAGGCTTGGGTAGATTGGAGGGAGGGGGAAAACAGGGTCTGTGGGGGTATTGGTGGGGTCTGGAAGGGTTTGACAGGATCGGGGGGCTAGCTGGGTCTGTGGGGGGGGGCTTGAGGGGATAGGGAGGCTCTCTCTACTTCTCCTCCCCACCAGGAGCTTTTTTTAACCCCACAAATGATTCTGTGATTTCTATGAAATCCCCTACCCCCAAATGAACAACCCCCTGGCAAACCAAGCCCTGGGGCTATGCTGGGAACTGTACAGAAGTTCAGTTAGATCACGTTTGCCACACCCCATCTAAATGAAGCTACCTCCAAGGTACAGTTAACTTAGGGCAGGTCACTCAGTTTCAGAGAGATCTAACTTCCTGAACTTCTGTACAGTTTGCACTTAGATTGACCTAACTAGGGATCTAAGTATAAAGTAAGGTCTCCCCCTGGGTGAACTAAGTTAGATTAGGTGACCATTTTTAATATGATCTAACCTCCCCCTAATCTCCCTGAACCTGTTACTTACATAAACAACTGAACCTTGAACCTATTGAAAGACCCTTGAAAGCCATAAGCATTTTAAAATATCCTATATATAATGATTTTAGGCCATAAAGAATCATTAAAATAATCTAGTTAGATTCTCAGCATGAGAGGTCATCAGACTTCAACCAATGATATCTATATACAAACTAATAATTTGTAGTGGAACAAAAGCATATCTTTTAGGTAGCTATACAGTCTGTAAATTCTCTAGTTGATGGTGAACTGACTGCAGTCCTTGGTAAATTGATGCAGCAGTTAATTATCCTCACTGCTTAAAATGTTTTTTTTATTTTCAGGGTTGTGTCCTAGACTTGTTAGGTCAGACCAGGCCAAGTCTGCTACTGTTATGACAGTAGAAGGTACTACCTGCAGCTATTAATGCCAAGAGCTGGGTGTGGGAAATAAGGTAGCAATATCTATGATGCCAATGTCTTTGGGCAGAGGAGCACTCTAAAGCAGGTACTAGTCCTTACCCCTGGTGGAGGAAATGCCACCAAAAGGCAGTCGCCATGGCAGGGTGGACTGGGCTCTCCAGCCTTGGTTGGCAATCAGTCTAGGAGTGGAGCCCCAAAAGGCAGATGCATTGAAAATCTTCATACCTGCAGCCAAGCTGGCTCCAAATATACTGGCTTCTGCCTTTCCTTTGGAGTCAACCAGTTAGGCCAAGAGGGAGACATTGATATATGGGCAACTCAAGCATCTCCATATCAACTGCCCAGGCCATTACAGCCAAAGCTGAATGGAGAGAATAATCCATCTTTACTACTTGCATAGGCACACCGTGGGTTATAAGCTCAATGGAAATGCTGTACAGTAAATCACCATGGATCACCTTCATCAGTGGGAGGAATCAATTGTGCTTCACTGGTCAGCTACCGCCTGCCTTTCTCTGGGCAGCCCCCAGACAGTAAGGTGCTGATCTGCCATGGTCTGTCTACCTCATTTGGTGCATGGGGCTGACCAAAAGTAAAAAAGCAGATGGCAGATGAAGTATCAGGCAACAAGAAAAGAAATTTTAAAACCTTCTAGTTGGGAAGATGAAATGTAAGGACCATGTGTCCTGGCATGAATGACAATTTACAGACAATGGACAATGTACAGAAAACCACACTGATTGATCAAGAGCTTTAAAAACTTAAGAGTAACATTGCAGCCTCACAGGAGACAAGATTGGCCAACTCAAGCTCCATTCATGAGGCCTGCTACACCTTTTTCTGGCAAGGCAGGAGTGTAGAAGATACTCACTTACGCAGAGTCAGATTCTCTGTGTGCAACAGGCTGGTTAAAACCATCAAGACCCCCACTGGAACATCAGATAGCATAATCTCACTTTGACTACAGTCAACTGATGGTTTTGTTAACATCATTAGTCTATGCACCAACTTTACAGGCAAGTTCAGATGATCAAGATAACTTCTGTAAAGTTTTGCACCAAGTCTTTGAACACTTGCCATCAAATGAGAGGTTTCTCCTCCTAAGGGACTTAAATGCTTAAGAGGTGTAGATCACAACTCTTGGCCAACCTGCCTGGAACATCATGGCATCAGGAAAATTAATGAAAATGGCCAACATCTTCTCAAACTCTGCACCTTAAACCACCTGTATATCACTAGTTTGCAAGCGAAGAGTCTCAAAAAGTATCGTGGAGATACCTGCAATCTGGCCATTGGCATCAATTGGGCCTCACGATCACCAGGAGAAAAGACCTGCCCAATGTCCTACACACACACACACTTTTCACAGAGCAGATTGTGACACAAACCACTCCCTTATTGTCAGCAAACTGATACTAAAGAAGCTACATAGGGCCAAGCACAAAAGTCAAACAAGAATTAATGTACACAGCACAATAGAATAAAGCTAGTGCCTCAGCTTTCAAAGGACTTTCGAGCTAGCTATGTCTATGAAAGTAACAATTGCAAATGTTTAAGGAACTTGGAGTGGACTAAGAGCAGTCATCCAGGGAACAGCCACAGATGTATTTGGGAAAAAGAAATTGTCAAATAAGGATTGATTTGAGGCACACTTGGAAGAGTTGTTACTGCTTGTTGAGGCCAAGAATGCAGCCTACCTGAAACACAGTCAAAATCCAAAAGAAACTTCCAAAGCTAAGCTGAAGCAGGCCAGGGCAATGGTACAGAAAAAAGCCAGATGCTGTGCAAACCAGTACTGGAATGCCCTATGTCAAGAGCTACGGTTTGCTTCAGACACAGGAAACCTGCAAGTTATGTATGATGGCCTGAAGAAAGCCCTTGGCCCAACTGTCACTAAAGTCACCCCCCTCAAGTCTCAAGATGGCCAAGTAAAAATCACTGATAAGAACAAGCAGATGTCACTCTGGGTCTAATGCTACTTAGAACTTTACTCTCATGAAACAGACATTCCAGAAGAGGCACTGGATCAACTCGAAGTGTACCAGCACAGCTGAACAAAGAACCCATGGTCAAAGAACTTAGCAAGGTTCTCTAGCAAGTGGAAAAGCGCCAGGGGAGGATGGCATCACAGCTGAGGTTCTCAAGTGCGGGAAGGCTAGCCTGCTACCACATCTTCATTGATTCCTAGTGTGCTGCTGGAAGGAAGGATGTGCATGATGCTAACATCATCACTGTCTACAAGAACAAGGGAGACAAGGGTGACTGCAACAACTATAGGGGCATCTCTCTCCTTAGCATCACAGGCAAGGCCTTTCCCAGAGTCATCCTGAAACACTTGCAACCATGGGCGACTGGTGCCTCCCGAGTTTGGGGTGGCACACCAGCGAGGCACAACCGGGAGGGGGTCCCCCAGCAGCCAGCCAGTGGAGCCAATTTTAAGGGGGGGGTGGGAACAAGCACTCTCTGTGCCTCCCTACCAGCCAGAGCACTCACTGTCAGGTGGGGCACCAGTGCTCTCAGGGGGGCATGTTCCCTCCTCCCACCCCCACCCCCACCCCGTGCCCTCCCTACCTGATGCCTATGCTTGCAACAACTTGCTCACTGCATTTCCCCAGAATCAGAGTGTGGACTCAGAGGAGGGAGATCAACAGTGGACACAATATTCTCGTCACACCAAGTGCAAGAAAAATGCAGAGTGCAAAATAAACCACTGAACGTAACATTTGTTGACCTGATAAAAGCCTTTGACACTGTCAGCAGAGCAGGTTTGTCCAAGATCCTGATAAAGATTGGATGCCCCCCCAACATTACTTAGTATGATACACTCCTTCCATGAAAACATGCAAGCAGCAGTTCAGTTTGATGGATCAGCCTCTGACAGGTTGGAGATGGAGTGAAGTAAAGCAGGGTCATGTTCTAGCATCCACACTCTTTACGATCTTCTCTATGCTGCTGCATTACATTTCTGATGCCTTGGAGGAAGGAATATACCTTCACACAAAATCAGATGGCAAACTCAACAATCTATCATGTTTAAAGGCCAAGACAAAAGTGAGGCATGTGCTCATTAGAGAGCTCCTATTTGCTGATGATGCCCATGAAGAAAGCCAACTTCAAACACTTGTGAATTGCCTCTCCCATGCTTGCAGGATGCTTGCCCTTAGCATCAGCATTAGGAAGACTATGGTCCTAGGACAGCATGTGCACCAGTCACCAGCTATCAGCCTTGACAACACACGTCTTGAGGCAGTAAACCAGTTCTGCTACCTTGGATCCACAGTGAGCGACAACCCATGACTGGATGAAGAGCTAAATGTGCTGCCTCCATGCTTCATAGAAAACAGGGCTGCATTTCCAATGGTAGACAACTGCAAGGGGACAAAATAGTAGCATGATCAAAAATGGAGTTTAACAGCTGCTATGAAGTGTGATTGGTTCCCTCACCAGCCACACATATATACCTTACATGTAGGAAAAACTATTATTTAAAGGTAGCAAGTCCAGGTTATACTTTTTATTGGACAAGCCTGGAAGAAGGATGAGGAGGAGAGAAAACAGTTGTATAATACGCATGTTATAGGTGTGCTTTTTTCCCATTTGGGATCTTATATACAGCTTTCAATTAGGGGTTTTGGTAACACTAGAAAGCTTTATTTTTAAAAACCTTCAATAATTGGTTCTTTCTGGCTTTCTTATGTAAATTGAAGCTTATTCCATAGTAGGAAGAACTCTTTATTATGTGTGTGTATGGAGGAAAGGATTTATATTCTATATGTGTTATGGGATCAAACCCTTTTGTTATCTTTCCTTATATAATTGCTACATGTATCCTGCAAACCTCCACAGAAACCCTGATATTCCTTTTTTCTTCTCTTCAAATAATAGAGTGGCTCCAGGATCCTATTGCTCCCACCATTGCTCTCATGGGCCTCCAACTCCGCTCCCTCTAGGCCTGCCATGCCAGCCAGCACTGGTGGCAGCACCTCATCTAGCAGACCTGGGACAACAAGCAGTGGCTTGACAGTTTCTGAATGACCCAGGCCACCTTCTGGGACCTGCTTGACTAGCTCTGGCCTCACCTGGAGTGCCAGGACACCAGCATGCACCTGGTCCTCCCTGTCAACACCCTCCTTGCCCTGGCACAGCTAAAGCTGCACATGCCTCCCAGCCTCTGGTATTTGGACCACCTATCTGGCAGGGGCAAGGCCAACGCTGGGGAGGATGTTCTGGAGGTGTGCAGCACCCTCCAAGGCATGCTGGCAGACACCGTCCTCTGTGTCCATGACCCCCAGGCAGTGGTAGTAAGGGGGTTCCCCCAGTGTATAGGAGCCCTGGACGGGACCTGCATACTGGTCACTTGCCCACCCCACGGAGACTGCCCCTACTACAGCCACAGGGGATTCCACTCTGTGGTCCTGCAGGCCGTGGTGGACCACCAGGACACACTGGGTGCTGGACGCAGGCACCCTGCCTCCCCCACCTCATTCCCAGGGCAGGAGTGGCCAGGCTTCTGGAAGCACCTGGTGCCACAGCTCCAGGCCCCACTGCCTCTCCATCCCCCTGCAGGCCAACTGCTCTGCTGTGCTGGTACCCAGCTCACAGTGCCTGGGCTTGAAGTGTGTGGGGCTCCCTGACAACAGGGCTGAGGAGCTGACCATGCCCCTCCCAGCTGGGGGCCTCTCCAAAGAGGCACCTCAGGGCCAGCCCCCTGCCCCAGGCCATCACTGCACCCCAAGAGTTCCCCTGCTGCACATGCCCCAGGCTGTGCACATTGAGCTGTTTGTACAGGCTGAGGGATGCCTGACCCACTACGCCCTGCTGATGATGATCTTCATAGTACCCCGGGTGCACCTGCACACTTAATATGGGACCAAGAGCTACAAAGGAGCGGGGCCTAAGTCCGAGCTACCCCGCAACCTTGACCGCCACTTGAAGGGCTACCTGTGGCAGCACTACATGTACCTGCACCCTGCTACCAAGAGGACATCACCAGTGTCATCGGCACCTTCCTCAGGTGTCCTCAGGAGGCCTATGCCTACTTAGCTGTGGGGGTACAGGCTGCTCAGTAAAGTTTTGCACTGTGTCTCACCTCTCTGTGTGCTCTGGGGGGAACCCAGGGCCAAGGGAGAGCATGCAGGCCAGGCAAGGGGGGGGGGCCTGGGCAGGGGCAGGGGCCAGAGGTGGGGCTGGGGTGGAGGCTAACTCCTCATGTGGGGTTTACCATGTGGCTGGGGTTGGCAAGGCTGGCAGCTCAGCACGGTCCCCCACATTGGTGATGGCATATAGCTGCACCCAGTAGCCTGGTCCCACAGTGACAGGCATACAGGTGCCTAGCCAGGGGTCCCCCCAGGGAGAAGCTGGTGTTGCTGACAACCACTGGTGACATGGCTGGTCATTCGTTCCTCATGGTGGGGCCTGAGGTATGCGGCTGCCAAGGCAGGCACTGGCTAGTGCTTTATGAGCTGCTGGTGGACTGTGCAGCCAGGGAGCTGGGCAGGACAGGACACTGAACACCAGAGGGAGTGTCCATCCTCTGATGATGTATCACTGGAGGGGTCAGGGTGGGATAGAGGTTCAAGCAGGCCACCTATGCTGGTAAAAACTGCACAGTTGTGGCCTGGGCCCCAGGGCATCAAAATTCAGGTGAGCTGCTGCAGAAAGGGCATGGTCTTATGGGCACAGCCAGACCAATGATTGTGGTTGGTCATGGCCATCTGCTGTGACCTTGACCTTTACATGGCACTGCCATGCTGACCGGGAGTTCCTGCTCTCCTACATCCTGCTTGACAGGGCCTCATAAATGTGGATGTTCAGGTGCCTTCCCTGCTGAAATTGTTGCTGGACCTCTGCATTGCCCCAGAGCGCCATGAGGTCATCAACCTCATCCTGCTTCCAGTTGGGGCCCTGGGTGGAGAGCATAGGCATGTGCACATAGGCATGCCAGACCTGGATGGGGAGGAGGAGGCCATCGTGGGTCCTGTGCCAGCTCTCTGTGCCACCCATGCCTCTGTCATGCTGTTGCTGGCACTGGGCAACTGCCAGCAGCACCCAGCACAGGTGCACAGCACGGGACTAGCAGCTGCGTGGCAGAGACTATGCCCTGCAGCAGCTGTAGGCACAGGGCAGGCAGCTGGGAGTCTGCAGCAGGCAGGTGGCCCTGCCCCTGCTGCTAGAACCTGCCCACAGGCAGCCCTGGGGTGCTGACAGGCTGGCCAGGGGCTACAGCAGCCTGCAGCAACTGTCCTGAATCCACCTGGCCTGGAAGTAGTGCCTTGGTAGCTGCAAACTGTGCAGCACAGGACCAAGCAGCAGCACAGGTCTCCAGAAAGGCAGGCACAGCTCAGCTGTGGCCAGCCTGAGGGACACACCCTCATGCTGCCTGTGATATGTGCCCCAGGGCCTATTATCCCCAAGACCTGCCCAAGACCTATTATCCCCCCATTGAGACAGTATCCAAAGACCAGATCAAGTGCTTCAATGATTGTACCTTCTGCCAGAAAGCAACAGTAAGAACTGCTGCTGGTTGCCTAATGCCTCAGTGAGAGTGGCTAAGTATAAACAGTCAAAAAGCCTGAGGCTGAATCAATTCAGTCATTACAGGTTAGGCTAAACTGCACAGATTAAATTGAAACAGAAGTGAACAGACACCTTTGACTCAGGAAATGCAGCTATATGCCTGCAGTGGCTCAGGCCAGAAGGTGAAGGGCACTAGAGCACAGCTCTCTGGCTCTGCATTCACTTCTTCTTCCTGCTGCCCCCAAGGTCTCTGGGATTTTCGGTCCAGAATTGCAGCGGCTGGACTTTGCAGGGTTGCTCATTGCTACTTTTTCTTGCTTCCAGGTGCCTCTAGAATTTGTTGTCCACAGTTGGAGTGAGCAGTAAGTGTGAGCAGGGGAAGGGGTGTTTAACCTCCCACCCCGGCCCCAGACCCCAGCTGGGATTTGCCTGGGGGAGCGGGGAGTCCCCCCATCCTTGCAGACTGGGCTTGCCTCTGCCCCCGCATTGTCAGCCATTCCTCATTGCTCCCACTAGGGAGCAGAGGATTTGGGCTAGCCCTGCTCTCTGAAGCAGACTTCCCAGCCCAGGGCTCCAAAATGCTGGGAGACTCTGATTTAACTTGAACAAAGAAGGAGTCTGGGGCAGAAGTTCCATAAACCATTTTGACGTAAATCAGTTAAGACTGATACTACATTTAACCAGGTTAATCCTAAATCAGTTTCAACCATTTTGAAACTGGTTTATGTGCACTGATAACTTCTGATCATTTAAACCGGTTTATGTTTAACTTCTGTTCCTAGCTGGCATGTTTCTGTCAGGGTGATGTCCCTTAGCCTTTTTTCAATCAAGGGGCAACCACAAAGGCAGTGGGGGCTAGGGTTTTGAGGAGCCCTATATTCACCGTACTCTGAAGGTTGCAACATTGTAGTATTTTATAGGCGTTGTCCTGCCATGAGTAGCCCCAGCACTTTGCCACCAGACCTTCCAGTCACATACAGTTTACAGTCATAATCAGGACTTCATGTTACTTGCTAAATAAATTGAAGCAGGTGCCTAAATATTGAAAAAAATTGGGCCCTTTGACACTACAGTGATTAAATGCAATATAAATCCTCAGTATGTAGCTTTGATACTTCTTTTTCCTTTGGATGATCATGATTATCTATGTAAAGAATTTAACGAAAGTCCTGATATTGTATGGGATATAGGGAAAAGGATCTTTTTGAATCTTGAACGCACCAGGTAATTTAGCATTGCAGCCTGAAAACTGTAAAATAGCAAGCCTCAAGACTGCTGAGTTACTTGCATTTGGAAAACAAACAAAAGCATCAAATTTAACTAAAAGGTAGAGTGACTTTTCCAAGGGAAAAAGGTTTATTTCAAACTTTTGAGTTATTCAGGCTGTTTCTGCCTGTCGCCACCCCTGTCCATCTCTCCCACTAAAGTTTAAGTCGACTGGAAAGAAGCTTCTGAAATATACTTCTTACTAACTCTTTCAAAGCATCTCACTTTACCCAGGATTGAGCTCTCTTTTATTGCCTTCTTTACTAGTACAGAAACATGCAACTGTACGCTGTACAGATGTTTCACCATTTTTTATAGTGGCATTTGTCATTTTACTATTTATTACTCACCCGCCTATTCTCTACATTAAAACAAATAGTTTTCTAGCTTTTTATCCGAGTCTTGGCTGTGTGGGCTTGTGTTTTTGTTCCTATTTTGTCATTAAATATCCAGCAATTGCCTTTTTTTTTCCCTTTCCCTCTGGTTGGCCAATTTATCCTTCACTGAGATAGTATCAGGAGTAATGATTTGTTTCTGGTTTCCTTTCTTCAAAGCTAGTACCTTAATTAAAGGACTTTCAGATGAAAGACTTGCTTTAAAGCAGGACTTACTGGCAAATACAGCTGCTAGAACTGACTGATCTTATACTTAACTACCATGTACTTTTTCTACGTAGAACTTAATCATTTTGCATAATGTAACTGTATAAAGTAGGGACAAGCACACCTCAAAATGTTAACTAATGAGTTCGTTATTAATATACAAGCCCTCAGTTGTGATTTGAATACGCTCCTCATCAGAAGCAATCCCTGTCCACAACAGACTGCAAAAATAAAGAATGGAGAAAGAGTTGTCCCATTTTTAAGATGAAGGGTGGGGAACAGGAGAGAGCCAAAGCACAGAGAGACGAGGCGAAGAGCTTTCAAAGGTACAAATGGTAGGTTCAGCACCCTATTTACTTGAACCTAAATGTTCTCTGAGCCCATAAACATCTCCCCTTTTACCACATTCACAAGGTAGTGCAAGAAGTCTGAGGCAGGGCTGGGTATTGAGCTCTTCTAAATGGACAGGCCTGTTTGCTGCAGTAGGCGTCTATGCACACCCAGGATTCACCGTCTCAATTGCTTTTGTAGGACTAGAATTTAAGGCTGCAGAGGGTTAAACCTACCAAACAGCATCTCCAAACCCCATGGTCTCTCCATTCACTTCATTGGATGTAATAGTAAAATGAGACAAAATACAAGGGGAAACTCACTTAAAATGGAACTTCTCACAAATCTAATGATATTCGTCTATTTTGGAGGGGTATTTTAGCAAGAAAAATAAAATGCATGATGAAGGACACATATTAATTGATAAAATCAGTATTTTACTGGTTGAACAATTCTTTCTTTGGATATGAGGGAAGCACAAAATAAAACTGGCTTCAAAGTCTGGCTGACTAGTATTGAATACATTACTCATACATTGCACTGCAGTTCCTGGTTATTAACAATGGGCAACATTGTAGGGACCTTCTGCACAAAGGAGATAGAAGAACGTGTTTCCTACAGGTGTAACCCCCAGTTTAATATAAAGGATTGTGTGAAGGTCTACTAATTAGTAAATGTAGGGGAAAAGAAGGTGGTAGCCTGCAATCCTCTCCCTCAGGCTAGAGAAGGAAGCTAATATAGTCAGCTGTAACAAATTAATCATAGCACATGGCTGTTCTTAGGTACAGGTGCTTGTTGAGAACTTTCTAATGTGATTTCAGTTTAGTAGAGCTACGAAGGATCCTCAGAGCTTGCTCTTTTGTGCAGTATTCTGCCAACTTTCAATAGCTATCTCCCTGTAAATGTATACAGATGTTGCAGGATTTATAGGTAGTGTATTTACTTTTTCTTGTGTTTGAGTATTGTGGTACAACCTTCTCTCTTGGGAAGAAAAAAAATCTAAAGAAACTCCAAGGGGAAAAACTTATCATAAGTTTCTGATTCCCCTGTGTGCCTACTGCTTATAGGACCATGATCTGTGCCTTGCTGTTGTAAGTAAATCTAGTTAACAACTTCCCCCGTTTTTTTGTTTATAGGTCCTGGAAACTGCCCATGTATTTATCTTACATGGTAAAGATTTCTGATGTTAAAAATTTTGTTTTGTGTTGCACACACACGCAAGATGGGAAAATAACAAACTTAAGTAAAAAAAGAAAGAAATTTTAAGATTCAGACAAAGATCGTTGAGATACTAAGAGATTATGATAGAATTCCTGTTACCTGTGTATGGGCAGCTCTCCTTGTAGTGTTTTGGAATGTCATACAGCTACCACAAGGCAACAGTTGGCCTGTAATAAATCTAGTAAAACCCTAAAGCCTGTTTCAGTGCATCACAAATGTAACCTAGCATAAAAAACATAAATCATATCATTAATACATTATTTTGCCCAAAAAGGGAACTTTAAGTTTTGTTAGCACGGGAACAGTCTTTCTTTCTGTCTGGTCATAGTCAGTATTGACTTAGCATTCAGGGTTTTATGAATTCAAACTATATGTAAGAATTCTGTTTTCACTATGGAATAAATCACTAGATGTCACTGTTGTGCTTCCCATGATAAATAGCACAGTCTTTAATATGCATCTTTAGAAGCTGTTCTTCTCTTAGTACCACCTACGCAGGAGTCGCATAACATCTGGACTACTCAGAGTAAATTCTGTAAGATCCCGTTGTCCATAATATCTTTTATCTGGGCCAAATAAGCTCCTGTTTTGTTCAACAGCTCATTCATTCAGAGATTTTTATTATATTAAGTGCCTAGCTTGCAAGCCCAACTATCTCTCTGCTTGTCTTAGAGACTGGGCATCTCCCAAGGAGTGTCTTTAATTTGCAGACCATCACAAACCTCATTGAAGCTGG
Source organism: Crocodylus siamensis (assembly GCF_052110815.1). Classification (NCBI taxonomy): domain Eukaryota; kingdom Metazoa; phylum Chordata; order Crocodylia; family Crocodylidae; genus Crocodylus; species Crocodylus siamensis. The sequence goes on from NC_143395.1 coordinate 121,986,783, forward strand.
TGGGCATGCTTAGCTGACTGAAAGGCAGCTATCAAGGGAGCGGTTACTAAAGACATTACCAAAGAAATGTAATCTTTGTTTAGTTAGAGCTGACATAGAAAGTGACTGTGTAAATCAGGTGCAAAAAGCGAGAAGAAGCTGAGCTAAGTGGTCTGGGGGGTTTTACCCTTTGAGTGAAGGTGAATGCATGGGGGAGTTGGAATTCCAGGAGTGTTTGTTCATGAACCAAAAATAAGCAAAAAAGGCACTGGGATGGCCAGGAAAAGTATCCAGAGCAGCACTGGTAATATAGTCCTCTTCTTTAGGGTTTGGGGGTTTTATTGCTGAGCAAAGAAACTACATCTTGTTTTCTGTTGTGTTCTAATAGAGAGTGCTTTGTGTACAGCTACCTATTGGTTCATTATTAGTTTTTTCTTCATAATGGAAAGAAACAACAGAGTCCCACATTGCCTGGCCCCTTGGGCTAAAAAGTGATCGCACTTATGGGCACTTCCTAGTTTACTGATCGATTATTTGGTCTGTGGCTAGATGTCTCGGTCTAGCTTCTGACTACACTTGTTTAGGGCAGTGATTCTTAGCCAGGATGTTGTGACAATAGTATTGTTCAGCATACAAACCCCTCTACCTGATCCACAAGATAAGTTTAGAGACTTCAAATAAGAATCCATGGCCAGAATGTTTGTTTTTTACACTAATTGTTGCATTTCTAAGTTCTTAGCAATACAAGAATTGTTCTATTGATTTCTTCCCCCCGCCCCCATAAGAAATAATTGACAGCTAAGAGCTTTTAGTTAGGTGCCTTTATTTTAAAAGATTGAGAATCGTTGGCCTAGAACTTTTTTTAATATACCTCTCTTCTGCTAGTACATATGCTTTTGTACTTTTTCTGTGTGGGTGACTGAGTTCAGAGCAGGCTTTTCCCTAGCGGAGGTTATGATGAGAGCTATTTTCACCAAGAAGGTGACTTACCATTTGCTGTGTATACTCTTACTAGGGAAAAGGGGTGTTCAGGAAAACTTGAGTCATAAATAAATGCACTTCTGTGTGTCTCAGCACTCAAAAGCTAGATACAAACATTAGGGGAGGTTAGATTGCCTTAAAAATGGCCACCCAATCTAACTTAGTTTGCTCAGGTGTGGGCCTTGCACCACTTAGGTGGATCTAAGTGCAAGCTATATAGAAATTCAGGGCAGTTAGAGCAGTTTTAAAATGGCTGACCCAATCTGTTAACTCTACTTCCGAGATGCACCTAACTTAGATTGGGTTGACCATCTTTAGACCAATCTAACTGTCCCAAATTTGTGTACAGATCCGGGGCTGGGAAGTCCAGTTGCTAGCCCCAGTCTTTGGGCTGTGCTTTCTACCCCCTTCCTGGCACAGGGCTATTTTTAGGCCTCCCCCATTCTTAGGTGGACAATGCCCTCTCCTAAACTAGCCAGCACCCCCTGAGCCTGCCAAACCCCCATCATGCAAGCTGCTTCCAGTGTCACTTGCTGACATTCACTGGTACCAGGAGCCAAGGAAGTAAGTCAGGGGGGGTTCATCTGGGGGGGGAGGGGAGCTAAAAATAGCCCTTGGTCCTGGGGGACAGAGCCCACAAGCTGCCCTCCTCCCCACAGACCCTGTGAGCCCTCCTGATCCTACAAAATACTCCTGGACCTCAGTACCTCCCCTGTGGCTCCCATCTGGTCCCCCACCTGCTGCTAGCCTCCCTGATCCCTCTTGCAGGCACTACCTGCCCCCCCCCCCGACACACTTTCCCCCTCAACTTCCCCCCCCCCCCCGCAACAGATCACACCTGCCCCCCATCCCAGCTTACCTTAGATAGGGTTGCTTTTAACTTGATTTAACCTCCCCAAATGTTTGTGTGCACTCAAAGAGAAAGCTTTCATATGTACATTTCCTTTATAGAAAGTACAAACCAGTCTTAAAAATAACATAGCAATTTTGTTAGTAACTTAGATTTATGTATTTCTGAGTTGAAAGAATCTAGCTTTCTCCCATTTATGTTCATTTACTCTTTGTATGTCATTTGCCTTTGTCATATAACCATAGTATGAATACTCAGAGGAAGCACATACATATAAAATTAGTATTTTTCAGACACTGGAAAGTAAACATAAATTAATTTCTTGTCAACTTAATTACTTTTTTCATACAGTAGGAGAAAGTTCTGATACTTGGCCTCGTCTTAAAAGTGAATATATACAGTTCCTGGAATGTATGTTTGGGGGGTTTTTTAAAGCAAAACAAAAGCTATGAAACTAATCTAACTTTTTAATTTTTTTGACATGAAAGGCAACGTTTTATTTTTAAAAGTTAACAGGACATCGCTTTCAAAAAGAGGTAGTGTACACAGTACTACAGGGTAAAAAAATAGTACTGTAGCAGAATTGATTTACCCAAAGGATAAAGTATGTTGCAAGCTATTCTACATGGCAGTTTTACTGAAAGTCTACAAACAAGGTATTGGATTATGTAATAACGTGGATATCGGCATTTAATAACAATGGAATTGACCACTATTGCTCTCTAATCCCCAGCAATGTGCCTAGTTACTACTTCCTGTACAAGCAGCCAACTTGTTATTCCAGCTCTAATTTTACACAATGAATGTCAGAATCGGTTCTACCCAAGTCAGCGAACACTCCGTGCAAACCAGAAGCTTACTTGCATAAAGCTTAAAGCAGTACAAAAGCTGTATTGGTTTCAGACTTGTATAAGCTGAGTGGTGCAAACCAGTAGTATGCATGCAGCTAAATATGAAATAGCTATTTGCTGCCTCCATTGTAGGGAAGGAGTGGGGAAGCTGTACAAATACAGAGTGTTTTTTATATCTGTGAGAGACTATATCCATACTAGGAGTTGTTTGTCTGGTATGACATGGAGAGGATCCCCAACTGAAATAGGGTGGTGGTGGTTGTTGCTGTGTTCTTTCCTTATTGAATTGTATTGTATGTTCACCTGCTTTACACACAAGTTTAGATAAACTTATACTACTGCTGAGTTGAACTGTTCATGAAATACCTTGCTAAAAGGAAAGCAGGCTTTTTGTTCATGTTTCCTTCTCCATGATTGCCACTTCCTGAACCTTTTGAAAGAGAAAGCCGTGTTTGGTGTGAGAAGCATTGTGGAAGGAGTTTGGGGGAAGAGCGCATAGTGGTGGTTCAGTGGGGTGGTGTTGGCATTACCATCCTGCTACTATCAACCATCCAAGTGTTGTAAACTGGGGAAAGTTCATTAGGAACCAGTGGTGATGCATAGGACATACACGTGCACCCCTCTGAGAGCACTGGTGTACCTACTGACAGCCAGCACTCCCAGCTTAGGTGATGGGCAGGCAGGAGCGCTGGTGGGGCCCCCCCTGCAAGCACTGTCCGGGGAGTGGGGGTGTCAGGTGAAGCGCCACTGGCATGGCACTTCATAGCGCCCCCCCCCCCCCCCCCCGTCGGCAAGATCTCCCGGTTGCTGAGTGGCTGCTGGGGCACGACTCGGGTGGCACCAGTTGCCCATGTTAGGAACACTGTTGATATTGTATCCCCTCCTGTAATGCCTTTTTGAGTTTTGATTACAGATTTGAGAAGAGAGATTCTCAGAACTCTTGCATGGGCTGCTAATAAAACATGACACTTGATGAAGCAGTGTTAAAGTTAGAGCAGTCTCAATATATTTGAATCATTCTCAGCTCTTTTACACACACAACTACTGGAAAATAACAGCAGTTGCCTTTTAAAATGTTCCCCTTTTGAAAGGGTTCCCAGTGTTTGTGTGTCCGTACCCTTAGAAAGTATCAGAATCTGATAAAGCTCTTTCCAGGGAGAAAATACTAGGGCTGTGAATAGTTCTATCAGTTTAGAGATAGATTAATTATAAATGGTTTGCTAACATTGCAAAGATACTGCTACTTTAGATTTGTTATGTGCAACCACTCTGAAGACTTCTGGGGCCTAATTTAGATAACCAGAACTTTAATGTGTATACAGTTAGAATATCTTCTTATACTGATCTAACCAGGGCTAAGCAGATTGTTTTGACTGATTGATTAACTATCTCTCTTAATGATTTTCTGTAAGGAAACTGGAACTTACCTGCCTCTTCAGGCAAATGCATACACATCTGATTGTACTTGAGTACATCAGTGAAAGGATATTCTCTAAGCTATAAACTTCTGTATACTGTACTTTTTAAAATAGAAATGATATCAACATCAAAATGAATAGTCTAGAATAGAATAATAGTATATTCTGCTGTAGCTTTAAATCCATTTAAAAAATGGGTTAAATTTAAACTATATATTTATTGATGTTATCACAAGCAAAATGTAAGTTTTAAAGATTCCACTCAATACATATGCTAAACCTAGGAGAGAGTTCAACTTTCTCTTCTCCACCTCCACTTCTATGATCAAGAAGTCAACAGCAGGTGTTTTCCCTCAAAGCACAGAGGCTGCTGAAGAATGGCATAACTGGATATGCTTTAAACTAATTTCGTCAGTAGAAAGGTTTGCTACCATAGAATATATATAAAAAGAAACCAGCCTAAAATAGTACTTCTCTTTAAGTTCAAACAGATTAGTTTTATTCTTGGACTAAGAAGAAGGGAGATTCCTTTGATTTGGATCTGATTTATCAGTGTTCTTTGTAGGTGGTCTAACTAATGGGTGAACTAATAATACGCTTATGCTATGTCCATAGCATTGTAACCATATGGTCTGATGATAAAATCCAGAAATGAAAGCTTTCTTCTTGTGTGGACTTAATTAACATTGTACATAATATCCCTGGATCTTTGTCTGGCTGTTGCGATCAATCTCACGGATCAGGACAAACATGAGTTGCCTGCTACAGCCAAGCCAGGCTCTGGGGAGCTGCAGCAGGTGGCAGGTAGGCTGCAAACAGCTGTATCAGGCTTCAGAGCCCCAGCTCTGGCTCTGTACTGGTGCAACTCAGAGTGCAGGGTAAGGAAGGGGCTGGGGCAGCACAGTCCCAGCCCCTCTCCCACTTTCCACCCAGAGGTGTATAGGTATTGGCCACAGGCAACAAGGATCAGGAGCCTTAAGGCTCCCCCACAGTCTGCCCTGGGCCACCAAGTTAAGGTGTGTGTAGAGTTGTGGTGGTTTTGGCACTTTTTGCCAAAAATGTTGCCGATCCCTGTTCTAGAAGTATGCTGGCCAGGAAGGAAAGACCAAGGAAGTTGTGAGTCCACTGTTAACAAGCCGAGGGAACTCTTATCAGAAGATGCAAAGAGGGTTGAGCTACTCAACAGTTACTTTGCCTCAGTCTTCACAGAAAAAATAAGCAACAGGTAAGTAATAGGGATCAACTAGATAAGGAAGGGGGCAAGCTAAGGAGGAGAAATAAAAGAGACCATCAGAGAGTTTATGCTGGGTCTGAATGAATTCAAGTCAGTAGGGCCAAATTAACTTCATCCTAAGGTACTGAAAGAATCGGCAGAGGTGATCTTGGAGCCCTTGGCAAAGATCTTCACAAAGTTGTGGGAGATGGGTCAGGTACTAGAGAGCTGGGAAAGGGCCAATGTAGTTCTCCTCTTTAAAAAAGGCAAAAAGGAGGACCCAGGGAATTGTAGACCAGCTAGCCCACGGGTAGCCAAATATGGCCCACAAGCTGAATCCAGCCTGCCATGGGGTTTTGATCTGGCCCACAGCAGGTTCCTTGGCCCTGCCCAGCCCAGGCACCCTAACTTCTCCACATACTTTTAAAACTGTGGAGCCAAGAACTGCGCACACTACTCCAGATGAGGCTTAATCAGGGCCGAGTAGAGAGGCTCTATCACCTCCTGTGTCTTGCACCTAATGCTTCTATTGATGCACCTCAAAACTGCATTGGCTTTTGTGCAGCTGCATCACTGCAAACTGATTATTGACTATCTGGACTACAAAGCCTCCCAAGTCCTTTTCCATAGAGCTGCCATTCACTGGGGCATCCGTACCTCCTGAAGTGTAGCATCTTGCATTTGTCCACATTGAACTTCATCCTGTTAGCTCTAGCCCAACTTTTCAATCTGTCACAATCCTTTTGAATTATGCTTACATCCTCCAAAGTTTTCACAGTCTTTCCTTGTTTCATGTTGTCTGCGAAGAAGTAGCAGTCACATGCTGCTACTGTTTTCCTCCTTGCCTTTTGGACCCTCCAGTACCAACCTCTCTAACTCTCTTGTCCAAATAATCTTCCTGGTCCCAGATGCAGTGCAGCATGGATAACTGTGCATCTTCTCTTCCATGGCAGATACCAGCTTACAGTTGGTGCAAATAAAGTGTTTCTGACCCTTTGGGAGGAACATGACCATGGCACATCCCATGCAGGTCACCAATAGCTCAGTCAGACTGATCACTGTATTTAGGGTCAGGAAGGAATTTTACCCCATGGTCAGATTGGTATGGACTGTGGGGGCTTTTTGCTTTCCTTTCTAGTGGGAGATGTGACCTTCTATCTTGGGACCTCTTGAGCATATATTGACAACCCCTTATAGAAACAGGACATTTGGCTACCATGGTTCCCCTGCTTTACCGGTGGCAAGTTAGAGTGTTAGGTCTGTTTGTGTCAGGGTTGAGGGTAGTCTTATGTAGAGTTTAGATTGTGGATTGTGTAGGTTGATTTGGATAGGGATGATCCTGCCTTTGGCCTCTGAAAGTCTCTTCCAGCTGTACTTTTCTATAAAACCAATGAAATGGCATCATAGACCAGTAAGGCAAGCTATAGATCAGAAGTATACTTGACATAGCTGGTATACGTGCCTAGCACATCTACCAATCACTGCCAATTTTGCATGGACTCTTGTGAGAATCAGTCAAACACCAAATGTTCTTGCTTTGCATTTCCCCTGACTTTCTTCTTCGTCGTCTTTGTCAAAAGCATAACTAATCTAAACAACCAGCAGATTAAAAATTACCAGTCTGTGGGCAAGGAAAAAAAAATCATTTAAGGACCTCCAATACCTACACTCTTCAAAAGAACATCAACTTTTAAATAAGTCAGTTTTGTATAAACAGCTCTTCAGTTGTTAGTTCTTCACTTTTAGCTCTTCACTTCTCATCGTATATTTCCTACCAGATTCTGCCAGAGAACAAAGTGGCTGTGAACTGAGGTGTTAGACCCCAGTGACTTTCAGATTATTTTATTTTTATTATGACTATTTTATCAAGCTTGTTTGCTATGAGGACTTCCCCATGTTTACGTAAATATGTGGGTTATCCTGGTCACTACTGTTTTAGACAACCATGATATGAATAATGGACCAATGTGGTCTAATGGCTAGAAAAGGCATCACCTGCAGACCTGCTGATATCAGCAAGATAAGATAACTAGATAATGAAAGGCAAGAAGACTTCTTAGTTCAGTGGTTCTCAACCTTTTTAGAGTCCAGGCACCCCATGAAAAATGCCAGCCCTAGTAACAAAAAACAACAACAACAGATTACTAGGACTGTTCTGGATTAATTAAGATGTTCACCACCAATTATTGATGAAACAAATGGAACAGCAGGCCATGCCAGAAGTACTAAATTTGCATATACCAAAATACATGGCATCCATTCTGTATGTGAAGATATTATAGGAAAATGTATTCTGCAGTTAATAAGCTCTCTTGATTTGTGTTGTGTTAACAGTGAGAAGTATTGAAGATGGCTGAAGTAGATTCCACATGGTTCAAAAACTTGAATGTTAATTACCATGATGAAGCAGCACAGTTCTGTATTAGTGATGCAAGGGATTTTGTCCATTTATTATTTGCCTGAGGTAAGGTTTGTTGTAGTTGTATCAAATGGGTTTTATTCTGTTAATTGTATATCTTGCACTCTGAGACTTGACTTTGGCCTCCAACTAATATTTTTTTAAACCATCCTAATCTAGGGTTCTTTTAACATGAGTTCAGCATGCTTCCATTATACAGTGGGAAACTATTTAATTTAGTACTTTTCTTAATTATATAATTGAGATTTTTTTAAATGAGGAGGTATATGTAAATGAGACCATAATAAGATGACAAACTTCTCCATACTCAGGAGTGTCATACCACTTTCTTAGGCTGTTGATATTCTCCATACCTGAGAGACATTCATGTAGCTTATCTGAAGCCGTACAATTGTAGGTCAGGAGCAGTTTGTGCTGGAGGCTGTGCCAGGAATTTGGTCTAAGTAAGTTTGGGAGGGTAGGTATCAAGGTAGGCTGGCAGGTCTGCTAGGGGGGTGGGTTGGAAGGGGGTTGTCTATCTGGGGGTTAGGGAGCTAAAAATAGTCCAGTCAAAGTAGCCTACCCATACATCTCTACAGATCAGCACTTAGATGGACCTAACTCTAGCTAAGTCAATCTAAGTGACAGAACCTTCGCATAGCTTAAGAGACTAGCAACAGAAGTTCTTTTATTGCCACCAATAGTACCAATCTTGATCTTAAGTTGCAAGAAGGTGTACACAGAAGCTTATGTGAAAGTTGCACCATTATGAATGAGAGATTTGTAGAAAAGAACAGCAGATTCAGATAATTTATGGTAAAGAACTGACTGGCCTGTTTAGCAACCTGCCAGACCAGTGTAATTGAATAATCTACCAAAGTACCCTTTTCTTGCAAGAGATTCAAGTGTTTTAACAAGACTTTTTAAACAAGACCTTTTTTTTATCATCTGAATTGGGTGATTACTGTCTTTAATCAAATATATGACCCTGAGTGTAAGATGACCCCTCAATAAGTAGATTCTGTATATGAAAAATTGTATACATTTGTTATAGTTTTCCAGGTACAGAATCTAAGTATTGAAGGGTTGTCTTAAATTCCCCCCCACAGTTACAGCGGGAACCAGTGGCTGAGGGGGTCAAGTGCCTCCTTTCCCCTCTGCCCTTCCCATGTTTTATCGTCTTGTATTCAAGTAAATACGGTAATCCATCTAAGAAAATATTTTTTTAAATGTTATATAGGCACTAAATTAGCTTAAGTTTTTAGTTTGGTATGGCTGCTTCTCGGGGGGTGGGGGGGGGAAATAAATCTCCATACCTGAATATTTGGAATCCTGAGAAGGCTGACACATGTTGATAGGGTGATGATAATTTGGATTTTAGGGAGCGCTGGATTTGCAGCTGAATACCAGGCTTTAATCTGTGTCCCGGCAAAAGCTGCTGGTCACAAGGCAAGATGATATATTAAGAATAACCTTGCAAATGCTTAGGCAAGCAGTTTTCTAAATGAAGTCATAGTATTAGAACCCATTATGTAAGAAGAACAAGATGCAGCCCACCAGCTGTTGTCAGGAGATGGAACAGAAGCAAGGCCTTGGAGATGGTGCTGAAGTCGGCAATTAACCAGCAAGTGACCAAAAGAAGCTTGCACAGTTAGCAGAGGCATGTAAATGAAGGAAATGCATAGGCAATGTCATGTTAATGAACTAAACAGTAACAAAGGTGGAGCTTGAGTTAGGAGGAGAAATGGGTGGAACAGGAAAAGGGACATAAGTGGAGTGAATGTTAATGAGAATGTTAAGGTGTATAAAATGTGAAAAGAACTAATGTTCGCTACTGCTTCCTGTGTTTGCAGGCTGCGTGTCTGTGAGGGAGCTTGCCTGAAGCAGTCTCCATTTTTAATAAAGCCATTGCGAGTAATGTGTGCAAGTAGCATTTGCTCCCTGCTTGTTCTGGCTAATGAGTAACAGGATCCATAAGCAATTGGGTCATTGTCTCTTGGGTGCTGCCGGGGTCTAACACACGTGACCAAGTTTCTTGGAATAATGTGTGTGATTCTTTTGGCCCTTATTTACATGCTGAGATCAGGAGGATGTTCTCAGTTGTAACTTTTTAGTGAATGATTGTTTAGTTAAAATAGGATAGTTATGCTAGGATTGTTATAGCAAGACTGCCATCTGACCTGTGTTAAGAGTAGTCTTATTGCAGACTAACAAGTAAATGTTGTACACGAAACAGTGGTTCCTTACTTGGCTGCTGCACACCAAGTTTTCAAAACCTTTGAGACTTGCCTATAATAGGAGCATACTTACAGATTCTTTCCTGCTTTACCAATATTAGCCTGTGTAGGTGTGGCTTAGGCTGCTGACATAGTTACCAGTGCAATGTTATCTAAACCTATTGAGAGCAGTCTCAGTGACATGGTGTTACTCACATTCTAAACTAACTTTTTTCATTTAATGCTCATGTTTCAAAGTGTGTACCTCTGAGGACAGTTTCAGCCCATAAGTTGAAAGATGTTTAAATGTATTTTTTTGGTCACTTAGCAATGTGACCTCTGCAAGGTCACATTGGAAAGAGCATTTCATTGCTGCAAAATCAGGCTGTTGCATTTGGAAGAGAGTTTTCCGGTCCTAGCCTGTCAATTATCTTTTATATGGGGGAGTTATAAAATCAGCCAGCCAGGCTAGTGTTTAAAAAAAAAAAAAAAAGTGTGGTTGTAAAGTAGTTCAATTGTTTAAATATATGATTCCTTTTCCTGTATGGAGAAATGAAGCAGCATGGAAAATGTGTCAAGTGAAGTTCTGTTACTGAACAGTCTGTATAAATATTACCAGTTCTTGAGGAAAATGTTTTTGACTATGAGAAGCTAAGATGTACTGAAAAATGGAAGGTTTCCTATACATTTTTGGAATTATAAATATGGGATCTCTAAACAGTTATGTCAATGAGGCTTATGGCAGGGGGTAGAATACAGGTAGAGTGAAAATGGAGCCTGCCATCTCAACTTCCCTCAGTAGTTCAGTATGTATTGTAAAAAAATTTTTTCTTTTTTTCTTTTTTCTTTTTTTTAGTGGCTTCCTAGAAGCTGTATCATGGTTTGATTCAATACAACCTTGTGGACAAACTCTTTTTTATTTCGTTGAATGGAGGGCAGATTCCAGATACCTCAATGGTATTGCATGGCCTAAGGCTTCTTATTGCTTAACAACAGAGTTAAGATATGGCAGAAGTTAAACACATTTGGATTGGAATATGTACCACCTTCTACATGTGTTTTATATGTTAGAATGCTTTGACATTCTTTACTATTGTTGTTTGTTCTAGCAGTGCCTAAGGGCCTGTTAAAGGGGGCACTATTAGTATCATATTAAACTCCATACTAATATATAGCTCAAGGCGTTCCCTGGATGAAATGGTCTACAGTCTAAATGGATAATATGCCCATAGTATGATGGGGAAAGGTATAGAACAATCAAGGGTCATGGACAATATAGTGGTAAAAAATGTCATTGTTTCTACAGTTCAGCTTTTGGGGGGTTTAGTGGGGAGAACAAAAAAGGGAGAAAATAGTGGGGGTGGAATGTGCGGAGTTGAAAGCAAGGGAGATGGCCTAGAACTTGAACTATGTAATTAATTGTTTGGGGGCAGAGAAAGGTCACCTGAAACTGGGTAGTTCTTTGTAATTATAGAATGATGTAATCTGAGTACATTTTTTATAATGTCCATAAAAGGATGTAAAGGCCTCTTTGCATAGGCACCAACTCCATGGGTGTTCCTGCGCTCAAGCACCTACCCAAAAAAATAGTGGGCACTTAACACCCATGAGCCACAGCTGCAGGCTGCTTGCAGATGTTGGGGGGAAAACCCAAACAAACAAACAAAAACCCTCACTTTACCAGAAGAAGCAGCATGTGTGGCATCATTGAAGATCGGGCACTTTGGACAGGCTTTTGGAGCTTTTAGCTAAAGCTGATTCAATCAGCTATTAAATAAAAGTGCTAAAAAAGCCCCACTAAAGCACCCAAACTTTACAGTGCTGGTGTCAGAGCCAGGCTGAAGTAACGTGCGGTCTCTTCTGCGCATGCACAGGGCTCAGCATGAGAACGCACCAAGTTTAAATTAAAGCACCATTGTTTGTTTGGGGGGGGGGGGTTGGTTGGAGGATATTCTGTCTGCAAGCACCCACCAAGCAAAACACAAAGTTGTTTTTTATGCCTCTTTGTGCAGAAAGGATGTCCTTCCTGGGCTAGTAGCATTCTATTTTGTGAAAATGACACTTGCAACAAAGGAAGTTACCAGATAGGTTTCGCTAGGCCCATTTATGTTGATCTCTGCTCTGTTTTAGGGAAGAATGAGAACAGATGTTTTTGAATTAAAGGTGCTGCCCAGAGAAAGTAACTAGGTAAAGGCTTTCTTGAATGGAGAACTTCTTCAGCCATTGATGAACATGACTTTTTGCTGCCCTCTGCTTTCCCCCACCCCTTATTTTATTGTATTTTTGGTTTATTGTTTCTAAGTATAATCTGCAAATCTTGGACATCTCTGGCACTCTTCTAACTAAAGGATTCTTTTTTGTTTTACTTTAGATTATTTTGAAGCAATCCCTTCCCAAGATTAAAGATTATAACAAAGTGGAAAAGTGTTGCACCTGGGATGTTTGGGTATGATGTGAGGCCTCTTGCAGTGCTACAGGTAATCTATGAAGAGGCAGGAAGAGTAGCTGGCAGCTTGACCTCCTATTTTCAGACTTCCTACATGTTTAAAAACAGAATATCTATATAGTGGCTCAGCTGTGGATAGCAGTAGAGCTAAATAAATTTGCTCTCATTGCTGAGGGTAGCTTCCCACCTTTTTCTTCCCCCTCCCCCCAGGAAAAAATATGGAGGAACAGCTGGCATTGGTATGTCAAAAATAAAAGGGTAGCGGATGGACAGGCTACTGTTTTTAACTCAAGTTTGAGTAAGGTGACCTGGCTTAAGAACTGGCCACTAGACTTGCATTGATAACATCTCACCACCCCCTCTGCCCAGCGCCTTTTTAAAAATATCTTTGTCAAGCCTTAAATAATTGGTCACAGGATTTATTTTTTTGCGTGTTGCTTTTGGGTGAGGTCTCACTTTATTTTCAGATTGGGAAGGTACAAGTCCCATTCTAGCACCAAACCTACTAAGGCTGTCATGTTACATAAACTGTTCTGAAAACTGTAAAATACATAAAGCTTAAAATTATACTTTTAAATTATACTAGGATTAGTACCAAATATGAAATGAATTCGTGTAAAACCAAACATATTTTGGTTCAAATATGGGCGGTCTCCAGGCATATGAGGATGGGACAAGACATTGTCAAACAAGAAGGGGTGCAGTCAGTGTGTCTCAGTGTAGTTCTTTCCCTTTTCCTCTACATTCACTGAGCATTCATTGCTGCTGGAACTATTTTGTGCTGCTGGAATAAAGACTCTACAAAAGCAGCTGCATGGGAGTTTTGTGGCCACTTCAACAGCAGCTTTAGTACAGCTGCAAAACTAAGCTGCTTCTTCAGTGTCTTGTATTCCACCCATTTTGTGGGCAAAGGCAAATAGATGGAGGGGCGTTCTATTATCTTGTTCTTTAAACAAAACTATCCCACAAGAGGCAATACAATATTTCACTTACTTTATTATGAATTCTAGATAGTTTTCCAAATCGATATACTAGTAATGAAATAAATAATTTTCCAGCTATGATTACATTGGATTCATGTATCAAGGTCTCTAAAGTATTTTCATTTGATCTGTAATTATAATAGATTTTTCATAGGTAGAGAGGGAACAAAGCACAGGCAGATATCTTGTTCTGAAAAGCACTAAGTTACCTCCAGCAAATGTGATCACGAGGGAACCTGGTTTTCCCCAATATTTAAAAAAATAAATAAATCACAATTTCTCTGGTTTAAAAAAAAACAAACCCAAAAACCTCAACTCCGTGTTTAAAATTAACCCCCTGCAGTCCTCCCAGCCCTCCTGGAGGGGGGCCCTCAGATGCCAGGGCTATGGACCGGACTGCAGCCCCCTGCCCCTGCTCCTTCCCTGCTGTGGGCTCAGGTGGGACAGCTCCCTGCTGTCACATGCACTCCCAGCAGGCAGGGGGGACCCGCACCCCCCAGATCTGTACCTGGGGTAGGTGCAGGCTGAGGCTGCTGTCCAGGGTGGGGCTTGGGGCCACAATGAATGGCTGCAGGGCCCCAGCCAGGAACAGGACAGGACATGGGTGGCTCATTTCTGGGAGGGCTGGCTCCCTGTTGCCATGTGTGCTCTCAGGGTGCAGGGAGGACCTGCACCTCCCAGATTTGTACCCAGGGCAGGTGCAGGCTGCAGGCTTGCTCCTGACCTGCTTCCCTGCCCTGGGGCTTCCAGAGTCCGGCGGTTGTGACCCATTGCAGCTGGGGACAGCAGGGCTATGCAGATTTTCCTTGTCGGTTCTCGCCCCCTCCCTCCCCCCCGGTGACCTGTCCCCTGCTTATGCTGGTGCTTTGAGAGGTGCAGCCCCACATGCAGAAGGCGGGTCACCAGGGCAGCAGGGGGGAGGGCGAGAAGCAGTGAGGAGGTTTTTCATGCAGCCCTGCTGTTCCCAGCTGCATCAGGTCATGGGGGAGGGAAGCAGGGCAGGTTTGAACAGTGGGACCATGCACAAAACCTCCTCGCTGCCAGTCACCACTCCCCCCGCCCCTGCTGCACCAGCAATGCGCCTCCTGTGCGTAGGGCTGCAGTGAGGGCAGTAGTGCAGGGCTGTGCCCATCAAAGCACTGGCATGAGCAGGGAGTGCATCGCCATGGGGGTGGGGGGTGAGAAGTGGCAAGGGGGTTCTTTATGTGGATCCACCGCTCCCTACAGTGCCGGGGCAGAGGGGAAAGCAGGGCAGCAGGGAACAGTGGCAAGCAGCTGTGGGGCCACTGTGCCCTGCTTCTTTCTCCCGCAGCCTGGCACAGCTGGGAACAACAGGGCTGTGAAGGGATCTCCCTGTGCTGCCCCGACGATGTGCCTCCTGTGCATAGGGCTGCACTGGGGGAAGTGGCAGCAGGCACAGGAGGTGCATCGCTGGGGGGGGTTGGGGGAGAGGGCACAACGAGGAGATCCCCGTGCAGCCCCGCTTCTTCCAGTCATGCCTGTGGGGCTGCAGAGACCCTGCGGGAGGGAAGCAGAGAGGGAGCTTGAGCCTGAAGCCTGCCCCATCACAGATCTGGGGGGCATGGGAGAATGAAAGATATGGAGTGCCCAGCCAGTTGCACATGGACCTCCAGCAGCACTGTGGGCCCTTTAAGGGGCACTGAGCCTGGTCAGGCCATTTTTTAAAAATTGTTTTTAGCTCTGCTGGCAGACCACTTGCTGTCAGCCAGACACTCCACGTGGTTCACCAGCACCTCCCCGCTTCCCCGCCCCCAGCCAGCTCAGCCCCCTGCAAGCCCTATTTGCCTAACCTTATAAGGTCCAGAAGGAACGTGAGGCAAAAGTAAGCCTTGGGACTAAAAGCCTCATGCCCTACCTTTCCCCTTTTCTTCCCCTCCAGGCAGGGTTGGGAGTTTCCAGCCCCCTTTGCAATTGGCTTGTGTAGGCTGGAACTCGACCAGCCTGCAGAGCTCTTTGCAAAAGGAGAGAATCTGTGGTTTGCTCTGCTAGAAAGAAAAAATCTGCATTTTCTCCGATAAAAATGGGAAATCCATGGTTTTCTCCACTTTTTTTTTTTTCCATGCAAAACGGAAACCCAGATCCCTGGTGATCGCTGTGAAAAGAGGCCAAACAGTGACCTTTGCTTTACCATTACATGACTAAGAATTATTTGGCATGTAGATACTACAATATCAGGCACTACTTAAGTCTACCTGTCTTGATTTGGACTTGATGATCTGCTCAGGTCCCTTCCGATGCTAGAAACTATGAATACTTACACAGATACTTGTAATAAGACTCTTTGTATGCTCATTCTAAGAACTGGATTTTGTTTAAAAAATGGCATTTTTCTGCTTACCTTCAAAATCTTAGGGAGTACTCAAGCCCCATTTACAAGGAAAACACACTTCCCGCTCTCCACCTCCCCTTTCAGCTTTCATGCTGAAATATGAAAATCAAGCTGAGATCTGCCTGTCTCATCAGTATTAAACATTCTCTGGGCTGAACTGTTACATAGGTGTGAAGATAATATTTTCAAGTTCAAATAGGAATAATTGCAGGGCTCACTAAAACCTTACTGAAAAATTCTAATAAGGTGCAGGCCAGAGCTTGCCTAAGGGAAAATGGTATCCTGGGTAAATTTGTATTTCCCTGCCCTTCCCCCTTCCACAAGTTGCTGGTGCTGCTGCCCTGCCACAGAAGAGATCCATCTGATGGGCCAGGAAGCTGAGCAGGTCATCTTCCCATGACTGGGACTGCCAGCTGCAGCCCCATGGAGGCAGCAAGAACCTGCAGTGAGCAGCCAGCAAGTACTGCCAGGAAGGATCCATTGCCCTGCATCCACCACAGGACTCCTCCAGGTCCTGACTTGCAACCAACTACATGCAGGCGAGAGTCAGTCTGAGCCCTCTGCTACCCTCTGTGGGCCACAAGACCCAGCCCAGGGCTCCTTGTACGTGCTACCTCACCCTACCCTACCACACCCTGCTCCACCCAGGAGAAGTGGGTGCTATCCCACTGCTGCCCCCATGCATGGAGTCTGGGGCAGCCCCTGCCTGCCAAGCAATGCCCCAGGCCAGCACCGCTACCTTCTACTTGCGGTGCCCGTTTTTGTGTACATGTGCAGGTGACACCCACCCCCAAGGCCAGTTCTTAGTCTAATTCACTCTTCATTTTATCAGCGCTACTTCTAGTAACAGGAGCAAGTTGTGAAAACTGAGTAAACCAGCTGAGTCTAAGAATGAACATCTCTGTTGGCACAGAATGGTACTCTGAATTCAAAGAGCTGAAAAAGCTCAAGACTTCATCTTGAGTAGTGTAAGTCTCAGAATGACCTTTGATTTAAAAGAAGTCATCTCACTTGGCTCAAGGAAAAAGAATCTGGACTTCAATGAGGTGAGACGGGGCTTGTGCATGGCAAAGTACCCTTAACTGTATTGTAATTTGCTATGAAAAGATTTCTCCTGGAAGTTCTGCTTGGGCAAATAAGAACAAGCCAGAAAAAAGGATTTTTATAAAGGTTGTGTTTAACTGTTGTGACTTTAACTTGCAGCAGATGAAGTCAGATGAGGCCATACTTAATGGACTTGCGAACATCCTGAGGGACAGCCGGCAGGGGTTGGTTGTGGGTAGGTCTTGCTTCCTTTTATGATCAGGTGACCTATCACCTGGACAAGGGAGAAGAAATTGATGTCAGATCTTGACTTCAAAAAAGCCCTCAATCTGGTATCCCCGATCACCTCTTGGTGAAACTGGCCAACTGTGGCCTTGGGTCTACCATGATCCTCTGGCTTGAAAATTGGCTCTGTGGTCGGATCCTATGACCCCAGCTGAATTCCTGCCCTTTGGAAGTGGTGCTGGACTCGATCTCCCGAGGTCCCTACCAGCTGTAATGCCTATGAAATCTATGAAGTATTTTGGACAAGGAGAAGTTAGCACTTCTGTGTTGAAACACTGAATTGTGAGTGCGGGGAGTGAACCTGAAAGAGGCATCTTGAAGCATAGTATTCTCTGTGATTTAAAAAACAAACACGTAATGGTCTCTAAATATCAAATACTCACTTGCATGGAAAAGTCAATGCCTTGTGGTTCCTTAATGCTGGACTGCTCAGAGTTATAGTGTGTGTGTGTAAAACACCTTCTGTCCAATTTATTTCTAAATTTAGAATTTTACTTGTTTGATTCTTTTCCTCTTAGTTCTACAAAAAACACTTGATCCCGGTTTGTTTGGTTTTTTAATATAGCCAATTCCACCCCCTAACCCGTGCGCACACCTGTTTGACACTTCACCATTGTGTTCCACTTCTTGATTTTTTTTCAAAGTGTTTTAAAAATAGATGCTGTCAAATACCAAACGCTTTCTGTTCTCATTGCTTTTTCTTTGTGTCTGGTTAGCAAGAAGTAAGAAGGAAGGCAAGAGGAAACTGCCTAGAATTCCAGCCAGTTTTGTTTCTTGAGTTCAACCAAACTTCTGTAAGGGTTATCTACTAGGGCAAGGAAGAAACTAGCAGAGAACTAAGATTAGTCACTGTTGTCCTTCTGCCTTGCTTTCTACTGGTACTTTGGAAGCTGGCTTCCAATTTAAAATACTAACTGGGCAAAAAATTGGTTGTCACTTCTTTTCAGCAATCTGACACCCACCTCCTGCATATGAAATAAGTACCAGTTACTTTCAGCTAATGCTGAGAAACTTTTTTCCCTTCAGAAAAAGTAAAGGAAAAAAAAAAGTCAACCCTTCATCAGGTATTTCCTCTATTTTTAAAGAACTTTCACTAATTGTATGGCCTCAAGATAAAAATATTGCTCTTTGGAGGTTCAGAATAGGGAGGGGAAGGAATTCGGGGGGGGGGGGGGTGCGCGCACGTGCATGCACACAAACACCTGCTCAGCCTAAGCAACTAGTGTGAAATGCATGCTTTCCTTTTTGCTGTGCTTGATATAGCCACTAAAAACGACTCATCAGCATAGAGGAGGTAGCTCTTGGTCAAAATTCCCCTTGTCTTACAACAGTGGTATTTTGTTGTTTTCCTTCAACTGGGGTGCTTTGATCTTGTCAAGGGTGTTGCAGGTTGCCATGCAATGTTAGCACTTGGATGCAAACATAATTTGCAAGCTTAAAAAACAAAAAAAACCCCAAAAAACCGCTGGCTTTCTCTCCAAATTGCAGACAGCAGCGTTGAAAACATCCTGCCCTGTTGTGGCCTTTCGGAGCTTTTTGCAAAAAAGAATATTGCTCTTGTATCTCTTTCTTTTCCCCCTTGCAATGGCAAAACTGGGCAAAAATTAAGAGCTTTGATTTCTCTGATGAGGCGCTTAAAGTGTAACAAGGAGCACCTTGAGTTTAAAAAAAAAAAAAAAAAAAAACAACAAAAACCTGAGAGCCACTGTCCTGCGGAGTAGAGCACTCCTTCCCTTGGAAGGGGGTGGGGTAGAGAGGTAACAAGGAAATCCTGATTACTGCTACTTATTACTTTATGATGTGTTTGCTATTTAATAATATAACAATATAAATGATATTGTAAGTGATTGATTAATGTTATTACTCCATTGTTTTATTCATAATATTAACATTAAGTGATGGAAGAGTATTGATTTTATTCATAATGAATAATTAAGCCTGACTATAACCATAAATAATATTGTGTGTAATTAATCCTAAATAATAGTCATACAATTGATTTTTATTATCTATCAGTGTATTAATACTTAATTATTCATCATGAATATGATCAATAGTATTCAATTGCTTAAATAATATTCATGCTAGTAATAATATAATTAATAACCCATTAATAGTAATTAAATATATCAATAATATTCAGTTGCTTATTATTATTATTGTTATTATTATTATTGGTAGTAGTAGTATGAGTATTAATACTTAGTATCATTAATATTATTAATAGTATTCCATCGTTTAATTATTAATTTTACTAACTGATTGATCATTTAATACATTGTTTAGTTATTGATTATTTTATTAGTACTTTATTTGGTATTGTTTTAGTATTTTTATTATGTTTCATTTATTTTATCACCGTCTTGTTGCTGTTTTATTGTTTTCTTCCTTAACCAGCAGAGGGCGCTGTGGTTGGCCGCCCCGCCTCTTCAGCTCGGGCACCGAGGCGCTGTGGCCGCCGCAGCCTGAGGGAGGAGGCGGGAGCCGCGGAGCCTGCCCTGGCCGACCCGTGCAGTACTCGGCCTCCGCCGCCAGGGGAGCGCTGCCCCGCAAGCGAGTGGCCGGAAGGGAGGCAGAACGACCCTCTAGCCCGCCGCCTTAGTGCTCTCTAGGGCTGGCGCCGGCGTGCGCCACCCTCCGGCAGGGGGCGCTCTGGCCGCCGCCTCCGCTGCTCTCGGCGGCTCCTCTCCGCGCTGCGCTGCCTCGGTGTTCCGTGGCCGCCATATTGGGTCCGTGCCGCCGCCGCCGCCGCTGCGTGTTTGTTTCCCTCCATCTTCTCCTGCGGGCCGAGCGGGGGGCGGGGCAGGCGGCGGCGGCCGCAGCAGCAGCAGCAACCGGGGGGGCGCGGCCCGCGTCCGCCCGCCGCCATGGGCAGCAGGCCGGGCGGCCGCTGAGCGCACCCGCCCCGCCCGCCGGGCCCAGCGCCGCCGCCATCAGTGCACGAGAGACGCCCCTGCCGCAACATGGAGGCCGTGAAAGCCTTCAACAGCGAGGTGGGCGCTGGGGCACGGGACGGGGGGGCGCCCCGTCACCTTGAGGGTGGGGGAGGTTTCCTGCCCCACATCCTCGTCCTGCTCCTGTAGGGCTGGGGTGATGAATGGAGGAGTCGGCCTGGCCTGGCTGGGGAGGGGGTGTGTTAGGGATGTTTCTTCTCTCTCTTGGATAGGCCTTGTCTTCTGTGGGAGAGGGGGAC
This sequence comes from Crocodylus siamensis, assembly GCF_052110815.1. Classification (NCBI taxonomy): domain Eukaryota; kingdom Metazoa; phylum Chordata; order Crocodylia; family Crocodylidae; genus Crocodylus; species Crocodylus siamensis. The sequence goes on from NC_143395.1 coordinate 122,006,990, forward strand.
GCGTCCTGCACTTTGGCGGAGGATGGGTGTCTGAGTGGAGCAAGGCTGGGGGGGAAGTGGTGGGTTTTCCAGTCCTGTGTTGTGGTCCCCCCCCCCTTTCCTGCTGCCACTGGTGCCTTGGCCTCTCCTCCCAAAGCACGTCCGCATGCATGCAGCACACATGTGAGCATTGCTTTATTTTTTGAGTGGGGAAAGTGTGTAAAGGTCTGGAGGGCCATCCTGCTGTGGGAAGGGACCGTTCCTGGTGTCTCCAAACCAAAAGGCCTGTTTTCTGCCAACCTTGGAGGTGGTAGGAAGGCCAGTCAAGATATTGAAGCTGCTCTTTTTCTTTTTTTTTTTTTTTTTGTCAGGATGGCATTGAACAGTGCTGGTTAAAGCATGATTTCCTGGTGTGGGTTTTTTTAAATTTACTCTTCTCCATGGCAGGAGTAAACAGTTCGGTTAAGAAGTTACATTGCCAGTGAGAAAGGAAACTTGATTTTCCTGCCATGAGGCCAACTGGGGAATGTGATTCTTTTCATATTTAAAAGGTAACCTACATGGAAAGGCAGGAAAGGTAGTTTAGTTTTTGGATATCACTATTTCTCTTACCTGTATTTGCATATGCAGATATACAGCACTAGATTTAAGTTTCATACAAGCAAATGCCTACTCTGGATACTTTAAGAAAACACTTGGATGCCTGTCTCTTGCTGGGATCATTTGACCTCTGCTGATTTCCTGTCTCTTGGGCAGGGGCTGGACCTGATGATCTTGTGAGGCCCCTTTCAGCCCTGATGTCTATGAAATATAAACTGGCTTCTCCAGTTCAGAAAAATGGATGAGGGGGGTGCCATGTCCCTTATTTCCCCCACTCCCCTCCTGCACATGAGTAAGACATCGCTTTATTTACTCCAAAGAGTATCCAGTTACCTCACTAAATAACCCTTAGGTTTGGCTTTGAGTAAAATGCCTAACATTATTAATGATACCAACCAGGACTAGAAGATAAACTATACTGTACCTTTTAAATATAGTAAATGAATAGATCTTTTGGTAGATGTGATTTTTTTATTAGACCAGCTATCATAGAAGCATTTGAATAGCTGCATCTGATTTCTATGTTTCTCTTTAAGTAATTTGAACTCTAAATGGTGGTTTTCCCCTCAGTTCAACCATTGGAGGGAAATCTCACTAGAAGTTGGCTCTCAAATTTGATTTTTTTTTTCTTTTTTTGTCAGACTGCTTATGTTTTGAGAAGTGAAGAAGAGAGTTGTCACAAGAACAGAGCAACATCCAAACATTGGTTTAGAGTCTCAAATGCAACTTGGCATGTAGAAGTAAAATCCTTTATTTTCTTATGGAAAAACACAAGCTCTTAGTTTTGCCAGCTTAATAAATACTCAAATGTGGAGGTTTTGTGCCTCCATTGGTTCTCCCTGTAGTAACAAAAATTAAATTGAGAACTCTACTGGCAAAGTAGATTGGGGAGGCTTTTTTTCCCCTCTGTTTCATCCTAGAAAAAAAATAAACTGATTTCCTTTTTATGAGTAAACTTTGTTATTGTGAGAACTCAGACTTTTTTTCTGTTCTGCATTAATCTGTGCTTTTATAGTTGAATATTGTGCAGCAGTGATAGAAAGGGTATTTAAAAAACTATTAAAGATCTGATTTTAGAATACTATATAACTGGTATCAGGTTTTGGCACCTTCAACATTAGGCAGTGACAGGCCAAACTTTCATAGCATTTTTTTCCTTCTTTCTTTCCTGTCCAGTGCCCATTCTCTCTTCCCCCCCCCCCCCCCCCCCCCCCAAAAAAAAAAAAACACCCCAAGCAAACAAAAGTGCAGGATTTGCCCTAGCTTACTGTCCTGTGGCTAAAAGTAATCTTTATAATTGCTTTTGTAGACCTATTTATGAAGACTAATAAACTCTTAAATTCTGCAACTCGGGCAGCACTCTACCCTGTAATCTAAATATTTGTGACTATTTATGAGTCGGTTGTAAACAAAAGCATAATTTTTTATGATTGTAGTAAGTTTCTAGTAATTATGATATCTTTTGGGCAAATTAATTCAAGAGATGAATTTTAACTTTGGCAGCAAATAGAGTAGGTTGAGTTTTGTAGAAAATATCAAATATTTCTCACATGTGCATTTTGAGTTCAATTCATAATTTCACAGCAGCTTACATAGCTTTGCTGGCTAAGTCCAGATGCCAGCTTTCCAAATAAATTAAAAAACTTGGGGCTACTGTTCTAATACTTCCTATTTGTATAAATCATCTCCTTCAAAGGAGAAGTCAAGTCCTAAATTGAAGCCAAAATTTAAAAGCAGCTTTTTGGCGAGTTAATTAAACAATTTTAAATTAATAGAAGGTAAGTATTTGTACCACACAAGGTCATGTATCTAGTATTGGGTAACACTGGAGTTGCTTGCGGGGAAAATTTTCATTTCAAGGCCAGTGGCTTTCGCTATGTAAATATTTACTAGAGAAGTAATGTCTACTATTGTAAAATATGGTGGTGTGGTTGGTGGTACTGATCCCATTGGTAAGTACTACAGATGGATGATAAATAGGTTGAGATTTTTTTTTAAAGCCCAAGTATTTAACTCTACATGTTTAGTCTTAATATAACAAAATGTATGTATATTTAAAATCCTGAAAATTTACCAAACTGTCTACAAAATGTTGTTTTATCATCCTATGATAAAACAATTCATTTTACTTGACAGACGAGAATTAACTTGTGTAAATGGAAAAAATAATTTGCACGGCTGCTTAATTAAGTGTTTCCACCCTACTTGCGGAATTTATATTTCCCTAGTTGACTTTATTAATGCTAATTGTGACAACTTAAAGCAAGAGTGAGCAAAACATAGCCTGTGGGCCAGATTTGGCCTGCCAGCTGATTTGGCTATGGCCCCTGGGCAGGCACCCACCAATTTGATTGGAACCAGCTTATGGCACTGCATATGGGGCTGAGCTCTGCCTGCTGCTGCCCAGAGCAGCCCATGCTGTGCTCTTGTCAGCCTCAGCACAACCAACTCAAGCACCTGCAGCTGTCTAGGTATTGCTTGGCTCTTTCTCTCCTAGGGGCTCCTCCTCTGGCATCTGCTATGCTGCCACAGGTGGGGTGGGGAGGGGGCAGGGAACTGACCGGCTTTTGCCCCAGTTCATGGGAGTGGCACAGCAAGGGCCAGAGGAGAAGGAGCCCCTGGAGGTATGGGGAGCTACAGCTGCACTAGGAGCAACCCTGTGAAAATGGTGTGCACTCCTGCCCACACCCCTGAAAAGTGCTGTACAGGTTGCCCTGAGTAAGAACAGGCAGCTTTTGGTCCATTGTGGAGTGCTGCAGGAGGGGAGGCGGGGGGGCAGGATTGCATATGTACTGCTTGGGTGAGCTCTGTTTGTGCCACTGATTCCCAGGACCTAGCATATAGGTAGGTAGCACCCCGCCTCACACGCATGCACCCCCACTGCACACGGTATACAAGACTTTATTTTGAGCTGTTATGCAATCACCTCTATACACACTACTCAAAAAGAATCCCATACATTGGGACAATTTTTTAAAATAAATTTAATATAACAGATGTTTGATTCTTTTTTTTTTAGTATACAATTTTATCTATAATTTGCTAAAAGTTACCTTCTTAAAGAATTTTGTGTTTGCAGCCCTTGACAACAACTCAAATTCATGAAGTGGTGGCCCTCCAGCCAAAATAATTGCCCACCCCTGACTTAAAGAAATGCTCTTTTGCAGGCCTCAGTTCATGAAATTTTCCTAGTACATGCAAACCTTAAAGCCAGACAAGCATTGGTTGGGGAAAAACATTTTTTTTTTTTTTTTTTGGAAGTATGCATGAAATTTTAAGTTTGCAAAGAGCAAGGCTTTTTTTTCTAGATTGCTTTTGGTTTTCATGTTCTATTGGACCAGCTGTATAGTTGGCAAACTTTTAGGCACAAAGTGACCTTCAGGTCTTTGTGCCCATAAGTTTGTCTAATGTTTCTTCCAACTGTATGTTTATATCGCCGAGAACCTCCTCAGTTGGTTTTTTTTTAATGTTTTCTGGACCGTTATGGTTACAACAACACTCAAACCCAGCTACAAGCCTGCAAAAGTATCTTGTTAGTCAAGACCTGAGATGTAGAAATGCAGTCCCAACAGCAAAGGGGGGGGCAGTTTAGGGAGAAGCTGACTTTATTATTTAAATACAAATTTGTTGAGCTTTAAAGTAGATTGATTAATTTGTAATACAGTTTCATCTCTGGCCCTATTTGTGTAGTAATATGCCCTTGGGTTTTTGTTTCCTTATTTGTTTATATATGTCTCTTTGTTGTATGCAACATAAAACAAACAAGGAGAGAGAGATAATCTGTCTTAATTTACAATTTATTCATTTAGTTTTTTCAAATTATTAGTACCATTAAGTTAATACTAAGGTGAATACATTTCTGCAGAATTGGAGTCTAACTTTTTGTACATGGGGAAAACTATGAAAATGTATAGGGCAAATTACTGCCAAATTCATAACCAATGAAAAATAGCCATTTTTTCCAGCTTATTTATATTATGTTAAACATCAAAGTTAATTTTTTGTGGAGATATTTGTGAACCTTTCATGACAATTATAAGCTATTCATTTCTTTAACTTTTATTCATTTAGACTTCCTGCCTATATCTGCAAAGTCCTGAAGAATGTGAGACCCCACTGTGTTCTATAACTAAATGTGCTCACAAACATCTCCTTACTTAAGTTGTACATGTAGAGATGTTGCTGTCGGACCTCTTTCCACAGCTTTTTAAAAAACTTTACTGGCTTTGAGTACAGCCCCGCTTCTTAACTGGGGGACAACCCAAAAGCTTGAGTGTTCATTTTGGGGAAAATCATTAAAAGTAACTGGACTCTGCCAGTCCATAAAAATTGTGCTTAATTTTAACCTACAGCCCCTCAGCCTTTGCTGTTTAGCAAGCCATAGTCTGAAATTGCCTAATGGCTAGCAGTGACAAAAACTATGGGTGGGGTGTTTCTTGTAGAGGGAATGGGATGGGACATAAAAAGAACAAAACCTGAAAATTTATAACTGATCTTGTTGGTAGTGTAACTTGTATTATGAAGGTTAACTATCAGTGATGAAATACAGGTTTAATTTTAACTGAAGACCAATTTAGAGAGGCATTATTATGGAGTGCTGTATTGTGCAGCTCAGTCTTATGGTTGCATTTGTACTGTTTTGAGGAGCCATTGTGAAAGGAACAAAGTCCATTAACTTCTGATTTAAAACTTTTTTTATTATCATTAATCTTGTGCTTGTAATAGCCTACAAGAGAGATGGTGCTCAACTTTTTGCCCTGCAGACTGGCTAAGTGGAGCAGGGCTGAATTGGTCCCCATGCTGCTTCCACGGGTCCTGCCTGCTCAATCTAGTGCACAAGGCCACACCATCTAGCACATGGGGCCAGAAATTTGGCAGTGTGGGTATAGCCACAGCTCCCACACTGCCACATTTGTGGACCCATAGGGAGCCTTGTGGACCAGATGACAGCTAGGTGGGTTTGTTTGGTTTTTTTGGGATGGGGGAGTAGTTTTTGCTTTTTATGGGTTAGACCTAGCCTACTAGCCTGGGGTGGAGTACCCCTGTATAAGAAGGAAGAAAAGAAAATCCTTAGTTTCTTTAAAATTAGTCAAGATTTCACTTTGGGCATGTCAAATGTTAAGTCAAAACCATACAAGATTACCTGGGAATGAGTGCCTGTTGTTTTATCTGTCTCAGTGTTTTTTTAGAAGGTGCTTTTTTCCAATCTTTTATGTCTTTTTGGGCTGGAATGTTTCCTGTGCTTAAACTGACTACTTCCAAAGATGAAGCTCAGAACTAATGAATTTATTTTTGCTTTTCATTGATTTTTAATAAGTGAAAAAGTAAACCTAGACCTGCATTTCAGTATATATTTAGTGGTATAGCTTAAATCACTCAAGGAGCTTTTTCACAAATGGAAGCCAAGTGATTGTAAATTAAATATTAGGACTTGTATTATTGTCTAATTAGTGCATTTTTGCAAAATATGGAAGGAAGGCGAGGCAGTAGTGTCCTGGAACAGTGAGAAACGCTATAGCTTTTGTAGGTTCCTGAGAAGGTAGTTTTTATGAAATGGTAGAATACAGAGAGCAGTTATTTGTTAAGATGTTGGCAGTAAGCCTTACTGGAGACCTCCGTCTTAGACTGCCATGGCTAGATTTGCTTACGTTTTAAGCGCATGTTGGACAGACACTTGTCTAGCATGGTTTAGATGGGGGTGATCGTCAGGAAACCTAGCTTTCCATTATAAATCTCAAATTCTCCGATTTAAAAATCCCAAAATCCATGGTTAAAATGAAATGCCCTTTGTAGCCCTCCAGTCCTGCTTGTGCCCCTGCACCCCAGCCCTGCTGGAGGGGGGCCTCCAGCTGCCAAGGCTGTGGGGCCAAGGACCCAGGTCCACAGCCCCTTGCCCCCAACAGAAAGCAGCGACTCCTACAGCATGACCTGGCTCCCCCCCCCCCCCCCCCCCCCCCCCCCCCCCCCCCCTGCTGCAGGCTCAGGTGGGGCCAGGTCCCAGTGGCAGCATGCACTCTAGGGGGACAGGAGGGACCTGTGGCCCACAGGCCTGTGGGGGAAGGGGGGGTATACACTGTGGGCTTGTGCTCCTCACCCTACTCCCCTCACCCAGGAGGCCAGGCAGTGCAGAGCTTGCAGTGACAGGCAGCTTTCATGCATGGCCCCACTGTGCCCTGCTGCACCAGTCACACGTGCTGTGTTCCAGAGGGCTGGGGGGGAGTGCAGCGTTTACGACCCTGGGTTTGCAGCGAGCCAGGCACTCTGGTCGGGAGAGGGTGGGATTGCAGTCTCCCCACTCCTGGCCCGAGTGCCTGGCCAGGTGAAAATCCCCCCCTCCTGGCCAGTGCGCCCAAGCTGGCTGGGGACTGAGGGAGTGCAGACCACCCCCCCCCCCACCAGCCGGAGTGCCTGACCAGCTATAAACCGCTGCTCCCTCAGTTAGCTTGGGCATTTCCTGGCCAGGAGTGGTGGGGTTTGCAGCTGGCAGGAGTGGTGGTGGTTTGCAGCTGGCCGAGCACTGCGGCTGGGAGTTGGGACACTGCAAATCCCCTACCAGCTGGAGTGCTCGGCCGGCTGCATACCTCCTCACAACCCCCATGCCCCACTTACCTCCAGCAAGGAGAGTGAGCCAGAAGCAGCCTCCGGTAAGTGTCAGGCCCCCACCCTTCCCCCTTTTGATTTCCCTCCTGGCAGGGTTTCCCCACTCCTTTTGCAAAAAGCTCTTGCAGGCTAGAACTCAGCCAGCTTGCAGAGATCTTTGCAACAGGGGGAAATCTGCGGGTTTCTCTGATTTTTTTAAGTGGGAAATCAGTGGTTTTCTCTGTTGGTTTCCCCCCCATGGAAAATGGAAAACCCAGATCCCTGGTGATCAACCTTGAACAGGAGGTTGGACTAAGTGACTAAGGGATCCGAATCCCTTCTAGCCCTACATTTCTATGATTCTGGCTGCATACACAGGTTCACATAATCTGGGAGAATTCTACCAAGAAAACAAACTTGTGGGAGAATTTTACCTAGAGCTTCATATGTAGACATTCAAATGCTAAATCTGAGGAGTAGAGAGCTTGCAATGCTGAGACTGTGGCTTGAGGCACGTGGAGAAGTTGTGCAAACATCTCCATGTCCTCTGGAAGTTCGTTTAGTTTGCCTGGCAACAGATGACAACAGTGCATAAGGCAGAGGTGGCAGGCTGACATGGACAGTCTGGGTCAGACAGTGTTTTCTTGCGGCATGATGTGGGAATTGTGAAGTGGATGTTTTCTGCTCTCTGCTAGAGCAGCAGAGTCTATCAAGTGACATGTTATTTCCCTTTTGAAGGGGCAGGCAGAGGGGTTCTGGAGGGTTATGACTGCTTCTCAGAAAAGTCCCCACAGCATGTACAGACATTTGTTCTCTTAAGAGAGATTCTCCTGGGAGTGGTTTTAACGCTGGTTGTTCCCATGTTGTTCTATCAGAGTGACCATTTTAATTCTGGGAGAAAAAGCCTGCATATCTGTACACTCATTGTTTTTCTCATGAGAGAGTTGTTGAATGCCTCTACCCAGAGAATGCTTCCCTGGCCATGGAAAGTAAGGAATCTCACTTTTTTTCTTCTCTTCCAATCTGCCTTGACTGAAAAGGGTGATTCTATCATTTCTGTATGTTCTCCCCCTTAGAACTCCATGGCTTCCTGTATTTCTGCCCCTTCTTGCCTTTGTATGAAGCTATACTTATAGGCCGTTTGCAGATGTGTTTAAAAAAACAATCCCCCCACGAAACCAGAAAAAATGGCACTTCTTCTTTTAAATTCTGCGCGTCCCATGCTGAGCCCATCACATGCCCAGAAGAGGCAGTGCGTTAGCTAGACCTGGCTCACCTGGTATCTGTATAGATCACGTGCTTTAGTGGGGATTTTTTGGGTGCTTTTATCTAATAGCTGATTGAATCAGCTTTAGCTAAAAGTGCCAAAAATCCCTGCTGGAGTGCTCTATCTATACAGACACTGTAGAGCTGGCTCTACAGTAATGCGTTGCTGCTTCTCATCAAGTGCACTTTTTGTTTTGTTTCTGTTGTTCTTTAACATCTGCAAGCAGCCCTGATGTCCATAGCTTTTTACCTCCTTTTTAGTAACGAGAGAGGCCTCTTTTAGGCTACTGTCCATAATGCTGTGATCTGGAAGAATGAACTGCTTATGCATTTCACTGAGACACTTGTCAGATTTAATCTCCTGGGGGTGACGGGTATGGAAGTAGCAAAATATCTCTGTTTTGCTTGTGTACTCCCAGGTGCCTCTAGAAGGAAAGGCATGATGTCCGTAGCTTCCTCTGAGGTATGTTGAAATGCATGAGAATTGGGTCAGTTTCACTCTTGCTGCCCAAAGGTTGAATACAGGCAGTCAAAAAGCCCAAGGTGGAATTGCTCCAATCTTAGCAGGTTTCTCTAAACTGTGTAGATTGAACCAATAATGATCTGAATTCAGGGTCAGTTTTTACTTGGGAAAGGCAGGGGGAGGCCTGCAATGACCCAGACTGGAAGGTGGGCTGGGGGGGAGAGCATCCCTCCCAGTCTGTCATTGTTGAGCCCAGCCAAAGTGTCCAGCACATGCCCCAACCCTCTGTCCCTCTGCAGGGGTGGGAAGGGGCCCCCACCCTGGTGCGTGCCCCTTACAGGGGAGGGGGGCTTTCCCTGGCCTATGGTCCCCCAGCCTGGGGTTGCCATGCCTTGTGGAGCTGAAGGGAATACCACCCCCTCTCCTTCTGTGGCAGCAGTGCCAGCTGTGCAGGAAGTGGGGGAGGATTCTCCTGGGCCAGTCCCACACCTGCACAACTGGGTTGTGGGGTGCTTCTCTGGGCCCGGGATCCCCTAGCCCAGGGCTGTCCTGCCTTGGGGAGTGGTGCAACCAGCACCTTGTTGCTACCACAGATTGGGGGGGGGAGGGCATTCCCCCAGGCTGGGTGTCTGCCCATCTGAACATGGAGGTGTGGTACTGGGGGGGAGTGCTGTGCCTCTGGTGTCTTCCCGTAGCCTGGGCCAGGGTCCCCAAGCTTGGGATCTAAGGAGAATATTACTCCTCCCCTGCACAGCTAGGCAGCTTGGCACCAGCACCACTGCAGGTGGGGGTGGGGAGCATTCCCCTTGGTTCCCTGGGGCAGGGCAGCCCTTGGCTTGGGGGATCCTGGGGCAGGTCATGTGCCCTCTAAGGCTAAGGTCCTCCCCTGTACTTCTATGCCTAGCTACATGGATAGGCACCTGGCCCTGGGAATGCTCTCTCCCTCCCACCTGTGGCAGTGGTGATGGGGGGAATGTTCTCATTGACTCCCTGGGTAGAGCAGACTGAGGACCAGAGGCATTGCTGTCTCGGCTCTGACCCCCTGAGTGTGGGGCCAGCTAGTCCCTTGGCTGGAGCTGTGAGATGTGAGAGGTGTTCTAGCATGCAGCTTGCCACCTTGGGTGGGGATGGGGCTTTCAGTGTGGCAGGGGGCCACAAAGCATCCTGGAATTCAGTCATTTGCCACCACTGAGAACAGTCTAGCTCCATCCTTTTTTGAACCACCTTCAGGTAGTTGAAGGTTGTTATTAAGTCCCCTCTCACTCTCTCAAGACCTAAATAAGCCCAGTTTCCTCAGTCTTTCCTCATAAGCCATGTGCCCCAGCCCGCCTAACCATTTCTGTTACCCTCTGCTGGACTCTCCAATTTGTCCATATCCTTTCTGTAGTGGGAGGCCTAAAACTGGTCACAGCCCCCAGATGTGGTCTCACCAGTGATAAACAGAGGGGAATAATCACTTCCCTTGATTGGCTGGCAATGCTTCTAATGCAGCCCAGTGTGCAGTTAGCCTTCTCTGCAACAAGGGCACACTGTTGGCTCCTATTTAGCTTATTGTCCACTATAGCCCTTGGGTCCTGTTCTGCAGAGGTTTTGCTTAACCAGTCAGTCTCCAACCTGTACTGGTGCATGGGCCTTGCATCCTTTGTACTTGTCCTTATTGAACCTCATGAGATTCCTTTTGGCCCAATTCTCCAATGTGTCTAGGTCACTCTAAATCCTAACTCTACCCTTCATCATATCTACTACTCCCCCCAGCTTGGTGTCATTTACAAACTTGCTGATGGTGCACTTTATACCATTTTCCAAATCACTAATGAAGGTATTAAACAAAACCAGCCCCAGGACTGACCCCTGGTGCACTCCACTTGATACTGGCTGCCAACTAGACAGCGAGTCATTGACTACTATTCTCTGAGCCCACTGGTCCAACTAGTTTTCTGTCTACCTTACAGTGCATTTGTCCAGCCTGTACTTTCTGTACTAGATGCAAGTTGCCATCTTGCCATACTAAGCTTTGACCTTTGGAAGTGTCCAGTTTTTCCAGTGGAGTACTACTTGCACCCTATTAATCTGTAATGACACCCTTGTCCAGACTTCTGTAATGGTTCACTATACCTACTAACTCGTACAGTATTCGCAAAAACTGTCTCAGTAATTTGCATCTTGCCAGACTTGGCTTTGAAAAAAGTGGCTTGTTGTTGTGACATCACCTTTTATGCCTTGTTTGTGTTCCTTTCTTCAGCATTATTTTTTTCCTGTATGTTTCTGCATGCTGTGGTTTGACTCTTTTGCTATTATAGGTCCTCCTGTAATCTGACATGTTTTTACAATTTCACTTCAGTGCTGAAAATGTTTAGGTACAAGATTAATATAGTCCTTAGCTGCTTGCTGTTGAATTAGTTCTTGTGTTCAGGAGGAAACACTGAATTGTTCCTTGCTGGTACTACTGACTGAAGATGAAAATGCTTTTCAAGAAGAACTAATTAAACATGGAAGAGAAGGAACAAGTAGAGAATTGCGGTATCCTTGTATTGCATCAGAATTTGTCTGTCTGCAGAAGTCTGTTCTTTGTCAATTATCCACCTTTTCTTGCTTTCATGAGGAGGTACACTTGCTAGTTTTTAAGTGTTGCCACTGTTAAAAATGTATACTCCGTGTGCATTTTCAGTTGATGTCTCCATTTTTACTTATAAAATACTTATAAAATAAGATACAGGATTTATCTTAAATTTCTTTAATGAAATAATGGGCTGTTTCTTTGTATGAATGTACTTAAAGATTAAACAAGTTTATTTTTTTTAATGAAAGATTGAATGCAGTTAAAACTACTGCAGTTGAACAGGAATTTCTAATGAAGCAATGTATTTTACTTAGTATTTCCCAAGTAAGTTTTTCCAGCTTCAGATATTTTCAGTCCATGTCATTGTGAAAAAGTTAAGATTATTGTTGGGGAGGAGTTTCCTCTTTAGGTACCACCTCTTGGCTGTTTTGCCACAAAAACAAAACAAAACCCCCAAGTAAAAAAAATTCTATTCATTTCTATCTTGCACTCCTCTTCTGTATTTGACTTCACATTTCTCTGCCTCCTTTTTTTAAGTGTTAAACACGTTAGCATAAATTGAAGAACTGTGCATTCAAAAAGCTTTGGTTTGAAATATCTTGGTTGTATTGTTATGTATTTATGTAGTTCTCATAAGACAGTTAAACTGACAGAAAATGAAATTCCCATCTCTTGACTGCATTCTTTTGTTTACAACTTTGAAGTGAAGTAAAGCAGACATACAGATCTTTTGACTTGTTGAAGTAAAGAGGAAGGAATCTGTGGTCAGTGAAAAGACATAGAGTAGTTTGATTGGGCAGACAATTTTGAAAATGATAAAGCTTATATAACATGCTAACAAAACAGTGCTGATCTTGTGTAAAGGAAATTAATTATTCTTTTTCTCCAGAACTTTAGCGGCCTAATTATATTATCTTAGTTTGATTGCCGGGTATGTAACAGAGCTGCTACTTAATGAGTAGAAATATGAGGAACAAGAAATAAAGATTGAAACTTTTAAATCTAGTTGACAAATCTGATAACTAAATAAATTCAGCTTTATTATTGGTACTTGCACCCACTAGACATCATTTTGAACTATTAGTTGATATTTTCATCTTTTTCCTAACTAGCCCCAGAAATATTCATACCCATTTATCCTGCTCTATAAAATTTTAAACTTCTAGCAGGCAACAGATGTTAGCCAAGAGACTTAAGTCAGGTACAATGTGCACATTAGAAACCAGAATCCTTGTTAGTCAGATCTTAAATGCGATATTCCTGTCTAATCAAGGGTACTTGAAGCTCCTCAACCAGTATTATCTTCTTCCAAGTAGGTGTCCACTTTTTATGTGGTGGTATTCTTCTATTTTCTTTGATTCTTGCACTTGGGTGGGGGTGGGCCTGTGTTCCTTTTCATTTTAGGACTCCTGGGTCTTGTATGGAGGTACACGTGGAATGTTGCTGCATTTTCCTGGATCGCAGTGTGTAATTGAGATAGTTGGGGTATGCCAGGACCTCTCTGAACCATGATGGAGAGTGCCACAGTGAATCATGGTATGTCTGTTGCACCTAAAACATCTCTTTACTAACTTCACACTATTAGCACCCCTGAGACATTATGGGGGCCTACCACCACTTCAAGCAATCTATGGTGCACCTGTTTTGGGGTTCACTGTAGATTAGGTGTGCCCCGCTGAGTGCATGCTTCTTCCTTATTGAGCTGTGAATGTAGGCATTACCCCAGGTTTCTTTTTTCACTTGTGTTCCAACAAATTGCACCAGTGGCTGGCCCAACCCCATTCCTCTGGATCCGCCCACACATTGGCCTGACCCCATGTGCTGTATGTATTCAGAAACTTGGCAGTGGGGGAAGGGTCGCAGTATTAAATTGTCATTCCCCCACTGCTGGATTTCTGAATGTTATGGGAGCTACACAGGCCAAATGACAAGCCTTTTTGTGTTGGCTGGGGGCTAAGCACTCCAGATTAGACTCTTTTGCCCTTGGTTTCTGGGGTGTATAGATGCCTCACCTGCTCTTGATGCCTGATCTCCTTAAGAGCTGAGGAAAGAGAACTTCCCTAATTTTGAGATCATTCCTCTTGGTTTTTCAGAATATGATAGATTACACTTTCCACTGCTAATGAAATACCTGCAATTGTCAGTAGTCCTAAAATAGTTGTCACCAAAGGCAATGAGTAAGGAATTTAAAACATCAATAAGCTTTAGCTTTCTTCTATAACAGGTTATATGACAGAAGAGTAATTGTTGAGTTTGAAAGAAGCAATGTAAAAGAAATAGAAAAAAATCTTCCTCCCTGTCCCTCTGTCTTGAAATTAGCTTTTGAGGAGAGGTGTAACTAGCTATTTTGGTGCCTAGGGCTGGGAACAGGATGTTCAGAGTAAGTCTCATTTCTCCCTGAGATGCAAGGACCTTGGCAGCTGCTGCCTGTCCCTGGAGGAGGAGGGGAGAGGGTTGCCATACTCTGGTTGCAGTATCTGCCCCTGTATGGTTTTACCAGAGGCTCTCCATACAGTGGCTTTAGCAGCCCCTGCAGTGCAAGCTCCTGGAAGTTAGCACTCTGGCACCCCTTGACAGGTTGCAACGGTGGGCGGATGAGAATAGGATGGGGTTTAACACTGATAAGTGCAAGGTGTTGCACATGGGGAGGAAGAACCGGCACCACACTTACAGGTTGGGGAACTCCCCTCTTGCCAGCACGGAGACGGAAAAGGATCTTGGAGTCGTCATTGACTCCACGATGAACATGGGCCGGCAGTGTGGGGAGGCAGTCAAGAAGGCCAACCGTACCCTGTCATGCATCCACAGATGCATCTCGAGCAGGTCCAGGGAGGTGATCCTCCCCCTCTATGCAGCACTGGTCAGGCCGCAGCTGGAGTACTGCGTCCAGTTCTGGGCGCCACACTTCAAGAGGGACGTGGACGATATGGAAAGAGTTCAGAGGAGGGCCACTCGTATGATCAGGGGTCAGCAGGGCAGGCCTTATGAGGAGAGGCTACGGGACCTGAACCTGTTTAGCCTCCACAAGAGAAGGTTAAGGGGGGACCTTGTGGCCTGCTACAAACTGGTCAGGGGGGATCAGCAGGTATTGGGGGAGTCCCTGTTCCCCCGTGCACTGCCAGGAGTGACCAGGAATAACGGTCACAAGCTGGCGGAGGGTAAGTTTAGATTAGATATTAGGAGGCGCTACTTCACAGTCAGGGCGGCTAGGGCCTGGAACCAGCTTCCAGGGGAAGTGGTGCAGGCTCCTAGCCTGGGGATTTTTAAAAGGAAGTTAGATGAGCACCTTGCCGGGGTCATCTGACCCCGGTGCTCTTTCCTGCCAAGGCAGGGGGTCGGACTAGATGATCTTCCTAGGTCCCTTCCGACTCTAGCTACTATGAAACTATGAAACCCCCTCTCAATCTGTGTCAGGTGTGGGTGTCCTCTTTGACCACTCCTAGTTGTACCGCTATCCCGTTTACTTCAAACACCAGAAGTCCTGGGTGTAGAGGTTTCCTAAGTGACCTCCCCAGTAGACATCTCTTAAATATCTTAATGCCATGTTCTCCTCCCCCTCCCCTGCCATCTTTATTTCTCTATGCAGTCCTTTGGGAAGAAGTATACTGTAGTTCATTCTTTCTACTTGGAGTTCTGGGCTTTTTCTGACCATGGTCCTTCCCTTTGGAATGCACTTACCTGTGTTTGAGGCGTCTTGTCCCTGGCTGATTGATATCAATACCAGTTTTAGGTGCACATTCCAGATATCCATTGCCTCCCTGTTCTAATAAGTATACAAGTGTCCTTTCCCAAATGCTTTCACCATGTGGGGTGTTTTTAATATCTAACCTAAGAAAAAGGAGCTCACTGCCACTCTTTTGCTTAAGATTGCAGAATACATTCAGACCAAAACCTGGAGTTCATATAGACCAGGGGTAGGCAATGTTTTTTGGCTAGAGTGCTGAAAAAACCACAATGTCTACCTTGGAAGGTGGTGAAGTGCTGACATGCTGGAACCTGGAGCAGTTGTTTGCAGCCTCCCAGCCGCCTGCTGGGACCAGCAGGGGCCCTGTGGCTAGCAGCAGCTGCTTAGAGCCTGGGCTGGCGGTGGTGTGCTGAGTAACGTGGCGTTGCATGCCATGTTTGGCACGTGTGCTGGGGGTTGCTGACCCCTGATATAGACATTAAAATGGTAAACAGTGGACCTAGCTTAATTTTAGCTAAGAAATAGATTTATTGTCATGTTTAGTATTTAAGACATGGTAACATGTCTGCATGTGGTATATGGCAGGAGTGTCAGTCATTTGGCCCTGAGGTCTTGATTGGGTCTAGGGGGACTCCTTATGGGTGGGATCAGGATGACAGGGCTTCTGACTGTGGCTACTGGACCTGCCGTTAGCAGTAGTTAGGAGTTAATGATGCTGCCACTCAATCCCCAGAGCCATGGTTGGTGGAGCTGCAGTGTCAGTGTGGCCAGCAGCCAGGGGGTGAATGTCACTGACTTTTTAGTCACCAGTTGTGACTGCAAACATTAAATTCTGTGGCAGCATTCACCTACTGGCTGTGCTGACTCTGTCGCTCTGGCAATTACAGTGATGGGTTTGAGCAGTGGCACTGTTATTGGCTCATTGCCTACTTGCACTCGCAGCAAAAAGCCGCACCCGTTGGATTCCCTTTCTTTACAGGTCATATCTGGCCTGTGGGCTGTATGTTGATGCCCCCTGATATATTATGCACCCCCAGATCACCCTGCGTGAATAGGTGTATCCATGGCATAGGTTAACAGAGTTGCCCTGATTCCATACTCAAGGAAAGAAAGCAGTGAGTAATTACAATTTTTATCTACTGGAAAAAAGATGCAAAAAAAAGCCAGTGGCTGGAAGTTTAAGCCAGGCAACCTTCAAACTGGGAGTTGGGTACAGACTCTTGACAGCAAGGGTGATTGACTGAAATTTTAAAAACCACAACTGAGAGGAAATGGTAGATTCTTCACTTCTTAATGTCTTCAAGTAAGGCTGTATATCTTTCTGGAAGATACGATTTAATGAAATACAAGTTATTAGTCTCAGTACTGGGTACTGAGTACTTTCCAAATAAAAATAAATGCCCCAGACTACATACTGTGAGATGCGTGTAAGTGGTTTTTATATGTCTATAGAATAGTGTAATATGAAATAAAAATTAAAGCATTTGAAATTAAAGGGCAAGAAAACTAAAGAGCCAAGCTGGCAGACCTGCTTGACCTCTCTTTCCCAACTGTCTTAAAGGTTGGGGAGTGGCTCACAGGCTTATTTTCTGGTCCTTTTTTATTCTACTGCCACTTCACACACCTTCATATTAATTAAAATATAACTTTTTTACATCTTGAAAAATAAAAATGGAATGTCTGATGTAAAGGTAGAATGTATACAGAAACTAGTTTCTCAGTGATTTTTTCACTCTGGGACTCTGAATTAAAATAAATGCACATCTGAAAAGGTGAAGCTGTCTAGGCTGCTCCACTTATGGTTTGTAAATGGATATGAAAGTGTTTCTGTGTTGTACCAAGGTGTGCCTTCTTCATTTAAGTCTGTATACCTGTAAGGTTTGAAACCAAGTTTTGGAAGGTGGTACTGATGTTTTACATGCTTCACCTTCCTATTGTGCCAGGTTTAAAGTAGTGTGCAACAACTAAAGAGGATCAAACTCCTTTCTCTTCACTCCAAGCTTAATAGAGGACGATCATAAAGGAAGGGGCAACTTTGGTCTTTTGTAGGCAGATCTTGACCATTCTAATAGGATGGGGTTTAACACTGATAAGTGCAAGGTGTTGCACATGGGGAGGAAGAACCGGCACCACACTTACAGGTTGGGGAACTCCCCTCTTGCCAGCACGGAGACGGAAAAGGATCTTGGAGTCATCATTGACTCCACGATGAACATGGGCCGGCAGTGTGGGGAGGCAGTCAAGAAGGCCAACCGTACCCTGTCATGCATCCACAGATGCATCTCGAGCAGGTCCAGGGAGGTGATCCTCCCCCTCTATGCAGCACTGGTCAGGCCGCAGCTGGAGTACTGCGTCCAGTTCTGGGCGCCACACTTCAAGAGGGACGTGGACAATATGGAAAGAGTTCAGAGGAGGGCCACTCGTATGATCAGGGGTCAGCAGGGCAGGCCTTATGAGGAGAGGCTACGGGACCTGAACCTGTTTAGCCTCCACAAGAGAAGGTTAAGGGGGGACCTTGTGGCCTGCTACAAACTGGTCAGGGGGGATCAGCAGGTATTGGGGGAGTCCCTGTTCCCCCGTGCGCTGCCAGGAGTGACCAGGAATAACGGTCACAAGCTGGCGGAGGGTAAGTTTAGATTAGATATTAGGAGGCGCTACTTCACAGTCAGGGCGGCTAGGGCCTGGAACCAGCTTCCAGGGGAAGTGGTGCAGGCTCCTAGCCTGGGGATTTTTAAAAGGAAGTTAGATGAGCACCTTGCCGGGGTCATCTGACCCCGGTGCTCTTTCCTGCTAAGGCAGGGGGTCGGACTAGATGATCTACCTAGGTCCCTTCCGACTCTAGCTACTATGAAACTATAATATTATGTAAGTCAGTCTGTCTGTCTATCTGTCTGTCATGTTTTATTCGCACTGTGACTGGCTGACGGAAACAACCAGTCAGAGTGCGAATACGGTGTTCGGACAGGAGGTGGTGGTGCGGCAGAGCGCCGCCATGGTAGTGGGGATGCTGCATGCCTCGCCGTCCTGCCCTTTCCCCCCTGGAGACAGTGGCAATGGAGCAGATGGAACGGGGGGTGGGCAGCCTTGGCCACCTCCCCTTGTTCCTTGGAGGTGGCAGCTGGGGGAGTGGAGTCAGGACACTGTGGGGAGGCACTGAATATGGAAGGGGAGGGCTCTACTGTAGTAGGATCTGCACCATCCTTCTTGCTGCTGGCCTTGCCCTTTTCCCCCACTACTCCCTCCTGGTGTGGGTGTTGGAGTGCAGCAGACCCAGGCCAGTGGGGTGGGCAGGTCCAGCCCCAAAGGGTGGTGGGAAGGTCAGAGGAGGGAGGAGAAGCACACAAGTCTTGGCCTGGCCCCAAAATGGAGGATATAGGTGGGACACTCCGGGCCCCGCAAGGGCAGTGAAGAGGGTGGGGAGCCAGGCCCAGCCCTTTGGCAGTATGGGGAATAGGGGGAATGACCCGCCCCCTGCTCCATGGAAGAGGCAGCAATGGCAGTGTGAGGAGGTCTGGGGTTGGGACTGCTGCAGTGAGGGGGGAACAGGGGAGTGGCCCCAGACTGCTGGGATTGGACCCAAAGCAACAGGGGGTGGTGCAGGAGAATAGGGTCAGGGCTGAATTGGGGGCTGGGGTGGATGTTGGGCTCTGTCCCTACTGGCCCCCCAGGTGTGGGTAGGGGAAGTGGCCCTGGAGTGTCAGGGGCAAGGGTGGGGCCAGTGAGCCTAATTGGGGTGGGGGCAAGGCCGATGCTTCTGGCCACAATCCCCCCAGTATTGCAGGTGGAGTGGATGTGGGAGGATGGCCTGGCCCTGGTGACAGAGCGGCCAGAGAGGAGACAGAGAGCGGGCCCAGATCTGAAGGTTGGGGGGAAGTGGGGCCCGATACAGGCTGCTGTCCCCAGCCACCCTCACCACCCTTCTCTTGTTGTTTTTGATGGGCTGTTGGCTAGTATAGTATAAAAGCACAGGTTCCATAGAATCTGAGGAGCCTGCTCCATGACTCATAAAACAAACAAAAAAATTCATTAACCTTTATCTGGGGCGGGGGTTTGGAGAAAGGGTGAATCTGGAGTTAGGGTGACTTAAAGCACACCTCCCCAGACATGGGAGTCCACAGAAATGTGGTCAACACAGCTTACTGTTGTAGAGCCTTGGGATCTCTGGGTTTTTTTGCTAGATTATAATGAAACTACAGTTTTAGTTTCTCAGATGGTTGGCCATTGCAGCAGCTTTACTCTAGAATGTCAGACAAATGAAGATACATGCACCAGAACCTCTTTTTGTTCCACGTCTTCTTGGATAAAAAGTCTAGATAAGGATTATTGCCCATTTTGTTGTCAGAGGAAACTACCATTATGCACCTGAGCTCAGTCCAGAGAAAAAAGATCAACCAGTTGTTCCTTCCTTAGGATAAGAGGAAGTTAAGCCAGAAGCGTGAGCTACAGGCAGCCTTGGAAAGGCAGCAGTAATCAGCGACCTTCTTTGTGCTAGACTGCAAATACATGACCATCCCTGGACATTTAAGGCAGCGTTTCACAACATTTGTGTGTTTATGGCCCACTGTGGCAAAGCTGGCTACTCTCACTCTTCCCCTACTTCACTGCTACTTTTTCTGATTGCTGCCACTTGTACTCTATGCTGCCATCCAGCTTTTGTATTCCCCCTAGGATTACACACCTTGTACTTCAAGAATTGTTGATTGAAATCATATTCTGAGACTTGAGAGAAAGTGATTCTAAGGAAAACGTATTTTCCATCTCTAGACTAAAACTCATCAAAAGAGACTGGAGAGTCAGCACAAAAACAGTTTTAGCATGCTGCCGGAATCTATTTTGTGTCCGTTTGGGTGACTTAGGATAATTCGGGGCATGTCTGAAATTCGGATTACATTCAGTTTTAATAGGAGTTTAGCCAGTATCTTCAGTGGAAGCAGAATCCTTCAGCTGTCGGACTTTAGGACATATTTTCTCACAACTCGGCAAGAAGAATGAAGAGCTGGACAAGGATTAAGCAGACTGTAGGCAAGTTAAGGTCAGGATGGAGTGATTTTAAAATCTATATGGATAATCTTAGATACTGATTTAAATCTGGCAGTTTGCAAATGTATTTAATTAAACTTTTATATTAACTTGTTCTATTATTTAAATATTAAGTATATTTAATGCCACCCTGAATAGTCAAACAGATGAGATTCAACAAGGGCAAGTGTAAAGTCCTGTATTTGAGATGGCATGATTTCATATGCAACTATAAAGTGGGGAATGGCTAGCTAAGGTGCAGTACTTCATACAGGGATCTCAGGGTTACAGTAGACTGGAGAATCTAACTCATCTGGTGCCATGGATCAGGTGAGGGTTTCTGGGCTAGATTGGGCTGTGCTGGAGCCAGCACACAGCCCATCTGGTGGGTGCCATATGCAGCACACTCCCTGTGCCAGGCTCTGATGTTGTGTGCATTATGAGCCCTGAAGTGTGGCCAGTGTGTGCTGCTTCCAGCATGTATGCTGGACCTAGTGCTGCCCATGACACAGGAGCCCAACACAGTGCATGCAGAATGCGGTACCCTGCTGGACTGGCCTGTCTTCTGGGCTTGGTACACCCCAATCTGGACTGGCCATAGTGCCAGCATGCAGAGCTAGCACAGGCCCCCCCACCCTGGGGGTGGCATCAGTGGTCTAGCCTGTGTGCCAGAACTGCTCTGCATACAGGGTTGGTCCAAGACGCATGGGCTAGGTCAGGGGTGGGCAAAATGTGGCCCCCGGGCTGGATGTGGCCCACCAGGCCATTCTATCTGGCCCATAGAGCCCCTACAAAATTTAGAAAGTTTATATTTATTGGCCCCTGGATGCCTGTCATGCAGCCCTTGATGCCTTGCCAAAACTCAGTAAGCGGCCCTCTGCCCTAAATAATTGCCCGCCCCTGGGCTAGGTCATATGCCTCCATGGACTGAATTTAGCTCACAGGCTGTGTTTGACATCCCTGCAGTAGACCATAAGGTGACTATGAGCCAGCAGTGCTCTTTTTGCAAAAAAGGCCAACTGTATCCTGGGCTGTATTAACAGGAGTGTCACTTGCAAATCAAGGGAAATGTTTCTTTTAGTGAGTATTGGTGAGGTCACACCTGAAGTACTGTGTCCTTTTTTGACTTCAAAAAAGTTGTGGACAGACTGGAAAGAGTCCAGTGGGGAGCAACAAAAATGATTAGAAGCCTGGGAAACATGACTTGCGAGGAAAGGCTGAAAGAACTAGGGTTATTTAGTTTGATGAAGAGATGACTGGGGTGGGGGGGTGTTGATAATGGTTTTTAAATACCTGAAGAGTGATTTAGAGAGAGGATAGGATGATGGGACAGTAACTTCAAGCTGCAGCAGAGGAAATTTAGATACTGAATGCGGTGGTTTTAAGCATTGAAATAGTCTGTACAGAGAAGTTGTGGACTCTCCATCCCTGGCAATTTTCAAGAGCAGGTTAGACAGACTTGTGGCTGGGATTGTTTAGAAAAAATAGGCTTCTGAATTGAAGATGTTCTTCACTTACGCTGTTTAAGTAAAATACAAGCTGGAATGGTACAATGATATTTTCAGTCACGGTCAAAATAGGAAATGTCCTTGGGAGAAAAAGCTATTACATTTCAAATAGAACCAAAAAACTTGCAACTTTTCCCCTCGATTTAAAATAATTTCCCCCAAATAATTCAGAAGACTCTAATTACTGTTTTCAGCCAAATATCTGGCATAAATGTGTGCACTCTAGAAAATGGGATTAGAATTTCTCTAGTCTTTGATTGAGGAAGATGTCACGCTGAGAACTTTCCAAGAACCTTTGGGCAAGAAGCTTTTTCCAAGCAGGGCGGTCTGAGCAAGATGGCAGATAACTTCTGCTGTTTAAATACTGCAGTTAAAAGATCATTGCTGGTTAGTAGCATGACAAGAATTTAGTATAAATGCAGTCAAGTACACTCATGGCTGGTTGTCACATAGTAAGAGTGCCTACATGAAGATGCTTGTAATTCAGATTGAAGGTGGCCACAGGCTATGCAGTTAGCTATCTCTTGTTTGATTTATGCTAGGCTTGTGACTTAAGTTCCTTTTTCATGGAAATTAGCACTTAAAGTTGTAATTAATTTATAAAGAATGTAAGAGAACATGTTTAAAAACAAATAAGTTTACCATATTCAACTAATCTTTGTAAAGTTGCAGTTAGTTATCATTGGGCTAGCTTCAGGTTCTGCGTAGCGTTCTCTGTAGAAGAAATTTTTTTTCCTGATCCTAAAGGTTTAGTTTGTTACTACATAGCAGTTAGTACATCAGTAAGCTACATGACTTCTTCCTTTAGAATAAAATGTGTTTGTCTTCTATAAAAGTCAGTACTCTAAGGGAAGAAGGTACTGCAAAATAATTTTTATTTGCTTAAGTGTCAAGGGCTAAGTTCAAGATCTGTATTTTCCATAAAACAGCTACAGCAAAAGCTTTGTTATCTGGCACCCATGGGGAATGTGGGGTGCCAGATAACCAAATATGCTGGTTACCTGAGAGGTGTGAACAGGTGTGTTTGCCTGTTCGGGCCACTGCCCCTCCCACCACATCCGGTGCACCGCTGCCCCTCCCTGGTGTCAGTGTGCCTGAAGGATGGAGAGGGTCCCCGCGCAGGCTGCTTTGCCCTGGGCCATGGTCCAAAGTTGGCCAAAGTGGGACGTCCGGTTTTGCCGCATAGATTGGCATGCTGGTTAATAAAGTGCCGGATAACACGGCTTTTACTGTAGATGTTAACAATAACAGTTCAGTGAAAGATGCTCTATGTGTATTTATTTGTAATGAGGCCAACTATTATAAGAAATATGTTTATTGAACTTGTTCATTGGCATAGGACAGGTTTCTTTCCTTTTGGTTCACATTGACATATTTTTAATAGCACATTATCAAAGCAAAAAAACTGTAGTATACTGAACTTCGAGTATAATTGTATGGAAAAGATAGTAGATTCAGTCTCTTGTTAGTCTGGTACCAGTTAAAAGCAGAGATTGCATGAGAGGTTCTGAAACACACAGGAAGACTTAAACACTTCCTAAATTTTGAATCACAGCAATTACTATCTACTGCTTCATAGGATATAACAGTCTATAAAAAATGGAGGTTTTGTTTTTAACTCTTTATGATTTTACTCGTAATGAACATTTGTCAAAATAACTGTTTGGACAAACCAAATTACAGTAAAAGCTGTGTTATCTGGCATCCATGGGGAATGGGGAGTGCTGGTTAATCAAATATGCCAGTTACCTGAGAAGCATCTTTGCCTGTTTGTACACTTACTAAAAAGGGGGCTGCTGGGGGTACACTTATTTAAAAAAAAGGTTGAAAACCCTTGGTTTAGGAAAATATTTTCTGTCTGCCACTAAAACAGTGCAAAGCCTTGTGCAAGGCCTATTCTAGTCTCTCTGTTGCACGCCTGCAAATTTGTCTCTAACCATATTGGTATGACTATGTAATAATTGAAATAAAACATACTTGAATATTTAATTCAGTGTGCAGTTATGCAAAGTGTCTGCACAGCATGTGTAACCACTGTCTTGAATTCCTTCCTTCTTTTCTGCACTCCACTAAACCTGCTCTCTCTAGAAGCTCAGATACTACACTTACTCAAATCTGAGTTGATGCTGAATTTAAGAAATGTCTAATAATTTAGATTCTGTGTGCACAAAATTTAGAATTTTTTATAATTTTCCGGAAATAGAACCTATGCATCAAAGGGTTGTCTTAAATTTGTGTTGCCCTCCCAACCGCTACAACAGGAAAAGCAGAGGCTGCTGTGGGTCTGACTCTGGCCTCAACCTGGGTTTTAAAGCCAGAGCTGCAGCAGTTGCCTGTCCCTCTCTGCTTTGTATGCAAATCTTGGATGAGGGGCTTTTTCCTGCCCCATGCAGATTATGGGGGAAAAAACTTTGTCTTGAATTCAAATAAATACAGTGCTTTTTGTGACCAAATTACAGGGCTTGTATTATATGCACGTTTGATCTCCTGACAACCCTGAACAGTGACTGTTTTTAAAATTAAAAAAAAAATAATACAAATTGTTCTTTATAAATGAGGTATACCTATCAAACATCTTTTCATATGTTAAAGTTAAAATTGAAATACCTGTGAGTGTGGTAAATTGATAAAATAACCTCTCAAAGTTTAATTGAGGCAAGAAATGCCACTGCACTTCTAACATTCTGGAAGTCAAACAGCTGAAGAACAAATTTATGAGAAAAAGCATCTTGGGTATTGTTACCTCTGCTATCCCTTTAGTTATTGTGTAATGCTTCCCTCTAGAAGATCACATTTTCAGTAGTCAGTTCCTTTGCCAAACTTCAGTCATTCTGACTATTTGTTTCTTGTTGGGGTTCTGTTTAGGATTGGGTGGGTTTTTTTGTGGATGGAAGTGGGGTTTCAATTGGAGTAGCTCATCTGTTTCAAAGATCCAGTTTAGGCTTAGATAAATGATTTTGTTTATGTTAAATATTTTTACAACCTCTTGGTTGAGATGCTGTAAGGTCATGTTTTAGAACAGGGACTTGAATTTTACAGCTGAGGGTGCCTTGGTTTCAAGAATCTATTACCTGTCTTGCCCATGAGCATTTTCCAAATTTTAAACTTTTAGAACAGTGGTGCTCAGCCTTTTTTTTTTTCCCAGTGAGCCAGATGTGCAGCGCTTTGTCTGTCTGCGGGCCAGATCCAGTCAGTGGCTCTAATCTGGCATTTGTGGTGGGCATGGGTGGGGGCAGCGGGCAGTCCAGCCCCACTGAGAAGGAAGGAGCATGGCCAAGCCCCAATCCAGTGGAGGGATTGGGAGTGTGGCCTGGCCCCACGGGGAAGAGAGGTGGTATTAATGGCCCCTGCTCCCATGCTGCCACATTGTGGGGCCAGGTGCCATGGCCCACAGGCCACATTTGACCCATGGGCTAGAGGTTGAGTACCCCTGCTTTAAGATATTACACATAACATAGTAAAGGTTTGTTAGAATTTGGGAGCTAAATTAGTTGAAGATTTTCTTCACTGACCACACTGGATCCCCTTTCAGCTCTTACGTGCTGGTAGGACTGCATATGTACTATCCTCACTGAGCAACGAAGAATCTAACTTGAGGTGTGAGAAGAATTTTTCATACAATTGCCCCTTTCTGCTGCTGAGGAAGGCCATCTCTTTTTGAGACTTCAGTAATTGCTGCTGATGCTGTACTTGCATGGAAGAAGGAGATGAAGCAGTTTGACTGAAATAGAGGGTGAGCAATAGGAGTAGGAAAGGGGTACGAACCTGAATAGTTGAAGGAGGTGCAGTAGCCAGGAGGTGAAGATGAGGGCGAAGGAGAAGCAGGAGGCATGGAGAGCAGAGGGAACAGAATGGGCAGGAATAGGGGCTTTGCTTGTGAAGGCAGGGGCTTGATAGGGCCACAGAAGGTGGACCAGCTAAATGGGTAGGACATCCAAGAGGCAAAGAGGGACATTGGCATGAAGATTAGGAATAGGAACTAAGAAATAATGGGTAGGAACAGAAGGGAATGGAGCAGCGTTTCCCAACTGGTGTGCTGTCAGGAATGTCCAGGTGTGCCACGGCATTTTGGGCTGGAGCCACGCCCCCGCCTGATGCTGCTGCAGACATGGGGAACGTGGGTCTGGCCCAAAATGCCGTCCAGCTGGCTATCCCCCCAGCTCTGCGTCCAGTGTGCTGCAGTGCTTTTTTATTTAGGTAAGTGTGCTGTAGGACGAAAACGGTTGGGAAACGCTGGAATAGAGACAAGCTTGGAGGGGGAGGGCAACAGAATTTGTAACTGTTAGTGGTGCCTCTCTTTTGACCGTTTAATTTAAATTTGAAATATGAGTTTGCACATTTCTTTTTGTTGTCTAGCCAAGTGCCTTTAATCTTCCAGTGAAGAATCTTTATCAGGGTTTGTACACTCATTCAGATAACCTGGGAGAACTCAGATTTGCTCTCTGGTTATTACCCAGAACCACATGTACAGACATTTGAAAGTTGAGTCCCTGAAAAGTAAACAGCTTGCGGTACTGACACTGTGCCACCAGGGGGGCACACATCCCTGTGCCCACATCTTGGTGTGCTCTGCAGTTGCCCTGGTGACAGATTGCAGCAGTGCACAGAGTAGCCCTGATTGGATTACCCAGCCTGGCCAAGTCAGCCTGCGATTTCCTGCAGTATAATGTGGGGATTGCAAAGTGGGAATGTTCAGGAGCAGTGGAGTCCAGGGACTGATACAGTCTGCTTGGGGGAGGGGAAAACCTGGGAAACTAATCTGTTCCAATAGCATGTATAGATGTTTGCTGTCCAAAGGGATGGGAGAAACTCTTCTGAGAGGGATTTAACCTTGATTGTTCCCAGGTTATTTTTCTCTTGAAATGGCCACTTTTTACCACAGGAGAAAAAGCCTGAACAGCTGTACACTCATGGTTTCTCCTGAGAGAGCAGTGACTCTGTGTAGTCTTACTACTGGGGGAGCCCAATGCTTGTATGAAGCATCAGGCTCCCCTAGTAGTAAGACTACACAGAGAAGTTTATTCCAGTACTTCAGGTGAAAGAGCACTGTGTTGTGGATATGAAGATGCAAATTTTCTTGTTTATACATGGTGAATTTTTTAAAACAAATTAGGAAATCTTTTAACATATCCAAAAATAATAGGAAATGATAAATTATTATAGTGTGATTTTTATGTTGTCATAATGATGAAGATTATTGATTCTGTGTGACTATTATATCATTAAAGACTATTATTATGTATGCATATGACAATATTGCCTGTGCAACCGTAATTGATCATCAGCATGTTATTTCCTATTCTGAGTCTTGGATTCTGTAATATTAACCACTTTTCTTCAACAGTCTGTAAGGTGCCACCCTGCCTAGCATTCCGCCATATAGCTGCTTTTTAATGTAGTAAATATTAAGGTACAGTGGCTAATTATGTAAGGAGATGGGTAATTTAAAGAGTTGGCATACATATCAGGTGACTTCCAGGTTATTATTTAAGGCAGTTGTGAAACATTTTAGTTTGGGATTCTGTATCTGGCTGTTCCACTGATGTGTTGTCATGTATGTAAAAACAGCAGACTGACTGCCTACATCTGATAGCAGTGACAGTATGGAGAAAAAAGAGGAAAGGAAATGAATTTTATAACAGTATGCTGCAAACAGCCTGAGGCTTTCTCAGCAAATAAACTGCTTTAGAGTACAGATGTCAGGCTCATTCAGTGGGGAGGGATAAATTGTATTTTTAGCTATAGACTGCCAGTCAGCTGCAAAGTTAGGATTGTATACTACTGTAGTCTCTGCAGCAAGTAGCTAATGAAATTTGTCATATTGGATCACTTCTAATAATGGCATGTACGTACAAATACAGAGGATGGAGGAATACAATCGCTATTTAGGTAGTAAATGAATTGCTGTATATGACATCATTCAAGGAAACATGATGCAGAGAATACAAGGTGGATAAAGCACCACCTGTATATTTTTTGCTCGTTGTATATGCAGTTGCTTGACTTAAATTACATGACCACATGCTTATATTAAGAACACGGCTACGTACGTAGATAACTTTTAAGTTTGATATTTTGCGGGGGGGCAAAATTTCTTAATCTTAGTCTACATCACAACATTTTACCAGCATAATTCCACTTCTGCCTACAAACATTGAGCTAATTCGTTCTCAGAATTCTTCTGTGGCAACAGAACCTTTCTTTCTCCTGCCAGAGTTACTCTTTCTGCTGAGTAGAGTTAAGGCCTCAACTGGTTGCTGTGGTCCCTTCAGCAGGGTGTTCTTTGTACACTGGTGGCACGGCTGCTTATAGGAGTTGCGCAAAACTGCCACAAGGGCCAGGGTTGACATGCTGTCTGGTGACTGAGTACAGATGCAACTTTTGGTGACCGTGGCAGGGACTAAGCATAGAAAAGAGTTAATTTTCTATCGAGATAAATGAAGACTTGTTTACATTTGAGAGCTGTGGTTTCACCTGGAGGCTTCACTGCATATTTAGAAAGTTCTAACTTGTGTTAGAAACTAAATTTTAAAGAATGTTCTCTGCAGTCAGAATTTATCCTTGGAACAAATATGTACCCTAGGAAAAGGGGTCAAGAGTTTTCCAGTCTTGTATGAAAGTACCATAATGTCTGTTAAGATTAGTATTCTGTTACCCCCCTCCCTTTCACCCAATGATTGTTGCCACTGTGTTCAGAGATATAAATATGTCCTGTGCGGTGGTGTTTGCCGGAGTCTTCTGTTTTTAACTTGACTGCCTGTAACTTTATTCAATAGACTATTGCACGGAAACTCTCTTCTTCCATTTTAGAGGCAAAATGGTGCTAAAATTTCCACGTTTATCCATGGGCTTTTAATTCAGAAGACATTTTTTTTTCTGTTTTAGTAAAGTACTTCAAATCAGATGAAAATGATAGTTCTGTCATTTATATATTATTACTACAAAAAATGTTGTTTTTCTCTCTTTACCAATTCTTCTTTTTTTTCCAGTTATACTCGCTAAATGATTACAAACCACCCATTTCCAAGGCTAAAATGACACAGATCACCAAGGCAGCAATCAAGGCTATAAAGGTAAAACTGGGCTACTATTTTTGCCCATCTCCTCTTCAACTTTTATTGCTTTTACTTGCTCATACACCTTTTCTCGCTATATATAATCTGATAACTTGCAAAATTTACAAATCACCTTTTCAATTTGTATATATTCTCACATTTATAGTTACATATAATAGTAATAAGTTTATGTAGATGTAATGGGGGTTTGCTTTAGTTGTATTACTGTGTGGGAAATAATTAGCCCTGTCTGAATGTTGGTGATTAAGATGCATTTGCAAGTGTGGCAGTTAAGATTTTTTTTTTATACTTTTTAAACAGCAAACATTTTCTTAGAGTAAGTGAAATTTGAGAAATGAGTTAAACATTTCCACATTTGAGTAAGTGTGAAAATCTGCAGTCACTTTTATATTTTTGCAGTGGAACTGAGAGTTTAAGATTGTTCAGTTGCTGCTTTTCATGGTCACAAATTTATGAAATATGTGGGGTTTTTTCTTTGGCACAATATTATTCAGTATTTCTGGGCTTTTATTTTTTATTGTAATTAAATATAAATGACATTCTAATTAAAAATGAACAGTATTGAAAAATGATGGATCAAAAGATATATCAGATTAAGCAGTTAAAGGTCTGGAAAATGAGTAAAAATAGGAAGAGGAAAGAAAGGAGGCGATACAAAAGCAAAACTGGCCCCCATGGACATGAATTTTTTTTTGACTATTTGGCAGCGAGGAAATTAGTGGTTCTTAGACTTGAAAGTAAGATAGTTTAAAAACTTTGTAGCAAATAAAGGGTTGCAGTACACTAGAAATTCTGCAGGATTTTGATGAAACGTTACCTTAATTACATGGTTAAGAATGATACCTCAGTACCATCAAATATTTAGTCCACATATCTTAAAACCTCGTACAAACCTTTTCTTCTCTTTGTATGAGCAGGAAAACCAAACAACAAAGGTGACACAATGTATTGGTAGCAGACCAAAGATTAGGGATTAGCTCAAGGGTGGGCAAAATAGGCTTGTGGGCTGGTTCTGGCCTGTCAGGCAACTTTTCATCCAGCCTGCAGGTGGGCACACACCAATTAATTTTATGCAGCCCAGCCCATGGCTGCCTATGCATTCCACATGAAGCCAAGTCTTGCTTACTCCTGCATGGGGAGCATGCTACGCTTCAGCCCTGGCTTGTGGGAGAGCCCTGGCTCCAGCCCCAGCCCTATCCGCAGCCAGTGTGCATGGTTTCCAGGTGGAGCTACTGCTGCAGCTGCTCAGGGAACTGCTAGGCTCCCCCAGCCTTCAGCGGCTACTCTTGTCCCTGCTGCAGCACTCTTTTGACAGGAGGTAAGGAAGCAGCTGCAGGTGGGGAATGTGGGAGGGAAGCTGCAGCTTGGTGGGAGCATGGGATCAATGCCAGGGCAGGTGGACAGGAGCACAGGCTGGGTTCCCCATAGCTCACAGCACTCAGCTGGGAGCTCCATGCAATGGAGCCAGCAGGTTGGCCCTGCTCCCTGCCACCATGTACAGCTCCCAGGATGTGGCTGGGAGCAGTGGTGGAGCTGGGCTGGTTCAGTCCTGCTTCCTTCTGCCCCGGTCGAGTCCTGGGAGCTGCACGTAAATTGCGGGGAGCCCTGCATGATGGAGCCAGCAGCCTGGCCCTACTACCTGCCACCACATGCAGATTCTGGGACTTGGCTAGAGCCATGCACTGCCCAGGGGGTCCACCTATCACAGGCGTGGGCAATTTAAGGCAGAGGATCACTTACCAAGTTTTGGCAAGCTGTTGAGGGCTGCGTGAGTAGCCCTACCTATTGACAGGTGCTCCACCCCCTGGTTGCCGTCTTGGGGCCAGAAGTCCTGCCCCCTAACTCCTGACCTTTGCCACCAGAAGTCCCTCCCCTTGCCCCACTGGAATTACTCCTGTCAGCAAGGGGGTCTGTAATCTCAGAACCAGAAAAATACCAAATTATATTCTAAAAATCAAACATGTAGTACAACATTCATTAATCTCATTTCAAAAAATATTTTTGTCTAGATTTACATGCATTTGTGTAATATACATGGAGGTCATAGTATAATAGCTTAAAATGAAGAGTTACTTTTGTATATTATGGGATAGGGTCAGTGGGTATAGGTTTGTGCAGTGTGGGGGAGTGTGTGTGGAATTGTTGGGAGGGGGATAGGTGCGGGGGGAGGGTGGCTGGGGAGGCTTGTGGCTTGTGTGAAGGGGGAGAGTTTGCCCACCCCCACCCCCGAACTGCAGCAGACAGAGCACCCACCAGCACTTCTGCAAGCCCAGGCTCAGCCCTTCTGGCCCCAGGGCACTGGTGTGTGCCATGTGCTCCCCCATCTGCCACTGCTGCACTTCTGCCACTTTCTCCTTCTCCCCTCCTCCCCCACTGGCCACTCCAGCATCATGTCCCAGCTGCAGCTGGGAACCACATGGTACTGGAGTGTTTGACCTGCTGGCCAGCAGGAAGACAGGGTGGGGAGTGGGGAAATAGTTCTGGCAGGTTGTGGGAAAGGGCAGCAAGCTGGTGCACAGAGTGCAGCAACAGCCAGGCAGGAGTGCGGAGCCCTCACTGGAGCTAGCACCGGAGGGGCCCAGAGCGTGGCAGCAGGAGGGTGGGGTCTGGGCTGCTAGGGGCTCTATGGAGTCGGGCTGTGCTGCTCAAGCAGGGAGAGGAGGGAGCCAGCCCAGCTCCATAGAGCCTCTGCCAGCTCAGCCCTACATTTCTGCTGCCCCGCTTTGGGCCCTGTCGGTGTTGGCCCTGATGCACCAGTGTGGACCCCACACTCCCGCCCAGCTGTCACTGCACTCTGCGCGCCTGCTTGCTGCCCCTTCCCCCACACCTGCCTGTGGGCCAGCCAGCCACTCCAGCATTGTGTGGTTCCTAGCCCCAGCACCGGGACTGCAGGTGGCAGCTCGGCTGGCTCTGAGGACTGGGACGATTTCCTGCAGTCCTTCCCTGCCTCTGTCCCTTACCTCCTTTTTAGCTGTATTTTCCCTGGTGCAGGGAGGCAGGAACAGTCCCAAGCCAGAAGCCCCTGCTAGGCAGAGCTTCCAGCTGGGGCTCAGGGTGGGTGGGGCTGGAGTGGGGTGCAGACCAGACTTGCTGCTGCAGCTGCTTAGCTCTGCCACCAGGTTCCCCTGGGTCCTACTGCCCCCGTCTCCTGTTATTTCTAACAGGCAGCCAGGGGCAGATCAGTATTAATTTTCTAAACTTTTTAGGGCCCCCGCAGGCCGGATAGAGTGGCCTCACGGGCCGGATGTGGCTCACAGGCTGTATTTTGCCCACCCCAGGCCTATTGCATGCCATGAGCACCCTGAGGCCCTACTGCTGCTGTTACTAGTGGGGGCTGTGCACTATTGGGGGAGGTGTGGGGGGGACCCAACACTTTCCCCTTGCCCCCATATACCCTTTGCTCATACTCAGCCCCCCACCCCAGCCTTGGATAGACTCCAAGAGGCTCTGAGGTCTACTAGTGAATCAAGATCCACTGATTGGTGACCAGTGGGTTAGGGTGTTAGGTCCATGTTGAGTCGGGGCTGATGGTACTCTTATGTAGTATTTAGATTATAGTTGTATAGGATGGTTTAGATAGGGATGATCCTCTCTCAGGCAGGAGGATGGACTTGATGACCCCTGGAATTCCCTTCTGGCCCTATGCCTCTGACTCTGAGACATAATACAGGGCTCACCCAAGTTTCCACACTTTCACACTTATTTTAATATGTGGCTGAGCAGGGTTGGACTCCAGGGGTGGGCAAAATACAGCCCGTGGGCTGGATATGGCCCACTAAGGGATTTTCTCTGGTCTGTGGCCAGTCCTTCATGTGGGGCAGCCTGGGCTTTGGTGCATATGGCTAGTCCCACCGCTCCTGGGTGCACAGTGGGGCTGGGATGGTGTGGCAGCTGGATTCAGCTTCCCAGCAGGTGTGGTGGCAGCAGTTCCTTTTGGCTGCTGCTGCTGGATCTGGCCTCACTGCCCAGGTATCCCGCTCTGCCTCTCACTCAGGGCTGGGGTTGCTGGCCAGAGTGAATGGGCAGGGTCTCCATGGAGACTGGCCCAGGACCCCAGGGTGCACTTGGCTGGGCAGATGAGATGGGACCACAGGCATGGGGTGAGCAGCATCTGGGATTAGGCCAAGGGGTGGTGACAGCATGGTGCTGAGGCCCAGGGTACAGCTGCAATCCCCAAATGTCTCTGCCTGTGGAAACACAGCCCCATCCCATCTACCTGGTCAAGCATGACATGCCCATGGAAGTTCTGGCCAGTCTCTGTGGAGACCCTGCCCACATGTCTGCTCCATCTGGTGCCCCCAGTTATGGGTGTGGGACAGATGGGCCCAGGCTATGTAGTAGAAATTTCTTATGCCCCCTAGCCTTTCCAGCACTAGGCCTGGCCAGCACCTTCCCCAACTCCTCTCACCCCCTTTCACACCATTAGCATCACCCTTCCCCCCCCCCCCACAACATCTCGCCAAAACTCACCAAGTGGCCCTCCATCCCAAGTAATTACCTGTTCCTGACATAAATCTATCCAGTGGCATAATGCATTCTAATTGGTGCCATGAATCTGTGGTAGCTTTTCAACGAAAATGTTTTCTGTCTATTTTTCATAAGCTTTTTCATTACTTACCTTCCCGTTCCAACTTCTGAACACAGGTTTTAAACTTAATAAAATACGGACTATTAGTAACATATTACTCTTAAATCTAACTTCCCCATTAGTGCCTTACAAAAAGTATAGTAGTTTTGGAGAAAAATTGCCGCTCTTCCATTTTTGTAAACATGACCATCTTTGACAGGTCATGTGAAGAAGAATGTTGCATTCAAGAGCTTAAATCTATCCCAGCCATGCAGTTGGTCTAATGAAAGACATCAGCATAAAAATCCTTGCCCTTCATAGTGGAGTTATACAGGTGTATAAGAACTTACATTTATTCTTCACTATAATAATGTTTCTTGTATTTTTTTTCAGTTCTACAAACATGTTGTACAGAGTGTTGAGAAATTCATTCAAAAGGTAAGTACCCTGTAGGTATTATATTACTGCATTAGTTCAATCTCTGAAGTCATATTAGACAATTTTAAGTACAGGGCAGATGCATATTTTGTACATGTTGCCTGGATTACTTGTTTTTAGTAATAAACAATTAACTACATTAATCACATAGACATTGCTGAAAAGTAAGCTCATTTTTTTTTTGCTAATGAGACGTGCGTATAAAAAATATATATTTATATCTACATCTTAAGAACTATGAAAAAAACTGGCAAGAGATGCAGATGGACTTATCATTCCTGAAAGTACTTTTACCTCTCTTATTGTTGTTTGTTGGTAAACTAACAAATTCAGACTCGTATGTTCGTTCTCATATATTTTTATATATATTAAAAAAAATTGTTTGGTCTGAATGAGAATGAAAAAATAATATTACCACTGATGTTTGAATTCGTTTCTTTGCATGTGTGTATATGAAGGTAAGTGGATGTTGTCAGCTTGAAATCCTGTTTGTTTAAACAAACAACGATAAAAAAGGTAAAAGTAGTTTCAGGTATGGTACTTCCGTCTGCATCTCTTGCCAGTTTTTTTCATAGTTCTTAAGATTAAAGGGGAGCCATTGTAATCAGATAGTTTGGTTTCATGAGTAGTCTGTTCACTCAACCATTCTTGCCTGATACCTAATTCAGTCTCAGGCCCTTGACGGACATGTGAATCACTTCACACAGCGACTGTATGGATGGATGAGCTTTATGAAATGCTGTAAAGATAGCCAAAGCTCCAAAAATATTCCTGAAAAAAAGCCTTTTTCAAGTGCTTCATTTTGAAGTACTCTGTTACAGTTGCATTATTTACAGAGCGTCATGGGGAGGTATGGGGGGAGGTGGTTCTTGGTCCTCTGGTATCCCACATTGCTCCATTCTCTCCAGCCCAGTGAGCGCTTTTTCCTGCATCCTGGTGTTACTAGGACAGGACAGCAGAAATCCCTGTGTGTCCCTCCACCTCTGGACTCCTGGTTCTGAGGTGCAGGGCCTCCAGTCTCCTGCTTGCAGGCATCTTGGGACACCCAAAGTGAGTGCCCAAGATGGCATTCATTGGGTATCTACTGCTCCTCTTGGCCTGGCACATGGAGAACAAATCCACAACCGAGCAACCGCATGTCATGACCTTGGGATGAAGAGGGTGCTGCTGTGTTCAGCAGTGGCCATTTTAAAGTGTTTTTTATGGTGGAGGAGAGCAGGAGGCTCTACAGATGTCATGCCAGTCCAGGGCCTTAATTCCATATGGTGGGTTGGGAAACTGACATGTCTGGTGGTCGCTTAACCCTGCAAGTTCATTATCTGGTTGCTGGCAGAAGTCTTACAGGTTCGACAGAGGTGAAATATGCCTTTTGAGAAGGAATAGGATTGTGCTATTGTTGGGGAACTGTGAAGATGGAGGTTTCCAAGGTATTGGGAGAACTTTGTAATGTGCAGCAGTTTTGCTTAGTAAACAGTAGACAGAAAGTTAAGCACTTGCTAGACGAATTTTTAATATAAAAATTGATTTTTTTTAAATGCCTGTCCCAGGCATTAAAATGAGGGTATTAACCAAGGTAGATATTTAAAACATGACACAAGGTCACTTAGGTTGAATTGCAGTGAGAATTTACTATATCCATTTCTCATGTCTAACTAGACTTCCTGTTTAAAAAATAAAATGCATCACCAATTTTTTCTGACTTCCACTTGTAGCCATTTTGTTTTAAAGTTTGTAGTGTAAGAACCCTGCCACACATTCAAATTAAAACTGAAATGAAACCAGCCATAAAGTTTTTAGATGTATTCAAGCACTGACTTCATAGCTGACTAGCTATTTTTATAGATGGATGGGCATTTTTGTGGTGTGCTATTTTCTTTGCATGTGTGGCCATTCTAAATTTTGTGGGATTAGCCAGTTAATCGCATGATAATTACCGTATTTACTCTAATACAAGATCAGGTTCCCCCCCCCAAGTTGAATGGGGCAAAAGCCCCCTCATCTAATAATCGCATATGAGGAAATCTCACTAAATACATTGTCTGCTATTAAACTGCTGCCGAAAGCAAGATGTGCTCAGCAGTGCCTGCTGTGAAGTTGATTGAATACACCCAACACTGAGCATGACCATAAAATGCATGGCCCATATTGGACAAACATGCTGATGGGAACATACCACAAGAATAGGTTTGTGTAGTCTAATTCATCTGAATAAAACGTATGGTAATAGCCATTAAGTACAGTCCCCCTCACTGCTGACTTTTTTTTTCAAGTGACCCACGACATGGCATACATTTTGACTTCCTCTTCACGCCTGCAGCTGAGCCATGCCTTTCTTTCGCATTTCCAATGATTTCTGTTTCTTCACCAGCCTTAAATGCCTGGCCAATGTCATGAAACAGTTTACCCAGAATCCCTCTGTCTCCCCCTCTGTCAGCCTGGTGCATATGATAAGTGTGGATCTACCCTCGCTACAGTTTTTGGAGTGTCCCAGCATTTGAGATGAGAACACCTGGTTCTTGAATGGGGGGCAAATTAGCCCATGGATCCTTTGTGGGAGGTATCTGGAATGTACACACATACTGAACTGTACTAAGCTGTGGGGTCATTGTGGCTTGAAATGCTGTTGATTGGTGGAGCCCAGCACAGTGAACTAAGTGGTAAATCACAAGCCTTTGCCTTTGGACTAATATCATGCATAGTTTGTACTATATATAAGTAGGTACTAAAGTGCTGATCAGTTTATGGAAGACCTATGTTAAAAATTACAGCAGCTTCCAGAATAGACACTATGGATCAATACTGGATGAACTAAGTGACTCAGTACTATATGCAAGTCATGTTGAATTTCAGGGTTACTGTTTTCAAATTTGTTCCTTGCTTCCATGTGCTCAAGTAGAGCAGGGCCTGACAGGAGAGGGGGAAGCAGCTACCAGGTGAAAAAGTTGGGGGGAAGCAGAGAGCAGAAGGCTGCCTGACTCCTCCAGGCTTATTTTCTGTGCTAAGCAGTGGGAGAGGGGCAAATTTAAGGCAAAGCTCCAATAATTAGATTCTATACCTGGAAAATGATAGCAAATTTATAAAGTTTCCATATATTGAAACTTATTATTGAGGGGGTCATCTTATGATCAGGGACATCTTGTACACAAATATGGTACTTTGCATGTGGGACTGGTCTAAATTTACTGCGCGGTTAACCATGTAAGTGTATAATATATAACGTGTGGCAGGGGCCTAAGATATCTTCTCTCTTTATTGTAATGTAAAATAACCTTCAGAGTTAAGGAGGTTGACTTCGTGAAGTCTCAAGACGTGTTCTCTGGGCCACCAATCACTGTTGTAATTTTTGCTGTCATTTTTCAGCATCCCTTTTAACATATAAATAGGAGAAGGGG
The DNA here is from genome assembly GCF_052110815.1 of Crocodylus siamensis. Classification (NCBI taxonomy): domain Eukaryota; kingdom Metazoa; phylum Chordata; order Crocodylia; family Crocodylidae; genus Crocodylus; species Crocodylus siamensis. The sequence goes on from NC_143395.1 coordinate 122,044,122, forward strand.
TTAGCATTCCACTAATTTCCATGTGTCATGGGCAGAGGTAATAAAACCTTCCCGCTCCTACTGAGTGTTTCCCTTTTTATAGTTCCAAGCACTTGCTGGCTGTTCTTGCCTTGCCATTTACTCTCGTTTGCTGCTATTAACTGGTATTATACAAAGATTCTGAGGTCCTTGTCAAAGTTACTGTTTTCTAGGAAATGGAGTTCCATAACCTGTCTGCCCTATATTCTTTGTTCTTGGATGTAAGATCTTATATTTGGCTTTAATAAAAAAAATTTTTTAATTGTGCTTAGTTTATCAAGTAACTTGTCCTGTTCTGTGTCAATGACATATCTGTATTGTCACTTACTATGTCATCTGCACCTACCATGCCACCTTATTTCATATTTTCTTCTAATTTATTGATAAAGATCTTCAGTACCATTCCACTGAGAATTAAAGTCTAAATCACTCAAAATTGAAACAGTTCCTTTCAGTGATTCCCTTTTAACAGATTTATTTTGACATGTGTCACTTAGCCAGTTCTTAATTTACTTACTATGTACAGTACAGGTTTTACAGAGTCCTAGTATTTAATTCAGAATGGTTAGTTCTGCCAAGCCAAACAACTTACAGAAGTCTTAAAATTATCACATCAACAGCAACTAAATGTGTAATATGAGAAGGCCTGTTTTCAGTGAAATTGTTGCTTGACATGCATAACATTTTCATATTCAATTACTTATTAATGGAATGCCATATCAGCCACTTTGTAATTTGTTGGAATTTGTTAGACTAATGGTTTTAAATATATATATATCCAGGACATCCTATATGTCTTTTTTTTAAATACTAGCATAATCTTGGCTTTCTTTCCATTCTCTGGCTCATCCCCAGTTTCTCATTATGTAATAAAAACCTTGTTTAAATGGTCAGAGAGCTCTGCAGCCAACTCTTAAAATTCTCAGGTGGAAGATATTCATATTTGATCATTTTAAGATGCTAATTCTAAGGGATGCTGTTTAACATCCTTGTTATTTACTGTTTAAATAAAATATATCATCACTATAGGAAATTAATTCTTGGGAATAAAATATATATGTGGGGTAGCAACCACTAGGTACAGGGTACCTTGCAAACATAAAAACTGTTTTTGCTCCAAGGGAACAAGAGCCTGGGGAACTCGATACACAGCTTTTTGTCAAATACAGAAAAAATTTTCTATCTTCATTTTCAATAACGATGCAGAACAGTGTACAATCTTCATTATAATAATGTCTTTATACCAGTGATAAAATCCCTTTTGTTCTCAATATTATTTTTTAAATTTTCTTATTGACCATAATTTCAATGATCCTAGATGTTTTATTAACTAGAGTTGATTGTTATATGTTTAACTTATTTTTAATTTTAGCTTTCTTTTCATTACTGTTGCTTTGCAAAGCAGCTGTCATAGTTCCAGACCCCACAAAGAATACTGACCAAGATAAGGGTATATTTGGAGCAGAAGATGGTTAGGTTTGTGATGGTCCTTAATTTGTGGAAGAGTTTATTCCTTGGACCAGCCCCTGAGCGTTCTGCTTCCATACAGACAACTTTCATTTGTAATACCAAAATGGTATGGGAAACTAATATAGAGAATAGAGAACAGGTTCAAAATGTTTGTGGTTTGATGCTGGGAGACAGCTGGCTAAAATGAGTATATTATTTTCTTCATTGCTGCATGGATTATTGTGTGTTTTGAAGAAGGAAAGATACCTTCTCCAAATCATTGGTTATTTCAGTCAAAAGTTGGACAGTTGTTCGTAACTCTTTCACAGGCCAGGTTTAATATGAGTTTGACTAATAAATTTCATACATAGGTCTTTAGAGTGTCAGTACTGCTTGATGAGAAAATATTCTTAACTTTTAAGTTCATGGTTAAGTATATGTAGGACAGATTCCTGCTGTTAGAGAAGGTTTCCTCCATGTATACAATTTTTGTAGCAGAACAAAATAGTGATTCTTTGCAGGCTTGGTGCCAGGCATTTAAGATTGGTGAAAAATAGTTCACTTCCCTGGCTAACTCTTTGGGGTAGCTTCGGTGGAGGCTGTGATGGCTCCTCTGGCCTGCATTGTCTCCTTTTAGATACTGAAGACTTAATTCTGTTGTCTAGCTATATCAGCCTGTTTTCTACCTGTGATACTCAAGTTTCTGTTTTCCCTTTCTCTCTGTAGCGGGATGGGCAGTTATTTTGGGGGAAGGGCTGCTTCCAGAATTTTAGCATGCTATCGAGGGCCACATGGGTAGCCCCACCCCTTGACAGGTGCCCCGCCCTCTGATATCTAGTGATCAGAAGTCCAGCTTCTTAACCCCTGACCTTTGCCACTCAAAGTCCCTCCCCTTGCCTCCAGAAGTACTCCTTTCAGCAAGGGTATTTGCCATCTTGGAACCAGAAAAATATCAAATTATATATCTTCTCAACCTGGAAGGACGTGGGCAGTGGGGTTCTGCGGAGCTCGGTCCTCGGGCCTGCACTGTTCAACATCTTCATCAGCTGTTTGGACGAGGGGGTAAAAAGCACCCTGTTCAAACTTGCTGATAACACTAAGATGTGGGGGGATGTGGGCACACTAGAAGGAAGCATCAGGCTACAATCAGACCTGGACAGGTTACAAGAGTGGGCGGATGTGAATAGGATGGGCTTCAACACAGACAAGTGCAAGGTGATGCACCTGGGGAGGAACAACCGGCACCATACCTACAGGTTGGGGAACTCCCCTCTTGTCAGCACAGAGGCGGAAAAGGATCTTGGAGTCGTCATTGACTCCAAGATGAACATGGGCCGGCAGTGTGGGGAGGCAGTCAGGAAGGCCAATCGTACCTTGTCATGCATCCACAGATGCATCTCGAGCAGGTCCAAAGAGGTGATCCTCCCCCTCTGTGGCACTGGTCAGGCTGCAGCTGGAGTACTGCGTCCAGTTCTGGGCACCGCACTTCAAGAGGGATGTGGACAGCATGGAGAGGGTCCAGAGGAGGGCCACTTGCATGATCAGGGGACAGCAGGGCAGGCCCTATGAGGAGAGACTACGGGACCCAAACCTGTTTAGCCTCCAAAAGAGAAGGTTGAGGGGCAATCCAGTGGCCTGTTATAAACTAGTCAGGGGGGATCAGCAGGCATTGGGGGAGTGCACTGGCAGGAGTGACCAGGAATAACGGTCACAAGCTGGCAAAGGGCAGGTTTAGGCTAGATATCAGGAAGCACTATTTCACGGTCAGGGCGGCTAGGATCTGGAAACAACTTCTGAGAGAAGTGGTGCAGGCTCCTACCCTGGGGGTTTTTAAGAGGAGGTTGGATGAACATCTTGCTGGCGTTGTTTGGCCCCAGTATTATTTCCTGCCATGGCAGGGGGTCGGACTAGATGATCTACTTGGGTCCCTTCTGATCCTAGAAACTATGAAACTGTAAAAAGCAAACATCTACAACATTCATTAATTTCCTTTCAAAAATATTTTTGTCCTTACTTACACTCGTGCACGCGCGTGTGTGTGTGGTGTACACAGAGGTGATTACACAATGGCTTAAAATGGAGTCTTACTCTTGTATATCGAGGGGGGTGCATATAGGTTTGTGGGGGGCTGTTGTGTGGGTATGGGGTGTGGATGGGTATGGGGTCTGTGAGGGGGTGTGGGTAGGCGGTCCGCATGTATGACAGTGTGTGGGGGGGATGCATGTGTACGGTGGGGTATGCGTGTTGGACTCACCCTGTGAATGCACATGCACACACACACTCTGCCCCTGCCTGCACACACACACAGGGCCCTGTGCTCTCAGTTCTGGCAATGCAGCTGGGAGCTACATGGTGCTGGAGCAGGGCAGGGGCAAGAAGAGAGTGAAATGGCTGGAGTCAGGGTAGGACAAATGAGCTGTTCAGTTCTGAGGGCAGTGGGCATCAGTCCTACTGCCCCTAGCTCCTGTCAGCTTTGACAGGCAGCCAGGAGCAAATACATATTACTTTACCATTTTTTTAGGGGGCCCTGTGGCCTGGATAGAATGGTCTGGCAGGCCAGATCTGACCCATGGGTTGTATTTTGCCTGCCTCTGCTCTATAGGAGGATTCATAGAATCAATGAGTCAGACGGGACCTAGACAGATCATCGAGTCCGACCCCCTGCCATGGGCAGGAAGGAGCACTGGGGGTGGCAGGGGTCATAAAAACCCAGCCAGGTGCCTATCCAGTCTCCTCTTGAAGATCTCCAGGGAAGGTGAGAGCACCACCTCTCTAGGCAGCCTATTCCAGGCTCTGGCCACACTTACGGTGAAGTAGTTCTTTCTAATATCTAACCTAAACCTATCCTCCCTCAGCTTGTGGCCATTGTTCCTGGTGACTCCAAGGGGGGCCTTGGTGAACAGACTTTCCCTGAGTCCTTGCTGGTGGCCCCTGATAAAGATTTTTCTCAAGAGGTGATTTTGGAGCAGTATGCCTGACACTTGTGTGACAAAGCTGAATGTGTAGTTTAAGGAGTAGGTTAGACCAGGAATGTCAAATTCACCAGGCCCCATAGGCTAGATAAATGTCCCTGAGCCAGTTTGCAGGCAGGGGCAAGACTATGCACCAGAGCCAGTGCTTGGGTCAGTCCAGCACAGGCTCTGCATGGGTTGTCTAGGATCCAGAAGTGTAAATAACCCCTGAAATATTCCATTTAGGCATCAAGTTGCTGTCACATTGCAGGGTCCTAGAAAAGAACAACAAAAATGACTGGGATAATAGGGATTGAAATTTGAGGTACAAATTTGATTAACATCATTGGATATTCTGCATTATACATACAAGTACCTTAAACTGAAAGTTTAAACTTGGCCATATTCTTTGAGGTCTTCATAGTTCAGTGCAAATATACTAGTTATTTTATGATGATATCTTGATCCATTTATCAATTAGCATTGACCGTCATTTAGCTATCTGGGTATTGGTAGGTCAGTTTACAAAATGGTAAGTAGTGGAAAAATCTGGTTAGTTGTGAGCTGTAAATAATATTTTCTTTCATTCAACTTTTAAACTGTAGTTATGTGGTTGTTTAATTTTTCCAAATGTGTGCATCTTTAAACTTTCGTTACAGTGCAAACCAGAATACAAGGTGCCTGGCCTATATGTCATTGACTCTATTGTGCGACAGTCTCGGCATCAGTTTGGGCAAGAAAAAGATGTGTTTGCCCCAAGGTTCAGCAATAACATCATCAGCACTTTCCAGAATTTATACCGTTGTCCTGGAGATGACAAGGTATGTCTTTTTTGTTGCAGTTTCTTTTACAGGTAACACAATTAATAGAATACTAGCGAACTGCCCGTCAAGAATGTCTTGGGTGGCAGGGGAAGTTTGCTAACCCTACTGCCGCCCTCCACTCCCCGCAGCACCATTGCCACCTCCCAGGGGGAGGGGGAGTGGAGTTTGCCCCTCTGTCTCTTCCATCCCCCTCCACCAGCATCCTGTGCCGCTACCTCCAAGGAGCAGGAGGGGAGGGGCAAAGCCAGAGGTGCTGACATTGCCTCTCGTGCTGCGTCCCTGACATCATGGTGGCTCTGTGCTGCCTCCACCTCCTGTCTGTAATGCTCTTGGAGCACTCTGATTGGTTGGTTTAGCAACCACTCAGTGTGCTCCAAGAACATTATGGACAGACAGACAGATGGACTAAGCCTTTTATTATAGTAGAAACTTTTTTTAAAAAGTACAAGATTCTGCAATGATAGTTTTTGTTTATTCAAGCAGACCTCATTATAACTCTTCATTATTCCTCTTTTGGTAAGCTAGAAATGAACAGAGATGTGCCTATGCTTTAGGTTTGCAATGGTTTTTTTTTATTGAGGTACAAAAATAAGATTAGAAAGAAAACACTTATTGCAACTTAAAAAGAGCTACTTTAATTAGCACTACCATTCTCCTTCTGGAATTCTTCAAAACTTATTGTTGCACAGTCTCACGCACTGTACTAAAGAAAGTATGACAACTGTTTTTATGTTGTTACTATGTAAGTATTAACATCTCCTGGGAAATGTTTTCTTTATTAATATTTTTAGATACACAATTTCTTGAAAAAAAATGCATGAAAAATAGCCCCGTTTTTGTAGGACGTATACACAAAGTTTGATTTCATTCTATTATTTCAACAGCAAGTGTTAATTTACCTATTATTAATCTCTTTTCTCCACATTTTGGTGAGGACAGATGAAGATAGTACATAGGGATAGACAAGTTAGAGCAGTGTTAATGTTTTCTGATTACAATTTTAGAAAGTAAAGATTTCCTATTTCCTTAAGGCAGCAGTCAGCAACCTTTCCCAGCCCCTGTACAAAACACGACAAGCACAGGTCTGAGGCAGGCTGGCATTAGAATCTGGCTGCAGCCACTTTTCTCTAGGGCAGCATGCTGCTTGCTGCTTCCCCCCTTCCACTTCTCACCATCACAGCACAGGGGGAAGTACCCATTGCTGCCATCTCATCTGCCCTCTGCAGCACTGGAGGAAGTGCCTTGTTGCAAAAACCCCAGTTCTGCAGACCTATATCCAGTGGCTCCATGGGCCAGATCTAGCACATGGACCATTAGTTGTGACTCCTGCCTGAAGTTAATTTTTTCCTAATTTTGTATCAAGAATACCAATTTAAGAAACCCTTGCTTAGTTTGTTTTGCTATTTTAGTTCAGTATTTGACTTGAGTACAGAATTTCAGAAAGCCAAAGCTGAACCTTTTATAGTATATTTCTGAATGCTAATTTTTCTTCTTGGTGTCTGTAACAAACAGGAAATCAACAATGCAATTTTCTAAATATGTCTTTTGTTGCCTTTTTCTCCTTTTAGAGTAAAATTGTTAGAGTGCTGAATTTATGGCAGAAGAATAATGTATTCAAGAGTGAAATTATTCAACCTCTCTTGGATATGGCTGCAGGAATTCCTCCTCCAGTTGTGACCCCAGTCTTGCCTACTACCACAGCTGCTATGAGCAACAATACTCCAGGTAATGGAAAATGAGACACAACTTTCATAGTAAATTGGAAAGTTCTATTCAACACTCGGAGCAGATTTTTTCTCGTAAAATGTCAGCATTTTGTAACTATACGTGCTTGACATTTTTCACTAGCCTTCAGGCAAGTATTAAATCTAAATTAATTGTTTTGGAATTAATTGTTTTGACTTGTGGTAGGTAATCAGCCTCCAGTTTAGTGAAGTATCATAACTATCAGGCGGCCAGGCCTGTTCCATAGTGCCGCGTTCTTGTTTGTTGTACATAGGATTATAGATTCGTAGAGTCGGAAGGGACCTCCAGTAGGCCATCTAGTCCGACCCCCTGCCCCTGGCAGGCAAGGAAAGTCACCAACCCTGGGGTCGTGTGATCCCAGCCAGGTGCCTGTCCAGTCTCCTTGTGAAGCCCCCCAAGGATGGGGCAAGCACCCTCCTCCCTTGGAAGCCCATTCTATATTCTGGCAACCCTGACCATGAAGAACTTTCTCCAAACATCCAACCTAAACCATCTCTCTAGTGGCTTATAGCCATTGTTCCTTGTCATTCCAGGGGTGCCCTGGTGAACAAATCATTGCCTACTTCATGTTTCTCTCTCCTTATGAATTTGTATGCCACTACAAGGTCCCCTCTCAGCCTTCTCTTGGAGAGGCTGAAGAGGTTAAGGTCCCTTAAGCTTTCCTCATAGGGTCTTCCCTGCAGGCCTCTAATCAGGTGAGTGGCTCTTCTTTGGACCCTCTCCAGGTTGTCCGCATTCTATTTGAACTGCAGCATCCAGAACTTGACACAGTACTCCAGCTGCGGTCTGACCAGTGCCACATGGAAGGGGAGAATCACTTCCCTGGACCTGTTTGTGAAGCATCTATGGATGCACGACAAAGTGCGATTGGCTCTGCCAACTGCTTCATCACATTGCCAACTCGTGTTCATCCTGGAGTCAGCAGTGACTCCAAGATCTTTTTCTGCCTCAGTGAACATGAAAAGGTCGCCTCCCAGCCTGTAGGTATGATGGCAGTTCTTCCTCCCTAGATGCAGCACCTTGCACTTGTTCTTATTGAATTGCATTGTGTTGCTCTCTGCCCATTTCCCAGCCTGTCTAGGTCAGCTTGGATCTGGTTCTTCCTCTCCAGGGTGTTAGCTGCACCCCATAATTTTGTGTCATCCACGAATTTGGACAGGGTGCTTCCCACCCCCTTATCCAGATCACTGATTAAGATGTTGAACAGCCCCAGAACTGAGCCCTGAGGGACTCCACTGCCCACATCTTTCCAGGTTGACACTGACCCATCCATTACCACCCTCTGAGTGCAGCCCGTGAGCCAATTTGCTACCCAGTCTACCATGTAATCATCCAAGGCAAATCCCCCTCTGTTTGTTTATAAGGATGGTATGGGCTACCTTGTCAAAGGCCTTCTTGAAGTCCAGATAGATAACATCCACCTCAATTCCTGCATCTAAATATTTGGTGGCCTTGTTGTAAAAGGAAACTAGGTTAGTCAGGCAGGACCTGCCTGCTAAAAACCCATGTTGGTTACCTTTCCGCATCACATTAGCCAGCGAGCTCCCACAGATGTGATCCTTGATCATTTTTTCTAGGGTTTTGCCAGGGATAGAGGTAAGGCTGAGTAGTCTATAGGTCCCTAAGTCCTCCTTCCTCCCCTTCTTAAGGACTGGGATGATGTTAGCCCCCTTCCAGTCCTCCAGAACCTGGCCTGAGCACCATGAGAACTCATATAACCTTGCCAGTGGATCAGCTATGACACCCGCTAATTCCTTCATTACCTGTGAGTGGAGTCCCTCCAGTCCTGGTGATTTGAATACATTCAGTCCCCTTGTATTTAAGGGGACATTTTGGGAGTTGTCTTGTCACACTTCTGTTGTCCATGTTTCCTTCTCTGTCATTACCTGGAAAGTTTGAGGAAACCCTCCTATTCTGGGGTTTTCTGGGATATTGTTTAGAAGGGTTGGTTTTATGTTTTATTTTAATACTCTACTTGCTTTTATAAGTTTCTTTCTTCCCTTTGTTCTCTTGTTTTATAAGTTACTTTGTTCTCTTACTATAAGCTACCCTGACATTTTTTTTCAGGAAAAGCAGTATATCAATCTCATGTAAGGGTTTTATACAACTTGTTTATGTGAATTAGATCCTTCTAATAAAGTAGTGCTCAACCTTTTGATCCCTCAGGCCAGATAAGTGGTGCAGGGCCAGTCCATGGGCCAGATTGGACCCTGCATGCCAAGATCGAGGCCTGCGGTCCCATGCTGCCACCATGCTACCTCCATCTGGCCCTGCTTTCTGGGTTCAGGTCTTGTGCTGCCCCTGCACAGTTCCACATTCCTGGGTTTGGGCTCTGAGGCCCCCAGGCCTCTTCACCTTGCCCTGTGTACCAGGATCAACCCCAGGGCACCACACCACCTCTGCCTAACCTCTACATACCAGGGTCAGGCCCTGCCCATCCAACACCCAGAGCCCTTTTGGCTGGATGACAGGGCACCCGGGCCTGGATCTGGATCGTGTGCCACGGGTTGAACACCCCTGCTCTAATGTACACAAAATGTTCTGAGCCTATGCCTTCCTTAAGTAGAAAAAGGCAATGTGTAAAGTAAATTGCCTCATTTTTTTTCATTAGTTTTGTATATTGTAGCTCATACACTACAGTTCAAATGAAATATATCTTGGGTCATTTTTCCCCCCATTCCTGTTGTTTTCCATTTAATTTGTATTTTATTGCATTTAATTGCTGGGATAATTTTTTTCATGTACTAACTTTTTGAGTTCTGAATTTAATAGCCTTTTAAGATGTGGTAATTTGGATTTGCTATTGCCCAGCATTTGTTTCCACTTCCAGATTGCAGGCAGAAAAATTGCTCTGACAGCTGGAGCAGTATTCCTCAAAACTACAGCATGAAACTTTATTAGCAAGAATCCCAGCATTAGATCTCTGTATCTTTTGACTTAGACCTCTTCAAAGCAGTAGGAGGGAGATGGAGAGGGACTTCTTCATGAAACTTGACTCTGGCGGGTGTAGGTAGGAACCCCAGGTACTGTTGACAAGGCTCACACTGAGGAAGACACGAGTCTAGTAGAGATTTAGGTTAATGGACATCTACTGTTACAGTCAGCTGAGGAGTGGGTATTAGTTTTGTTTTACTTTGCAGCAGGCCAATATCTGCTTCCTTCTCTAGGGCTAGCCCTTCTCTATATTTAAAGGTGGTCATGTGTTCTTTCCTTGGGTAGACCTTTTGATTTTTGTGAATATTTTAAAATACTTAATATTTACCACTTGTATTGTTGTCTACTTCAAAGCCAGAAGGGGTTACCGGGAAGCTGTATAGTTGTCCAAGGGTGAAACCTGCCTCTACTGTGATGTTATTACTTAATGAGATTTGGTTCTACTGTTCATTAATTTCTGGTATTAGTTTGGCTCATGGTGATAAGCGACGTGCCTCTTACTAATTTTCTGTTTGTATGTTGCCTCAGGTATTCCCTGAATATTTGTTTTACTTTTCACTGCTGTATCTTTCTTAAATGCTGCTATATAAACTCTGCTCCTTAAACTGGGTCCATATATTTTATCGTGTGTGTATGGTGCCTAGTATCCTTGATCCCTGATTTTAAAAAAAAAAAAGAATAAATGATAATTACCTGGAAATAAATATAAGGAGCATTGCTATAGAATCAATATTGGTAACTGTCGTTATAAAATTTTATATTTCCCTTTCAAAGAACTAAACATAGCCAATGTTGGCATTATTAATTATGTTCCTTATTTTTCCTAATTGCATCCATTTTTTTCATGCTGCTGTGTTTAAAATAGGATTAAGGACTGTATGTAGGTCCAATGGTTCAGGGGAGCATGGTAGTGACAGTTGACCACTTTACCAGTAGTTCAAACATCTAGTCTCAGAAATCATTACCATCTAATGACAGATAATGTACTTGCATCCGGTTCAAGTTGTCTTCAGTTTCCTTAGGGAAAAAAAAGAAACTGCCGCAGAGACAGAGATGCTGTCTGATCCCAGATTACAGTGAACACGGTCACATTTTGCATTCATTGGCATCTTTGTTGGATAGGCCAACAATTAAATGAGTGGTGAACCACATTTAAGATATTCATACAGGTAGTTGTACTAATCAAAGCTTCAGAAAGTTTGCATTATTTCTAGCATTCTGAATGTTCTTTAGATAAAGGTATTGGTAGTTTCCTCTGTGGCCAGTATTTCAGCCTTCCAGAATTACTGTAGTTAGTAAAGAACATTTTTAAACTATAAATGCATGTTTAATTTTCACATTTAAGAGTTGCTATAAAGGAGTGGAAACCCCCCCCACAAGATAATTTTAGCTTCTTGTCCAAAAATTCAGTGCGCGCAGTCTCTTCATACTGTGAAATAATGCAGAATAGTCAGTGACGTTTTGATTCATGTCTTTACTTTTTGCTCATGCATCTTTACTATTGACAGCTTTTATTGCTTTATATTTTTAGTGAACCTCTAAAAAAAATGTATACATGTTAACAGTATTTAGTTGTACCTTATTTTTCACCTTGCAGGAACTCCTGTGACCCCTGTTACTCCAGCTAATGTGGTACAAAGTTTACCAGATCCTTGGATGTCTCAGATTGCTAATACAGATACACTTGCTGCAGTAGCACAAATTTTACAGAGTCCACAGGGCCAACAGGTAAATATTTTGTGGGCACTGATATTATTTCAAGCTGTATATGGTCTACGCTGTCTTTGTTTTTGCAACCTATATGGGTTTTTTTAAGTATAACTTTTGCATGTATTTTTTAATTTGTGCTCAGTGTTCCATTTACTAGGCTATTTAGAAGTGAAGTATGTTATATTTGACCAGTTAACACTTTTTGTTCTTTGTGAAATTTTCTTTGTTCAGTAAGATACCAGAAAAAGATTGATTGCAGCCCATGCAATCCATGGTATTTATAATGTTGCAGAAGGTATAAATGTTTAACCAGAAAGATTTAATGAGTGGGAGTGGTTATTTAAATGGTAGTTGAAACTTATTTCTTTGCTGAATGCCCATGGAAGTTAAAAACTGCAGTATACATAATGTGGTCATTTAACACAGACAACTGTTTAGTTCAGTTTTCATTTTTGTTTTACATTTCATCGTTAAATGTACCCCTTTATTTTCATTCATAGGGGATTCAGGAAGTACTTTGGAAATACTTTTTAACATGCCACTTGGCCTAAATTTTCAGAAATGACTGATTTTGATGCCTTAATTTCTGAATGCCCAACTAAGTAAAGTGGTCTGATGATGACAAAGAGGCTATCATTCGAAAATCTAAGCATATTAACACACCAAAGTTGAACATGGAAAAGCAGTAACTTCTTTTCAAAGTATAAATATTCATCTTTGAGTAGAAATGATTTATACCATCACTCTGGCAGTCCCCCCACTCTCTTAGTTGGCTTGCTCTGTTGGGACACCAAAAACTTCCATGCAGATTAGTGAATAGGGTCCACAAGTGTACCAGTATAACCAGCGTGCTGCCACTTGCAGGACTAAGAGTCAGTTTTTATGTGTTCAGCAAAGCAGTGCCATATACAGCTGGCCAAAAGTTGGAAGAAGGTGAATTTTTAGCCAGGTCACAATTTAGGAAAATTAGCGTATTGACCCTGGAAAGGAGGGACTGCAAGTGTGAAAAATAGGATTTGTCAATAGGAGTGGAGCGATATAGGAAGTGAGGGATGGCAGGAAGTAAGAATGAAGCAAGAGCAAGACCATAAGGAAGATGAGTGTTGGAGAAGACAGTAAAGGTAAAAGGCAATAAAGATTGTGGGTCAGCAGGTTAAAAAGGAAGGGGAAGGAAAAAAGGGGAAAGATTGAGGACAAGAAGATAACTGCAGTGCATGTAAAAGTTGTTGAGAAGGATAGGTACAATATGTGTACCAAAAAGCAGGATGAGAGAGATTCCGGATGTAGAAAGAGAAAGAACCCAGCAAGGGTACAGAGACTGATTTGAAATTAGTGTAAATGTATATAGGGAGAGAAAATTAGGTTTCCAAGATATCCTTTGGCTGTAGGGGCCTTCATTTGCTGCTGGTCCCTTTTTTCCCGCCCCTCGTCACCACCCACATATAAAAATCTAATAAAAAATTGCTTCCTTCATATTTATGATTGCATTATGTGGGTAAAAGAGGAGACTTTGTGACTTCATTATTGAATTTGCAGGTAAGCTGAGAGGTTAGACCAGTGGTTCTCAACCTTTTTGGACTCGAGGTCACCTCCATAACTTTTGTGAATTGTGTGGCACCTAATTTCAAAAATTTATTTATATATTACAGTGCCTTGCAGAGGGGCAGTGGGCGTGGGAGATCTGCCAATCAGGGAAAAACCTGAGCCTGCTTGTATCTGCTTATCTCCTCATACCTTGAGGCACCTTTCAAAATATCTAGCAGTACCCCAGGGTGCCATAACATCCTGGTTGGGAATCACTGGTATAGATCTAGAAAAAGAAGAAAGATGGGACCAAACGCTAGTATGGAGAAAGGTAGGATGGTCACCAATCGTCCAGGATTTTTCTCACTCCAGGGCTTCCTTCTCTGCTTCTCCAGTTTGATTACTTCCTACACAAAACAACACACAAGAAGGTGACCCCATGGCTTTATCTGTCAGCAAGATGAATAGAAAAAACACTTTTTCACATGAAGTATATTTCTCTAGCTGAGTGAAATTTCTCCAGGAGCAAAGCAGTGTCTAAAATGGTTCTAGGGCTGTGACAGATAAAACAGGCTCTATAAGTTGCCTGAAAGGGAGAGAAATTTCCACAGTAACAGAGGTTGTCTCCAGTGTAGTAGCAGAGAAAGCACCAGCTTGTGCATTTTTGGTGACAGTAGGAAACTAAACCAATCCACCTAACTTATGTGGATTTTCCTAATTAAAAAGGAGTCATCACTTTCAGGTTGCATGATAATCTTTGGTACTTGCCCATCTTAAAAGAGCTGGAAGCAGGATCCCAGGAACAGGTGGAACATGCACACTAAGACCATTGAAGGTTAGGTCTTAAAATAAAAAATAAAAAAGCTAAAAGAAGTGGAAACTCTGGCATTTCAAGCTGGATAAAAAGTTAGGCCAAGATAATGTTGAAGAGACTTCAAGCATGGAATTGAAATGAGACCTAGAAGGACAGATTTAGTTATTTCATTAGTGTAACATTGTCTGGAACACCGTAATCTAGATATGTCCAATTCCTTCCAGAATATCTGTTTTCAAACAAAGCTCCAGACACTTAGGAGACCAGTGTGTTACCTCATGTAGGTGGCAAAGCCCCTTTTTCTTCCAAGTCTGAAGTTAATGTAGGAGAGCCTCTTCCCACATGTATGATCCTCTTTCTTTTTCACTAAATATTTATAGTTCTTCACATAATAATGTTTTCCAGGTGTCCAGAAAACTCTTCTATCCTACGTCTTGCCTAAAAGTGTGGACTCCTATCCCTCACCCTTCCCATTATACAGCACTTTCCTTTAGAGTTTCTGTCCAAACCCTGAACCAGAAGCAGAAAAATTCAGTATGTGTTGGACACACTAGTATCTTCATAAGGTAACTATCTGAAAACTTCAGAGGAACAGAATTTCTTTCTCCATCTCCTCCCAGAGTTACAGAAGAGGTTTCGAGGCATTTTGATACGTAATGAGTGAATGCATAAGGTTCAATTTTCATCTCATTCAGAAAGTCATAGAAATGCCTAAATAGCCATTGCAGAAAAGCCCTAGACATTTGGGCTGTAGAGAGGAGGTGTTAATTGACAAGATTAAAAAATACATAAGGAATCCTAGGTAACAGATTTAAACTAGTGCATCTTCCTGTGCTGGTGTCTGCAAATACAGTCCATAGCAATTGAGTGTTTAGAGCACTTCCTTCAGGATAGTACCTTGGAAGATTTGGGGGGTCTTGTTTCCCCTGTTACCTACTTGCCTTCAGGCTCTTTCCCTTGCTTTAATCTTGAGTCTCCTATATCCTCTTCCTGGTGTATTTTCTCACTGCTATACAGAACCCAGTGCCTGTGCTGTTGAAAGCTAAATCACAAAGGCAAATTAAGTTTCCATTTACTGGCTAATTTGCTTTTTGTGGTTTGGTTGAAACAGTACAGACTCCGTGTTCCACTGAAACCCAGACTTCAACACGCAACTGGCCTTGTAGCCAAAGTAGATAGATATACCATTATGAACCTTTAATACCGATACACTGCCCCAATGTAAAATGAGACATCACCACTGTGATTTACTCTACATAAGTGTAGCTGCACTGCTACAGACTCCTGACATAAATGAGCACTTAGGAAAGTGGAATAGGCTAACAGATTTTTTTCAGGTCAGGAGGAATCTAACTGGAGAAGCAGAAGAGGGGAGTCCTAGACAGCAGGAAAATCCTGGATGGTGACTGGTCGTCATCCTACCTGTCACAGCAAGTTAGGAGGAAGAACCAAGCATCTGCACTATCTTGTCTGAGCCGCAAAAAACAAATTAGTAAGTGGGAATACAATTTGCCATAATTACACACGGATTACAGTGAAATTACAGAGCAATAGCCCCGGGTTAGCTATACTATATATGGGCAAAACCTTTTCCCATGAGAAGGGCAGAAGAGCTAGTTGAAATCTTATGTAGGTACCTACTTTGGTTAATGTGGTTTTCCTGTCTCCCTTCCAGCTTCAGCAGTTAATACAGACGCTACAAATACAACAGCAGAAACCACAACCTTCACTGCTCCAAGCACTGGATGCTGGTCTTGTTGTTCAGTTACAGGCCCTCACTGCACAACTTACAGCTGCAGCTGCTGCTGCCAACACACTTAATCCACTGGAACAGAGTGTCTCTTTTAACAAGGTAGAATTTGAGTACCAAAACTGGAGAAATACATGTGGTGTTAAACAGTGTGTGTTTGAAGTTTTCTTGTGGGTCATATCTCTGTATCTTTAGTGGTCAGTTAAGTAAAAAGTACATGATCAAGTTGGAGAGAAATGTCTTAGACTGTGTACAGTTCCAAGTACAAACGTTTTCTATCGGGTCATGCAAATGAAAATAGTTGAAGTATTTAAATCTAATTGACTTTTTCAAAAGACAGATTTAACTTCTTTTTCTATAAATATATCTAATGAGAATGTCAATTTAACTTTTAAGTTTGTTTGCATATCAGAAAATTGGGGTTGTGCCTTCCGCCTCCTCATATAAATGACATATAATCTGAAAGGTTTTTTTAAAAGAAAAATCATATTTTAGAAATTCATATTTTATGTACTACTTTTTCCAGTCAGTTCACTATGGATGAATAGAAAATTATTTTTAAGTTTTTCCATTTTACAATGGATGAATAGAGTATTAATAGGTTTATTGCATCATAAACACATAGAAAAACAACAGTGAACTAACCATAAGGTAATAGTGACTGAGTTATGTTCCTGTTCATTGGGAAGAGCTCAAATTAAAGCTAGCATTTTGATATTTAAAGCTTAGGGATGAGGCCTTTTTTTAAAGGGACAGATAATCAGATTTCCAAAGTGAGAAAATTAAAACCCTTAGACTTGTTCAGGAAAGCCAAAAGGAAGCTAATGCAGTCGAAAGACAAGGGAGAAAGAAAGATGGTGTAAACCAGTGGTGCTGAAACTGGCTTGGGGTCCAAATCTGACATATGCGGTCATGTCATCCAACCTCTGTGGATACCTGTGGATTCAGAAATTTGGTGGTAGAGGAGCACTCCTCCTGCTCCCCTGCTACCAAATTTTCTGGACACACAGGGAGCCTTTTGGGCTGAATGACACGGTTCTGTGCTGGACTTCAGTGGCACATTAACACACTACACACATCACCTGGTGTGCAGGAACAAGCTGACACATGGATTGTTTGCTGTGTCTGGATCTAGGGTGTGGGCCTGGGCTAATGTGCTGGGTTGACCTGTGAGTCAGTCCTGCCTGCTTACCCCACCTTTGGGATCTGGCCAGCGGATCACTCTCAGGTCACTCACCTGGCCAGTAGGGCAGGTCTACGTGTGTGTGTGTGTTAATGTGCATCAGCCTATTTTAATGCGCATTAATAATTGTGCTCTTTAGTTAATGTGCATCAAAATAGGCTAATGTACATTTTCCTAGTACCTCACTCACAATGGAGGACATTTTTACACATGCAAGTGCCCAGCACTGCAATACTTACAGTTGTTGTATAAGTGGTGAAATGCATGTCAGCGCTGAGAAAATGGAGGCAGCACACTTTTTTGAACTAAAACGCATCTGAGGTGCTTTAGTTCAAAAGTGCACTGCAGCCATTTTCTGTGCACTGGCGTGCATTTCACTTCTTATACAAAAGACTGCATGCGGTATCGCACACTTCGCCTCAGCTTGTGTGTGGAAGCAGTGGATTTCCAGCATGTTGCGGGACAAAGTATGTGTATAAATACCCTAGATTTACTAGATGGTAAGTTACTAAATGGTACTAGATTTAAGGCTCATTAACTAAAGTACATTAATGTGCGTGTAGACATGCCCATAGAGCTGGAATGTTGAGCACTGCTAGTGTACACGGTGACAGAGGTAGAAAATAGGAAAGTTTATAGTAGCTTTGAAGGATAGATATCAAATTTAGTACATCAAACAAGAAGCCTGGTAGAGTATAGCTTCTGAGTTCTCAGGGAGCAAAAAGGAACAATAAAAGAAACATAAGTAGGTTGTAGAAAAGCTAAATAATCTCTTTTCAACAGTCTTTGCCACGGAGAATGCTGGGGAAATATCTGTCCCAGGCCCTCTCTTTTCAGATAATTAACTGCTAAAAAACTTGGTGTATGTGGAGGTCAAGGTGCTTGGTAGTGTATAGAACATGGAGTTCACCTACACTCAAAGCACTGAAAATGAGAAAATGGGTTAGAGGGATGGATCTTCACAAAAAGAGCATACAGACTAAAGGCATATGTCACTTCTGCAGCATTGCATACTCTGGAGCTGATTAAACTTACTGAGACTGATTCAGTAACAGGGACTGCTATGACAAGTAGACACAAAGAAAACCTAAAGAATGTGCCATTGTTTGTTTCATTCCATTTGTTTGAATTTCATCATTTATCCATATGACTTCCAAATTCATTTGCTGTTAGGTACAGCTGTCTTGAATAGTGGAGGGATCCATTAAGCATGTTAGAGGAGTTGGCCCTGTGATAAGAGGCTGTGTTTATGTATCTTCAGAGACCAAATATGCCTCATTTCAGCACTTGGCTCTGTATGCAGTGGCTGTGTACATGCATTCAGATAATCTGGGATAGCAGTTTTCAACCATTTTGTACCAGGACCCATCTGTAAATATTGGCCAGTCCTGACCTGCTGCCCCCAGTCTCCAGTCCCCTGGTGTGTGGGGCAGGGGGTGGGTGTGTGGAACCTGGTAGGCCCCAAGCAGCCCCTCACAGGCTGGAGATCTGCCAGCCTGCAAAGGGAAAAGCCACAGTTTCCTATGGTTTTTTTCCTTTAAAGGAGAGTCCATTTCTAAAGTTTGTTTACGACCCTTTTTATATATTTTTGCGACCCACTTTTGGGTTGCAACCCACAGGTTGACGAACATGGATCTAGGACAACCCTCCCAGGTTTGTTTTCCTTAGAGAGAAACTGACCTGTACAGAAGTTCAGATAATGAAGCAAAGAACCTGCAGTGAGGACACTGGGCAGCAAGTTGTCCCTAGAGCAAGCTGCCCAGAAAGCTTTGCAGCCTCTTGGGGGTTTTTTTGTTTTGTTTTTTTAAAGTGAATCTAAGCGGGGATCATCAGGGTCGAGAGGTAGGGTGCTGTGCCATGCTCATACGAGTCCTCCAGCCTTTCACCTCCCCTGTGCTGTGTTAAAGCCCAGCTAAGGCTTGGCAAGACCTATTCTTGGTTGCTTCTCTGTACCCAAGTGCTGCAGGTATGGAACAAGTCAGGAGCGGAACATACCTCCTAACTGCTTCAGTGCTGGGAACAGGCTCTTCTCCCTGCTTGGCAGACACTGAAACATGCTCTTGCTCCCCCTGGACACTTGTGGTTTCTCCACAGAGAGCAGGGCCTCTCCCTGGAGAAACAGAATGTCCGTCCAAGCCCAGTGTTAGGAGTATGTATCTTATGGAACTAGTCAGTGATGTGATGATGAACGTGACTGTGGTTTCTGGGACTTAGCAAAACCTAAGTGTTGGGAAGAATCCCAAGGCAAGGGTAAAGGGACAACAATATTGCAAGTCTTTGGGGTTTGCATGGAGAATGCTCAGCATTTCAGTATAGGCCCAGAGGTAGGTAGTACTCAATTACTGTGTATGAACTACATCTGTGGTTTGTCTTAGTAAAAAGAACCAGCAAAGTAGCACTTTTAGCTTACCAGCACCACCTGTTTTTTCAGTTCAAAGCCCTGTTAACTGGCACAAGTGGGGAATGGGTCATTCCACAGTTGTGCTGGTTAACAGGGCTTTGGCTGAAAAACGGGTGTAAGTCATTCAGTTTTTACTGACTTCCTCACCCCCCCCCCCCCCCCAAAATCAGGAAATGTAAAAGTAAAAATCGGTAAAAACAAAGAATGTGGAACACTAATCATTTGTTACCATAGTATTCTGTAGGCTGTCTGTGAGTAATAGGACAGTTTGAGTGTTAGTGTGTTGAGTCTGCTCAAAAATGGCAGAGTTAAGTTTGCATTGCAGAGAGAAGGCATATGAAGTTTGTTATTCTTCATTTCCTGATTTTTTTTTTTTTTTTTTCCCTGATTTTTTTCAGAGGTTTGAGTCTAGCTGGGCACTATGTTCTGGTTGCCCCATGAAATGTTATGGGTAGTTAATTTTCTTTGCCCTTCAATATCATCTCGGCACCTTCATGTTTCATAGTCCAGCTTCCCGTCTCTAACCCCTCTTCCAACTGCCTCTGGCCTCTTGGGCCTCCCTTCACAGCCTTACTCCTTACAGTATGGCAGACATCAGCAAGGGTTCCCCAGGTTGAGGAGATGGGTAGAGGATGCAATGGTGAGATTGACATGGAGTAAGTGGGGAGCATGCTTTGAAAGGGAGCTACAAATGAGGTGTTTGGACATGGAGAGTTTTATGAAACAGCTCTTGAACCCTTTCTTCATCAGACTTGCCTTAACTGAATTCTGCTAGAATTAGCAGTATTGAGGGGAAAGACATGTTTTGAATCCTTTCTTCTTATTGGCAAGTATTGGAGAGAAGGCCCCCCGGTCTGGTAAAAACATGTATAAAAAGGAATTGTTGAAGGATGGGGATGAATATTTGTACTGAAGAGATGGGAAGTGATAGATGCATAAATGGCTTCACTTCCATCCGTCCCAGCTATGTCATTGGATGGGAAGATGCCCAGCTTTTTCCTCTTATGGTTCTTCCTTGTTAATGCTTCCAAGCTCCTAGATATCAAAGGTCCCTTTCACAATTCCCTGCTTCTATAGGGATGGTAGTAAAAAACAAAAAACAAACCCATGTTAATAGCAACCCAGTTTGTAAACAGATTAATCATCAGATTAGATTTTCAAAAGCTTTAGGTTTGGATACTTTACATTGTTGTCTAGGTATGTGTTTGACACCATTGTAGCTGTTCCAAGAGCACAGTTCTAAAGTCCACCTTGCACCTTCTTATGCTCACAAACCTGAATTGCTCCAGACACATTCTTGAGCTCTGCACTAAAAAAGTTATAAGATTGGGAAGCGTTTTGAGGAGCTCATGTTAAGGGACTTCTTGTGTCTGTTAGCTCCTTGACCAAATCATCTGAGTGGTTGAGGAGCCTGAATCATGACCACTTACTGGAACTGTTTTCCAGGTTTTCATTTTTCTTTCAGTGAAATTAGTGATATTTTCCTTGAGTTATCCTAACCCTAAATTTAAGTGGATTCGGAATTGTAGTTTTATAGAATACTTTTAAAATGAACTATTGCAGAATGCGTGCAGTGAGTAAAGAACATGTATACCATTCTGAAAACTGCTAATTAGGTTGAATTTGTGGGTATTGCTCAGGTTCAGTACCTGTTACTTTGATCTTCTGATTTCTGTGACAGCAGATTGTCTCTTTCTGTCTTGTAGGAATGAAACTAATCTTACAGCACATGTGCATGTCACATTCTTTAGTGTATCAGTTAGGCTTTCCCTGAGTTCTAAACAATTCCTTCCAAAGAAGGGCAGTGAGTCCCAGACACTACGTAACACAAGTCTTGAGCATTGAGATCAATTTGGGAATAATTTATCTTCCCAAAAACATTATACATTGCAGGTAATCTTGTAAACATGTTGTTGTTTACACTCCTCTCTTTCAGGAACCCCTTGCTCAAATAACTCCCAATTAACCTTTTTTTTTTTTTTCCTCTGCACACCTAATGCAGCTCAGCAAACTTTAAGACAGTCTTAGTGTATGCATTTTGAAGCACCTGGGATAGTACTTGGTCTTTTAAACAACAAGCAATTTCAATCTTTGCTAAGATACTATGAAAGATTTAGGTGTCAGCAAAGCAGCTGTTTTTAAAGTCTAATGAAGGGCTGTATTTAAATAGCAACATCTCTCTAAGCACCAGATGGTACTCAACCAAGAGCTGTTCACAAAATATGTGGTCCTTTGCATATTTTGCTAAAAACTCTGAAGCAAATCAGCAGGTAAGCACACTTTGCATTCATCTTTAAGGAAAGGTGATAATAGTAATTATGGTGATTAAAAACAAATTTACCTTCAGGCTCCCCATCACTCCCCACACTACTGGAATGTAAGACAGGAACAAATGTGAAGGAAAACTGTGCCTCTAGTTTACTAGAATTCAAAAGATAGTAAATGAAAAGGGAACCAATTGATATAATCTATTTGGGCTTTCATATGTTTATTAGTTAGCCATAGCCCTTTACAAGAAATTGAAATGGAAAGTAGACAGTGAGGTGAAGTCTAAATTTGCTATAATAAATTAGCAAATGTCAAAGAAAAAGCACACAGAAGATGTTAATAAAATATCTAGAGGAAGGAGTAAATGGGGAGGGAGAAAATTTGAAGTTGACACAAGATTACTGTTAAAACTTGAGGCCTCTGAGGAACTTCTGATGTACTGAACAAAACTCGGTAAATAGGCAGCTGTAAGTAAAAGGGAAAGAGGCTGTTTGACTACTGTATTTACCCAAATCCAGGACAGCTTTGAATTTTTAGGATGACCCCCTAATAATTAAATTTTATACATGAGAAAGTCAGAAATTTGTTACAGTTTTCCATGTATAAAATCTAATTATTGGAAGGTTGTTTCCCCCCCCCCCATACTGTTGTAGTGGGGCAAGCAGCAACGGGGGCAGGCGGTGGAGGAGTCAGTTGGCTGCCTCCTGCTCTCCCCCATTGGTGCTTGCTCCTGATGCCTTCCCAGCACCTGCCCCCCTACAGTCTTGTGGAAGGGGCCCCATCCTGCCCCTTGCCTTTCTACTCTCCCCTTCTTCCCCTTCCTGCTGCTTAACCTCCGTCACGGCTCTGATCCCGGCCAGCCAGTCGTGACTAAGGGTAAGTGGCAGCAGGGGAGTAGCGGAGACAGTAGTGACAGGCAGACAGAGGCAGTGTGGGGTGCAGTTAGCAAGGGATTGGGGAGGGAGGCAGCTGGTGAGAGAGAAGCAACAGCTGCTGCTTTGACTCCAACCTGGATCCTAGGGTGGGACTGCAGCAGCTGCCTGCTGCCCTGCCTTGTGCTTGAATCCAAGACAGGAGATTTGTTTCACCATGTTGAATGAGGGGGAAAGCCTCATCTTGGATTTGAGTAAATATGGTAGTTATATGCATTGCTGGGTTCCTTATTTGAGCATCATTTTAGACAGTGTAATCCAAACTACTATTCAGTGTTAACTAATGCTCACAATTGGAACAAACCCAGGCAGGTTCCTACTCAATACCAGGATTTTCACTGATTTCAAAATCAGTATCAGCAGCTGTGGCGGTTGCTATAGGGACCTCTCTGGCAAACCTTGGTCTCACATGTCCTTTTTTTAAATATGTTTATTGCTGCTCTCAAGCATATAAGGGAAGCAAAAAGAGAAATACCGAGTTGTTTTAGGTGCCAAGAGCTTTTGGTATTGTCCAAGAGAGGAAGAAGTATCACTGTCAGAGAGCAGAACTGAATAGCCTGCTTCTGAGTGTTAGGGAATCATCTAGTTCTGCTGTTGATGCTAGTCTCTGAGGCATGTCGTGGTTCTCCTCCATCAGTTACTGGCAGGGGATCTATAGTTCTGACCCTAAAGCTGTTGTCAGTCTTTTTAGACTTGAGGCACACCTTGGAAAATGCCAAGTTTTAGTTTTCACTCTCTTTTTGACCACAGAAAAATAGTGTGGCAATTCTCTTATTGCAAAGAACTTGAAGAACAGACCACAACAGGTCAGAATATTATTAATCCTAAAGATTCCTGTTTGAAATCTCTGTGTTTATCTTGTGAATCATGTTTGTACACTTAATAGTGACGTTGCAGAGCACCTTGCCACATCCTTGTATGAATCTCAACCCACCTCAGGTGTTGCAGGACCCATTGTGAATCACAGCCCTAGAGCATATTCTTAGATGCTTGAGGGTATGCTCCACTGAGGAAGACTTACAAATTCATCAGAACCTGACATTAAGGAGAAGTGGCAGCTGAGAACCCTGAACACTCTTAAATGATGGTGGTTTGTTAAAATAATGCGTTCTAAGTCAGAGGGAGCTGTTTGCAAATCAGAAAAGGTTTTCAGGTTGGTTTGGAAGTGAACAAGTCTTGTAGATCTTGGAGAACATTTAAAATAGAGCACTGTTTCTCTTAAGTTGCTAGTAAATTAAGTTGTATATTGAGGCACATTAAACCATCTACTTTGGGATGACAGTAATTTAGACTCTCAGAATTTATTCTACAGTAAATAAGATTTTGCTACAGGGGAGGTAGCTATGTTAGTTTCAAGTCAAGCAGAATGCCGGGTAGTTGCATTTTATAGACCCGGGGTTCTCAACCCTCCAGCCCACTCAGCCCTAGAATCTAGCCTGCAGGACTCCCCATGGGTCAGGAAATGTGGTGGTGGAGGAGCAGCGACAAGTAATATGGTCAACCCTCCCATACTGCTAAATTCCTACGCCCTGTGTGGCCAGATCAGGGCCAGGTCATGTCCCATTCCTCCACAGGGCCCAGTTGGGCCAAGGTGTTCTTCCACCCCCTCACATGGCCAGATCAGGCCCTGCCTCACTGCCCTGCATACCGGATCCAACCCACAGATGGGCTGAGCTCTGTTCATCCAGCCCAAGGGGGAAAAAGGTTGAGTACCACTATTATAGATTAATATAGAGATGCATAGGCTTTTGTCAAGAACAGCTTGCTTTGTCAGGTGCTATGGAAGGATCGTTCATAGGCTCTTTTGCATCTCTGAGTTTGTTTATAGAGCAATTCTGTCTTGCACTGTGCTTAAGGCCTTGCTGGTGGTTTTGCCTCTGGAATGTTTTTCTCATAGAAATCTTAAGACTTATTCCGTGGGACACTGGTCACACATTTGCATGGCGCTACCTTATTATTTCCCATGTGGAGCTAATGCTTGCTTTGAAAGAATTTAGCAAAATCCTTGATTTAAGAACTGCTGATCAGCCAGCCAGTGTAACTTCCTCGCTTGTTTTCACTGAGCATTGGACAATTGAAGAAGAGAGTAAAGCTATTTACCCAGTAACTTGTTTAAGAATCCACTTTTCTTCATATTCAGGCTGCTTACCTTTTCCTTTTCCTCTGAGTTCTTTCATGAGACTGGTGTTTAGCAGTGTAAACTGGCGATTTATAATCGTTTCAGTTGTCAGTGTTCAGTGTTTTGAGAGGACACTTTTGTGGCCCTATCGGAGGCACTGCTTTTCAGAAAGCACCCAAAGCATAGAGACACCTAGTGCAGTGCCTAATAAACAGTGTGTGGAATCTCAGCACTCCTGAGGCACCAGTTTCTGTGGCAAATACCTTTTCTTTCCAAATATTTTCTTTTTGTGGTTTTTTCCTTAACAGAGTCCATGTTGAAGGAATGTGATGCTAACGAGCTAGTTACTCTTTTCATATCTTCAGCAATAACTTTCCTCCACTGATGTCAGTATTTGGCAGTGGTCAGAGCAGTTGGTTAGTTGTCAGAGGGAGTTGTTAAACTCTTTGTGCCAACTGACTTTAATTATGTATGCTTTTCTTTAACTATGTATGCCTTTTTTTAAAACCCAAGCACAGTAGTCGTTCAGACAGTATGGGCATTTTTACACATGCAAGCACGGTAGGGCAGGTGCTTTGAAAAGTACCTGG
This sequence comes from Crocodylus siamensis, assembly GCF_052110815.1. Taxonomy (NCBI): domain Eukaryota; kingdom Metazoa; phylum Chordata; order Crocodylia; family Crocodylidae; genus Crocodylus; species Crocodylus siamensis. The sequence goes on from NC_143395.1 coordinate 122,069,335, forward strand.
CACTGCGTCGCTTGCTGTTGTATAAGTGGCGAAATAAGTGTCAGTGCTGAGAAAATGGCAGCAATGCTCTTTTGAACTAAAACACATAGGTGTTTTAGTTCAAAAGCGCACCACCACCATTCTCTGTATGTTCAAGCGCATTTCGCTGCTTCTACAACTGCATGCAGTGCAGTTCGCATCAGCTCCCATTGCGATTGAGTCTGCTCCAAAGTGGTGGGTCTTCAGCACATTGCATAACAAAAAAGATATGTGTATAAATGCCCTATGGAAATGTGTGCTTCTATTTGAGTTAGTGGCTAAAGCTCAAGAGTGATGGAGCTGTGGTTTTTCTTTACAATTTTATTTTTTTTAAATAAAGCGCATTATACAAAGTATGCTTGATAATGCTCAGTCTGTTTTTTTCCTAGAAGCTGATGGACAGGTTTGATTTTGGGGAAGAGTCTGAACACAGTGAAGAACCTAAAAAAGAAACACCTACTTCCCAAATGTAAGATCATCTTATAATCCTTAAGAAAAAATGCTAATGCTTGTTTTGTTTGTTTTTTTTACTTGAACTTATAGTTTGAAAAGCAGGCCAACTATATTGTTCTTCGGTTTATATACCTGTTATACTAAAGCAATAGGAACAGAGGACAAGTTGCATGAATTCAATGGGACATATATATGTTAAACATCTAAAGCAACATATCTACCATATATTGGATCCTTTTAACTCAATGACTACCATTTCAAAAGGATAGAGCGAAATTGTTTTGAAAACATTGTTCATGCAGCTTTAAGTAACTTTATTAGGGCTGTCAGTTAATTGCGATTAATGCATGCGGTTAACCCAATCATTTTTCACGTTAATTTTTTTAACACCTTAATCGTGCATGTGGTTTTGGAGTCCGCACTGGGGCTCCACTCTACTGCTGCCTCCAGACTGCCCTGTGAGGCAGTGGCGGCAGCACAGAGGACCACAGGGCAGTCCGGGCATGGGCTCCAGGTGGCTGCAGCACAGGGAGAGGGGCATGCACAGGCACAGATACGTAGCCACTGCCTGCAGGCATCCAGGAATGCAGCCTAGAGGCCTGTGGAGCAGCGCCTATCAGACAAGTCTGTGAAGGGGAATGGGTATGGGTAGGGGGCAGATTGAGGTCCCCACTGGGAGGGGAGGGCATGGGGCTGGGGTGAGTGGGGCTCGAGGGAAGGGCCAGGTTGAGAGACAGCTGCAGGCAACTTGTCCAGGTGCATGGCGGGGGGGTCTCCCACTGCTATATGTACCCCGGAGGAAGTATGGAGGGCACGTACCCCCTCATTTGTGTATGGGGCAGAGGCAGGCTGCCACTGTGGACTGGGGTGCGCTGCACCCTGCTGGCTTTGCCCCAGGAACTGCATCCTGGCTGCGCTGTGTCCCTTGCCCACCAGGAGGCACAGCATAGTGCTGTACTGCTCCCAAGGTAATGGCAACAGGGTGCAGAGTCCAGTGCACAGTGGCAGTTCGCCTCCACCCTCTGCACAGATCCGGGGGGCGTGTGCCTCCCATGCCTTCTCAGGGGTGTGCACTGTGGCAAGAGCTGTCCTGGATGAGCCACCCACAGCTCTGGCCCCAGGGCCTTGTTCACCCCTGCCTCTGCCCCACTCCCTTCCTCACTGCAGGGGCCTAAATATGCCCCACCCACCTCTTCCCTCCCCCATATGCTTGTCTGCTGGACTGTACGTGTGTGTGCACACATCTATCTACCCCTCACTCACAAGCCACAGCCCCCCCAGCCCTGCTGCTGTCTCTTACTCCTGACACAGTACCCATATTCTGCCAGGGTATGCAGGAAGCCCCTTCCCTAGGCTCCAAACCCCACATGCACCTCCCATACCTACCCCCAACCATACAAAGTACCTGCATAATTTTACGTATCTTTGAGTTTTTCTGCTCATCATTTTGAGTTTTTAGCTGTGTGCTTAAAATCGTGATTAATTGCGACTAATTTTTTTAATAGTGCAACTAATCACAATAACATTTTTTAACGTAGGGGAGTTGTATTACTAGTGTCTTCATGTATGAAATTGTAGATAAGAGTATGACATTTTTAGAATATGAACATTTGTTTAATTGGCTATTACTGAGAGGGGAAAAAAGTTAACTTTCTAAAATTATTTTATTGTAGGCCTCTAGTATCTGAATCTGTGAACAACTCACTTTTTCATCAACTAGCTGAACAGCTCCAACAGCAAAATTTAGAACATCTCCGGCAGCAACTCCTTGAGCAACAACAGCCTCAGAAGGTAACTACTCCCTCTTGTGGCTATAATATTAATTCTAATATTGTACAGTAGTAAAAATGCATACAGTGTTTCAGAACAAGAAAATATGGCTTCTTTCTAAAGCTTTCTTTTATAAATAACAAAACTGTTAACAAAGGATGATTGGAACAAGGGACCATTAATATATAAAACGATGCGTAAAATATATATAGAAGAAAAATTAGTTAGAAAACAGATACTTTAACACTGGTTTGTTGTTTATTAAGTTCAGAAAGATGATTCTTAAACTGAAATGCAGAAGTAATACCTCATTAATGAATCTATTAACAGAAATATAATTAAAAAATTCCTGTTCTTGTAGAAAGACTGCATGCTGCCATGGTACATAAAAGGAAAAAAAAACAGGATTGTTAATGCATTTTATTTAACACATGTGTCAGATTTCATCCCAGTTCAGAGAAGTAACAGAAAGCACTGAAGTGGACAGTCTGTTCTGATTAAGAAGGAGACAACCAAGTGTAGACTGCCACTACAATAGCTGGAAAGAATAGAGCAAAAGATGCTACCACTGCCGCCTTTCCCACCGTATGCCCAAAGGTGTGCATGCAGCCAGGCCAGGACTCCGGACCCCTGTGCAGCTGTTTAGGCTGTTTGCAGCAGGTGGTGGGCAAGCTGCAAACTCTGTGGTGCTGGCAGCTGCATGCATACCTTGGGGTGCATGGCAGGGAAGAAGCCTAGGGCAGTGCAACTCTGGCCCTTTCCCCACCGTGTGCCACAAGGGACATGCAGCTGCTGCCAGCCTCAGAGCTGGGCCAAGGCTCGACCTGCTGCATCAGTTGCAGCGTCGTAGCTGCCTGCCACATGAAACCCAGGCTCTGGGCAGCTGCTGCCAGCCACGGAGCGAGGGCTGTTTGCAGCAGAACTAGAAGCCTCCCTGCCAGCCACTGCAAGCAACCTGGGCTCTGTGTCTGGCAGCAGCTACCCAGAGCCCAGGCTGGGCATGGTGTGCCAAGCAAAATGGCTTCATGTTTCATGCTCTAGCATATGTGCCTGGGGTTGCCAACCCCTGGTCAACACCCTTGCGCTGAGGATTAAGAAGAAACAACTTGATCATCCTTGAAAGATTTTTTTGTGATCTTTTCAAAGGTATGGCCATATTTATTCTACTTTCCATAGCTTTATGGGGATTTGAATTTGTGACCTCGAACACAAAAGGTGGGAACAAAAATTATGTCATTAGGTTATAAACTTAATGGCTATTTATGAGAGAGCCAGACCAAATATTTCTAGTCTGGCCTTAAATGCTGAAACATTGCTGGACAGACACAATCTTCTTAACAGATTGTACATTATTAGGAAATGCCTTTTAAAATTCCAGAATGGACATAGTGACTTCCAGCCCACAGTACATTGTAAAGATTTTTTTTTATCTTGTGTTCAAGCGCTGGTGAGACAGACTAAGGAAAAGAACAGGAAAGGAGGCCAGACCGGAAAGGAAAAAAGGCAAAGGCCAGGGGAAGTGGGAGGACAAGTGAGACAGGCAGGAGGAGCGAGAAATAAGGTAGGAATTGGTAAAAGGGAGAATAGAAATTATTAGAAGATAAATAGTTTTAAAGAAAATTTAAAGAACACATAGTGTTAGGTTCAGGGGAGTAGTGGCAGCATTGGAAGACATATGTACTAAGCAGGAAATAAGGAGAATGTTATTATTATATACATGTTAGCATTCCTTTGTAAGCTAGTGCAACAGGAAAGTTATACCAATAACTGTATATACTGTTCAGAATTCTACCACAGAATAGTGGGTACTAGGTAGTATAAGGAACTAAATTTCAAGCATAGTAGAAATGTAATTAGAAGTTGCTGACATCCTCTAAATACCTGCATATTTAAAAAAAGAATGGTGGAACAGATACTAGATTCTGTATTGTCCGTGGTTTCAGTTTGGAGACATTCAAAGACATAGGCTAGAAATAGGTGTCTCCAAATGAAGCAGATCATCTGGGCCTGCGCAGCATCCCAGCACAACTAATCCACTTCACTAGACAAAATGCATGTTACCTATGGCCCCTCTTGTTGATCTTACCTGTTGATTTTGATTCCTTTTTCAATAACTAGTAACAGTTCAGATAAGTTATATAGCCATTACAAAATATGTAAGTGAAATTAAAACTTTGTTTATGTGAATGCTAAGCTTATGTTTTGCTTGGAAAATTGTCCCTTTTTTGCCACTTTTAAATTATTTTATTTATATATACCTATATAGATAGATATACATCTATCCAGTATTTTGGGTACTAGAAAGATTTATTTGTTATTTCCTTACAGAGACAGCAAATTATTATTAATGGTAACAAGTTGCTTCCCCGTCTCTCAAAAAAGTGAGATTTTATTTTGTGTCTTTTAGAAGGATTACACTATGAAGGCATTTATTTATTTTGAAGTAGCATCTTTCAGAGTTGCGTTTTAAAAATCTCTTAAGTTTTTTTCCAGTAGAGAAATCTTAGGGAAAAAGTTAAGTTTGTAGTAACTAAGCAAGGGGAGCTGTAGTACCTCATATGCCAATTAACATTCTAAAAATGCATACATATTGTTTATTAAAATGTAGTCCTACAATAAACAATATGCTCTGAAGCTAAAATTGAGTAAGTTTGTGGACAAATGTAATAGTTTCATTAGTATTAAATTATACCTGTATAATTTATTCTGATGCAACTCGGTCTGTCTGCTCCTATACAAGTATAAGTAGCACTAAACCACTCTCAATTTGTTTATTCAGGTTTCAAATTACAGTGCATTAAGTCACTTATTGGTATATGAAGACAGAGACATTATAATTAGTTTGGAACAGCTGATGCATATTGATGTTCAGCAGATTGTCCTTTACTATTTTAAAACAGTTTAAAGTTTATTGGTCCACAACATCAGTGGTTTTATAAATACTTCTTTTCTAGTAAATTAGCTCTCTAAACTTTATTTTATGAAGTAAGTTTTGTGGTATTTTTGAGTTCCAAGTATACTGTTGCATTTCTTGCAGTGAACATTCTGGCATAAAATATAGTCCAGTGCCATGCTGTCTCGCCTTCATTGTTTTGTTTTTAAATTATCACACTGGCCTAATTTTAAATTGTTGTGAGGATCTTGATTAAATTTATTGCAGTGTTAATACATTGATATTCACTTAGGTAGGATTTTGTAAAACGATTTAAATATTTATATGTATGTTTATTCATATTCTTTTTCAAGAAGAGTATATTCTCTTGGGGAATAAGTATTTAGATTGGGGGGGCATACTTTTAATGACCTAGAATAGGCAAACCCTGACTGGATATCGGTATTGAATAGTTTGGAATGAAAAATCTGTTGGTTAAGTTATCTCTGTTTTTGTAAGGAAGTCCATGAAGTATGCAGCGTGCAGTGGAGGAAAATCAAGTTGCTCTGATTTTACTTACCTGATTAGTCTTGCAAGTTTAACTATATGTTCATGTAAACTGTAAGATGAAGAATAGCAGACATTTATTATTAACTGTTATTCAAAAATTTCCTAGTAGTCATGCTTATATACGTTTTTGTGAAGCTCCTCTTTGCCAAAACATTTAGTTTAACTTGATATATTTGTTATGCAATATATTATTTGTTCTGCAGGCAAGCCCAGAGGAAAATCAGGAGGGAAATTTTGGTTCAGAGCACTCCGCATCACCATCACAAGGAAGTAGCCAACAGCAGTTTTTAGAAGTAGAAGCAAACCTGGATGACTCGATAGATATTCAGCAACAGGTAAATGCTGTCATTTATAATTAAATTACTGAAGTATAAAAAGAGAAACATGATTCAAACTACAGTTTTCTACAGGGATAAAAATGTACACATCTTAACATCAGTGTATATTTTGTGTATTTTTGTTAACATTTCTCTTTACTTCCAAACTCAGGATATGGATATAGATGAAGGACAAGATGTAGTAGAAGAGGAGATCTTTGAACAGGAAGAAAAGAAATCAGCTATTCGTTCAAGATCAAGAACACACTCAAGATCTCGTTCAAGGTTTCGTAATGAGTTTTATAGCTCAAGTACAAACAGCTTTATTCTGTTTTTAAAACATTGCGAATGTTGGTATGCTTGTAGTTGTATTGTTCTAAATTCTCTAACTTTGAATAAAGGCCTGATTTATTTTGGAAATGAATAAATAGGCTGCTGAGAGATCTGCGGGGAAATGTGCTTTACTGGAAGAAGCAGTGCCTTAGTTCATCCCAGCTCTCCAGCATCTGTATAGATCACATGCTTCAGCAGGGCTTTTTGGTGCTGTTATCTAAAGCTGATTCAATCGGCTATTAGATAAAACTGCCAAAAAAGTCCCGCTGAAGTGCCCAGTCTATACAAATGTTAGGCAAGCCAGGTCAGATTAGTGCAGTGCCTCTTCTGGACATGTTCTGGCACAGTATACATTTAAACAGTCAAAAAAAAAAATCTTAACCGGACAGCTTATTTTGCATTGATTTGGATGAATTTAATTTTCAAGTAACAAAAATAATAAACTAATTAAAAACTGGGGGGGGGGAGGGTTTAGACAACATTTTTAGCATAATACTTATTTTTCTGCCTTTAAATTTTGAGTTTCTTTATTTTAGCCTCACACTAGTCTAGTGTTTTTCATCCTTGTTAGACTCAAGGTATCCTGTGGAAAATGCCAGCTCTTAGCTTTTTTTTGACCTTAGAAAAATAATAGAGCAACTCTTACGTTACAAAAAACTCAGAAAGATAAGAAGTCTGTGCCAATGTGTTTGACCCTATGGAATCCTATTTGAAATCTCTGGTTGTATCTTGTGAATTATGTGTTGGTGTTGGAACACCTAACGGTGCTAATATAGCATGACACCCAAAGGCAACCCTGGTTGAGAACCATTGCACTAGACCTTCTATTTCTTCTCCAGACAGTAATGGCAGAAGTAGTTTTTCTTTATATCAATAAAAAAAAAAACCTACCTAATTTTCCAGACAGTTGGATAAACTTTAGGGGAAGTTCACACACTGTAAAAAACAAATAAAACTGAAATACTTTTTCCCGCTCAAAGTACTGAAACGAATTGTTTTCTTAGGTCACCAAGAAAGCGAAGGTCAAGGTCCCGGTCTGGTTCTCGAAAACGTAAACATAGAAAACGTTCACGCTCAAGATCAAGAGAGAGGAAAAGGAAGTCATCTCGGTCATACTCCAGTGAAAGAAGAGCTAGGGAAAGGGAAAAAGAGAGGCAAAAGAAAGGATTGCCTCCTATAAGGTCCAAAACACTAAGTGGTATGTAACAGCTATTTTACATTTTAATATCTTAAGAGTTACAAAAAAACTTATGGTGGCCTAGTAGATGTCTCATAAATGGGGCTACAGCAGTTTTTCTTCTGCACTGAATTTTTCATTCCTTCTAAAATGTTTATAGTTAGATTGATTTGCTTGTCAAGAGAGTGTCATGCAAATTTGAGGTCGTATGATGAGTGGATTCCTGTATGAGGATATTCTTTCTGCCCTACCCTTTGATCAGGCTTCTTGTGTTGCGTCCTGTTCCAAGGAGGTAAATGGCAGTAGAAGGCTCTTATTCATAATTTCTTCTCAACCATCTTAGGAGGAGATGGGAACATTTGTGCTTCCAGCCTACAAACCTTCCTGAGCCCTTCTTTTCTGCTGTTTATTAATACTGCTTTTTGTTTTCATTACTGAAAATGTTTGGTTTTTCCTTTTTCTCTGTGTACATACATGCACAAATGAAGATTTTTTTTTTTCTTTTGTTGGGGTGTTTGCACCTTAGGTCTTCCACAGCCCACCACTTTATTTTTTGTATCACCTGCATTACCATTCTCAGGGTTATTGCTTCCTCACTGGTTATCTCCTATACTGTCTTAATTTTTCTGCCTAGAAAAGGGAAGGGCCTCTTTTCCTTTTGCTCTTTTTGAAGTATCCTCGCAATGGTTTCATGCCTGCAGCAAATGGGCATGCCGGACTTCTGTATTGTTTAGGACAGGAGTTCACAAAACCATGTGGCCCCATGGGCTGGATAAGTGACCTGGGGCCGGTCCACTGGTTGGATTGGGCCAACAGGTCCAGGGACCTTGGACCATGCCCACCTCCCCACTAACCCCTGCTCCATCCACCACTCACTCTGGCCACTCCAGGATCCACACACTGATGTGTGGTCCTGGAGTGCTGGGGCAGGTGCTGTGTGGAGTGCAGAGCCCAGAGTGGCTGAAGCAGATGTTGCATGGGTTCCAGAGCAGCTGGAGCAGGCACCACATGTAGTATGGATCATGAACCAGCTGGAGAAAGCACAATATTATGCATGGTGCCCCTAGCAACTAATCCAGGACTGCAGTGCATGTATTGTCTGTTCCAACTGGTCTGGAACCCAGGTTACATGTAGTGTCTGTAGGCACCACATAACAGTGCTGGTCCTGCACCAGCTGGAGCAGGCACTGTGTGATGTGGTTTCCAGAGCAGCTGAAACAGGGACCATATGTGGTATGTATCCTAGGCCCTGCTTCCAGGGCTGATCTGGGTCAGTTCAGACCCTGGAGCAGCACCAGGGACCAGATAATGAGGCTCTACAAGTTGAATCTCACCTGCAGGCTGTATATTTGACACTCCTGGTACAGGGAATACCAACACTCTGCAGATGGAGGAAGAAGGAAATACAGGGAGGGCTTCCCTCACAAAATACCATTTAGCTGAAGAAAATGTGCACGAGTTTGATTGCCAGTAACCATGAATTTGTATGTCTATAGAATTCACAGCCTGTGTTATCAGGCTGGTTGTAGTTTTAAACTTTTAAGTGGTCACAAATTCTACCCTCTTGCAGCAATGAAAACAAGACCCAGGAGAACTGAATGCATTCCTGGCTCTACTAGAAACCTACTGTGTGATGCTGCGCAAATTGTGGCCACTTATTTTGGCCTTCATCTCTCTGTTTCATTTGTCCCTTCTGTGAAATAGTGGCCTTGAATCAGGTGTTAATTTCTAGTCTTTTCCAGTGAGTGGGCACAGTACAAGCATTTAGTGTGCAGCTGTCCCCTCTCCCCTGCTTTCCATGCCTTCTCCAAACCAGGATGGTCCCAGCCTGGGAAAGATATGAAGAACAGCAGTTGCTCCAGTTCCATCCCAGAGCAGTCTGGGAGGGGATTTAAGCAATGGATCCCTGGGGGGGGGACTCCGCCCCACTGCTTCATTCCCCTCCCAGATGAGACAGGGAAGTGGTGGTAAATGTACAGGCATTCATTCTTATAAAAGAGTTCCTTTCATGGGGAGATGTTCCAGGTTATCACTAAGAAGATCTTTCTCCCAGAGGATTCAAGTTTCCCCTGGAAGGTGCTGAATGGTTTTAGTTTCTACTGAAAGAGTAATTTCGTAGACATTAGGGCTGGAAGGGACCTTGGAAGATCATCGAATCCAGCCCCCTGCCCAAAGGGCAGGAAGTCAGTTGGGGTCACAGGATCCCAGCGTGATAAGCATCCCATTTGCTCTTGAAGGTGTTCAATGTAGGTGCTTGAACCACCTCCAATGTCAGGCTGTTCCAGACCTTGGGAGCTCGGACAGTAAAAAAATTCTTCCTTATGTCCAGGTCTTGTGGTAGTTTATGACCGTTTGACCTTATCATCCCTTGCGGTGCTCTGGTGAACAGACGTTCCCCCAGAGCCTGGTGGTCACCCCTGATAAACTTATAGGTGGCCATCAGATCACCCCTGAGCCTGCGCTTTTCCAGGCTGAATAGCCCCATGACTCTCAGCCTGTCATTTATAAGGTCTGTTTTCCTGACCTCTGATCATGTGCATGGCTCTCCTCTGGACTCTCTCAAGTTTCTCCACATCCTTCTTGAATTGTGGAGCCCAAAACTGGATGCAGTACTCCAGCTGCAGCCTCACCAAGACCGAGTACAAGGGGAGAATGACGTCCTGGGATTTCCTTGAGAAGCATCTGTGGATGCAAGCTAGCGTTTTAGTTGCTTTACTAGCCACAGCATCACATTGCAGGCTCATGTTCATCTTGTGGTCAGTGATGACCCCCAAGTCTCTTTCTTCTGTAGTGCTGGCTAGCATAGCACTGCCGAACCTATAAGGATGCTGCAGGTTTTTCTTCCCAAGGTGGAGAACCTTCCATTTTTCAGTGTTAAATACCATCAGGTTCTTATCCACCCATTTGCAGGTCAGCCTGGATCACCCACCTGTCTTATGTTGTGGATGCTTTGCCCCAAAATTTGGTGTCATCAGTGAACTTTGTTGTGTGGCGAACTTGGCCAGTCCGCTTCTGACTCCAATGTCTACATCATTAAAGAAGATGTTGAACAATATGGGTCCAAGGACAGAGCCTTGGGGGACCCCACTGGTCACAGAGCACCATGATGATTTGACTTCCATCAATTACTACCCTCTTGGTCCAACCACAGAGCCAATTTCCCAGCCAGCGGATCGTGGTAGACCCAAGGCCACAATTGGCCAGTTTCGCCAAGAGGTGATCGTGGCATACCAGATCAAAGGCTTTTTTGAAGCCAACATATATGACATCAATCTCTTCTCCCTTGTCCAGGTGATAGGTCACCTGGTCGTAGAAGGAAAGGAGATTGGTCGAGCAAGACCTACCCGCAACAGACCCATGCTGGCTATCCTTCAGGATGTTGGTGTCGGCCAGTCCATGAAGGATGGCCTCTTTATTAAACTTTTGTAAGATCTTCCCAGGGATAAAAGTCAGGCTGATGGACCTATAGTTAGTCGGATCCACTTTCCTCCCTTTCTTGAAGATAGAGGCACCACATTGGCCTTCTTCAGGCACTACACCAGAGCGCCAGGAGTTTTCAAAGATCCATGCCAGAGGCTGGGCTATGATGCTTGCCAGCTCTGTGAGTACCCTGGGGTGTAGATTGTTTGGACCAGCTGACTTGAAGGTATCCAGCCTCTCAAGGTGTTCCTTCACGAGGTCAGCATTAATGGAGGGCAGGGGATTTCTATCACCCAGACCTCCCTGTCCCGTAGTGGGCATGGGCGTTCCATGGGGCTGATGAAAGACCGACGCGAAGTACCCATTTAATAGGTTGGCTTTTTCCTGGGCGTCGGTTGCCTCATCTGGTTTGGCAGGGGTCCAATGTTGCTTTTCCTCCAGCTCCCCGCATATCTGAAAAAGGACTTTTTAATGTCCTTGATGCTCAAAGCTAGTTGGAGTTCAGTTGCAGCCTTGACTTCCCTGGCTTGCTCCCTGCAGGACCAGACCAGTGCAGAATAATCCTCCTTTAGAGGTGACTCCCATCCTTTGTAGGCCTTTCTTTTTAGCCTCAGGATGTCTGCTAGATCCCTGGAGAGTCAGGGGGGCTGCTGTGCCCTCTTGCTGCCTTTCCTCTGAGATGGAATAGAATTAGCTTGTGCATCAAGGATCACTCCCTTGAGGAGCAGCCGCTCTTCGTAAACTCCCTTCCCCCTGGGGTCGTGGTCCCTTAGGGCCTCACTGACAAGCCTCCTGATTCTTCTGATAGAAACATAACTCCTATAAGTAGCCAGTGATAGTGACACATTCCCCACTTCAATAGAAAAATTGTATGGATACATTTTATAATATTTGAAAGACTGAAGAATTGGTATTCTTCTGGTCATTGGAAGGATTTGGGAAAACTGGAACTTTTTCAGGTGGAAATGGGGGTGAATCCAGACTGCGGGGCTCCATACAGGTTGGATCCAGCCTGTGGCATGTGGTTCAGGGAGGTATCTGGGGTCATCAAGGGACATGGCAGCAGTGAGTCTGGAGTTGGCCAGGGATCTGCTGCTGGTGGTGGAGGGGTCCTGTGGTCGCAGTGGGTCCAGAGGAGGGATCTGGGGGCTGCAGTGGCTTCCTGCTGATGGCCAAAGCTAATGGGGCCAAAGGGACCTATATTTCATGGTAGGCCACGCCCCAGCTTCCAGATGTAGCAGCTCTGCAGGCTGTATCCAACCTATGAGCCAAATGTTTGACACTCCTGATATAAAAGATCCCAGTAATGGTGAAGGTTTGGAATTTTGTCTGAGATATAGGAATAAGTGGGAGGTTGGGCCCTGCATCTATTCTGTTCTTGTTAGGAAGATAGGATGGACAAAAACAGGAGGAGACAAGGGGCTATGGATAAATATCTGCAGGCCCAGGTTAACCTTGCCCTTCTGCTGTGTATTGAGTTTTTCCTTGGTGAACATCAAGAGGAAAGGTGGTCTTTTGGTTAAGAGAGGAAAGGGAGACTCAATATGAGAGTTTAAAAGAAAAACATACTCTTAATACTTATTGTGCTGTGGTAGTATGCGAAATTTCCTGTGCAAATAGAAATACCACTGAGTTCAGTAGCTGTGGCAAAACTATGGACTATGCCCAATACTGAATACATTTTTGTTTTAATTAAAACCACTAAGTCAACAAAGCCCAAAATAAAGTAAAATCACAGCCCAGATCCTTTGACCTGCACTTCAGGTCACCCTAAAGGTGAGTAGCTTCTGTAAAAATACCCTTTTTTGAGTCGTTCAAAATCAGTCGTTTAGTCATAATACTGTTTCATGTATGCTGCTTTCTGTTCTATAAAAAGCTTTTCATGAGATACAGATGTTGATGCATTTGCTTATTAAAGTATGCTTTCATTATTTTCTTCGTTTGTCTCTTCTGAAGCATTTTTTAAGTTACAAAAACAATTTAAAATATTTTGTCAAGGTTAGTTCATTTTTATGATTCTTCCTCAATTCCCTTTTGAGAGCAGAATCCAGGGAATTGGGGCTTCCTGAGTGTTGTTTTTGCTTCATCGCTAATTCACTATGTGACTTTAAACAAATTGTGTAGCCTCTGTGTTTGTTTACTGCACTTAACTTCTATAGACTGGGTAAAATATTTACAGTTTTCACTTCAATCTGTTAGTTTTTGCTTAATTGTTTCTCAATCGCTTTCAGATTTGTAATTTTAAAGCACTGTAGTGGAAAGAATTCTCTTTAATTTTTGTAATGTCTCTCTTGATAGTCTGCAGTACTACTCTTTGGGTTGGTCAAGTCGACAAGAAAGCTACACAGCAAGATTTAACTAATTTGTTTGAAGAATTTGGACAAATAGAGTCTATTAATGTAAGTAAGCACTGTTCAATGTCTGTTGCCTATATTAATTTAGGCCAGTTTATTCTATATGGTACACTTGGCAAATCTGTAGGCCATAAAAGCATGTAAGAAAACACACTTAAACTGAGGAGCCTGCCTTGGCACACTTGTTTTCTTTTTTTCTTTTTTAAAAATTCTAGCCATGATTTACACTTGTTTGTTTTTATTTAGCAATATTGGCAATTCAAAAGAGAAGTCATTCTGCATGGTCAAGTGGGCACTGCATGTGCAAGGTTCCCTTCACTACATCCATCAGCATGACTACTTGAAAAAGCCAATGGGAAAATTGCAAAATGTATCCCTCTCAAAATGCCACATTGTTTGGCAGTAATATCTGGTCTTGTTTTGTCTGGGAAAAGGCTGTGGTCCTTGCAACCACTGACTTTGAAATCCTCTAAAGGAACAACAAAACAAGAGGGACAGAACTGTTCGTCCTGGAAGGATATCAGACCCCTTGAAAGTCTCTCCATTAATTGGATCTGACCTAAATATATGATGTCTTGGCAAACTAAAATACTGTTCTAAACTTCCAGACCATCTCTTATAAGCCCCACTCAGAGTATCATAGAAAATTAGGCCTGGAAGGGACATTTGGGGGTCATCTATTCCAGCTTCCTGCCAGAAGCAGGATCATCCCTATGTAAACAACGCCACACAAATCCTTGTCTAACCTATTACTAAAACTATAGTCAATCTTGTCACATAGCCACAAGGTGTAGCACCTTAGCCTGCCACAGAAAAAGCACAGGGACAAGAACTGCCAGTGTTTTGCTGCTGTATGGTTTGTTAAAATACACTCAGGAGATCCAAGGAAAAGGGCTGTGCCCCCTTCTACAGAGGAAGACAAAATCCCTCAGTCCATACCAATTTTTACTTTGTGGTCGGTTCCTTTTTTACTCCAAATGTGGTGATTAGTCTGACCTTGAGTGGTGGAGGGGCAAAATCTGATAGCCAGGAAGCTATGGGTATTAGTCCCAGCAAAAGCACTGGCACACCCCCATCAAAATCTACACCCCAGGTGGCAGCCAGCACCCATTGCTTCTGAGGAAGGTGAAAAAACCTTGACATGTAGCAATAGGAGAAAAAAACCCTTCCCAGTCTGGTGTGGCAACCTGGCAACCAGCAAAACCCAGGAGCATGGGAAATACCCGTAGTAGAACAGTGGCATAGCTACTTCTAAATCATTCCTAACCAGTGCTTATCCAACCCCTTGAACACCTCCAGTGATGGAAATTCCATGACTTCCCTAGGTAGTCTGTTCCACTGCCTCTTTTCTAACGGTGAGGATATTTTTTTCAATGCACAATTTTAACCTACTTTGCTGCAACTTCAAGTCATCAGTCCATATCCTGTTCTCTGTAGCAAGAGAAAAAAGGATGTTTTACTTCTCGTTTAGGGCACCCTTTCAGATGCATGAAGACTGCTATCCTCTCCCTTCCTAAGTGCCTTTTCTGCAAGCTGAACATGCCTCTTTCCTTCAACCTCTCCTCTTATGGCTTGTTTCCCTAGTCCTCTGTCATTTTTGTCATGTGCTTCTGGACCCTCCTCTAACTTCTCTGTTCCCTTTTTAAAATGTAGAGCTCAAAACATGAAATACTCTAGAGGAGGTCAAACCAGTGCCAAGCAAAGAGACTCTGTCATCTCCTGTGCCTCCTGATGCTCCTATTGATGCAGCTCAAAACTGTATTCATCTTTTGTGCAGCTACTTTCATGCTGCAGACTTGTATTGAGTCTGATCCATCGAGACTCCCGTATTCTCCTCCATAATGCTACCATCCTGCTAGTTGTCACCCTTCTTGTATGCATGTTTTTAAATATTCTTCCTGAAAAGCTGAACCTTGCATTTGTCCATATTGAACTTTATCCTGTTAGTTCCAACCTGGCTTTCTCATTCATAAAGGTCTTTCTGAATTGTGCTTCTGCGCTCCAGTTTTGCAATCCTTCCCCATTTTGTCATCTGCAAATTTACTCAAAGACCACTGTATTCCAACATCCAAGTCATTAATGTGCTGAGCAACACTGGACCTAAGACAGACCTCTCGGGGACTCCACTTGAAACCTCCTGCCATTCTGTTGGGACTCCTAGGGCTCAAACCTGGGTTGTCCTGACTCATAGGCAGAAGCTTAAGCTGTAGTGCCACCAAGCAGCAGACTGATGGACCCAGCCCAACCAGGGTTCTCCTGTGACTATGTGACCTAGGTGAACTAATGGAAGGCACAAGCCCTTCCACTTACCATGGGCCTTGTCCTGGCAACGCTACTTGTAGCCTGGTTATTTGGCAGCTTCCTGCCTTGCTGCTGTCTTGCCTCTGCTTTAGACCTTCCTCCAGCTTTGCTCCTTTCTTGCCCTACCCATGTTTCTCCTTCTGGAGTTCTGGTATTGTAGACCCTTTGCTCCTAAACTCTTTTCCCCTACATCTGGATTGTACCTGTGGCTCTTTTCAACGTGGCTTTATTTAAAATTGCCTTTTGCTTGTAGCTATTGAGTCAGTTGTCTCTCTACCATATAGTAGTTTTTTCTAGCCCATGGTTTTTTGTTTATGAGCAGGTCACACTGGACTTTGTTGAAAGCCATGCTGAAGTCCAGATACACTATATTCACTCTGTTTCCTCTGTGTACTCAGCTAGTTATCTTGTCAAAGAAAGTTTGTCTGGCATGACTTATTCATAGTAAATCCATGCTGGCTGCTTGTGATCAGTCTTCCCTTTTCCAGATGCTTCCAAAAATGCTCCAATACTTCCTAGGTATCAAGGTCAGGGTAACCTGTCTGTAGTTCCCTGGATCCACCTTTGTGCCTTAAAAAAAGGCACTATGTTGGCCCTTCCCCAGTTCTCTGGTACCTTTATCTGTTTCCCATGACTGTAAATAGTATTGCCAAGGACTCCATGGTTTCGTCTGCCAGTTCCTTCAGTACTTTTAGGATGAGGTTTATCAGGCCCTGTTGACCTGAACTCATTCAGACTAGTCAAAAGCTTTCTGAATATTTCTTCTGTTATTTCATCCCTCAGTTTGTCTCCTTCCTTATCCAAATAATCCTTCTTACTTGTATGGTTGCAGCCTAATTTTTTTAAGTGAAGACTGAGGCAAAGTAGTTGTTGAGTAGCTCTACCTTCTTTGTATTTTCTGTTAAGAGTTTCCTCTGGCTATTTAAGAGTGGACTTGTAGCTTCCTTAGACTTATGCCAGTTGGCCAAAAAAGACAAAACATGCATCTAAATGGTTCTATCCTGTTTAAATAAAATGACAAATTTTCACGACATCCAGTGTCTGGAGTTCCATTTCACTGGGGGGGTAAAATGCACTTAAAAGAATTTGACCAATGTGTGCAGACTGCTTGAAGTGAAAATCAGTGACTAACTTGGGTATAAAAATGTTGATTATGATATAAGAGTGACTTGAATTCTGTTGCTGTTAATGTAGATCCAGTATCATGCCATGAGGTGCATATGCACCAAGAGTGGAGTCTGTTTGATAAATAAACCTCAAAAGTTCACTGTTACTGTACATATTACATTTCCATTACATTTGATGGAGCCTTCATTTTTAGTATATCTTTTGGATATTCTATTTCACATTACTTTAGTGCTAACTTAGTTTGATGTTGAGTTCTTAGTCCTTAGCAGAATCAGCACTGTTCCAGGAAAAATTGGATTTTGGTATCTTATACCTTTCTGCCAAATGAATTTGGCCTACCCCAGAACAAGGTTTAGGTCTCCCAAACTATATATATATATTTTTTTTACTTCGTGTCATTAAAGCAGTTTTATATATCCAGCTTTCTACAGCTGAATAAATATGAAGACCTGTCATCAAGATTTGGCAAATGTAATAGTCTGTTTCTCTTGTTTCGTTTTAAAATGTTTACAACTATTTGCAGTGTTGAAAAGTACTCTGAAGTTCCGTTTTTGGTTAGAAACAACTTGGAACTTAGTTACAAACACTTGTTCACTAGTGTTTTGTTGTTAGTCTGCCAAGCACAGAACCTGTTAGACTGGGTTTAATTTTTTTTCCTTAAACTTGTTATTAAAAATAATTAGAATCTGTTTAGATAGTAACCAAATCATTGGTCTCAGTTTTACAAAACGTATTGTCTCTTCATAGATGATTCCCCCCAGAGGTTGTGCATATGTCTGCATGGTTCATAGACAAGATGCATATCGTGCTCTTCAGAAACTAAGCTCTGGATCCTACAAAATTGGATCTAAAATTATTAAGGTAAGCCATTTTCATGTCTATTGACATTGTCTGTGTTCACTGTAGAAGTAATTTTATTGTGATGATTGAATTGAGAGGCAAGGATTTCTTTGGGTGGTGTCTCTTACTCGATCAGCTGAGTGGTTGGCATTGAGTTAGATGGGCTTTTAAATGGAAGAAGAATGTTTTGCATTTGAAAGCTTGTCTAACTCAATTCCATTGTGCAGTTTTCCAATAAAAGAGATTATCCAGAAGAATCCTTGTGACTCACGTAATTCCTGGACTGTAATAGCTACAACATCACTCTGACACTACCACGATTTAATCTTGTGTTCAAATTCAGTTGAATTTTTTTAATCTTGCGTATGGGTTCAAGATGTGCTACATCAAGCAGAAAAATTAAGTGAAATTTTCATGCAATCTGAATTTAAGTAGGCTGCAAGGAAGTTAGAAAATTGAAGTTACACAGTCTGGTCATTAGAGCGTAGGAGCCCTAGGTTGTGTTCTTTATTACCAGTGCTTCTGGTTTTCTCGGTTTAAAAATCGCAAACTCTCTGATTTTAAAAAACCCCAAATCTGCATTTTTTCCATGATTGAAGTGAAACACCGCTATATATCGATCAACACCACTATATATTGTGTTCAATGGATGGATTGGATGGATTAGATAGTTAGCAGTTGAACACGATGTTTTATTGATATGTTTACAATTTTAAAACAATTCGGGAAACGTACCAGTGCCTCAATCATTAAAATAAATTCTAAATGCCTATATATTTTAGCATTTGATTTTGTTTTTTATCATAGAAAATCAGAGCTCCTCCTGCCCCCTTCACTCATTAGGATGTAGGTCCAGATGTGGCTGTCCCCACCCCCCACCCCGTTGATGCTTTGTGGCACTAAGCAGCCCTGATATGCTGGTGCCCTGCCCATGCCATTGCCTCTCCCTTCCAACACACAGCCCTCCAGCTCTGCTGGTGCCCCTTACTCCCAATCCACTGCCCCCTAACCTTGCTGTTGCCCCTCATTCCTGCCCCGTAGCTCCCTGCCCTGCCCTACCCTGCCACACGGGACCCCCAGCTGGCCCTGCAGAGACTCACAAGACTCTAACAGACTTCTAAAAGCATGGGTGACCCAGCCACACAGCTCCTTGCCACCCCCAAAAGACCCCCCCCCCCAACTGTCCCTTTCATCAGCTGGAGTTCTGTGCGAGCTGGCAACAATGCCCCATACAGATGCACCCCCCTACATCACCCCCACACACACCCCATGGCCAAAGACATACCTGCATTGAGCTGCCAAGTCTGCTTCCAACACTCTGCCTGCCTGTAATTGCCAGCTGTGTGTGGCAATCACACATGGAGCCTTCTGCCTCCATTTACTCTCCTCATGCTCCACTGAGCACTAAGCATCTCCTTGTGGACTGAAGTGCTACCAGCCTGCAAAGGGAAGCCCCCTATTTTCCCTTTTAAAAAGGAAGATCTGCGCGTTTCCACAGGGAACAGAAAACCCAGGTTTCTGTTTATTATACAGAGCACGTAAGCACATGATCAACTTGAAACTAGTAGTCTCATTCAGTTCAGACCATTGAGCTTAAAAGTTAAACTCAAGTGTTGTGCTCTGTATTAAAGTCTCAGGTACTAGCTTACTCTTTGATTCTTGGTCAGAATTTAGGCCTCCACTTCCTCATCTGTGAATTAGAATGTTTGACAAACCTTTATAATTTTTCAAATGACTGCTAGTGTTATAGGCCAAGCAGATGCGTTGCTGTTTTGTTCATTTAAAAATGAACTTATTACAGTTTCAGCATTCATACTTCGGAGATGAATACTGTTCTAGCAGAGAGAATAAAGTGAATGGTCTAATGGTCTACTCCTACCCTACCATCATTAAGTAGTTGACTTGGCTACATCATCCGATTTGGTTTTTATTTCAGATTGCCTGGGCTTTGAATAAAGGGGTGAAAACAGAGTACAAACAATTCTGGGATGTGGATCTTGGAGTTTCGTATATACCTTGGGAAAAGGTAAAAGTGGATGATTTGGATGGCTTTGCTGAAGGAGGCATGATCGACCAGGAGACTGTAAACACTGGTAAGGTTACTTGCTTGCTCCTTTTTAATAATTGGAAATGGTATTTCTTTTCTGTTATCCTTACCCTTTAAGGTATTTTTTTATAAATAATCTTACTGGCTACATTTTATACACGCAAATAAAACTGAGATCAGAAACTTGTACAGGTAGTCCTTGGATTTACAACACAATGCAGTGCCATGCCGACAGCAGTTGGTTCCTAAAAACTG
Organism: Crocodylus siamensis; assembly: GCF_052110815.1. Lineage (NCBI taxonomy): Eukaryota > Metazoa > Chordata > Crocodylia > Crocodylidae > Crocodylus > Crocodylus siamensis. Next base: position 122,089,190 of record NC_143395.1, read on the forward strand.
CATCTTAAGTCAAAACATTGCAACTCGAAACCAATTTTCTCATAAGAAACAATGTTATAAATGGGGGATTGGTTCCTGAACCAAGGCCCAATACCCTATTTTCATCAACAATACCCCAGAATTTTGTACTCGATCAACTTTAAATGAGTGATATAGCTATATTAACGTATGTATAATTGTAAATAGAAATCGTTGATTTGGAAGGGCTTCTTTGAGGTGAATTTGCTGGACTTTTTGAAAGGCTCTTGGCTGGAGTTTCCTCAGAAGTCTGGGCTGCAGGTTTTTCTGGAGTCTTGTCTGCTTTCTTAAAGAAAGTGTCCAGGGAAGTTTGGACAGATGTTCTCTAGGGAGATGAGCAATGCAGTGAACATGCTTGCTGGTGTGACATCGCATCAGGTCAGGTGTTGTAAAGTCAAGTCGAGGACTACCTGTATTGCAGTTTGAACATCTGTCACTGCAAGTAGTACTACTGTACAGTATCCACATTCAAGTATATTTTAGAAGCCTCTCCCTTTCCAAACCCTTGTTTAAATAGTTTTAAAACATCTATATTCTCCTCCAGATGCGTGGTCTAGGAATGATCCTGAGAATAAATGATCCACTAATTTCCCTGCATTTAGAACAAGACAAATCTAAGAATTAAAGATGCCAGCTTCCAGGCAGATATGCAGGAAGTAAGATTTTTCTCAAATTTCCCTTTTTGAGATTTAACGAAGCACTCTTTGGCCTAGAAATATACTTATCTGTGGTACAAAATAACAAACAAGACTGTCTATTACTAGACTGTGATTCACTCTGAGGTGTATATTTATAACGGGCAGATTATGTTGGTCCCCATATTCACATAGAATATGTTGTTGCAAGAATAATAAGATGGACGACATAAACCATTACCATATTTTCTCTTACAAACACTGCACCTTGCCCCCTGGGAATCAGCTGGGAAAAATTGGCCGGTGCATTATTTTCAAGGCAAAGGCTGGCTATGGGTCTAGAAATTTGGTAGGAAGAAGTGGAGTGGAATAGAGTGGTGGCAGCATTAATTGTCATGGCTGTGGTACAGCACCGTCTTTCCCCTGTGTCTTCCTCCGCTTGTCCTCCTCTCCTGTCATCAAATTTCCAGACCCATGGGGAACTTTGCTCACCATCATGCCATACCAGGCTGGTGCGTGGGCTTGGCCAATGGCTAGGCCCAGTACATTGATTCTGGAGGCATATGTAAGTTTGAACCCAAAATGCGAAGTCCTACACAGCACACTGGCTCCAGGGCCATGTGCTGGGTTGCACTCAGCATGTAGCTCTACGCCCTGTACTAGCACAGCTACACCAGGATCCCCATGCAGCTTCAGCTCCAGTAGTGGCCAGACTGAGCTCCCCAGCCCTGGAAACCCAGACCTCAGGTACATATCTGTTACGTAAGGTGAGATCTTTTTTCCTCCTTGGGGCCTTCCCAAAGTAGGATGCATATTATATTCAAGGTTGAGTTATGTGAGAAAATACAGTATTTGTAGCCTGTCTTGTTCTTTGAAGAAATAATAAAAAAAAAAATGAATCTCAGTTAATAGAAAATTTTAAATGCTAAAGATGGAAAAAAAAAAAAACTTGAGAAAATATTGAGAGAATATTTCACTTCTATAATGCATTACATCCTGTCCTATACTCCCAAGGTGTATTTGCATTACTTGCACAAAGAATAAGGGTCAAAATCAAGTGGCATTCCCCTTTTTTCCTTTATTGCTCACTGCTTCATTTTATCTATTTTTGTATCAACATGAATTACATTCTTTTCAAACTGGTAGAATGTGCGATCTCAATGCATGCTTTTAGCAGAAATTATAATTTATGTAAATTGTATGGTATAGCTATATTCTGTTTACTTTATTGTCTGATTTTAGCAGAAGATGTAAATAAAACTACTACTGAGATAATAACAATTAACATTTCATAAACTAGTTTTCAGTTTTCCACATATACTTGCCAAGTACCCATACAGATATTAGTTGATGCAAGATTTACAGTCTGGTTGTAGCCCTTCTGAAAAATCTGATACGCTAATTGTCATATATAAAAATAAAGGGATGAAGCAGTAATTTGGATATTCCATTGTTGTTTCAGACTCTTGGCAGAGGCTTTCAGTATTATTTGAGATTTGACTTTCCAAATTGCATATGTTGGCTTATAACCTATTATGTATCTTGGATATTGACACTGAGTTTGCAGAATCTTTCTTTATGTAATTCAGATTTGATGAAGAATGCCTTGCATTTGAAAGCTTGTCTAACTTCATCCAAAACTTGCAGTTGGCCCAATAAAAGATACCACCCAGGAGAATTCTTGCCCTCTCATACATATAACTTACAAATTCAGTTTGGCATTGAGAAGTCTATATGATATGTATGTATCTAATCTCTGCCAGAACTGTAAACTCCATTGGGAGTGAGGACTTGGTTACTTTTCTTCTGTTTTCAATGTACAGTAAGATAAAATCCACAGGATGTGACAGGGGAAATGTATATACCTGGCATGGGACTAACAGTAGAAGGTTGTTATACCTTGGTTAGCCTTTCAAATAGAGTGAAAATATGGATTTTACCAGGACAGAGCAGTTTTTTTTATGTGTTATTCTGGTGGGATGTAACTATTAAAAAAAAAAAAAAAAAAAAAAAAGTGAATCGCCTGCTTGGTAATCACTGGGGTTGATCAGGAAGTCACCTGACAGGGAAGCTGGAGCTGACTAAGGAAAAATATTTTTACCAGCTATTTTAGCTTGATCAGGAGAGTTCTGAATGCAGAGGTCAGAAAGAGACTTCGGAACTCAGAGAAGCCACCTGAAGGAGGAAAGGATTCTCAGCTCCTGTTTTGGACTCTGACCTGAGCCTAAAAAGTACTTGGGAATAATGAGGGGAGTGATGCAAGGAAATGCACACAGGTGTTTTTATTGTTCTTTATTAATCTGTGTAGGTTTTTTTTTTTTTTTTGTTAACTGAAGTGAGGAGTGAATTTGTTTTTTGAAACCCCTTACAAAATCTTTGTGCATATTTTCATAAACTGGTACGCATTCCTAAAGAGAGAAATTACATAAATCCCGAATGCCCATAAAGTTGAGCTCTGGGAAACGTGCTTAAACTAATGGGGAGTTAACTCTAGTTCTGGGAACAACTAGAGTTCTAGTTCTGCTAAGCACAACAACCTCTGGTGAGTGTTAGCTAAAGAAGCTCTACCAGGCTCATGGCAGATGTTTGATGCCAGTCTTTAGCACTGGAAATGAAATTTAGATATAAACCAATATTACAGCTTTTATCCAATACCTTGTGTTTAAAATGCTGACTTCATTTGTTTTGGGGCAGGTAGAATAATGTTTTTTGAGTATTTTCCCTTATTTCATGTCAGATTAGTCTTTTTGGAAACAACAGTATAGAAGAAGCTATTGTATTCTTTATATATCCTGAGTCATTTATAACACGACTGCTAACTTTACTTTAAGTTGATATTTTTAAAGGACTCAGATTCTTATAGGGCAGCTTTTAAATAGCATGCCCCAATATATTCTTCTTCTCCTCTTACATCCCTTTAAAAAATAAGAGATTTTACCCTGCTGCTGTTTGAGAGCCTTCTTCAGCAAGAGAAACAAGTGTTTTAGAAAACAGTAAACTAAACATAGACAACGTTTTATATTACTTTCATCTTTTGTTTTTTCTCACACTCACGCATGCACACAGACTAAGCTTTCATGGTATTGTAACTGCTCTTCATAAATCAGTGAATGAAACAAGCTTTTCAAGTTGACAGTAGATTAGAACCTGGATACTTCACAGGAGTAGGTTTCCAGCCTACTCTGAAGAAGAGGGTTTGCAGATCAGCCAGGGGGTTGCAAAGCAACAGCAAGAAGCTGTATAGAACTGCCAAGGTGCTCCAGCTGTTTGCTCAGGCTTTTATTTCAGAGGATGCCATTTTTACAGTCATCTGGACAGGACTGCTGATGAGCTCTAGCTGAGTGGAGGAGCAATGTGTTTAAAGTAGAAGCCATAGCAAACAGCTGAGCATTTTGTCCTTAATTCAGCAACCTGCTGCCAATTAAGTGGGTTGCCAACCACCCAGTTAAGTGCTCCATGTTCCACTTTCCTTCTTTAATGTATAAGCAGAAATAAAACATTAATGTTCATTTATCTAAAATACCCAAATATTTTTTTTATTTAGAATGGGAAACTGTGAGAAACTCAGAGGCTGCTAAAGAGACTGTCCAAACTACTCAGAGTGCAACTGTCGAGAAGAACACAGTCGTTACAACACAAACAGAAGTTTATACTCAACCAGTCACTATGCTACAGGTTAGTATTTGGTGTATTTGCATTTCTGGTTGTTTCACATGTCCTGCAACATTTCTTGTAGAGATGTATTTACTTGTAGTTAATTTTGATATAAAAAAATAGTATTTTAAGTCATAAATAGTATCAATAGAACACAGAGCAAATAGGTAAATTTATTTTATCTCTAAAATTAGTAAACTAATGCCCAGAATGAGAATTTATGCTTGAATTGAATATAATTGTGCATAATTGTTCTGTGAAATCTTAACATAAATGTTGCTGATATAGCAAATGTTATAAATTTGAAATTCCAATCAAATTTTTCTTAAAAAGAAATGAACAACTTACTAAAGCAATTATCTATATATATACAAAAGTGCAGTGGCCCCTTTTTGTCTGCTTTGACCACTTTTCCTTCCTTTTAGTACCCTTTTATAGTACATTGTGTTCCTATATTTTGAATATGAATTAAAGTGATTTCTCTGATATTTTGGGGAAGTATTAATACCATATTTATTTACATAACACACGCATCCTTTTCTGAAAAATCAGCCCTTCAAATTTGGGGTGTGTGTCTTAAATGGGGAGGCTGATTTTCTTTGCTAGGACTTCGCTGCATGGAGGCGTGGAAGGATGACTGCCAGCTTCCCAGTCCCTGCCAATAGGAGGGAGTGTAGTCCAAGTCCTTTCACAGCTGCACTCAGATTGGCACCAGTTTTTGGCAAGTTTTATCCTATAACAAGGGTATGTAAGGGTATGTAGTACTGAGGTGGCACATGTGCCAATATATGGGTAATGAAATGGTATGTTTAACCTTAGAATGAAGGTTAAATGTCTGAGTTATTCACTTTGATGTCCCTTAAACAGAAAATTTTTTTCACAAGAAATGTCTTTAATTCATTAGTTCAGCTATCTCACAGTTTGTTGGATTCTGTTATATTTTTAGCATATTTTTATCTTTGTTCTCTTTTACTTGCTACAATTTTACATTTCCAGTTGAGTCAAAGGCATCAAGGAAAAAAAAAATTACAGAGCACCGTCAGGTTGCCATTATTAATTGCACCAGAATATTTTTTTGCTTTATAATGAACTCATAAATGGAGCACCTTTGCAGTCTCAGTTCCCTTACAGTAGCAGATCCCTCCTTCAGTGTTAATAGGTTTGCTCTATCTCTCTTGAGTAGAATAATGTTTCTGCCAGCTGTTGTGATCCCTTTAGTAGGTTATGTAGGATGCATTTGGTGTTTTCATTGAATCTCTGTTGAGTGGAGCTCTGCAGAGCTGCCAGAATATGTGTATGTATAGGGTGGCAGTGGCACCTGCTCTCTGCTGCCAGAAGTTCTAATAGCACAGGGAGGGCTAAACTATAGGTAAAAGGTCAAAGATTTGATTTTTCTGTCCCTCTCTTTTGGCATTAGCAATCTGGACCTTACATTTGGCAGATTTTTAATGTACAGTATTTACTTAAATCTAAGATGACCCTGAATTTAAGACACCCCAATAATTAGAGAATGTGTGTATGTATGTACGTATGTATGTATATGTATATCTGTACTTTTGCTAAGTGTTGCAAAAGTATAACGCATTTATAAAATATGAAAATTTTATAAATGTGTTATACTTTTTCAGGTATAGAATCTAATTATCAGAAGTTTGTCTAAAATGTGTCCCCTTCCATTGCTACAGCAGAAAAAATAGTGGCTAGAAAGGGGGTCAGATGGCCCTTTGCCCTGTCCTGCCAATTTTTCCCCAGTAGCCCTGTCACTGCCTTTACTGTCAGACCCTACTCAGGCTCTCTTCCATCCCTGAGCATGTGGAAGTAAGGAACAAATTTGAAATGTAAGGGACCAAAAAGCACCGACTTAAAAATAAACATATCTGAAGTAATTTGCATATATGGGCATCCCTAAACTTAGTTTGTCCAGAATTGATGCATTTTACCTTTTTTTGTAAAGTGCTGTAAGCTTCAGCACAAGGTACTCCATCAATACACTTTTGAGCAGCATTTTTGTACCTGCTTATACATAGTACAAACTATGCGTGATATTAGTCCAAAGGCAAAAGGCTCGTGCTTTATAGCTCATTGATCTGGGCCCCAGAAGAGTGAACAGTATTTCAACCCATGGTGGCCCCACATTCCACTGCTCAGTAGTGTGCGTATTCCAAATTTTCCTCCCCCCATGCACGCGCGCCTACACACACACACACACACACACACACACACACACACTCTCTCTCTCTCTCTCCCTCTCTCTCTCTCTCTCTCTCTCTCTCTCTCTCTCTCTCTCTCTCTCTCTCTCTCTCTCTCTCTCTCTCTCTCTCTCTCTCTCTATCCCCCCATGTGCTAATTAGGCCACCACCCATGATTGGATCCGGGTGTTCTCATCAAGAGTCCTGATATCCTCCAAAAAAATATATATGCAGATGAAGAGTGAGGCCACCTGGTCTGGCTCCACCTTATGGAAGGTGTGACCACACTTATCACATGAAATGGCCTAAGTGTGAGCATCCCTCATCTACAAAAATGTTTGGTGATGTTTGCTAGACATTTAAGTCTGAAGAAACACAAATCATTGGGAATAAAAGGCACTGCTCAGCAGTGGAAAGTGAAGAAGTCAGAATGTATTCAGTGTAGTGGTTCCCCACGAGTTGAAAGACTTGCAGCTGAGGGGGACTGAGCAGAGTGGCCACTGCATCTTGTTGAGATGGGCTGCACTAACCTAGCCTTGTTGTAGGTTCCCAGCAGTATGTTGACGCCCAGTACATGCTGTGCATTTTACAGACATGCTCAGTGTTGGCTGCATTGCATCAATCTCATAGTTGGTTTCCATTACTGAGCACATGCTGCATGTGGAAATAGTTTTAATGATAGACAGTTATTTAAGGATGGAGGTTTTCTTGTATGCAAATGTAAGACATGGGGCTTTCCCCCATGCTTATTGGTGGGGGAGAGGAAACTGTCTTATATTTGAGTAAATACAGTAGTATGTATGTAAATTTTTTTTTTTTTAATTTCTGCACCAGCAAAACTAAGCGAGAAGTTGAAGCATCATCTTTGTTGCTGGCAAACATTGAAGTCAGTGGGATTACATGTACATAAATTTGTGTAAATGCTTGTGGATGTGCAGTCTAAATTCCAAATATAGGGGTCCTTTATCAATGTTTGTAGATTCTTCCCTATGTTATTTTGGGCAGAATTAAGCCTTATGTATCCTTTACAGAGGGGGCATGAAACTCATTTTGCCTCTGTGACTGGATCCAAACCACAGGGCTCCTCACAAGGCAGATGCAGACCCATCTTCAGAAGTGGAATGAGCAGTGTCAGGAAACTGGGGGGTTAATGCTACCATTGCTCACCCTGATACTGCCAGAACATATCCCCAACAGGGCTCTCTAATCCAGAATTCAGTGGTGGGCTCTCTCCTGCTTACCCTGCCCTCAAATTCAGATGACATGGCTCCATTTGTCATATGTATGACAAGCAAGAGAGAGAATGCAGCAAACTGTATGTTACTTAGCTGAGTCTGCAAAGATGGCATATTGAAAAACAGTTACTATGTTTGTGGACTGAGAAACACTTTGATATGAAAATCACATAGAAACAAAAATACTGGTAATATTATACTGTTTAAGACACCTTGGAAAGAAAAGCTATATTCCCAGCTGCCAACCTTGCAATTTTTCCCTGGCCACTTCTGCATTTTGGTAGAATTAGATTTCAAAGATTTCATAGACATCAGGGCTGGAAGGGACCTCGAGAGATCGAGTCCAGCCCCCTGCCCAAAGGGCAGGAAGTCAGCTGGGGTCATAGGATCCCAGCAAGATAAGCATCCAATTTACTCTTGAAGGTGTTCAATGTAGGTGCTTGAACCACGTCTGCTGGCAGACTGTTCCAGACCTTGGGAGCTCGGACAGTAAAGAAATTCTTCCTTATGTCCAGCCTGATGTATACTATATGTATACTATATACCATTTGACTTTGGTATAATTAAAAAACACAAGGAATAATTTATTGCAATATTGTTTTTTCAATTTTAATTTCTTTTTATTTCTTTTACATTGTTATTTTCAGTATTAAGTAAAAACACCTTGTAATTTACTTGAAGCTACTACAGAATTTTCATTCTGCTGCTTCAAAATCTTGTAATTTGTCGTACTTACCACGGCATACAGAGGCTTTGATTATAATTACTGCTTTCATTTAATGAGAATTGCAATCAAGTAATTATTCATCTTTCAAAGTCATTGAATAATGTAAATGTTGAAGCTTGTTTTTTTTGTTGTTGTTGTGTTTTTTTTTTCTTCCTACCAAAAAAGATCCCAGTAGCTCCAGCTGTGCCTGCTGTTAATCTAGTTCCACCAGCATTTCCCGTCTCAATGTCTGTCCCTCCTCCTGGCTATAGTTCAATTCCTCCACCACCATTCTTGCGTGCAAGTTTCAATCCTTCACAACCACCTCCTGGTAAGTTACTACATTTTATATTAACTCAGCACTCTAGATTACATGCTAGGATTTTTTCTGACTCTTAAAGTACAGGTCGTTCAACCAAGTTTAATCTTAGATTTAAAATATGAAAAAACAAAGCATTTTACATCCCCTTTTTTAAATTTGAAAAATCTTAGGATGGTTGGTTGGAACTCTTAATTTCTCCTTGGGGACTACTGATATAAAGGGCAACTTGCTAGAGGTGCTTATGCATCCTCTATACAAGAGGCATCAAACTCAACTACCTCCACTCTCTCTCTGGTTAATTCTTTCATCAGTTGCCCTCCACCACTGACATGCATCTGGGGCTCTGTATGTGGGAATTGTTGGTGGGTTCACCCTTCCTCCAGATTCCTGCTCTTTCAGGAGCTCTAGCAGCCATATCTTTGATGCCCCTGCTCTATAGCAGAGTTAGACCCCCTGGAAAGTAGTAATGTTGGCTGGTTTCCCTCCCAGTACTTATTAGTTTGTAGTGAGACATCTTTCCTGGTTTAATGCTGATTATTAGGTTCTCCTGTGACAGTTTTCAAAGAGCTAGTTGTAGTATTTTTTTTTTCTTTTGTCATATAGGTTTTATGCCACCTCCAGTCCCACCTGTTGTGCCGCCACCTGTTGTGCCGCCGCCTGTTGTTCCACCAGTAGTCCCAACATGTAAGTTGGCTTGTCAGTTTTTAGGGGTTTTGTGTTAATGTAAATCTAGCTATCTAATATACTAGTTTTTTTAACCAAGTGTACAACTTCTTGCTAACAGAAATGGGCTGATCTATGGGTTGTTGTCCAGCTGATTTACCTGTGTATTCAGAAGAGGTTTAATGGAACTTCTTAAGTAATATTCACAGATACTATATTGAATTGCTATGTTCCCAGGAGACACTGAAGACTTTTTTTTTTGAAAGAATTCTGTTATTTAGATATATTTGTGCACTTGAGGCTGAAATGTAGCACTGTTTAAGTATTTAAAATGTAATTTGAAATAATTTACACATAATTAAAATGAAAATATTTTGATTTACTATACTTTGTTTATAGTCTCTCAGTAAAGTATCTGCTACACAAAATTGACAATATAGTTTTAAAAATGCCCACTAAAGTTTTTTTTTTTTTTCCCCCCCTTTTTTCTGTAGCTTTAGTGCAGCCTCCATTACCAATTACTCAAGATACAATAAAAGATGTTCCTTTTAGTACCCTTGTTTTACCAGTTGGCACAGGTTCTAGCAATCTGGCCACACCAACGTTATCAGCTGGAAGTGGTTTTAATCCTCTTCCAAGCAGTAAACCAGAGGCAGAAGAAAAAGGATCTCATCATACTGACCTTCAGGTTTCCTCAAATGAAAATGTTAGATCTGGTAAGAAATTGTTGTCTCTACATAACTTGTCACATAAAAACTCAAATTTATAACGTTATTTTGTAAGTTGACCTTATAGGTAGAACTAGTTCTCATTATGGGATGAGCATAATTTTGAATGTGAGGCTTAGGGCAAAATCTGTATTAGCTCTGTGGATATCTCTAATTTAATTTAGGTGATGGCATACTTAATAGTTAGGCACTTGACCTCCCCCCCCTCCCTCCCATCCCCTGAAAGTGGTTTAGAGTAGGGCAATCTATGGTCTGCATGTTATGAGCTATGGATCCTTCAGGCAATGTACTGTGCAGGCCTGCTGGACAGCCGCCCCCCCCCCCCCACATCATGCAGGCCATGGACCTTCTGGCCCTTTATGCTGGTTCTGACCAGCCCTGCCCCACTCCAGTTGGACAGCCCTGGTTTAGAGAAACAGCTACACACAAGCTTCCTATATAGTTAATGGGGTGCTATTAACGGACAGTGCCAAGAGCCTAGATGCTGACCAGGGAGCCCCCTAGAGCTTCCAAATAGAAAACACAGAACCTAGCAGTATGTTTGAAGTCTTCATCTCTTAGGTTTTGGCACCTGACTCATTGTTGCATGCAGGGTGCCTCTGCTTGCAATACAGCATCCACTTCTGCTTCTAAGAGTAGATGTTCATGCTGTTGGTGGTTATAGCACAGCAGCCGGCAAAATACAGCCTGCCAGGCCATTCTGTCCGGCCTGTGGAGCCCCTAAAAAAAAATTAGTAAATTAATATTTATTTACCCCGGCTCCCTGTCGAAGCTGGCTGTAGCCAGGGGCAGTAGGACACAGAGGGGAGCCCTCAGCAGGCTTGAGCAGCCCAGCCCAGCCCCACCCTGCCCACATCCAGCCAGTTCCCTACTTTTCTGCTCCAGCACCACATGGCTGTGGCTCCTGGCTGTATCCCCAGTCCACGGAACATGGGACCACGCTGGTTGGGTGGGTGGGTGCGTGTGTGTGTCTGTAGGCACAGGGGCAGTGTGTGTGTGTGTGTGTGCGCGCGTTCGTTCGTTCGTTCGTTTGTTCATAGGATGAGTCCCACATGCACACCCCTCCATACACCTGTACCTATGCCTCCCCTTGCACTGCCATACATAAACCCTAGCTACCCTTCCCCCCCCCATACCCACCCCCCACAATATACAAGAATAAGACTTCATTTTAAGCTACTGTGCAGTCACCTCTGTGTACAGTACACAAACACATGTAAATCTGGACAAAAGCAATTTTAAATCAAATTTATGAATGTTGTAGATGATTACTTTTTACAATCTAATTTGGTATTTTTCTGGTTCTGAGGTGGCAAAACCCCTTGCTGAAAGGAGTACTTTTGGGGGCAAGGGGAGGGACTTCCGGTGGCAAAGGTCAAGCGTTAGGGGGTGGGACTTCTGGTCACAAGGTGGTGACCAGGGTGTGGGGCGGGGCTAACCATGCAGCCCCTGACAGCTTGCCAAAACTTGGTAAGCAGCCCTCCGCCCGAAATAATTGCCCACCCCTGTTATAGCACATGCCTAGGCTTATGCAAATATCATACTTACTTGCATAGAACACAAAGCTTTGTCCCCAGAATCTGACTGTGTGAGAGACAGTAAATCCTCCTGTAAACAGAGTATCCAGGAAGTGTGGCATCCCAGGAGACAATCTAGGTGAAGCAGCAGGAACTTCCTGGAGTTACACCTGTGAAGTGAGTTCTATAACCATATGGGTGCTGCTGTTGCTGCTGCCAGCCATTTCTGAATAAAGTGACCCTGACTGCTACACTTAATATTGTTGGTGTGTGTTAAGTATGCTCAGATCACACCATCTATATAACTAGGCTTGTTGGGGAACTTAAGTGGAATTTACATGCTATTCTGCCTCCTGTTTGAATTTCAAAAGAGGTGTCTAGCTGCTCAGACTAAGGTTCTTCTGTGCAGGGGTGGAAGTCGTAGTCTGCATGCATGGTAATGATGAATTTAAGCATCTAACAAGTTTTGTTGCTTGTGCAGCAGGAGTAATTTTAAATCTCTCTTTCTGTTTTAGGTATCTAAATTCCACCTAAGTTCTATCTGGTGCCTAGTTTACCAGTCTGCATCTGCCCTTAAACAGCAATAATTATCTCTTTACCATCAATTAGTTGCCATTTTCCAATAATTCATGTTACTGGAAAATGTACAAGAAATTATCCTGTACACATTTCTGTTTAAATGGGTAAATCTGAGCCAGTAGAGCCAAATAAGAGTATTTTAAGGCAGGGGGGAGTGAAAAACAAAGGTGCCAGAAAGTAGCAGCAATGTTTAGTGTAATTTTTAAAGCATTCATTCACATATTTTCTTGCAATGTCTATCTTGTAATCTTTAGTAGTGCTTGAAATTTCTTTTCACTCCCCCACTATGTAAAGATGCATAGTTTCCATGATGAAGGGCCCAGGCTTCACCACTGATTAAAATGATCTGTGGTAAGAACCCAGAACTATGACAGATTTGCATTTGTCCATTTCCAGCTTAAGTATAGGTTAGCTGAATAATGAATGGAAATTAGAGTTTGTGCTGAAAACTGTGTAGAGTTAACATTTCTGTCTACTCATAGGTTTGTTGTTGTTTGTTGCATTTCAGTCCAAAATGATGCCTCTAGCAGCTCTGGGCTTGCAGGGGGACTGCCGCCACCCAGTGTTTCCAGCAGCTCTGGGCTTGTCGGAGGACTGCCGCCACCCAGTGTTTCCAGCAGCTCTGGGCTTGTTGGAGGACTGCCACCACCCAGCATCTCCAGCAGCTCTGGGCTTGCAGGTGGAGTGCCACCACCTAGCATCTCCAGCAGCTCTGGCCTTGCTGGAGGACTGCCACCACACAGCGTCTCCAGCAGCTCTGGGCTTGCAGGAGGAGGGCCACCACCAAATGTCTCTAGTAGTTCTGGACATTTGCCAGGACCACAACCACCTATTGTCTCAAGCAGCTCTGGAGTTATGCCTGGAGTGCAGCCCCCCATTGTCTCAAGCAGCTCTGGACTACTGCCACCCAACATCTCGAGTAGCTCAGGACTTCTGGCAGGAGTACAGCCACCCAGTGTTTCAAGCAGCTCGGGGCTTATGGCAGTACCACCACCCAATGTCTCAAATAGTTCTGGACTTATGGGATTGCCACCACCAAATATTTCAAATAGTTCTGGACTTCTGGCAATGCAGCATCCCGCAGGAATTCATAACATGCCTCATTTAAATATTGGTAGTCCAAGGATGCCTGGAATGCCCCTCTTAGATATCCGTCTAGGACTTATACCCCAGTCACCGGGACCAAGATTTCCATTAATGCAACCTGGAATGCCACCACAGCGCAATATCCCTCCTCCTCCAACAATCCTTGACCCATCCCTTCATCCACCACCTAGAGGTCCTTTTCCTCCGGGGGATCTTTTTAATCAGACTGAGAGACCTTTTGGAACACCTGGGAGACAAAATATTGATCCCATTTCTAATGCAGAGAAAAGACTACCACTTGGTGGTGAGAACATTCAACAGGAAGGAGACCGAGATTATCGTTTTCCTCCAGTGGAAAACCGCGAGAATCTTAATAGGCCATCCCCAGTGGATGTCAGGGATTCTGCTGGACGACCACCAGTGGATCCAAGAGAGGGTCTAGGAAGACCTCCACTAGAGGGAAGAGAACATTTTGCAAGACCACATGCAGATATGAGAGAGAATTATGGAAGACCAGGTCTAGATGGTCTTGGTCGAAGAGAGCATTTTGGTTTCAATACAGACAAACACTGGGGACAGAGAGGAGATTATGATGAAAGAGAACATCATGCCTTTCCTATCTTTGGTGGCCCTAAAGGCTTTCATGAGGACAGGGAGAGGTTTCGGCATGTAAATTACAGGTTTGATGCTAGGAGTGGTCCCAGCTGGAACAGAGGATATGAACAAGATGCTCACAGAGATTTTGATGACCGTAGAAGACCCTGGGAAAGACAGAGGGATAGGGATGACAGAGATTTTAATTTCTGCAGAGAAGTGAATGGAAACAGATTTGGAAGAGAGAGAATGCAGAACAACTGGATCCCCCCTCCACATACAAGGGTTTTTGAATATTTTGAAGGGGCCACTTCTCAACACAAAGCTGAGAATATGACCCAGGTAAATGGTGAAAATACAGAGACAGAAAGTCAGCCACCAACTGTGCAAGTTCAGAACGATCCAGAACTTTATGAAAAACTGGCATCTTCAGGCGAGATGAACAAAGAGAAGAGTGACACAGAAGCTGATATAGAAAGTGAACCAGTGGTAGAAAGCACAGAAACTGAGGGGACATAATCATCACTCAGTAGGTAAAAGATACCTTTTGTAAAGTTGTCATCTCTCTGTAATAGATAAATGGCTGACTGGACCTTAAAAGTTCACTTTTGTCTGCCAGAATTAAGTTAATCTGATGTTCATGTTCATCTTTCACTTAAATAACTGTACAACTGACTTGTATAGACCACTGTTCTTAATTTGAACATGGTAGGTAAACGTTTTTTATTTCTCTGGTCAAACACAAACGTGTGCCCCCCAGTTGCTTTTAATTTCACAAAGATAAATAACAGCTTGTCAAATAAAGACTTCCTATGGAAGAAAATGGAAATTTTAGATACTACCATTAGGTTGGCTATGGAAATTGTTATACTTGAAACAGGTGCTGGTGTATCTTGTCCGTGTTTTAGGTTGCAGAATTTTAAAGCGTAGACAAAGCTGTGATATTTTACGTTCCTACGATTTGGCAGTAAGAAAAACCAAAAAAATAATAGTCCCAGTCATTTAAGGAGCATAATACAGAGATTAAAAGTGATTTTGTAAAGTTGACACTATAGTCTCTGTTTCCTCTAAAGTAAGTGTCTGTGATTTGTTCCTCGTACTGCAGTGGGTTAAAAAATGAAAAAAAAGTACATTTTAATGTTGGGTGCATTTTGTTTTTAGATGCCAATAAAACATATTTGTTTGATAACAGTGTTCTAGGCATTGTATTTTTTTTAAAACCTGCAAGCTATAATACCTGGAATCAGCTATGGGTACATACTTTAGCTAATTGTTGCAAAAGGTTTATATGACTCTTGTGAGACCAATGCAACAATTATGTGCTCTAGAAAGAAGCATATGCTTTTATACTGAAAATCATGCAGTCACATTAGTTTATGTATATAACATGTATGTAAATATTTGTGTAAAGTGTATGTAGATATCACTGTTTCTGTGTGTGCATGTATGTGCACTCACAGAATAATGTAGACAGTTTGATACAACTGAAATGAACGTAGGTTATAAAAATATTTTAAAAAATCTTTCACCTTCTTTAGGTAGTAAGATAAAGTTGATTTGATTGAATAAATCAAGCCTGCATATATTTTCTCACATTTGTAGTTATGTGATGCTTTTATTACTTTTAGAAGGTGGAACATGATACACTGTAATGTTTATACAGTAGGATTTTAGCTTACTTTTAAAGATGTAGCTATGCATGAAGTCAAAATTGAAGCAAATATTTGCATTGTCTTTGTTGTAATTGGTGTTCTGGAGAGATAGTGGTAGCATTTAAGTGATTTGTGGTTATTTGCTTGCAGTGAATCTCTAAAGTCCAGAATTGTTGCACGAAAAGTAAAAGCTGTTGTTGGTTTAAAAAACAAATCTACATCTTTCTAACAGAAATGAAGTGGGCTTTGTGTTTTGGTGGCTTTAATATCGAAATAGAACCTTTGAGTTAAACTGTTGAGATGAATTGGCCTCCTAGGTAAATTAGTAGCACTACTCTCTTCTGTTTCACCTGTTTTGTGTATTTTTTAAACTAGTGGTGGAAATTTGGCAATACAGCAATGAGAGCTTTTCAACTTGTCCCTTTTGCAGTACATTTTCTCTCTTGTTTCAGCAAATCTATTTCTAAATTGCACTCAAACCCAAAGCATCCTTTAACTTAGCTTTTGAGAGGGATATTTTTCTTTCTTAATAGGATGTAAGAGGAGTAGGTTACAATAAATCACTTTCCTTCTGCAGAATGGAAAATTTTTAATTCGGATAAATAAGAATTTTGTCACTTACCATTAAAGAATACTAGTTTATCAGTAGTTTGTATCATGCTTAATTTTTTTCCATCGAGATAAAGTATGATGATGTGTTTTGAGTTTTTGAATGTAGTACAGAATACATTGAATTTTAAGAGAAATTATATTTGATCATTTTTGTGATGACATGGTTCATTTTCTCAGTTCCCAGTATTTTAATTTTAGAGGCCACAAAAGCTGCCTCCTTAAATGAAAATACTCTTCCTTAAAAGCTTTTACGCATACCATACAAGCAGTAATACTGGGAATATTAGGAAACATTGAGATTCATTTGTATTTAAATAAGCAATAGTATGTACCAAACCATGTGAACATTTTGGACACCAGGTTATCTCAGCTTAGGTGGGATTTGCAACACTTAAGATAAAAGTACCTTTGTACGCAAACTGCTTTGGCATCATGGAATGCGATTGGTGTTGTGCCTCTCAGTATGACACTGGTATGCTATTTGGCTGTTAGACTTCAGGAGCTCTGTGTGTCCAAAACAACTGTATTGTTTTTTTAGTTGTTTCCTTTTATTTTTAGTTTGTTAGATCTTTGATCTTTTTAAATTAATAGTTGTAAATGAAGAGGCTATCCTCGTGGATCTGCTAAATTTCCATAATACAGGTATTTGCATAGTTTTGCTTTTCTCATTTTATTGTGTTGCAACAAGATGGCAAAGTTAATCTCCCTTGCCTTTTCTTAAGTTGAGATCTGGAGTACATCCCATTGCTTGCAACAGGATGGTACAGGGAAATTAACATTAAGATGAGAGAGGTTAAATAATTTATTTGGCAGTTCTGTAAACTAAGGTATTTATTAGTTAATTTTTAAATCTGTTATATAAATGTCTTTCAAATGTTAATAAATTGGCTACTGTGCTTAGTGCAGATGTACAGTGTACCATTACCATTTCAACAACTATACTGATTGTGTGGAATAAAAGATTATTGTATGGCAAGTAGTCTTAGCTGCATCATGTTTCTAGCTAGAACTTTTTCCTTTTTTTTTTTTTTGATTTACTAATGTCTGGTACAGAAAAATAGTATCAAGAGCAAAGTATTCAGAAACGGAGAGGATCTTAAATACCATATTTATTAGCCAATAAAGCTAGCATGTTGTAGCTGCTTAATCTTGTCACTGGAACATTTTGAGTCTTTTTGAAAGTTCACAAAAGATAATACCCTCTTACAAGAACAGAATATCTACACTTAGCATTTTGACAGGAAAGAGAGTAGCTGCAGTACAACAAGTAGAGGAGCTTAACGTGGCTTTTTTGCATTTTTATGAGCATAGAAAAAAATGTTTAGGTCCCCCCCTCCCAATCACTGTAGCCAGTTTTATAAAGAGCAGAGGTTAATTTGTGTCTACACGTAGTCATTTGAAAACCTTTAACTGCATCGGTTCAGACTTGAAAAATATTACCTTTTTAGATGCCCTATGGCATTAGTCCTGCACTGTTATCTCTCGGGGCAGACTACTGTGACCAGGCCGATTTTAATAATGCAAGGTTGTGGACTCTTATATGTTACTGTGAGGTAGCCTGAGATGGACGTAGCTGATTAAATTTGAGAGTATACAAGGATTCCATATTCCTGAAAAGATTTAGCATATTCATTTTCTTGATTTTGGGTTTCTGCTAAATCTCATTTTGCCCCAAAATTTCTGTATTTACTTCCCATTAAAGCATTTAGAAGCAAGTAACATAGTGGTAGTAACATTTGTTTTCTGATTTTAATAACGAAAGCTAGAAAAGAATATACTGGCAACCCCTGCTTAGCGCTCTTAATTGGTTCCTGAAAAACTCAGCGTTTAAGGGAAACTGAAACTATTTGATGATCCAAGATGGCGACTGCAAGTGTTTTTAATGACCAAAGATGATGACCACGAGGGTTAATAATGAAACTTGTTGAGCACTAAGTGAAAGCAGATAGTTTAAAATGAGCATTATAACGAAACAGCATTAAGTGGGAGTTGCTTGTGTGTGATTTTTGTAAGCCCAGTCAGCTTATAAAATAGGATTGTTTTTTATTTGTTTTAATAAAGGGCAAGGAGCTCTTCTGTCATCTAAATTTTTTCATCAGTCTTAGCCTCTTAGGTATACAGCAAGTACTTCTTTTTTTTTTTAAGATAAGCAATGCGTACTCTGACTTAAGTAAGAGTACATGAAAATGCACTCTATTTCTTGAATGCCTGTTTTCAGAGTAGGCGAAAGCATTATTGATGGGAGACTGGCATCTTCTGGTTTTAAATCAGATTCTTGATTATTCACCATCCATGAAACATCCTGGTTTAATTTTTTTTGCTTTTGGAGTTTGGAAATGCTTCTCACATTCATATTTGACTTTCCATCTTGTATATCTGTATTCATCTGTCTCTAGTAATATGATAGAAACCTGGTACAGTGGCAGAGAAAATGTCTTTTGGACAGAATGCCTTAAATGTAACTTGCTTTTCTGTTTAAAGAAAATCTGATGTAGAAGGCATTCTTTTACAGTGGGGTTAACTACAGTTAGCACATACACAGTATCCATCCTTTTTTTAATGCTTGATCAAATTAAATTTTGGTTATCATTTTAAAGTTCAGAAATGACATTTTACAGTGAAGAAAAGATCAAACGTTAAAAAGTTGCCGTCAACTGACATAGCAGCTGAGATCCATTAAATGAGTCTGAACTGGGTTTCTAAGAGATTACAGGGTAGTTTATTAGAATCTTTTTCAGCAGTTTTCAGAGGTTAGTATGCTACAACAAATTATTTGCCTTAATTTTTTAAAATATTTTTTCTATTCTGTATAAACCTGCAAAGTGAAAAACAGCGAAGTAGTTGAACATTACACTTTTCTGCCGTTTTTTACATGAAACTACCAAAGATTTGAAAGGGGGAAATGGATTTGTGCACTTTTTAAAGAATTAAACAAGAGAATTTGTTATACAGCTTTAAGGTTCAAGGATTTTGCTCTGAAGAGTCAAACTTTTCTGTGCAGGTTGTTGTTTAATACTGTTTGTCTGATAACTAGCCTTTTCTCTTTGTATATCTGACATAACATGGTTAATGTACTCTGAGGGTTAGTGCTGCTAATTATCCAATGATCTTGGAAGTATTTGGTTGACACTGCTAGGCAGTGAAATAGACCTTGTTTTTTATACTGAGGCATACCACTCAGGTGCCAGGTGGTGTCTTCTGTATACAGCACAGCAGTAATTAGGAATTTGTACCACTGTGGTTATACTGGTGTAGCTACAGCAATGCAAATACTTCTACTATAGATAAGCCCTTAGCCGGTAAGGTGACAAGTAGAAACAGACTTGCTAATTCAGGTATTTCACAGCATTGGGTGGGAGGCCATGCTTGAGAACTGGGGTGGAGGAGAGTCTTGTGATCAGTGCCTGAATTTTTCTCTTGGAAAATGTTTTGGGGCTTTTTTCATTAATATCAGCAAGAAATACTAAATGAGAAATTTAATTTTACAAGAGTTTAACAAGGGTGAAACCACAGTGCTGCCACGGTGAAGACGGGCCAGGCCCATGAAAGCAGCGGACTTCTGCATCTGTCTCTGATTTCCCAGTGGGTTACTACTTAGTGTGTGATCTCCTTTGCAAGAGTTGCAGTGTTGGATCCTGTATTGGTCATGTTACCATCCATTAACAAAGGGTTAGTTCCCACAAAATACTGAGTGCCTCCTGGAATGTGAAGATTGATGCCAAAATGAATTGTTTTCAGTTATTGTAACAATGCTCACTGTCATCATTTCATTCTAAAAGCCCATTGACAGTGCCTTGTAACCTCAAAGTAAGCATTATCGTTTAGGATATCACTTTTTTTAATGTTGAGGTATGTTCATCCAGTTTCTACTTCAGAAAATTATTTCAGATTCTGTCTTTCTATTCAAACTGAAACAGTTTTTAGTTGAAAACGTCCAGGAATGCAGCATAGCTGCCTCCTGCTACAATGTGAACACAAAGGTTCCTTACAATAACTAAGTAAACTAATACAACTCAGTGAGTCATACCTAAATGCATTTTAATGGTTTTCACTTTGAATTTCTATTAGAATTGTTGGGATCTAGTAAAAGATAAGACTAATGGTATATTCTCAGATCTCCATTGATAAAGCATTTTAATGATTTAATAATATTTGTCAACATAAACTAGAGGGTTCTAGCATAACCCTTTATTAGTGATTCCTAGACAAATCTACCAGTAAATTCAGCTGCTTTATTTGTATTTGGTATATACTAAATATGGAAAAGAACCCCATAATTAGTTCAGTGTTTTGGTTGAGATTTTACTTTTACAAAATTTTGTGAAATTCAGAATTAAGGTTCTGCTGCATCCCAAATTTCAAAACATTATATTTCACTATGTTGCGCTTGGGACTTTTATTATATGATCACAAAACATTTTCTGAAACAATCCAGTTTATTACAAATAATATATGGAACAAATTTGTGTTAAATGTTAATAAAAGATAAAATAGTTGAACAGTGCATTTTAATGAATCTCCATGCAAACAGTATAATAGAGTCCATATATTGTGAAGAAACTATAATTTATTATTCCGATTGGAGGAGAACAAATACAGCCTCAAATATTACATAAATACTTTTTTTCAATTTCCTTCACTTTTAAGAAAAATCAGTGCATACATTTTGGTGACATATTCCATGAAAAACTATTTTCCATGTTTAGTGTTACATTGAATATCTGCACTGATTTTTTTTTTTTTTTTTTTCCCCCTCTAAATGTTTTTCCTAAAAAAATAAAGACATTTCAGCTTAAAAGGTAGTTGCTTTGTGAAAATACTAGCTCCCAAAACCAGAGATTTCAGATGTCAGTATCATCCCCATTTATTTCTGTAATAACATGAAGAAACTTAAAAACATTTTTACAAGAATTAATCTTTTAGATTTGTGAACAAAACAGAGCTCCAACTGAAAGAATGAAGAATACATTGTTTGTGAGGAATCTATGCATCCAAAACCAGAAGGTTTCTTTTTTTAGATTCTCCAGCTCAAGTGCTGACCAGGCTCATGGCTCTAAGTACAATTTATTGCATCTTTATTCACCTCTTTTCTGAGTATATTTAAACTTAATATAAGCTACGGTGTGGAAGGCAAAATGAAAAATGTATTTAGGAGTGAAAAAGCCTTTTTTTCAAAATTGCCTAAACCACCAATCTGAATTTTTATTACTAAGGATGGTCCACTCAATTCAGAGGCAAATATGCAAAGTTTTTACATCTCTCTCTCTCTCTCTTTCTATTGTACTAATCTTCCATTATACATAGCAGCTTCTTAGTTTAGTTTCTATTCAACAAGATAGTACTAGCATAGAATACAAGTCTGCAAAACAATTCTGAAAGTTCCAGTTCTCAGTAAATTCTTCAGATTCTAGATGTAAATCCTGTTATTGCCTGCTGCTTACAAGTGTGCTGGTTAATCTCTAGTTTCTCAAAAAAATTCTACTTTATCGCAGAATGTCAATATTTCTGCCAGAGTTTGTGGAACATTTGAATAAGCATCTATGTAAAGATGCTCCCGGTGAACTATCCCATTTATTTTAATGGACTGTTAAGTTTGGAACCTAAAAGCTGATACTTTAATGCCACATGTGGACAAGGACATATGTTCATTTGAAGCAGTTTGAAAAGGGGCAGCAGCTGTTGTGCTGTAAGGGCTATGTGTGCACAACTGGCACTAGAAATGTAACAAAACCATTCCAGCTTGCTTCATTCAGGTTTAAAGTTTGGGCATTTAGCTTACTTGTAACCCTCCACACAAAGCAGTTAAGAGTATAACAACTTCTGAGTGCGTCAGAGTAACAGTTTCCCTCCTATTCTGAAACTGCTCCAAATGAATGCTTCTCTTTACTCTTTAGTTAATGTCAGTCTTCAACTGCCTTTGACTGCACTCAGTCTTTCACTGCTTCCCCGTGTATCAAAAGAACTACTTGCCCTGCTCCTGCAACCAGATACCAGCTCCATTAGCTGCCACCTCCCCTCCTCCCCAATACATTTCTGTTATACCGTTAGATATTGGAAACGACAAAAAGTGGAAACTTGGTCATCTTATTAAGGAAGATTTTAAAAGTAGTGCATGGGCATCCAGGGAGAAAATCAAGAAGACTAAGGGACAGTTTGAGATGCAGTTGGAAAGGGATGTAAAAGACCATAAAAAAGGGATTCTGCAATTATACTGGAAGTAAAAGGAAGGCTAAAGAAAGCGTAGGTCCCATACTGAACTATAGTTAGAGGTGATACAAGAAGGCTGAAGCGTTTAATGCCTTTTTACGCTATTCTTCATGAATAAAGTCAGCTACCAAATGACAAGTACTGTTGGCAGCAAAGATAGGAAAATAAAGAGCCTACCTTAGTGAAAGAACAGGCTAAGGATTCCTTAGAGAAGATGGATGCTTTTAGATTGGCAGAGCCAGGTGGGATGCACCCTATGTACTATAGAAATTGGCTGAGGTAATTTCAGATCTGTTGGCTATCATCTGAGAATTTTTGGAGGTTAAGCAAGGTCCCAAATGACTGGAAAAATGTAAATATGGTACCTGTCTTTAAGAATAGTACAGGAATGGCATATTTTAAAAACAGTACTTTGTAAAGGGCTCGAAGGATAGCAATCAATGATGCACTGTTGAGTTGACAGCCAGTATCAAGTGGTGTGTCCACGGGGTCGGTCCTGGGGACAGTTCTGTTCAACATCTTCATCAACAATCTGGAAGACAGGATGGAGTGCACCCTCATCAGGGTTGCTAAACAGCAGCTCCGCAGAAAAAGACTGTGGGGGTTATAGTAGCCAGTAAGCTGAATATGAGCCAACAGTGTGCCCTTGTGAAGAAGGCTAATGGCATATTGAGCTGCATTAGTAGGAGCATTCCCAGCAGATCAAGGGAAGTGATTATTACCCTCTTATTTGGCACTGGTGAGGCCACATCTGGAGTACTATGCCCAGTTTTGGGGCCCCCCACTTCAGGAAGGATGTGAATACATTGGAGAGAGTCCAGCGGAGGGCAGCCAAAACGGTTAGGGGGCTGGGGCACCTGGCTTGTGAAGCAAGACTGAGAGAAGTGGGCTTATATAGTCTGGAGAACAGAAAACTGAGGGGAGATTTAGTAGCAGCCTTCAGTTACTGAAAATGGGGTTTGAAAGAGGATGGAGGCAGACTGTTCTTGGTGGTGGCACATAACAGAACAAGGAACAATGGTCTCAAGTTGCAATAAGGGAAATTTAGGTTAGTTATTAGGAAAAACTTTCTCACCAGCAGAGTAGTAAAGCGCTAAAATAAGTTACCCAGGGAGGCTGTGGAGTCCCCATCCTTGAAAGATTTTAAGATGAGGTGAGATGATAAGAGTTGGGTCTGGGATCATAAAGTTGGGGCTGGTCCTGCTCTGAGAACTAGGTGACCTCCTGAGGTCTCTTCCAACCCTGATTGTCTATGATGCACTCTCTCATCTTTTTTTCTCCCAAAATTATACTGGGGTAGGTATTGCATTACTGTCCAGTAGAGGCTAACCTGCATGCTGCTTTTGACGGTGTGCTTCATGATATTTTTTATTTCCTTATCTCCTGCTGAAAAGGTGATTTCTTCTGGCAAGATAATTGACCATGTTGAGAGAGTTCTACCTTTTGGTCTGACCAAATTAGTTTTAATAGTTGTCCACCTTAAAATGTCTAAACTTCACAAAATAAAGTTGTAAGTGTATTCTATTGGCTCTTTATCCTTGGAATCACTGTGAGGAATAAGTGAGAGAAATTGAAATGCATCATTTTATGAAAGAATGTTCTCTCTGATAAGTTTATAGGAAGATGATGATGATGAGCAACAAAAATACTTTTTAAATCAATGATGTTTAAAATTATATTAAAGTTTTTGTATAACATAAAAATTATACAGTGTATCACTTCAGTGAAAATATATATTTACTTCAGCCCAGGAAGGAATAACAACCTCATGAAGTTTAATTGCTGGGTCCTCGAAAGTTCCATGGTGATCCGGTTAAAGCAAAGAAGTAGGAGTCTGACCTGGGTACTGCTAATACAACATAATTCTTGTGTGCCTATTTCCTGGTAGTGCTCGTATCAAAAATAGGTTCTAAACTGGGGCTTTCGGACTTAAGATTATTAGGCACCAGATATTTTAAGTTTTTTATTTTGGGGTGCTACAGTCAGGCTCTTCATATTACAAAGTTGGAATCCAAAGAAGAGCAGCATGCATATTAGAAGTCACGTTTAACAATATGAGTTCTAACCTTCCTAACTCAGTATATCTATCCATGAAGGGGAGGGGGGAAAGGTGGAAGAGAGAACCTATTTTTTCAAAATACTACTCTTGGAAAGTATATTGAGATCCTTGAGTAGAAAGAGCAGTAGACATGCCAACTAGTTATAGTACTGTTCCTCTTCCCCCACCCACCCACTGTTTGCTTTATTTTATAAATGTTACTTAAATGTGCAATTTTTCCCTCCTCTTAATATCCTGAAGCAATGGTTTTCAGCCTGTGGTCTGTGGACCCCTGGAGGTATGCAGACTAAGGGGCCTATGAGAGATGGCCATGATCAATCAAAAGTATGTGAATACCTACATTTACAATTCATAGGGGTCTACACCAACATTCAAAATTTCCAGAGGGGTCTGCACTTCCATTTGAATTTTTTTAGGGGTCCACAAATGAAAAAAGATTGAAAACCACTGTCCTAAATTCAAGTTCTGTCCTTTCTGATGCAAGCATCACCACTAAACTATATTCTTCCTTTCTTTAAATATTGGTTGTGTACCAAAGGTGTAGTGATCTATTACTTTACCAGCTCTGGTGGCACCCATTGTCTTAATTTTATACAAACTATCCAAATTAGAATAGTGAGTTATTTGAACACTTCTGCAGCTAATTTATAAAATGTTTCTACTCATTAGGGTTTATCTACACTATGGAAATTAAGACCCCTATTTCATCACCAGTTCAGCTTTATCAGAAATCTAATGGAGATTGCAAGGATGGACAGGAATTGGACTGTGGTGTTAATGATGTTAGATGTATAGCCTTGCCTATCCAGAAAGGCTCAAGGTGGCTTATGCAATACCAGAATTCTGTCACTTCTAAGCAATCATTGTGGAGCAACCTGGGTATGAATTAGAGATTCCTTCCAAGGAGGTACCAAGTTTGGATTCCCTTTCCTAGGTTTTCATTTCCAGGACAAGACCAAGAATGAACTTCCAAAACCGGAACCGTGTCTGACCAAAACTAAAGGGTCATCTACTTTGTGGAGAACTAAAACATGGATGTCAGAAATATGTTGTCTGCCAGCATCTGTGTCTTTTCCATACTTGTACAGCCAGTTTCCCTTTTGACCGTGGTTGGTGATTACTTCAATAATAATACTACTTCCTACTCACCCTCACTGTTGTATGTCCTTTAGTCTCTCTCAGATGTCTTTGGCATCCTTTCTTGAAAAGATTTTCTTGTTGTCTAATAATAAATGTGAAATGTTTGGCTTTTTTTCTTTTAATACACTACCTCTAATAGAATTTAAAATACTTGCCCAGTTTCCATTGGTACTGGCTGTTCAACCTAGTTCCTGGTCACTGATCACAATGTAATTCTTATGTTTTCAGCCTGTCAGTGAAAATGTTTTGCACTTTTAAGGGTTCAGAATACTAAATAATTCCCTTAAAATAGTGACATCCTCCTGTGCTCTTGTCTTTTCCTTATTCTAGTCCACTGAAGTATGAATTTATGCTGAGTGCTATCATTGTTTCCTTCCTTTGATTGACTATTATAAGTGAAATAGCCTTTGTCCATCCGGCGAGTCAGGCTTGGAATAATTCTAAACCAAGTAGCCAAATATTTTGGAGTCATGCAACATCTAGATCTGTTTACAAGTAAAAGAAAAAAAATGGCCCTGAAGCTAACACCACTTAATCCACTTTTTCTTCTTCTTTTAATATTTATATTTCCTTTCTGTCACCACATAACCTCTTCTGCAGTCTCAACTCTAATAGAATCAGTTAAATGCAGTTGTGGGGTGGAAGAAGGGCCTACACATACTGTCATCGGTAGAGGATGCTAACTCTTAGCAAAGCAAGAATCTCTTCTCAATGCAAATTACATAAAACACTTTCATGTGGCACTTGAGTTCTCTGCTGAAGATGGTTATAGTTCTAACAACATAACATTTGTGATCCTGGCAACATAAGACTCATTGTAAGAGATGTACACTAGTTTGCTATTTTAATAATGCATTAGTCAGAATATTCATGTCTAAAAATGAAGTATAATTAAATATTCAATATTAATTTAACCGGAAGCTAACGAATAATCTGAATCTGATGTGCAGACATCCAGTGTTGCATAGAAAGTTGTTTTTCCTGAATGTACCCAGTAAGCTAATAAAGGTACAGTCCTGCCGTACAATCCTGATTCTTTTCAGACTTAGCTTCCCAACCATGTGGAAATGGTTTGCAAAGTAGCCAGGGATAGATATGACTGCAGCAAATACTGAGTTTTCTCACATACATCTTTTCCTCAAAAATTAGCCCCCCAAAATTGAGCACTTGTTTTAAGTTGGGAAACTTTTTTTTTTACCGAAAAAGAAGCACACCTGAAAACACTGCATGCCATGCAGCTGCCAAGATGGCAGTCCTATGTTAACCCCCTCAACTGTAGCTCTTAGCTGAGTACTATAAGCAGTACTTGTGCCTGAAGCAGTAAATGAGCTGCTGGTAGTATCTTGATGAGTCTTGTGATGTAGCAGCAACCTTTTACTGACAGAAACTTATAGAAAGAGCCACTTACAGTAAAGAACTAAGATATTTGCTATTGCCATTGCAAGGGAATGGGGTCTAATGTTGTGGGATGCAAAGTAAATCCTTCTGGAAACAGAGAGTATCCAGGAGGTATGGCATCCCAGGAGACAGTGTGGGTAAGGCAGCTGGCATGTCATGATGCCACGCTTCCTGGACACTGTTTCCAGGAAAATATTTGTTTACAATTTACCTTCCAAGAAAAATACTGTGAGATTTATTTTAGGGTGTGTTGTATGTAACAAAATACTGTAATTGAGCAGGATTGCAGAGGTGCAACAGCTGTTTCCTGAGGCTTTTATTTGGAAGGGTAGCAGTTCTCAGATCAGTTGTTCTTGCTTGCAACTGTATTCCTGCTCATCAGAGAAGCAGCCCTCTTTGAAGTAAAAGCCTTCACAATCAGCAGGGAGTCTGTCTTAATTCAGCACCCACTGCAACATACTGGGTTGCAAACCATCTTGATACAGAAAATTCAGGTTCTGGTTTTTTGGGGTTTTTTTAGAGTAGAACCATAGTTTAATCACTCAGCACTGGAATTGGAAACAGTAATAAGAGGAAATGTGTAATGTGGCATGTTTCTTCTCAAGCTATACCTAGTCCTTGACAGTTTCATACATTCTGGGCATGTCTGTATATACTACTCATGCAATTGAATAAACTCTGGCACAGTTCACCCTGGAGTTTATGTTCCTGAGCACCATCCTTACATGTGTGCCTGGGACTACAGTATGTTGAGCTGGGTTGGAGCAACCCCAGTGGTCAGGGGGCTAGCCTGCCAGCCCAGGGCTGCTCCACTTTTG
Source organism: Crocodylus siamensis (assembly GCF_052110815.1). NCBI lineage: Eukaryota > Metazoa > Chordata > Crocodylia > Crocodylidae > Crocodylus > Crocodylus siamensis. The sequence continues at coordinate 122,117,002 of NC_143395.1, forward strand.
CTCAGTGTGCTGTGGAGGGGCTGGCTGAGCCATTGTGGGGCTAGCTGCTAGGCAGCCCCTCCACTGAAGCACCCTCAGGTTCCAGCCAGCCCTGTCAGCATGTACACGTGCATTGCAGTGCGCTGAATAGCACTGCTGCAGAATAGTACCTGTGTTTACAAATACTAACCTTATGATGGTGTTTGTTAGTTTACTGCGGCCTAATAGGGTCACGTGTGTAGATGCTGAGACTTTACTGTGGAGCTAATTCGGCAGTCAGTGTTGTGTGTAGATGTGCCCTTTATGGAGCAGTTAAAGCTTTATGTGAAAGTATGGTGAGTTATACAAGGATACAGTAACTTTGTATCTGCTGTATGTAACATGCTCCCTGACATAATTTACGCTGCAAATTGCCAGTAGGGCAGTGTTAATATTTACTCCTTTGCTTGATTGTAAAGCTAACGTAGGAGAAGTACACAATGCGCAGTGTGTTCAACTAATGGTAGAACTGATAAGAAATTGCAGTAGAAGAGCTTCAAACGAAATTAGGAAATTCTGGTAGGCAAGGGAGTGATAGAGATCCCTGGCACACAATCTTGGTCATATTTAACTATTGTCATATTGCATTCCAAGATTTCATGACCCTGTGAGGATATCATTGTATATTGTGGAGGCTCTAAGATTTCATACTTCATTATTGCTCCTGCTGACTTAGAGATTCAGGCACCAGTGTACCAGCACACAACTCTGCTAATATCTCCCATAGCTGACTCCAAAGAAAACCCAAGATACACGCCCAGATAACATGGGCCCCTTCCCCATTGGTTGACCATCTGTCCTAGTTGGAAATATGGGACATCTGGGATATTGCCCCCTCTCCCTTCCCTATTCCCTCTCAAGTCAGCAACAGCTGGTAGGGAGAGGCAAAGGCAGAGGGGCATGCTGTGACAGGCACACAGGGCAGCCACAGTGCCTGCCTGGCCACCTTCTTGCAGCACTGCACTGCTTACCTTCCCGGCCACACTCTGCCTCACACCTGGGACACTCATTTTAATCTGCACCTCACAGCAGGGACCAGCCTCCGAAATCCAAGACTGTCCTGGAAAAATTTGGACAGATGGTCGCCCTACCATAGAGGATGACCTCAGTGGCTCCTGCACTGACTTCCACCCTGACAGATTCTTGCTACTGTCTTCTCCTGGTTGTGGGGGGGGAGTTGTCACAGTTTCACACATTTTGCTGCCTCACCACCAGCATCACTGTCTCTTCAGCTAACTTGTATTTCTCCTGCATAACTAAGCAACTTCAGGATGCCTTCAGAACCAGTATTATTGTCAGCCTTATTGCTTAAGGATTAGCAATATTCCTGGTCTTGCCCATAGTTACAACAGCAGACCTGGCTTTGGATGTGGGTCTCTTTGCACCGCTGATGCAAGTTGGCTCATCCGAGTCTGCATCTGGTTCCAGGTCTGAGCATGGTTCAGCTCACTCAGCACATAGGTGCAGTTGAACAATCCAGTGATTAGAAGATCCTCCAGATGCCTTAAAAGACCTCTCCTGCATTCTGACCCCATCACTGTAGGGTGCAGTGCAGTGGGGCCCCTTCTTTCCCTTTTGCTGCGAACAGATAGAAGTATCAGGTTTTCTTCTCTTCAGCTTGAATTTCAGTGATTCCTGAAGGTTATTGCCAATTCTCCCCTGGATTGAGAGGGTTCTTCAGATCCACAGCTGAGACTGAGTGACTTCCAAGGAACTAATCCATTGTCCATTTCTTTCACTAGATAAGGCATTTCTGTCATCAGACTAAATTATGATTTCCAATGTTTTCAGGACTGGATATGGTGTGCAGCCCAGACCTTTAAGATTGTGACTAGAGGAAGTCTGAGACTGCCCACCAGCTTGTTTATGTATTTCAGCACTTTGCCCTACTAATGTAGCCTTGCTTATCAAAGAGGTATGCATGAACATTCCCAGCATGGTCAAGACGACTACTGCATCTTGCCCTGCAACTTAGGGAAGAGTAGACAAAAAGTATTAAGTTCCCCTGGGGGTGGGTTAATATTTTTATACCTACTTAGCGCCCTCCTTTTTCGGTGGTGCCTGCAGCAACTTCAAAGACCAGGCAACAGTTCTCTACCCATAAAACAAAAAAGCTTATTGACATTAGTTGAAAGTTGTTTCCATCCCCTAGTTCTGAATAGAGGGATCATTAGCCATGTTAGGCTGAAGCCAGGCAGAAGGTAGGATAAGATGGCAGTTGAGAGATTATCCTCTTCAAAGAGGCTTGAGCTTTCATACACAACAGCCTGTTTGTCAGAGGTTATCATGCTAGCATCTGTCCTGTCCTACTTTCTGCCTGGTTCTGAATAGCTGATTACAAGCTCATTTAGCCTCCTATGACTTCCATATGTACAAGTACATTGCCAGTGTAACAAACTCTTTATGAGAAATATCCAAGGAAGCCCTGTTAACATGTATGTTTCTGAAATGCACAATAGCTAAAACATTCCTACAAATGGTTCTGGATGTAGCATTTGATGGCCACAACTTGTTCATGAGATGTCTTTCATGGATGCAGGGTTCTGGGTTTCCCAAAGAAGTGCAGGGTACCATGCAGGATTTAATAATATTTTCAGTATGAAAACAGACAAGACACTTCACAAGACACCAAAGCCATTTTAGGTTCCTTGAGGATTTACTTCCCAGCTCTCCAAAAGAGGTATTCTTGATATTGAGCCAGGCCTGTCTCTTCCTCCCCTCCTCTTTCTCCTGCATCTAGCCTATGCAATCTACTATGGAAGGAATTAAGTTCTGTAGAAGGAAGCAGTCTTTGACCACACAATCTGTCTTCTACCTTCTATTAATAGTTATTACAAGATCTGGAAGATATTTTTCCATCCCCCAGAGTAGCTGTTCCTCTGTCCCATCTCTTCAGCAATGATCTGGCTCATGATTTGCCAGCATGGGTCAAAATTACAGTGTATAGTGGGTGATAGATACAAGTGCATATGGTTGTATGATCTGACTGCAGCTCACTCCCTTATGCCACCTGCAGAATTCACTCTTTTCAGGGTTCTTTCTCACAAGATTTTGCTTTGGTTAAAGATTACCCTTTGCTTACACTAAGAGGTTCCTTTGCACCTCGGTGGAAGAGGTTATACAATGATTATTTTCTGTCCCAATTCCGAACTCCTGAAGAAAGACTCAGTTTTATAGAAACTACTTTGAATGATGTGACACCAGATAAATTCCACTGACCCTGCTGGTCATCACACCTTTATGAGAGTTAGAACCTCTTTTCTCCCTGGTCATGTACCTGCCTATACTATTGTGACACTGCTGGTCATCCTTCACCTGGAGGCATGTAGTCCTGACTGCAAGATGGCTAGTCTGTGAAAATGACCTCTGACACAGTCATGACAATACCACTAAGGTGGTGGAAAAACCTGTCCCTTATTGTGAGAGGCTACTCTTCCTCCCCTTACAACACTGACTGTCGTGATCCTTATCCTGACATAGAGCTGTGTAAAGACTCAGGCACAGGTTGCCTAAACATTGCAGGATGTGGAATTCCATACTATTGTGTTAGAAATCAAAGCAGAATGGAGAACATAAGTGTTTCATAAGCCACACACGAGTGTTGTTATAAGAGACAATCCATGGTGATTGTGGCAGACCTGTGTTGATCTAGATTAGGGGTGTGAGATACTTTGGCCCTACAGCTTGGATCAGAACCAAGGGGCTTCTTGCGAATTGGATTTGAACCCAGCTTCAGTGGGGAGCTATAGCAGCTTTAACCCCTGCAGCTGCACGGTTTTGGCTGGGGTTAACACCACCATTTCTTATCCCACCATCACTGAAATGAGTTTCCAGCAGGGATCTATACCTGCCATTTTGATGGCAGAGCTCCTTGTATGATGCCATCCTTATTTTGCAGTCAGGAATGCTCCTGTCTGCAACTGATTCTGTAGGTACTCTGCAGGGCAAGACAGAATAGGGCCCCAGTGATCATGTTGGTCTCTGTATGACTGGGACAGTTCTAGTAGCAGGACCTTCTGCTGATAACTGTGAGTTGCTGACCTCTGGCCTAGGGTACTTCAAGACTTTGGACCTAGTCTCAGACTTTCTGATCCAAGACAAAGGGAGGTACTTTATCCAGGTCCACATGCACTGTATGTCATAGCTCAGATGCTGGATTGCCCTCAAAAATAGAGAAGAAGTGCTCTTCCCCCATCAAAGATACCTATTTTTACAACAGAAAGGACTAAACTGGTGCACTTAACCTAAATGGTATAGGTTCTCAGGATGGTTCTGGGAAAGGAACATCTCCAGTGATGATTCCTTTATTTTTTCTATGCCAGAATATTTACTAGATCTTATGGTCATGTCCATCAAGTCAGTTAAGGATCCCGTTTATGCCATTTCAGCCTGGTTTTGTCCCTTTGAGGCTTGTATGTGTGTTCTCACCCAGAAGTTTTGAAATTCCTCAAATGGCCTGTTGAAAGCATTTTCCCCAGTAAAATACTCCAGCCTATTATGGGACTTAAATTTGATTCTCATATGTCTGATATGAGAGGTTGCCCTTTGACATGCTGGCAGTGTGCTCATTGCTCCATCACTTTATCACGGGTGGGCAAAATGCGACCTGCGGGCTGGATGCGGCCTGCCAAGCCATTCTATCCGGCCCGCAGGGCCCCTAAAATGTTTAGAAAATTAATATTAATCTGCCTTGGGCTGCCTGTCGTACAGCCCTTGATGGCTTGCCAAAACTCAGTAAGCAGCCCTCCACCCAAAATAATTGCCCGCCCCTGCTTTATCAGAACAGCTTTCCTGGTGGCTATGATGTTGATAATTAGGCAGGATGATATCCAAGCCCATAAAGCAGGTCCTCTGTATATTACCATTTATCTAGATAAAATACCTCTGAGGACACATTGCAAGTTCCTGCCAAAACTAGTCACTGAATTTCAACTCCGACAATAGATTCACTTGCTGATATTGTCCAAAACTCATTCCTTTATATCTGAATTGTTATACATACTAGGGCTGTGTGAAACAGCACCATTTTGTTTCAACTTCTGTTTTGATGAGACAGTATTTCATTTCGAGTTTTGTTTAATTTCAAAACCGCTCTTCTGTTTCATTTCAGCAAAACAGTTTCTCTGCTTCGACATTTTGCCCATAGGCTATAATGGGGAACCATAAAACTGCCTATAACTTTGTCATTTAGTGGCTGATTTGGATGAAACTTGCAGGGATGGTAGCCCCTGCTGAGGGCATGAAGTCTCCCAAGTTTCAAAGAGATAAGTCCAGGGGTTTCTAGGAAACTGCACCTCATGCTGCTGACAAGTAGAATTTGTGTCACAAGTGTGTGAAGGCACAGCGGGGTGAAAAGTGCAGGCATAGTAGCCCCTTCTGAGGTCACAAAGCCTTTCAAGTTTCAAGGAGAGGTGCACCTCAGGCTGAGGTGAGAAACTGTACCTCAGGCTGCTGACAAGCAAAACTTGTGACATGGGTGACACTGTTAAGGCACAGCAGGGTGAAAAGTGCAAGGATGGTAGCCTCTGCTGAGGCCATGAAGCCTGCCAGCTTTCAAGGAGATAGGTGCAGGGATTTCTGGGAAACTGCACCTTAGGTTGCTGGCAAGCATAACTCGTGACATAGGTGACGGAAAGAAGGGCAGTTCAAATGGGGCTTCCTTTTATGCTGTTTTTCCATCCCTCCCCAGAGCACTGGGATTGGAAGAGATCTCAGGGAAGGATGACAGTCACTGATCAGCTACACATGTCAATATCAGAGCAGTTCTTCCCCCTCCCTCTTCTTACTTTCTGGTTCCCTGCAGGCAAGCCCAACTTAAGTTTCAAAACTTGAAACATTTTGAAACTTGCGAAAGTTTGTTTCAAGGCTGTTTCGAAGCCTTCTGTTTCATTTCGATTTTGCTGTTTTGAGGTTGAAACAAAACACCTGGCAAAACTTTGCGTAGCCCTAATACATACTCAGTGTGAAAAGAGCTTTTACCTTCTGTTTGGATGGGACTAAGTCTTAAAAGTCCATATTTTTGTCTCCGTAGTTTACAGATCCAAAGATTCAGCAATATCAACAAAGAGATTTTTCCCAGTGGGTATCTATGTCTATCTGTGCAAAGATGGAACTGCTTTATATAGTCAGTTCTAAACCCAAGTGACTCCAGTAGCCACCTGGAGCTACATTCCTACCTTCACTAAATTCTATGTAATTGTAGAAATGTCCACAGCAGATTCTGCATTTGTGGTCTCAACATCAGTTGGCCTCTGGTAGGGGTCAGAAATGTTTTTCTTTTTGGGACTGGCAGGTGGGCACCAGTTCCTGACAGCCCAGAATCACAGAGAGTAGGACTGGAAGAGACCTCCCAAGGTCATCTAGTCCAACCCCCTGCCTGAGGCAGGATCATCCATATACAAGCTATCCTATACAAATCCATTGTCTAACCCATTAGCAAAACTACAAGGTTAATTCTGAGAACCACACGCCATAACATCCTAACCTGCCACAGGTAAAGCAGGGGGACTCTGGTGGCCAGTGTCCTGCTCCTAGGAAGGTTGTTGTAATATGCTTGAGATATCCAAGGAGGAAGGCCTCCACCAGTTTTCCCTGCTGCTGGGCTGTGGCACAAAGCAAAGAGAGCGCCCCCTGCATCAAAGCCCTGAGCACCCAACTTCAGCGTGGCACAGCGCAAGGAGAGACCCCCACTGCTGTCAAAGTCTACATAAGGTGCAGCTTTTGGAGCCAAATTCAGTCTCCACAGGTCATAGGTGGCTGATCTCTGGTCTAGGGTACTCCCAAGACCCACCTCCACACATGTGGGGACTGTTTTGGAAGCACTTACAGTGAGGATGTGCATATGGACAGTCACTCTAAGGAAAAAGATGAGTTATTTAACTGGAGTTCTTCAAGTTATGTTGTCCTTGTGCGCATTACAGTCTGCCCCTCATTCCTCTTTCTTCTGGGTTACAAGCATCATAAGACTGCAGTTGAGGGGAAGATGAGCAGGCAGATGCCCCTATCCCATCAGCATACAGTCAGAAAGGGGATGGGTTATGGCAAAAAGTTTATCAAGCTCAGTGCTGTTGTGCCTGTGCACCTACAGTGAGGATGTTCATATAAGTAACATCTCAAAGAAGTCTGGTTACTGATAGCTTCTTTTTATTTAGTTTTATAATGATAAGTATTCCTTTCAAATTTTAAGTGATTCCACAATGAACATGTATTTTTGATGAGTAAAGTCTAGTAAAGCTGCATAAACTTTTCTTTTGAAAGTTACAACTTTTGTGGCCCAAATGGGTTTTAGTGCCCCATTAGTTTACATTTACAGAATCTCATCTTCTATGTATGAATTTATCCTCTATAATCTTTTCCTAAGAAACATTGTTCTTTCTGTTGTTAGGAAACAGCTGTCATGAATTTGAGACTTAGCTTTCTATTCTTCCTTTATCTGGGTTAGCATTTTACAGCTCTGTGCTTTAGAGCAGTATATATTAGTTAAACAGAATAAGGTTTGAGCTCTGTGAGCAACGTGCCATAAGATATCATTATGAGCTTTTGGAACGGTTTATGAGCTGTGAAATTAAAAGATTTATGAGGAATGTAAGAATAGTCTTTAGTTTTATGTATATTGCACCCACTTTTTATTAAGTTTATGGTAGAAAACTAGCTTATAAAATGTGGCTTCTTCACAGGAACACTGCAGACTGCCATGTACATGATTAGTATTGTCAATTTTCCTTCATTTTTTGAGTTTTCAAGCTGCAGTGGTTCTGGGCATGATATGTACTCCTTCAATTATTAAGATTTCAGGGGAAGCTTATTATGAGATGGAGAAAAATAAAATGCAAAGTATATTTGACTTCTGTGAAGGAAAAAGCACTTTAAAAAAAAGCAGGGACGGCCTAAAGCCTCATTTGTTTCTATGACTTTTTGGTAGAATCACAAATAAAAAGGAAAACTTGTTAGATTAATGTAAAACTTCACTAGAATTTGGTGATAGAATTTGGTGATAGTTTTTTCTTTTCTTCCCAGTTAGTGAGAAAACACGCAGTTTACTTTTTAGTGAGAAATGCATTCACTGATTGTCATCTGAAACAATCAAGTAGTTCTTAAGATCAGCTAAACGAATTAAAAATAAGAAAATGGTAACAACAATAGAAGACATTTATTTTCCAGTTTTAACAAAAAGTTGGTAGAATGTCAGTACATTTCAGCAAATACTCAGAAGCAGCATCAGAATACTGGTAAAAAGAAATTTTATATTGTATACTTTAAAGAACAGAAACTGCCAACTAATCTTAATTTTTTAATTTCCCAGCTTTTTCCATATTTCATTTCAAACATGAAAATAAAATGTTCCTCCAGACTTTTGCTCCTTTTACTTCTGGCAATGTTTTCTTATTTGAACTTGAAACTAATGTTAATTCCCTGGCAGTTTTAATGAGTTTCATTTAAACCCCTGACACACATGGAAAACTTGGTTACTTCCTGATGTGGAACCAGCAGAGGGAGCACAAAACATTTTTTTGCCTTAGAGCCACATGAGCCATGGCTATGGTATGATGTTTGTTCACAATGCAGTGGGTATTTAATCAACTGATTTAATGCAGAATTCTGCTCACTATCTTTTTTAAAGCTCTTTACATTTTAGATCCAATATCACAAGAATCTGAAAGGAATTACATAATTGTTGAACTCCCTCTCCCTTCAGTGTTCTCTTTTAAAATAAAACTGCTCTTCTAGGAATGTACTGCATATAGGATAACGCAAATGCTCCTAATATGTAAAGCCCTGCTGAAATCACTGGGGACTGCAGGAGCTTATGTGCTAGAGGGCCAGGCCTCTAGCACATGATTTAGCTAATCATTAAAATAATGGTTGAATCTTAATACCTTGTCCCTTAGACATCTAATGGGAACCATAATAGTGAGGGCATATGTTTTAAATTATTTCCCTCGTTCTCAATAATTATACCTGATAAAACACTGTTTACCATTCCATAGCCAATAGCAACAGTTCAGACACTAGAAATACCTTTTTTTATTATATCTTTCATTTTCACCATTAGTTTTCTTCTCCAATATCAAACTTGTGTGAAAGAACAGTTGTATAGTTTTTTTAAAGTCATTGGCTAACGGGCTGGCCGAACAAGTGAGGCCATGTAATGAATAAAGTGGCTGTTTGATCAAGAATGTCTGTGGTATTAAGTTGTTATACTATGCACATCATCTCAGACTACTAGAACAGTCACTTTTTCTTGCAATTATTACTTTTGTGCCCTAATTCAACAATTTCATCAATTGTTTAGATTTCCACTTTGTTTTCATTACTTAGATTACAGTAATTTGGCAAATGTTCTGTATTTTGATTCATTATCCTGTCATGACTTCTCATTTTAATAGATTGCTTCTACTGCTCTATTTTGAACCCTTCTGAAATACAGTTTTGAAATACATAGACAATTGGATGGAAATATAACATTTTAAGCAAGAATGGAGAAACAGTTTATGGTGGTTGGATTTCTGTAGCTATTTCAAGGGTTGTGATAGGAATTCTCTGACTGACAGCTGGATCCAGTCAGAAAAAAATACAGTCAAAATGGACTATTTCACTTTAAGGTTCTTTGGTGTTTGGGGTTCTGTTGTTGTTTTTAGATTCTGTTTTATTTTGTTTTGTTTTTTCCACTTTAAAAACTGTTTTTCAGAGACTCAGGCTATAACACTTAAGATAGCACTCAAGAAATTTGAAGATTGTTCTGTGAATTTGGCATGATTAGCACTATACAAGTTAATTATCATGAATATAACATTCGAAGAAAGAATTCATATTACAATGCTAATATAAACTACATCAGTTTTCTCAGACAAGAACTGCCTAAAGATGGCAGATTGAGACTGAGGGAGAATAGCAGTAATTTAGGTTAGATTACATTACAATTGAGTAATTGTTGCAAAAAGGAACATTATAGCCTAGAAAATTCAGACTCAAGAAAATCTTCATCTGTTTAAGGTGTGAAATTGCATAATTAGAGTACTCAGTCTCAATCTCAAAATATACAGATAAGGAAAGACTAAATTGATTTCTAAAGAGTGACGTATCTTTATCACAGGAGTATGGTGATTGCATAATGTCATAATGAGAGAGTTAAGATAGTTTTTTTTTGTTCCAAACAAAACACTTTTGTACTTCTTTTTAAGTATACCCTTGCTCATAATTTCCTGGATTTCTAATGCTTATTATTGGAATAATGGCACTATTGTATCATACTGTAAATTACCAATGCATATTTTTATTTGAACTCAGTTTTCAGTTGTGATCTGAAAATTTCCCCTTTTTTAGCTGTTCAACATGTCATACAATCATAATTAAAAAGAAACCTAAAAAAGTAAGATTATGTGCTATTTGAAACGTTTTTTGTTTTAAATTCTAGAGCTAGCTAGAGTCATATTTTGGCTGTTTGTATGATTCTGAGAATATGCAAATATGGGAGTATACTAGCCAGTTAAATTGCTATGTTGCATCACTAATATAGCAGAAAGCAGCTAGAGTGTATTCTCCAAATTCCCTTTGCTGTCTTCCTACCTTCACATTTTCTTGTATATGCACATGTGCACGCACACACAGGTCCTGTGCATCTCCTCCAGCTTCCTTACACTTCCCTGCAAAAAGCACTCTGGCTTTACTTCGCTTCTTTTATGAATATCCCTGTAACACCTTTTCTAGCTTTCACACATTGTTTTTTCCCTTCTTTTTTCCCACTTTATTCTGCATACACATGGAAATCTTCAGCTGTACACATTCTTGCTGTTTCCCCTCCCCCCATACCTTCCCTGTTGAGTACTTAAAGATAAACATTCATACTTTGCCACTAATGCTAAAAAAAACTACAGAGTTGTGCTTTGGTAAGTGATATGACGTTTGAACAGTAAAAATTATTTAGGACCACTATAATTTGGCGGTAACCCCATTTAAAATTTTTTTTAACTCTTAACTGAATAACTTGTGCCTTTTTCAGATGGCTTATTCTGTATCAAAGAGTAAATGCTGTAATCTTGGAGATAATGCCCTGTATAACTCACATTTTAAATAACTGCATTACTGCCTTAGTTTGAAAATAAGATTTTTTTTATTTAAGTGGAGTTGCATCTGGCAACTCTGTAACATTCACATTGTCCCTCCACATTCAGATTGAACTGAATTTAACATCTCTTTTCTGAAAAATTCAGTAGTAGGCTTTTGAAAGTGCAATGCCTGTGAATATACCAGCGGTTCTCAAACTTTTTGGTATCAAAGCACCCCTCACTGGATTTGAAACACCCCTGCATAACTTTGGTGAATTGAATGGCACCCAATTTCAAAAAATAATTTATATATTATAGTGCTTACCTCCTTACACAGGAGCTAGGCAGTAAGAGTTGGGGCTCATCCAGGCAGAGACAAGCCTGAACCTTGCATATCTGCTTAGCTTAATAATCATTATCTCTTTCACACCTCACTTATCTTCTCCCACCTTGCAGACACCCTTCAAAGCATCTGGTAGCACCCTACCATTCTCTGCCACTGTGGTTAAGAATCACTGAGGTAGCTATTCTTTGTTTTAATCGAGGTTCACTTTCATCATCCTGTACTACAAGCAAAAACTTTTCATTCCACACTATGCTTATAGTTCATAAGCCAAATTCATGTTATACTGGGAATGCAGTTGGTGCCATGTAGCTAAAAGCTTTAAAAGAAACCTGCCAAATTATTACTTGGGAGAAAATATTTCATTTCTTTTAGGCTTTCATTTCTTTGGTTCTTCAACCTATATAGCATCCCAAGGTGGCAGTATGCCAGATAACTCTTTCTGTGTTACATGACTTCTCCCGTGCCTCTCCAAGATGAGTCTGTGGGAAGGAGAGCTTAAATCAGACTCTTTGTATGTACTGCCTTGTTTAAATGGGCTAGATAGTTTGGTGTTCATATAGTGCCAATAGTGCGATATTTATTTTTCATACATTTATAAAGAGACAGTTCCTGCATCAAAGAATTTCCAGATGTCTAAAAATTATGTTATGCTTATAAGGTTTTTGTCTTAATAGAGAGTGGGCATATCTACACGGATGTTTACCGCACAGTTGACTAATTAACTGTAGAGTAAATGTCTCAGTGTCTGCATGTGCACCCCTGTTAGGGTGCAGAAAACTAATAAATTCAGGGTAGTAATACTTGAAAATACAAGTAGTACCCTGCTGCAGAGTTTTTTTGTGTGCAGCAGCATGCATGTAGATGCTGACCGGCTGGCTGGCACAAGGGCTGAGCAGCTGTTGGCAATGAGCCTGGTCAGAGCAGCAGGCTGACCCCCCCTGGCCCTCCTGCCAGGTAGGGATGCTGAGACCTGGCTCAGTGTGCTGCAGTCTGGGCACACATGCAGATGCGCACCCGGAAGCAATAAAATGCAGAACAATAAGCTCTGCAGTTTATTGCTGCCCCCTAATGGCATGTGTAAATGCACCCAATAATTTCTACAGAATTACCTGGAATATGCATTGAAATATAATGCCTGATTTCAAAAGTTAGCTTCAAAGGCCAACATTATTGGTGTCTGTTAATAGTCACCTTTTTATCTTGAGATATCTGCAAAATTTTCAGGGCAAAAAAGGATGAGTGCTTTTAAAGGGGCAAGTGCTTCTGTGAGATTGTCTTTGTCTTTGAGAGACCTAATCTGTTGAAATGAGGTTTGGACCCGTAGTGTTGCTGTCTGTGCTAATTTGCCAGCTGTAAATGTGGCTTCAGTCTTGAGTTATTTTTAACAACTTGGAACTTAATTTTTTAATAATACAAAATCAAATTTTGAAAATTCATTGTTGTACTTGATAAATCATAAACTCCATCCTGCCATCATTTTTAATATTCTAAAAATAAACTCAAAGTCCAAACATTACCAGTATTTTCATGCTAACATTTGGCTTGATTGTTCATTGATTTGCACTTAGAGTATAGATTAGAGTATAGATTCTAGTATCGGAAGGGACCTTAGTGGGCCATCTAGTCCGACCTGCTGCGCCTGGCAGGCAAGAAAAGGGTCACCAAACCTGGATCTTTAGATCTTTTTTCAACACCTCTGTTTCAGAATCTTTTTTCCCCTCCAACAGTTACTGTTCTGCTTAGTGCAGGGGATGCTGATTGCAGTGGAAAGACTAATATTTTCAGCCTGTTGAATGCTAAAGAAGAAATCTCAAACTCTGGTCTTGCAAAGAAGAAATTGATTTTTAAATATATATGCACTTAAAAATGTACGGGTACATGTATGCCTGTTGTTATTTTAGATCATGATTAATTTCTAAAATTTTACAGTTCACCTCTAAAAGTCAAATCTATGTAGAAAAGCTTACCTAGGCAGTAATAGGTAAAGATGTATAGTGAACAGTAATGACCACGTAGTAGCTTAGATCTGAATATCGTAAATGAGCAATAAGCCTTTATAAAATTCCTAAATGGGGGATATACCACAGCATGTCTTTAGGATGAACCACTAAGAGCATAAAAGTGTGACATTTAGATGCCAGTTTAAGTTTAGTCCAAAGTAAACCTGTAATAGTGGCCAACACGAATGGAATTAATTATAAGGTGTGTCTGTCACTCCTACAATAGAAACCATGGAAATGTGCTTCATAGTGTGAAGGCTGGTTATTTTTTATATTTTTAGCAGTGAGTCTTGTCGCACCCCTAATGCTGCTGTACCCTTGAACTGCGAGCCTGGGTCGACACGACCGGCTTGGCACAAGGAGGGATTTATGACCGGACAGGTGAGATTAACGGCAGGAGTCAGATGATTTAAAGCGTAGTGGTTACACAAAAAGTTTATTTTACTTAGGCTACTGATGGTTTGCAACCTAGGCAGAGGAGTTGATTTATTCAGTTACAGCATGCAGATATCATGTTAACCAGCAATTACAGGGTGGATAATAACCTTGCTTGTTACAGATTTCAAGTGATTCACATAAGCCGTTGCAGTCTGCAGACTACCGAGAGCTCTTGATAAGAAAAATAAAGACAGAGATAGACGGGCTGGCAAGACGGGGGGTATGCCAGAAAGATTCGTAGGCGGAGAGATAATATTTGTTGTGCACAATCTGTTCTTCTTGAGTGTATACGCAGTTCTTTGCTTTGGGCGGAAGTTCTTTCAAAGTTATATTTGGCAAAGTGACCAATTATTACATGCTAGGCATGAATAATTAACGAGTTGGCACTTATGCTCTCTTTGTTTGCCCAAGTTTCAGAAAAAAAAAAGCGGGGGTGTTATTTTTACTTGGGTGGTACTGGTCCTGTTTGGTCACAGGAAGGCGAGCACAGCACATTATTTAATTTTACAACTTCACTAAAGTAGTTTCATTTTTATCTGGTCACCATGAGTACCGATATCTTTTTTTGACGTTACGGTACCAAGCTGAAATTTGTTCAAGGTTAGTGTCTCTCTCGTGTGGGAACTTAAATGATTTGAAATGAGGCACAGACAGGGGTGTGTATATGCAGCACTGTTAGTATAGAGGGATAAATTACAATTACAGAGTTTGTTGTGTTAGCTTCTGACCTTTTGTCATCTGACCTTTTGCCATCAGCATCTGAAATCAAAGATTTTGATCTTTGACAAGTCTGAGATCCTAGATTTAGACTTTTACTCCACTTCCAAGTTGAAAGTGTTTGTATATTGTTGGGCAGGTCTATTTTACAAGCCATTATTTGAAAGTGGAAAATGAAATGTGATGCAGGTTCTGTTATCTGGGATGGTGCAGGCAGAGATGTTCCTGGTTGATCAGGTGTCCCCCGATCAGATCTATTTCAGATCTTTCTTTTTATTATTCCATTATTTTTGCAGAGGATTTGACAATGACTGGATCAGAAAGTATTTGTCCAGTCTGTTTGTCAAATAATTCTATAAAACAAGCAACCATTGCTTGGGGCATAAAAGCAAGTTGCAAAGCAGTCTTTTATGCATTTGCAGGGAATAAAATTCACAAGTTAGTGAAATATTACCACTTTAGGTATACATTGTTTAGGTGACACAAAAACATTTTCTTACATGCACTTTTTCCTCAAAAATGAGTCCCCCAAAAACTGGGAGGCATGTTTTAGGTGGGGAAATTGGAGTCACCGTGCATGCTTTGCAATTGCTAAGGTGGCTGCTGCTTGTGTCTGCTCAGCAAACTGAAGACATGGAGACTTTTTTTAACCCTTTCACAGTTGTAGCTATTGCTGAGCACTGTTGTTTGTGCCTGAAGTAGTAGGTAAGATTTTGGTAATATCTTGATGGGGCTTATGGTTTGGAAACAACACTTGAGAGAGAGATAGGAGCTTATGTAAAGAACTACTTGCAATAATGATCTAATGGTCTAGCTACTTCCATTTGTAATACTCTGGGGCCATACCTTGTGCGATACAAAATAAGTCTTCCTGGGAACAGGAAGTATGGCACTGCAGGACGCAATTTGCCAAACCAGGAAGTTCATTATGCCACACTTCCTAGGCATTTTGCAATGCCAGGAGGACTTACTCTAAATCTACGCCATACAGTTGGGTGTCAGCATTGAAAAATCTTCTTTTTCCACATCTGCTTCTAAAAAACATGGTGTGTTTTATATGGGAGTGTTATAAGTGAGAAAATACGGTAGATACAAAAAACATGTAGAGAACCACTGAAATTCTCTCTCTGCTTTATGTGTTAAATTCATACTTTAAAATATAAAGTTAAATTTTAACAGTTACTATTTCACTTTTTTAATTATTTCAGAATTCTTGGAATAATCCTATAGTTCTAATTCACAGTTACTCAAGTTTATTTTACAGTTTAAGTGTCTGAAACCATTGCAAAGCTATAAAATTACTTACAAGAAAGAACTACATCTGATAAAGTTACTCTGTATATTAGAAATATCAGTAAGGAAATTAGTTGTCACAACCTTATCAAGAGAAAACAGGAGTCAGCAGTTTGTGGGTCTGTTTCTTTGTTATTCTAGTAAGTTGTACATAAGTGATGCAAAGAATACCTTCCACGTAGGTTGGCAAGTCAGTCAATTGACTGGTCAAATATTGTCAATTGACCATTGAATTGACTGAATGTTTTTGACTGGTCAAAGATTATAGCAGTTTAAAAAAAAAACACCAAACCCCTACATTTTTTGTACAGCTACTCCTCACTTAACGTCATGGTTACGTTCTTGAAAAATGCAACTTTAAGCAAAATGATGTTAAGCTAATCTAATTTCCCCATAAGAATTAATGTAAATAGAGGGGGTTAGGTTCCAGGGAATTTTTTTTCACCAGACAAAAGACATTACGTACATATACAGTAAACGTTTTAAATGATTTTAAACAAACAATTTAATACAAGTATAAGTTTTAAATCATTTATACAATCACAGTGAAGTCAAAATGTTCAGGGAATACTTTTACCAACACAATGTAGACAACAATGGCTGCCACACTGAAGTGGGAGCATTGCTTGGCCTACGTCACAAAGTAGTTTCCTACTAGCAGGCAGCAGCCAAACAACATTATAACCGAACGTTGCTCGACTTTAAATGAGTATGGTCTCTAATAGATCAGTGACATAATAATGGAACAGTGTTAACTGGAACAGTGTTAAGTGAGAAGTTACTGTAGCTTTCTTGACAGAAATATGATTTTTGTTTTTGACACACTTAATGGAAAATTTGTGCTTTTTCTCTCTATTATTTGAACTCCCCTCTTGTCAGCACGGAGGCGGAAAGGGATCTGGGGGTCATCATTGACTCCAAGATGAACATGGGCCGGCAGTGTGGGGAGGCAGTTAGGAAGGCCAACCACACCTTGGCATGTATCCACAGATGCATCTCGAGCAGGTCCAAGGAGGTGATCCTCCCCCTCTATGCGGCACTGGTCAGGCCACAGCTGGAGTACTGCGTCCAATTCTGGGCACCGCACTTCAAGAGGGATGTCGACAGCATGGAGAGGGTCCAGAGGAGGGCCACTCGTATGATCAGGGGACAGCAGGGCAGGCCCTATGAGGACAGGCTGCGGGACCTGAACCTGTTCAGCCTCCAAAAGAGAAGGCTGAGGGGGGATCTTGTGGCCTGTTATAAACTAGTCAGGAGGGATCAGCAGGCACTGGGGAAGTCCCTGTTCCCCCGAGCACCGCCAGGAGTGACCAGGAATAACGGTCACAAGCTGGCAGAGGGTAGGTTTAGGTTAGATATCAGGAGGCGCTACTTCACGGTCAGGGCGGCTAGGGTCTGGAACCAGCTTCCAAGAGAAGTGGTGCAGGTTCCCACCCTGGGGGTGTTTAAGAGGAGGTTAGATGAACATCTTGCTGGGGTCATTTGACCCCAGTATTCTTTCCTGCCATGGCAGGGGGTCGGACTAGATGATCTGCTCAGGTCCCTTCCGACCCTACAAACTATGAAACTATGAACATATGTTTTACAATTTTTGGCCAATATTTGACAGGTCAATTGACAACTTAATTTGAATGGTCAAATACCCAACCCTGCTTCCACCTAGCATTACCCAAAAGCTGTAATGTTATCTTTTTGCACTGGACCTAGCAGAAACTATTCTATTTGGCTTCTTGAATTGCCATTGCCCGTATACATCTGTTACCTGTATTTTGTACTTCTTTAAATAGGAGACATCATAGAACACAAGCGAGTGATTTTCTCATAGATACCAACTCGTTCCATCTCCTGTCAAGTTGCTGTACCACTGTCCTGTCTTGCACCTGGCTGACATGGCTGGCCTCTGTTCTTCTTCCTGTAGTGGAAGTAGAAGACAAGTTTCTCAGCCTCAGATTTTTCACCCAAGAAAGGGTAATGATCCTAGAAGCTGTAGGGAGCCCCTCTTGAAACAGAAATGTATCAAGGGCAATCCCAGTTGCTCTGTGAAATTCTCACCAATTTTCTCTCTCTCTCTGATGCACTAGACACACACACACACACACACGAGAGAGAGGTAAAGTAGAGAAAATGAATAATGAGGGAAGAAACAGAAGAGCAAAAGGAACAGTGACAGGAATTTAAAAAATAGTAGGAATTTGAACAGTTGCAAGTAATTAAATGCAAATACTGAATTATTATTCGTGAAAGGAAGATTTCTCTGCTTTTGATGGACTTTGTCATTTTTAAATTGTGCTCATGCTTTCCTGCCAGGGAAAAGGTTTAACTCTGGTTTGATAAAGAGCAATATACAAACAAATGCATTAGATTGCACCAAACCAAACGTACAGTATTTTTTAAGATATTGTCTGGAGGAGGACAGCTTGGAAATGACAATATTAGCACACTCACACACACAGTAACCTAGCGATTCTCAGTGAGGATACCATGGCACTGGGGGTATGCTTTGAGCTCCTTTTAAGGGTGCCACAAGGGTGCAGCTCAATATTAGCACAGTCAGGTATGTGAAAACCTACACGATTCACAAGATCAACCCAGAATTTCCAACAGGAACCCATAGTGTCAAATACATTCTGCAACAGAAGAATTGCTTTGTTATTTTGCTGTAGTCAAGGCAAGAGTGAAAGCAAAGAACTGACATATCCTGAGTCTAAACGAGTTCAGAACCACTACATTAACCTCTTCATCCAGAGTTAGCAAAGAGAATTGGATAGATCCCTGTTTTTTCCGGGTGTGACTATGTTCCCGTGATAACTTAGGTCAAATGTTTAAGAATGTGTGTAAGCAATTGCTTCCCAACTACTGGTGGCTACTGTTTTAGCATCTTTCATATATTCTTAAATGCAAAGGTGCCAAACCATATGTCCCATGGGCTGGATCTGGCTTACAGAGCTTCTGGATCTTGCCCACAGGCTACCTATGGGCCACCAGGATTTGGGGAGTGTGGCCCAAGGGAGTGGCCTGCAACAGAATCAAAGGCCCTTGGGCCCCAATGGACATGGGGATTTGTGATGGGAAGGCAAGCAAGGGCTTACACAGCCCTGGGCATCCTCTGACCAATTTGCCCTTTGCTACCACCCCGGCTTCAGCTCCTCAGCTGCCAGTGCTTGTGCCTCCACTGCCACATGCTCTGTGCCACACCCAAAACTACTGCCTTAGCATGAAACACAGTAGGAGTAGCTGCTCCACCTCTGGCATGGGGATTATTGCAGGAGTGGAGCCAGGGCCACATGCACTGGGTGACAACTGGAGCTGCCATTGCTACTGCCCTAAGAGGAATTTTGTCTAAGATAATACATATAGCATTACCAAACGAAAAGGTTATTTTCTATGTAAAACGAAAGAAAATCTGATTCTGCCTATAGCCCTATGCTTCCTGGAATCTTACTAGACCTTTAAGTTGTAAATGTTTTTCATAATGCTGACTGAATACACTGGTCAGGGGCTTGAACCGGTTCCTCTCCTTCCTTTTCATAGCCCGTTATAATCATCTAAATATCGTCAAGACTGATTACAAAACAACTTCCTCTATTTAAGATTACTGAAAAGGATATAGTTTCAGACTTTGCTAGAGGGCAATTCTAAGCTAAGTTAAAAGCAGAGTGATTCATTATACTACTGTTTTAATAACCCAGAAGCTTTGATAAATTGCTAAATAAGTCCTAAGCGACAAATACTATTCTTATTGTTTATAAATGCAAGATAAAGGAAGCTCTCTTGTTCTTGAAACACATTTAAAGAAAATAATTCCTTACACATGACTCATGACATAAGTATGCCAAAGGAAAGCCTTCCCTCCCTGCAACAAATAATTCCAGAATCATAGATGAATAGGACTGAAATGGACCCTGAGAGATGATCTGATCCAGAGATGATCTAATCTAATTCCCAAACTGTGATATGTGTAGGGGTACACAAGACATCTGGGGATATGCAAGACAGCTCGGAGGGAGGTACCCTGCAAAACCTGGATAATGGCAAATTTAGTTTTCCTTATAATAATTATTGGCTTTTAAGGGCTTAAGATGTAAAACATGCTGAGAGGGGTATAGGCTGGTAGGGTATGCGGGCAGCTGGTAAAGCTGGAAGAGGACACAAAATAACAAAAAGCTTGGGAACCTCTGATCTAATCCAACCCCCTGCTCAAGGCAGGATCATTCTTGTCTAAACCACCCAGACAAATGTTTATTTAACCTGCTCTTCAAAACTTCCAGTGACAGGGATTCCACAGCTTCCCTAAGTAATAATCTGTTTCAGTGTTTTAAGAACTCTAATGGTTAGAAATTTATTCCTAATATCTAACCTAAATCTCTCATGTTGCAATTTTAGCCTGTTACTTCTTGTCCTGCCCTCAGTGGGCACAGAGAACAATTGATCAGTGTTCGGTTTATAACAACCCATTTTGACTAATGTAAGAATATAGTTCTTTCCACGTTTCTATCTTGAGACTATTTATCAGGTTTAACAAGGTCATTTGCAGTCCTAATTCTGTTCTCTAAATTACCTTCTATCACAACCATGTTAGAGTAATCTACAGATTCACAAAGTGTATTCTTAATTCTATCTTCCAAGTCATTAAGGGAGATACTGGGCGTGTCTACATGTACTATTAATACGCAGCAATAAACTCCAGTGCATATTGCACCAGAGTTTATTGCTCCCAAGCACGCCATTTGAATGTATACTTGGGACTGCAGCATGTGGAACCAAGTCGGAGCAGCCCCAGCTGGTAGGGGGCCGGGGGAGGAGTGCCAGCCTGCCGGGCCAGGGCTGCTCCAACCCAGCTTAACTACTCCAGAGAGGCTGCAGGGGCACGAGGGTGCTCCAGTACAGGGCTAGTCAGCAGGCAGCCCCTGCACTGAAATACCCTTGTGCCCCATCCAGCCTTGTCAGCGTCTACACTTTCATTGCTGTGCATGAAAAAATTCCACAGCAGGATAGTACTTATATTTACAAGTACTAACCTGCTGCAGAATCTGTTAGTTACCTGCGGCCTAATAGACCTGCACGTGTAGAGGCCGAGCTATTTACTGTGGAACTAATTAAGCAATCCCGCAGTAAATGTCTTGTGTAGACACACTCGCTGAATGGTACTAGACCCTGAATAGATCCCTGAGGGAGCCCTTCTTGATACATATTTCCATTTTGATATTGAGCCATGATCCCTATTCTTTGAGTATATTTTTCCAACAGCTACCTTATAGGAGTTTTATCTAGACCAGGATTAGCAAACATAATAGCCTGCAAGCTGGATCTGGCCTACAGAGCTACTCAATCCAGCCCAACAGCCTGCTAGTGAGTCACTGGAAGTTGAAGGGGGAAGCATGGCCTGCCACAGAATCCAGGACCCCTGGGCCCCAGTTAACGTGGCCACTGGCATCAGAAATGCAAGTTGTCCCCCAGATGCTTTGCCTGTTGCAACTGCTGCAGCCCTGACTCCTTGACTGCTGGCTGTGTCATCACCACATGCTGGAGATGCTACCCACAGTCTTCTTGCCAGAGCTAGAGCTGCCACTGCAGCATGGAACACATACCAGGTATAGCTCTGGCACCAGCCACATGGTGGTAGATAGAGCTGCACTGCATGCCCTGTGCTCAGGCTGGAGCTACCACTGCCGCATGCCCCAGGTGGGAATCAAAGTTGCTGCTGCTGCATGTCCCAGGATGAATCTGGCCCACAAGGAGTCCCAGGATCTAGATCTATCCTGGGACCCAAGGTGACTTTGACACCTTTGTTCTAGACCTTGTTTTCTTAACTTATATATGGAGGTGTGAGATACAATGTCAGAAGCCTTACTAAATTCAAGGTTTATCACATCCACTGCTCTTGCCAAAGCCTGTAACCTTATCACAGAAGGAAATTGGATTGATAATGGATGATTTGCTCTTAACCCATCTCAGCTATTACTTATCACTTTGTTAATTTCCAAGTGCTCAGAATCACTTATTTAATGACGTGTCAAAGTAGATTGATGGGTCTGTAATTCCCTGGATCTTCCTTGTTCTCTTTGTTAAAGATGGGTGTTTATTTGCCCAATTCCAGCCTTTTAGGATGTCACCTGAGTTCCATGAGTTCTTAAAGATAATAGTCAATGACTGCAATTATACCAATCAGTTCCTTGAGTAATCCAAATTGAATTTCACCAGGCCATGCTGATTTCAAAACACTCACCTAATCTAAGTAATCTCTCACCTGTTCTTCTCCCTGCTCTTCAGCCTCCTGTCCTTGCTAACTGTGATTGTTTTCTGAGATTTGACCTTTCCTGTGAAGACTCGAGTAAAAAGACATAAAGCCATTCAGCATTCTCTTTGTCATTTGTTATTAACTTCCCTTCCACATTTAGTAAGGTAGGAACCTAAGTACCACCATACTGGGTCAGACCAGTGATCCATCTAGTCCAGTATCCTGTCTCTGAGCGGAGGTTGGCAACCCCCAAGATGCATGCCAGAGCATGGCATTTGAAGGTATTTTGCTTGGCACATGCACCTTGGGGTGGACAGCGGGGAATGGGCTGGGACTGCCCTGTTATAACAAGAATCAGGCCCCTCATAGTTACCCGTTCTCTGCCCAGAGGTGCATGTACACTCACTACCAGCAACAAGCCAAGCCAGGGCTCTGCAGGCCCCAGTAAAGCTGCTTTCAGCCTCTTAGCACCTGCCACAAGCAGCCTGGGATCCTGAGGTGGGCAGCAGAGGCCTCCCCCAGAGTCTGGGCCAGCTACGGCAGGTGGCTGAAAGGCTGTAAGCAGCTGGACCAGGGTCTTCGGAGCTTTGACCTGGCTTCCACCTGGTGCACGCACACATGGGGCCAGCAGCAGGGGAACCACAAGGGGCCCAATTCTTGTTGTGGCAGCACAGCCCTGGTGCTTTCCTGCTGTCTACCCTGAGGTACATGTGCACCTGCTGCCAGGAACAAGCTGGGCTGGGGCTCCACAGACCCCAATGCAGCCGCTTGCTGCCTCCCAACCACCTGCCACAGCCTACCCAGCCTCTGGGCCAGCCCCTGCTAGCTGCCATGGAGCCTGGGCTGCTTAGCCCAGCTTGTTGCTGGTGGCGGGTGCATACGTCCTCAGGGCAGACAGCAGGGAAGGGGCCCAGACTGCACCGCCACAACAAAGATCAGGCCCTCCACAGCTCCCCCACCATTTGCCCCTGACATGCCAACATGTTCCAGGTAGAGGTTTCAGCTGTTTTTGGCACTGCCCAAAAATGTTGCCAACCCCTGTTTTAGAGGGAGAACACTGAACTGGATATATCTAGAGCAGGGGTGATGAATTATTTCACCTGGAGGGCCACTTAACAATTTTTGGTCAGCTATCAAGGGCCACAAGGGTAGCCCCACCCCTTGACAGATGCCCTGTCCCCTGGTTGTCATCTTGGGACCAGAAGTCCCTCTCCTAACCCCTGACCTTTGCCACCTGAAGTCCCTCCCTTTGCCCTGGAAGTAATCCTTTTGGGAGGTGCAGGGGGGTTGCCAGAAAAAAAATACCAAATCATATACTAAAAAATCAAACATCTACTTCAACATATTTTATGTCAAAAAATGTTTTTGTCCAATAAATGTGTTTACATAATGTATATAGATGTGATTGCATAATAGCTCAAAATACAGTCTTACTCTTGTATATTATGTGTACGGAGGTAAGGGTGCGTGGGGGGGATGGCTGGGGGAGTGTGGTTGTGGTGGGGGGCGTGTGGGAGAGTTTGTGTGTATGTGTTGGTGTGGGGGGGGCTGTGGGAAGGTGTGGGGGGGGGCGTGTCAATCCTCAGAGTCCCCAAAATGCGAGTCACCAGAGCTGCATGTGGTGGCAGGGATTGGGGCCAGCCCTGTCCATCCCCATAGCACACAGCACGCGTGCTCCTGCAGCGTGCGGAGCCAGCCTGGCCTCGCCCCATAGCACACAACTCCCCATGTTCCCAGCCCCCTTTCTCGCAACAGAAGTCCCTGACCCCCAGCCCAGTGGGGCCCTTAACTGAATTTCCACTCTTGCAGGGAGGTAGGGATGGGAAAGCCAGGCAAAAGCTTCTGCATCTTGTCTCTAGCACCCCCTACCTTGAGGTTGGGGTTGGGTCAGGCCAGGCTGTGGGGGAGGGAGGAGCCACCCCTCCTGCATGGAAACACTGGCTTTCAGAGGGGAAGCCAAGAGCTAGGACCTGTGATAATTGTTTCAGCTTGCGGAGGGGCCCTGCAAGCCCGATGGAATTGCTGGCGAGCTAGATCCAGCCCATGGGCCATATTTTGCCCACCCCTGATCTAGAGTGATTTATCTCCTATTCATTACCTTTTCTGGCATCCACCATTATTGGTTTAGAGATGCCAAAGGAAATATCTCCAACTATTCTGTTCAGTGCCAGATTATATGATGAGGCCCTAGGCTATATCCAGTTTCAGAGGCCCCATGTGATAAAAATAATCCACGAAAATGGATTTTCATGAAATTTTAAGATGAATTATTGTTATATCTGCACAAATTTATGAACTCAATATGAATAATAACTGTGGAGCCATATATATGTATTGTTTGTCATATTAGAAAGAAAATGTCTAGTTTTGTTTTCTTATTTAGTGGCCTCATGTATTGTAAGGCCCTAAGCTGTAGGTTATATAGTTTAAGCCTAAATCCAGCACAGATTCTGTTCAAAGTGTGTACATTTCTCTTGGTCTTCCTTTTCTGATGCACTTGTAGAATGCTTATCTGTTGCTTTTATGTGCCTTGCTAACATATTCAATTCAAATTCATAAAGTATTGTCATCAGATACCTAGTTAGAAGTTACTACCAGTGCTTAAAACTGGGACCATAATTTTTACCGTAGTTAATACATTCCATTAGTGATTCCAAAGTGTAGTGTTAACCCCTCAGTATCATTTCTGAACGCCATGATATAAATATAAGGGCTTGCTCAGTTCAGAAAAGGAAAAAATTATCAATTTTCTGATTCTTATAACAGCTTTTTTAAAAAATCAACAACTCAGATGTTATACTTTCCTCATATGTGGAGTGGTGTGACTAGGGCAGGGTGACCACAGTAGCCAACTCAGATGCCAACTTGGTTGGAGAGTGGGAATGGCTGTGGTTGCATTGGTAGTGTGGCAACAACTGGCAGTCACTACTGCTGCCTAAGTCAACAAGGGCATCAAAGTGTAACAGTGCCCCAGCCGCATAATTACATTTCTGCAAATGTGTGCACTGAACTTGCATAGTAGCTTTAATAGAAAAGATGGCATTGCATGAATACCAAAATTATGTTGCACCAACTAGATGTCTGAAGCTTACCGGATACTGTAAACACATCCCTACCTAAAATGTTCCATGTTCTTTACCTCTATGAATCCATCATTTTTCCAGAAACTTGGAGAAATGTTGTATATGAAAGGCAGAGTAGAGAAAAAATTCAGTGTTTTAAAAATAGTTATTAAAATTTAAATACATTTAAAAATAACCCTTTTTAATAATAGAAAGTATCTTTCAACATCAGAAGTCAGCTCCAGCTATAAATATTACAGTATTATATACTTTATTAAATATATATTATTTTTATTTTTCACCATTAAGAAAATGTTAGTACTTTTTAAAATGCAAGAAAACTTGCCATAATGAATTTTGGTTTCAGTTCAATGAGGAGGTGCAGAGGGAAGAGTTTCTTCACTTGGACAAGTTGGAATTAGCTAAAGATAGAAAACATGCTTTGGTAAATTTATTTCTCCTTACATCTCCAGCATGTTTTCAAGTTTTGTTTAAATATTTAAAGAGGAATTTGTGAATTTTTCATTGAAGTTTTTTTATTTTTAATTGAAATCTTATTTTAATCCAAAAGTAAAGAAACTTGGATCATAAGTAAAAATTATTATCTAGTAAGTAAAGTGCATATCATGCATTTTTTCTAATAGAATGTAAAAAATTAATCTAAATGCAAATAAATTTGTATATGCAAGAGCATTCTAGTGGTTAGGGAAAGGAAGTACTATTATCAGTGCAAAGGCTATATTTAATTGCAAGTCAACATGTTTTAGCAGTTATACCAAATGACAGAAATAAATCAACCAACCATCCCCTACTGCCTCCCCTGTCCTCTGCCCCTCAACCATTTCTTTTCCCATTGCAGTGGTGGCGGGGATGGGACGAATGTAAGACAGCCCTCCAATAATTAGATTCTAGACATGGAAAATTATAACAAATTTATCATTTGTTTTATAATTTATCTTGGATTCGGGTAAATACAAAACTTCAGGGTTCTAAAGTAGGATTTATAATTTTCTTTTTAAACAGCCTAAGCCAAGATGTCAAGCTTTTCCAGCTCCCTGAACTGGATAAGGACTTTGGGGTTCTTCGTGGGCCAGATTCAGACCCACCTTCATCAGCTGGGAGAGTAGATTCAGGGACCTGTGGGGGCTAATGCAGCCATTACTTACCCCTTGCTTCCAACGTGTGTTCCAAGCAGGGATCCATACCCCAGATTTCAGTGGCAGGCCCCACTCACCCAGCCCCAAATTCACAGCCTCCCTAGGGCAAAGTGAAACAGATCATAGGGCTATAAGTTTGACACTCCTGCTGTAAGCAGTATAAGTTTGGTGTCTGTTCTGTTAACAGGTATCAATGTACCACTAGGTTAACATATTGCATATTAGAAGTCACTCATTTCTTGGGGAAGGAGAAGAGGACAAGCTCACAGACTGAATTTTTCTTGGGGAATGCTCAATTATTTTTTTCTAACCAGATTTAGCCATGGATGTACATTCAGTGAAAATTGTTTACATGACAAGTCTTTCTGTTCAGTCCTCTTGATGGCACCTTTTGTGGCAAGAAAAATATAATTTTCCATGAATTCATAACTCTAAAATAGCAAAAGAAGAGACTATCAGCCACCTACAAACCCACTACTGTTTTCTAGGAGGGAAGAGGATGTTTAATAAGACCTCAGAAAAGTGATGTTTTCTGAAGACACTTTTTTCACTCCTTGGCCCTAGGGAAATCTTGCTTCAAAAAGAGATTTTTCCTTCTTTCTCACTGCCACAACTCTGTCTGACATATCAAGCTCCTGAACTGTCTTCAGTTCTCACTAGCACTCTCATCTTGAAAGATTCCTTTCAGAAGCAGCTGTGTAATTACAAATTCTAGTCAAGAAACCTAGAAACTCTGCTGGAAACTTGTCAGATCCTACAAAAAAAAAGATTGTCCTTCCCATTCTGTTTTGCCCAGCTACCACTTCCTTTTAAAAATAACTTGTAACATTCCATTGTTCTCAAGACGCCCTGAAGAAATAAGTCTATCATTGAACACAAAAGAACAAATTAAACACAAAAAATCCCAACTGCTGGCCTTATCTCTCAGTAGTGCCTGCTGTTTGGTTAACACGTGGAATGTAAGATTTGAGGCACAATGACTATATGTGCTACAAGATGGCCTTATATAACATGTTTACTAATTCTGGAGATAGTCTGTATAAAAACACTGATCCAAGGAACTGCTTTCCATCAGCAAAAGTAGCTTGGCTTGTAAGATCTGTAAGGTGTGTAATTTGGATTCAGTGTACTTAAGAGTTTCACTAGTGAAAAAGACAGTGCATAAAGTTCCATGTATGAAATACCCAGGGCGCGTCTCAGCAGTAAACTGCAGAGCTTATCGCTTCAGCGTTTATTGCTGCTGTGCATGTCTTCACGTGTACCTGGAATCACAGCATGTTGACCCAGAGCAAACAGCCCCAGCTGGCAGGGGCCCCAGGGGTTCAGCCTGTCAGCCTACGACTGCTCCCTCTTGCTCAACATGCTGTGGAGGGGCTCACTGGAGCACAAGGGTGTTTTAGTGTGGGGCTAGCTGGCTGGCAGGCCCCACACTGAAGCATCCTTGTGCCCCAGCCAGCTAGGGCAGCATCTACATGTGCACTGCTATGGAGTTTTTTTACTCTGCAGCAGGATAGTACTTGTATTACTTGAATAGTACTAAATATAAGCACTGTCCTGCTACGGAGTAAATTAGTTTACTCCAGCCTAAATGGGGCTCACATGTAGATACCAAGACTTTTACTGTGCAGCTAATTAGTCTACTGCGGAGTACACATCTTGTGTAGACGCGCCCCAGGTGTACAGGAATACATCCAGGATGTCTTACAGAGTGCCCCCCTCTTCCCTGCTCACTCCCCACCACCACTGTCCCTGCAGAAATCACTTGATGTGAAAAGGAAAATATAGAGCATTGTTCTTACATCAAATTCTTCTAAGATAGAATTATAGATGTTAGAGTCCTAATAGGGGGGTTTCAATTCCCAACTTCATGTGTTGTATTCCTAATTATAATACAAAATGGGAGGGCACCACGTTTTACGTGGCCACTTTCAGATTAATGTCATCATAACGTCATCTAAAGTAAGACTTACAAGATATGGCTAAAATTAGAACTTCTTAAGAGGTAATCAGTTAAAGTTTGTAAAGTATTCTGAAATTTGGTAAGGAATGTCACTTTATTACTACTGCTATGTATTATTTCAAAAATATATAAGTATGCAAGAAAGTTAGAAGTTGTAATGTGTTTTACATTAATACCAAGAGGCATCAAATAAGGTCAGGGTTTTGTTATTCTAGATACTGTTCATACATATAGTAAAAGGCGGTTCCTGCTCTAAAGATGTAATAGTGCAGAGAAACAAGACTTGGTAGGGGAAAGAGTGACTAGCACAAGGTCACACAGCAGGTGAGTAGATGAGCTGGATTTAACACCTCAGTCTCTACTATGCTGCTTTTCACATTGAGTGCACTTGGTTAGATACCACAAAGAAAGTTTTTATTCTATAGTAGGAAAAATGTATGAGTATAAAAATAGTTGTGTAGGAGAGAAACCTGGCAGTGAGACTTACGGGATCACTTTCAGTGAATTATTCAAAATTAGACTAGATAGGCCACAATTAGACATGGGGAAAATCACTAAATCACTTTTTCCCATGTTACAAGGGGGTGAACTAGGTGACTTGTGAGAAGTTGCTGCCAGCCCAAATTATTCTGTAA
The DNA here is from genome assembly GCF_052110815.1 of Crocodylus siamensis. NCBI lineage: Eukaryota > Metazoa > Chordata > Crocodylia > Crocodylidae > Crocodylus > Crocodylus siamensis. The sequence continues at coordinate 122,145,911 of NC_143395.1, forward strand.
TCATACAATAGCTATGAAGTATTGTTTTTCTTTCATCTTTTATGCCACTTGAAGAGGTGGCTTTGCAGCCATATTTATCCTGTCAACATTTATAAATCTCTTTTTGCGCAACAAACCATTAAAAATAAAAAGCTGCACACCATTTCAGCAATTATTAAAAAACAAACAAACCTGGAAAACAACTTTCTTTCCAGCAAGAGGCATGACTTTCTTTGACTCCTTTCCAGCAAGAAGTATGACTTAGTACTGGTGCAAGTACAAGAGGGCAGTTTTCTGAAACCTAACCTAGGCTGCGAGTTTGAATTCTTCTGTTGCCCAGGAAAATCACAGAACACAGTCTGTTGTGGTACCTGTTTGTAAAACTGGGATAAAAATATGTAGGTCTCAATTTTGAACTTGCTTTGTGAAGATTAATTACAGTAGTCAACAATTTAATATCACTTTAACAGTGAAGAACTTTAAATATTTGCTAAGGGCAGAATTCTGTTTCCCTTTCTAGCTGTGTAGGTGGAGTTTTCGGAACTTGTATGCAGGTTGCAGTTCTGTTGCCCCTGGAGTGCACAGTAGGCTATGCACTACGTGGCTACAACCAGGGCTTAGATGCTTGAGGAGGGCCCTCCTGGCCAGACGTGTACTAACACCTGTTTGCATGTACCTGAGTATAGGTCTATATTTATATATAGACTATACCTGAGTACAGTATAATCTATATTATAGGCTTATGCCTGAGTATAAGTCCTATATTTTAGCCCCAGTAGCTGAATAATTAAGGCACTTCCCAGGAAGTAGAAGACCCAGGTTATAGGCCTTTTTGGCCAAGGCTGGGTTTAAACCTATAGCTTGCTGACTTCCCAACAGTGAACAGTGCCCTATCTACCACACGACAATATCCAGCCCTTATCCTGTACAAGTGGAGAGCAGTGCAGCAATGAAGTTTCTGCCTGGTTGGGCACAAGAGCCCAAAGTAGAATCCAGGGCCCTACTTCCACCTAGGGCAGAAACCATCTCACTAAACAACCCATCCTTTAATTTGTTTCTCTTCTATCTGAGCCTATGTATTTCCCTCTCTTGCCTACCCAAGTGAGCAGATTCAAAAGGAGTGCTAGGTGATGACTGACTTGTGATGTGCTTATTTGAACGCTGTGCTGGAAAGTCAGAAGGATGGATGATTAAACCCTTTCTATACAAGGGGAACCTAAAACCTGAGTCTCCTGCTTCCTGTACAGATAACCTAATGATTCAGTTACTGGGGCTAAAACATGGGACAGTCCTGGTTAGTGCATAACTAGCTGTACATGCTAACTTAATGTGCACATGCTTACACATCCATATTGTAGGATAAGGGTCAAACCAGCACCAGTAATGTTGTTTTTGCAGAACGAAACTACATATGAGGAAAGTGGAAAGGAAAGAAGCAGAGTAAAACTGCAGAACCAAACACGCTGAAATTTGCACACTGAGGATACAAGAAACTGTGAAAAGATGGCCTGTATATGTCACACCCAGTGATACCCTTTTAATTGTTGTATAACACTTACGCTATGATGACACATGCCTTAAATTTTTCTGAAGCATCTTACACTAAAAAGAGGCTGATCGGCCTCTCTCATCATTTCAGTGCTGCTTTTATCATCTTATCTTTACCTATGGTATCGTAAAACTTAGAATCAGGGTCACAGTTCAGAAAAGCGCTCACGCATGTGGAGCAAGCAGAATTACTTACAAACAGTTAAGCATGTGTTTTAAGGTTTTGCATAAAATCAGGGCCTATATACAAAAGGAAAGAATGAATAAGGTTATTTATAGGGAAACAGTAAACAAAATTATATAAACAAAAAAATAATCTAGTAAAGCATAGTGATAGACTCCAACAAAGGGAAACTGAGAAACCAAAATTCATCTTGGAAAAAATGATGCTGGTATGGGTTATCAATTTTTGAAAAGGTTTAACCTTTTTTAATGTTCCTACTCTTTACATATTTGTATTGTTTTGTTCCGTTCATGGCTCTCTTTCTCCTTTTGGATTTGACCCCCATCACATCGTGGAGCAAGGCAAATCCCTCCTGGTTCAGTCTGGTCACAGTGATTTTGATTGAAATTCTAGCAGAATATGCAGTTATGACAAAAAGAAGGGATTGGATTCAGTAGTCTGTGGGGCCCCTTCCAGTTTTATGAAAAACTTAATGCAATTGGGTCATTTTTTCCAGAACTTTGTTTTGGAAGAATACTGGAGGAAAGTTCCACCACTCTTCAGAACAAACTGACATTTTATTTCCAAAAATGTTTTTAATATGTATATTAAAATATTAAACTAAAAACAAATCATTTCAATTGCTCCCAAATGAATATTTTTTGTTGTTGTTCTTCTCAGAGAAGTTCATCATTTCCAGTTTCACTCCAAGAAAGCAACATTTCAAAATCTGAAAATCCCTGAAACAGAGCTTCAACCCTCTGCACAGCTCCAGTCATGGTTCTTCCAAACATCACTTCTTTAGGCTTTCCTTCCTCCTGTCCCCTTCCCCCCAGGCCCAAGAACAATTTACATGAAAATTGCTCCTTTCTTTTTAATGGAAGGATATGTCAGGCTGCTAGCACTATGAGATATCACTTCACCTTTAGTCTGTAATCAGATTTCCACCCAAGAACCATGATACTTTCTAGCTGACTTGATACTTACCTGAGGTCCATGTGGCTTTGGACACAAGCTTCCAATTTTTTCTGTTCACTTAAGTTTTTTACCAAGTTCTTGTGACCCTATGTGTATTTAACCATATTTTATTATCTCATAATAAGCCTGGGTATTGTATCTTTTTCCAGCCAGGTGTAATGAAGTTTTAATTACCTCCTAGTCTTAGTGATCTTTCTGATTTCTGTCTGGTTTTGTCCAACAAGATGACTCCATACTTCCCTTTAACGGAGGCTAAAATCCACTGCATTTTTTTAATCCCAATTGGGCAATCACAACTTAGATTGTCATATCTATACCTCATAATTTCTTTCTTCAACTGCTTTCATTTTATGTTAACTTTGAAACTGTATTGCTGAACTCTGTACAAATAACGCGGGATACCATTTGTATGAAAGATACCATACAAAATAAAGCTGTATTGTAGTTGCCTCCACAATTCTGTGTGTCATCACAATAAAAATGCACTACTAATGTCAATATAGAAATCTTTGTTTTTGCAGACTATAAAAATGCTACCATTTTCTGTTCTCTTGGGAAACCTTTGTTTCAGTATAGGAAGCAAATGTTTCTGCTATTTTGGCTTTAAATTGGTTTATTGTATTATACTCACAGAAGGTAAACAGTTATAAGAACCAGCTCTCTGGTATACAATAAAGCAATAGATTTCAGTCCTCCACCATACACAAGTTCTCCATCTACTTGCATTTGATTTTTCACTTTATCTTCCCTTTTAATAAGGCTCAGAGAAGCTAAATCACTAGTTTGTAAAGTCAAAATTTGCTGCACTGGATAGAGTGCATATCCCATAAATTTGTACCTGTTGGCCTTAAATATTTGGCAGCTCATATAAAGTGGTTCTTTAGGTAGCAAGCGTTAAAATACCTGCTTATTTTATGTATGCATATATAAACACATGCATGTGCATGTGCTCACACATGCACACACTCTTTTGTGCATGTTGTTCCCCACCCCCCCACACACTTCTCAGAGTATTTATCTCTCTCCTCTGCTCTTCAATTTGTCTGTGAAACTTCTAGTTATGTGCCCCTGTAGCTATGCTCTATGGCCCTGATTTACACAAAGCACTTAGGTCCATTTCTAGCATGTAGCCTAAACAGGTACTTAACTTTAAGCACACACTTTGCAGAACAGGATAATTTGCTAAATTAGAACCAATTAGTGAAATCTTCTGGACAAACTTGCTCAAAGTCAATCTCACTTTACTTACCATTTTAGCTTCCTCAAGTTAAGTGCCTACATGTTTGTCTGTATAATACAGGAAATAGAGCACACTTTCTGCTGTCTGAATTTCCATTCCTCTGTCTTTGTTTTGTAGAAATAGGTCAGAGGAAAATACTGTTTAAATCGCCATATAGTCATTCCTCTTGAGTGCTTATTTCCTTCCCATTGTCATTTGGTTAGGATGACCTAACCTTAGGGTTATCTCTTAGCACATGTCTCTCTCCTTCCAAGCTAGATATTTTATACCTAAGGTGGGAAGCACCCAGTTCTACTTTTTATTTAAGGGATGTTTCTCTCACATTTAACTGTGTTGGCAATTACATTTTCAGCAAGTCAACTGAATCCATGATTTCTATCCTTGATTGCACCCCTTGGATATCATCTCCTACATTGGCTACACTGGTCTGGAGTCAGAATCAATGGTCCAATGTTAAGACATGTAACTAGATCTCAGAAGACTTGGGTTCAAGTTTTGGCTCTGCCATAGATACTAGCTGTAACATTGAAAAAAATACTAAAGCCTCAATTCTCCATCCATAAAATAGGAATGATGTTATCTCCTTTCTCCCATCCTTTGTTTTCTTTATGTAAACTATAAACTCTTTAGGGTACAGACTATTTCATAGACATCAGGGCTGGAAGGGACCTCGGGAGATCATCATTTCTTACCATATTTGCTCATATCTCACTTGAACCTTTTCCCTGAAAATTGACCATGCAAAATTGGGGGTCTGTTTTAAGCAAAGAAGCTAATTTCTGCACTGGAAAGGAAGCATGGGGACACTGGAATGGCTTCCAGGGGCCGTGCTGCTTATTTTCCCAGTTGTCTAGAGGAGGGATGGAGTCTGCTGCTCAGCTGTCCCCACAGCTCACACTGTAACCCCATCACAGCTGCTGCTGAATTGGCTTAGCCAAAAGCTTCTGCCAATATGGCAGCATCTGTGACAGGATTAAAGCTTGAGCTGTGGTGTTTATAAAGAGAAGGGCTAATTCTGAAGAGTAGACTGTCTCTACTCCATGCAGCCTGAGTTCAGCCATGACACGGAAGAAATCATTTTTCCCCTTTATTCTACCTTCCTAGAACAAGGTATGTGTCTTATTTGTTGGGTGTGCGGTATGCAAAGACATGTAGAGTTATGTGCATAACAAGAATTTCCGTGAGATTTTCCACACACGGTTTCTACATGCACTGGTTGGAGACTTTCACCCTGAACTTCTTTGAAGTAGGAGAATGTGACACAAAATAGAAGCATGCTGGCTCAGGCAATTATAAAACAAATAGGGCTGAAATGGACTTCAGAAGGTTATTTAATTCAGCCCATTTGTCAAAGCAGAATCATCCCAGACAAGTATTTGTCTAACCTGCATTTAAACATTTCCAACGATGGAGATTTTGCAACCTACTTAGGTAGCCTGTTCCAGTGCTTAATCACCCTTACTTTAGAAAGTCCTTTCTGACATCAAACCAAATGTTCCCTGTTACGGTTTTAAGCCATTGATCACCATCTTTTTTGATACCCCTTTTGTATTTGAAGACTGCTATAAACCCCCCACCCCATTCAGTCATCTCTTCTGTAGACTAACAGTCTCATTTCTTTTAATCTTTCCTCATATATCATGTTTTCTAAGCAATAATTTTGTCAGTATCTTCCGAGGTCTCTCCAGTTTCTCCATCATCTTCTGTGAAATGTGCCCAAAATGAGAGAGAATGCTCTGGAAGAGGAAAGGCCTTAGTCACTTTTCAGGACTTGCATGACAACCCTACCTAACACATTCAGTTAGCTTTATTCCATTTTTTTCACAGTGTTCAGCTTGCTATCCACTATAAAATGTTGTTCCCATTTTGAATTTGTGCATTTGATTCTTGCTTAAGCACAGTACTTTGGACTTGTCTTTATTGAATTTTAACCTATACAAGCTTTGTCTAACTGGGTCTTAAAAACCTCCAACGATGGAGAGTCCACCAGTTCTCTGGGTAATCTGCTCCAGTGTTTTACTACCCTCCTTAGGAAGAATTTTCTTACTTATCTGTAACCTAAACTTCCCTTGCTGTAACTTGAGACAGTTGTTCCTTGTTCTGTCATCTGCCACCACTGAGAACAATCTAGCTCCATGCTCTTTCGAACCATGCGTCAGGTAATTGAAGGCTGCTATTAATTCACCTCTTAGCCTCCTCTTCTCTAGACTAAATAAGCCCAGTTCCCTCAGTTTTTCCTCAGACGTCATGTCTCCCAGCCCTCTCACCATTTTTATTGCCCTCTGCTGGACTCTCTCCACTTTGTCCACATCCTTTGTGTAGTGGGGGGGCCCAAAACTGAACACAGTACTCCAGATGTTGGCTCACCAGTGCAGAGTAAAGGGAAATAATCACTTCCTTTGACCTGCTGGCAACACTTCTACCAATGCAGCCCAGTATGCTGTTAGCGTTCTTTACAACAAGGGCACACTGCTGGATCATACTCAGCTTATTGTCCACTGTAACCCCCAGGTCCTTTTCTGCAGAGCTGCTACCCAGCCAGTCAACCCCCAGCCTGTACTGGTGCATGAGATTGTTCCATCCGAAGTGCAGGCCTTTGCACTTGTCCTTGTTGAACTTTATAAGAATGCTACATCTATATCAGTGGTGCTCAGTATTTGGGCCCCATGGACTAGATGACTGGCGCAGAGCTGGTCTTCAGGCTGGATCCAACCCTGCATGCTAGAATCATGCCTTGCACTGCCTCCCCTGGCCCGGCACAGCCAGATCTGGCCTTGCATGCCAAGATGAAGGCTTGGCACCCCGCAACTGCCCCTACTAGGCTCACATTCTGGGATCAGGTCCCACCTGCTTCTGTCTACCATAATTGGGCACTCATGCTGCCGTGCATGTCCAGTCTAGCATGCAAGGCAATCTGGCTCACAGGGCTACCCACAGGCCCAGAAATTTGGCAACAGGGAATCGGCCACCCCACCACCACATTTTCAGACCCATGGGGAGCCCTGCAGGCTTGACACGGTTCTGGGGACTGAATCTGGCCACAGGCTGGAGGTTAAGCAGCATCCCAGATCTAAATTATACAAGTCTACTCCTTAAGATAGCTTAGTGTTGAAGACAATTTTGTAGTTGTAAAACACAAAGTGAGTATTTTAAAGAACATTAGATGACCAATTAGTTAACATTTTCCACTGCACTTGAAAAGAATGTATAACAGTGGTAGTTTGTCCTAGAAAAATTGCCACTAGTATTATTTTAGCTATTTAAAAAAAAATGGTCTACTGCCTTCTTGATGTGGGAATCATAAAACACTCAGAGCTAAATTTTAAAATAAAGGCACCAAATCTTATATTTAGGTATTCATATAAGCATTTAAGTACCTTAATATCTGTTTGATAAAGCAAAGTGTTGAGGTGAACATTAGCATGTAGGATATGCACATCCTATTTAGTTGCCTGTCTTTTGAAATTAGATTTAATGTCTTTACATTATAACCCATGGCTATTCAGAAGTCATGCTGGAAAGCTTGTACTCATTGAAGTAGTTTAAATGCTGTTTTAATTTATATTATGATCTGATTACCCAAGGAATTCATGTCAGTTTGTCTGACAGATAAATGGAAGAATCAGCACCTAAAGATTGACAGGAACAATTTAATTGTAGTGCTCTGTGGACTGGATGTTCCCATTGTGAGCTTGACAGAAGGACAGGTTTTCATTTATTAAACAGTATGCTATCAACTCTAGATAGCTCAACATGCTAAATCGAATTGGGATTCTGATGGAGAATTGTTTTATTTCTAAACAAAGATTATTACAAGTTTTAAAAGATGGTCAGAAAGCTCTTGCTCCAAATCATCTTTAGCCTTGAACCATGTGTAAAATAGTTTAATAAGTAATGGATTCACTACCTCTTGCCTTAAAATCAAGATTTGACTCTTTTCTGAAAGATTTGTTTTAGCAACGCAAGTTATTGGGATTAATATAGGGGTATCTGGTTTAAATTATATGGCCTATGTTATACAGAAATCCAGACGGGATGAGCTAATGGTCACTTTTTGTCTTAAAATATATTGCTTTATATAATGTACTGATTGACCAGCTTACACATACAGATAAAAGTTAATTTTTATAATAAAAAAAAAGTTTCCCTTCAGAGGACCTAAATCCTTAAACAAAACAGCTGAACCATAAACAGGGCCTATTAGAAAACCCATCAATCAACAGGTTGTGCCATTCTGATTTTCTAACTTCATAGTTGCAGCCATCTATTTAGGAAATACAGCTAATTAAAACTTCTTGAAGACTCTGTAGGATGAAGCAACCAATAAGTCTTGATTCCCCATTCCCCAATAGGGATAGATGTCCTATACCAGTGGTTTTCATACTTTTTTGCTGCATACCCCTTTACCAACAAAATATTGCTGTTCTTACTTGTGATACCCAGTGCATCTTTGCCAACACCAGCTCCAGTGCATAGCAGTTTTGTTACTCAGTACACACTGACCAATCAGAAACTCCACCACCAGTACTAAAATTTAGGCACATATTTAGGCACCTTAACAAAGTGCCACATACCCCTCGGGGTATGTGTAACCAATAGTGGAAACCACTGCCCTAGGCAAATACACATCCTGTTCAGCAAACAACTGAAAATTCCCAGTGACGGAATAACCCCCCATTAGGGGGCAGTTATGGGAGGCAGAGTCTCAGCAGCTGTCAGGAGAAAGGCTTCTATTTCTATTTACCTGAAACCCCATTTGGACCCTTGTTTTAAGCAGAAGTATCTGAAGAATGAGGTGCAAGGAGAAGAACCCCAATTTTTGTTTCCATGCTTCATTCGGAAGTAAGAGACATTCCTATGGACACAGTCGTCTACTCCCCACTGAGCAAGAGCATCAAATAAACATGCTGAAGCTGTTTTCCCATACTTATAAATAGACTCTATTTACCCTCTCCAAAATTCCCCAGGGCCCTATGAAACACTCCAGATCGCTATATCACTAGAGCCAATTGCCCTTGTAGTCTCTTATTTCTTCCTGTTCATGGTACCTTGCCACCATACCTTGCTACCTTATTCCCCTGGCCATGGGCTCTGACATCCTTCCTAATATTCAGTTCATTTTTCTTTGGCAAAAGTTGCCAATATTTAAGTTTCTGGCTATATAATCCACATATTTTTTCCAGATCCTGGGATTCTCCTAGGCCAGTAGCTTACATTAAAGCCATGCCTCTGGCTGTCTGCCCCACATTTATACCTTCCCTTTCTCTCTTTCAAGCCTACTCGGTTCATTGATTTCCCTCTCAAAAGACTAGGATAGTCTAAGTCCACCTGCTATAGTTCTTGGTTCACCTATCTCTACCGGACCAATGAAGAGAGGTGGAATTGTTCTGGGTGGAGTGAAAGATAGCGTGACTTGGTTTGAATGAGTGTGTGCATGTAGAATGAATGAGTGTCCTATGTGGAGAGCATTGAGCAAATGAATGGAAAAAAGCATGGTGTGGAAAATAAGACAGTATGTCAGTAAATGCAGTCAGTCTGCAGTTTCTTCCTTTGTGCAAGTCATGAAGTCTTCATCTCTCTAATTACTTCTAATCTCATATTCTTAGCTTTGCCCATTGTTGCTACATTCTCTGGTAAGTTGTGGGCTGAGTGCAGTTTTTGAGAATAGACTATGGAATTTGGGAAAGCAACAGTTACAGTTTGGATACTGGCAAGTACAGTAAGGTACTGTAAGGTACCCTAACCTTGCACGTAATTTCACTGTATACAATATATTGAATTTTGATGAAGTTAAATGGGAATTGTCCTCCTCACCATGAATTTAACTTGGTATAACTCTATATATCCCAGTTCTGTACGGTATAGAGATACCTCAACAAGCCCTAAACTAACTCCAATATCCAGACGCCTTGATAGCTGAAAAGCAAGGTAGATTAGCCTGCTCAGATTCCTGTGCTACCATATCTAGACTGCCTTTGATACTCCAGCTAATTCTAAATGAGGTACTGTAAGTATTCCCACAGTGCACTCCTTTGTGCATTGTTGACATTTTCTTATTTCTAACATATTTCAAGGACCTTTTCTTACAGAGTTGTACGTCCCTTGCTAGTTGTAACTTATTCTGTGCCTTGGGCTCTGATTTTATCCCAACATGTTTAATCTATCCTTTTATACTTAGTAATGTACATTTGTTTCCATTTTTTTTACAATTCTTTTTTTATTTAAAGGCCATTCAATAATTCCTGATGAAGACACATTACTACCTTAAAATACTACCTCTGTCTCCTTTGCATTGTGATAATTGTCTGTACCCTCAATATTGTTCTTTTTAGAAGCTGTCTGCTCACCTGAAACCTTTCCCCCAACAATTTATTTTCCTGGAACCTTATCTACAACTACCATCAGTTTCTTGAAGTCTGCTTTTTGAAGTCCACTCTTAGCATTTGGCTGCTTTTACTCTGCCCTTCCCTTGGAATCACAAACATTATCATTTTATGATCACTTTAACCCAAATTGCTTTCTGCCTTCAGCTTCTCAACCAGTTTCTTCTTATTAAATCAAAATCAAATCTAAAACAATGCCCCCAAGTTACTTCCATCACCTTCTGAAGAAAATTAGTATCCTCAACACATCCCAAAAATTGTTGAATAATCTGTATCTTGCCATTTTGCTTTTTCAACAAAAAATCAAATATATTTCTTTTGTTGAAAATGTTAGGGACTTTTAACATGATGAGAAGAGAGATGGGCAACTGCACTTTAGCCCCACCCATCTTACCAGTTATTAAATACTCCTTCTGCTTTTAACCTGGTCTGACCTGACTCAGTGTGCTACAGTCCTGGGTGCACATGTAAAGTGGCACCTGGGAGCGATACATTCTAGCATAATATACACCAGAGTTTATTGTTATGAATTAATTGCATGTGTAGACATACCCAAGAAGAGGCAAACAGAACTAATATTATATATATATATTCCTGGACCAGAGAGTGGAGCTGGCTCCTTCCCATTATGGACAGCATTCGGGGCGATTTAAGTTCCGATGCATTATATTTCTATGACAGCAATGCAGCACCATTGTGTCCCCTTGGTTAGTTAACTCAGTTTTCCTCCGACAAGTCCATAGTTCTAAGAGAAAAAAGAGACATTAAACTTGAGGGGGAGACTTGTTTGTTTTCTGATTAGCGGATACATCCCTGAATGTACACAAAAATCTCTGAGGGTATTTGGTACCTGAGTGGTTGTTATACTGAAACAGATTGTTAGTACCCACTTTGAGAGAGAGGGCTGGATTACAACTTGGATAAGATCCAGATTCAAGTTCAAACTTAGACACGGGACCAGATTTGACAGAAGGTCCCTATAATGGGTCAAACGTAAACCCTGTTTGTATATTGTTTGTAACTTCAGGAAAACACGCAACTGGTTCCACATTTTGCTGCTTGGGCACATCTCTACTTAGAATGGTTGAAAACTGATGTCTCAATGGATGTCAAATAGCAACATTTTATTTAAAGTGAGTTCTGGAGAATGCTCTTCTCCAAAGTGCTATCAGTGTTATTTCAGTAGCTTTATGGGAAACAACAGCATTTTTCTTTTCCTGGTGAGGCACCATATCCTGGCAGTATTTTAAGATAATTGTTTTGGATCCAATTTTAATTCAAACTGATAGGTTAAGTATCATGACTATTATATAATGCCTGTAATTCAAGAGTCTAAGAATAAAACAAGGTTTTGGTTATATTCTGAGGTGTTTCCAAAGAATGAATAACTATGATTAAGTGAACAGGCCATTAGCTATCAACATTACTCTGCTCAAAAACAGCTGAAACAGCATTTCCTTAGTGGTAAAAATACTTGGCAGCAATGCATATGCAAAGAATAAAGTTTACAAATGACATTTTTGGAAAGTCCTTTATGTTCTTAAAAGTCTCCAAGGAAATTCTATTTAAAGGTATCAGACTGAATTTTACTAGGCTGCAACTATTCAGGAAACTAGTCACTTTAACTTTATGGTTAAAGTGACTATTATTGTAGTCTCAGTCTTATGCCTGCATAAGTAATCATTCAATAATTAAAAGAATTGTGGCCATTAGTTTGAATAGATGGCAGCTTCTTACTCAGTGGATCAGCTCTGTGTGAGCTGCTCTTGTTCAGGTCTGCTTACTTAATGGACTAAGATAAATTATTGCTACTCTATGTGGAGGCATATACAGCCACAGAAGAATGAGATCAAACAGAAAGTAGGGCAGGGTGGCATCTTAGAGACTAACTGGTTCAAAGAAGCATGTCCTTTCTTAGGCAAAAACCTACTAGAACAGTGATTATCAACCAGGGTGCCATGCCATCCTGGGGTGCTTTGAGATCCTTTCAAGGGTGACACAGGGTGCCACCCAATGTTAGGTGTATAAACATGATTCACAAGATAAACCCAGAGAATTCAAATATATACAGTGTCAAAAAATTCTGACCTGTCATAGTCTTTCTGAGTTTTTTACAACGGAGAAGTTGCTCTATTACAGTGATTCTCAGCCAGAGTGCAGTGCCCTAAGATCCTTTTAAGGGAGTTGCAAACATGTGAACATGATTCAGAAGATAAACTCACAGATTTCAAATAGGAATCCATAATATCAAAAATTTTCAGTGTCATATGCATAGTATCAAATGACCTGTTCTGGTCTTTCTGAGTTCTTTGCAACAAAAGATTGTTCTTGTATTTTTCCATAGTTAAGAAATGCATGAAAACTAAGAACTGCCATTTTCTGACGGGTACCCTTAGTCTAACAAGGGATGTCTCAAGTCTAAAAAGGTTGAGAACCACTGTATTAGAATCTGATGAAGTAGATTATTGCATAAGAAAGTTCATGCTTCTCTGAACCAGTTAATCTCCTTCCCTACCTACTGCCTGACTTAAAACTAACATGGTTAACCACCTCGTCTCAGAAGAATGAGGTATGTCCTGGTTTGTGTGGCAATAATAAAATTGCTAATTACATTCTAATTGCAGGGGCCTTGCATTGGTGATGTGAAGCAAAGAGTGAACACAACCTGACTTTTGTACTTTTACAAGGAGGCATAGGACAATGTGGGACTCAGGAAATTCCGGTGCCCTGTGCCTCCATGCTTCATGAGAAGGCATGGGTCAGCAGTGGGCCTGACATGGAGGTACAGGGTGCTGCAGATTCTCTGGGTCCCACACCCCCCTGAACATCCTTGCTGGGACCTATGCCAACCCATGACTCCATGTGAAGCATGGGTTAGCATGGACCCAATGCGGGTCCTGGCATGGGGTGCTGCGGATTTCCCCTATCCCATGCCTCCATTCCAGGACCTGCGCGAGCTTTCCCCACTTATGGAGATTGACCCATGGAGGTCCCAGGGCAGATCTCCATAAGTAGTGAACCCCAACTTTCTTTGCTTACACAGAGGTGCCCTGAGATTTCCTGGAGTATGTCTGCAAATTAGGATAGCCAGGCAGGTGCTTCTGGGAATCAGGCTGCCCAATCCTGTATGGGAATTCCTGGAATGCTTATGATGGGTCCCTCAAGCCCCTGAAGCACCTTCCTGGGGTGGCTGGAGAGTGCGAGCATCTCCGGGTTGCACACACCCTTTCACCACAGGGCAAGTAGACATAATAAAGTGGCACTATTTTATACTATCTTTTGTCGTGGCCATTGATGTGGCGCAAAACAGGGTAGAAATGACTATTTGCTTGCTAATTGTGCTGTCAGAAAATTTTATGGTGGCACAAATGCAACCTCAGGCAACATCTGTTTCTACCCTGGGTGAGTTCACAGCACTGACAAGTAGAAAAAAAATGAGAATAGACATTTGCTAGCGATTGCTAGCTTCTCTCTTTAAGGAGCATCTCTCAAGCAAATGACTACAAGGCTCATCCTCAAGAATCAGCCTCTCTTCCTGGCATTCTCACAAATGATCAAGGTCTCTTTAATCTTTCTTTATTAAAAATGGATTCTATTCGAGATGTAACAGACTTTCTTCAAATAAAATCCCAGCCTTCTTCAGCCATCTTACAAAGCTATAGTTAGGTGTGGCAGGATTCAGTTTTTATCAGTAAACATCAGTTTCACCTCATACAGACTGGCAAAAAATATTTCTATCAACAGTCAAAATGTATAGAAAGAACATGTAAGAAAAATGATGGCGGATGGAGTGTGATGACAGGGGGAGCAGTCCTACAGAATCATGTGACTGGAGTTTGGACTGCAACTCTCAGAAACCCCAGGAGACTGGGAACAAAGGAAGAAGTGACAAAATGGAAAAGGAAGCTGTCAGTCCTACAGTAGTTACGTTTGTCTCAGTGGGTGGTTAAACTGCACTATAATAATAGTATACCGTCAGTAATTTGTCTGTCTCCCACACCCCTAAATTCACGCAACCCTGAAAATGTAAATTGATAAATGCTTAAAAATAAAAATTAATATTATTTATCAAAATTATTAAAAAAAATAAAAATCTAATTCTTCCAAGCCTAGCTATAGTTCAGTTCCCATTTTACCTTTGTAGGGAATATTCCTTTGTAGGGCATATTCCTTAGGGCAGAAAATTACCAGAATGAAGTGAGAGGCAGATGTAATGTGTGAAGAAAAGTTTTCAAACCGTTTTTGCTACTGGTTATTGAAATCATAATATAATTTGAAACAGACTATTTTCTAAAGTTTGTTTGTCTCCACCAGTTCAAATGACTTGACTGTGTCTTCACACTTTTCATAATGTTATACATCTGAAAATCTTGTGCCAAATACAGTTGAAGCAAATTGTAATTAAACAAGATGTTAAAGATTTGTATTGTAAATAGATGTTATACGTGCTACAGCAAGTTATTACTGATCAGCTATTTGCATCTTAGAATAGAACAATTCTTCTAATGCTGACAGTTAATAGATATCTCTCTTGTGTATAGTACAGCCATTGGACCAACATTCTAGCTGTAGTTGTGTGGGCATGCAATAGAAAAGTGATTGTCTCTTCACAATGACAGTTTCTATCACAGCTTCATTGATTTTCATAGATTTTCAGGATTGGAAGGGACCTCAGCAGATCATCAATTCCTTCACCCTGCCCTGGGCAGGAAAGAGAGCTGGGGTCTGATGAGAGCTGGGGTCAGTCTAAATCTGCTCTCCATCAGTTTGTAGCCATTGTTTCTAGTTATTCTAAGGGGCACCTAGGTAAACAGAGTATCTCCTATTCCTTGCACCCCCCTCTGACAAATTTGTAGACTGCCACCAAATCCCCTCTCAGCCTTCTCTTACGGAGGCTGAAGAGACCAGGTCCCTCAACTTCTTCTCATAAGACCTATCCTGCAGGTCCCTAATCCAAAGGAGTGGCCCTCTTCCGCACCCTCTCAAGGTCATCCACATCCCTCTTGCAGTGCCCAAAACTGAATGCAGTACTCCAGCTGCAGCATTACCAGTGCCGCATAGAGGGGAAGTATTACCTCCCTAGACCTGTACATGATGCACCTATTAATGCATGATAGAATGTGGTTAGTTCTATTGATCATTTTGTCACATTGTCGACGTGTTCATC
The DNA here is from genome assembly GCF_052110815.1 of Crocodylus siamensis. Lineage (NCBI taxonomy): Eukaryota > Metazoa > Chordata > Crocodylia > Crocodylidae > Crocodylus > Crocodylus siamensis. The sequence continues at coordinate 122,161,369 of NC_143395.1, forward strand.
TTTGAATCAACTTTCTGAATCAGCTTCATTATAAGGCTTTCTTTGATTTTCCTCCTAACTAAAAAAATGTAAATATTTTCAGAAAGTTAGGTCTACGTTAGGCAAACTTGAGCCACAAGGGCTATTATTACACGTTCTGGGGAGGCGGGCCGCAACACTTTAATTAGAGTGGATCCAGCAGTTGCTCTAATTAAAGCGCTGCCATATCTCATGTATCAGCACCCCCTGTTTAAAAATGGCAGTGGGGGCGCTTGAACTAGAGCTTGTTCGACAAGTGCCACTGCCATAATTTTTAAGTGCGGGATACTAATATACAAGACGTGATTAATCAAGTCTGTTTCAAAACTCCAGCGTGTTTGAGAAGCCTCACTGCTCATGTTTAGGCACCAAAAAGTTTAAATGGCTCTTTAAAAAAAATATTTATAAAGTGTCTGTTTTTTCTCTATATTCCTCTGTGTTCCCAAAAACGGTAACATGAATCCATAAATTTAAACTTACGGAAATTTTTACGTTAGTTCAGGCAAAAGGCAATTTTCAAATGCAGCAGTATTTAAGTGATTGATGTTATTTAAAAAAAAACAACCCTCAATTCTCTGTGAGTGAAACTGATGGAGAAAAAAATATGGCGATTTTAATGCGTTGAGCATAACTAACCTGACCTGTACCTAAAAAAAGACATTTAAGTCATCTTACAAAACTATATGTGAATCCAAAGTCTTGTGAAATAATTAATACTCCTGTCTTTCCCACCAAAATACGTTCTTGGTCTTGGAGAAATGTGCCAAAGACCAATTTATAGATGAGGTGACAGAAGAATACCATTTGCAAAATCGATCAAAAGTGCATAGAAAACTTGTAGGTGAGTGAATGCAGAACCCTGATTTCCTCATCACTTTTTATTATTAATATAGACTCAATTAGATTTTAGTTGATCTTTATTGGGAAAGCCATAAAATGTTATCTTTTCCTTTACAAAGAGCCAAAACTCTTAATAGGAATGAATTTTAACAGACTGCATTGACTAGTTAGCATAGTTAACACCTGCAGGAATCTCTATAGATCTAACAGGAAGGGGCCATGTCTACACGAGATGCTTACCAAGCAGTAGCTCATTACTACTGTGCAATAGCTCATTACAGCTGCGCAGTAGCATTACCAGGCACAAACCATGATGTGACACTATTGTGTAGTAATAATGCGATACTGTGCTGTAAGCGGCACTAGGCAACCATGCTGGGACGCTACTGCACAGTCGTTTACTACTTGGTTGTGCAAGTACTAAATGACTGCGCAGTAACAACTGCACAGTGGGCATCTCGTGTAGACATGCCCAGTCACTGTGAAACCCTGGTAGGTTTTGGATCCAATCCATTTTAGTCTCAGAGGCACCTAAATGGGATGTAGGTAGATATTTGGTGCCTGAGGCCAGACCCCAAAAGAGTAGGCACAACAGTGCTGTGTACTGGCTTGCCTAAAATTTAGGACATATATTGCTTCTCGGCCTCTTGAAGGCTCAGATCGAAAACATTTACTATTCATTCACGCTGTGTCTTCGTACCTTGAATGAAGACACTTAAGTGTGTTTTGGTAAGGATTCTGCAGGGGGATGTATAGGTCAGCCAGTAAGAAGTACAGAAGCTCCTGTCCTGGAGTTAGGCAGCAGTGATGCAGTTCTTGGAAACCTTGACTTGTGCACTACTGGTAGGAAGGGAATCAGTGACCTAAACACCCATATAGATATAGGTGTATAAATTCACTTCTCACTGAATTAGGCATAAGTTTATGTACTATGACTAATATTTGTGTGGTCTGAATACCTCTGGCAATGACAGCAGTGCACAGTGCCAGTCCTTGATTTTTCATCTAATTACTGAGGAAGGTTTTAACCCATTGTTTACATTCTGTGTGTAGATTCCCCTTTTGGAAAAATAAAGTGGCCAGTTCTGAGTTATCTCTTACCAAAGTTAGTTGCTTTAATATATACAAATACAGACAAGCGCACATGCATACATATACAACACCAAGTTGGATAGAGTCGCTAGGATCCAGAATAATCTGGAAAACCGGTCTGAAATCAATTGGATGAAATTCAACAAGGACAAGTAGAGTTTTTGCATTTGGGCCAAACTTGCATGCACAAATACAGACTGCAGAACGACGGTCTAGGTTGCAGTGCTGCAGAAAAAAACCTTACGGGTTGTGCCAACAGAGTATGCTTTTGTCACAAAAAAGCCAATATATTACTGGGCTGTATTAATAGGTGTTTCACTTCCAGATCAAGTGAAGTGTTTCTGCTCTATTTGGCACTGGTAGGGCTTCACCTCGAGGACTGTATCCAGTTTTGGGCTCCACACTTCAAGAAAGATGTGAACAACTTTGAAACAGTCCAGCAGAGAGTAATGAAAAAGATTAGAGACCTGGGTAATATAATTTATGATGATAAGATGAAAGAACTAGGATTATTTTGTCTAGAGAATAGAAAACTGAGTGGGAAGATTTGATTTCAGTTTACAGTTACCTAAAGGGTGACGGAGGATGCAGATAGACCAATCTGTGCAGCCACAGGGGACAGGACAAGGACAATTTAAGAATTGGCTTAAATAGCAGCACTCTTGTATTTTATGATTGTAGTCAAACCTACTGTTCTATGATTTTCTGAAAATACATGGATGTTGCTAAGGCTGTAAACCATCTTTTGGTGTAAGGTAGTCATTTAATTAAACTTCACTTTCTCTGTTCAAGTGCTTCTGAAATGTACAGTATGTCATTGGTGAAGACCTTGTAGACACAAGCTGTCTTCAGGGTCTTCCCACAAACAATTAACTAGCAGAAACGGTGTCTACAGTCATAAACTGTGACCATGACAGGATAGAGGCCCCTTGGTGGCCTCACAACTCCTGCCCTGCTATGGCTCTCTGGGTACTCTCCCTCTTTTGCCCTCTCGCTTACTACACCTTTCTGGCATTCTCTTACTGGGAGAAAAGGTGGTCACCTAGGGTCCCAGAGTGAGCCCTTTTCCATTACCAGTCGGTGGGTTCTTCCTGACCCCACTAATCCCTGTCCTGCCCTCAAACACTAGGGAGCTCTTCCAGCCTGCCCATGCCCCTAGGGCACTAACCACTTTAAGGGCTAATTCCATGGCCTCCAAACTTCCCTACAGCTACATCCATGCCTTGCAGGTGTTAACAGTCATCACTTGGATGGGTCACCTTTGCCACAAGCCAATGCCAGGCCACTTCTGGCCTCTACTCCCCTGTTGGGGCCTTGGCCTTCCCAGCCTCCACCCCTTTCCTCTGGCTGTGCCCTTTGGCTAGGCCCAATGCCCCAGACCTGGCTTCTGGGCCTCAGCTGCAGTCTTGCCCTTTTGGGCTGTTCGCCCTCTTGGGCTTTGGGCCCTTGGCCTGGCCCTCACTCCTCTCAGGTTCTGGCCTTAGCCCTCCCAGCTGCAGGCCATCTCTATCTCCCTTCTAGCTTAGGCTTTGTCCCTCTCAGTTGCTGCCTGCCCATGCTGTAAGCCCTGCAGGGTCCCTCAGGTAGCTCATCCTGTTTCTGTAAGCATTTCTTCTTGCCACTAGCATAGCCAGACTCCCTGCTCTGGCTCAGGTCCTGGGCTTATATGTAGGGGCCTACCAAAGCACCATTTTGCTGTTGCCCACGAAATCCAGGGATGCCCACCCAGGAGGGGAAGGCAACGACTGATGGAGCAGCAGACAGGATGGTAGCTGCCCCTTCTCCCTCTCCCCCCAAGGCCCCTCCACCAATCAGTGCTGAGGGGCAGGGCTGGACAAAGGTCCAAGTATTCTAGATGGCAGCTGCCCTCTCATCCCTCCTCTTCCCCCCTGCCACCCAGGACCTCTCTGCCAATCAGCACTGAGGGAAAAGGCTGCCAGGAAATGCCCACAAAATGGGCTCTTTGTGCCAAGATAAAGCCATGAAAATGGCTTTGTCTCACAACCAGTTAAAAAGGTCCCTACTGAGATGCCTCTTAAGCCCTTGCCCCTTCCGGTCAGGTTGTTTCATAGATTTCATAGATTTCATAGACATCAGGGCTGGAAGGGACCTCGGGAAATCATCGAGTCCAGCCCCCTGCCCAAAGGGCAGGAAGTCAGCTGGGGTCATAGGATCCCAGCAAGATAAGCATCCAATTTACTCTTGAAGGTGTTCAATGTAGGTGCTTGAACCACCTCCGCTGGCAGACTGTTCCAGACCTTGGGGGCTCGGACAGTAAAGAAATTCTTCCTTTTGTCCAGCCTGAAACGGTCTTGCAGGAGTTTGTGACCGTTCGACCTAGTCATCCCTTGGGGTGCTCTGGTGAACAAACGTTCCCCCAGATCCTGGTGGTCACCCCTGATAAACTTATAGGTGGCCATCAGATCACCCCTGAGCCTATGCTTTTCCAGGCTAAAGAGTCCCATGCCTCTCAGCCTATCATCGTAAGATCTGTTTTCCTGACCTCTGATCATGCGCGTGGCTCTCCTCTGGACTCTCTCAAGCTTCTCCACATCCTTTTTGAATTGTGGAGCCCAAAACTGGACGCAGTACTCCAGCTGCGGCCTCACCAAGGCCGAGTACAAGGGGAGAATGACGTCCCGGGATTTGCTCAAGAAGCATCTATGGATGCAAGCCAGCGTTTTGGTCACTTTACTAGCCACAGCATCGCATTGCAGGCTCATGTTCATCTTGTGGTCAATGATGACCCCCAAGTCTCTTTCTTCTGTAGTGCTATCCAACGTAGCACTGCCGAGCCTATAAGGATGCTGCAGGTTTTTCCTCCCAAGGTGGAGAACCTTGCATTTTTCGGTGTTAAACACCATCAGGTTCTCGTCCTCCCATTTGCTGAGTTTGTCCAAGTCAGCCTGGATCACCTGCCTATCTTCTGGCGTGGATGCTTTGCCCCAAAGTTTGGTGTCATCGGTGAACTTGGCCAGTCCACTCCTGACTCCAACGTCCACATCATTAATGTTAATGTTGAACAGTATGGGTCCAAGGACAGAGCCTTGAGGGACCCCACTGGTCACAGGGCACCATGATGAGTGACTGCCATCAATTACAACCCTCTGGGTCCGACCACGGAGCCAATTTCCCAGCCAGCGGATCCTGGTGGAGCCAAGGCCACAACTGGGCAGTTTGGCCAAGAGGTGATCATGGGATACCAGATCAAAAGCTTTTCTGAAGTCAAGATATATGACATCAATCTCTTCTCCCTGGTCCAGGTGATAGGTTACCTGGTCATAGAAGGAAATGAGATTGGTCAAACAAGACCTACCCGCAACAAACCCGTGCTGGCTGTCCCTTAGAATGTTAGCCTGGGCCAGTCCCTCAAGGATGGCCTCCTTAATAAACTTTTCTAAGATCTTCCCCAGGATAGAAGTCAGGCTCATGGGCCTGTAGTTAGCCAGATCCACTCTCCTCCCTTTCTTGAAGATCAGCACCACATTGGCCTTCTTCCAGTCTTCAGGCACTACGCCAGAGCGCCAGGAGTTTTCAAAGATCCACGCCAGGGGCTGAGCTATGACGCTCGCCAGCTCCTTGAGTACCCTGGGGTTTCCCAGTCCCCTGCAGGGTTTTCCACTTAGGCTTGATGGCTGGCCTGCAGAGCATTTTATGGATGTTGGGCCTGCTGCCCAAGGAAGGGTCTGCCCTGTTGTGCTATTCCCTTGCAGCCAGCTCATCAGGGAAGTGGTTCCCTCCACCTAGGGAACTCTCTGCTCTGCTTTCCCTTTAAGAGACATACATGTTGACAACACAAAGGCCCTGGACACATGTATTTGATGCCCTTCGAAGGGCAAACAGAGAAATGTACACACCCTCCAAAAATAGGCAAAGCACTCAAAAATAATCCTGGATGAAACAGTGACTAGTTGAGGTGCTTTGAGTTACATCTGTGTACTCTATAAAGTGCAACAAGTGGTTGCTTGGATCTCTGGTATCCCACACTACTCTGGCTGGTCCACTGAAAGCAAAATTCAAACCTTGTCTCCAGCTCAGGAAAACTCATTTGTTGTGACAAACCTACAAGGAGTAGGTACCTTGAAAATGCAAACAGGAACTCCTCCCAGTTTGGAAAGAAGTGCAGGCACAAGTGCTCTGGCAAACAGAAGAAAAACTTATAACGCATAAAGTTATTCAAGCAGGTCTGATGGTAGACTTGGCTACAACAGTCAATGAAAGAAGTTAAAAAGGCAGTGAGGGATATTCATAGGTGTTAGCAAAAATTCATATGTGCAGTTATCAAAATTTCGCTATTAATGTGGAATCAGGTATCCTGTGGGTTGGGCAAAGTTTTGTTATGAATATGGAAGAAATGATCCTATCCTATAAAGACTTTCCTAAACACAAAATGGGAAAGAAACATAGAGCTTTTGTTGTATATTGCTGCGTGGAAAGCTAGAATATTCCTTCCAGTTAGATTTCATGCTGCAAACATACTAAAACATCCTGTTGTTAGTTGCTGAGTGAAATCCTTTTAGTTCCATAGTAATTTATATACAAAATATGCATACTATATATAAAAATAACAAGTACCTAAATCTGTCAAGGAAGTACACTTTTCTTTCGGTTGGATAATATTTAAATTAAAGCAGAAATGTGTTGTCACTTACCAGTTGAAATGGATTGATATTTTGTGTATAACGCTACTAAAATATTCTTAAGTTATCCAACTAAAATAATAATCACCCAGAAAGAACTAGCCATAAACAATTTGCCTTAGGGTTGTCAGAAATACATTTGGAATACTGACTTGGATGCTAGCTTTGTTAGGCCATATGAAAACTACAGGAGCAGCTCCTTACAAACTTCTAATTAATATTAAATTTCTATTTCCTTAACAGTACTATCCTAAATGGCCTTTATGATTACTTTATTGGTTTACTTCTAAAAATTACGTTAAAGCAAATGGAATGAGTTGTGTGAAAGTTTCCTTTTTTGTTTGCCTGTATTAACAGCATGTCCACATATATCTCTCAACATACCCCTCTTTCGACAAAAACCAGCAGAAACTTGTATCATTATGTAGGTATTTGATCAGTATGGGATCATTTTTTTTTTTAAATGCATTTTTTTTTCAGAACTAGCTCTCTTTCTTTAACATAGCTGCCCAAATGAAGCAATTCCCTGCTATTCTTCAACTGGTATCTGCAAGGCCCTGCTCCTCTTCTGCTTCCTTTCTTTTTCTCCTAAGGGAAAGGCAAAATCCTTACATACTCCATACATACTTGTGGGGGAGAGAGGAATTTAACTGCTGGTTATATAATAAAGCATTTTTTCCATAAACTTCTTCTATGGGATCTTGTCAGTGGCTGAGCACAGAGGATGGTGGAAATAACTGTTATGTGTCATCTTTTAGGCCCCACACTTCCACATTCTCTAGAGCAGGAGTGTCAAAGATATGGCCTGCATGCTGGATCCATCCCACAGAGCCCTGTTGCCTGGCTCACAGTGTTGCTCCTGGGTCTGAGTTACCCCCATGTGGCACACACTGGACCCAGCCCTGCATGTGGTACCTGGAACATGGGCTGCCCATGGTGCCCACTCCAGGATATACACTACCAGTGGCGCTTGCCCTGGCTGATCCAGTACTGTGCTGCACACAACACCTCCCCCTCAACCAAAGGCGCAGGCATTGGCAAGTCATGGAGCAGCTTGGAAAAGGTGCTGTGCAGCACAGGCCTCAGACCAGCAAGGAGGAAGGGAAGGCATTGTAGCATGGATCCTAGAGCAGATGCCTCATGTACTAGATCCAAAATGGTAAGAGCAGGGAGGGACTCCATGAGCCCAGTGTAACCTGTGGACCAGCCTTGCACCATTCACGCAGCCTGCAGGACCAGATGAGTTTGACACCCTTGCTCTAGAGAGTACCTAGGCACCTACATTTCGTCAAATTGGATCGATCACTCTTCAAAAGCACCAAAATAAGTACCTACTACATCACAGTTTCTTGATTTTTGTGGAAACCACAAAAAACAGCAATCTCTGTGATTGCTGTAGTAACTGGCATTGGCTGCAATTTCCCAGGAAATCAAAAAAAATCCTGAATCAAAATAAAATGCTGGCTCCCCAGTGGAAGTGAGCAGTCATCGCTGCTGCTACAGCCTGGCCTTGCAGCCCATCTTGGAGGGGAAGGCAGGGTGGCCTGCCAGTCAGCACCAAGGGACAGGGCCAAATGAATGGCAGCCAGCAGTCAAGATGGTGGCCACCTCCTAGTTCCTCCCCAGGGCCTCTCTGCCAATCGGTGTCGAGGAGCAAGACCTCTGCAAAATGACCATGAATTCAGCACTTCGGGCTGTGACCAACCTGCAAAAATTGCTTTGTCACACCTCAAATTAGGTAGATTCCTACACATAAGTCTCCTAATGGCTGTATAGGGATCCTAGGCACCTAAACCCAGTCAAACAGAATTATTGTCCTAGACTAGGCTGAGATTTTAGGCATTTGGATGTCTAAATGCAGGTACCTTCAAAAGCAAACTGGAAATAGCCTTTTGTTTTTAACAGTATAAATGCATTGAAAAAACACTTCTTGGAGCACCTTGTTCCAAAATAACTGTCAGAGGCAATGTTTGTTATATCGCACTATTTAATTGCAACAAATGATCTGGCACCTTTAGCTCAGATCTGGCTGCACAAATAGAAGCTAAAGTTTGTTGATAATTTGGAGAGGAAGTTTTCAAGCAAGCTGAAAAAGAGAGTTTCGAACCTGAAGATAATCTGTATGAAGCTTATCCTGTTTATTAAATTCCAGATGGCTTACTGTAGATATAAAGAGATTTATATAGGACTGTCTGCCCAGCAAGGTGCCAAAACAGTTTTTGACTCCCAGGCTTCAAATGACTAACTCAGTAATAAAACAACTGGATTTCCTATAGGTTGGTGTCAGAGACCATAGATAGTTTAAAATTTGTGGATGATATTTACTTAGAGCACAAATAAGGTCAGTAAGAAGTTAATTAAAATTTTCTCTTGAATGCTCCCGTGTCAGCCGAGCAACTTACAACATCTTAAAGAAAATCTATAGGGTGAAAGATTCAGCTTTTAATGCTGTTCCTAGCTACTGGGGTGTAGGATGTACAGGAACAAAACAGCAGCTGAAATTTCATTCCTTGTCTGCAGTGTAGATGCCATTCACAGAACGTGTGCTTGAAGTCACTCAGTAGCAAAACATATTTAAAAGCATGAAGATATTGGCTACTGTTGTGACACCAGGCAGGCTTTCACATGTGCTGAGTTACCTACCTTTGCATTACTCATTTTTTAAGTGTTGTTGCCACACTTCCAGATCTAAATCTGCTCTGTGTTTGATTGTATTTGTTCAGTCGTAGAAATTCACTGTTCAGTATGGCTGAACATACCCTACAACAGGGGTGGGCAAAATGCGGCCCGGGGGCCAGATGCAGCCCACCAGGCCATTCTGTCGACCCCCCAGAAATTTAGAAAATTTATCTGCCCTGGGTTGCCTATCATGGTTTGTGCCTGCCGATGGATGCTACGTTGCCATAGTGTGTTACTATTGCTACATAGCATCTTGTGTAGACGTGCCCACTGTGAATCTAATGGTGTATCACTTCTGCTTACCAGGCTAAATGAAATGATTGGTTAGCTGAAGATAGGTAATGTCTAGTTTTTACTGCAGATTCCAACGGCCTCCAATTTCCCCAAATCTAGAGCATCCTGAATACAATATAAGGGTGAGGGCAAAATTAAGAATTGAAACATTTCAGGTCTTTCAGCTGTACAAATGTACATGCCCTTTGAAACTTTCCAAAAGTAGCTGATGTGCTCTGAAATAGTGCTTTTTGAAATTAGGTACTATTCTGAAGCATTTTAGTTCCTGATACATGCTGGGTAGCCAGTGTGCAGGCTGAGTGACAGCCTACCAAACTACAACCACAGGTCCCACGCCTTAGTCTCAGATGCTTCTGCTCTTGGAGGCATGCCACTGATGCCAGTCATCTTGCCCTAGTTCTGTCTACCTCTGATATATTAAAGGGGGAGTGGAGAACTAGAGGAAATTGTATCTGGAGAGTGAAAATTCCAGTGGCTGTGAGCCAGAGAGCAGCATCCACCACTCTCATATCCCTGCTGTCCATTGTAGCACCCTTGAAATGTTCCAGCAGGGAGGTGCTGCGTTGGCTGTATCTACATTCTCAGGTTCAAACAATTCCTTTTCCAAACATTTCCAAGCTAGTTTCATTTGGAAACATTTAAAAAATTACTTCTGGCTGCACCTTAATACATCATTGTTAGGATACTTTGTCTCCTCTGTACCTCAAGATGAGAGAGAGATGAATGGAAGGGCTCTATGCAGTTATTTCAACCTGATGGCTTTTTCAGATAGCATTGAAACCAGTGGTTCTCATCCTTTTTAGGCTCCAGCAGGCACCTATTTCAGCTCTAAGCTTTCACTCAGTTTTTACTACAGAAAGATAATAGAGCAATTCTTCTGTTGAAAAGAACTCAGAAAGACCACCACAGGTCAGAATGTTTTTGACATTGTGGACTCCTACTTGAAATCTCTTTTGTAAGTCATGTGTAGGTGTTTGCATATGTAACAGGTCTATTGTACAGTCCCCTGCAGCGCTCTTAAAAGGATCATGTGGCATCCCAGGGTGCTGCAGCACCTTAGTTAAGCATCAGTGATATGAACACTACATTTTATGTGAAAATGTTGAACAAAGGTTTGCTAAGGAACCTAAATTTGGTAGGGAGACAAATCTGTGCTTGTCTTGTATGTAGAACTGGCCTACAATTCCACAAAGATTTCCTTGAAAGGGTCTGCTCAGTAGATCCAGTTGGCTTTGAACAGTCAAGGTGGGTCCTCATGTGCAGGGGCACACGCTTGTAGAGGCACAAATAGCAGCAGCAACAATTTGTGCCACTGCTTTGTGCCCCATCACATTCCCCTGCACTTGCACTTGGGCGCACAGCAAATTGTCCAAGTTAGGGGGCCAGCCCCCGTGTACCTGGTGGCCTGGTGGCATGCTGGAGCAGCAGTCGGCATGGAGGCCTGTCCAGCAGCCACAGCATTGCTTTGGATGGTCTGGCCTCTATTTGTGCCAGCACATGCTTGTTTTGTGTGCATTGCGCCACTTTTTGTTCTGGCACTTTTTTTTGGTAATGAGTTTTCACTTTTCTCATGTGTGGTTTGTGGTGCCACAAAACGGTTTATTGCACCACAAACTGCATGCCCCTGCACGTGAGGACCTGCCCTCAGAGTTTAGTGCTTTCCCAGTGAAGCCCTGAAAGGCATGGCCTCTTGCCTTTGCTGCAGTACAAATAATACATAATAATTATGATAATACAATGGAATATAGATTTATGTCTTGTAAGGGTACACATAACTGATTTTTTGCCAAAAGGAATAAGGGAGTAACAGTTTATTTAAATATGGAAGGTTTTATTGAGCAAGACTCCATTTTAGGAAGCAACGGATAGATTTATTTTATCTCAAATCAAGTAACTTTACATATTTATGCAATACCTCGCACCCATTCCAAAAGTAGTTATACAGATGTAAAACCATTTAAGTATAGTGAAATTTGCTTGTTCCTAAAAACAACGTTTCCTACACTGTGCTTTATTTTTCAAAAAACACTTTAAAGGTATCAATGTGTATTAACTGTTTTATTTTAATAAAGCGATACAGTAAAAGCCTTTAAACTGCTCTTATGTTGTCATACTAATGGCAGAAAAGGAAATGATAAAAACAGTAATTATTCCAAAAGGAGGCCGTTTGGATATCTACAGTAATGCTATAAAAGAATGCAGCAAAATAACATGCATCAGTTATTTGCCTTAATTGCATAAATTTTGTGTATTTATTATATTTCAAAAGTCCTTCTCTAACCTTGTTCATGTCAGTAGTGGCTGAGTGTCATTACTACCTGATGGCTCTAAAATGTGCTCTATGAAATAAGTATGTGGATGTAGTCAGGTTCCCAGCATGCAGCTATTCATAACTATTCATCATCACTGTTGAGATTAGGTGCTACCTAGCATTCTCAGTAGGTGCCAGTAATAGAGTGGATATGGAGACTGATACACTTTCTCAAATGCACAATTTGCTCTTCCATCATAAAGCAGAGACTCATTCTAAGGGTGGGAAACCACTCATTGTCACTGATTCCTTTGTTGATAAGTACAAAGGGTTGCACTCCTGAGGAATGAAATATTTTACCTTTGTAGGTGGTCAGAATAGCTCCTTCTGGCCTTAAACTCTTGTTACCCTTGAAGTACAGTTTATAAAGGCTTACTTGATATTGAATAGATACTTTAACTATGTAATACAAATGGGTAGTACAGTAAACTGGTTAATTTGCCAGTTCCCTAGTAGTGCTTTTCCCTAATTAACCACTCCTGGTAACGTAACATCATGGAATAATTTACCATTATTTTTATTCTCCTTAGAGCAGCAAGTTAACTAGAGTTTACTGTGTTTTATGGTTATAAGCCAAGATTGTCTAAGTAATTGACTGATCTGTTAGACTCTTTAAAAATCTAAAGCTGTAAATTAGACATGAATCACTTAGTAATCCTTTATAAACTATTTAACTGTATGTGCGGAAATCTGTGGAGTTATGAGTCCGGTATTTTTGCCATCAACAAATTCACTTTAGAAGATTTGTTCTCTACAGAAAGAACACTTTATAAATATTTTTACAGATTATAAATGATTGAACAAAACAAGAGAATAAAACACTAGAGCTGTGACTGAATTCAATCTTGGATAGTATTTTAGGGGCCGTACAGGATACAACCTATTTCTTCCTTACAAGCATGAGGTTGAGCAAGAAATTGAAAACTGCAACTGAGATCCCTGATATTTGTGACAGAATTGGTATTGAGTGACATCATTTCTCATTTTCAGGATTTTTAAAAAAATTAGAAACACACTCCAATGACCAGTGATGACTAGTTATTGTTCCTTTTGTCAACAGGCAATATGAAGGAAGTTGTGGCAGCTTACCATGTCCCGGGCCCTGCAGAGTTAAATGAGAAGTGCTCCAATGTTCTAATGTGCATCACACCGGATCTTGTTTCTGAACTGTTAGAAGGAACCCATCGTTACATGTTGAGAAGGCTCTGTGCACCAATACACTGTTTCTGATAGAACCCAGGGATGGCAAATTTACATACCAGTATTACCTGTCTGGAGCAGGGTTAATTTTATAAATTAAAACCATAAACTCTATGAGTTTCTAGATCTTATTTGTGCTTTTGAGGATGATCTGCTCAGATGAACAGTTTTGCATCCACCGGAGAGACAGGCTCTTCTGCTGGACCAGAAGATGACATTGGATTGTAAATTGTAGCTAACTCCATTTGTAGCATCCTCTAGTGCAAGTAATTGAAGGACAGATTGCAGGAAAATCCTTCAGGGAATAAGCCTTGTTTTGTTTTGATCTACAAATTTAATTTTCTTTCCTTTTTTTTTTAAAGATAACCTCTTTTACTTAACACTCACTCCTCGTGCAGTCTTTGTACAGCTCTTGTCTGGTGACTGTATTCCAGAGATGTTGGATTATTTATGAGACACCTGAACATTCTTGGAGATGTGATGAACCCTAAATTGCCCATTTCATTAAAATTAGAGAAAGTTCCTGACTAGGCCCCTCCAATTGCTTTCTTTTAACGTTCAAAAAAAGTTTGAGCGAGGAATGGTGATGAAATAGAAAATTACGTTGTTTTCAGTTTTCACAAATTCACTTAGCAGAAAAGTTCTTTCTAATAATCAGTGGAAGGGGTACTACTTGCTCTTTCTAATTTCCCAAATGAAAGATCTGCACATAGGGGTCACACGTATTGACTTAGTCTGCTAAATAGCTATAGAAAAGAAGAAACACAAAGATGCCCCACTGTGTGAAAAAGACATTTTTTATCATTCCTCTATTTATTTTTGCTCTATCAAAAATTAAAGTGCCAGTTATTTGGAATGCTGTAGTCTGTGGTCTCTTGAAATTTGATTAGTGAGAACCTTTCAGCAAGATCATTCCCATTATGGTGTAACTGCATGGTGACTGCAGCTTTGAACCTGTATAATAAAGATCTAAATGCAAAGTTCTGTTTCTGATCATTTTTCTCTCATTTTTAAATTGCCTTGAAATATTTGGAGTCATGGCAAGTGTTAGGGAGAGGATGTGAAAGGAAATTGTTGGAGAAGAAAATGTTTGTGCATGTTGGGCCTGACATCATCCTTTTTACTAGGTCAAAGTAAGAACCTAGTGGTATAAATTGTTACCAGACTAGCAGATCAGCGTTTTACATGTACTTTGAACTGATGTGAATGACTGCAAAAGGCACGTTACTGCAAAGAATCAGCCCTTCACGGTTGAGACCTGGGCTTCCGCAGTACTACATTTCTCTGTTACAAGCATCTGATTTCTGTTAATTAGTGAAGTTAGAAAGGTGGAACAAGAGCTTTTAAATAGGCTTTGATCTGCCAGACCTATGAGTGCCTGATAATTTTACATACTAGTTGGTTTAAAGAATTAAGAGACTAATTAGATATAGATTCTTTTCCCCTATTTTTTTACTTCATTAAAATAAAACCCCGAACCACCAAAAAATTAAAGTAAAAAAAAACCAGAGTTCAAGTAATATCAAGCTCGTGTCGCCAAGTACACCAAATTGCATTGCAGAATCCACATTGCTTGGTAGCGCTAGCTCAGTGATGTTGCACATATGTTGCCTCATCTCTTATTAATGCTGATGTATAATGTATTGCAGCATGTCTGAGATAATGTTGACAAAGCAACCTCAGTCTTTGGTATTTCCTCAACCTTCAATCTACAGAAATTAATAAAAAAAACCCTTATATTTACCTATGTGGCAGCAGTGGCTGTGATCCTTTGAATGTAAGAAAATAAAATCTCTTATTAAAAAAACCTGTTCTTTCTATTCCCATTCTCCTCTAGATCAAACTTTAAGGGGAGAAGAGGGTATGAATGGAAATTGTACACTGTTAATAGTATCAGTATCATAAAAACATTCTGTGTATAGGCAACAATCTAAATATAACTGAGATGTGAAAGTTTTGGTACTAAATAGGTGGGCAACTAGAAGCATCAGAATTTGAATTTGAATGTCAAAATGTAGATGTGGCAGAACCCAGGTCATTTGTTCTGCCATGTAACGTGCTGTAAGTCTGACTGTTTTATTACTAGTGGTTTTTCTAAAGAAAAGATGTATAACCGTGGCCCCATCTGTTGAAGGAATGATTAAAAAAAAACAAGAAATCCCATGGCACTCTAATAAGGGCAGAGGTTGGCGCTTTTTGTTCCCTGGATGAATCCCCTTTTCAGAAGCTTCCACTCCCTCTGCCTCAGCATCTGGACAGGCCCTCCTTTGTAAGTGTGCATGAATATTTAAAGGTCTACCCCACATCCCCCTCTTCAGTCACTTTCAAAGGAAGTTTCAAAAGTCATTGTTCTCTGGAGACTCCACATTCTGATGCACGATAGCAGCAGCTTTATAAACAGCACTGGTTGACTTTGACACGTTGAATCAATTCAATATTTACACAATTAGAACAAATACTTAATGTGGATTATGCTTAGCAGGCAGTATTGCATTCTTGGATTGAACTGTAGTATGAAGTTCACATTCAAATGTGATGGTCTTAAGTCAGTTTCTTTGCAGACAATAATGTATCTAAAGAATAAGAACATCTGTTTCAGTATAATTTTAGTTCAGACCTGGAAAAGGGGATATATAGACCACTCTTTTATCCAGGGTTGTTTGGGAATTAGGCTTTTTGTACTCACAGAAAGGCTAGACTCTTCAGATCGCAGCTGGGGCTTTGGTGGCAAAATATAGGAATGTTTCCACTGCAGCTGACTACAGCAAACCTCATGTTTGGAGGGAGTTCTGTTCCCCCTACCAGTTGCTTAGGCTTCAAGGATACCATCTAATTCCACAAAAATGTATCTTGCTTTAGACTGAAATGCATTAAAACTCACTCATGTTTTAAATGTAGGTATTTGAGTGAATGACATTGTTAGAGAAACGCCAAGAAGCATTTTATAATGGTCTGTGAAACACTCATTTATTAACTGGTTGCAATATAAGGAAGGAATCCAAAGATTACAAGAAAAAAATGATTATGTATTTTTACTTTTTCAAATTTCTGTTGAAATTTCCACCCAAGTATTTCAAAATGCTTTAAAACATTAAATAACAAAACCTGACTGAATCCCCATAAGGTAGGGATGGGGTAGTTTTGTCATTGTCAAAGCATGGGTAGGTAAACTGAGACACATGAAAGCTAAGTAACTTCTTTAATTTCTTACAGCAAGGAAGTGTCATGAGGTGAGATTCAAGCCCCTGATAGGCCTATGCTCAAAAAAAGCCAGAGAAAACAAGTTTGAAACAAAAAACACAATACGAAGCAGAACATGCATAAAAAGACCCAATGCTAGACAGTTGCCTTCACACCATAGCTTTGTTTCCCACTTTTGCATTTTCTTTGCTAAAGTGCAGTCCTAATGGCTTGACCTCATCTCCTCCAAGCAACCTATCCCTTTCCCATCTTCCAAAAAATGATGTGTTCTGCTCTTCACTGACATAACTATTTCCTCCTAGTAGTTTTCATCTCTTGCTATTGTACACCTCCTGGCCAACTGCTAAGAAGTCCTCAGACTTCTTCCTTTCAGCGCTGCCTGAACTGTCCTTTTTAACCAATTAAATGTGGCCAGTTGACCACCCCCACTTTTAAGCCCCCCACTCATAGAGTCAAAGGTAGTTGAAGGTGGAGAGCACTGCCAGCCTGAAGGGCAGGGGGAAGAATATTGGCTGGGAATAATATTCTTGTGTTAGAATATGCACAAGAACCCCGCTTCCCTTACATCTTCCAGGTGCTTGGGTTCAGGAGAAATCAAGTATCTTCCTGGGTGACATTACTTGATTTCCAAGACCTTGTTACTCCTTTTCTCCAGTTCAGAATTAAAAGTCTGAGCAATGGACACAATGCCTAGAAAAATTCCCCAGTATTTAAAGGATTTCCCATGTGAGAGTTTAGCTAAAAGAGAGGGAAAGTAGTCTCATTTTAGTCTCATTTTAACAACACTGCAACATTTTAACTGGAGGATCCACTGTTTATTCCATTTTTCTGTTCATGGCCAGAACAGACAATATTTCTGCTTCCATGGATATTTAAAAAAAAACCTTCCCAACCTTTTCTGTAACTTAATATTAGTGTCAGCAGCAAAATAAGCAAGAACTAACATTTGCACATCTAAAAAAATGTTGTTATTATCTTCTGGCCCATGGGAAATAGTTACACTGGCATATTCTGTGCTATTTTTTAAATGACAGTATTTGCATTTAAATATACAGGAAGACTGTTCTTGCTGACTCCCAGATCTACACTCTTCCTAATGGTAAATCAATTATCTGCAGAGATAGCTGCTCAGAGAGCAGGGATACAATGATTAATTCATGATCCCATAAAGAACATTATCGGATTAAATAATCTTAAAAGCACTGTAGGAAAAACAAAACTTTTGCTATCTATTACCCATGTGGACAGATCACCCATTATAATAAAATTCAATGGCTGAAAACTGAAACAAGGAAAATTCAGACCACAGTTATGGTACAAATTTTGATCATAAACGTAATCAGCAATTAGAATGACCTTTTACAACACTGGTCCCCAACCTTGCAGCCCCACAGGATCAGTCCATAGGTCAGTATCCACACTAGTCCAGTCCAACACACTGGGCTGATCCTGCATGTCTGACCCCATGCACCTGAATCTAGGCATGTGCCAGCCCAGTCCTGGGCACTGGATTCATCTGTGCGTTGGTGCAATCCAGTGTACTGAATCATAGTATTTGGCCCACAGGGTTCCCCACGGATCCAGAAATTTGGCAGCAGGGGAGCAGCAATTAATGCTGCCACCACTCCCCCATTACCAAATTTCCAGAACCCTGGGGAGACCCCTGGGCTAGATGACATAGCTTTGCAGGCTAGATCTGGCCCATGGGCCAGGGGTTGTACACCCCTGTACAACAAGCTAGGAAGCATTTGCCATCATTTGAAATCCTTAGATCCAAAATGGATAGCTGTCTAACTAGCCGGACGCTTTGGGCTTGATGCAGGAATCATTTGTTGAAGGCAGAACCTGTAATACTTAGGGGACTGGAACGGATTCTTCAGCTAAAGGTGTGTGGTCTACATCACCCATTTCCTTCCACAAAATGCTCCAAACTAGGGAAATACCATATAAACAGGTTCAGTGTGAAGGTCCTTATTTTCAGGTAGCTTGATTACTTAGTTCTGCAAAAGATGTTTTGCTTTAATAAAATATTCAAGGCCTAAATTCAGTTCCACATCCTTGCCACTCAGAAGTAACTACAGTGAAGCCAGTGGAGTAAAACCAGCCAAAGCACATTCTAAATCAGACCCTCATCCTCTGAACCAGTACTGCAAGTACCTGCTTTCACTCTGATTTCTGCACAGCTTAGCATGGTAGGACTTCCTCTTCTCTCTTGAATGTTTCTCCCAATACTTTTATTATCAGTTTCAATCAAATGGATGTTATTGATTAAACTATGGAACCACGTTGAGCACGACATACTCTGTATTGCATGGATTTTGCATTATAATGAGTGGAGGGCAAAATAACATCTGGAATGAAAAAGCAAAGATAAAGGACTTTTGCTTACAAGTAAAGTAAACCAGGGAGCCTAAGAGCTTTAAAAAGGACGGCTTCATATAACATCCTTTTAGTTTCAGCGTTCTCCAATGATGAATGTATTAGCATTAGAATTAGACAGTTCTCAGATCCTGTGTGACTGTATGTAGGCTTTGAATGAGATTTTGCAGGGTGTTAAATGCCTCCTTTAAAGTGCTAAACACCTTGACTTTCATTAGCATAAATAGGAATTGTGGCCCTCAGAACCCTGTAGACATAGGCCCTTTGTAGAACCTGATCCAGAACTTATATATATATAAGCTCATTGTCAATAGCTAATGTAAGCTTCTTTACAGAGCTAGGCCTACAGAAAAGGGTCTTAGCATAAATGGGAATGGACCACACCATTTTTTTAAAGATGGTGACTGTGACTGCTAGGAAAGGAGAAAATCGGTTTCTCTATGTTTTCAGTGTACATATTTTTATTTGTGTGGATCTTTCCACAGTAACAGGAGTGAGAAAAACGTTTTCTTTAAATAGGAAAATATTATGGTGAGACCAGAAAATCTTTGGCAGGAGGATTCAGGATCAGGTGTTGTAACTGAAACTAAATTTAATGCATGTTTTTAAAGTGACCATGTGTCAAACTGAGAGGGAACCTTTGAAGTTACATTATTGTTTTTCCTTACTTTGTAGCACATTTGATATTATACATTCTGTCACAGAGCAGAGCTGTATTTTCTTGCTTATTAAATTAATCTCCAAACTAAAGCTCATTTCATTCATACTGTTGGCCTTCTGAAGGGAATGTGACAGTAGTGAATTCATCACTGCTTTTCCTGTCTCCAGTCCCACAGCCAGATCAGATACAAATGTCATTTACTAAACACTACAGTTTATTTTAAATAATCAAGAAAAGCTTAGTCCTTGCTTTTTTATTTATTTCTGTTTCTGGTTTTTTTGTTTTTTAATTTGGATCCAACTAGTTTCTTCTAATAGTGAGGGCCCTTCTCTATCCCTAGGGATGCTGGTTGGAGATGTAAGAGAGAATGAAACACACGTAACAGATGTTTAGCACGTTGCTCAGTGCACTCCTGAAAAAAACTGTGATTTTACTTTGACTAAAGCAGTGTCAGAAACCATACATATATGAATTTCCCTTCAGTACCTGGAATCTTGTTGTATAAAATTGTTTAATTGCCTATTCTTGTGTTGGTGTGACAGTAAGTCACTGGGCCTACACAGGGCTTGCATACACTGGGAATTGACATTGCTTTGCAATAGCTATTGTGTGTTAACTAATCTGAAGTAAATTCCTGGGCCCACTGAGGTCAATGGCACAGGTCTCAATGACTTCATTGGAGGCTGGATTTGACATATAGTGTGTTGTCTTGGAATGCACTCCTCTGTTTAAAAGCACATCAAAGTAACATGGTTAACCTCATATGTTTTTAAAGACAACAACTTTTATCTACATGGAGTTCTACCGCAATTAATTGCATATTTGTTAAAATATATTGTTTAACATGTTAAGTCTCTAAGTCATGCCCCAGGGTAGGCCCAGAAATATAGGACACGTTGCCCTATGATGATGTAGCAATCACATGCGTCTACATGTGATCACCGTCTGTATCACTGCAGCAGCGTACTCCCTGGGTATTGTGTGCCGCTATGGCAATGTAGTGGGGAAAATTTAACCATGCACCACACACACAGTGCAGTAACCACCCATACTGTGCTGTGCTTTAGTACTTCCTTCTGGAAAAGGAAGTACTAAAGCACGGCGCTGTAGCAGTGTCACCATACAGCCACGTGTAGATGTGCCCCTAGAATCACTGAGTCCAGTCCCTAGCTCTGTTAGCTAGACAGGCCTTATAAATCCTGTCCTGTTCATTAATTTGTTAAATTCTTCTCCCAGTGAAGTCAATAGGACGAGGCTGTGCCCTCGACAACAACTGAACCCAAAATAACCGAATAAGAACACGGTGGAAATGCAGAGTAGTACAGTTGCTGGTCCTGAGACGTTTGATTCTGGCAGTGATAAATTTGTGGTAGACAATTTTTCATGGGTTCCATATAGTCAACTAATGCAATTTTGGCTACCAATTACTTGAAACTTATTAATCTTCCAGTAAAAGTCAACAAGGACCAATAGAAACTAATGAAGGTCAGCTAAAAAATGGAACCTATGCAAACTACCAAGAGGAACGGTAGGATTTTTAGTGAGATTTATTGCCTTTCAGTCTCTAAAAAAATGTTCTTCAGGGGATTAAACCAAAATAGCATATCTGCAATGGTTGGCCGTCTATAAATCCTTCCATTCTTGCTCTGATTCTTTTTGTATGTAGGTGAGCTTCAAACCATGGTCTGAGTTGCTGCCAGGCAATGAAGGCAAAGTGAATACACAGTTCTGTTCTATGCAGCACTCTTCTGAGCATTGCTTGATCCTGGTAATTGCTTGATGCAGGCTTGTGGCAACCCTGTGTACCTCCTTTCAGCATTATTGACTATATCCATGCCAATCTGAAGGTAAGAGCACTGCTCCATGGCTGGCGGCCTTTGATCTTGTGACATGCACTCCCTAAAAACCATCTGCCATGGTCCAGGGTAGTTTGGGAAGGAATAGCTGAGGTTTGAGCTCCAAGGGCAAAGCAAAGAATTTTAGACAACTACTGAATCTAAGAAGTCTGGACAAGGTTAACTTTGGATTTTTACTAAATAGAGCCTTGTAATAAAGTTTACTTTGGTCTTATGTTTTCTGGACATAATTAAGTTATTGGGAAGTTAAAATATGCTGAATGTCAAATACATCCTTTCCTTTTCCAAGGCCTTTTCCAAAACCATTGCTTCCAGGCTCACTCTGCAAAGTCCAATCATTCTGAGCTTTTAAACCAAGCTGTATTCTTCTGAGCATCCAGTCTGTGCACCCCAATTTAATTTTTGCTTTGAAGCATTTTTTTTTTAGGTATCTCACACACAATTCAAATCTGAGTTTCTCTGAGCTTCATGTAGTTTTGGACAGAACCCTTCATTTTAATTGATCCAATAACAATTTCTGTGCCAGTTGCACATCTCCTCTGTACCTCCCAGAGGACATTACTAAGTAGTTTCCACCTCTCCTCTTTGTAGGGAAAAAAGAGTGGGAGACCACAGAGTCTTCCCTCTCTGGTTGTAACCCACATGTAAGTCAGAATTTGCAATCAGAGCTCTTGTACTTAAGACGGCATTTCTTCCTAGCACTTCAGAAAGGAGAGCACGTTGCACGAGCCTAAAAGTCCTAGAAACATAAAAATATAACAGCTTTGGGTCCTTGCTGCTGGAGAGTGCAGCTGTGTAGTTTCTTAGGCAGCATTCATGGGGTGCTATGATCAAAGTGAAGGGTTGCCTTTATTTCTGTTCATTACTGTAAATCAAGGGCATTACTATCTTTCAAAAAGTAAAGCCCAAGGTGTAGTCTTTCCATTTATAGTAATTCTCCTGTTCCAGAGTTAAATCTATCAAATCCATTACATTCTGACATAACCAGGAATATTCAATGCATCTGTTCAGGGAGAGCCTACTGAATTCAAAGCATGGAGGATCTAGAAGCTACAACCTCAGTGAAAAGCAGGTCTAAAAACAGGGCCAGTGACAAAGATGGATGAAAGCACTTTGAACTATCATTGCAGATCTGTTGGAAGTGTTGCTTCTTGAAGGTGTCTAGTCAGCCATGGTAGGTCTATTGGTAGCACATAATCCAGTGCAACGTGTGACATATGGGATTCTTGCACACTAAGTTAGGAATCCTATGAAAAATTATATATGCAAAGGGACTCTTCATCTGGTGCAACTGGTTAGCAAGTAGTTTTCAGCTGAAACTGCAGGTGATTGGAACTGCAGCTTATCTCTGCCATCCAGCATGCCCTACAGTGATACTGACTTCCAAGGGGCTTGATCCTTCATCAGTGTACAATGGCCATCTTCATCAGAACAGAGCATGCCAGGGGTCCAGTAGTGCCTTGAATGTCCAGGAAAGATCTTTTTAGGGCTGAGTAGCATGCCTCAAGCAGAGACGGCCCCAGAAAACTTGGGCCAAAAGCTCCTTGATCTATTTTTTACCTCCTAGCTAAAAATGAACCACTTTAAAATTGGCTTCTTGAAATGTAAAGAAATGTGAATCTGAATGTTAAATGGTTTTGAGGAAGCTAGTGATCCTAAAAAGGTAGCCAACACTGACAGAGAATTGGAAAAACTTGACAGTGATGTAGCTGCTCCCTCAACCTACCGCAACCATGGAAGAAGGGTAAACACTTCCCAAACATGCTGTCTTTACTATATAACTAATGTCAAATGGAAGATCAAAGTACCTGAGAAAGAAACATGTCTAACAACAGTTCTTCAACAAGAGATGCATCCTTTGGCATGGTTGCCTGCATCAGATGCACGATGACATATTCCAAAGTAATTCCTGTGCGTAGAACCCGTGGATGCTTCAAGTCTAGTGGCCAAGTATGATTCAGGTTTTGCAAAAAAGCCTTCCAACATCAGCATTTTAAGCTGTTAGCAATGGTTCTTGCTAGTGGACTATGTTGCAATGAGGAGGCAGGGAGACAGAAGAAAAGTGGTTGAGAAAAAGGGGAGTCAAGAAAGCCAAGAGGCTCAGCTATCCACAAGTGCTATTAATACTTCGGCTTCATCCTCTGGTCCTGTAGCAAAGACTTTCACTCCAGAATTGGATTTTACATCCCATTGTAGTGATGAGTGTGGTACATATCCAAACCTGAACTGGTCTGGTGCTTACATCGGCGGCAGCAGCCTGCTGAGATGTATAGAGGCCATGTACTGTGGCTAAATGGAATTACATTTTCAACATACTAGTTTAGCTTTAGGCATGGCAAAAACATTTTATTCCACTTATTTTGGAGTCATGGACAAAAAAATCTGCAAAAGAATTTTCCTTCAATGCACAAACTAGAGGTAAAACAAAATTTTGGCCTGCCTCCTTAGAACTTTCTCTTGCCTCATAAAAATAGTATGGTGTACTATGTTCCATTCAACCATTTTTGTCCTTTCAGGAACAAAATTACTTAGCATCTGTTTATTTGCCTGTGTTTTCCATGTTTTTCTTTGGTGACAGTTTTCTACATTTGTGGAGAAAATGGAGATATCCAACACTGGTTTGAAAACCAAACCTGTTATTGCCATGTAACGATTTGTAGCCAAATTTGGACCTTTTGATACCGGCAATAGTTCCATTAAAAGCTAGGTCTATTCCATAGTTTAGCTCTTAGCCTTCTGTAGTCACTTATCCTGTGACTCCTGAAGTTGATTGTTGAAATCCCATGCTGAAATCCCAGTTGATTGCTAAATCCCACACTGAAGTCAGCCAGCAAACTAAGTTTTCTGTGATTTCTTTGTAACTACCACTAGAGGGCACTCCTCCCAAACGTTACTGTTTATTTTGTTGACTTAGCATTGAAAAGTATATATTATTGTCAAACATTTTACTTGAACACAAATTCATACTGAATAAACATAATAGATTAAAATATGAAATATGTAAAAATTAAATAAAAAACTTATCCCAAAATAATATTAGTACAGAGAAAAATAACAGCTTTCTATGCTACACAATTCTTTTTCTCAGTCATTTTTGTCATTCTACAAACTTGTAATAATCAGATCATTTATCTATTGACAGGAAGTAGAATACTTAAACATTTAAAAATAGTTTTAAGTTCAACCTAAGCATTACTTCATGTAAAAAGACACTTTTAAAGGGACTGCCTGGACTTTAAAACTTTTTTAAAAATCATGTGTCTGAAACATTTAGAAAATGGAACCTTTCACTATTACAAATTAAAGAGCTTAAAGGGAAAAAAAAGTACATTTCAATTTTTTCAGTCTATTTCTTGACGTGCTGATAACATTTGAGCACTGGCAGTTTCAATTTTAACTGAAAAGTCAAAAAAATCAGTTCTCTCACTTTTGTGTGGACCTCTCATACAGCCCCGGGGAAAAGAAAAAAGAACGCTTTTTAACAATTAAACAAAAACCTTGATTTAATTCTGGATCTCTATTTTTAAGCTCAACCTATCATTATTCCATGAGCTTTTACAGATTTTGCTTCAAAGATCATTGCTTGTTTTACTACACAGCACATTTTTACATTCCTCAGGGCTTATCTGCAACTATGCCTAGCTCTTGGGCCACTCTTCTTCTCTGCTAAAAGTAAACATCCGTATGTGTGTCCTTGGCACTGGAGTTATGTCTTTAAAAATTAGCTAAAAGATAATATGGATAATATGCCTCCAATAAAGTCACAGTATCTGGGAAAGTAGTGTAGGCATACTTTGCCTGGACAAAGAGAGTGCATCTACACATGAATAAACTGTGAACCCTATTGCTCTGGAGTTAACTGCTGAGACATTTACTGTGGAGCTAATTAGCTCTGCAGTAAATGTCTTGTGTAGATGTGCACACTGAGCTCTACACTACCTTGGCTAGGCTACTACAGGTTCCCCAGCAAACTTCTTTAAAGATATCTCCAGTAACTTTCCACTGCAATGTTGTGAGAAGGATCTGGTACAAGTGGCATCAGCTTTACTGATTTTAGTGGAACTGCAGCCAGTGTAAAAAGGTCAAATTTAGCCAAAGATCTTTACATGCCAAGACAGGGACCCAGCTTAAAAAAGAAAGCTGAAGTAACTGTAGTGGGCAGATTCAGTTTTTAAGAGAGGACTAACATAAAACAAAATATGCTGGCCTGTCAGCCCTCTGAGATACCACAAAGCTATGCAGTTTTTGTGCAGTACAAGAAAAAATATTTATGCAGCATTCAGTAATGAGCTAAGAAAATACCAGTGAACATCTCAAGTTGAGCAACTATGAATGTTTGCAGGGAATTTCTAATTACTACTCTCTAATGGTACAGAGACAAAGAATGGAGACACCTGTGGTGCATCCCCACAAGTGTGCATGTGCTGTTTGCAGTGCCTCAAAGGCATTTGAGGCTCTGCAAAACATATGTGGCACATGTACACCCATTCACCACACTGCTAATTTGCAGCTCAGCAGGTTTCTTTCGATGCCAGGAGATCCAGGTGTCAAAAAAACCCCACAGATAAAAAAAGCAGTGCAGCACACGTGGCAGCAGTGTGCACTGTCAAAAACCAGAGCCTGGCTGGCTGGAGCCATGCTTTGGCTTCCAGCTGGTTCTGAGTGGCTGGCTCAGCACTGCTGCTGCCCTGGGAGGTCCCCAGCACCCCAGGTAAGGCTGCTGGGGCCTGGCTCCAGCCTCCTCTACTCCTTCTGGGTCCCTTTGCCACACACCTGAGTGCATGTGCAGGGGAGTGCCCGGGGACAAATAACAGCAGCACAAATATGTCCTGTAGAAAATGTGCAGGAGTCCTGCACATGCATGCTCGTAGGGATGCACCCTGGAGAGCAAACCACATGCACAAAGTATTTACATCAGAAAGGAGAAAAGAAATACTCAGAATCCAAAATAAAAAAATAAACTACAACTAGAGCCACCACAGTATGACACCACCTCATACCATTCTTGTTCACTGTAAAGCACAAATCTGGGAACATGAAAAGAAGAGGAAGACCAAAGTCTAAAACTACATGTGAATTGTGAAATCAAATGCTATACTTGGTTAGGCAGAGATCAAAGGGCATGAATCCCCGGCATAGCAGTTAGCTACTTGTCTGCACCTTCCAGCAAGGAAAGATAGATTGAAATAACAGACCATCCAATTTAATTCTGGCAGAGGATGAGAGGGAGATGGAAAGAGAGATCTATTATAGTCCCGCCAATGATGAAGAATAGAAGAGAATGCGGAGACCTATTTCTCCATGAAAGCTCTTTTTGTCCCATTTAGAAATGCTCTACCTTCAAGGTCAACCCTGAGAGACCCAGAAAACATCAAGCTTCTCATATAAGTTCCACTAGAGAATGAAAACCTTGTTGGTGCATAGGTGGCAATTAGCAGGATGTTCACTGTTGTTCATGTAAAAGACCATTTGCGCAAATATGTTCTTTCTTCCATTCATTCAGCAACTCTGCTTACTTTTCTTTGTGCTCACAAGGGTTTAGCATGTGATTTCCATGACACCAGGCCACATACTGAGTGAGACATTTTTGGACCGGGAGTATTTTTGTTCTTCACTTAGTAAGAGAAAGAGATATTGAGAGAAAAATCAGTGAGGACGGAAGCTGTTTAACTGTTCCCTTTTCTGTTCCCGTGCCCTCTCATTCATCACTCTTGGGCTTTTTCCTTCCTACTATTGCTGTACTCCCTTTTCATCCTTCTACACCATCTTCTTCAATTTCCTCCTCCTCTACATTTTGCAGGTATGTGCATGAGAACGCTTTAATTTAACTTGCTTTCTGCTTGCTCTAATAATACCTTCTTTCCATCCCCAAACTGACGACCACAAGGATTCTGTTTTCCCCCCATGACCAGTAAGGTGATGACTGGACTCCAGGCTTTTCAGAGTCTCAGGATCTGTGGATCATGTCAGAGGAATTACATCAGAAATAACTTGTGCAGATAGAGATGATCAGGCCCCAAGTGTGAACTCTGGTTGGGAAGTGAGCTTCATCTCACAAAAGCTTGTGCTGTAAGATAGATAGATAGGGTCTGGGTTAAATTAAAAGTTAACATTTTTTGTGAAAATCATTAAATTAAGTGATTTTCACAAAAAATACAATTTGCAATGAAATGCCATGATATGGCCGCTTGCTGAGGAACTCCCCAGCAAGCAGCCATCTCGTGGCATTTTGTTGCTACGAGATGGCTGTTGCAGGCAAAAGCCTAGCAGACCAAGGGAGGGGGGAAGGGGTCGCAGTAGGGACAGGGAGAGGAGAGAGCTTGGGGATGGGTCGGAAAGGGGCTGTTTGCTCCTCTGGGTGGGAAAACTGAGTTGAAGACATGGCTGGTGGCCTCTGAGGACTGCCTTGGCAGATGGCCCTGGCACCAAGATAGGGAGGGGATGTTGGGTCTGTGATTCATAGATGCTGGGGTCAGAAGGGACCTCAACAGATCATCGAGTCGGACCCCCTGCCTAGGTAGGAAAGAGTGCTGGGGTCAGGTGACCCCAGCCAGATGCCTGTCCAGCCTTCTCTTATATACCCCCAAGGTAGGGGAGCATCACCTCCCTTGGAAGCCCATTCCAAATTTTGGCCACCCTTACTGCGGCTCTATATATGTACATGTATACACACATTTAGGTTAGTCTATAAAGTACCCTGTAGGGGTGCTTTTACGGCAAGAGAAAAACTTGATGTACAGTTCACTCTCCTCAATGAAAGCATATCCTTTGTGTACTGCGTAACCAGCTCCGTGCAGATTCCTGTGTGCTGCGTTGGAGGAAGAGGGTTGGGCAGGCTGAGGTGAGGGTCACCACTAATGGCTTCACAACTATACAGATTCACCATCCATATCCCTTACCACCATGAAGGGGGAATACAATAGGCTACTGTAGCCCGGTTACTTACAAGTACAGTGGGAGCGAGATTTACCCTTATTGTATGTAAAGTTTGTCTTTACAACCATGCATATGGTTTGTGTACTTTGGCAAGCTGGCCAATGCACTGCACTAAACTGTTCAGCCTGATTTGAATTTTTTAAAACCTTGCATTGCCAGAAAATATTTTCAAGTCTATTGTCTCTCTGTTCATTATAAGCTGCAATGCAAGAGGGGCCCCTTACAAAAAAGAAGAAAAGAGTTACACATCTCGTGGACAGATACAGTTTTTACACAGAAAAACAAAATACTTCAAAGAATGTTACATACTCACAAAGTCAGGCCAACTGTTTTTTTTTAATGCAGCCATATAGCTCTGAGGATGCCAAATTCTACAGATATCAAATTGTATACATATGGTAAATTTTTTCATACTATTCAACATTGCCTCAATGTGATTTTAATTTGGTACAGATTGGAAAGTTGGAAAAAGAAACCAGAAATAGATATTTCAGAGACAAATAGAAACCCTCTGATAACTGTCATTGCTCAGGGTTAAAACATATGCAAATGTCTTCAAAACCACTGTTAGTGAATCACTTCTGGAATGTGTTGATTTGTTTAACTCATCTGGAATTGTGACGTGACTCATCTTCAACCTGGAGACAGTACTAACTGCTTGAATAGAAAATGTCAGTCTAAACAGGGATTTTCGAAAAAAAACCCAAAACAAGGATTGCTTAAATTGTGGACTCAGGGTCTGATTCCCCATGGCTCTGCAAAGCGATTGCAAAACATGGGCAGTACGATTCAGTGACTTTTGTGCACTCAGTTGCTCTGGTGCAGACGAGCTCCTTAAGGTACAGTCTTGCTGAACTGGGCTGCTAACTTTAATATTTACAGTTAGTTTTTAACACCTGGCTCTTTTGTCCTTATACTCATCACACATAATCTACAGAAGTGTTTAGAACTCAATATAATTAATTCACTGATGACACAGTCTCCAAAAACAGTTACATGTTACTCAAAATGCCTATTTATTAATTGAGGATTCTGCAAGTTTTACTTCTGATTCATATGGGAAAAAGAGAGTCTGACCATCTGAGTCACCCAACATTTAGATTCTTAACAAAATATACAATGTGATCTGATGCATGACTAATGCATTTGTGTCTTTAAGAATCTGTTGATACTAATGAATGTTCCATGTGCATATCTTGGGAGAAAAGACACTTCAAAGTATACTGGTTCATTCATTTTAAGTTGTATGTAGTGACTTACTTTTTTACAGATCTAAAAAGTATTTAATGTGCTGTAAGATTTAAAATTATATCTCAAAACCTATTGCAGGAAGGCTCTTTTAAAACATCCCTACTAGTGACACTAACTGCGTCTACATGAGATGCTGATTGCGCAGTTGTTATTGTGCAGTCATTTAGTACTTGCATACCCAAGTGTTAAATGAATGTGCAGTAACCAGCGTTACTGCACAGTAGCATCCCTGGTGATGCTGACTGCGCAGTAGCTTGTTACTACATCATGGTTTGTGCCATTCAACGCAACTGTTCAGTAGTAATGAGGTACTGCTCTGTAAGCGTCTCATGTAGATGTGGCCACTTAATATATTTTCTATCTGTTGGATAGTTATGACCACAGTATTTGGTTCACAGAGATTTTGTCCACTTTCAACGCCCGTGACTATAATACCACTCCTAGATAGAGCCAGTTGAACTGTTCAGTACATTTATTACAACGTTTTTCTCTTCTTCGGTTAGCAAATCATTTGTGAATTTAATTTTTCTTTCTTCAAATGTATTCATTATTTGTTTAGCCTGGCTCAAAAACCTCCAAGGATTGAGATTCCACAGCCTCTCTGAGTAACCCGTTCCAGTGAGAAAGTTTTTCCTAATATCTAAGGTAAATTTCCCTTGCTGCTACTTGAGACCATTGCACCTTGTTCTGTCATCTGCCACCACCAAGAACAGTCTAGCTCCATCCTCTTTGCAACCCCCCTTCAGGTAGTTGAAGGCTGCTATTAAATCCCCTCTCATCCTTCTCTTCTCCAGATTCAATAAGCCCAGTTGCCTCGGCCTCTCCTTATAAGCCGGGGCCCCAGCCCCCTAACCGTTTTCATTGCCTTCTGCTGGACAATCTCCAATTTGTCCACATCCTTTATAGTAGGGGTGGATGGAGGGGATCCAAAACTGGACATAGTCCTCCAGATGTGGTCCCACCAGTGCCAAATAGAGGGAAAGAATAACTTCCCTCAATCTTCTGGCAACGCTCCTACAAATGCAGCTCCTACTACCTTTAGCCTTCTTGGCAACAAGGGCACACTGTTGGGTTACTGTAACCCCCAGGTTATTTTTTGCAGAACTGCTGCCCAGCCAGTCAGTCTCCAGCCCATACCAGCGCGTGGGGTTGTTCCGTCCTAAATGCAAGACATAATCATGATATAAAGAAATTATTGGATTTGACTGTTGGTCATCTATGAGAAATTAACTAATGATCTAAATCAAGTTTGCAGTAGACAGGTGTCTATGGCACGTAAATAGGAGTCTACCCAACTTGAGGAGGCAGCCAGGCCATTTCACAGGCAGATCACAGGGCTGGCTACCATTTTCAAGGGATTATCATGGCCATGGCCACCCATGCTTCTGATTGGCCTCACCCCTCACAGCGGATTGGCTGCAAGGGCTGTCAGCCATACAGCCCCAACCCTCATCACTGATTGGTTGGGAGGGCTGTCCATCATGCCCCTCCCCTCCCACTGCCAATTGGTGGAGAGTGGTGGGGCCGCATGACAGGCAGCTGTCTCAGGCAATCAGTGGTAAAGGATGGGGTTGGCAGCCATCTTGGACTCCCCCATGTGCTGACAACGCATAGCAGGTGCACGTGCACCCCCTGAGTGTGGCAGTGCCCCCACTACGAAAAGACGGTCAGTGCTTGCCACCCCACCACCGACACCGCCGGCAGCATCTGCAGGAGCTCCCACCACTGCCATGCCCCCACAGGTGCCGGGGGCACACGTCATTCATGCCCCTATATGCCGGCAGCCTCCCCTCCCACCCTCCAGGCTGCGTGGCCAGGCTGCCGCGCCATGAGGATGGTTGGCTCCCTCTGGGGAGGCAGCATTTTTTTTCAGCAAGTTTTCCTTTTCTTTTTTTAAACAGATTCATAGACCTTGCCTGCTTTCATGTGCTATGCTGGATTTCATGTTTTCTTCAAAATCCGCAGTCATGATTTCAGTAGGTCCCTACACACAAATCATCTCCAAGAATGACAGAATTCGAACACCAGGCTCGGATGAGCGAGCCAAGGCACTTTAACTAGCTGTCACCCATGCAGATAATATTCTGAGGCAACGATGAAGCATATTAGTGCATCAATTTTGGGGGAGCCTGTACTATTTCTACACCTGCTATATACACATTTTGTAAATAAAGGGAAAGCTTTGACTCCAAATGTCACCTTTTAGTAGAACGAAGATCTCCCCAGTATGGGGCACAGAAATCCTTTTCCTTCTGTACTCTGTTCTTATCAATATTCAGCTTCATTGCAGCAAGGTTAGATGATTGCCTTCTCATTTCTCAGGAACAGTAGGAATGTTTTAACAGTGTGGCAATTTTAGTTGCTGTAGATTGGTTACTTTTGCTTGGAAAATGCTGGTAGACATGCATGCTGCCTTGTAATGTATTCAACCACAATATAGCACAATTATCAAACACTGGCTTTTGATTACTGTAGATTTCTCCTCTAATGGTAACATTTGTGGTATTCTCTAGTCAGTGGTATTTCTAAACTACCTCTGGTATTGTTGGCACATTATAACGCTGCTAAGTCTCACAGCAGACAAGAGGGAACTGGTGGTTTTGCAGACTCCCCAAGGATTAGGAGCCATTCCTGGGAGGTCAAGCTGTTGAACCTAATTAAAAGGAAGACATGTTGATTTAGAAGCAGAACAGACAGCCTTATGTTTCAGAGGAGCACCAGGATGCTTAGTCATTTGGAAGCCAGCTACAGACCTGTGGTCTGGATTCAGACCTGGGCATACTGCAGGCACTGACTGGGAACAGGTTTTTCTCTATGCTAATAAATAGAAGGGAAATGCATCTGTTTACCTCTGGTAAGAAATGGATGTTTGTTGTGTTTTCATAAGTAATCTCTCCAAAGGCAAATAGATGCCCAATGGGCTTGCCCTGTCTTTCTATAAGCCTTCATTCTTGCAGAGGGTGTTTTTCATTTTCCTTTAAACTGCCTCCACCTAAAATATCCCTGGAAGCAAACAAATAGAAGGGGATAAACACTTGTAGTCAGGGGAGGAGGAGAGAATATAGTGACAGGAGCAGTAAAAGTCCTGAAGGTGCCTGACATATTTCTGAATTTAATTTCTAACGGAAAAATGCCATGGAACCTGAAAAAGGGAAAAGTTTTGTGTTTGTTTGAGCTCTGAGTCAGGGATCAGCCCAGAGACATAACACGGCAGCTCCACACCCAAGGTAGTGGCCAGGCATGGAGAAATAGCACCTCCTGTCCAGCTGGTGTGGCCAGCCACCAGCTGTAGCAATGGTTATTTTTGTGTCCCCCACCCAGCAATGATGGGGGGCTGATGCCCTGCTCAACCCCCTTCAGTTATACTACTGGTTCAGCCATTCTCAGACACCCCAGGTTCTTTGTTTTTCTGAATGTGGTACACCTGATGTTCGACACCTTTGCCACTTCTGGTGAAAAAATTGCCTGTGTACAGCTTTAACTCTAATATTTGATATTTGTTTGGGGGTAGTTGGTGCTTATAGAAATCCAGGATTGAATGACATCAGGGCCTCTCCCCAGGGCTTGCGGTATCAGTGTAGTCTGTCTCAGTCTTCCTCTTATCCTCAGTGGCTGAGAGGGGACTTCAGCTTCTATAAACATTTGTGCCTTAGTATTTACTGAGACTACCAACCAGGATGCCGGGTAAGATCTAGGTAAGACATTTCTAGGATTCCTGCTACTTTATGTAAGGAGGTACTCAGGCTCTCCAGTACTCAGAACCCAGCTATAGGTTGTCAGAAGCTAATTGTCTCCCTGGCTGGGAGGCTGGGAGCCAGCAGGAACTGAGACCAGCTAATGAGGGAGAAGCCACAAAGACTGTTTAAAAACTCCAGGAGGGGGCAGGTTAGAGTACTGGGGGAAGAAGCACAGAGCCACAGTTTGTCTTAAGGTCTGAAAGAAGACAGCATGGTTAAGTTTTGTTTGTTTGCTTGCTTGTTCATTTTGCGGTGGGGACAAGGTTGTCTATGTAAAATAACTGGTTTGAAACCGTGAAGCCAGAGTCAACTACCCTTATTAGAAAATGGGGTAAGTGATCCACTTTACAACTTGATTATCTCTTCTGGGCTAAAACCCCCTCACTTAAAACAGATCACCTAAGCAATCATTACTTAGCAGCTTCCAATCAATACAGATCATATCATCACTGGAATAAAATTAACATGATTATAATGCCTGAGATGCATTCACCTGCTCCTCTACCAGTGTTCTATAGGCCATGACCAGCAATACTCCTTTGCTGTCTACACTGGGAAGACTGAGCAATCCCTATGTGAAAGAAGGAGGAAACACCAATCTGACATCAAGTCCAAAAAGCATAAAAGGCCGTATGGAACACTTTAACTTTCCTGAACAGTCCATTGCTGACCTCAGAGTTGCTTTTCTTATGCAGTGAAACTTTAAAACCTGATTTGAATGTGAAATGGTGGAACAAGAAATCTTCCACAGACTGGATTGTGTTAAATATGGTCTAGACAGGGACTATAAATTCTTACACCGTTACCTGGACTAGCTTTTGTGACACATTTGTCCCTATGGGTTTATTACATGTCAGCACTGCCCTGCTTTCCCCTCTCCACTTTCTCTGTCCCTTCCCTGCTTTTTATATTCACATTACTCTTTCTATTTGATAGCCTATTCTGTGCATGTCCTTTCATAGTATCTGATGAAGCAAGTTCCAGCTCATTAAAGTTTGTGTATCTCTGATTTAGTTATTCTATAAAGTGCACCTCTTCCTTGCCTTCTAGCAGTTTTCAGTGACCTGAGCTGGATTTCAAACAGCCACCTAGATGTGATGGCCATTTTATATCCCAGTGGGTGTACCTACATGAGACATTTACTGTGGAATTGCCTAATTAGCCCCACAGTAAACGTCTCAGCATTTACATGTGCAGTAGGATGGAGTAAACTAACTCTGCTATAGGCTAGTACTTGTAAACACAAGTAGTATCCTACAGCAGAGTTTTTCATTCTGCAGCAATGCAAGTATAGATACTGACGTGGCTGGCTGGGGCACAACGGTGCTTCAGTGTGGAGGCTGCCTGCTAGCTAGCCCTCATGCACCCTCATGCACTAAAGTATCCAGCCAGTCCTTCTGCAGCATATGGAGCTAGGTCAGAGCAGCTCCAGGCTGGCAGGCTGACCACCGCAGGGCCCATGTCAGCCAGGGCTTCTCTGATCTGGTTCAATGTTCTGTAGTCCTGGGCATATGTTCAAATGTGGCACCCAGAAGCAATAAACTCCAAGGCATATTGCATTTTGCACTGAAGTTAATTGCTGCACATTACTTGCACATGTAGATGCACCTAGTAATACACAGAGGTGCAGCCTCTGCTTTACCCAGCTAGGGCTGAGTAGCTGGACATTTTAGAAAGCTGTCTCCCTGATCTGGGCAAATGGCCAAAAGGGAGTGTTTTCTTTACAAATAGGCCTAAATGTGTCTGTTGTATATAGTTTAGACTTTTCTGTATCCCTAGAGAGGCATTGCTCTGTATTGTAATTTGTGAATTTAGAAAAATGGTTTCCTCGTTGGACTTTTTAGTACATGATTCATTCATAGTACCCAGGAATCTGAGTCTGTTCTGACACAGATAAAGGGGGGGCAAGAGGCTAATGGAAAAACAGGTCTTTTATTGGTCTAATTTTAAAAAGCAGAGTGAAATGTGCTGCCAATGCTAAGAAATTATATACGTGTCATTATGCCAGCAAGCTGACGCATCAGCATTGATTCATGTGGAATATCTGTGTGACAGCTTTCAGAATAATACATCAAATTGTGGGCTCATGCAAATGCCTTTGAAAAAGCCTATTAAATTTCCTACTCAGTTGCTCCTGCCTATTTATACAATCTATAAGATAGGACCACTGTGATTTCCAAAGAAAGAGGAAAAA
Organism: Crocodylus siamensis; assembly: GCF_052110815.1. NCBI lineage: Eukaryota > Metazoa > Chordata > Crocodylia > Crocodylidae > Crocodylus > Crocodylus siamensis. The sequence goes on from NC_143395.1 coordinate 122,196,658, forward strand.
AAAGAAGCCAGGTTGCATTTAAAACAGCACTATCCAACATACTAAAAGTATCTTGAGAAAGAGGTAGATGAGAATTTCTATCCATAATTTTTTTACATTTTATGTTGACAAGATGCACTGATGATCTATAACTAGGCCATTTTTAAACATGCATTCAGAAGAATCCAATTCTATGTTTTAGGGTACATGCACATCCAAAAAACAGATTTTTTGTAGACTTTACAGCATATATTAAAGTTGGAAAACAAGTGTCATTTGCAAATTAAGGGAAGTGATTCTTCTGCTCTATTCAGCACTGATGAGACTTCACCTGAAATTATGTCCAGTTTTGAGCCCCATATTTCAAGAAGGATGTGGACAGTTTGGAAGGAGTCCAGCTCAGAGCAACAAATGTGATTAGGGGCCTGGGAAGCGAGACCTATGAAGAAAGGCTGAAAGAACTAGGGTTATTTAGTCTGGAGAAAAGAAGACATAAAGGGGATTTTATAAGTTTTCAGATACTGGAATGGTGATTACAGAGAGGATGGCCATGCGCTTTTTTCTGTGGCCTTAGGGAATAGGACTAAGAGCAGTAGCCTCAAGCTTCAGCAGGGGAGATTTAGGTTGGAGATTAGGAGGAACTTTCTAACAAATGGTGGTGAAGCATTGGAACAGGCTACCTGGGGAAATTGTGAAACTCCATCCTTGAAAGTTTTCAAGAGCAGGTTAGACAGACACTAGGAGGGGATGGTTTAGTCAAGGACAATCCTGCCTTGAGCAGAGAGCTGGACTAGATGACCTTCAGAAGTCCCTTGCAGCAGTACTTTCCCATGATCCTAAGAGGGATAAGATCCATTTATGTATTTGCTAATGCCATTGCTCTTTGTGGCAGGGTTTCTAGACAAAAGCACCTTGTGCAAGGAGAAGGGGAGCTTCTCATTACTGCAGCACCTTGCCCTCACTTCTACAAGGTGAGGAGAAGCATTATCAGGTGTGTATAATCTCATTGTTATGGCTCCCACCAGCAGCCAAAACAAGTGCATCTCATTATTTCCCACTCAGAAGACACAAAGGGCCAAGAGCCTCTCTGAAGAGGGAACAAAGTTGTCCTATAAATGGAACCTGAGGGAACAAACACCTTCAGAGGAGTTATGGTCAAGTTCGTATTGTCCCAAATGAAGTGTGGTCTTGCTCAAGGCCTGTTTTAAGTTGAGTCACTGATGGAGAAGATTAAAAGCATCCTCCAAAAGAAAGGAGTCTGCTATACAAGACCCTATCTTGTGCACGTTGCACTTGTTTGTTGGAAAAAAGCTTTAACTGCCAAAAAATCAGAGCATTAGTTTTGTAATGATGTCAGCTGCAAATGGCTTGTAGTTTACTGATGGTGTAAATATTCAGGAAAATGATGGTTACCTCCTTTTTAAGGCACTTTGTCTACTCTTGAAATAATTAATAATAATAATATAGTATTAATACTCATTATTAAGCCAGGATCCTTAAAGCCAAACTTTATCATCTTTCCAGTTTTTTTCTAGCCCCTTGTTTAAAGGCCCTATCCTTCCTTATCCACTAATTTGCACTAATTGAGGATGCGACCCATAAAATATAAGAGGTAATACATGACTCTTAGCATTTGTAGATTTTTAAAACTGGAGCCACCAGGATAATAAGTTTTATGTAATTCTATGCTCTGTGAAATATTTGGGACAGCTATTCCATTCATGTGTACTCTGGTCGCAGTGCTACCAGGAGAACTAGTGTCAGTAATACCAGTTTGCCTTTACAGCTGTACTTTTGTGCTACTGCTATTATAAAGTCAGTATATTATAGTACACAATGTAGAAGCAATGACGTGCAGAAGTGTGTGATTAAATTGTACCTATTATGAACTTTTGGTTTTTACCTGCCTGCTGCCTACTAATCCATCTCTGCTGGGACTATGGGCCTTGTTATACTGTAATTTTGGGCAACTCCTGGAGCTCTTAACACTTGGATTGTCCACATGTTAACACCAGGGGCAGGATTATCTCTGTGCTACCCAACTACTATTACACTTAAGGTGCAGCCACTCTAGGCTACACCTTTGTATAAACACCCCACCTGCTTCCCATCTCCTGTTGGCCCTGATGAATGATGCTATGTACTGCCCCTGCACCCTCCCCAGTACCCCAGATCACTTTTCACTATGTCCTTTCCTCCCCACTTGTGGCGCTATCTGTTCTGGAGGAGCAGAAACAGAAGTATTAACCTGCCTGCTCTATCACCATTGATACTGCTCTCTGGGTGGGCTCAGCCCTTGATAAGAGCAGCAGCACCAGCTGAGCAGGTAGGGTAACTTTTCTCTGCCTGCTTCCCTAGGACAGAGAGCCAAGCAGCTACAAGTAGGCAGGGTGGGAGGTGCAAGGGGAACCCCAAAAGACGGGGGGGGAGGATCCCCAAGGCAACCAGGAGTAAGAAGAGTAGGGAAAGGGAATCTTACCTTTCAGTCCTCTAGGCCCCTGATGGCCTGAATGTGTGATTACTCCAGACTCAAACTAGTGCTAACACTGATCAACATTTATGTGGCTCACACTGTAAGGTGTAACAAGGCCCTCTTTCTTACAAGGTTGTGCCTCTCTGAACCAGTTAGTCTCTAAGGTACTACCCCGTCCTGTCTTCTGTCTGATTTCAAACTAACATGGCTAACCACCTCTACTCCAAATGTTGCATCACATCAGGGAACCTCCATTTAAAAAAGGCAAGATTTTTTTCTTTCTTTGCTCCTTCTCCTTCACCTTGACAAAATTTATATAACATGCCATCACATATGAATCTGTGATTATGGGATTCATAGTGGAATATTAGATAGGTCTTAGAGCCTTTTAGAGCTAGGTCATCAGTGTGAATAAAAGTAGGTCACTACTGACTGAAAATAGGCTATTTGATTATTACGTGGGATCAGATGGGTGTGTCTATCCACTACCTATTGGACAGGTTTCTACAGCATTGCACTGTAACATTACAACTGACATTGATTGCTGTCCCCTTTGGCGCTCTCCACAGAGACGTCAAGTACTGAATGGACATCGAGACAAAACTACCCTGTCACACTGGAAATAGCATATCCAGGTCAGGGCTGAGGCATATTGGTAGTGAAGCATGCAGAGAGGTTGAAGTGTATACCGAGTTCATGGAGAAATAGGACTTCCATTAGTGGATCTTCCAGCATGACACATTTCATCAGCACTGCAGTTTGAAAATAAACATCAAACAAATAGTTTCATCCTATTATGTCAGAACAAATTATACACTCTGGGTGTGATTCTCACTCCATTTCACCCATTTTATGCTAGTGTAGTTCCATTAATTTCAGGTGAATTACCCCCTCACAAAACCAAGGTGATTTTGCAAAGAAGCAGGGCTGCATCCCTGAAAGAAATTATTACAAAATCTCAAGACTTTGCTGTGTTATTAAGAGGTGTGTTTCTGATTGTAGGCTGGCTGTGTAAAATTAAGGACTTGTGCACCTTGGTCATTCATGTTGAGAGGAACTGAAAAGATGTAGCCACTGTTCCCACTTGGATTTGTTAGTATATCCATTAGCAATTAATAGATCTATCATTCATGCATTTGTCTAGCCCTTTTTTGAATCTGGCTATGCTATCGGCCTCCGCTACTTCCTGTGGCAATGAATTCTACAAATTAACCACACAGAATCATAGAAAGTTAGGGTTAGTAGGGACCTCAGGAGGTCACTTAGTCCAACCCCCTGCTCGAAGCAGGACCATTCCTACCTAGAACATCCCAGCCAAAGCTTTTTCTAGCCAAGTCTTAAAAACCTCCAAAGATGGAGAGTCCACAGCCTCTCTGGGTAACCTGTTCCTGTGTTTTACTACCCTCCTAGTGAGAAAACATTTCCTAATATCCAACCTGAACTTCCCTTGCTGCAACTTGAGACTGTTGTTCTGCCAGAAACTTAAAATGCGTAAAAAAGTATTTTCTTGTTAGCTTTTAACCAGTTTCCTACTCATTTCAGTGGATGCCCCCTAATCTTAATATTATGGGACTCGGTGAATAACAGTACCCTAGTCACTTGGTCCACATCCTTCCAGATTTTATAGACATCTATTGTATTTCCCTCACAGTCAGCCTTCTCCTTTCTAAACTGAAGCGTTGCCTTCTTAGTCTCTCCTGGTATGTCAAGTGCCTGTTATCATTTTGGTTGCCCTTTTCTGTAACTTTTCAAATTTTACTAAAAACTTTTTGAGATGTGGAGACCAAACGGCACACAGTATTTGAGATGTGCATAGTGTCATCATGGATTTGCATAGTGTCATCATGTTTTTCTTCATTTTGTTTCCAATTCCTTTCTTAATGCTGCCCCATATTTTATTGGCTTTTTTGGTCACTGCTGCACATTGAGCTGATGTTTTTAGTGACCTACTTACAAGGTCTCTTTCTTGACTCCTAACACCTAGTTCAGAACCCAGCATTGTGTATATATAGAAAGCAGCAGAGATTTTTCTATTAAGTGGCTATAGGTGTCCAAAGACAAAGAGTATCCCGGGGTTTTTAGGTCATGTTGAATAACAAGTAAGTCTTCTTGGTTTTGCTTTTTTTTAAAACTTGTCCCTGCTGATCTAAAAACAATTAAACCAAAAACAATAGTTTGTCCTAGTTTTCTAGATATCTGCAGGCTGGTCAGCTAAAAGAACCTGTAGCCAGCTGAGCTGGTAAATCGCTGACCGCAAGCTGAGTGAATAGACATAGATTCATAGATGCTAGGGTCGGAAGGGACCTCAATAGATCATCGAGTCCGACCCCCTGCATAAGCAGGAAAGAGTGCTGGGCCTACATTACCCCAGCTAGATACACATCCAACCTTCTCTTGAATACCCCCAGGGTAGGGGAGAGCACCACCTCCCTTGGGAGCCCGTTCCAGACCTTGGCCACTCGAACTGTGAAGAAGTTCCTCCTAATATCCAATCTAAATCTGCTCTCCTCTAGCTTGTGGCCATTATTTCTTGTAACCCCCGGGGGCGCCTTGGTGAATAAATACTCACCAATTCCCTTCTGTGCCCCCCTGACGAACTTATAGGCAGCCACCAGGTCGCCTCTCAACCTTCTCTTGCGGAGGCTGAAAAGGTCCAGTTTCTCTAATCTCTCCTCGTAGGGCTTGGCCTGCAGGCCCTTAACCATACGAGTGGCCCTTCTCTGGACCCTCTCCAGGTTATCCGCATCCTTCTTGAAGTGCGGCGCCCAGAATTGCACGCAGTACTCCAGCTGCGGTCTGACCAGCGCCCGATAGAGGGGAAGTATCACCTCCTTGGACCTATTTGTCATGCATCTGCTGATGCACGATAAAGTGCCATTGGCTTTTCTGATGGTTTCGTCACACTGCCGACTCATGTTCATCTTGGAGTCCACTAGGACTCCAAGATCCCTTTCCAATTCCGTGCCACCCAGCAGGTCATTTCCTAGGCTGTAGGTGTGCTGGACATTTTTCCTCCCTAGATGCAGCACTTTGCATTTCTCCTTGTTGAACTGCATTCTGTTGTTTTCTGCCCACTTGTCTAACCTGTCCAGGTCTGCTTGCAGCTGTTCCCTGCCCTCCGGTGTGTCCACTTCGCCCCATAGCTTAGTGTCATCTGCAAACTTGGACAGAGTACATTTCACCCCCTCGTCCAAGTCGCTGATGAAGACATTAAAGAGTATCGGTCCAAGCACTGAGCCCTGCGGGACCCCACTGCCCACACTCTTCCAGGTCGAAACCGACCCATCCACCACAACTCTCTGGGTGCGACCCTCCAGCCAATTCTCCACCCACCGGACTGTGCAGTCATCCAAGTCACAGCCCCTTAACTTGTTCACCAGTATGGGGTGGGATACCGTGTCAAAGGCCTTCCTGAAGTCCAAGTATACGACATCCACCCCTCCTCCTGCGTCGAGGCGTTTTGTGACCTGGTCATAAAAAGAGACTAGATTGGTCAGGCACGATCTACCTGCCACGAACCCGTGCTGGTTTCCCCTCAGCATAATTTGTCCTGCCGGGCTCTCACAAATGTGAGCCTTGATGATTTTCTCAAAGATTTTGCCAAGGATGGAGGTGAGACTGACTGGCCTATAGTTACCCGGGTCCTCCTTCCTCCCCTTCTTGAAAATGGGAACCACATTGGCCCTTTTCCAGTCCTCCGGGACTTGACCCGTGCGCCACGAGCGTTCAAATATTCCCGCCAGTGGCTCTGCAATGATGTCGGCCAGTGCCTTCAGTACCCTCGGATGGAGCTCATCTGGGCCTGCCGACTTAAAGGCATCCAGTTCCTCCAAGTGACCCTGCACCACCTCAGGGTCCACGCATGGAAGTCTGGTGCCTTGCTGCTGCCTCCCTACACTCCCAGTGAGAGACTTGTCGTGCCTCTCGCTTAGGAACACTGAGGCGAAGAACTCGTTGAGGAGTTCAGCCTTGTCGCCTCTGTCCGTCACCAATTGTTTCTGCCCATTTAGCAGGGGTCCTATTCCTCCCTGGGCCTTCCTTTTACTCCCTATATATCTAAAAAACAATTTCTTATTGTCTTTTACTTGGGTTGCCATCCTCAGCTCCATGGTAGCTTTGGCCTGTCTAACTGCCTCCCTACAAGCACGAGCAGAAGAGGTATATTCCTCTTTGGTGATCTCTCCCTGTTTCCACTTTTTATGTGCTCCCCTTTTGGCCCTTAGTCTGCCCTGGATTTCTCTGGTCAGCCAGGGAAGCCTCCTGGCCCCTTTCCCTCTTTTACCTCGCACGGGGATCATCTCGCTTTGTGCTCGAAGGATAGCTTCCTTAAGGCACAGCCACCCTTCTTGGGCTCCCATCATTTCAAAACTACTACTCTGCAGTGCATCCTTCACTAATCGCCTGAGTTCGCTGAAATCAGCTTTCCTAAAGTCCAGCACGTTCACCCTACTAGTTACCTTACCCACTCGACGCCTTATGTTGAATTGTACTTTTAGGTGATCACTGTCCCCCAGATGGCTACTGATCTGTAGGTCCCCTACTATGTCATCCCCCATTGCCAATACCAGATCCAGTAAGGCATTCCCCCTAGTGGGACCATGTACCTCCTGCGTCAGGTGGAGGTCCTGTACACAGGTTAGAAACCTGCGTGAGCGGTGGGACTTTGCTGTCTGTGTCTCCCAGCAGATGTCCGGGTAGTTTAGGTCCCCCATGACCACCGCCTCTTTAGCTTTTATGGTCTCCGAGAGTTGCCTCAGGAGCCCCAAATCTATTTCTTCCCCTTGATGTGGGGGTCTGTAGCAGACCCCTACCACCAAATCCTTTTCTCCTTGCCCCCCATGTAGCCTAACCCACAGTCCTTCTACTTCCTCATCCTTTGATTCTGTCTTGATGAGGGTTGATGTATATTGCTCCTTAACATAGAGCGCAACCCCTCCCCCCCTTTTCCCCACTCTGTCCTTTCTGTACAATCTATAGCCCTCAATATGTACCGCCCAGTCGTGGGATGGATCCCACCAGGTTTCCGTCAGCCCCACTAAGTCGTAGTCGTTTAGTGCAACCAGGAGCGCTAGTTCATCCTGCTTGTTCCCCATGCTCCTAGCATTAGTATATAGGCACTTGAGCCCTGTGACTGGTGCTTTTGCTACCCCCTCGCTCCAAGTCCTAAAGGGCTTTTTGTCTCTAACCTTCCCGTTCCTTACCTGTGCCGTATTGCTGTCCACCCCCTGTCTTTCACGTTCCCAAAGCTCTCTTTCTTCAGGCTGGGCTGTCCTTGTGGGTGCCACCTGGTTTGGTGGTCCACAGCCTCCCCCACCCTCATCTTCCCCTCCCCCCGACGAGCCTAGTTTAAAGCCCGCCGGAGGAGATCCGCCAACCTGGAAGAAAACACACGCTTACCTTTGGGGGACAGGTGAAGCCCATCCCAGCTGAGCATGTCCCTCGTTGTAATGTGTGGGTCATTGTCCAGGAAGCCGAAGCCTGCCTCGAGACACCACTGCCGAAGCCGCCAGTTGGTCTCTCGGATGCAGTTCTCATGCCGTCTTCCGCGTCCGTTCACTGGTAGGATGGAAGAGAATACCACCTGTGCACCAAATTCCCTCAGCACGCCGCCCAGAGCCTGGTAGTCCGCCATCAGGTGATCGGGGGTTCTCCTGGCCGCATCATTAGTACCCACATGGACAAGGACATCTCAAGGACCACCTCCCATCTAGCTTGTCACATGCTGCAGTCTGCTCTCTTCCTTTCTGTAAGCCATTCCTCTGTTCAAATCAGTTTGAATGTAAACAAAGTATAACCTGAGGGGGCATAAACCCATGTCCATTCATTGAGACAGACAAGGTACACTGGCTATGTTTCATTTTTCCTATCTGGACAAAAAATAGGTCATGTTTAAAACAGGCAGATTTTTAACCAATTCATTTTTAAGTATTGGTTTAATATCCTTCAAAATGTGCTCACTGAAGTTGATCAAGAAGATTTGCTACTTCCCAATGTGAGTAGTTCATTGCTGGATTCTCTTACTTTTTTATGAATTAGCTACTGGCCTTTTGGGTACCTGTAGACATGCAGGATGCCTGCTCCAATGCATTGTAATCAGAGCAGACTTGATTAATTAAGTCTTCTGGAGCATGCTAATTAGCACATTTCAGCAGCCTCAGCACCTTGTGTATTCAGTGTCCTCATGCTTCAAAATGGTGGTGGGAGTAACTTTAAAGCTCATTAAACAAGCTTTAAAGCACCCCCACTGTCATTTTGAAGCACACTGAGATGCTGAATACACGAGACACCATTGGGCACTTTAATTAGAGCAGCCCCTGAGAGCCTTTCTAATTAAAGCACCCCTTCACACACACCCCCACACACATCCCCGGAGCACTTGTAAAGATTCCCTTTGGGAATCTCCAGTGTTGTCAAAAATAGCAATTCATGTTCATGCGTCTAAATGTATTTTAAAATACTGAAGTAACTAAGCATAGCTGGTTGGGATAGTCTTGATTTATATCCTGGAAATAAGTATTTTCAGGCATCTTAAATGAAAAGCAAAGTAGGTATGTCTTGGCATATCGGTGGGCACATCTACATGAGATGCTGATACTACTGCACAGCAGTGTCTTGTGGCAAAAACCATGACATGACGCTACTGTGCAGTAGTGTCGCAAAAAAGTTCACCACTGCAACAGTAACTCAGTTACTGCACAGTAGCTACATACTACTGTGCAGTAGCATTGCATGGCAAAAACTGTGATGCAATACTACTGCACAGTAGGCTACTATGCAATAGTGTCACAAAAAAGGCATTCGCCGGTATACTGCACAGGAACTGACCGCAGTACCGCTGTGCAGTAGTGTCTCGTGTAGGTGTGGACAGTGGCACTGTATATGAGTGAGCTCATACAAACTGTTCTCTGTGTGTTTATAACTACCATTTATTTCAAATGAAGGATTTCAGAGCACTTCGAGTTTAGCTTCAAAAATTCACTGTCAGGGAGGTATTTTTAACCTCATTATACTGAGGCTGAGGAATAAAGATGGTAATGACCAGTGCAAAACTGGTGTTGATTAATAGATTCATAGATTGTTAGGGGCTGGAAGGGACCTCGCAGATCATCAGGTCCAGTCCCCCTGTACTAGGCAGGAAGACAATTGGGGTCAAGTGACCTCAGCAAGGTGACTGTCTACTCTCCTCTTGAAAATCTTCAGGGTAGGTGATTGCAATGCCTCTGGAGGGAGTTTATTCCATAGCCTGGACACCCTGACTGTGAAGGAATTTTTCTGGTGTTAAGCCTGAAGCAGCCTTCCAGGAGTTTGTATCCATTGGTCCTGGTCTTCCCCAGGAGTGCCCTAGTGAACAGTTGTTCACTGAGCTTCTGATGTACTCCTCTGATATAGCGTAAGCCGCTATCAAGCCTTCCTCAACCTTCTGTCCTTTAAGCTAAAGAGGCCAAGGTCCCTCAGCCTTTCCTCATATGGCTTGTCTTGCAAGTCCCTGATCATATGGGTGGCTCTTTTCTGGACCGTCTCAAATTTTTCCACATCCTTATTAAAGTGTGGCAACCAGAACTGGCATGCAGCACCCATGCAAACAGGTATAAAATACAGGTCTCTTGACTCTCAATTCTGTGCTGAAGTCATCTTTCCACTTGCTGCAAACCCAAGTGCTATTAAATTTGAAAACATCGTGACTGACTATAGCAGACATACATCCATCTTAAGGCTCATAGCAGTTATTGGAGTATAACCAAATCCAGAAAAAGGAGATGATGATAGTATTTCTTTTAACTAAGCCAAGGTATATTTCCTCAGGTTCCAACAGAAAATGTGCAGTAAATTGGCCAAGTTATTCTCACACTCTAGCTGCTGAAGGCACCACAACTGATGATGCATATAAAGAGTATTCTGTTGATACATTTGGAACATGAGTATTTCACAGGAAAAGTGCAAGTGTGACTCTGAGTCACATCTCTCTCACATTGCGTTTCTATATATGCTTCCGCACCATTAGCTAATGCTCTAGGCAGAACATCCTATGATTAGTCATCCATTTCAGACTAATTGCAGTGTCAAAATAAGTTTTCTACCACTTACAGTGAAAGCACAGAACTTAAATGAGCTAGTCTCAATAATGAGACTAGCCAACCTGGTGGCCTTTTACGATCAGATCACCAGATCATTAGATGCAGGGGTAGCAGTGGACATAGTCTTCCTGGACTTCCGGAAGGCTTTCAACACTGTCTCTCACCCCGTTCTCATTAAGAAACTGGGGGGCTGTGGTGTAGACACCCACACAGTCAAATGGGTTGCCAACTGGCTGGTGGGCCACACCCAGAGGGTGGTAGTGGATGGGTCCTTCTCAACCTGGAAGGACGTGGGCAGTGGGGTCCCCCAGGGCTCGGTCCTCGGGCCCGCACTGTTCAACATCTTCATCAGTGATTTGGACGAGGGGGTAAAAAGCACCCTGTTCAGATTTGCTGATGACACTAAGATGTGGGGGGATGTGGGCACACTGGAAGGATGTAACGGGCTACAATCAGACCTAGACAGGTTACAAGGGTGGGCGGACGAGAATAGGATGGGCTTCAACACAGACAAGTGTAAGGTGATGCACCTCGGGAGGAACAACCGGCACCATACCTACAGGTTGGGGAACTCCCCTCTTGTCAGCACAGAGGCAGAAAGGGATCTGGGGGTCATCATTGACTCCCAGATGAACATGGGCCGGCAGTGTGGGGAGGCAGTTAGGAAGGCCAACCGCACCTTGCCGTGCATCCACAGATGCATCTCGAGCAGGTCCAAAGAGGTGATCCTCCCCCTCTATGTGGCACTGGTCAGGCCGCAACTGGAGTACTGTGTCCAGTTCTGGGTGCCGCACTTCAAGAGGGATGTCGACAGCATGGAGAGGGTCCAGAGGAGGGCCACTTGTATGATCAGAGGACAACAGGGCAGGCCCTATGAGGACAGGCTGCGGGACCTGAACCTGTTCAGCCTCCAAAGAGAAGGCTGAGGGGGGATCTAGTGGCCTGTTATAAACTAGTCAGAGAGGACCAGCAGGCACTGGGGAAGTCCCTGTTCCCCCGAGCACCGCCAGGAGTGACCAGGAATAACGGTCACAAGCTGGCAGAGGATAGGTTTAGGTTAGATATCAGGAGGCGCTACTTCACAGTCAGGGCGGCTAGGGTCTGGAACCAGCTTCCAAGAGAAGTGGTGCAGGCTCCCACCCTGGGGGTGTTTAAGAGGAGGTTAGATGAACATCTTGCTGGGGTCGTTTGACCCCAGTAATCTTTCCTGCCATGGCAGGGGGTCGAACTAAATGATCTGCTTAGGTCCCTTCCGACCCTAGAAACTATGAAACTATGAGATTTCAGGAGAAACACAAAAACATGGAAAAGTGTGCAGGAATATATCAGGAGGTAAATTAAATTAGGAAAACATTTCAATTATAAACCAAGCTGGTTTCTCAAAACTCTCCTTTTTCTTACCCAGTGCTGTTTATTTTCCAATTATCTTTGTATACTGGATATTTAGTACTAAAATAACTAAAATAAAGCTTCCTAGTAAACAGTGCTGTGTTTGTGGCCCATGAACATACAGGACAGCAGCCATAATGCACATTTTAAATCAACTAGATCAGTATTTTCAGGAGAGCAACAAGAGGTAAATTGGCATGTGTGAAGCTGAACTCCCATTTGTACTGAAGGAAGTTGAACATTCGAACTCCGCGAGAGAAGAGTACATATTCTTAAGTACTGGAGCAGGGGAGAAGGCAGGCAAACTGAAAGTCAAGGAAGAGGAACTTTAGACAAAATATTTGAAAAACCCTGCACTTCCTGGCTGAAGCATGGGCAAAGCAGCAGAATTTGGCCAATCCCTACAGTCTCTGCAAAGGGAAAAAATAAGCAGTAATCCTATACACACCCACGCATGCAAGCATGCTCTTCCACCACTTAGTCATTCATCAGCACTCTACTGGTGTAGAGCTGTCTTTCCTACCATTATGATTAGGGAGGTCTTCAATCTCAAGAAACATGGGTGCCCAAGAATAGTGGCCTGCTCTGGCATGTGCATCCTGGGAAGCTTCAGTAGAATTTCTTGCTGGGTAAGGCAGAATTGCAAGCAGTCTTCCAGCTGAACACAGCCCTTCCGCAGCTCTCCATACCCTGCAGGACAGGACGTTGCCCAGACAAAGCAATGATCCTGCTCCCACAGAAGTCAGTGGAGGTTGTGACTTGAATGGGGACAAGATCATAACTGTACATTCACATATTCTTCCATGTACAAAATGCTCCCTAATTCCTATACTGCAATGACAGAGTTTTCTGTGATACGTGCAGTGATCACGCACCTCAGTTCTGAGTGAAAGGGTAAATGCATTTCATGTTGATTTCAAAGTGAGCTGCACCCACTTAAGCCAAAGCTGCATGTGTCCTAAATTTCAGGAAATCTTTTTTTCCCTTGACAGTTCGGTCTGCAAATAGAATTCTAGCACCATGCCACATAAAGACTACTGTTTGCTTGATTGTAATCAGGGCCATTCAGGCTGGAGGCTGACTGGCAAACACAGCATTATTATAAGCATTCTAGATATTATTTATTCTTTAAGCTGAACTAACACTTCCTGAACTGAATTTAAACATGCACTCAGTTCATACAAGACTCAAATCTCTGAGCAAACCACCATTTAGGGGAACATTGGCCAGATTCTACTCATATTTAGGGTAGACACAGATGTAGCAGTTTTACTAGTATTAAACTATACCAGTATAAACTATTCCAGTGTAATGGCTATGTTTCTTTATTCCTGTGCTATTATGTGTGGAGCTAAAGCAGTATAATTCTTAACCTTTTCATTATATATATCAGCATAGGAACAGACGGACATAAACAGTTGCACTGGAGTACCAAGCCCCCTTTTCTGTTTGAAAGACGTTTTCAGTTACATCTGTCCACAGCCTTAGTCTGATGTTGATTTGGATTTCTTTCGCTGAACTTAATGTCATAATTCGTATAGCAGAATTTGGTCCCATGGATTTTATATCTTTCCCCAGAGGAAAAGTGCTTCTTAGAGAAAATAGGGCTCCCAGCAAACAGAAACAGATATTGGGGTCTCACATTCATTTCTTACTTCACAGCATCTGCTGCCACTTACATTTTATATCTGCAGGAACACAGAGGCCTTTCAGAGGCTTCTGGAGGCAAAGCTCATCAATCCTTATTGTTCTCCATTAAAGACTTTACAGTCAAAGTTCCAGCTCAGGATTTTGGTTTGGTTTAGAAAAGCCAGAGCATAGTTATCATTACTAACTGCTGCAGCCTATTTAATGTTTCACTAAATATTGTTAATTTGTGGGGAAATAGTATAGAACTACAGGAGCAATGGTCTCAAATTACAGCAAGGGAGGTTTAAGTTGGTTATTAGGAAAATCTTTCTCACTAGGAGGGTAGTGAACCACTAGAACAAGTTACCTAGAGAGGTGGTGGAAGCTCCATCCTTGGAGGTTTTTGAGGCCTGGCTAAACAAAGCTTTGGCTGGAATGATCTAGTTTGGGATGGTCCTGCTCAGAGCAGAGGGTTGGACTAAATGACCTCCTGAGGTTGGTTATAGCCAGGCTTTAAGGGACCTAATAAGAAAAACGTGGTTCAATATTTGATGCTATATGCTCTCAAGGAAGTCTGAAGCTTACAATAGCATACAATGCCATACATACTGATTGATGAGAAGGTTATTCAGCTATTAAATTTATGTCACAGGAACTTTATTATCCAAAATGAGTTTGAATCAAACCCCTTGAACTATGGGAAAGTTTGGAACTGGACCAGACCTTTGCAACTCAGGCCACTCTGGAGAGTTTTAAGTTTTTTAAGAAGAACTGTGGCTTTTCAAGTAAGCCTAAGTTGTCACACTGAATATTAACATTTTCCTTTAGTCAAAACTTGACACATCTAGACAGTGAATCAAGCTGCCTCATTCACAGATGGTGAGGTGGTGACCCAAGTGTACACTGTTGGCTGGAGTTCCACAAGAGAATTAGTTTGAAACAAAGGAAACCGAACAATAGTCAGACATTATGGATTTCTTTCTGGGTTTCCCTGCTAACGTTCACCAGTTTTAGTCATGAATACAGATTCTGTGGCATGAAAACAAATTGAGAAATAAGAAACAAAAACTTGCTCGCTGTGCTTTGTGGCTTACAGCTCTGGATTTCTATTGTTGTTATTGTAGTACTGCTTATAATCATTATTGCTACTCAGTTTATTGCTCCCAGGAAGTTCGTGGGCATGTGTTTTACCACAGCACACTGAACTGGGTCACAGCAGCCCTGGCTGGCAGAGGGCCCAAGGGGTCAGCCTGCTAGCCTGGGGCTGCTCCCCCTGGCTCAACCTGTTGCAGAGGGGCTGGCTGGGGCACAAAGGTGCTTCAGTGCAGGGCTAGCAGGCAGGCAGTCCCCTCACTTGAAGCCCCCTTATTCCCCAGCCAGCCGGCTCAGCATCTAGACGTGCATTGCTGAAGGGTAGGACTTGTATTACCCTGCTGAGGAGTTTATTGGTTTTGTGTGCCCTGATAGGGGCACACATTTAGACACTGAGATGTTTACTGCTCAGTTAAATAGTCAGTTCTTCAGTAAATGTCTCGTGTAGAGGTGCCCATTTAGTAATACAATAGTACCACGTAGTAGTAACACCACAAAGACCGTAGATAGCAGAACAACCAGTTGTCTAAAAATTCCAAAGATAAATAGCAAGCTGGTCTAAAATCCACTGCACAGGTCTATAATGTTTGTTGTTACTTTGCTGTAAAGGGACAATTTGTTGCACAGGGCTAACAGTATTAGGAGTACATAAATTGTCTTCTCATATTTCTGTAGAGTATCCTTCATATCGAAAGTCCTTATAGCATATTAAATCTTTCAGGCTGGGCTTGGGTCACAATATGTAATTGGGAAATAGAGGATTCTGAGTACTAATGCTACAGAAATAAAAATGCTGATAATCCAAGGTAGGAAACCACCAATTATTTCATAGATTTCATAGACATCAGGGCTGGAAGGGACCTCGGGAGATCATCGAGTCCAGCCCCCTGCCCAAAGGGCAGGAAGTCAGCTGGGGTCATAGGATCCCAGCAAGATAAGCGTCCAATTTACTCTTGAAGGTGTTCAATGTAGGTTTCAGTTTTCAGCTTCCAAATTAGTTTATCAAAATAGCATCAATAGTTAATATTTAAACAAAATCTTTAGTGTTTGTATTGAAAATATAACAGACTCTCTGGGAGCTTAAGTAATCCAAACAGTCTACGCAAGTAATATTTTTAAGTGCCTTACACAGCAGACCAGCTATCATGTCGACTTTCATATAGTCCAGGAGATTTGATTATGTATTGTAATAAGACTGGCTTGAAACCTCTTAATGTTACATTCACACATGTAGCCATATTAGCAGGCAACAATTGACTCTTCCTGTTCTGTACAACCCAGAAGCTTAAGTAAGGACAGTCAAAAAGTCCGAGGCTGAATCAATTCAATCTTCACAGGTTAGTTTAAGCTGCGTATATTGAACTGATACGCAAGTGAACAGACATTCCCTTTTGATTCCAAAAATGCAGCCAAATGCCTGCAGTGTCCCAGACTGAAAGCCAGGGGGTGTCAGAGCATGCCTCCCTGCTTGGCTGGAGCAGGCAACTTGTGCTAAGGCTAGCTTACCCACCCTATGAGGGCAGGGTTTGTGGTGAGGTACAAAGTATCCTGGGATGTTGGGGGACTGTGAGTTAACTTGAATCTGGAGGGGATCTGGGACAGAAATTCAAGAAATCCATTTAAATTAAATCAGTTAAGTCTGATACTACATCCATCCAATTTTATCTTAAACCAGTTTCAGCCTTTTTGAAAGTGCTTTATGTGCACTGATCTTCTGCTGTGTTGCAGATTTGAACCAGTTTCCAATTACTTATACCAGTTTATATGTAACTTCTGTCCCTAGCCATGTAGATTCCACCATTCATGCAGTCCAGACTCATTCAGTCCAATGCATGTGAGATAGATTGTCTTTGCTTTTTCTTTTATTTCCAGATGCTAAGTGGGGCTGATTTAACCTCTCTCCTCTGGCCAGTCATTATTAAACCACATTTTATGTAAGACAATTCTATTTGCTGTTTCATAGATTTCATAGATATTAGGGCTGGTAGGGACCTTGCAAGATCATTGGGTCCAGCCCCCTGCCCAAAGTGCAGGCAGTCAGCAGGGGTCAAATGATCCCAGCAAGATAGGCATCCAAGTGTATTTTAAAGGAATCCAGAGTAGATGCCTGCACCACCTCTGGAGCGGAGTTTATTCCAAGTTCTGGGGATTTGGACAGTAAAGAAGTTTTTCCTTATGTCCAGCTTAAAACTGCCTTTCAAGAGTTTGTGACCGTTGGACCTAGTCTTTCCATGAGGTGCTCTGGTGAACAGACATTCTCCCAGTTCGTGGTGCACACCCCTTATATACCTATACATATTTTTCATGTTGACCCACTGATCGCTTGGGCAGGCTTCCATGTAGTGTGACAATATGGTCAGACTGCTCACTTGATCATATGATAAGGGGGACTATGATATAGGATGAGACTATGCCTTTGTCTCCCCTCTTTGGACAAAAGAAAAGATATACCTTCTTTGCAGTGTCAGCTAGAAAAAGGAGAAAAAAAACTTGGCTTTCCTCACAATGAAGAACATTAATGTAAAATGCCTATTTTTAGAGTGGATAAGATAGCTGTTAAAACAACATGGGAGTTAAACATCAGGGAGGCAGTAGAACTATTTAAGATGAAGAGCAATTTTTGCACAAAAATACATAGGCATAAATTGGCCAGGAATAAATTTAGTTGGAACTTTAGACAGTTTCTAATCATTAAAGGAGTGATATTCTAGAACAGCTTCACTAGTTCTAGGCTGCACCTTGATAAATTTATGATTGGATGAAACACTGCAATTGTTTATTATAGCAAGGGACTGAATCTAATGACCTAAAATGTGCTTCTCAGTCCTAATACCCATACTACTGTTATAGTGGTATGTCCTCTTGACTCGAGACATTAAGATGAAATTGGATGGTAGGATTCAGAGAGAAGGCATTCCGTGTAAAGTTTTTTCTGCTTTTCGGGGGTCCCAGCATTACATTAAATTCCATTACCTGCCTCAGCCTTGAGAAGTCAAGGCTGAGACACATAAATAGAATTGCTCCTCTCCCCTTTTTAGGTGCCAGTTCTTACTTCCCAGCAGGCATCAGTTGTAACTGTCTACCACAGCTGTTCTAATGACAGTGCTGGCTGCTGTGTATGGTTAGATCTTGGTCTCCAAAATGTGAGCCTCGAATCCATTGCCCACTACACCTGGTCCCCTGGCTTTCTGCCAAGGGCTGAGAGCCAGTCTGTCAATACCAGCACTCATAAATAGCTTCGTCCACAGCACTGTCTTGCTCCAGGAATCAAAAAGGCATAAATGCTTGGGATTTGTGGTAATGGGAACCAATATCAGACCCCAGAGGTAAAGAGAAAGAATTGTTGAGCTAACCTGTCAGCTCTATGGGTTTCTAAAATTACCACTGCAATACTTACCTACAGTGGACCAAGTTAAACATCAGTCTAAATGCCAGAAAACCTGTTCTGCATCAGTAAAAATCAGATTCTCGGGACAGTAGACGGAGTCCCCTAACATTATGTTATGTGCTTGTGTGTGTTTTACAGAACAATGGCACAGATTAGCAAAATACTTTTAAACACTCTGTTCCTCATCAGGATTTAATTATATGCACATACAAACACAGACACACATATCTATCTATAATATACATGTTAATATATATAATCTGTACATTATAAAAATATGTGGGTTGGGTGTTTTTACTGTAGATTGATTATGTAAAAACATAGCTGCTTGCTTCTCCAGCAGAGAGTTCTCAGTCTTCTCTTTGCCCAAACACATTTATGAAGCAAATTTTTTGCAACCATCTGAAAACTATTTTTTTTAAGTCAGAACTGCTCAGCTCAATTGTCAATTCAAAGACCTGGGTGAATGTACATAGGCAACAGCAGTAGCATAGTTTTAATGAAACAGGGAAATGTTTGTCCACGCACCTGAGATTACACTAGAGCTCTCTGAATATTTTGAAGCATTCTGGTGATAGTGCATTGGATGCCCTTAATTTTGCTTCTATTTATTGTTTTTACTTGTTAAATTATTTCTTTAACAATAATCTTTTATTTTTCAAGATAAATACACAGTTCAAGAATCAGACACCTCTATGATCATTCTAAATGTACCAGAAGTCAATGTTGGAATGATATTTTCTCCTTTGCTTCCTTGACTTTTAAAAACCAAAGAGGTTCCTGATATTTAATACTTAGATGGGAGGCCTCTAAGGAAGGTTGTGTTGGCAATGTAGGCCCTGATGCAGGAAAACATCTCTATTTAGGACAGACTTTATGCCTGTGCTTAAATCCCTTTGAAATCTGGAGTCTTAATAGGTAACACTTGCCTCAACTGCTATTAAATCAATGGTGATGCAGTGATGAAAACTATGGAAATGAGTGTTCATATTTTATTTTATTAGTACCATGAATCCCAGTCAGTAATCCAGACCCATTGCACAATGCATTGTAAAAACAAATAGCTGAGTCCCTGTCCCAGAGAGCTTTCAAAGCCATGTGTGTAGTGGGAAAATGTATCATGTTAGAAACTATTTAAAAATGCATTTTAACTAATATGCTATTGGATGTGATTCAGTGTCTATGATAACACATAGAGAAATAATGTGCAATATCCATCATATGGTCCCTATTGTGAACCAGTAGAAAGGTAATTAACATAACTCTTTGAAATTACACTGAACAGTGTCATCTCTTATTTTAAGTGCCTGGTTATTTATTTTAATATGCAAGAGGACAACTCATTATGTAACAGACCTTCTCCTTGTGCTCAGAGACATATCTACTGACCTTTCAGTCCTGACCATCTCCGTTACTGCTTAGCATTGTAGGGCTAAGGCACATATGGATTTTATAGATTGTATTGATTATATTGATTGTATAGATTGTATTATGTTCTAGCTGGTGTATTCAGAACAATCCTGATACAAAGAAGGAGGGGAGAAAAATTTCAGACAGTAAGGGCTCTGTTATACAGTCAAATTAAAGCTGGATAGAAACCAGCTATAGAGTTGTTACACATTTTCAAGCACTTTCTAGATGGTTGGCTCTTTTTATGGCTGGATAGTCATTTTTATGGTGTGATGATTACTTTGGATGTGTGGCTGGTTTAAATGTATTGCATGATTAGCCAATTAATTTGCACTTGTGTTCAGTTTAATTATTGCACAATTAACCAGTTAATTGTGTAATATATGTAATGTGTAGCAGGGGCCTAAATAACAGCTCCTAAATCAAACTATAGAAAGCATTTTCCCTGTAGTAGTTATTCTGCATACCTTACATTTTGCTTATATATTAAGGTGATCTGATGTTTTGTGAGCATGTAGCTAAAAACAGAGGCATAACTGGGAAGTTCTGCACCCAGGGTGATGGTTGTACACAGGGCAGCAGCTGCAGCCAAACTGCTGGTAGTGGTGCTATCTGCTGTTTTTGGTAAGATATAGTCTGGCTGCAGGGGAGTTCAAAAGAACACTGGCTGAGATTTTTCACTTGGTTTTTCTTAAGCCTGCCTCCTCACAGTTGAACAGTTCATCTTTTGACTTGGAAACTGAAAAGATTTAAGTTCAATAGTCATTGAGAGAGACCTAAATGTGGATCCCCACCATTAACGATCCCAACCATTTTACAGAGTATAAGTAAATGCTGAAGGCTTTGAGATGGGCATCTGTAAGGAGCCTGAGGGGCCTAGCCTTGCCTGGCAAACTCAGGGTTAGAAGAGCCTTTTGGAAACTGTGAAATGAGATAAGACTACATTTTACAGAAACCTGACATTTCCTTTTCTTAATGCTGGAAGAGGCAAGTCAACCTTTTTTATTCTAAAGTAAAGGCTGCCAGAAAGAAGGGGCAGAACAAGTGGAGGCAGGGCCCTGCATGGGCTGATTTGCCCTGGGCCCTGCAGCCTGATCAGGGGAGTACGTCAGGGCCTGGGGGAACAACTATTCACCAAGGCCCCCAGGGGAGGAGAAGAAATAAGGGGCATCAACTGATTGAAGATCACTTCAGACTCGACATAAGGAAAAACTTCTTTACAAGTTGAGTACTGAGGGTTTGAAACAGTCTCCCCACCGAGGTTGTACAGTCGCCCACCCTGGCGATCTTCAGAAAGAGTCTTGACACCCATCTTGCTGGGGTCATCTGACCACAGCGGTCTGTGCTGCCCAAATGCAGGAGGGCTGGGCCCAATGATCTGTAAGGACTCTTCCAGCCCCTAAGATCTGTGAAACTATGAAACAACTGTTTTTCCTTGCCACAAAGGGCAGGACACAAAGCAGTGGGTTTAAATTGCAGCAAAACTGATTTAGATTAGGTTACACAAAAAGATCTCCTAACTAATAAAAACACGAGGACAACGGAAGAAGCTATTTAGGAAAATTGTGGAATCTCCTTCACTGGAGGTTTTTAGGCTAAAGGCACCTGGTTATACATATGTCCATAACAGTTTAGGAGCAGTACATCTTGAATCTGTGCAGGGGCTAAACTAAATGACTTTTGGGGTCTCTTCCAACCCTATGATTCTATGATGTTCATCCATGCCTTGTGTTTCTCATTAGAAAGTTATTCCTCTAGTTCTCCTTGGGCTTGATCCAAAGCCCACCAAGGTCAACAAAAGCTCCATTGCCTGTGATGGGCTTTGGATCAAGGCTTTTGAGAGCAATTTAACACTCAGGAAAGGATTCTGGTATTTGATTTTGGCCTTCATTGGGATAAATTGCCTGCTTACAGAGAAGGGTTTTTCATGAGTGGACTTGTAGACAACAAGGATGGTTGAAGAGTGGAGGAACAGACATGAAAGACAGGCTTCTTTATTGCCTGAGAAAAAGAAGGGCCTGCTAAGGACCTGTAATAACTCCTTATAGCCTTCAATTCAGATTTCTTTCCAACAGCTGTCTGGTGCATCTGTTAAGGAAAACAAAAGAATTTTTGGTGGTATTGTTTGCATCAAGTACAATAATATCAGAAGAATTAGAAGTCCAAGATTAATGGTAAGCTAAAAAATGTCTGGCAATATGAAAGAAGCAGGATGGAGGGATCCTATCTAAATGATTATCAAAGAGATTTTTGATAAGTGCTCAGGTGAAATTAGTTCATTTGGTGGTTACTTTCCAGAATAAATTATTGCAACTGTGTGAGGCAAGACACAAGACACAGCATTGAACCTGATGATAGTATGGAAATATACATTGAGAAGAATGTCATGACTGTTAGTCTGGTCTGACACCATCCTTTTGTATAAGTACATAAACACAATGGGTTGACAGAGCCTGAATCTTTGCAGAAGTTTTGTATTTTTAGCTCTCTGCTTCCTGTTTCTACTCAACCTGGCTCTCGTGTTTTAAAACAACAGTACATTAGATACATTGAACTATTTCCTGATTTCATTCCTCTTTTAAATTAAATAACTTTATGTTACAAATAACATTTCAAATTAAGTTGAATTTGGACTATCTAAGAAATGAAGAACCTCTGTTTTGGTGATCTAATAAGAATGTAAGGTAGATTTCATTCTTAGATCTCTTTAATTGATTTGGCCCATTGCAGCTTTAAAGGCCTATGTCAGTGGTGGGCCTTTCAACTCTGTGGGTCAGATAAGTGACAAGAGGACAGTCCACAGACCAGACACTGCATATAGTTGGTGCATGAAGTCAGCCAGCAAGTTGGATCCTGAGCAAGGTTGGTGCATAGGGTTGGTCTGCGGGTATGATCCCACACACCAGCACAACCCCATGCACCCAAATGCAGCCATGTGCTAAAATGGCTGTGCACCAGCCCAACTCCATGTGCCAGATCTAGCCACATGCCTGACCCTGTGCATCTGAATCCAGTTGTGTGTAGCCTGACCTTGCACCCCAGGATCCAGGTCCAGATTGATCCTGCAGGACCATGTAATCTAGCCCACAGGGTCATAATGCTGGATCTAGTTAACAGGCCAGGTCAGTAGACCCAGTCCAGCCTGCAGACTGGCCCTGTGTCCCACATTTGCCCTTCAGGGCTGGGTGAGTTTGACATCCCTGTGTTAAATCAATCTAGTGTATTAAACATAATAGTTTTGTTCAATATGCTTTGAGTCATTGTGCATACCTTAACTGGTTATTTCTTCATAGCTGGTTCTATTCTAAGACTTGCAGATTATCCTAGGGCTGGGCATCCCATAACTGGCTTTGCCTTCTTCCTGAGGGCCTCTGTTCAGCAAAGCGTAGTTCCACTAACATGCATGAGACTTAAGTTCTTTGCTGACTAAAAACTGCAGTATTACTCATGGCACTAATCCTGTGAACTGGTTCTAGGATCAAATGGAAACATTTTCTGTTTCTGTTATGTCTTGGTAAATTATATAATCTTAATTTTCTTATTTTCTCTGATAACTGATTATAAATATCTCCCTTTAGCAGGAAAGTTTCAAGAAAGGCATTTTGGTTTTAAAAGTTGAATCAAAATCTTCCAGTTATCAAAATATTTATAATACTCTACTTTCACTTTGGACTGCTGATGTCCTAGTATTTTTAAATATATTACAGTCTACATATAATATATGGTTTGGAGCAAACAAATCTTAATTTTATCTCTGTCTCTGACAGACAGGCGTTCTGGGTAAGTCACTTACCCTGCCCATCAGTGTCTCCATCTTTAAATAGAGTTTAAAAGAGTTATTTAGAAGCTACCATGGTGATGACTTTGATATAAAGACCTACATAGACCTACCTGCCTTCCTCAGAAGGTATTGTGAGGATCAGGGAATACCTTTAAACTTCTTAAATGAAAGGCAGAATAGATTACTATTAATCATGACATTAATGCAGAGATGGGCAAAATATGGCCTGCAGACCAGATCCAGCCTACCAAGGGATCGTATCTGGTATGCAGCAGTTCCCTTGGTCCTGCCCAGCTCAGGCACAGGGGACAGCCCAGGCCATGGCATGTGTGGCCGGTCCCACCGCCCCCAGGCGCACACTAGGGCTGGGGCAGCCTGGCAGCTGGACTCAGCTTCCTGGCAGCCCAGGCGGCAGCAGCTCCTTCTGGCTGTTGCTGTCAGTGTCACTGCTGCTGCTGGACCCGGCCCTGCTGCCCAGGCACCCCGGCTCATCTGCCCCACACCCACCACCGGGGGATACCAGATGGCATGGGAGGGGTCTCCATGGAGATTGGCCTGGGACCCCTGTGGGCAGGGTGTTCTTAGTCGGGCGAATAGGATGGAGCTACGGGTGGTTGGGGAACAGAATCTGAGAGCTAGACAGATGAATGGGACTGGGACTGGGGATGGGGTAGGGGGTCTTATCACGGGGCAGTAACAGCACAGGGCCAGGGCTCAGGGTAGACCCCTGTTGCAGGGAACAGATCATGGCTCTGTCCCCAGCCCTGGCCCTATGCTGTCACCACTTGTGATCCTGGCACAAGCCTAAACCCCAGCCTACTTCCAGACACCATTCTCTGCCCACCCACAGCCCCAGCCTGTTCTCCTGGCTGAGTGTCCTTTGCCTGCAGGGGTCCCAGGCCAGTCTCCATGGAGACCCCGCCTGCCTGCTCCATCCAGTACCCCTGGCAGTAGGGGCAGGGCACATGGGCCCAGGCTGAATAGGATCAATTGCCCTCTACCCCCAGCCCACAACAGCCTCCCCAAAACTTCCTAAGTCGTTCTCCAGCCTAAATAATTGCCCACCCCTGCATTAATGAAATGTTGTTTGTGTGATATGGGTTTATTCAGAGAAGGGCCAAAACCAAAATTATAAATCAAAACACTCTCAGATTGTAAGGAAGGAAAGAAAGAAACAGGAATTTGCAGCAGAGACTTATTTTTATCGCTGGTGGATCTTTTGGTTTTGTCCGTTTTTTTAAAACCAAAACCAAAACAAAAAAGTTTCACGTATCAATATGGCTCCATGTACAATGAAATCTAAAATTGTTTTGGAAGAGAATAAAAAATTTGCAGCTTCTTCAATAAGCAAGTACAAACTCTTTTCCATTACAACTATACAATCTAAACGGTGATTCTAGGTGTAATATTGCAAACAAGATTGGAGCTATGAGATACAATACGGCTATACAATATCCTAACATTACATTTGGATTATTTTAAGTATTATAAATATACACTATATGTTTACACACACATATATGTATAATGTATACTGGGTGTGTGTTTGTAGCTGTCTATTGGTTGTCACACTCCTCAAAACCCCAAAAGGCCTTGAAATAAAATGACTTTCCTCTTCAACTTTATTTTTTTCTGGTGTGATAGCAGCAGGCCTCAGGGGTGGGGCTCCTGACCCCCTCCAGCCACTCAGGTATCCTCCTTTTCTTCTCACCTGCCATACATTGATGGAATTATTTGATTGTAAAAAGGGAAACTGCCCCAGGGTCTCAGAGCAAGCCATCAGCTATTCTTCGGCTAGCGGGTCCCTCCTGGACCCAGCTGATCCCAGTCCTGCCCCCCAAAGTGGGACCCCACCTTGCCTCATCTATACCCCAGGGCACCAGTTGCTTTAAGGGCTATTTGTGGCTTCCTTCTACTCCTACAGCCATGTCCATGCCTTGCAAAAGTCACTTGGTTGCCAGTTCCTTGTATAGGCTTCAGCTTTCTTAGCCTACAAGTTATTCTGGCTATAGACTGGTCACTTCGGCCCACTGGCTCTGGCCTGGCCAATCAGTCCTAGCTTCTCAGCAACCCCTGGTCACCTGTGTTGCCCCCTGTGGGCTCTAGCTCTGACTTTTCCAACCTCAGCCTGACTGTGCCCTGTGCCCCTTCCTCAGGCACCCCTGTGGCTTCCTTTCCTCCCCTATCAGCCCAGTCCTCCAGTCTAAATTAAAGCAAAAATTCAAGCAACTACTTCAAACTCAATAATCCTTCTGGGTCAACAACTTGCCTGCAGGCTACAAGTCCCCCATAGCTCTCTAATTGCATCTCTTGGGGATAGCCTGTGCCCGTCTGTCCCTCTGCAGCCATCCTGGTTCAGGAAATCCTCTCCCTGCTGCCTGCGGGGTCAGACTGCTTGACTTATTAGACCTTATATGCATTTAAATTCCCATCCCTTCCTATCAGGTGGCTTTTCAGCCACCCACAGGGGTTTCCATTTTGGCCTAATAGTTGGTTTGCCCTTCTCTGCAATGGCTTAGCTGAACTGCTTGTAGCTCTTTCTGTGCTGCTGGAAGTCTGCTCCAGGGTTGCTTAGACATCTGTCCCCTGTGTGGCCTACTGCTTTACAGCTAGTTCCCAGGATAGTAACTCTCCCGGGACTAGCTTCTATCCCAGCTAATACTGTCTGCTTGCTTCACCACAGCTAGCCCTTGTTCAGCTGTCGGTGCCACCCACTAAACTTAATGGGATACTGCAGCATCCCCTTAGAGTGGCACCTGGAACATTTAATTTGTACCCTTCCCATTTCTCCATTTTTCATTAATTGTTTGAATGAACATATCTAATTTTGTTAAGGCACTCATATCATCAGTGTGGCTAGTACAAGTTTGAGAAGAAGTTTTGAATGTGCACAGAAATCAAACACTGTTTGGGTGGGTCCCCAAAACCA
The DNA here is from genome assembly GCF_052110815.1 of Crocodylus siamensis. Lineage (NCBI taxonomy): Eukaryota > Metazoa > Chordata > Crocodylia > Crocodylidae > Crocodylus > Crocodylus siamensis. The sequence continues at coordinate 122,222,803 of NC_143395.1, forward strand.
AATTATTCTTCAAGTATGCAGTTATAGGATGAGAGTAGGGTAGTAATTTTCATACACTGTAATTTACCCTTGGGAAAAGCAAGTATTTGTTCTTTACAAGAGACCATATGAAGCGTATGCTTCATTAAATATGTAAATACAAAAAATATTTATTTAAAAAAATTACATAATATTTGCCATAGTATAAGTTGACTTATTTACATATTTTTCTGCTTATAAAACTGGGAGCCTTGGGAAAATGTGTTTCCCCAAATATTTTGTACAGTTGTATACTGTGCTAAGTGACAGAGCAAAAGAAATAGAGGGTCTCTCCATTAATAGACCCAAATCTCCTGACTGTGCTTAAGCAAAATGAGAAATCATGAAATCTCCATCCCTGGAAATTTTCAAGAGTAGGTTAGACAGACAATTAGCTGGGATGATCTAATCAGGGATGATCCTGCCTCAAGCAGGGGGTGTACTAGATCAGTAGTTCTCAACCTTTGTTGTACCAGGACCCATTTGTAAACTTTAGTGGCCAGTTCTGACCCAGAGCCCCTCGTTCCTGACCCGCTACCCTCCATCCCAGCCCCCCCACTGTGCAGGGCAAAAGGTGGGTGTGGTGGCCAGAGGAGGTGTGTGTGGGGCAAAAGGGGGGTCCCAAGCAGCCCCTCACAGGCTAGAACTCTGCCAGCTTGCAAGGGGAAAGTCATGGTTTCCCTCATTTTTCTCTTTTAAAGGAGAATCCATATTTACAGATAGTTGACCTATTTTTAAAGTTTGTTCATGACCCTTTCATATATCTTGTGACCCATTTTTGGGTCATAACCGACAGGTTGAGAAATTCTGGACTAGGTGACCTTGTGAAGTTCCTTCTAGCCCTACTGTCCTATGATCCAATGACACGCATGGAAATTATGCCTAAATAGGGATTGCAAGCAGAGGCATAGCAAGATATTTCAGCACCTGGGGCAGAGAAGCCTCATCTCAGCTGAATGCCCTACCCATAGTTGCTCTCCTGGTCCACTGGCTATTGAAGTCTTGTCTGTACAGTGCCCAATTTCAACAAGACAGGTAGAAGATAGATACCCAGGGTACTCAAGGAGCTGGCGAGCGTCATAGCCCAGCCCCTGGCACGGATCTTTGAAAACTCCTGGTGCTCTGGTGTAGTGCCCAAAGACTGGAAGAAGGCCAATGTGGTGCCAATCTTCAAGAAAGGGAGGAGAGTGGATTCGGCTAACTACAGGCCCATTAGCCTGACTTCTATTCTGGGGAAGATCTTAGAAAAGTTTATTAAGGAGGCCATCCTTGGGGGACTGGCCCAGGCTAACATCCTAAGGGATAGCCAGCACGGGTTTGTTGCGGGTAGGTCTTGTTTGACCAATCTCATTTCCTTCTATGACCAGGTGACCTATCACCTGGACAAGGGAGAAGAGATTGATGTCATATATCTTGACTTCAAAAAAGCTTTTGATCTGGTATCCCATGATCACCTCTTGGCCAAACTGCCCAGTTGTGGCCTTGGCTCCACCATGATCCGCTGGCTGGGAAATTGGCTCCGTGGTCGGACCCAGAGGGTTGTGATTGATGGCAGTCACTCATCATGGTGCCCTGTGACCAGTGGAGTCCCTCAAGGCTCTGTCCTGGGACCCATACTGTTCAACATCTTCATTAATGATGTGGACATTGGAGTCAGGAGTGGACTGGCCAAGTTCACCGATGACACCAAACTTTGGGGCAAAGCATCCATGCCAGAAGATAGGCGGGTGATCCAGGCTGACCTGGACAAGCTCAGCAAATGGGCAGACGAGAACCTCATGGTGTTTAACACCGATAAATGCAAGGTTTTCCACCTTGGGAGGAAAAACCTGCAGCATCCTTATAGCCTCGGCAGTGCTACGTTGGTTAGCACTACAGAAGAAAAAGACTTGGGGGTCATCATTGACCACAGGATGAACATGAGCCTGCAATGTGATGCTGCGGCTAGTAAAGCGACCAAAATGCTGGCGTGCATCCATAGATGCTTCTCAAGCAAATCCCGGGACGTCATTCTCCCCTTGTACTCGGCCTTGGTGAGGCCGCAGCTGGAGTACTGCGTCCAGTTTTGGGCTCCACAATTCAAAAAGGATGTGGAGAAGCTTGAGAGAGTCCAGAGGAGAGCCACGCGCATGATCAGAGGTCAGGAAAACAGATCTTACGCTGATAGGCTGAGAGGCATGGGACTCTTTAGCCTGGAAAAGCATAGGCTCAGGGGTGATCTGATGGCCACCTATAAGTTTATCAGGGGTGACCACCAGGATCTGGGGGAACATTTGTTCACCAGAGCGCCCCAAGGGATGACGAGGTCGAACGGTCACAAACTCCTGCAAGACCGTTTCAGGCTGGACATAAGGAAGAATTTCTTTACTGTCCGAGCCCCCAGGGTCTGGAACAGTCTGCCAGCGGAGGTGGTTCAAGCACCTAGATTGAACACCTTCAAGAGCAAATTGGATGCTTATCTTGCTGGGATCCTATGACCCCAGCTGACTTCCTGCCCTTCAGGCAGGGGGCTGGACTCGATGATCTCCCGAGGTCCCTTCCAGCCCTAATGTCTATGAAATCCTCAATATTCATCTCAGGAGCTGAAAAATATGATGTTCCTCAACTATTCACTTCTCTCAGGAGGTGACCCCCTTGAGGTTGAGGAAGGCCTAGAGCCCAGGTCTTCCTCTGCAAGTGTTCTAACCTCCAGACTATTAAGCCAAAAGTGGGCTTAATTAAGCCACTTGGCTCAATTACGCATCAAAAAAAGATTCCAGCCTCCATAGATGGAGTCAGCCAATGTGCAGTCCTGAGTCAGGATGCCCAAGCTCCAGGGCCAGCAGGAATTCAGACATATCCTCGTGGTCAGTATTTCCTGCAGACTACCTCTAAGCAGCTGTCTGACCCGTGTTGAGGCTCTCTGAGTTACCATCAGGAAGTTCTTCTCCTTGACTGTCTAAGGAATTTAGATGCCTATTCCCATTTCTTTGAATCACCCTCCAGGGACCAGACATGAAGATTTTCCACAGTCCGTAGTCTAAGCCTGGATTTTGCTCTATTTTCCTCTAGGTCCAGCTAGTTCAAATACAGCACAGCACCAACCCACTAATACAAACATGCCCTGAACAAGGTCAGATCTAACACGTGATGCAATAGATAGAAGCTAGTCTAGCCAAAATCAATGAAAGCAATTAAAAGAATTAAAAAAATGAGAGAGAGAGAGAAGTATCTAACATGTATTGGTGAGAAACAATAAAGCAAAACAAAGCCACTAGATACGAGACAGCAAAAAGCAGCCTCATGGTAGAAAACCACCCCAAAAGGCCAGTGCAGCTGGGCATGTTTTCATAAAGTAAACAGCAAAACTCCTATGGACTTCAGTGGCATGACTTTCTGAATTATGATTTGGGATAAGTTTAATTAAAAATAAAATGTTTTGGGCCTTTGTTCTTTAGTTTCCTAATGCAGAAGCCAGCACCATGTACTTGAAAGGGCCAGAAGTCGTGAAAATAGAGACAATTAGACTTCACCACCCATAACTGCAAGAATCAACATGAGATAGAGAATTAACCAGCACCTGGAGACCAGAAAATCAGAGTAAAGCAGAAGCAGTCTGTCAGAAAACCAGACATACAGTGAGGTCATGCGGGAAGAGATAAAGAGATTTTGCCTCTAAAAAGGGAGAGAGAGACTCTCTGAGGACTAGCAGAGACACCAACCAGTGAGCAGAAATCCCCATAAGAAATGAATCAGTGAAAGACATTGTTCCACAGCAAACTAAGCAGAGGATTAAAGTGACTAGCTAACAAACTAGTTCCCCAACAGGAAAAATCAGGAAGGTGAGAGATATGGGGCAGCTAGGAACAACAAAAAAATCTTACAATAATAGTATTCGATTGTGTATCTTGAAAACGTAACACATGCACGCATTAGAGACAGATGGCTTTTATTAGAATACAACAACACCATAAAGGGAAGAATCCAAACCCAAACCATTTCCTTTAACCTTCCATAAGAATCAAAGGTTGAGCAGCAAGATTTGGACCAGGTATAAAATTCCCAAAAGGAAAGGAAAATCCACAGCTTGATTTTGCTCTACCTCTGTGCTTTATCCTACCAAAATTTCACTGCGAGTCACGTGGTAGTCAGTGTAGCTCCTCAAGCCTCAGCTCCTGTAATCACTTGGATATGTGAGAATTTCAGCTTTCATTTTTTCAAAAAGTAAGTTTCTAGCATTGTGAAGTTAGCTGGTAAATGTGATCTATGGGTCAGTCCAAAAATTCAAAAGACAGATGTTATGCCCAATTTTATGATTTTTCAAGATGCAGTTTATGTATTCTCTGTGTTTACTATTGACAAGACTGTCTTTGATTGGTGTGTCTTCCACTGGTCTTTGCAGAGCTGTTTCAAAATTTAGTTGGCAAGTAGGATGAGTAGGAATCAGCTGAAAACTTATAGAAACTTTCCTGGGAGGAGCTGCAAACAGAAAGCCATATTCTTTTTACAGGTGTATAAAAGATAAAGAACCTCTATACTGACTGTACAGGGAAAAATAGGTCATTGTATAGAATATATAAAAGCAGAAGAAACATTACTAGCTACATTTAACTATGATTTTTGCATTTCAAGGTGTTGATAGGGCCAGAATACGTAAGAGGTGGAATCCATTCATGGGAATCCATCTAACAGATTCTTGTTACTTAATAGTCAGTTGTCTGATATTTTTCTGTCCATCGTTTGCTTCAGATGCAATGAAGATACAATTTCTTTATTGATAATATGTTTTTTTAATTTGTTAAAAACTGGTTATTATTCAGTAGTTTTAGTGGACTGAATAATAAAATTGTTGTGTTATTTCCTCTTTTATGCATCATGGTAATTAATAATGACATCAAAATATGTACACATTTTTCCCTGGTTAAACTCATACCATAAAGGTCAGTAGATGAAATTCTGCCTTTTAATTGACCCTCATTGTGAGAACTGCCATGCGTTTTAGTTCCAAAGTTGCCTGGGTTCTTCATACTTGGAAGAGTTCACACCACAGTGCAGTTTCCTTTGACTGAAGATACCCACTTCCAAGTGGTTAATTCAATCTGTAGTTCTTCTACAGTGGTTCTAGTCTTCTTGGACACCTTGCTGATGCTGAGCTTTCACCATGGAGCATCTACAAGTAATGCTTTCTATCAGATCAAGTTAGCTAGGATCTGGTCTTTTACTCAGCAATGGTTATTTGAAACTTGTTACCATTCAGAGCAATGCAGTGTACCCGGATATGAAGGGGGATGCACTAAAGAAACTCAAACTAACACAGACCTTTTTAGTGCATCTCCTCATCAACACAAGCTACTCTGAACATGTCCTCCACTCTGATGTACAATTTCAAATCTGCTTTCAGAGTCTTCATCTTCAGGTTTTCTAAAAAATGACTTTATGTTTAGGATGAAGACTACTGCCGACTACTTTGTTCCTTTAACTCCTAGAATCCTCTATGACACAGGTATAGCCTGTCTGCGTGGGAAGCCAAATTTTGTTGGCAGCTAGTATGAGACTCTGGAATGAACCTCCCCCTCCCCCGCAAGGCACTAAGAACCATCTTTAATCTCACCATCTTCCACTCCAAGCACAAGACACATTTCATTTCCCTTTCCTTCTCTAACATAAACGTGCTGTTTCCTTGTACTCCACTACATATCAGATTTCACCTAATATATCATCTTATATTTAGATTGTAAACTCTTTGGTGCAGGGACCATCATTTGGTCTGTGTTTGGGCAGTGTTGTAGATATCACAGTACTACCAATAAATATTACTGCTAACAGTAAGTAACAGGTGTATTTACAACAAACTTCATGAACAAAACCAAAAAAACCAAAACCACCAACAAAGCCCCCCAGAAAACTTCCCCCCCCAGAACAAACAAGCAAACACCACCACCACTACCACCCCCAACCTCAACATCTGCATTCGCTTCTCCTCACTTGGGAGAGAAGATGGGAATAAACAGTTTGTGACACATTAGTCACGTTGCATAAAGTATTACTAAAGGATCCCAAATAACTAGGGTACAGTGGTGGGGTGGATCTAGCTTGCTGAAGGATTTTGTCCAGCCATTGGCAGGTCCCTCAGTCCTACCTGGCCAGGCGCAGGGGGCAGTCTGGGCTGTGGCACATGCAGCCAGTCCTGCTGCCCCCAGGCGTGCAGTGGGGCTGGGGTGACAGAGTGACTGGACTCCATTTCTTGGCAGCCCCAGTGGTGGTGTTTCCTTATGGCTGCTGTTGCTGGACCCAGCCCTGCTACGCAGGTACCTTGGCCTGTCCACTCTGCACCCATCACTGCCAGCAGGACCCACATGGACAGGGCACATGGCCAGGCTGCTGGGATGGGGCCAAGGGCTGGTGGGGAGCAGCCTCCAGGAGCGAGACAGGTGGGCGGTCTGGGAAGACCCAAGGATCTTGGGGTGGTGACAGCGTGGAGCTGGGGGCTGGTACAGAGTGAAGATACACAGCCAAGCTGTCCCTGCAATGAGCATGAGTTCTGCAGGCAGGGGCGTGAAGGGAGCAGATCGCAGCTCTGCCCAAGACCTGGCCCTGTGCTATCACCACCCCAAAATCCTAGCCGCTGCCCTGGATGCAGCTCCCTACCCTCCTGTGGCTCTGCCCCATTCACCCAGCTGCACATCCTGCCCATTCAGCTCCCACTGGTCTCCATGGAGGCCCCAGGATTGTGGGGCAGTGACAGCATGGGGCAGAGCCCTGCTTCTATGGGTAGGGATATGCAAGGAGCACACTGTGGGTCTTCCCCCAGCCCCAACCCTGTGCCGTCACTGCCCCAAGATCCTGGGGTCTCCGTGGAGACTGGCTTGGACTTATGTGGGCAGAGCACTGGCCAAGCAGCTGGGATGGGGCCATGGGCTGGCAGAGAGTGAGATGTGCAGGAGGGGTTGTGGAGGTCCTGGGATCTTGGGGTGGTGACAGAGCGGGGCCAGGGCCAGGGCAGAGCCATGATCCGCTCCCTGCGCCCTCCCTACCCATGGAACTGGTGTCCATTGTTGCAGCGTATAGACAGCACATCCTAGCTATGCCCATGGCCCTGGCCCCATGGTCTCACTGCCTTGTGCCTCATGCCGTGATCCCAACCTCGCTCATCCATCCCACTCCCAAACACCATTCCCCACCAACCCACAGTCCCATCCCACATAAGGAGTTTGGGTGAGTTGTTGTGGTGCAGGGGAGGAAGCGGGTGGTGACCTGGCCCACGACAGCTCAGCAAAACTCCCTATGTGGCCCGTGGGCCCAAATAATTGCCCACCCTTGTACTAGGGGGAATTAATTGCCATATAAGACTTAAAAGCTTGAATGGACTAGTTAAACACACAAAGGTAGCGCACATTTTCTAACGTATTTTGTTATTTGGCTGTATCTTGGCAGAATTTTGCTCTAGGATTTCTTAAAATGGGGAGAAAACTAACCACAAAAGCAGAACAGATCATCCCAAAGAAGAGAAGAGCAACAATATGAGGAGGGGTACATCATGTGGAGGAAGGGTTCATAATCATGACTGTCACTTGTATCCAAGTATGACTACTACTAATCCTGGAAATCTGTTTCCACGTGTAGGGTTCAGGAAACATGACAGGGCAAGTTGGTGTCTACATTTCCTCCTACTGTTGGCCAAAGTGGTGTGATGATGTTTTGTTGCTCATTCTGCTTCCTTCGTAGTGGAGTGCCAAGCTCGCCTATCATGGACCATATCCTCCCAGGTCATTAAGTCCAGACCAGCAGACTGTATGTGCTGCTCGATGCAGTCCTTGTAGCACAGTTTGGGATGGTTGGGATGGTTAAATGCAGGTGTCACTTATTTGCAACTCCTGGTGCTTGGAGCATCTCTATACCTCATCCACTCCCCACATCCCCTTTTAAATCTTGAGAAAAGTAAAGTTTATAACCAGTCCTTTCCCTTGCCTGTATTGCTTGATTTCTCCTACTGGTTGCTATTACTAGTGATTTAACACAATTATTTACAGTGAGTTTATTAAGTTTCATAGATTTCATAGACATCAGGGCTGGAAGGGACCTCGGAAGATCATCGAGTCCAGCCCCCCACCCGAAGGGCAGGAAGTCAGCTGGGGTCATAGGATCCCAGCAAGATAAGCATCCAATTTACTCTTCAAGGTGTTCAATGTAGGTGCTTGAACCACCTCCGCTGGCAGACTGTTCCAGACCTTGGGGGCTCGGACAGTAAAGAAATTCTTCCTTATGTCCAGCCTGAAACGGTCTTGCAGGAGTTTGTGACCGTTCAACCTCGTCATTCCTTGGGGCGCTCTGGTGAACAAACGTTCCCCCAGCTCCTGGTGGTCACCCCTGATAAACTTATAGGTGGCCATCAGATCACCCCTGAGCCTATGCTTTTCCAGGCTAAAGAGTCCCATGTCTAAAGAGGCTAAAGAGTCCCAAGCAAAACCCCACTGATATCATTCGGGTTCTGCACAGTTATGAGGGTCAAGCTGACCAGCTCAGATTAACCAGACCAGGTCTCACTCATGTTCTTTCATGTTCTCAATCATCTCATCAAATTCTATGGGACTGGGTGTAGAACAGTGACTGGGCAACATGCACAGCTTACATTTTGCTAAATTCAGACTAGATTAATCTAAGAGTCTGTTTTTGCCTCAAAATCTATAAATCTCAGCCAGTAAATTACTGTATAAGTCTTGTAAGGAACTGGCTCTTGTTTGTTGGTATCTTGCTCAAATACAAATAATTCTTTCAGAAAAACAAAGAAAAAAACCTTGCTTTGAATAGTTTACAACCCAAAGCCCCAGTCCTATAATTACTTACCTGCACTTATATACTGATAGTAGTAATCAGTAATACTGATACCTATGTGGTGGTGAAGGTGCACAACAATGCCATCAGCTGTAGGACTGGAGCTCTAAAACCCAAATTTGCAAACTTGTATACATATGGGTACTTTTACTTGAGTAGTAGTACCAGCAGAGCTGGTGGGATTTTTAGTCATATATAAGGGTAATTTTACTTGCTTGAATAGTAGTACCAGCAGAGCCAGTGAGCTGTGAGGAAATTATATATGCTTACTAGATAGTTTTATGTTATGACTAAAAATAAGGTGGGGAGGTAACAACAATGGTCCCTGGCTGATTTCAGTGAGGATTTCAGCTAAAAATTGATGGCCTGAGGTGAATTGCTGATAACAGGAAGGAGAGAGGTGGAGTAACGACAAAAAGATCCCACTCATATGTGGAGCTCTGTATTGGTAGGCAGCTGGGGAAGTGTGCAGCCTGTTTGAAAGCAGTATGGCTTTATGTGGGCCCTTACAGACTTCTGTGTGACAATGGAGACAGGGACTGTGCTATATCTCATGACATTTTTAGGGCATCCCTTTCAAACAAAAATGTTTCTTTTTATGTTTGCATAAAGAATTCTCCAGAGTCCTACACACATGCTTGTGTTTCTAAGTCAGTAGGAACATTTGAAACCCCCACTGTTATTTAGTAACAGGGTCTGAAGGATTGTTTTTGCTTGAAGACCAAAGCATTCAGAACAACCATCCTTGACCCTCAATTTGCTGACAACTGCCCTATCCTTGTGCATGCTGAGAAAAATCTCCAGACTGCACTGGATCTCTTTGCAGAAGTCTATTGAACTTTGGGCCTCTTAACATTGAGAAAACTAAAGAGCTCTATCAGTCTGCTCCAGGCCATGAATGTAACTGCCCTCTTCAAATTAGAATCGAGGGAAAAACCCTGGACGTAGTCAAGCACTTCTTTTGATAGCCACCTCTCTCAGAGAATGAACATTGATGAGGAGATCCAGCACAGGATCAGGTGTGCAAGTGCTTTCTTCAGAAAATTGCTTTGGCCTGTTTTTATTGGTCATGATCTCGAGAAAGACTGTAAGATCTGGTCTACAATGCACTCTCCTCTATGGATGTGAAACATGGGTGACCTACTGTTGTCATCGCAAGAGCCTACAGAGGTATCACCAATGGTGTCTCTGAAAAATCCTCCACATCAGATCAGAAGATCACTGTACAAAAACCAGCTTCCTTGCTGAAACCAGTGTTACAAGCATTAAATCACTAATCTTCAAGCACCAACTTGGCTGGATCGGACATTGTGTGAAGCTGCTTGACTCTCAACTCCCAAAACAAGTGCTCTACTCCCAGCTTATTTGTGGCCTGAGATCCTGCAGTGGCCAGAGGAAATGCTGCAAGGACAAATTGAAGGCAAACCTCAAGAAAACAGATGCCAACATCAAGAGCTGAGAAGAGCTGGTTGCTGACTGAAACAGCACTACAACCTCAACTAAGCAGCAGCCTGCTTTGAGGTAAAGTGTCTTGCCCCTGAACAGAGAACACAGGAAGGAAAAGTAGTGAAATCCCATCTTACAGTCTAGTCCTTATAGAACAACCTGAAACTTTTGCTGATGGATCGGTGGCTCCCAGATTGCACTCTTAAATCAGTTCCAGATGCATCAGTGAGCCATGGTAGAGATTGCCAGTGAGTCATTCTCAGAGGGATTGCCAGTGATGATGCGGGGTAGGGTCCTCATTTGAAAACAGGTTTTGTTCCTTTCCCACAGACTTCGATACAAATTTGCACTTCTCAACCTTTTCAGACTTGCAGCACCCTTTGTCAGACTCGGCACCCCTCAGGAAACACTAGCTTTCAGTTTCCACATGGTTTTGGAGTGCAGAAAACAACATAGATTTTATTTTTCTGTGGCCAAGCACTCAGAAAGACCCTGACTGGGCAGCATGGGTTTTAAAGTTCTGGGTTTACCTCTGTACCAACCACAGGTCCATCTGACTCGTATGGGGAACATGGGGCTTATGCCCACATGGGAACTAGACTGATCTCAGTGATGATGAAGTGAGTGTCACCACACATACGTTGGAAGCATGAGGGCCAGAAAGCCAGCAACAGGTTGAATGTTCAATGTTACTAAGACCTTGGACACCCAAAGGAGGGCTGTAAGGGCATTCGTAGATGATGTGGTCAGCTGTCCGAGCCTGAGCACCACACCTATAGCCAGTGTCGCTGGAGAGGTGCCAAGAGTGCATGCTTGTCCTGAACTGTCCAATGCCCATTCTGAGATGGTTTAGAGTGGTTTAGAGTCCAGGCCCTGAGGGGCAGCTGCCATCCTGAGGAGTGGAAGCCAGTGCTGGGGATGAACAGCCTCGGTTTTTGTGCAGCACATTTCCTGCTCCACGGATGGGAAGTCATGCCGTAGGTGACATGCCATCTGCAGATTTGAGGAGCCTAAGTGAAGAATGGGTTCTGAGACTTCAGGTGGTAGTTGGTTTTCTGGCTTGTGGCTACTAGGCTGCAGTGCAAAGAATGGTCTGGATCCTGGGCTTTGAAGCGTAGGGCCAGGGTCGCAGTTTGTCTCCAGATCCAAGGGTGGGAAATGCCTGAAAGTGGTGGCAGATGGCAGAACGAGGGGCAATGGTCTCAAGTTGCAGCAGGGGAAGTTGAGGTTGGATACAGCCAGCTCTCCAACTTAAGTTTTCAAGAACCAACTGTGTCCTAAGTTGAAACATTGTAACTCAGAACCAATTTTCCCACAGGAAACCAGGTTATAAATGGGGGATTGGTTCCTGAAAAGCCTGTTTTCACCAAAAATAGCCCAGAATGTTGTACTCAGTCAATTATAGATGAGTAATGTAGGTACATTAATGCATTTATATTGTAAATAGCTGTCATACTGATTTGGAAGGACTTCTTTGAGGTGACTTTGCTGGACTTTTTGAAGGGCTCTTGGTTGGACTTTTTGAAGGCTTGTTGGCTGGAGTCTTCTCCGAAGTCTTGGCTTCAGGTTTTTCTGGAGTCTTGTCTGCTTTCTTAAAGAAAGTGTCCGAGGAAGTTTGGACAGATGTTCTCGGGGGAGATGGGTGATGCAGTGAACGTGTTTACTGGCATCACATCAAGCAGTGTAAAGCCAAGTCAGAAAGTTCAAACAGGGTGTCAATTTAGGAACACTGTAATGCAAAACGTTGTAAGTGGAGGACTGCCTGTATTAGGAAAAGCGCTCTCTCATGAGGGTGGTGAAGCAGTGGAACGGTTACCTCAAACAGGGCCGGATTAACGCCTAGGCAGACTAGGCACCCTCCCTGAAGAAGGGGCCCAGTTGTGCTTAGCTGACACATCATAATTATTGAGTGAAAAAAGTAATCTAAACATTTCATCTGCAGAGGTGGGGGCACGAGTTTGCTTGCCTAGGGCCCACTAAGGGGTTTAATCCAGAGGCCTGCAGAGGTGGCGGAGTCTCCACCCTCCCCCGTGGGTGGGATGCGGTAGCTGGGGCCGCCCTGCTCGGCGCACTGGGCGCCCTCCCGAGGCAGCCCTCATGCCCTGCGATTCCCTGCCAGGCCCGCGGGGCAGCCCGGAGGAGGCCGAGGCGGGGGCAGAGCAGCGTCCGGCCGGGGGTGCCGGGGAGAGCCCCGCGCCGCCGCCCCTCCCCCCCTCGTGCGGCCCGGGGGCGGGTCCCGGCACGGGCGGCGCCGCGCGGGCGGGTGAACGGGGAAGCGGCCGCGGCCGGCAACAAAGTCGGGGCAGAAACTTCCCCGCGCGGAGCTGCGCCGCCAGGTAAGCGGGGCGCGCCGGGGCTGCGCCGCTGCCCCCTCCCGCGGCTCCTGGCCGGCCGCGGCCGCTTCAGCCTCTGCGCAGGGCGGCCGGGGGCAGGATCCCGTGCCAACCCCCGAGCCAGCTGGGACAAAGCTGACCCTGCCTCGCCTCCAGGTGAGCTCCGGAGGCCGCCGGCAGCTGGCCCTTCTCTCTCCGAGTCTCCCCAGGGCTGGGTTTCCACCCCGTTTTGAGAGTCAGACCCGGGATTGCCAACCGGCGAGCAGGGTGGCACCCGAGGGACCCCCGCCCCCCCGGGATGCCAGGGCAGGCGAGGCGCCGCACCCCGAGACTTTCCCCGCAGCAGTCGGTAGCTGGGCGAGGGGGGTGCTTTCTTCCCCAGAGGAGGAACAGAAACCTGCTCTGGTTATTTCGCTCGGCTCTGAAAAAAGAAGGGCGGAAAGCTGAGAGCCAGCAAGGTTCTTTAGGTAGATGTGATTATCTTTGATTAGACCACCTAAGGAGTTGGGGGTGGGGGGAATGCTCTTTGCAAGCTTTTGGGCACAGCTTGCAAAGAATACTCTTTTTTTTTTTTTTCCAAGCCTGAAAACTTGCAAAGAACAGTTTTTCTTCTAACTGTTTAGTCGGTCTAATAAAAGATGTATCCCATCTACCCAAACAACCTTATCTTGCCTATGTGTCCTTGGACCAGCACAGCTACAACCAACAACCCTAAAGCTAAGAGCCGGCTATTTTTGAGGGTGCCTTGATCCTATCTAGGGGTGTCTCCAGTCTAAAAAGGTTGGGAAGCGCTCAACTGGACAGCTGGCTGCTGTGTGCCTTAGAAACCCCTGAAACTGAGTCTTGAAAACAAAATGACGTTGGGAGGAAGCCTGGGGTTCTGCAGCTAAGGTTTTAAATCCCTTAAAGGGGTGAGGGGGAACTGCTTATTCAGGAGGTTGGTGAAAGCTTGTGTGTAATCCTAGTGCAACTTTTTCATGGAAGCAAGGCTTTATTGGAAAAAGCTGTGCAGCCTTGCGCTAAACCCCATCCAGCTGGAGCTATCCCTGAGCTTAAGCTCCACTAGCCCCAGGCACTGCCTGTCTGGTGACACTTGTAATGATTAAGGCATCAGAGTGTTGTGATAAGGCTATTATTCACAAATAAGACAGGGGCTGCAGCCACCAATCTACCCTGTTATGGATGTTGTCCCTCCTCCAGCTGCCACAGCTGGTGACCTACTTATTAAATCATGGGGCACCTGCTTCTTTTAATGCCCTTTAAACAAATAATGAAGCTATCTGTTTTAGTATAAGAAGTATATACCCTGATAGGAGGAGAGAGGCTTTTCTTTGTCACAGGCATCACTTTATTTTTGCCTGGTGGGGATCTGCAAAGCAAGTTGTTATCAGACTACAAGCATGCAATGCAACTAGTTTAGGTAGGTCTTAGTTCAAGATGCCTTGTTAGTTCTTCCTCTCTTTAAACTATAAAGCAGAGGTAAAATAAAGAGGAAAGAAACCATTTGGAAATGGCAATGTAAATAACAAGTACAATATATTACTGCAACTTTGCGTGTAGCTGTGTGTGAGAAAACAATAGCTGTACCAAATTTAATATCTGGGTATAAGGGAGGGGAGGGGAAATCTGTCTTTGTGTGTACAGAGCTCCTGTGCATGTGAATCCAAGGATGTAATCAGACTCTGTAGGGACCCCATGCAGCATTCTTTGCACCTCAGGAACTCCTACTGAAACCAAGTTAATGTTGGCCCCTCTCTTGAATCCAACTGGTGTGTAAAGCTGAAGCAGCTCATTGCATGTAATGGGATTTTGTGCATGTGCATGCACGCAAGTAATGTGTAGTGGAACTGATATTTTGTAGTATGAGTTCACTAGCTTAGTGTAAGTGGAGTTTGAAAGCTAACATTTTAAGTGAGCGAGATTTGCAGTCTGGTGGGGCTACAATCTTGCAGGCACTTTTGGTCATGCTTAACTGGACAACCATCCATAGTCTCACTGTCTTCAATGGGGACAAATAACAGCAAAGTTAAACACGTGCATTTATATTGGCTTTAAATACCGGTTGACCACAGAGCTTAGGTTGGAAATATGCAGCGTTTTTATGGAAAGTCTATTAGTTTTAAAGCTCCTCGGGGAAGGAGCTGCTCCTTACTTTGTTTATAGAATGGTTAAGACAGCGGAGTCCTGATCTTGGTTAAGACAATACTGCCATAGTAATAGATGATTATCATGTATGTGGTGAATTCAGCACAATAGCTGTGGAAGTAACAGGAGCTTTTCCAGAGAGCAAAGGATGTGTTTCCTATCCCTTGAGCTGGCTTTATGATTGAAAAGTTGTAATAGCTTTTTAATTCTATTGTGGGGGTTTTGTTTTGGTGAACTTTTGTTAACTTTTTTCCGATGATAGGAACTGTCCAGTTTTTCAAGCTGTTTCATGTCTGTATTTGTATATAAACAGTAACACCCAGAGGCCCCAAGTAAGATTGAGGTCCCATTGTATACTCTTGGTAACAGTTGTAAGTCTTTTAAAGTACATCCAAGAAAACTACAAAGAACAGATGATATGCTTCTCGGAACAGGGACCTTTTGTCTTTATATGGCTTTGTACACCATCACATGTGATGGAAGTGTATAAAATAACATGAACAAATGTGCTTCATATGGTTGGACATAGCTGTGCATGTTGCATGGGTAACAAACCACAAATGTATTACAAGAAGTCCACAGCATTTTATTCAGTTCAGTGCCTTATTACTGAGTTTAGCCATAAAGAAATGTAGTGGTTTTCAATGCAGGGATGAAAGTGGTGATGGCTGTAGGCTTGGCTTCAATGATTGGATTCTCTTAAAAAGATCCAAAAAATATGTTCAATTGCCTTAGAAATCTAAGTTCAGCATGGTCGCATTAGAACTGTCTCGTATACATTTACAATTGCACATGGAAGTCCAGATCCTGAAGTCTTATTAGTAAAAGGGGCCTAGAGTTGAGCATGTGCTTGGATGTCTGTATGATTGGGACCTTAATCTTTTTTAAAGAGGGTTGCTAGATTCTTTACTTGGTGTGTGTTGGAGTAGCTCCATTGACTTCAGCCTTGGTCCTATTGAAAGGTAGTGGTTCCTGGGTCACGGAGATGCGTTTGAAAGTTTTACCTATTGTAAGTAACTTGTGCTGAATGGATTACACATGAATTGATTAAATCAAATATCGTAATATCTCACTGGAGGCAGAATTTTCCACCCTTAGTTACAGTGCCTAACACATAAATTCCATGGCAAATTCTGTTTGCATTTATAGTAGAGACAGAACTCTCTGCTGCCTGTTTTGATGGCTTTGTAAGACGATGTGCGTTTCATCTTTAAAAATCTGAATCTAGTTAACAAAAGTTAAAGTAATATGGCAGAAACTTCAACAAATGCTGCCAATGAGATTATATAACACAATAGCTAAGGAATTTATTATGAAGCCTGTCCTTGATTCAAAAACAATGCTTTTCCCTAGTGGACTGTAGATATTTTATAGTTTCCTTTTACCTCTCCCAACAGCTTGTGTATCACACTGTGTAACCACGGAAATGTATGCCTGTTCCCCCTTAGAAAATGCTTTGTGAAGCCTTTATTAGCAGTTGATGTGCTAGTAGTTATTGCTTGGGGCATCCCAGCTGAAACTAGGTTTATTGTCAGCAATGATTAAAATACAAGTGTTCCTTCCCTTTCTTTCTTTGTTCTCGCTCCTTATTTCTTATTGGCTGTGCTGCACAGGAATCTATGTAAGCAGGCACTCGGGTGGCACAAAATACAGGGGTCTTCTACAGCAAAGAATTCAGACTGTAAACCATAAGAGAATTTTAGCAAACAATAGTAGATAACATTTGTTTCTTTTAAAGACACTTTCCTTCCCCTCCTTCCTTCTACCTCTTCAACTTTTAATGTCATGGTTAGCTCCTAAAGAGCAGTAAAAGTAAATCGATTGTGCCTAGTGTTCTGATTGATTCACTGGTATTTTAGTAATAAAATATAACATAGCTTTTGGTATGTAGTTCGCAGAGTATAAAAATACTATTCCCAGGGTTTCAATTTTTGAGGAATTAGAAGCTGGAGAATTGGAAAAAATGACTTTAGAAAATAAAATGTGGTTATTTTGTATTAAACATAACTGATTTATCTTGTATTGTATATTTCTATTCCTATTTTTATTTTAAATTTGCATCAGAGGATCTATTTTTGTTTATCTTAATTTACAACCACATTTTAGCCTAGAAAGCAAAGCGCCTGTAAAAGGACTTTGCTGTGCAAGCCTACTATTCAGCTTACTGTCCATTGTGACTTGTCTCACTGTGAGAGTTACTAAGATGTGAGACCTTGCAGGAGCAGCCTTAGCAGTGGGAGCTGCCCATGTCTTCTGAAGTACAGACCAGGGGTTGGGAGGTAGAAGACAGTGGAAAGAACAGGGCACAACTTTTTTTAACAATACATCTCTGTACTGGCATGCTTTCTTGTGGCAGAGGAATAGAATATCTCAGTTTTTTCCCCCAGAGTGTGTGTGTGTGTGTGAGAGAGAGAGATGTATACGGATGCAGGCAGTATGCTGTTATAATATGCATACATAACTTTTCAGGTATGAAAATTAAATGTTGCCAATTTTAATCCGGGAAAAAAGTGTGCTCCAGGTATCAAAATCTTACAGAACTTGGGCCTCTCTAGAGGCGCAAGCTTTTGTAGGTGACAGCCTAATTTGTCAGTCTTTAAGGTGCTATACCACCTCGCTTTCTGCATAGCTTCAGAGTAGCACCCCCCTCCCCCCATTAGAATTCCGGTGAATGCATCAAAATCCTAGTAGCTGGCTGTATCTGTATTATCCTATTCTTTTTATTAGCCCATAGAAGTTTGGTGTTGGAAGGGACCTCAGGCGGTCATGTAGTCCAACCCTCTGCTCAAAGAAAGACCAGCCCCAACTATATCATCCCACCCAAAGCTTTGTCTAACCAGGTTTTAAAAACCACCAAGGATGGAGCTTCTTCCACCTCTCTGGGTAACCTATTCCAGTGCTAACTCTCTTACTAGGAGAAAAATAATTCCTAATATCTAACCTAAACTTCCCTTGTTGCGACTTGAGACCATTGTTCCTTGTTCTGTCATCTGCCACCACTGAGAACAGTCCAGCTCCATCCTCTTTCAAACTACCTTCAGGGAGTTGAAGGCTGCTATTAAATTCCCCTCAGTCTTCTCTTCTCCAAACTAAATGAACCCAATTCCCTCATCCTTTCCTCAGAAGTCATGTGCCCTAGCCACATAACTATTTTTGTTGCCTTCTGCTGGACTCCCCAAATTGTATGCTGTTGGCTTCCTTCACAATAGGGGCACAGTGCTGGCTCAGATTCAGCTTACTATCCATTGTAAGGGCTGGGTTCATATTTCTGGGTACTCAATAAGGCTCCACTGTGGCTTGAGCCCCAATGAGAAATCTGGGACCACTGAATTTACTCGGGGTGTCTCCCATAAACAAATCCCCCCTCCTTGCAAGCTGTGTAAGCACAATGGACAGGTATATTAAAGAAAACAAATCCAATGAAACAAAGGAAAACATCAAATGCAACATAAATGCTCTTAACAATGAGGTATAGTTTCTAGTTTGCACCCCTTCTGGGGAGACTCCATCCATGCCCAGTCAATCTGGGTCTTGTGGGCTCATACAAGTGGATACATATAGGGGTCCTGCACCCCTATATGTATCCACTTGGCAACAGGCTGGATAAAGGGGCCCACACTGAAGAGTTTATGAGCTGCTCCTTGGGTTCATGGCACCTCGTGGAGCAACTAGGGATCACAGGTCCTTCTGTAGTGCAAGGGGTCCCTGGTTGGTTCCTGAGAAGCTGTAGAGCAGTGATCTCCACTTCCATGTGGTGGCTTTGGTGGATGACTCTACCCCAAAATTCCTAGTCGTATATCCCTCAGCTTTAGCTGGGGCAAAACACTGCAAAAGATGTCAAAAGATTTCTTATCCTGGCATGGGCCCGAACTGCAAATGGGCTCAGTGACCCAGCTAGGCTGAGACACAGGATGTTAGCCTGCATTTTGTTGAGGTTTTTCCAACCAACTGAACTTGATGGAAAGCACTTTTTCCTGTCTAGACTTACTATGTCTGATTAGTTCTGTGCATTCTGGTATACATTATTGCTTGTTCTGATGAATGAAGAGAAGGATGTCTATGCACATGTTAATGTTGTATCTAGTCTATATTTCTATCAAATGTGGCAAAAAAATGGCTAGATACTTGGTTTCTGGATCAAGGAAAATGGTCTCATCAGATTTCTCTTCTGCACTTCAAAGCACAATATTATCTTGAGCTTAAAACAAAAGGAAAATGCGGCTCTATAATGAGCACAGTCAGCTTACAAACCATAGCCTCACTGAAGTCTATGGCAAAAGGTCTGTTTGCTTCAGTGTGCCTGCCTGTTATCTAAAAGTGTTCTTAAGTATAAAAATGACTTTGTAGATGAGGGGAAGGACTTTGAACATCTGATGCATCTCTTATTTTTAGTAATAAATTTAATAATAAACCCCTTTTCTTTTCATTTTCCAAGCTAGAAAAAAATAAGTTAGAGAAGTCAGTTTCAACATGGTTTTCAGGTTACATTCGAATATTTGGGCTTTAAGCACTGCTGGTCAGTGAAAATAACATTGTTTGCTGGAAATAAGCAATTGCAGAATCATCATTGATACTCTTAAGTGTATCTTAAGAAATTTGAAACAAATGTAAGTTGCCAGTGTTTAGTTCCTGTGGGAATAGCATATTGTCTCTTTAAGAGAAGTTGTTGGAAACTGAAACAGAGAGCACGTGTTGTTTTGTGATCCATTTGAGTGGATCCAGCAAGTGCTGCTGTTGGTTGTTGTACGAGAGTTGTCTGCAAAACATTTGTACAATCTTTTCGTGAAAACGATAAACAAGATTTGCTTTTATCAAGAAGGTGTACTTCTTTAACAGCACTCATCTTTACCTGGTACCAGGAGTGGGGTCCAATGAAAGTGAAGGGGAAGATAAGAAACTGCTGGAGAGATGGAGCATCTGAAAACCACCAAGGAGCTGAAAATCTCAGGTAAAGCTCCTGAATCATGGAAAAAATGTGAACAGAGTTTTGACATATTCATGCAAGCAATGGGGTATGCAGCAAAGGAAGATGGGTAGAAAATAGCCATATTCCTTTGTATAGCTGGACTTGGGGCTGTTGGTATCTTTTAATAGTATACAGCTAAACCAGGATGAGAGGAAAAGCTATGCGACTTACAGAAGTTTGCAGAATGCTGCATACCAAAAACAAGTGAGACATTTGACGGATGCATGTTTCACAAAAGAGTGCAAAAAGAGGGTGAATCCTTTGAGGAATTCCTAATGGACCTGAAGCTGATGAGCCCAGACCGTGACTTCGGGCAGCTAACTGAGTAAAAGTAGTAATAGTATTGGAGGCTTGAAACTACAGAAAAAAACTGTTAGAGGATGTAAATTTGACCTGAGACAAAGCAGCAAAAGTGTGCCAGGCAGCAGAAGTGACTCCATAGTCTACAAAGAAGGGAGGTAAAATCGTAAACCACTACAGTAGCCAAGTAAACAGCAAGCAAAAGAACAATCGAGGTGAAAGCAGAAAGCAAGCAAGGAGAGCAGGAAGATTCACAGATAGCCCAAGGAACAAGGTTATGGCTGGAAGAGCACCAAATTGCAAGAAGTGTGGACTCAAGCACCCAAACAGGCAATGCCCTGCACTAAGAAGACATATAATGCATGCAAGTGATATAACCATTTTGCCAGTCTGCAGCAAACACAGAGAAAAAGTCAAAGCATGTAAACTAATGCAGTATATCATGACAACACTGATGAAAGACAAAGGAGGAATTCTATGTGGGGACCATGGTTGCAGAGATAGGAGATGTTGCACTGGACCCTAATGGAAGGGTCATTAACTATAAAGTGGATGTGGGTGCACAAGTAAATGTGCTTCTAGAACTAATTGTTAATAAATTAAAACAAAAACAAACTAGATCAAGAGTGAAAATGTAAAACTAAGAGCTTACAATGGGGAGATGATGCCTATCGAAGGAGTATGTGAACTAGAGGTAAAAGTGAAGGGTCAAATTGAACTAATAACTTTCCTAATAGTCATAGGAAATACTATACTAATACTGGGGCTAAAAACATGCCAGAATTTGGGTGTAATTAAGAGAGTATATATGGGAACAAAGGCCAAGTACACACTTATAGAAGGCCAATCTTTTTGAGGACATTGGTAAATCGGAAACTGAATATAAAATTGAGTTGTCAGAACCCAATTATCTAGTCATTCATAAGGGAAGAAAGGTTCTTCTAGCCAACAAAGAAAACTAAAAGAAGAGCTGAACTGATTGTCAATTTTTTTTCAATGCCACCAAAGTAGAAGAACCTACTGAATGGATAGATTTGTTAGTAATTGGAGAAAAGAAAGATGGGACACTAAAATTATGCTTAGATCCAAAAGTGCTCAATAGTTGCATAGAAAGAGAGCACTTTCCATTGCCTACAAGAGAGGATATGTTTAGTGAAATGGCTGGTGCTAAATATTTTTCAATTCTGGATGCATCCTTGGGATTTTGGCATGTTCCTTTATCTGAAAAAAGCTCTAGGATATGCTTAATACACTTTAATACACTGTTTGGGAGATATTGCTTTTGCAGGCTTCCTTGGCCTCAAATCAGCACCTGAAATCTTTCACAGGAAAGTGCAACAAATCTTTGCTGGAGTAGCAGGTGTCAAGGTGTGCATTGACATCCTTGTATGGGGCAGAAACAAAGAGGAGCATGATTTGAGGCTACAGAAAGCCCTGAACAGAGTGAAGGTGGCAGGGCTGAAACTTAATAAGAAGTAATGCAAATTTAGAGTTAAAGAAATCACCTACTGGGGGGAGCAAATACCAGAAAATGGGTTGCAATATTACTGAGAGAATAAGGGCAATATCAAACATGCCACCCCACAAGAAAGGTTCCTGGGAATGGTCACGCATGTAAGCAGGTATATATAAAACCTTGCAAAGCGCACCAGCAAACTGAGAGTGCTGCTAAAAAAGAATACTCAGTGGACACGGGATGCCAAAATGGACAAAGAATTTGCCAAGTTTAAAAAAAACTTATTGAAACAGCCCCAGTCCTCAGGTTTTTTTGACAGTAAAAGAGAAACCAAATTGTCCATAGATGCCTCTAAAGAAGGCATTGGGACAACCTTACTGCAAAAGTATGGTGATCACACAAGCCTGGTGGCATACGTATCCAGAGCCTTCACAGAAACAGAATGCCTATACGCACAGATAGAGAAGGAGGCTTTAGCTCTGGTGCATGGGAGCAAAAAAATTTCAAGTCTTATATATGGAAGAGTGGTTTGTGGCAGACACTGACCACAAATCTCTGGGCACCACTTCAAGAAAGGGGCTAGGTAATATACCTCACAGTCTACAGAGACTTTTTTTTTTTTTTTTTTTTTTAGTTAAAACGATATGATTTGAGATTAGACTATAAGCCAGGCAAAGAACAGGTACTTTGTCTAGGGCAGTTGACAACACTGTTGATGGTGCTGAAATGACATCTGACATTGTGCATGTTACTGGGATAAGAAAATATTACCCAGTATCAGAGGAAATATGGCAAAACTTTGTAGAGGCTACAGTGTAAGATGGCACACTGCAGGATGTTATCAGATCCATCACCACTGGATGGCCTGGTCACTATATACCAAGTCCATATTGTCAGTTTAAAGCAGAGCTCTCAGTGGTTGATGGTGTTTTGTTCAAGGATGCTAGTTCCTAAAGCACTAGAAGCAGATATGATTAACAGAATACATGAGGGTCATCTGGGCATTGAGAAATGCAAAAAGCAGGCCAGGGAGGTATTATATTGACCACTTATAAATGAATAGAAAAACTGTTCATAAATGTGACACATACCAGCTTAAGAATAAGAAGGAATCGATGTAAATAGATAATCATATTCAAGAGGCATGGTATAAAGTGGGATTTGTTTAGACTAGCTGGCAAACATAACCTGTTGGTTTTAGATTTATTTTTCTCACTATCCTGAAATTGCTTTATTGGCCAATGTGACCATACAGCAGATTCTACTGAGCCTTAAATTCCAGACATGGAATTCCATAGAGGGTTATATCTGAGAATGGCCCCCAGTTTTGGGGGCATGAATTAAAAAAATTGCACGGGACTATGGTTTTCAGCATGTGATGTTGAGCCTGAGATACCCAGAGTCTAATGGACTTGTGGAAAATGGTGTTAAGATAATAAAGAGATTATTAAAGAAAGCCAGAGATCCAGTTGGTGATCCATATTTAGCAATTTTGAATTGCAGATCAGCTCCTAGCACATGGCCTGTCACCTGCTGAGATTTTATTTAACAGAAAGTTGAGAGTTAGTTACTGTCAGTCTAGGTAACCTAATCACAGAACTAACACTGACTTGCATGGGTATAAGCAAAAAGCCAAAGCTAAAAAAATGTACTGTGACAAAGGAGAGTCATGGGCATTGCAGGCATTGAAGCCCAATGATGCAGTTCATCTTTATAACAGTGAAATCTTGGAATGGAAAGTGTGGGTTATTTGTAAGGTTTCTTCATGATTTTGTGACACATTGACTCAGGATGGACAATATTTTCAGCATAACAGGAGGCACTTGCAATACATTTCTGAACAAGAGGAGGATTGAAGAGTGAACAGTTGAAAACTGCACACAAGCAGACTCAGGAAAGTTGCTCAAAGATGACAGGCACTATAACAGTAGTCTCTAACCTTTTTAAGTGGGAGATCGCCTTTGGCATTTAAAAGCAACCCAAGATCTACCATGTGCCAGGCGCCCCATGCCCCCTGTGAGGGAGGCAGGGATGCAGGTCAAGGCAGAGAGAGAAAAAATTATTTGGGGGTGTGCCTCCCCAGCAGAAAGTCCTGCCCGGCTGGGGTCCCCCTCAAATTACCCCTGCACCTGTCTCTGCAGCACTGTCCCTCACCACGAGGGCCTTGATTTAGCCCCTGGCCCTTCCCTCCCTAACAGACTGAACTGCTGGGCTGGGGCGTGTGTGTGCATGCACATGGGCACTCAGTGCCCCCCCCCATTCCAGTCTCGGGTCAACTCCAAGAGACTCCGAGAACAGACACCCACTTCAGTCGCTGGGGAGGCTGAAGCAGCACCATGCAGATCAAATGGACTATGCCAAGCACTACAAAGACTTTGAACAATGTTAGTGTTTTAATGGAGTTTCTTGATCAAAAAGGAAAAAACTGGTTTATTACAGTTGTGTTATAGTTGGAAAGCTAGATGTTTAAAAAGGGGAGATGTGGGAATAGTACACCGTTTCTAAGCGAAGTTGTCAGAAACTGAAACAAAGAGCACATTTTGTTTTGTGATCCAGTCGAAAGCAGGGAGTGCTGCTGGTTTTTGTGCAGGGTTGTCTGCAAAGAATTCGTAAAGTCTTCATGGAGATAATAAACAAGATTTGCTTTTATCGAGACGGTGTACTACTTTAACAGTAGTTAACTCATCATTACAGGTTCTCCTGAATTTTTTTTTCGTGAAGGACTAGACATTTTAAAGTCATTTTACATTGAAAAGGACAAATAAGCAGTACACATTTAATACTACTAACTATTAAAAACTAGAAAAAAAATGTGACCATTTATAGCTTTTATATTCATGTTTTTACTCATTATGCATTAGCACAATTAGTATTCTGATAACACTGCTTTTTTGACATTGTTTAAAAAAAGACTTTAAAGTGAGATAACACATCAAGAAGTTAGCAAGTCTCTTTGGGAAGAATGGGAAGTAAGAATACATTTTTCAGACCAGTAATAACTTAGCCTGTATACAGTCTGCCTGGAGGACATTTCTAGTTTACAGAGAATGGTGAAGGGCCAGTTATTATTCTAATTAAATCAGTTAGATTGCATCAACATGGTGTAAAAAGTAGCATGTATTTATGAAAAAATATTAGAAATAAGTTTTGCAATGCTCAGTATATATTTTGATATTTGCACACAATAACGTTTTAACATGCTATCTGTTGCTACAGATTCCAAATTTTTGGTGTATTTTGATATTATCATTTGGAAATTTTGTAAGACTTTGGCCATTTATTTTCTTCTGAAATGCATAAGACTTATATTTGTATTAATCATACTCTGTTGCTCTTCCTCAAATAAGAGACTACAAAATGCATAGAGATTGCAGCGTTTATAGGCAACTTGTAAAGCCAGAAGGAAAGGGAAGGATTTTCCTATTTGTCCCATGTTTACAGTACTGAACTCTAACTCCTGTTTTATGTTGGTGAAGTCACTGGGTCAGTGCAAATTGATAGAATCCTGATTTCTGGGTTTAGCTAGGGTAATCACCCACGTTCAGTTTGTGGGGCTTTCCTTAGACCATCTGGTGCTGCGTTTATCTAAACTGGAGATAGGAGCTATTGTAATTGCACAGTGATCAGGCTCTTATATGGTAGTGATACTGATAGTTTGTGTGTAATTGCCATGATTTGTAATGGAGTTGCACATTTGCAAAAGTGTTATATTTTGTAATGTCTATTCTATGTAATTAGTTTGGGTGATCGAGGCAAGCGGGGCCCGTGGTGAGAGGTGGTTAACCTCTCCGGTGAGTGGGAGGAGGCGGCTGAGGTGGAGCCGAGCTGGGTGAAGCCCGGCCCAGCCCCCCAGGGAGAGAGAGAGGTGGAGGGGTCCTCACCAGTCCCCCTCCAGTAGGGCAGGGCCCCCCTTGCCCAAGAGCAGCTTCCCCAACGGTGGGCCCACTGTGCATGCGTGCAGTTTAAAAGGGCCTGCCAACAGCAAAAAAAGTCCCAGTTAGGCTGCAGAGCAGCAAGAGACACGTGGGTAAAAGCCTGCTGCACCCCCACTCCCCTGAAGCCCTCCCAGAAACCTCCCAGCAGCCGTGGAGCCCCCCGCTGACGCCCAGCGGGGCCTGTGGTGAGAGGGGATTAACTCTTCACTGAGTGGGAGGAGGTGGCTGAGTGGACCCAGGCTGGGTCAATCCCTGCCCAGGCCCCTACTTTGCCCAGCCCCCCAGGGAGCCACACGAACAGGCTGTGCAAACAGGCATGCTTGTCTGCTGGTGTGTGAGTTAGCACGGAGTTTGTGCGGGAGGGCCCGAAGTCCTGCCTGTGAAACCTCCAGGGTAGACGGTCCCAGCCGTAGCCAGCCTACCAGAAGCATGACATGGATGGGCACATGCCGCACCCTGAGGGTCCCCTCGGGCTCTGCGGGCCCTCCTCCCCCAACACTTCAGAGACGGCCACCCAGGCAGAGCCCATGGTACCAGGCTTCACGCACATGGAGCTCTTGGCTGCAGGGGCTGCCTGTCCCTTTTTCAGGCTCTGGGGCCCGGGAGCATGGCCACCTCCCCGTGTGGGGTCTGCTCCCTTTCAGGGTCTCTGGCATGTCAGCTGGAGGAGCTACAGGCTGCAGTCCAGAGACTGCATGCCATCAGAGACTGTGAGCAGGAGATCAAATCCTACTGCCAGGACCTTTTCCCCCAGGAGCCGGAGGGTAGACCACTGTCTCCTTCCAGGACAAAGAAGGACTCTGGGACCTCCCACTCTGTCCAGTCAGGGGCAAGAACCAAGGTGGTCAAGGGCCCTAAGGCCCACTGCACCAAGGCCCCTGCCCCACCAGAGCTTAGCAACAGGTACACACACGCCTCTTGCAGCCCCAGCAGAGCCTGCTCAGTTGCCGGCTCCTGCAGGCAACACAGGTCCAACTGCAGCTACTGCCCCCGCTCTCCCCAAGACAAAATATAAGGTGTTTGTTGTGGGAGACTCCATCCTGAGGGGGACTGAGGGGGCAATCTGCAACCCCGACCCCCTAGCCCAGGAAGTCTTCTGCTTCCCAGGGGCCTGCATCCGGGACGTTGTGGAGAGGATCCCTAAGTTCCTGCAGCCCACAGGCCAATATCCTATGCTCCTTATTCATGTGGGCACCAATGACATGGCTCGGAGTGCTCCCAGCCGGGTCATAAGGTGCTACAGGGATTTGGGAATGGGGCTAAAGGGTCTGGGGGCACAGGTGGTGTTCTTGTCGATCCTCCCAGTCTCGGGCTATGGGCTGAGGAGGGAGAGGAGGATCCACGTAGTCAACCAAAGACTGCGGCACTGGTGTCATCGGGAAGGCTTTGGCTTCCATGACCACAGCCCACTCTTCGGCGAGAGAGGCAGTGAGCTGCTGGGAAGAGATGGCCTCCACCTCTCCCCCCTGGGGAAGAGCCTCTTCTCAGCCAGACTGGCTGACCTGCTCCACCGGGCTTTAAACTAAGCCCGCTGGGGGATGGGGGGACTACCGCCACTGCTGGCCCACTGAGCAACAAAGCCAGTAGGCCAAGGTACTTAAGGGAGCTGACCCCTGCCCCAGCCCTGGTACAATCTGTGGGCAAGCAACAGCCCCCAAGGGGACACTTGCCTGCCTGTACAGAACTGCCAGGACCTTGGGGAATAAGCAGGAGGAGCTCATCCTCCTGCTCAGTGCAAATAATTATGATGTCATGGGGATAACAGAGACCTGGTGGGACTCCACCCATAACTGGACCACAGGTATAGAGGGCTATACCCTGTACAGGAGGGATTGTGTAGATAAAAGGGGCGGGGGTGTAGCTCTCCATGTTAAGGAAAGCTACACCTCCCTGCAAGCTGATATTGGTGACCAGGGTGGATGACTGGAGACCCTCTGGGTTAAAATCTGTGGGGAAACACACCACAGGGGACACAATGGTGGAATTCTACTACAGACCTCCCACCCAAAGTCCTGAGCTTGACCAGGAGTTCTCCTGGGAACTGGCTGAGGCTGCATGCTCAAGGACCATGGTTGTTATGAGTGACTTCAATTACCCGGACATCTCGTGGGAGGATCACTCAGCAAAATCCAAGTGGTCGCAAAGCTTCCTCTCATGCGTGGATGACCTCTGCCTGACTCAAGAAGTCTATGGGCCAACAAGAGGCAAAGCGCTGCTCGACCTGGTACTGGCTACTGGGGATGACCTAATCGGTGACCTAGTGATCGATGGGAAGCTGGGTGACAGCGACCATGAGCTGATCACCTTCACCATCTGCCGTAAAGCTAGCAAGTCAGTCAGCAACACGGAAGTCCTTGACTTCAGGAAAGCCAACTTTGCAAGCTCAGGAGGCTTGTCAGTGAGGCCCTAAGGGACCATGATCCCAGGGAGAGGGGAGTTCAAGAAGAGTGGTTGGTCCTCAAGGGAGCAATCCTCAATGGACAAGCTAAGCCTGTTCCATCTCGGAGGAAAGGCAGCAAGAGGGCACAGCAGCCCCCCTGGCTCTCTGGGGACCTAGCAGGCCTCCTGAGGCTAAAAAGAAAAGCCTACAAAGAAAGGATGGAGGATGGGATTCACCTCCATGGAGGATTATTCTGCACTCATCTGGTCCTGCAGGGAGCAAACCAGAAAAGCCAATGCTGCAACTGAACTCCAACTAGCTTTGAGCATCAAGGGCAATAAAAAGTCCTTTTTCAGATATGTGGGGAGCCGGAGGAAAAGCAAGGGCAACACTGGACCCCTGCTGACCCAGATGGGGCAACTGACAACTGATGCCCAGGAAAAAGCCAACCTATTAAATGGGTACTTTGCATTGGTCTTTCATCAGTCCCATGGGATGCCCATGCCTGCTACAGGACAGGGAGGTCCGGGTGATGGAGATCCCCTGCCCTCCATTAATGCTGACCTCATGAAGGAACACTTTGAGAGGCTGGATACCTTCAAGTCAGATGGCCCTGACAAGCTATACCCCAGGGTTCTCAAGGAGCTGGCGAGCATCATAGCCCAGCCCCTGGCATGTATCTTTGAAAACTCCTGGTGCTCTGGTGTAGTGCCCAAAGACTGGAAGAAGGCCAATGTGGTGCCTATCTTCAAGAAAGGGAGGAAAGTGAATCTGGCTAACTATAGGCCCATTAGCCTGACTTCTACCCTGGGGAAGATCTTAGAAAAGTTTATTAAAGAGACTGTCCTTAATGGACTGGCCGACACCAACATCCTAAGGGATAGCCAGCACGGGTTTGTTGCAGGTAGGTCTTACTTGACCAATCTCATTTCCTTCTATGACCAGGTGACCTATCACCTGGACAAGGAAGAAGAGATTGATGTCATATATCTTGACTTCAAAAAAGCCTTTGATCTGGTATCCCATAATCACCTCCTGGTGAAACTGGCCAATTGTGGCCTTGGGTCCACCATGATCTGCTGGCTTGAAAATCTGGCTCTGTGGTCGGACCCAGAGGGTAGTAATTGATAGACGTCACTCATCGTGCTGTCCTGTGACCAGTGGGGTCCTCCAAGGCTCTGTCCTTGGACCCATATTTTTCAACATCTTCATTAACGATGTGGACACTGGAGTCAGAAGTGGACTGGCCAAGTTCACCGATGACACCAAACTTTGGGGCAAAGCATCCGCACCAGAAGACAGGCAGGTGATCCAGGCTGACCTGCACAAGCTCAGCAAATGGGCGATTTGAGAACCTGATGGTGTTTAACACCGAAAAATGCAAGGTTCTCCACCTTGGGAAGAAAAACCTGCAGTATCCTTATAGGCTTGGCAGTGCTATGCTGGTTAGCACTACAGAAGAAAGAGACTTGGGGGTCATCATTGACCACAAGATGAACATGAGCCTGCAATGTGATGCTGCGGCTAGTACAGCGACCAAAACATTGGCTTGCATCCATAGATACTTCTCGAGGAAATCCTGGGATGTCCTTCTCTTCCTGTACTTTGGCCTTGGTGAGGCCGCAGCTGGAGTACTGCATCTGGTTTTGGGCTCCACAATTCAAAAAGGATGTGGAGAAGCTTGAGAGAGTCTAGAGAAGAGCCACGCACATGATCAGAGGTCAGGAATGCAGACCTTATGACGACAGGTTGAGAGCCATGGGGCTCTTTAGCCTGGAAAAGCGCAGGCTCAGGGATGATCTCATGGCCACCTATAAGTTTATCAGCGGTGACCACCAGTATCTGGGGGAACGTTTGTTCTCTAGAGCGGCCCAAGGGATGATGAGGTCGAACGGTCATAAACTACTACAAGACCGTTTCAGGCTGGACATAAGGAAGAATTTCTTTATTGTCTGAGCCCTGAAGGTCTGGAACATCCTGCCATCAGAGGTGGTTCAAGCACCTACATTGAACACCTTCAAGAGCAAATTGGATGCTTATCTTGCTGGGATCCTATGACCCCAGCTGACTTCCTGGCCTTTGGGCAGGGGGACTGGATTTGATTTTCCAAGGTCCCTTCCAGCCGTAATGTCTATGAAGTTGTGTGTATAACAGCAGAGGAGCTGTTAAGATGCCATTGTTTGGAACATACATCTTGTTAAATAATACCACTTCGTATTCACCCAGTGTTGAACTGAGCAATAGGCATTTTGTTTGAAAATGAAGTTTGAGTAACTGTTAATATCTATTTAAACCTTTTCAGTTGCAGAAACGTTGTTTTGGGCTGACACATTTTGTATGAACTATATATTTTTTTTTAATGAAAGCATGAGAGGAAAAAAATTAAGCAAATTATAGCTGTTTAAAAATATAGTATTGACTCTCCTTTTATAGCTTATAAGTTATTACTGCTTTAACTTGACAGCTTTAAGTCCTATTTTGCTTGAAGTTGTCAATGACTGCACAAACCCTAGACGGACTTCGTAAATTTCTCCATTTCTTCAATTCAAGTTTTTTAGATGCTTGTAACCCAACAAAATTAATGATGCTAATATACAAGGATAAACATGCCTTTTCTAGACTTACCTGAAGACAAAGTGACAGTCTGGCTGGGTTCCCTAGCCATATGCTCATGGAGTCCTTGGGACCCCATAATATGCCAATAGTGTCCCCTTAGCCCAGGGTTGGGCAAAATATGACCTGAAGGCTGTATCTGGCCAGCTAATTGATCCTATCTGGTTCACTGGCCACTGCCTGGAGCCTGAAGAGGGAGGGCTGCACCCAACACTGTTCTTCTCAGCCACAGCCAGGGCCAGGCCAGACTGGGCTTCACAGCAGCAAACTCCTCCACTGGTCCTCCCCCTGCACTGCTCTCTGCCTGACTTCCTTTTGGCGCTGTGATTGCACAGTTTTTTGACACTGTGGGTGCTGGCAGCTGAGCCTGCAGGGGAAGGGACATGATGCAGTGCACTGAGTACCTGTCAAGATTCTTAATTAGTCTAGATTTCGTTTTATGAATCTGAGTAAGAGATGTTTCATTCACTTCAATGACTGTAGGACTAATGATACAAATCACTCTATTTTTTGCCTAGTTGGTTGTGTTTTTTTTTTTTTAAATTTTCTGTGTATTCTAGCAAATGCGCACACATTCTAGTAGTTTTTGCTTTAATTTGAATAATACAGTACTACTATATTAGTAAAGCTTCCAGTTGCTCTTTAATTGGAGAAAAATGTGTTGTGTTATATGTAATGATGTGCTACACCATCTGCACCTCTCCCTTCAAGATCCTAAATCTGCCTATGCATAAGGGTATGCATTCTTTGCATTCTTTTAAATCATTCTGAATCTCAGCCTCTTTAAATACTCGGTATCCTTGGAAAAGATACTGGGAATAATTTCAAGAGGACAACAAGGAGATGGCAGTCTCCTTTTTTTTTAAAATTTTTTTTGGCTGTTACAAAAGCACACTTGTGCATGCCCACACGTGCTTGATTTAACTACTAGTCCTGGGAACTCTAGCAGTGTAGACCACCTGCCATTTTAACATTTACATTTCATCTATAACACTAGTTATTTTTGTAGGAGGAATAAATTCTCAGGTTTAGCTGTACGTTCACACATTTTTCACGTGAGAGAGGGTTAAAGCTCCTATCTCATTACTATTATAGCAGAAGGAACTGACAATTGAGATAAAAAATAATTATACAAATATTCCTCTTTTTCTGTAGAGAAAAGCTTGTTGTTTAAGAGATTACCATTAAAAAGTAAAAGAAAATGATATATAAGAATAACAACTTTAACTTGCCTAATTACGAGAGTAACTGTCTCATCATGTTAACTGTGGTGTAACACTGACAAAGTGCCTGAAGGGGCTTTCAGTGTAGGGTGAAGTTACACATTACACTGAGACCTTACTAAATTTGTGAAATGCTAAGTGGTGTTGGAATATGCTGTGATCAGTTGCATGTTAAGAGTTGATACAGTTTCTTGCGCCTGCACAGCTTGGACTTGTCACTAGAGGCCTGGTGAACAGGGGTATGGCTTGGAGCTAGGCTATCTGGCCTTTGCCCCTCATCTGGGAGGGAAATGGGGAAGGACAGGTTGGAGCAGTGCATCCTGGGATACTGGGGGATTGCAAAATACTTGTTCTATCTCTGTGTAGAATGAAGTCACTGTAGTGTCAGCGAGGTAGCATGGCCCAGAGTAACCCACTCCTGAAATGGCATAACTTTTGAGATGGTCAAAGGACACTCTGGCAGAAGTTAACAAGCTTAAAATGTAAGTGTCCACATGTTAAAGTTCCTTTAGCATGGTCTAAATGTAACTGTAACTTCACCCACAGAAGAATGAAATTTTGCTCTTCAATACTATTGCAAAACCAAAAAAGTTTAAGTAATACCTGAAAACTTGAGAGATAATCAGTGATTTCATTTTTTTGGTTGGTTAATTTAAGTTACTACTGAAACTCTGTCTTTATCTCTCACTTCTGCTTGCTTTCAATACCCAAAGTTTTAAAACAGAGGATAATTAATGCATATTAGAAGCACGTTAGTGTATCTAATATAATAATGAACTTGGCAAGATCAGCTGTTAGGGTTGGCATAAGGTAAAGTCTGAAGGCACCTTAGAATCTAAATGGTTCAGGGAGGCATGAGCTTTTGTAGGTCACAGCTTACTTCATCACATGCTGTGAAACGTGTACACTGCCTATGATGGCTCATGCCTATCTGAATAAGTTACTTTCTAGGGCTAAACAAACATAGAATTTCTCTTGGGACAAAGCTTTTTATCCTGGGATCCTGCACACCTACAGGCCCATTGTCCCAATTTAAGTACCTGTAAGTCTCTGAGAGAACATTTTGTTTTTTCTTGCGAAAATTGGGGCTACTTTGTATTAACTGCCATTCAACTCCATGGGTAAGTGACTTTCCCCATGCTGTTTTGATGCAGATCAAAGTCCAAGATAATGAGAGGCAGGATAAACCCGACATTTATTTTTATACTAAGGTACCACTTTGCCTTGCCTTCTGCCTGGCTTTAGGCTAACATGGCTAACCAACTTTCTGGAGTTGGTATGGTGTTGACTTCACTTAACTACAGGAGCCTTGTCTCCTTGAAGATGGCAAGATACCTAATACAGTTAATCTGAAACTCTTCTTCAGGTAAATCTTTATTGAATTTAGTTCATCTTTGTGGAATTTTTGGTGAGCTTGTGAGCATGCTTTTTTATTTTATCGTGTGGTAGAATTTTGTGCCAAATAATTTTCAGCACTCTGGAGATCTGATCATCTCACTATGCATGCATCGTGCAGCGTATCTGTAATCATTGTGTATACAGTGCCAATAGTAGAGTAACCTCTATAGAGTGCTTAATACATGTGTGGAAAGACATTCTTATTATAATTTACACCATAATTACAGGCAAAAGAAGTGATTCAGATTGTAGTAGAAAAATGGTGACTATCTGTGCATACAGGCAATAGTTGTGGAGTCTAGCTGGTATTCATGAACTGTTGGGGTTTTTTTTTTTTTCTTTCCTCCTAGTCTTTCCTTCGTGAAAGATTAACGTTCTCTGAATATTTTATCAAACCATGCACTGGGAACTGAAACAACGTCTTTGATAGGATTTCAGTAGTTGTGAAGAAGTAACTAGTCAAAATCCTTCACCTTATGCCTCCTGGTAGCTTCCAGAACTTGTAAATGTGTTGGTAAAGTATTTTACTTGGGGCTGTGTCAGAGCAGGTTCTGCAGTAAGTCTTCTTGCAGATCTTGAAATCTCCACTTCTTATTTTTCTATCCAGTCTGGCAAGAAGTAGGAGAAATGAGGAAGATGGCTCCACTATCTTAATGGAGTACCCCAATGAGATCTGCTGAGCAAGAATAAATCAGTATGACATGCATGATCATAACTTTTTATCTCTTCTGGCCTTAAAAGCTCTGAAAAAATTGAGGTGGAAATGTCTTCTCCAGGCTTTATTTAGGCTCTTGCTTTTTACCTGTCCCTCAAATTTCATAAGATCAGAATTCAAGCATCCTCCTCGTCCAATATAAGATGCCACTTATAAAGAACTTACAAAGGAAGTGCAATAAGAACAGAAAACTAGGGGCTCCTACACATGTGCAGGGAGCCTGCTCTGACACGCTGTAATTCCAGCCCATCAGAGCAGACTCAATTAACCAAGTCTGATGGAGCATGTAAATTAATGCACTCCAGCAGCCTCTGGCATCTTGTGTATCAGCATCCCTGCACTGAAAAAAGGTGGCGGTGTGCTACATGTGACACTGTGGGTGCTTTTAGTTAGCACAGTTCTCAGAGCTGTGTTAATTAAAGCACACCCCCTGCCCCACACACACACCTCCTGCAGCATCTGTATGAATTCTCCAGGAGTTCAGAGGCCCTGGATTGTATTCTTTGTTAAGCTGTAACTCCTGACTATGAGTGAATTACTTCATCCCCTTTTGTTCTAGTTTGCTTACTGGAAAAAAAAAAGATAAAATATTTTTGACCTCTTCCACAGAGGTGCCGAGGGTCTAATTAATTGTTGTAAAGTAGTGGAAGGTCCTGAGAAGAAAGGTGCTATAGCTCTACAAGTAATTTTATTTATTCTTTCCAATAAAAAAACCCCCCACAAAATGTAGTAAGTTCTCTTTACAAAGAGAGAGAATAGGCCTTTTTACAGTGTCCAAACCACTTGCTAGAACTCTTGGCGGATAATGATTATATCCTTATAGTATTTTTTTTTTTTCTTCTAAATACTGTGTAATCATTTTTCATGTTGTAGAACCTTGATCTTAGGGAAACAGTTGCTTACCACCTTTCTGCGCCTAAATAACAACTCCCTAGACATCATTTTTTTTTTTTTCCCCTTTTTATTTCTGTTGGATTATTTGGCTGGTGGGGGTGTGGAAAGGCACTTCTCAGAGCAGGGAACTACATTTAAAAAAAAGAAAGAAAGACGAGAAACAAGTTGTTGAGTAGCTTTCTTCCTCTTGTCTGACATTTTATGGTGTAAGCACTAGCCACCGACCATTTAACATTCTCTAGGACAAAGCAGCCACACATTGTTGCCAATTTCATTTATGCAGTTACACCAGCTACTTTTAAAATTTGGTCCTGTTTACATAGAAATTCCAGCCTTATCACCCTACCCATCGAAAGGTTATTGTCTACACACAGGGAGTCACTGTTTTTAGTGACTCTGCCTATAAATCAAATTAATCAGTAATTAAATGGAAGCTTGAACACCAGGCAAGAAATAAAATGTGTCTCCCTTGGGATTCTAAAATTATGCTTGGCTTATGTTTGTTTTACGCACCAATCAGCTTAAAATGGTCTAAGTTTTCATCTGGGCATGCCGTTGTATTATACCAAACAATAAATACAACTGAAATGACAAGCAGTGGCTCCATGAACAGAAACAGTTCAGCACAGAGAGGAAAGCTTTTGCTCAAAGAAATGTAGCTGGAATTGGTGTGGCTTTTGCCATTCATCATGTGAGCTGCAGTAGGCATGATGCCTTGTACTGAACGTTTCTCAGTAGGCTTGAATTTGTTGTTTTTTTCCAGTTAAAGCATCAACTTCTCACCAGTACTTCACATTACATCTTTTTTTTTTCTCTTCCTCCTCCTCTCCTCCCCATGTTAATGGTCTGCATGCCACAGTAGAGAATCAGCAGGTTGAGAAGTTAGGGTACATAGTTCACATACTAGACACATGAATTATATGTCCATGGTGTATTAAGCTGTGCCAGAATCTGTCTATGGCCAATGTATAGCTATACTTTTTAATGAGGACTATACATCTGTTACATGTTTAGTAGAGGATATTTCTGTAGCAGTGTGTGTTTTTTGTTTTTGTTTTGTTTTAGTAAAATTTGTATTTAGGTTTCCATAATACTATAGCCTTCCTTCTATCTGGCGAGATGCTCTTTGAGCCAGAGTCCACACTATGGGGTTACGAAAATGTGAAAGCGTAATTTTTTTTGGAAGTCTGAAAACTTTCTGCAGCAAACTTACTGGTCTGTTTTGGACAATAGCACAATTGCAATAAATGTGTGAGCTGCATGTCTTCTGTGCTTGCACTGGCTGTTTTTTATGGAAAACTAAGGTGTGTTGCAAAACTAAAATGAATCTTGATTTTTGTGGTTTGTTTGAGCCTTCCCTTCCTCCTTGTCCTCCCCCACCAAAAAAAAGTCCTATGTTATGGTTGATTTGAAAATACTTTGAAAGGACAACTTTAAGGAAATACTTAAATCCATCCAAAGAGAAATGTGTCACAGGAATATGTCAGTTCATGAGGAAGTTAATAAAAACTTCTTATTGAACAGTTTTGTAACCAAAATCACAACTAACCATTTAATTTTGGTTAAGTTCTTGTTGCAGCCATTTTTTTTTTTCCTGTTTAGTTGCTAGTTGTCCTATCATAAGTTGGTGTTTGGAAATTTGACTTCAGAGTAAAATGTACTTTGGTCAGATTTGTCATTTGGTGGTCTGCTTGTTCTTCCATTGGATGAATGCATGATGGTTCAGATTAGTTCTGCTTACCTTTTATAATGTTACAGCATGAGCAGCAGCCAGGCTTTGCCTTTGATCAAGGGTTTGCTAGGCCATAATTAGTGTGACTTAGAAT
Source organism: Crocodylus siamensis (assembly GCF_052110815.1). NCBI lineage: Eukaryota > Metazoa > Chordata > Crocodylia > Crocodylidae > Crocodylus > Crocodylus siamensis. The sequence continues at coordinate 122,259,262 of NC_143395.1, forward strand.
CTGCATCTTTGATGAAAGGGTGGAAGGAATGACAGGTACAGTGGGTCTCTGTAACCCCACACCTACTGAGTGCAGGACATATATTTGTTGGGGTTTCTTGTTTGTTTGTTTTTAAGAATAAAAAGATGGAGTGGAAGAATCTGACATCAGACTTTTTTTTTCTTTTTTCCAAATTAAAGAGTTTTTCTGACACTTCCTATTTCAAGAATCATCCCTCACACAGCCTCTGATCTTCTGAGATCTGCGTTTAAAAGAAACAGCAAGCCATAACAAGGCTGTTTGGAGACAGCATTCTCCTACAGAGTGGCTTGGAAAGAGGGAAAATTCTTCAAGCTTTTTTTTTTTTCTCCCTGATGTAGGATCAAGTTTTCTGTAGACTTATGGCCTTAACTGCATCCAGGCAGTGGATCTGTAGCTGCTGCTGCTTTGCTTAAAAAAACAAAAAAGGGGATACAGTAGTGTCAGTGCAAGAACTGTGCACTTCTTTGAGAAACACTACATGGCATGTCCTAGTAGGGTGCGTCAGACCAGTTGTCAGGCACCTGACTTGTTCTCTGTAAATGCTCACTGCCACAGTTGCTTTCCCAAGTGGCTCCATGCAAGATGCACAGGACAGTTCTGCCTGGTGGCAGTGATGGTGGAGGCAGCATCCTGGTTTAGACCCACTAAGGTAAGCTGAGGCTGTATGACAGTGGTTTTCAACTGTGGTGCTGAGAAATTCAGTAAGTTATGGAGGGCTGCCTTGAATCTAAAAAGCTTGAGAATCACTGATGTACAGCCTCTTTTGGACAGCATAGTGGGCTGTACAGATGTGGCTTTGAAAAATGGTACACTTCCAGAAATATCTCGGAGGAAAAGAGCAGCAAAGGTATCTCACCTTTTTTGCGTGGTTTGTGGCACTGCTAAATAAATATTTTTTACAAAGGACATGTAGGATAGGGGCTTCTGACTTGTTCCTTGCCTCACTGCTTGCCTTCATCTAGTTATAAAGAAATTCCTGGAGGAGGATGCAGAAGTGCAACATGATTATTAGTGCCCACGGCAGTTGCCCCTCTCTATTATGTTGCATGCTCGGATAGCTGCAGGGCCTACTCTGCCAGATGACCTGATGAGGAGGTGGTGACTAACTGGATAGCCTTTTTAAATAGTGTGCTGTCATGAACCAAGGTAGCATTTTATAGCCATTGCTCTACTAAGCCCAGATGCCGGTATCTTCCATTGGCTGCTAATAAAGAAGCTACTTGACATCCTGTGGTAGTTAGAGGCTACAAGACTGGTCATCTGGGATAATGCAGGATCAGCCAAATATTTCCTTTGCTCTTCCTGCTAGAGAAAGTGGTTATATCTGGGAGCCCTCTTCCAGCAAGGAGGAGACCGCATTGGGGAACCTCTGGTGGGATTCATGCGGTCTGCTCTTCAGGGAAATTTTATTTATATCCAAATTTATTTATACCTGAAAGCTTGCTACCAAGAACTTTTCCAGCTCTTTGAGTTGGTCTAATAAAAGATTCCAGATTTACCCAAAGAGCCTCGTCTGCCTTCAGGGAAACTGGTGCTTCAAAACTCTCAGGAAGGTGAAGCACTACATGATGGCAATGTATCTGGAGCTGCCTTTCAAAAGCACCTGGGCTTCCTTTCTGTTGGGTAGTGGTGAGGTAGACATATTCCACTTGAAAAATAGTTTGGAGTTTGTGTACACCACACAATATGGTTATTGTGTAGAGCAGTGGTTCTCAACCTTTTTGGACTCAAGACACCCTCCATAACTTGTGTGAATTAAATGGCACCCAATTTCAGAAATTAATTTATATATTAGTGCTTATCTCCTTGCAGAAGGGCTGGATGGTGGATGCTCTATTGCACCTTGTAGAAATGGGTGGGCCTGTTCCCACTTTGAGTATGGGACCTGGGGATTGACTAGCCATGAACGTGGCTGAGCCTGCGCTTATCTTGTTATTTCTTCATACCTTGCAACACTCTTGAAAGGATCTGATGGCACCCAAGCCTTCCTTGACACCCTGGTTGATGTAGAGATACTTCAGCTATTTCATTTGGTGCCAGTTCAGGCACATCTATAAAGCATTGTAGTAAGCAGTGTAAATGCCTGAGGCATACTGGCTGTAGAGAAAGAACTTCTGTCTGCCTACCTCAAGGCCACACAATGGGTGTATAATATAGGGCAGTCATACAGCTTTCCAGGCTGACTGTGTGACTACAGAAGGAGGGAGAAGGAACATCAGTGTATTGACAGTGCTCATAAAAGGAGTAAGAGCCTGAAAAACCTTAGAGAACCATGCCTGTAGATCTGGGTATCTACTCTCTCTCCTTCTGAAAGCTAATTTTCTTCTACAGTGTAAAGCATTAACAGTTTTTGAAAAGGTAGTTATGTGATGGTAGTATGTAAGCAAATGCAATTTTCCCTCCTATCTCCCTTTTGTTTAAATATGTGGAAACAGTACCTGACTGTGGGCTTTCTAGACTAGATGTTTGTTTTTCCTTAAACAGATACATGCAGAAAAACAATCCTGTGTGCACACTTTTTTTTCCTGAATTTCTCCTGAAATTGGTCTTACCCTCATGTCAGTGTAGAAGCTCTGGTGTAGGTAGGTGGGATGTATTTTTAGATCTACCTGTACCCTAGGTGTAACTGAGCCCATAAATCATTACAGCTAGGGATATAATTCCCATTTGTTATTTCAGAAACAAATTGTTTCCATCCTAAAAAAGAAAGAAGTCACTCAAAGACAAATCCTTTCAGTTGCCTTTAGGACCTTAGCAAAGAAGTAGTGATTGAGGACACCCCACATAAAAGCAGGAGGAGATGCAGTTGTAATGTTGGGGGTACCAGTAATAAAATCCATATGATATCATACTTGGTGTGTGGTTGGAAGCTCTTATCCTATAGTCTGTGGTATATTTGGGAGACATCCTCATGTACCAGTAACATGAAGCAATATGGTGCATGTTGGCATAAGCCTCAAGTAGCTGTTGAGGGCTGCACACACAACACATTTTACAATTTACCAGTGTAAATTGTTTTATATTAGTATTTTTTAAAGATGCCTTTCACCCCTATATATCTGTGTGTTGTTGCTGGAATTGGGTGGAGAGTTACTCCAGGAAAAATGTAAGTAAAAGTACTGGTGCAGGTGTCACATGTCTGTAGTTGTCCTCAAGTAGTCTGTCAGTATTGAACAAATAGCTATTTCATGGTCTGTACCTCCCAGCTACTGGCAAGGTATTGCAGTAGCAGGTACCCTGGGATAACTGTCTGTCTGTCTGGATTGGATTCCAATATAACTAACCGCAGGTGAAAACAGAAGTTAGATTTATTACAGGTCTGATTTTTGTCCTGGGCTTAAAGTGCCACAGTAGGCTTGTAAGCCTGTAGATCCCAGAATAAAAGTTTTTGTCTTGGGAGAAAGCAAAAGTTTGTTTTTTGGCTTAATATAAATTATACTGGCATGAACATGTCATGTACCTACACCCCAAGAAATAGAACTCCCACAAATTTTTGTGTATATTGTTTGGGTTTGCTGTTGGTTACAGATATTTTTGTTTCTTAAACAATCAAAAGTTTTTAGGGGAGTTGTTCTATTTTCACTTTTAAGCTACTCTTATTTTTCATTTTGTAAAGCAGATCTACATCCTATTCTCCCTCTAATGCTGGAAGTGGGGAAGGAGGAATGGGGGTTTCAAAGGCAAAACAACCTGCATGAGCAGTTGGTTCTTCAGCTGGAAGATGGAGACCACAAGCTTTGTGCTCCCCCAGGTATCGGGCATGAAAGCAATAGCCTCCAACTTTCTGCAGCTATAGTCCTCTTTAGCAGTATGTGTGTCCATGCCTGCAGCTTCTCCCTCTGTTGTCACCCAGCAGCTCTGTTGCCTGCTCTATCGTATCTTGTAGAAACGGTTAGGCCTGTTTCCAATTTGAGTATGGGACCTGGGGGAGGTGTTGGGAACTGCACCCAGGCATATGGAAGAGCAGAACTGGGGGCAAGTTCCAGTGATTTTGTGGGTAGCAAGGAGTATGACTGGGATGAACTTTTCTGCCATCCCTAGCATATCCAAGTACTGCCCACAAAGGTGGCACCGGAGGACAGTGGTCCCAGATTCTCTCTCCCTGCTGACATAGTAGTTCCTTTTTTGGAAGTGGCAGGCAACAGAGCTGTATGTATAACCATATTTTGTTGCCCCAAGCCACTGAAAATGCTTCCAAATGTTGGACTGCCTCATTTTGACTTGTTGAGCAGGTATATAAGACCTTTTCTCTCCCTTCTTCCCCCTCTGCACTTCCACTTCCATTTCCCCTTCCCTTCTCTCATCTCCCATTCTAATATCAAGGGAAATCGTAATGCGTCCTATGTTGTGTTAGTCCCTGTGTCTCTTGTCCACTTTTCTGTAAAGCAGACTGAAGCATTGGAGATCTTAATTTACAAAGGCGGTGGCTTTGCAGGACAAAGTCCAAAGAGATCAGAATGTTTTGTCTCTCCATACACATGCTTACCAAAACTGAAAAATCTGTCCTTTCTAAAGGCCTAAATTTCTGTCCAGAAAAATATGATAATAAAATACTTCAGTGTGGAGAACTAGAAGAATTCTTCTGACACCTCCTCCTCAAGGAATATCTCCACAACCAAACTGAACCCACTCCCAACAATAATTCATCCTCTGACAACATTCAGGAAAAGATCAATGCCAACCCCCCTCCCCCGCCAAATCCCTCCCCCATCAGATTGGACACCTCACAGTGGAAGAAACCCTAACCTTGACCACTACATTGAGTACTTCAGGGAAAAAATGAACAATGAAATAATTAGCAACACACGCCACCATAACAACCTCTCTACCAGAGAAAAAGGCCATAGAATCTCTAAGATCTAACCACCAAATAGTAATAAAACCAGCAGATAAAGGAGGAGCCACAGTCATCCTAAACAGTGAAGACTACATAAAGGAAGCCAACAGACAGCTCTCTGACACCACCTACTACAAAGAACTACAAGAAGATCCTACTCCCCTCTTCACCAAGACACTCAACAATACCATCAAATCATTTCCGGCAAGACTTCAAGAAAAGCTGCAGACCTTGATTTCCCCCCCCCCCCCCACTACCTAACCCAGGGACTTTTTTACATACTCCCCAAAATCCACAAACAGGGGAACCCTGGCAGACCTATCATATCCAACCGTGGGACCCAAACTGAGGAAATATCAGGTTTCATTGAATCAATCCTAGAACCGCTCGTCACCCACAGAGCAAGTTTTGTACAAGACACTACAGACTTCTTACGGAAACTTAAAAACGTAGACCACCTTCCCAGCAACACCCTCCTAGCCACCATAGACGTTACCAGCCTATATACCAACATCCCACACCAGGATGGCATCCAAACCTGCCTTATGTATCTACAGGAACAAGATGACAACTCAGAATACAGACCTAAGGATATTACTGACTTTATATACTTCATCCTCACACAACAATTTCACTTTTTAATAATCAACACTTCCTCCAGATGATGGGAACAGCTATGGGCACCAGAATGGCCCCACAGTATGCCAACCTTTTTATGAGCCACCTGGAAGGAGACTTCGTCAAGAACTGCACCATCAAACCCTTGCTATACTTAAGATATATTGATAATATCTTCATCATTTGGACTGAAAACCTGCAATCTCTGATTCCATTTCATCAGAAATTCAACAATCGCCATCCCTCCATCCAACTTTCTCTAGAATACTCCAGCACCAACATCTCCTTTTTAGACATGATGATCAGTATTCAGAATGATCAAATACAGACCATGTTATACAAGAAACCCACAGACCAACATACATATCTGCATAGAACCAGCAATCACTCTAAACACACCAAGAAAGCTGTGATATACAGCTAAGCCCTCGTATCCCACCGAATTTGCACTGAAGAGAACACCCGGGATTGCCACCTCACCAATCTTAAAAAGGTCCCAACAAGGACACTCCTCCAGAGAGAGAGATTGCATGTTTGGGAAAGCCACTGGGATACCACGGGAAGAACTGCTATAGTACAGAAGCAAACCCCCCCACAAATCGCACACCGCTGGTTATGACATATCACCCCTTCCTTGAATCTGTATGGAAAATCCTCAAACAATTGCAACCCATACTAGAAAGAGACCCTACTCTTAAAAAGATCTTCCCAGAGCCACCCATCCTAGCCTTCAAACAAGCACTGAACCTCGCTAACCTCATCACCAGAAGCAAACTTCCTCAAGCACAGAACACACCAAATGGATCCAGACCATGCCATGGCAAGAAATGCAAAACCTGCCAACACGTCCCCCACCACCCCTACAATCACTACACCCCACAACAGAGCCATCAGCATTCCTGGATCTTACAGCTGCACCTTCAGAAATGCAATACATCTCATCCAATGCACCAAATGCCCAGATGGAAAATATGTAGGAGAGACCAAACAACAACTGCGCATCAGAATGAATGCACACCGGAAATCTATCACAGACAGGAATACCCAGTTACCTGTGGGGGCACATTTCTTGCAAGAAAACCACTCTCTTTCCAATCTCTCAGTCCTAATCCTCAAAGGAAACTTACAAAACACTTCCCAGAGACGAGCCTATGAACTCCACTTCATCAACCTCCTGGATACTAAAAATCATGGACAATATAGACATTGGATTTATGACGCATTATAACCTGCCTGACATCTGACTCCCTAGGTATCTCTCCACTTTTCTCTCCCCGCCCCCAGCCTGTCTCACACACTGCCTCCTCAGTCTACATTTTCACTGACTGCCTATCTTGTATGCGTACCAGCCCAGTCTCTGGCTGCTTTTTTTCATTTCCTCCGGGAAGAGCACACACCAACTGCTGAAACTTCCTCAGCCTGACAAAGGGTTTTTGAACCTGAAAGCTTGCTTAATAATTGTTTTCCAACTATTTAAATTGGTCTAATAAAAGATATCAGATTCACGCAAAGAACCTTGTCTGCCTTGTTTTGATAATGTCACTTCAGTGTTTCAAAACAAAAATATTTTAGAATGCTTTGTTTTATTAAATATTTGGGGATTTTGACCTTTTTGTCTTGATTTAGGACAAAAATAAATATCACAATATCAGATTTCCTGCAGGACAGAAATTCCATCTTCCAACTGCCTCTAATTATTTCTATTCTGCTGCTTGGAAAAGGATCTGGAGACAATTTAGGGAGTCAATTTACAATTAACCTTGGGAGAAGTCAGTTCACTCTTGAGCTGCCTTATTTATGTAGCCAGTAGAATGTGATCAATAGAAAATCTCACACATGAGGGTTCTGACACTCATTTGAAGGTTTTGATTCCACAAATATTGCATAGAGTACATTTACTGTACCTTTTTTGAATGCATTTTTTGAGTTATGATGGATCTAATGGTACACTACTAATTGTTGCAGAACTTCCTGTGTAGGTGAGGACAGAAGTGTGTGAAAAGGAAAAGCAGCTTCCACAGCTTGAGTGTTTCTGTGCAGTAGAAGGCCCATTGTTCCTTGCTCAGCTATGGCACAAAGCTGCTAGGTCTTTAATTTCACAGGCAGAAGTTGCCCTTAAAAGTTCAAATTGTGACCATGTCATATTTATAGTGTAAAGCACTCTGAATATTTACAGCCTTGGAGAGGATTGTGAATATTGAGAGGGTAGAACTGAAGTTACTGCTGTTCTGGGCATGTAGTGTGAGAGCATCTGGCTACATTGTCATATTTAAGATGATAATTGTACCCTGCTAGGCAGACTGAATGGATTGACTGGGTCCAAAGATATCATCAGGGACTGACACAATGCAAATGTAGCAGGTGACCACAGAGAACACTGACTGAAGATACCATCTTTCTCAAGTGCTCCTTTACACCCTCATAGCTACATGGATTCACTTTGCTTTTGGTTTACCCATGGGAGTGTTGCAGTAACATCTGTTGTGATTTCTGTAGGGCTGCTAGTCATGACTGAAGGACTCATTTTTATGAGCTCCCTTTGCCACCCGTGCTATCTATGTAGAATATGTTCAGCATTTACCTCTAAAGAGAATGCTGAAGTTATTTTCAGTTAGTTGTTACATTTTCCTACTCCTCTATTAGACCAGGTGGATTTTTACTGAGAGAGAATTTTCCTGTGAATTCTTGTCTTTCAGTAAGACTAACTGGAATCTTGTTCATTAAATCAGACCAATGGTATGACAAACATTTAATAAGAAATTTTTAAAAGATATATATGCATGCTAAATTTTAAAAGAACTTATACCGTGCTGGTAAATTGATAAAATATCTTCCCATGTGATTATTTTGTGTGACTTCCTTCTGTCTTGTATATGATAAGCACAGCTGCTAGGTGATTTACATTGTACATTTTAACCTGTTCCATTTTGAATACCCAAAACTTTGATAATTTGCCCTGTAACATTTTACCCATTGCTTTAAATATCATGGGTTAAATCCTAGGTCAGTGAAGTCCATGAGAATTTTGGCTAGATTTCATCCCATTTCATTGCATGGATTGTCTGTACCAAGGATACTTTTGCAGGCTTTTTTCTGTGTGGGAAGTAAAACATTGAAGGGATCTTAAAGGGGATTTCACATGGTCATAACCCCCTGTAAATTCAGCAATCTAGCAAGAAGTTGAAGTAATGGTCTTCATGGAGGCACCTTTCTTCCTAAAGACAAGTAGAGAGAGAGAGAAAGGAAAAAAAATGATACTTGACACTACCTGATGGATATGCTAGTAGTCTCAGGAGGAAAGTATTGGAATGACTATTGTAATAAGTTGACTGGATTCAGGAACCTGCACTTAATCAGAAGGGGTCAGTATCTCTAGGTTCAAAACTGCTGGGATGTGAAGTAGGCTTTTAAGTAGGTAGGAAAGAAGAAGAGGCAGTTGTTAACTGAAATGATCCGACATGTATTCTCAGAAAAAAGGGAGCAACCTGGGATTGTTTTGGAAAAGAAAAGATGTAGAGCAAGAGGATCATTATCATGCTAAATACTTGTAAAGCATGCAGGAGGCCTTAGAAACCAAACATAGGAATGCTACATAATGGACTCTGGGGGACAAAGATGCAATGTGGGCTACCATAGAGGTAGAATATTAGCATGTAGTCTTGCCATGTGGTTTGGTGGCATAAAATGGCTAGTGGAATCGAGGGCTTCATAAAGCAGGGAGACAATAGCTGTGACTGCGACTGCATCTGCAATATTACATTCAGTTCTGGGTAGCAAATTACTGGGGACTTGTATGACAGAGAGTTTTAGAGAACAGAATAAAACATGATCAAGCAGATCTGACATGAGGAAAGAATAAGAGCTAACAGTAGCTAGTTTAGCTAAGGGATAGTGGTAGAAAGGGAGTGCATAACAGTTTATGAATAGCTGATGGTTGTAAACCTAATTGTGCAGAGATATTTTAAGTTGCCACAAGGAATTATAAAAAGGAGGAATTGGAAGAAGTAAAAAAAAATAGTTTGAATGTCAGGGAAAAAAATTACAGTTCTACTAAGTGGCAGAGGAGAGATGGAGGAAGTGATAGGAGGAAACCTGTCCCTTGGGACAGTTAATACTGGACCAGACAGAGCCATTATGAAGTGTATGACAGGGAAGAGTCCTCCCTTGACAGGATTTGGGTTGAATGACATTTTGTCAGCAGCACTTTGTTGTCAGCAATTTTTGTTATGAAACGTTGTCCCAAATAATACTTGTGGGTCGTAGGGCTATAAATTATAAATGTGGGTGACTGCTTAAGAAGAAATATTTGTGACTAAATGTCACTGACAAAACCTAGTGTTAAAAAGTTCATGTAACAAAAGGCCCAGCAAGATATTGCCATGCACAGTTATCTTTGCAAAAGGCTGTAACCAAAGTTCACCAGTGACAAGATTCTCACTAAGACTTTGTTGTAAATAACAATCATAATATCCAAGGCTAAAAAAAGTTTCAGAGATAGATTTGATGATTCTTGTAGGGTTGTTTTTACATTTGCTCCTACTCAGTTTGACATTCAGCTTTTTCATCCTGTTCTACAGCATAAACTTTAGAATGTGGTAGTACAGAATGGAAAACTATTAAATACCACTTTAGTGAGTTCATTGCAGGCTAATTTTAATCAATTATATTTGAAATAAAGTAGCAGAGAAATTAGAATATTTATTATATTCTATAAAAAGCAGCAAATATAACGCACATGATTGAGACATTAATAAGTTCCATTGCAGAAAATGTCAGAGCTATTAAAAATACCTCAGTAATCTTTCCTACTGCTTTCCATTACAGCTTAATTATACTGAAATGTTTTTAAAATTTCTGCATTTGGTTGTATTTGACCAGTAAGCACAACTAAACGCATTCTGTTTCTTTTGCAAAAATTTACTTTGCTTTCCCTTCCAGAACAGGTTTTAATTTACTCCTACATGCACGTTGACGTAATAATTATTTCTTACATTATATTTAAAAAAATATTTCATTACTATGTTCCAAAAGAATGGCGTGTTATACGGGACATGTATGGTGTATACTGCAGGAAGCTATGTGCACCCTTGTTCTTTTTGGTAAGATGGAACTTATTCTTGTTCACTTTATTCTTGTTGCTTATTCCCTGCTATATGTGAACGTAGTAGTATAATCAGTCAAAGAATATTTATAAAAAAGTTTAACTCATGAATCTGCATTTCTTTGCTAACCTTTCCACTATAACTATAAATGGGGAATTCCTTTCTTTTCTCTCCTTCCTTCTGTAAAAGGATAGTAAAAGGGAGCATGAGTCTCATGGCTGGAAGGAGAAACTGGGTAGCTGAATACAGGGCAAATGGGATCTTGGTAATAAAATTCATAGGGTTTTGTAAAGAAATGCAGAACCAAATGAGAATCAGTTGGTTTAACTTTCTTTTGGAAGACTTTTTAGTGAATGCATATTTTAATTTTAAAAGGTGCTCAAAACCAGTGAATCATGTAGCATTTATAAGGGACAGATTTTGCTGGTAAAAGTTGGGAGTTCATTTTCAGTGCATTTATCCATCCCTCTTTGATAAGCTGCCTTTTATCTGTGTGACATTTTAAAATGTAATGAACTATGGATGTACAGCAAATGTGCTTCCTTTTGCTGTTTCTGATAGTTATTATATCTTTTGAACTGATTACTCACAGGATGGGAGTCAGTGGTTGTGTAGTTTTTGAGGATGCTCTCAGTTAGTGGTTTTGTCATATGAGTTCTTTGCTGTCATGTGGGTGACAGGCATCCCATTTTGCCTAGTTCTTATAAAAAGTCAAGGAAATGTGAGCTTGTCTTCTGGCTATAGTTAGCCTTGGATACTTTGATTTGAAGATAAGTAATAGCCTCCTAAGCAATAGTTTAATTTAAAAGGTCAATGCTCCCTTTTTGTTCAAAGATTCCACTTTAACTACTCTTCAAGTGCTCCAGTTCTCTCTTCTGCGGAGTTTATTTTTCACTTCATCTGAATTGAGTAGAATTTTCTTGACTGTACACATTTTCAGACATTTGGGTAAAGGATATACTATTAAACTTATAGAACCTAAATTAGATTCACTGGGAAGTGGCTAAATTTTAAGATTATTACAATACAGAGAACAGTGCATCCCAGGGAACCATCCTGTAAGAATGAAATAAGGTATTACTGATCTCAAATCACAGAGAGAACTATAAAGAGCTGCATAACTGATATAGACCCAGTTGCTTATCACTCCAGTGTTTATCACTTAATAACAGTACATTCAGCATAGACATTTAGATATGATAGGTGCAGTATAAGAGCCTGAATGTTTTAAGTGTGCCTGTCTGTCTAGTGTGTGTACACAGGCTATATATACATATATATACAAATATTTTAGCTGGAGGCAGCCGAGTCATGTGGAGTATTAATAATGAATTATGGGAGCTACACTTTTAGATGGTTTTCAATGCAAGTTGCTAATTACAAGGAGTAATGACTGACTTTTGGTGATTTATCTGAAAAGAGGTTTACCTCAAAAGGATAACTGCAAAACTGTTAATGTAAGTGCTGAATATATCTGTTCTGTGTTTTTGTTTTAACAACAAATGTTCATATTTTGTTAAATTAATTTGTTATTATTCCACATAATTACCTTCATGTCAATTCAGAACATACTTAACTTTCAGCACAGGAGTATTTTCAGAGACTTGTGTGTGACTACACAATTGCCTAGCTTAGTGTCTGGTTGGATCCTACAGCTGAAGAAACTTGCCTTGGTATCCAGTTTGATTTAATCCCATTTGCTCTTGTTTTGTAAAGAGAAGAGGTTTCCATCTTCAGCATATTTTTGTTTGTTCATTTATAGGGACTTGAGTATTGTAATTACAGTAGATCCCCTCTAATTTGTCTGTTTTTGGGGTCTAATGTATTAAGTTCCTAAAACTGCTCCAACTTCATGAACTCTTGTGTTCTCTGAAGTCTCTGAATGTATTTCTAGATGCATTTTTTCATCGTAATTATACTAGACACATTTCATTAGATATCAATTGCAGAGTCACCTTTTTAAATAAATATTGAAGACAGAAAGATAGTGTTCAGAACTGAATCCTAACCAGGGTCTAAGAGAAAATCTTTATTTCCTTATTGTTGTAACTAATTCTTAATGTGCCACTTAGAGTTATTTTCCTGTATTATGATAGGACTAAGTACTGTCATGCTTCCACTGTGCCTTACGTGGCAATAAAGCAAGGTTGCAGGACACCCACAGAAGCCTTATGCAAAGAGAACACAAACAAGTCTGTTTCCCATTGAATTTGTGAGATTCTAAATCTGAACTCATCAAATTGTGTAAGAGAAGAAAGCCATTTTAGTAGAAATGGAGGTATAATATTTTAAATGATTGGTTAATCCACTCATAACTTGCAAATAAAAAATGAACTAAGCCCATCTAACTGGATATTTCAAAGAGCAAGAGATGTACTTAAAAGTTTAAATATTACTTGTTTGCTTTTTCCCACTTGTTTCTAGTACCTTCTGTTCTAGAATTGTTCATTGTCACTGCAACAATGACTTTGAGGCTAGAAACAGATGTCTTCAATGGAGTGGGATCAGCTGTGCCCTGATATGTCACAGCACAGCTGACTGTGCTCCAGGGACGTCTGTAGACTTCCTTGTCTGTAGACTTCCTTGGTTGCAGTGCCCTGACTTGGGCATGTCTGCAAGTGGTGGAAACCACGTGCTTGCAGATACCCCTCAGGGTAGGGAGCAGGGGATTTCTGCCGAGGCATATTTTTAACTGTGTTTCCCACCACCCACCAACCCTCCAATCCCTGTTTGCAGATATGTACTTTGTGGTGCTATAAAAAAATTTATGGCCGCACAAAGGTAATATTTGTCTCCACCCAGAATGACCAAGAAACTTGGGTGGAGCATGAAACCAATTCTTCAAGACTAGTATAAGAAACATTCTTAAAAATGTTGTAATGTAGTCTTGGTCGGTTTTTAGCAGAGAAGGGTAAACTGTCGAAGTCTCCAAAAAAATATGAACTTTTATGTTCTCTGGCTAGCTACATACTTAGGGTTTTTGGAAAACGTTGAACAGTTTAATAGCTATTGAGGTGAAGCAGTTAGTGATCCATTTAAAAAATACACTTTAAATGTATACTGGAAGTAAAGGGAGACTGCTATTTCTTATTCAGGAACAACAGATTATGTTGCATTCTCAGGCACTAGGGACATTATAAATGGAACAAAAGGGCATATAAGAAGAAAACTTTTGCACTGTTAGCTATTTGATACTATCACCTGATCATTTCTGTCTTAAATGTAAACAAACTCCCACAATTGAACTAATCGGATTAGAATTTTTCCTGTCTTTTTCCTCTCAGGTTTTAGATGTATAATAAGCTGTTTGCATAATGCTGCAGTACTAGACTATGATTTGGACTTCAGTCATTTTAAAGGAATAAATTGTTTTTCTTTTCTGTCTTCACCTTCCAAGGGTAAGAAATAATATATTTGTCTGTTGTCTTTGTAGGATTACAAAAAATGCTTTCTGGTTTTTGCATCTGAAAACCAGATCATAAAATAAGTAACTGATTCCTTTAGAAAGTTATGTTAAGTGTGGCTTAGACTTCCAATTCAATCATGTGCTTTTACTCTGCTTCTTAGAACCAGCTAATCAGAAGGAAGGCAAGAGGCATCCTTTCCCCTGCTATTTTTACCAGTGACTCCTCTGCGTCTTGGAGTGAGTCCTACTCATCACTTACAGTTCCACTCTTTTTAACCCCAGTCTCGCAAACCTCTCCGTTATTGTCTCTAGTCTCCTGCTGAATCTGACTCAGTGGATTAGTTTCTCTGGGGCAATCAGTGGTCCTCAAATCAACAGTTGTCTGAAACTTTTTTAAAGCTCCTAGTCCTTCCCTCATCCTCTCCTCTTTTTATAAGACCATTTTCGTGGGGGGCAGGGCAGGGGGGAGAGGCAGGATAATAATCAGGTAATTACCTAAGAACATTGGCTGTTATGGTTATATTTGTAACTAAATAAAGGTTTTCAAGAATAAGAGTATACATTTAAAAAGATCAAATCATTGATTGGCAGGGCAGGGTAGCTTTTGTATAGAGCAGTCTTAAAAGTCAGTTGCCAGGTCCCAGTTCCTGTACCAACAGCTGAAAAAGAAACTCGAGATGGCTAGCACAAAGATCAGAGAACCGCTGTTAAAAGGCCTCTGTAACCAAAGGTTGTGCTGATGTGAGAGGAAGCTATGGCAAAATGACAGGGTAGTCTTGGATACAAAATGGTCTCCTGATCTTTGCTCCTTTTAAGTTGTTAAGGAGCTGTTCTATGCGAGTCACTTCAGAAAGCGTATATAGGTTGTTTAATCACTATTTATAGCTAGAAGAGCAGCTAGTCCAACCGTAAAAATGAGTCTGATACATTTTGATAAGTGACTGTAGAAACTGTTAATATAGCGCTATGGACTTCTAGGTTTTTTTTTGCTAGCATAGCATGCTGTAAGTTGTCTGAACCATTTAAAGGCATTGCAGTGTGTAGTAGATACTGCAGTACTGTATCACAGAAATCTGACTTCCACATTTCAGGGGACATCTTTCCATCAGTACTGTGGTCAATAAGTTGCATGTTTTAGCTGTTTATAGTCCAGGAAATATGCAAGAAAAAAGTTGGGTTGTTTTTTTTTTGGTTGTAACTTTTTTGGACCAAATGTATAGTTGCGAGAGAGATGACCAAAAAACACAATATCCTCTCTTCCCCCCTCCGCGCCCCCCCCCCCCCCAAAAAAAAACAAAAAACCCCCCAAAAACCCAACCAAGCAAACAAACTTCCATAATAATATATTTAGCAAAATGGACTGAGTGACTTTTTGTAGTACATAGGTAAAGTCTGCAGATGCCTTTTGTTTCCTATTACTGCTCTGCACTGATAATTGCTACATAACAAGTGTGGTTTTAGCATGTCAAAAAACTTTGGAAGAAGTCACATGCCGGTGCCCTGCTGACTCTGGTATCATAGTAATGATCAGCCTGAAGATTGTACAGAACTAATGACAGACAGTTCTCTTGGTCTGCTACTGTTCAGGCTTACAACCCTCTCTCCTTCCTCCTCCTTTGTGGATGTACTTAAAATGGACTGTTACCAGTCAGTTCTATAGTTAATGTATGAAACGTACTGGGTTACCGTAGTAAGGTAAGGTGCCAGAGCCTTTAAGAATGAAACTGGGATGGCAGTTTTCTGATTTAAATTAATTTTGTATGTTGCTAAGCTATACTCAAACTCTAAATATAGTTTAAGGGGATTTAATAGTTAACTTAAAGAGTCCTTATGTTGTTTATAAAACAGAGCTGTTGGGCTACATAATGGACATGATATATTTCTTGAAAAGTTGGTTAATATAATGATAATCTATGTTAAAATATTAAGAAAGTACTACAAATTAACAGTGTTGCCAGAGCTCCTATGGAACATTTTTCACCTTATATGGAAAATCGCCTGCCACTTTATCAGGCAGAAGTAATATTTACTACTGTTGTTTCATTCCTGAAAGTTGGAAGAAATCTTTTTTTTTTTTCCTCTGATTGAACAGTAAGGTTATATTTGACTATTTGAAATACTCATTTAAGCCAGTAAATGTTAGGGTGGGCACTGCTTCTTCAGCAAAATCATTCCTAGGGCACATTTTTCATTGCTGTGTTGCTAATTTATTTCCCTTCAGATTTGGTAGAGAACTTAAGTCAAAAGTAAATATACATTCCTGTTTGGAACCTCTTTAGGTTTCTCCTTTCTATTTATTTTTGTTTTTCTAGAGAATTACTTTTTACCTTCAAGCAAAACTAGTGGGAAAGTGGAGGTGGGGATGTGGGGGCTGGGGACTCATTTTATACCAGAGCAACCCTATTGCTATTGGCTTTCTGATGTATTGTCCTCTTTTACTGCTGAAGAGACTTGCATTTGGTCTTTTAAATTGACAAGCTTTATGTGTTTGAATCCACTTTGTAGCTTTATGTTTATGAAGACATAATTCTGCCATGGAAATAGTTGTCACAAATTTATCATTTGATAAGATTAAAGTTAAAAATATGAGTAAGGAGGTAATTATGTAAGCAGCAATATTTTTGATTAGCAAAACAGCAAAAAGAATTGAGAAAGAACACGACAAATTGAGACATTTATGGCATTAAAATTGTACTCTTCTATCAGTGTAGTTAAACATTGCAACTGTCAGAGTACTGTGGAGCATTAGAATCTCAGGAAGGTAGGAGATGGAAGTCAAGGGTGATGCATTTAAGCTTCTCCCTATATGACATATTTTTTCTTATTGTTAAATATTTCAGAAAACTACACCGTGTCTGTATTTGAACGTGAACATATTTCTTCCTGTACAGAAATGTGAAAGCCTTTGCAATAGGAACTTTAGGGCCTTTCATTTTGCTCTCCTTACTAATAAAAGCTTTGTTTGCACACGATGAGGTGGAATTACCTGGGGAATAAATTATTTAATGGGTATAAAGGCAGCAAATCTGCTCTTAGATTGCTTGTGCTCATTTTCGTTTTGTTTTTTGTTTTGTGTGGATCAAAAAGAGTAAACTGGATAACAAAAGTCAGTGTTTCTCTTTTTTTCATAAATAATGTTTAAAAATATTTTAACTGAGAAATTGCAAGCCCTGGAACAGCTTGAGCCAACAGAAACAGAAGAATGGTTTATATGGCTAAATACTTTAAAAAAAAAAAAAACCAAAACAGTATGTGGAACTTATAGCTAAGTGGTTGCGTTGAAGTTTCCATATGGGTTTTGAGGAGGTGGGGCAAAGAGCTATGGTTTCCTTTCTTTTTGTTTCTGTTTTTTTTTAGATTTGTGGTTTTCCCACTTCTGGCATTCTGTGATTTTTATGAAAATGACAAGATTTCTTATCGTATAAATTATAAAACTGTCCGTATTTATTTTTAGGTCTCCACCCTTCAAATTTGGATTTTGAGATCTGCTATTTTAGTAAATTGAAGCCTATATATAGAGAAACCAGTAAATTAAATATTGTGCAAATTCATGTCTTAAAAAATAGCAATTACTATGTTTTGAAAATCTGGCTATAAAAAGTAAATGATATCATGAAAAGCCAAGTTGAAAAGGATTTCATTTTAGTTTGTTATGAAGCAGATGACCAACATTTCCTGTTGGCTTTTGAACCCTGCAATTCGAGTATCTGACATGCAAATGTTCTAAATAATTCTAGGTTATGTTGCAGTTTAGTGCTACATCATATTGAGACACTGTCTTAAATATATAGGGCATAGGCTAAATTCTGGAGTCCTTTTTCAGAGAAAGCTCCCACTGAAAGTGTACTAAAGTGTCCTCAAGTGTGAATGATGCCAAAGGTAGCACTACCAAGTTTACTAAATTGTGCAAGTCTAGTGAACTTCTCTCTGTCTCTCGCACATGTATACCAGTTAAATATAGAAATTGCTTAACTGCATAACAAAGAGCCAGTTCCAATTTGTTGCCTATTGCTTCCATTATTATAAGCACAGTTTAGCTGCTTGTCAACTAAGTACATAAACCACTTAAGTGCATAGTATTCTTCAGCCCCATTATAAGGCAATTGGTTTATTGAACTGAAACAGTGGTGCCCAACTGATCAGGTTCCACAGGTGGTGGTGCATGAGATCACATCATTGGGGCCCAGTCCAGTTTGTGGGGACTGTATCATTGGGCACTTAGGCATCATTTAGCACTTTGGCAGACTTTGCATTCTGTTTCCACCTGTGTAGCTATGTTTGCCCTGTCCCTCCTTCACTATGGGGCTTCAATTCCCTCCCCTGTGCTAGACTGTGGGGTAGCTGCCTGGTGTCCATTTGCATGCACATGCTCCCCCCCCCCCCCCCCCCCCCCCCCCCGCCCTCGCAGGCTGGAACTCTGGAACCTGCCGTTTTCTGCGTTTTTTTTTTTTCCTCCTTAAAATGAGAAAATCTGGGTTTTACCGCATCTTTCTGTGGTGAATGGAAAACCCAGCTACCTGGTTATCATTTCACAGTTGAAGTTTTCCAGACGAGTATTCTCAAAATTTCTATGAAAGCCCCAACTAGGCATTTCTGATATTTTGAAGGGACATATTTTCCCTTAGGACTGGGTTCATAGTATTGACATCCAGGGCAAGGCAATATTGGCCTATAAAACATTAGTGTAAAGTATCAAAGGAGTGCAGATGCTTTTTTGCCAGAATAGAGAAGTGAGATTTTTAAGCTGTGACTCATTAGTGCAAATTTCTTTGAATAGAAATTGTTCCACACCAGTGACACCTTTTCCCAGAAGCAATGCAAGCAGTTTTAATCAATGATTGTACTTCTAATTAAAACTGCTGAACAAAGATTTAGAAGTTGTTGATGGTCATCTTTAATTTTATATAAAATTAACTGCATTGGAGGTAAATATTGTTAAACAATATGCTCACTTTTTTTTCATAAGTCAAACTCTTATATCTTCAGTAGGTTAGGGGGAAATAACTTCTTCTTTTTTGTGATTTCACTAATATGTTGCCTGTGAAGCACCAATCCAAATAAAACCCCTTTCACTTGAACCTACTTTTAAGAACTGCACTCCCAAAAGAAAAGAAAAAAAACCTGATCCTTCAGGAAATCTCCTGTCTTTTCAAAGATAAGACTGTCTAGTCCAGTGCCTCTAATTGTTGGCAAGGTGGATGCTTGGGTGCAATACATAACATTCCCAGTTTCAAGACGTTTTGCTTGCCTAGACAAATAAGTACACTGAGTTCACTTTTTTACTACCCTTGGCCAGGTGTTTCTTTGCTGTTGCATTTTAACTACTCTGGCCTACAAAAAGTACTTGGGGGTTTTAATCCAGAGAAATGGGGTCTGGAGAACTTGAGCAGTCACAAGATTACTGGGGGGCTAGACCCAATGATCTTGCAAAGTCCCTTCCAGCCCTAATGTCTATGAAAACGATTAAATCTACTTTTGCAGAAAGTGACTGTGAAAGCAGTTCATACCTTTTGTAGTTGGTACACTTACATCTTTAAGTACTTGCACACACTGTGCAGTCCTGTGGGAGACTGTACATGGCAAATAGGCTTACACAGAAGGGGTGTCATGACTAATTATTGGACCCAAGTTCTCTCATGTCAGCTTAGAGTACAGTTGGCATAAATGCAGTGTGCCATTGATGCAATTAGCAGGCAACCTTCAGCGTAAGGGAACCACATAAGCTGACTTCACGTCATTTTACCTTGAATTGCTGCCTTCAGCCTGAAGAGCTATGAAATTAGCACATTTGAGATGGCAATAGATGGAACAGTTGGGCCCACTGACTCTGTTCATTCAGTTAGCTTTCTAAGCTGCCAGCTGCTTTTCATGTACTTATGATCTACTCAGCGCCAACTTTTGCCTAGTGCTTCTCAACCAAGTTCCTGTGACACCCTGGGGTACCCTGAGATCTTTTAATGGTGCCACAGGGTGCCAATCAATATTAGCAGTTTGGTGTACAAAAAGCTTCATGTGATCATAAGATAAGCCCAGAGATTTCATACAGGAGTATGTAATGATAAGAATATTCTGACCTGTTGTGGTCTGTCTGAGTTCTTTGCAACAGAAGAATTGCTCTTCTATTCTTCCGTAGTAAAAAAAAAAAGAGTCATAGTTGTGAGAGAGCATTTTCCAAGGGTTATGTTAATTCTAACAAGTTGAGAACAACTGATATAGCCAGTGGCTATTACTTCTGCTGAAAGTAGCTGGTAGCTAGCTAGCTAAAAGAAAGCAGTGAACATGCAGTGATTTGTTTATGTCTCACTTTGCAAGCTAGTTCTTTATTGCCTCTCGCCCAAGCTATTTCTATGTTGATTTGAGGAGCATGGTATATGACTTGGACTTTGATGCTAAACACACAGCGTGATTATCTTGTATCCTACTATAGAGTTGGAGGACTGTGCAACCGGGTTGGGTTTTTTGTTTGTTTTTTGCACAAAGCTCTGCAGTGCAGTAAGGGATTAGGCATTTGGTCAGTAAATGCTTTTGTTTACTGCCCTATCCAGCAGGAAAGCATCGATATAATAGCATTAATACTAAAGCACAAAGATCAGTCACCAACATAAATTATATTAATGCAGATCAAATCTAAACTCGCCTAACATCAAGCTTTCACAGTTACATTTGCTAGTCTTTTCTTTACTTGTTCCCTTTTGTTTGGGTTGTTTGCAGCATACAGGATATGCTATGTTACACCAGTCAAGCTTTTAGGGTCAGAAAACCTGACTGTTAGTCTAAGCTGCAGAGTTTAAAATGAGAAACAACTGGACAAAACATTCACTTTGATTCAGGAAATGCAGCCACATGTCTCCAGTGGCTCAGACCAGAAGCTGGGGGCGGAGGGAGCACTAGAGCACAGCTCTCTGGCAGCATGGGCAGTGCATTTGCTTCCTCTTCCTGCTGCCCCTGAGGTCTGTGGGATTTGCAGTCCAGAGCCACAGCAACAGGACTCGGCAGGGTTGCTCATCACTTCCTCTTCCTGCTCCCAGGTGCCTGTGGGATTTGTAGTTCACAGTCACAGCTAGCAGTCACTTTCAGTAATTTTAGTAGGGAAGGGCAGCTCTGTACTCGGGAGGGAGGAGGAAGGGGGGTTTAACCCCCTTCCCTGGCCCCATACCCCAGCCAGGGTTTGCCCTCCCTTCCTCAAATCTTCTCTGCTGGAGCAGATAGCCCAGCCCAGGGTTGGAAAGCATGCTGGGATGCTGGGGGATTTAACTTTAAACACGAAGAGGTCTGGGACCGAAGTTTGGTAAACTGGCTTGGCCCAAATCAGTTCAGTCTGATGCTACATTCAACCAGGTTTATCTTAAACCAGTTTCACCCATTTTGAAACTGGTTTATGTGCACTGAACTTCTGTTCTGGTACAGTTTTAAACAAATTTCTGATGACTTAAACTGGTTTATGTGTAACTTTTGTTCCTATTAATGTCTATCAGGACAGATGAGCATATTGAGAACAGGGCTGAATCCTGATATAAAAATAGTTTTCCTTCTGTGGTTTTAGGTAGCCAGTTAAGGTTGTTTTTAATATAACAGTGGTTTGGCTTTCAGCTACTCTTTTAAATTAACTAGAAATACTTTAATGAGATCAGATCATCTTAACACTGATTCAATCTCAGAAGTTTATGGGGAAAAGCTGATGAAAATGACTTGTTACAGGGAAAGACTTTAAGCTTGAAATAATTATAAATCATGATATAGGATTCCATGCAGAGGTAATCTGAGCAGGGTGCGGGGCCCGGGGGAAATCAGCCTGTGCAGGGTCCTGCCACCAGACACAAGCCAGTGGTGGATTCGGGGGGCGGGGGGGTGCCGAGTGACTGGAGGCAGTAGATTCAGCGGTGGTGGTGGGGGTGTTGCTGAGCAGCCAGATGAGAAGCTGGCAGGAGTGCAGAGTCACTGTGGCCGCTCCACTCAGCTCTGCAGGGGCTCCCCAAAGCATGGGGCCTGGGTTGGTCACCCTGATTTGCTCCCTGTCCTCCCTCCCCTAGCTGGAGTACTGTATCCAGTTTTGGGCTCCACAATTCAAAAAGGATGTGGAGAAGCTTGAGAGAGCCCAGAAAAGAGCCACGTGCATGATCAGAGGTCAGGAAAACAGACCTTACAATGATAGGCTGAGAGCCATGGGACTCTTCAGCCTGGAAAAGTGCAGGCTCAGGGGCAAACTGATGGTCACCTATAAGTTTTTATAAAGGGTGTTCACCAAGATCTGGGGGAATGTTTGTTCACCAGAGCACCCCAGGGGATGACCAGGTTGAACAGTTATAAACTACTAGAAGACTGTTTCAGACTGGACATAAGGAAGAATTTCTTTACTGTCCAAGACCCCAAGGTCTGGAATAGCCTGCCACTGGAGGTGGTTCATGCACCTACTTTGAACACCTTCAAGAGAAACCTGGATGTTTTTCTTACTGGGATGCTATGATCCCAGCTGACTTCCTGCCCCTGAGGCAGGGGACTGGATTCTGTCTTCTGAGGTCCCTTCCAGCCCTGGTGTCTGTGAAATCTCTGAACCCAGGGACTACCCGGATTCCATGCTTCCTTCCATTCTGTGCAAAGGGATGAAATTGGTATGTATTGAAGTAGCATGCCAGAAAGGCATTGTTGCCATTCTAGAAATGGATATAACCTCTGTGGTAACCCTGGTCATTCAGGTGGGAGGAAGGAAGGAAGGAAGGCCCTGCTGAAAGCATATTGCCTGATAGAGTAGAAGTCAAGACAGCACAGCAGAAGAGCTGGACCTCTCTTGTGACCTTTGAGGTTTTTCTCTTGGAAAATAATGTGGCTTCTAATTAGGCTTTTTGAGTAGAATATGACAAATTGAGTAGAATATGGCTAAGGATCTCTATGATACTTTTTCATGAAATGATTCTTCATGTGAGTAGTTACTTCTTCATTCTACGTATAAGATGATCTTTTGCTCTCTCTTTGTAAGCTTTTTGTCTGGACTTGAAATTTTAAACCATAAATGTTGTACCTTCTTGAATTCTGTTATTTAAATATTGTCATAACTGTAGTTATATTGTTTACAAATAGCAGACCACTCTTCTCCCTCCGACCAACTAATGAACTCAAGCAGAGGCAGGAGGAATTGACTTGCACATCAGATCAAATTTTGGTCCACGTTTTTGTGATATTCTGTATACAGTGTATGGCATATATTCTAGATATTTGACAGTCAGAATCTGTTATGGAATGGAGAAAAACCCTCTAAAATAGTTTAATGATAACAACTAGGAACAAATAATATCCTTGAAATCTTTATGGCTCAGGCTTCCTTTTGGGTGTAACTTGTGATGCAACTTTTTACTTCGCTAGTCTGTTTTAGCTTGTCCCTTTCTGTCAAGGTTTTGATGCAAAAAGCTTGCGGTCCGTTTCTTTGGAGGCTCGCAAAATCACAGACACACACTTACTAGCAGCACAAAAGGTGTATTTGCAAATAGGGTCAGAGCAGAGTCAAAGACTCAGATTACTCCGAACCCCTGAGGAACTTTGCAGCCCGTATTTATCCTTTCCCTCCTGGGCATGTGTGCAGAAACAGGAACTCTTACAGCTCATTTCTGTTTCATACAAACGTGTGTGGTTACATCACCACATCCATCGCATGTACATTATAATTAACTACTTAAGTATGCAGGGCGGAGAAGTAAATATGCATCAGCTAATTGCACATGCTCGGAAAGTTCTTTAGGTCACCAAGAGTTTAAATCCCCCCCCCTTTCAAGGACACAGTCAGTTGAATTCCAGCTTCTGTGATCTGCATGAGAAAAGCTAGGGGGAGGCTGGGGGAGAGTGTGATTTAGTATAAGAACAACTGTGGCAAGGCTGGCCAAGGAAAAAAGTCCTTGGCAGTGTTTTTTTCTTATCAGGTACGAGATGCAAACTGTGCATTTCTAACAACACTCCATTTCTAACAATATTATAACAATACTCCATTTCTAACAGTTTGGTAGCATTTATCATTTGCATTATACTTAAGGTACCATTCTGGCATTTGCTGAAGTTGTTAGGAGTTTTGTCATGGACTTCTTTGGAGAAATAACCTTAAGAGCCCTCAAACTGTGGCCATCTTGTTCTTTCCTCCCCCATGCTTCATAAACATGGATAAAAAACTTTGCCTACAAGCATTGCTCTGTATGTTATGTTCAGTGTAGCTAAATCAAAGGTTAATATTTTTTTTTTAAATAGGCTCCACACAGCTGTTGGATATGCTTCATCAAGTTTTGCAGTAAGCAGATGGCTTCTAAAACATAAATGTAGCAAAATACCAGGACAGTTCCCAGATCTGCTCTGGTATCTCAGTGACACTATTACAGAAATATGCATATCGGTCATGACAAGGTGCTGTATATACACCAAGAAGAATTTGTTGGAAAGCAGCCACATTAATTTCAACTCTGTAGAAAATGCACAAAAATAAAACGTTTACCATCTGGAAAATGACCAGAGTTAACAGAGAGAGATACTTCTGAGAGCTCAGTTGCACACTATCTTAGCTTCATGTGGATAGCAAAGCACAGTAGCATCTCAGCTGTGTCTTGTCCTGGTATAGGAAGAAAAGCAGTATATTAGCCATGTGCTGGAAGAGCAGAGGGTGCTCAAGGTGAATCTCTGTTAATAGAGAGAAATTGAGCAAGTACTTTTTCTTTTCTTCTGTTTTTCTTTTTGAAGTCCTACAACTCAGCTATCTATTACCAGGAAAAAGAGACTGGTAGTAGCCTTGGAGTCAAATGTTATATTGTGCTTGGCCTTGCACAGGATCAGAAGAAAGAATAGGGGGCACATCTTACTACTTTGGGATGTCAGCATTTTGTTCAGCTGCTGTTCCAACCAGTCAAATTAGGGCTGTGATGGTGTAGGCTGTGGCCCTTCCCATAGCTCCAATAGCTTTGTGGATGAAGAGAGGAAGGGGTGAGAATAAAGAAACTTCTACTTCGTTGTGGGGGCCTGGGATGTGGGGATTCCTGAATGGCTGAAACAGCTTATCCTGGAGCTCCTACTCCAACAAGATCCTCTATTTGCTACTAGCTTCTGGTGTGTTTCCGGATATACAAGTATATCCAATAGCCAAATCTGAGTTGGCTATCCAAAATATGACAGTGACATTCAAAGTAAAAGTATGTAGACAGATGTCCTTAACGTGTGTAGCCATGTGATTTGCATGTGAAACCTTTCTTAGAAACCAAAGTGCAGGGGTTCAGAAATCATAAAGCCACTTCTTAATTTAAATTTGAAGCTTAAGTGTTTCATTTTGTTTTGCAGACTATCATCTCTACTAATACATAAAATAATAACAAAGTAATTCTTCAACTGGTGGAGCAACAGAAGCAACGGTAAGATATATCCTTCACCCTTGAAGCCTCTAGTTCAGAACACATTTGGAAGCAAGAAAGCCAGATAGCAAATACATGATGCAAGACTTGTTTGTTTTAAATTTTATTTTGTAATCTGGTTTAGAAGTACAAAATTAAGTCTAAAAGTACTTCCAAGTCTTGCTGAAGTTAATAGCAATCTTTTACAGTCTTTTGACCCCAGTCCGTAACAACTTTTTTAAAAACCATATTACAGAATATGTGTGACCATAGTAAAATGGACTCTCTGGGATTTTTCTTAGAGTAGAACCTGAATGATTCACAGAGTTAGGTTTCTAATCCCACCCTGTGAAGATAATGGTGTATGAATTAACCAGGGATATACAGCAGTCAGCAGTGTGGAACTGCTAATGAGCTCCAGCTGATTGGAGAAACTTCATCCTTTGAAATAAAAGTAGCAGAAAACAGCTGAATGGCTTGTTCTGAATTAGGGAGCTTGCCACAAGTGAAGTGGTTGTTGTTTTTTTTTTAAAGTATCCCTTCATATTTCTCAGCACCGCTTTCCCAAAGCTGGCAAATTGCTTGGGGCCAAATTGGCCAAAAGGAAGCAGTTAATCTTTCTGTTGTCTCCAAGAGCTGCATGACAGTGCACTGTCTGTTGCTTGGGGCAAGTTGATAGCTAACCTTTTACTTTTGCATTCAGTATGTTCATTATACTGCATCATTATTATCTGTTTTATCAGCATGTAATGGAATTTGGTTAATTTTTGTCAGGATGACCTAAAGTCCCATAGGTAAAAGAGATCTTGTGCATCACTCAGTGAGACGCACAGACGTTTAGCTTTGCCTTTCCAGTTCATCTCTTGCTTTAAGATTTGAATCCATACTATTTAAAAATCACCAAGTTTAACTTTTGGTGCTGTTTGGTAATGCAGGGCAATTGTACAAATTGCTTCTTGACAGTTGCCACTGTTATGTTCAACGTGACTACAGCAAATTCAGTACCCTTTTGATTCTGAAGCCTTCCATCCTCAAATATAAGGCCTGACTTCTAGTCAGGCTGCAAAACCCAGGTGTGGGTAGTGGAGTATATACAAATTTGATAAAAGGGTTACCATTACCAGTGCTGCCATAATGCAATGATCTATCTTATTGTTGAGAAGGTGACATATTGAATTAGCTGTGATCTCTGTGACAGCTTTTGAGCTTGTACATTCCACTGTTCATGCGAGATTTAATTTGAAGTAGTTCAGTCTGCTAGGGCCATTTCTTATTCTCCTTTGTTGGCCTGATATTTTTTTTAACTAACAAAAGAAAATACTTGTCCTAATCCTCATGTGGGTGTATGATTGGCCTATTCTAGACTGCAGGTTCAATATAGAACAATATGAGGTATTCAGTTTTTTAATGCTTTCTATTATAGATACCATTTATTGTTTTATAGGCAAAATTCATCTGATTTGTTAAACACTTAATGTCTACAAATTGTTTTTTGTTTAAATCTGATTCCAGCTGCTTTTCTTGTGTATTTTTCCCCCCAAAATGACAGTGGGAACCTGGAATAAGTTTTTATGTGCAAGAAGTGAGATGAATAGAGGTGTAAAAGGAAAAAAAAAAGTAGTCAGACAGATGATTATTGCTAGATATTTGTAAAACATATGAAATGGTAGGCATCATAATGCACTGAAACATCTGATTTGGTCTTTGGCTATAGCAGAGCTGCATCTTTTTAGAATGTACCGTGCATACCATTCTGCTTACCTGCTGACCGAATCCTAAGATGGAAGCAGCAGGTAAAATTCCCTAGAGATAAAAACACAGCACTTCTCTGATGCATTATTCTCTATCAGCCAAGGGAATGAGATTCCCAAAGTTGTTTTTAAAGTTGGTGCCTGTGTGTTATGCCAGCAGACAAGCTTGAACAGGAATCTAATACAAACCAGTCTGTGATATTAAATAAAGCCCATTAATTCCATTTGTTCAGTTTTACCATCATAAATTAACCAGTGAATTACAGAAATGCTTTTTAATTATTTTTGCAATTGCAGCGCTATTGCTGAATCACTTAAAACAGTCCATTTTTCCTGGATTAAGCAGTACTTGGTAGTAGCCATAGCCAGTTTGACTTTCTTAGTTATATTATTGCACTGGGTTCTGGAAATAAAAGAAGGTGGTTTTATCTCATAAGTGAGGTACTGAAACCTTTATGGTTCCTGCTTTGCATAACTGTCTCTCTGTAGCCTACCAAGTCTAGATGCCTGCAACTACCAAGTTCCATATTAGTATCAAGTTTATGCCTACTAACATTAAAGAGTTTGAGCCCATAAGAGTTTGGATACACCCCCCTTCCTCTGAAAGGAATCAGTAAAATGTAGGCTACTTACAGATGTTCAGTTTCTCCTGGGAAAGACTATGCTCTCTCAGGAGAAAATATTAGTGCATAGACATTCACTACTTTTTCTCTCAGAGCACAAATGGCCACCCAGGGAGAAAAATAACTTGGGAACAACCATAGTGAAATGGTTCCCTGGAGAATCTCTCTCGGGAGACTGAACATCTGTACAGGTACTTATCTGAGAGAAGCCGCAGAGCAGTCCTCTGGAATCCTAGAAAGTTTTTCTCCCTGCCCTTGCTCTGAATGAGGGCTCCAAACCCACATCCCAGACTAGGGCACTACCTGCCAGGTTACAGTGTGTGGGTGTTTCTACATGTACATTAATGTGCTTTAGATACTGCACATTTAGTTTAGTACTTGCTTAATAAAGTACTTAATGCGCAGTAACTAGAGTTACTATGCAGTAGTGCCAATGCACGGTTATTTTGTGATGCTTACTGTGCATTAGCCTAGTAACACTACGCAGCAGGCTATTAGCATGGTTTTTAACCACCATGCTATTGCTCAGTGTTTATTAGGCTAATATGTAGTAAACATCTTGTGTAAACATGCCCTGTGGCAGTCTCTTTCCTTCTCTGCTCCCCCTCTCCTTCCTGATGAGTGAGTTGTGTGACTGCGCTTGGAGGGTCCTTTTGGAGTTTAGGCTTCTAAATGTCACCTAAATCCTGGCAACTGGGGAGCCAGTTTGAATCTGTCCTTTGTTGTCTTCTGTCTTATACAGCATCATGACTATTGTCCTCATTTAATAAACAGTAATATATAAAAGTGAAGGTCTAATAGCTGTTGTTGGAGATGGGTATTCAGCATACATTCCTTCATTTCTAACTGGCAATCCACACCATTGTACTACTTCAACTTATCTCAAGATTTGTGTGGTGTGATCTAAAGGCACAATTATCAAACTTATTTTCATTTGTTACCACAGCAGAATTTGAATGGGCATCTTTACCAATGGCAAACAATTGCATCATTTGTCTTCCCTCCATCTCTGATAAGTTTCTTTTAGGCTAATTGCTGTGCAGATATCTCAGGTCCTAAAAGAAGCAGAGCTAATTGCGGGCTGACATTTTAAGAAAAGTAGCTTAAGAAATTTTTTAGTATTCATACTGTCTGGATAAAAGCTCTGGTATGTTTCTATACTGGAGAATGAATCATTGGACTTTGATGTTGTACACTAAATGAGCCTTTTACTACACTAGTAAATTGCAGTTGAATGAATTCTGCTGAGCTTTGTTTAGCTGGGACTCTAGCCATTCAAAAAAAAAAAGGTGTAGTCAGAAAATACATTAAGGCAATTGTTCTCAACCTTTTTAGACTCAAGAAACCTCTCAGAAAATGTCAGCTCTTAGTTAAAAATCAAGTGAAAACTACAGAAAAATAATAGAGCAATTCTTCTTTTGCAGAGAACTCAGACTATAACAGGACTGCATGTTTTAACATGATGGATTCCTATTTGAAATCTCTGGGTTTATCTTGTAAATCATGTTTGCACACTTAACAATGCTAACATTACTTGGCACCCTTGAAAAGATTCCAGGCACCCCAAGGTGCTGTGGCACTCTGATTGAGAATCACCACATTAAGGTATAGGGTGATTTTAAATTAAGTGATCATCAAAGTAATGAACCTCCATCTTAGGATCAGTGGGGAAGGACAGGAATTTAATGTAAGATTTAAGACCTTTAGAAGGGGCAATTTAAAAAAAAAAAAAAAGCCAACACCTTTTATTTATTTTTCAAGATTTTCTTTACCCTTTTCCACTTTATGTATTGACACAACGAATGACATTCTGCCCCTTTTCAAGCCATTGGCAAGTTTGCCATTAACTTCATTGGAGCCAGAATTTCATGCCTACCATGTTGAAATGGTTGTATTTATTGTGTGTCTTTCCTGCTACCTTAACAAAATCAGGCATATTCTGACAGCATGAAATTATATTATGTTATGGTAAATTCTGCAGCCCTTGTGCAAACATTTTCTTTTTTTTTTTTTTTTTTTTTTTTTTAAAGAAAAAGGTTTTGCTGCCAGAAACTGTTTCTACCTATGACTAAAACTGCCAAAACTATGCTGGTGAAAGTGTTTTGTGTTTTTTCTTGTGAAAGTAGCCTAAAGCCCAAACATGGCAGTTTCATTTTATGTATGAGCTTTTTTCATTTTTTCTAATGATTTTGAAGGGATCTGTGTTTTTAGAAATTGAAATGACAATTTTTTTAGAAACAGTGTACTGCATAAGACTTGTTTTTTTAGCACTGTAGCTTTGTCTCAAATGTGGTGTAACTTTAAAAAAAAATGTCAACTGTAGTGGGCTGTATTGCTGCTTTAAAAAAGGCTCAGTCCTGTTTTCTTTGGAATCCCTTGTGCAGCTCTATATGACTTCAGTGGGGGCAGCACTGGGTCCAGAAAAGGAACAAGCACGGAAAAGAGTTTCAAATAATAGTAATATCATGAACTCTACAGTGTGTTAATTCATTAATAAAATGTGTGTTGGAAATACTTCAAAAATGTTATTTCCATAGGTTAATTCTTCAGTCTATCTAAAAATAAATCAACAGTCCATCTGAAAATAATTGTTCTAGGATGCATTTACTTTGTTCATGTCACCTATCCTTTATTTATCATTCCTCTATGTATGGTCAGATAAATTGCGGGGAGACTGGGAAATGATCCTATGATTATGAACTTAGTTTGTACTATCCTATTTGATGCTTTTGGAGTGTTTTTCAGACAGCTTTAAGGGTCATGACAAAGGTGAGTGGGCAGCAGCAGTTGTGCATAATCACGTAGCAGTAGGAAAGTGGCTAGACCTTCATTTTCTAACACTTTCTGTAAAGTATAGTCTATTTTATTAATTTTAAATTCTGTCTTTGTAGTTTTATGTGAGCCCCACTGGAATGCCTTGCCCAATTCTTATTTTTAAATCTGTATCAAAAATTAAAATTAAGATGATCTTACTAGTGATGTTATGTTTTGACAGATCTTGTCTGGCCTACCGCCCTAGAGGTTGTCTAATCTGGCTGAGACGCCAGCCTGACTTTAACATGCGAGTCTGTAGTGGACAGGAACTAAGGAACTGATCCATGAAGGCAACTTAAACAGAATTTAGCTGATCAAGGTCCAAAAAAGTGACCCAGAAAACCCACAGTAATCTAGTGACCATAAAGTCCCATTAAGTGCATAAATGAATCCTGTTCCTATGTTTTTGGTCTTGAAAGGCTCCTAAACCTGGGCTTACATGTAGAGATTCCCTGGTCTGAGTAGCTGTTTATGCATTTTTTCCATTTGACAGTCATTACACAGAAGAATGACTTCTGTGAGCAGGGTCTGTGACTCTAGTCTCTCCTCTTACAGTTGAATACCTTACCTGTTAGTCCATAGCCAGGCTCCTCCTTGTTTGCTCCAGTAAGAATGAGAGAAGCTAGGCCATTGTTCAGTCTGTAACCTAACAATTAGAGTATGGGAGGTAGGAGGTATGGGGTTGACTCCTTTCGGTGTCCTATAGCCCATACCTAAAGCTCTGACTCTAACCACTTGGTCATTACGTCAAAGGTGACCACCAGCAATTCTGCTACCTATCCTGCCTCAATCAATTGCTTACTTTCAAAAGAAGGTCCTGGATTTTGAGTAGTTGGAGGTATCGGTAGATGGCTCTGAGTGGGTACCTAAGCTCCAAAGAGAAGTGGCAGTTCAGACAGACCCCTTTGCTCAGTGTTTCCTATTGGCTGGATCTGTGTGGCTTCCTGAATTTTTACTACTATGTTGATAGGATAGCTACAACAATTTAGTCCAGGGCATTGTTTGTCTCCTCTAGTTGCTGCTTTAGTACAAATAATAAATATTTGTAACTAGGGGTATGTAGTGGTTGGAACATCTGAGTTTACTGGGGTATTATTCATGATGGGGGAGAACAGAAGATAAGAGGCATTTATCTAATGGAAAACGGTAATCATTCTGCCATTCCCTCCTTTTTTCTATTCTTCACAGTTTCCACATGCATACGTCTTACGTGAGTATTCTGGTCCCCTGTTCCCACAGTCCACATTCTCTCCCATCTTGCCAGTCCATGGCCCCTATATACACACTCTTTTCTGTGATCCATGGGCCCTTTTTGATTTCCCCCTCAGAGTAAGTTCATCTGATGT
Source organism: Crocodylus siamensis (assembly GCF_052110815.1). NCBI lineage: Eukaryota > Metazoa > Chordata > Crocodylia > Crocodylidae > Crocodylus > Crocodylus siamensis. The sequence continues at coordinate 122,291,131 of NC_143395.1, forward strand.
GTGCTAAAAGACCATAAACGCTAGAGTTTAAACTTCTTTTCCTTCTACTCTGTGAGAAGGAATTCATCACACAAGTCCCTGATTCTGTTCTCACTGAATCACTGACCATCTTTGGGGAGTTTTATTGGCTCTAAAGAACTTGCTTGAAATAAACTGGACAATGTTTTGTTATTTCGCCCCCCCCAAATGTCCTTATCTCTTTCTAATATACATAAAGGCAGACAAGGTTTTCTGGGTAAATCCTATTATCTTTTATTAGACAACTAAAATAGTTGGAAAAATTCTTCTTTGCCAGGTTTTGGATACATATACTCTTCTCCATTTGAAATGTCAAAATTTGATATCTTCCATGTTTCAGGGGGGTAGGTTGTAGCCGTGTTGGTCTAAAGACATAGGCAGGCAAGGTTCTCTGGGTAAATCTAATATATTTTATTAGACCAACTAAAATAGTTGGAGAAATTCTTCTTTGCAAGCTTTGGGTACAAGCACCCTTCTACCCAGAGGTTTACAAAGAAGAATTTCTCCAACTATTTTACTTGGTCTAATAAAATATATTAGACTTACCCAGAGAACCTTGTCTGCCTATGTCCTTAGACCAACACGGCTACAACCTCTACCCCTCTAATGTGGATAACGCATTTTTATCATCCTCTATTGAAGAATGCATCTTGGTTCAGAAAGGGTGCTTAAATATGTGCTTTAAAGTGTAAACTTTTTATGTTTTCCTAAGTTCAGCCTTAATTCACAATAGATGAAGTGTGTTGTCTTAAGTAAACTATAAGATTTTAAAATAGTTAATAACTAATGAAGAATATGGTCAGATGGCAGATTGCCAGTTACTTCATATCACATTATTGTTCATCTTTTTAGTATCATGGGGCTGAGAAACCATGCTGTGGAAGATAACTTTTTTCCCCCTTAGCAGCAGCATCTGGTTCTTTTACAAAGCCAGCAGGTGGTCATATTAGCAATTTAGGAGCAGCCTGTAGGCTGTGACCTGTGCTCTTTTCTTATCTGGATTCTGTTTTCTTTTGATATCTCATTAAGTCTGATGAATCTAGGTATTGCAGCTAAAATGACTTAAGTAATATGCATCATAGTACTTGGCTGGGGAATAATTTAGTACACAACAAAAATATTTGGTGCCGTCTCCTAACTTTATATGTAGTAGGATGCTGCTGGAAAATCCAAAGTGAAAGCTGTGGAACAAAGAGAAAAAATGTACTAAAATTATTTTAAGTCTAAAAATTGAGTCTCATTTTGACCCAATAATTGGGTCAAAAGATTTATTTTGGTTTTTGAAGTTTAATATGTAAAATCCTTCCCTTCCTTCCAATATTTTTCACTGCTGCTTAAAATGTGAAATTGTCTTTATGTATTATGAAATAAGCCATAACCAATTGATTAAAGATGTAAAAAACAAGCATTTATCCATGGTTTATATATGGCCAGTTCATTAAAATCATTCAGGAGATTTGTACTCATCAAAAAATGTATTTAAGATGCATTGTAATGAAAGTCGCTGTGTTGAACAAAACAGGATTATTCTTAGAAATCAGAATGGAAAAAAACTGTTTTCTTTTCAAGAAGAAATGGTACATTTTGAAAATACTAAAATCTACAATTTGGGATTGGCCTTTCCAAGTGCTTTGGATTTCATAGGAAAAATAAGATGAATGTAAAAAGCATTTTGAATTAAACAATCTTCATGCTTTTAAATTCTTAGATTAGAGACGCAAAGATCATTGTGATGATTTGTTATCCTGTATAACACAGGCTATAGAACTTCCTTAAACTAATTGTTATTTGAAGCAGAAATACTCATTTTATTTATTTATTTATTTATTTTTTAAGTTCTAGTGACTGAAGATCTACTACAATTCCTCGTGAACTATTTCGTGTTTAATTACCCTTTCTGGTAAAAACTGTCTCTTGATAAGCGTGAATGTGGTGCACTCACCTTGTTGTACCTCTTAAACTTAGGGTGCCTGCAGAGGTTAGAACCCCACTCTAACTCGCGGCACTTCATGCAAAGCACCATGAGTTAGAACACATTCCCTCCCATCTGACCCAACAGATGTTTGCCTGTTGTGTTGGGGGCTGGAAACAGCCTGCAGTGGCTCCGGCTAGAAGGTAGGGGTGCTCCAGCAGCCTCCAACAAAGTTGCTAAGATGCCCCTTTCCCCGTCCCTGCCTCCTCTCTCCCCGCTTTGGGGCTCTCATTGGGGGAGGGAGGGGGAAGAGGAGGGAGCTGTAGGTTGCTTTGAATGGCTAGAGCTAAGGGGGATGGGTGGGAAACAGCTCCTTCACTTTGCAGGCCCTTCCAGCTCCCCCCTAGTACCCCAGCCAGGGAAGCTTGGGGCACCCTCAAGGCAAAAGGGCTCCATTTTACCCCCCTTCCCCTCCCACTCAGCTCTGGCCATTCAAAGCAGCCATCAGCTCTGTGCTGGCTGCTCCCTATCGCTTTGAATGGCTGGAGCTGAGGGGGCTGTCGTCAGGGGAGGGATGCGGCTGGTAGCACTGGCCCAGCCCCACCCCTGTGTGAAAAACTAACCCTAGAGGAAGCACAAGTTCCCTAAAGTGCTCTGCTTTAGAACACTTTTAATGTAATACCTCATTTGACATGGGCTAATTTTTTTGTGCGATTGGCCATTTAAAAGTGCTCTGCACCCATGCATATGTGTTATGTCCTGGTTGTAGAACGCTTTTGGGGTCTGGATCACGTGAAAAATGTTAGTTGTGTAAGCATCCATAACATGTTAGATCAACCAATGTTGTATGGGAGGGTAATGTTTTCCATACAGAATTCTGGCTTTCTGTACAAAACTTATTTTTTCTGTCACATCCCAGTGTGTCACCTGCAGCAGCAGATAGTAGGATTCGGGGAACCTGGTTAAATTCCCAGTGTGCCTTTTTGCTTTTCTTAAGCAAGTGAGTATGATTCCTGTTGTTTAGTTTCCCTCTCTGTGAAATGGGAATGATGATACCGTGTTTGTGAAATGTTTTTGATGTCTCCATATTCAAAGAACTGTTGAAGTGCTAGATATTATACTTATTCACCTTCTGTAGCCGTGTACAATTTGAGCCTGATTCTCATCTGAGTCCTGTTACAGTAAATATGGAGTAACCTCACTGGGGAAATCATAGATTCATAGATTGTAGAGTTGGAAGGAACCCTGAAGGATCATCGTGTCTGACCTCCTGCCCCAGGCAGGAAAAGGACTGAAGTCAGGCGACCCTAGCTAGGTGCCTATCTAGCCTCCTCTTGAAGACCTCCAAGTAAGATGATAGTACCACCTCTCTTGGCAGCCCGTTCCAGATTCTGGCCACCCTTACTGTAAAAAATGTCTTCCTAATGTATAACCTGAATCTACTGTCCACTAGTTTGTACCCATTATTCCTAGTTACTCCTAGAGGTGCCATGGTAAATAGTACATCTCCAACTCTCTGTTGTTCTTCCTTGATAAACTTAGTCTGCTACAAGGTCTCCCTTCAGATGTCTCTTGTGAAGGCTGAAGAGATCCAGATCCCCCAACCTCCCCTCACAGGGTCTTGCATGGAGGTCACTGATCATATGAGTGGCCCTCCTCTGGACCCTCTCCAGATTCTCCACATCCCTCTTGAAGTGCGATGCCCAGCACTGGACACAGTACCCCAACTGTGGCCTGACCAATGCCACATAGAGGGGGGAGCATCACCTCCCTCGATCTGTTGGTCATGCATCTGCTAATGCACGATAAGGTGAGATTGGCTTTGTTACGCTGCCGGCTCACGTCCATTGAACTCTATAGGAGTTTTGTCATTGATTTAATTGATTTTTTTTGTTTGTTTGTTTTCCAAGTGACCATCTTGCTGACACTTTTATAAATGTGTGTGCGCTTTCCTTTCTGATGGAGTGGCTTCTCGGGAGGAAAGAAGTGAACAAAATATTTTTCAGGATGAGGTGCTGCTGTAGGACTAGGGGAAGAATGGAATGGGAAGGTTAATGCCTAAAAGGGAGTCCAGATTAAAATTAACACACTGTACAGGTTGTGAGAGTTACAATTAAGAATTTATCATAGAATCAATGGACTGGAAGGGACCTGGGAGATCATCATGTCTGGTGCCCTGCCATAGGCAGGAGATTAATGAGCAAAAAGTAGCATAAAGAGGTGCTTATCCAGCCTCCTTTTGAACACCTCTAAAGATGGCAACCACGCCACTTCTGCCGGGAGTGTGTTCCAGGTTCTAGTTACTTGTATGGAGAGGAAGTTTTTCCTTAAGTCCTAAATCTTCCCTCTATTAGTTTGTGACCATTGGTCTTCATCCTCCCCAGGAGGGGTACCTTCCTGAAAAGTTGCTCCCCCAGATCTTGGTGCTCCCCCCGACATACTTGGATGTCAGGTCACCTCTCAGCCAACTCTTACTCGGGCTGAACAAGCCTTGTTCCTGGAGTCTCTGCTCATATGCCTTACTTTCCAGGCCCATGATCATGTGGGTGGACCTTCTCTGCATCCTCTCAAGCTTATCTGCATCCTTCTTGAAGTGGTGCCCAAAACCAGGCACAGTACTCCAGCTGTGGCCTTATCAATGCTGAGTAGAGAGGAAGAAGCACCTCTCTGGATCTGTTGGCAACTCATCGGCTGATGCATACCAGAGTTCTATTCCCCTTGCTGGCGACTTTCTCGCTGTTGGCTCATGTTCATCTTCTGGTCAGTTGTGACCCCCAGGTCCCATTCAAATGCTGTGCCAGCTAGTGGGCTACTGCCTATCCTGTAGTTATGGTGCAGGTTCTTTCTACTCAGATGAAGGACCCAACACTTTTTTTTTTTTTTTTTTTTTTTCCCTGTTGAACCTCATCTAATTCTGATCAGCCCATAGAACCAGTCTGTCTGGGTCATCCTGGATCCTTACCCTACCCTCTGGTGTGTTTGCATTTCCCCACAGCTTGGTATCATCAGCAAACATAATCACAGAGCATTCCACCCCTTTATCCACATCATTAATATATGTTAAAAAGCATGGGTCCAAGTATCGATTCCTGTGGGACACCATTGGAGGCAGCCCTCCAGAATGAGTCCGTCCCATTGATTTACAACTCTCTGGAACTGGCCTCTAAGTCAGTTATTCATCCACCTCACCATAGGCTAGTCCAGGCCAATACTCTACAGTTTATTTGAGAAAATTTCATGGAAGACAGAGTCAAAGGCCTTACTGAAGTCTAGATAAATTATGTCTACCTCAGGTCCCTTGTCCAGATGGTTAGTTACTTGGTTGTAAAAGGACACCAGGTTTGTTAGGCATGATTTACCTTCTACAAAGCCATGCTGGTTGTTTCTGAATACCCTGTCAGATGCAAGCTTGTGATCATGTTCCTACCACAATATTATTTGAATCTAAGACTTGGCATGCTTTGTCCCTTTCTGCCCTTGTGGTGTCTTCAGTTGTAAACAGTTGTTTTATTATGCTTATGCCTAAGAGTTCTTCTTGGGCTAGGCTATATTAATGAGGATAACAACAGTTTGTAACTGCAGGGATTTTCTTTGGATTTGAAGTGCTGTGATTCTTTAAACAGAAGTTGCATGTGTATGGAGGGGTGAGGATGGGTGGGTCTTGACTGAATGTACAGAAGTTGTTTTTTACCTTCTTGGAAAGGAAAGACAAGATACCCTTATCTGCTATTTTTCTTTCACTGTTGCTGAAAGGGAGCAGGTTTGCAAAGGGTGAGGGAATGTGAGAAATGTTTCTGTTTGTACAGGATATGGACGTGAATGGAGGTTTGGCAAGAGTGGGAAGTGTGGTTGAGATGGGCAGGGTGGAGATCTGTTCTCTTGGGTGAGAAGTTGGGAAGTGGAATGGGTGTAATGGAAGTTTTAAGGTTTGGGGGTTCTGTCTGGAGAGTCTGTGGTTTTCATTGCAACTTCCCCTGAGCTGCCATTGGATAGCAGCTATAAATCTACAAAGTAAAGAAACATCATAGAGGGGAGGAAGTTTATTTCCAAGGACAGTAGTAGCTGAAAATTTCATTTAATATATGGTTGACCGAAAACTTCATGTACTGGCCTATATATCAGTTAAGTAGTGAAAAAGAAGGGTTTGCATATTTTGGCACTGAGATTTCGTTGAAAGTAGGCTGCTGGTGTATTGTATTGTCACAATGATTATGTGCTGTGCTTCTTATGAAGTTTGGTGCTGATGCAAAACCTTCAGGTTAGGTGGAGAGAGATAAAATGCTAATATTTGTGATGATGTACACATTAGGGCTTTTCAGACCACATTCATCCAAGTTTCTCTGGAGAATTTGAGCTGCACTGTGGAACTAGGCATGGGCCTGTCAAAGCAGCTTCTGTAGAAGAACATATACAGCTTCTTGTACTTTGTGAATGGGAGCAAATATAGTCCACTTCCCATTCCATTAAATAAAGGAGATGAACAGATCTGCTTTTCTTGCATTTTAAAACTGGCTTAAGACTCTTAGTTTTTTCAGTAAGTAAATGTTGCTGGATTTCTTGCATAGTGCTGTTTCCTTCACTTGGGCTTGTTGTTTTGTGTTTCATACTGGCAAGGATTTGTTTGGCATCATGATTTCACAGAAAAATGTTGCACCAAGGCATAGTGTTGCAGGAGGTCTGCAGTTCTAGCTTTCCTACAAATGTTTTTCTTTAAAATATTGTAGTTTTGTACGTTTTTGTAGGGGGGGAAATAGTTTTTATTTTATTTTCATTGATAGGATTTTGAAAATAAGGTGCTGTGTGAAATTGTTTTTAGAAATCACAAAGGCATGTCAACATGTTGGTGGCAAATGCCAAAGTAAATTGAGAAAAAAACACAATGAATGTGATTCGTAGCTTGGATACTAGTAACTGGTCAAAGAGTTCTGTGCATTTTCATTGGTATTGCATTCACAACAGCAATTCTATTTTTTTTCAGCTGTGAAAAAAAGCAAGCCCTTAATTGGCACGGCTACAGTATTTTCCTGTATATCATCAGTAGTGACCATGACTAATGTAGTTAAAAAAAAAAAAAAAAAAAAAAAAATCAACATTGTTTGTAGAGAGCTTATTTTCTTTCTGTAAAATGAAGGCTCATGTTTTTTTGTGATTTGCTTTAATAGGCTTCATGGAAAACATTATTTTCCAATCTTTTTAGCTGCAGAGCATTTTACAAACATTGGGTCAATTTTATTTCTGGAATTAATGGCGTTATAGTCCACAGCGGCCTCCTAACACCTATGACAAGTTCAGTCCATTTACTAACAAACAACTTTCTCACGCCTTTCTGAAGTAGATGACTATCAGTATTTTCAGTTTACAGATGAAATGATTAAAGCAGAAAATGGTAAAGTCCAGATTCTCAAAAGTGGCTTTAATTTTGGTGTGCCCAACTTTAGAGAAAAAAAACAAAAAACAATTTCTTAGGGCTGAGTTCTCACACCTGCCACTGACTTATCCTGTATCTGTCTCCATGCTGGTGCTGAATCAAGTTCTCCTGAGTCTTAGGAGAACTTAGGCAGTACCTTAGGTTAGGTACAGACATTCAAAAAGACTGAGGTGGAATCAGTCTAAATTGTTTTCTGTAAGCAGCGTATTTTAGATATGCAGAGAACAGAACATGCATTTGCCCTTTGGGGTGGGGGGAAAAAATCTTAGACTGGGTTCCACCATTTTTTTTTAAACCAGTCTATGTGCTGAACTTCTGTTCTCTTACAGGTATAGACTGGTTTCGTGTGTCGAACTTCTGTTCTGTTACAAGTATAGGCCAGTTTCCGATAACTTACACTAGTAAAAGTGTAATGTCTGTATCTGGCTAGTCTAAAGACCATGCTCCCTTTCTGATGTCTCACTAGTCACAGGAAGAAAACCCCCAGAAGCTAGTGCTTTAGACACTGTCCTTAAAAAGAAGGTTGCTGAGGCTTATACCTGTTGAGGCCTGAGTCTTGACAGCTATTATGCAAGTTAGACATGGTATAAAAATAGCTCAAAGATGCTTGCATACCTCTGACATGCCAGCAGAAGTCAAGGTGCATTTTGCTGGCAATGGACGTGTTTCAGGACCTATGCTTTTTTTCTGGATACGTTTATTCCATGGCCCTGACAGAAAGTGATTCATATGGTCTGTTGTCATAAATACCAACAATAATTCATAGGATTGATGAATTCCCTTTTTTGTTTTCATGTAAGTTGTCTCCTGACATCATTGTAACACACACATAAAATGATGGTGATCTGTACCCTTGAAATACCTAGGACCTGTTTTTTCACTGGAGGCACCCAGAACCAGAGGCTACTGTAGAAAATTTGACCTAAACAGTTTACCTTACCTGGTGCTATAAATTAGAGGGGTGACAAAGAAAATTGGCAGTGAGTTTAATGTTCGAGTCTCTGGGTCTTCTCACTTAAAAAAACCAACAAACAACAACAACAAAAAAAGCAGCTTCCTGCTTGATATAATTTGCTGAGGTGAATGTTTTTTGTGTTTGCTTTTTTTAAATGCATTTGCTTTCTTTTACAATGTTTGTATTGGCTTCATCTTTCAAATGCAGCTTGAAAATTAGATTAAACAAATAGCTACATAAGTAAGATCTTAAGTGATCTTTGGGGCATGCTGTCCAGGGGGTTGTAATGGTGATATGGCAGTGGGGGAGAATGGAGGGGGTGGGGGGCTGTTCCAATTTCTCACTGTTTGCAAATTTGAGTTGAAGGGAGGAATTGATCGGTCTACTTTTAATGCCAATTAAAAATGAAATAAAACAAAACAAACACAAAGAGACCAAAAGCCTCGAGATGGGTGGTGTGTTTTTCTTACAAATGAAGCAGTGACTCTTACCTGTTATAGTGCATATCCTTCCCTTGCCTCCATACCTCAGAAGGTCCCAAGTGCTGTAGAAATGATGTGGCTGGGCTATGCAGGAAAGAACTATTCAGTTAGCTCATGCTTCAGAAACTCCCTACCCTTGCTTGTCAGGGAGCCTTTGTTCCAAGACATCTCCCTTGGCATTTTTATGCATCTGGGAGGCGAGCCAGGGGTGGGACTGCTGGATTGGTGACAGTATGCAGAAGCAGTGGGGAGACTTTAACCACAGGGCTGTGGTAGCAGAGCTGCTCTCTGGTCACTACTGCTGTGTGGCCTAGGGAAAGATTGTTTCCTTCCTCTAACGCCAAGCCCAAGGGCTTGGCCTTGTCCATAAGGGTTTAATATTATGCTTTTAATTGTAGTTGCATGGGTGGTGTGAGTTGGCAGTTGGCCACCTAGGTGTCTATACCCCATTCAGTTAGAGAAATGCCATGACAGCTTTCACTGTTTTTATCCTTCTAAGATCATGTTCTCATCAGGGCAGTCTGTTAATCTGTTGACATTGGTCTTGTGTCCAGAAAGGGGCCCTGAGGAACAATGACAGGTTTTACTTTCCTGCCTAAAAGGTTCTGACCTGGGAGGATCATTTCAAATTTTCATTGCATGTAGTGGGAGTGATTAGGATGCCACCCTATTGCCTTGCCATGCAGTTGCCCAAGTGTGTTGGTGGAACCTTGACTTTCAGATCCAGCAGTCTGTCACCTCTACATAACTCTTGGTTTCTTCTGGGTAAACCTAAATTGGCAGATCAAGCTCTTACTTGAATCACAGAGCAGTACCAAGTTTGTTTGCGACCCTTTCATATGTGGTTGTGACCCACGGGTTGAGAAACGCTGTAATTTTCTCCTTACCGAGGGTGGTAAGGCTCATTCTCTGTGCTGTCAGTGCCTAGACCAGGGGTGGGCAATTATTTGGGTGGATGGGTCATTTTTAATGAGTTTTGGTGACTGTATAGTCAAAGGCTATACGTCTCCACTTCCTCCCTCCTCCCCCACCCTGGTTGCAACTGGCATGGAAGCCTGAACCTGCCTGCAGCTTTAGCTTTAGCTTTAGCATGCCCTAGCACCCTCTCTACTACCCTGCCTGCAGCTGAAGCACACCTCTGGAAGCTGCCAGCTGTGTTTGGGCAACTGTGGATGCAGCCAGCAGCTGCCAGTTCTGGACTGGGGGAGGCTGGCCAGGGTGGGGTGTGCTACAGTGGTTGGCGGGTGGACTCTGGGTGCTGGGGGAGGCATTGGGGTGTGCTAAAGCTGCGGGCTATGACCAGAGTGGAAGCCTGAACCTGCCCGCAGCTGTAGCCCAGCCTCCCCTCCCCACACACACACCCCTACAAGCTGCCAGCCATATTTGGGCAGCTGTGGGCACGATCAGTAGCTTCCAAGTCCAGACTTGTGGGCAGGAGGAGGCGGATGCGCTACAGCTGCAAGTGGGTTCATGCTTCTGCATGGGTGGCAGCCCTGGCTGCCTGGTACCACGCAGCTGCCAGAACCAGATCCATTGACTTGGTGGGTGCCTGCTCAGGGGCTGGGTCTAGTCAGTTAGTGGGTTGAATTTTGCCACCCCTAGCCTAGCCTGCTGCTATTCAACTGGCATGGAGGAGCAAAAAGTGACTGACACAAATCTAGAGTCCTAAGGAGCAGAATGGAGAGCAGGGCTAGACTAGGGACAACAAGCAGACAGACAGGAGTATGGAGGAGGGACCCAGGGTTGGAATGGGGAATAGCATCAAGAGACAGTTGGGGGAGGTGGGATGTGCTGGAGAAAAGGGAAAACAGGAACTGGAAATGCTGGTTCCTGTTCTGCTCCAGGAGCTGGCATAGGGCCAAGGATCCTGGTCTCAGCATTCCTCAGTTGTTACAACTCTATTGTCACCTTCCTTGCAGTGGCTGGTCCAGATAAAGGAAAACAACCTATTACTACTACCACTTTCCCCAGTGATTCAAGTGATTTTTTTTTGGAACAAAATTGATTTTGAAATTTGTGTAAATACCACCATATTTATCATTTTGTTTCAGCCAGCCATAGCTCCTGTGTTTCTCTAGGAGTAAGATCAGGTGGCCTTCATGGCCCTGGGGCTGGGGAGTTGGGCAGGGAAGTCAGAGAGGGGAGATGGAAGTGGGGGAAATTCAGTACAGCAGGTTCTGAGTGTCTGGAGGGTCTGGGAACAAGCGCTGTATGTGTGAACAGTGGTATGCAAGGACTGCTCCCTTCATGTGTTCCTGCAGTACAGATCATCTTTTGGGACATGGGGAGGGACAGATCAAAAGTAGGGCCACAGTGCTGCTATGGTTTAGGTTTTGACCTATGCAGAAGTGTATGAATTCCCCTGCACACTAGGAATGGTGGGAGGAATGGTGCGTGGGGGTCTCCTGGGGTAACCTTACTAGCTTGAGTTATGGCTAAGGGCTAAATTATGGCCTTCTATCTGCTCTGTTGTCCTGTTTGGGCCTTAACATTCCCAATTTCTTTTTTCTGTTTAACAGTACAGAATGGCAGGTTTCCTTATTTCTTTCTTGATTAAGTTGTATTTTAGCTTTGATTTAGATTAACAGACCTAGGGAAAATAAACTCAAGTGGAATGTTTCTTAAAGAGAAAAAAAAAAACACCACATGATTGGACTGGTATCTGCATTTATCTTGTTCACAGATGGAGGCTGAGATGATAATCTGCACACTCTCTTATTTCCTTCCTTCCTGTTGGGGCTTTCTGATGTATCAAGCAACTTAATATCCACTGAACTCTGAATATTAAGCCTGCTCGACTAGCCAGTAGCATTCAGAAGCCTTTGCACTTTTCTAATACAGCTCTAATTGATCATTGAAAGGCAATTTTTAGCAGAAAATTTCTAGTGATGGAAGATACTTTTTGGTACTTTGTACATTTGAAAATGGCTTTACTTCTACCCTAATGGTACAAACTCATTTTTTACTAATTCTTTGCTCATTGACTCCGTACATTGGATATTTTGCAATAAGGACACCTGATGTGTGAGATTTTGTTTTTGGGGTTTTTTTTAGTCTTTTATTTAAAAAGAAAAAGTCTTTTAAGAGGCAAGTGCTCTGAAATCAGAGCTTGACATCAGTGTTAAATATTAAGTGGTGCCTTTCAAGATTTAGTGTATGACTTTTTTTCCCTGCCTTTTTCTTGTGGAGAATAAAGGGATTTAAATTTAGAAAAACTCTTCTTACTACCTGACTTTACTGCAAGTTTGTGTTACAATTTAATTTCAGACTGACCATGAATGTGACGTTGTTTTGGTTTGTAGCTCGTTCATCAGGGGGTAGAAGAATCTCAGTGGCATTACTTGTTATATCTAATCCTCCAGCAATACTTGCAGTTATGTAAAATTTACCAGTAGGCACCATTGCTCTTTGGCACACATTGCAGTTTAGAAGCCAGTGGCTCAATCGTGTGTGTCAGAAGGGAACTAATAGTAGAATGCAGCCAAATTTTCCCCTTGGGTTCCCTGCAGAATGAAGTTCAGCTTAAAGAAACCTGATATAGCCCCAACACCAACCATGTGGGCTAGGGATGGACATCACTCACAAACCAATTGAAGTGATCAGAAACTGGTTTAAACCTGTAACAGAATAGATGGTTTTTAGTGCACATAAATCAGTTTGAAAATGGCTGAAACCTGTTTGAGATAAACCTAGCTGAATGTAGTATCAGACTTAACTGATTTGGGCCAGACTGGTTTATGCAATGTCTGTCCCAGACCCCTTCCTGGTTTTAGTTAAACTAGACTCCTTCAGCATCCCGGCAGCCTCTCTGGGTGGAGCTGTGGCAGAGACTGCAGGTGTATGCCTGACTTGCTCTTCCTCCTGCCCCCCCTTCCCTGCTCAAGCTGGGATTTCCCCCTCCCTTCTGCCTTACACGAACACCTCTTGGCATTAGCTAGCAGACTACATGCTGGCTATGGTCCATGCTATGGGAAACTGGTTGCTTCCTTGGAAAAGCTGTTTAAGAAGAGCTTGAACTAATGGAGAGAGGCTCTGTTTTCTGATTGGGTGATAAACATTGAGTTATCCACTGCCTGCTGGGCTGCTCAGGAAGGGAGGAGGAACCCCTCCCTAATCAGAGTCCCACCAGGGCCTGGCCATGCCCCCCTCAGCTCAGCCCTGTGGAAGGGAAGAGGACGGCTCTAGTGCACCCCCCAGCTTCTAGCCTGAGCCACTGCAGGCATGTGCCTGCATTTCTGGGATGTCTGTATGATTACAAACTGGTTTAGCCTAACCAGGTTAGACTAACCTGCAAAGGTTGAATGAATTCAGGCTTAGGCTTTTTGAATGTCTGTCCCTAGCTGTGAAGACCCTGTACTTCCATAGTCACTTCATATTTCCCCGGTCTTCATTCAGCTGGCAAGAAAAATCAGCAGGTTTTCCACTAGACTAAGAGAGGAATAATACCGCTTCCTGTACCCCTTGTGATGTATATGTTCTGTTTTGTCCAACATCTTTGCTAGTCATGGATCTGTAACCCTCTGGTGTGTCACTAGGATACAAGAAGAGAGAACTTTTCCGTAAAGGCAACTCCATGGCCTCTCCCCTCAATCACTGTCGTATGAATCAAAGCTCAGATCTGTGTATGGAAGATCAGCTGCAGGTACAGATCTCTGGGGAGGGAAAAGTGGTGTCTAGTGTTTAAAAGGGTTTCATGAGACAAAATATGTATGTGGATAAATTTAGCCATGAATTTTTCTGCTTACACCACCATTAAATTTGTCCCTTGAAGTTTATATATGTGCTTAATTATTTTTGTTTCTCTTAAAAATATTTTTCCTCCCTCATTTAACAACCACCATTTTTTTCTTTACTGTAGGGAAAATGTAAGATGATGGCAGCATTTGTGCTCATCATCACTAAAGACGGTGGGTATTCTAAATTATTATGTTTTTATAAAATACCAAATCTAAGATCCACAATAGGATTCTAAAAGAGTTTAAAGACACCTCCACCCCCTCCAAAATGCATAATATGTAAATTGCCTCAAAACCAATGACACTTTAAATTTAAGTACCCAGTATATTTATTTAAATGTTTCTGTACCATGTGCTTGTTACTGTAAGAGAGGTGCCTAATTATGAATTAGAGACCTTTTCATCATCAAGATTCAGATGCTGGCTGGCTGAAATCTAGTGCTTTGATCTGTTGCCAGTTGCCGGGGTAGCGACTGGCAACTTGGAAACACTGCAGGGGGTGAAGTGTTTTGTCCTTGCACTACCATGATTAGGAGCCTTTTGTTTCATAAGAATGAACTCTCGGTGGAGTCAGACTGCCTCTGGACCAATTGACTTGCCAGTTCTAAAAAACAACAGGGAGGGGTGCTATAAAATCCAGTTAATAAGCACCATGCTACATGGTATGAACATACGTAATAGTTTTAAAAAGCCATGTTTACTTCTGCTTGCAAATATAGTGGAAACAAAGCAGGCCACATCTTTTTCTGCATTGGCCAGTTCTTTTTTGCAAAAGCAGAGGAAATAATTGTGGCAATCATTCATTTATTGAAGGTAGCTAATGAAACAATGGACGGATGTAGCTTGGTGCATATTAAGACTGATGTTGAGGATTGTTAACTAGTTGATGCTTCCCCTACTTGAAATCCATAAACACAGCATAGAGTACATCTCAATATATTAATAGCAAAGTTTAATGGAAAATAGGCGAGTGTGCTTTTTTCTTTTAATGTGCCATTCCCTGTTTTAATTGATACTCTGAAGCTTTTCAGATGAATGATTGATTGCAAAAGACTATCTTGTGTCATTGACATTAAATACGTGACACAGGCCAGAAACATGTGGAAAGATTTCTTGATAGGGACTAACATAACAGTACCTGTATAGAGCTGCATGCAGTGACACATGCTGAATGAAGTGATGGCTAGTTGAACGTGTCAGGAGAATATTTATTTATTGTCTATGCAGCCTTTGTTTAACGTGGTATAACCAGATAGAGGAATATATTATCAGAGGGAGATCATTATCCTGGAAAATTTGTGGATCATTACTTCTTTTGGTCAACATATCTTCTTCTTTTCCTTTTGTTTCATGATGGTCTTTTATTATATTTTTACAGTAATCAGTAAGCTGTGTTTTGAAATAATTTAAATGCCCACTTTTTCTTTGAAGCCTCTCCAGAGGTGTCTTGAGTTTATTACCTTTTTGTTCTCTTAATTTCTGAAATATTTGAGAGAGACTATTCTATTTGTGTAATTTGTGATGATTGAGAACTTCATTTTATTTCTAATAATACTGTTTCCACATATACTACTTTGAATCCTACTTTAAAGTGTAAGCAACAATTTTTTGGTATATATTGGCTGCTCTGTGGCTTGGTTCAACAACAAAATCTGTGGGAGTTTGGCTTGAAAAGAATTGGCCCCGATTGATTAAACTCCCTGATTAATTAAACAACGTGTAGAAGATCTGAACAAGGGTTAGTTTTCTGTTTCAGATAACTGTGTTTTTAATATTGCATAAAAGGCGGTTTTTTAACTGAACGAAGTTTGTAAGGAAGTAGTAGTTATACAAATAACACCCAGCCCAATATACAGCATATAGAATATAGGTAGGAGAAATGGAAACACTCATACCTGTTTAGGAAGCACTGATTTTTGCAAAATGTGATTGTTAAAGGGCATAAAGCAGGGAACACATGACACACAATCACTGGGTGGGACAACAGGTGATGTGTGGTTTGCCCAGTGAAGCGGATCAGCTGTGCTGGGATGTATCCTGGCACTGCTGATCTGTTTCCTTTTGGGATGTCTGTATTTCTAACCTTAGTTTCTGATCTTATTTTATAGCTGCTAATTAAACTAAATCTCATAATTGCTTTTTACTTGTTTAAAACATAGTTGCTTTACTTGAAATCTGCTTAAACAGATTAGTTTAAATCATGAATTTATTATGTTTGGGTTTTTTTTTTCTTTCTGTCTGATAAACAGAGCCTTCCTGACTGCAAGGCAGTTCCTCAGGAATTCCTTTATTGTGAATTCAGATAGGGCAGTGATGAATAACTCAGGGCAAAGGACACTCTAAGCTGTGAACCAAATTGATTACTTAAGTCTCCTAGTTAACTTCTTTAGGGTAATTATGGACAGGATGAGTAACCTCTGAGGCAAAGGTGGAGCCTGTCTCCTGCAAGGAAAGAGTCTAGCTTTTATCCCTTTCTGTGGTGTTTTCTTTAAACACTTTTTTTATTGTAGAGAGCTAAAATTGTTTTAAGAATTGAGGGGTTGTACAAAAGACCAAGATAAGGAATCCTCTGCATTGCTATGTCACATCATGTGTTTGTGTAGAGATAATGCACCTTCATGTAAGGAACTTCCCCATTTGAGTTCTTGGGGGTTTCATCATGGTGTCTCAACCTGCCTGTGTGTTTTCCCCAAACTCTCCTTTATCTGAACCCTGACGGCATATTTCTGCAGGGAGCTGAAGCTATGCACTTGCTTTGGTTTGCCCGTTATATCTGTCCCTCATTGCCAATATCTCTGATATGCATATAGGGCGTTAACTGTGAGCCATTATCTACTCCCGATTTCTCCCATAGTTTTTCAGACATGGCTTGAAAGCCATCTGCTTTGTAAAGCAGCTGTTCCCTGCTTCCTCCCCTCTTCTGCTGTAGCAGACACCCCATAATGTATGAAGACCATGCCATCTGGTGTAAAGGACTAGAAAGAATCCCATTAGTTCCTGAGAAGAGAGAAGCTGGTTCGGAGAGGCTCCACATTTTTCTGCCACCTTCGTAAGTTTTGTTGCCTTTGTTCATCTTTCCATCTTCCTCAGTGATGAACAGTAGCAGAGGACAGTAGTGAGACTAAAATTTGATAAAATACCTGATAAGCCTAGTATAGTTTCACGAACACTTTCTGTTGTTGTTTTCTTTTTAATAAGTGCAATATAACATTATAAAGGTATCATTTTAGAATGCATCTGAACAATATTAACATCAGCATAATTTGCAAAAGTACATATAAAAGAGATGCTCATTGTAGTGTTTGGAATTGTGTAATGGATGGCATTTCCTTTTTAACAGGAGCAAGCATAAGGGTGGAATAATTATTGAAGGTCATTCAGTATACCTACAAATATTTCCTCCAAAAAAAAGTCTAATTTAAAACCAGTATATTTCCTGATATTAGGTGAAAGGTTAAGATGAATCAAAACTATAATTTGTTAAACCAATTTCACTCAGCTCGGCTACATTTTTTTTCCTTCCTTCAAATATTCTTTCCAAGATTAAATAATACTAACATCCGTTTGGTTTTATTTGAAAAAGCAGCCCAAGGCTTCCATTGGTTTAGTATGCAAGAGGAAGGAAATGCCATCCTAAGGTAATAGCAGTGGATTGTGAAACGGGAATTGGTGTGTAAATGGGGGATTGTTCTCATCATCCTTCCATCACTGATTTTTTTTTTTTTTTTTTTTTTCCTTGTGCAAACTCAAAGCACTTGGCAACCCTTGAATGAATGAACACTCTCATATCCCTTACAGCTTCTCTTGGGATTTATTTCTGAATAAAACATTATAGATTTTCTGTATCCTTTTTCAAAGTAAAAAAATGTTATCTCTGCCCTGTGAATTTGGGGAGATTGCTGCAGTCTTTTCTTCAGTAATCTGGATCCTTTTTTTTGGCATTAAGCAGGTGCTGACTGCAACATAGCACTGAGCACTCCAAAGACCACAACTTAGATTTGCACTGAGAGCATTGTGATATTCCCTGCATATTCAAGTGGGCAGTTAGTTATTCACCCCACTTGAGGTGTCTTTGAAGAGTGCTAAGGCTTTGAGGGTTATTTCAGCTCACCAGGTTAAAAATCATACCAGCATCCTAACTGTTTAGTAGGCATGGACTTGCTCTGTCTAAGTACTTGCTTCACTCTTTTTATGGTTATACCTTTGGAAGTAAGACTAGAAATACACAAGGCAAGAAGATATAAGGCAGCAGTTTTATTCAATGTTTTCTACCGACTGTTGACAGATCATTACATATGCCCGAGGTGCAATTTTTAGCCATAGTTTCCTGTGTGGTTTTCCCCTTTTTTATGTCAAGTTTGAGGATACTAGCAAACACCTAAAGAAACATTATTTAGGTAAATGACTTTTTCCTTAACCTGAACAAACCAAACTGAAATAGACTTCCTTATTACTGCTGCTTATCAGACTGACTGATTTATCAGTCTTACTCAGACTGGGCAGGGGATTGTGTTAGTTCTTGTGGGTAATGAAGTCTTGATCTTTGGTTTTCTGAACTAAACATTTTCCTGGAGTTCATAGTATCGGCACCAGAGGATACTGTTTTGTTTAAGCGGACAGGTGTGAAGGGGGAAATGGGATTGGTCATGGTTTTCTAATTGAAGCTGTTACTATCCAAACTCTTAATATATTTTTTTTAAAAAGGCAAAGAAACTGGCCATCAGCATGCATATTAATAATCCTAATATGTCATTTGAAAAGTATCCTCAGTATCTTTTGAGAAATTCAACATCCCCCAGTAAAGAAATGCCATAATTTAAAGTTGCTTCAGCCACAATTTGACCACTGACTATCCTGTACGTTTTGGAAGTTTGGAAAGGGATTTTAGGTTCCAAGATGAAAACCTTGGGAAGGGGTGAGAGAGGAAGAAACCAAACCACTCCAGAATACCCAGTAGCCCTATGGCTCATGCATTTCATTGCAAATGGGATACTGTGTTCCAGAATCTCGTTCAGAGCAGGTACCTGATCTTAGGTTTCCCCCCCGCACACATTAAAGGAACATGGTTATTCCAGAATGTATTTGACTTGTGCTTTTCACTTAACTAGAAAAAAAAATAAAAATTGTTTTCTTTGTCAAGATGAATGGGAAATTATTGAAGTCTCAAAGTTTTGTGGGAAAACTCTCACCCAGTTTTTTATCATAATGCCATCTTATGCTGAGAATAGGAGCATCATGGCAAATTATGCTTGTTCTGAGCCTTTCTGGACAGGGCAGGGTATACATCTAAATAATAATTTACAGTAATGTGCGGCATAGTAAAGTTAACATTGCAATAGCAAAATTAACTGTTGGAATTACCTGCTTTCTGTCTGCATCATCGTTCAAAACGAAGCTGGCAGGAGTTCTGGGAGGTGGGGGGTGCACACATAGTAACTCCTTTGCTGTTTTTGTTTTTAGGAAACGCACAGGGGTGAGTTATTAAGAAAGGAAGCAAACATGTGGATACAATGCCCTTGTGTAGTTCAGTTTTTCTAGTTTTTTCCCCACTTTCACTTCCCTGTAGGGTCAAGCAGGAAAAAGAAGAGCTATGGAAACAAACACAGACAAAAACAACAAAAGCAGGGTAAGGAGCCGATGTAGAGTTGTTAGGGAAAGCCTTTGCAGTACACAACAAAAAAAGTTGGTGTTGGTCTTACAAAAATGTGGAATTCATGTATATTCCTGAGCAGCTTACCTGTTAATGGACAAGTTAGTGTATTCATTCAAATCTAAGATGACCCAGAATTAACATGACCCCCCCAGTAATTACATTTTATACATGGAAAACTTATAAATCTCCCTACCACTACAGGGGGCAGGCAGTACAGGGCAGGTGTTTGGGGAAGGCCAACAGCTTCCCTTCTGCTTGGCCTGTCCCTCTGCCTGCCCTCCCCTCCTCACCCCCTGCAGCCTTGGTCTCCCTCTTTCCTCTCCACCTCTGTTCCCCCTCCTGCCCTTTTCCCCAGCTTCTGTTTTCCGAGTTGCCCCTGTTCCCTCTGTCTCTGCTGTGTCCTCCCCTCCAGCCTCTGCTTCCCTTTGCTCCACACCAACATGCTTCTTCTATGCTGCAGCCTGGGACACTGAGCTAGAGCGCAAGCCCAGCCCAGCCCAGCCCAGCCTTCATAGCAGCTGTGCAAGCTGCACGCCACTGCTATGGAGTCACCCTGGGGCTGTGCTTAGGCATACTCGGTGCCCCAGGCTTCGGCATGCGTGGAGCCTGCAGGTACCAAGCAAGGTAAGCAGGGGAGGGAAAAGGACGGGGAGCAGAGGCTGCTTGGGGTTGGAGGGAAGATGTGGGGGTATAGAGGCCTTGGAGGGGGAGAAAGGGGCAGGCAGCAACTGCAGCTATGGCACTGACCCCAGTTAGAGGCTGGAACCCAAGCAACTGCCTTCCCCCAAAGCTTACCTTCCCACCCTTGGGGGCTGGGGTAGGGAGTTTTCCGACAGAGGTGCAAAGCATCTTGAGGTGCTGGGGGACTGAGAGTTAACTTGACTGTGGAGGGGAGCTGGGACAGAACTTCAGTAAACCCATTTAATATAAATCAGTTAAGTCTGATACTGTATTCATCTAGGTTTATCATAAACTGGTTTGGGCCATTTTGAAAGTGGTTTATTTGCACTGAACTTCTGCTGTGTTACAGATTTGAATCACTGATCACTTATATCAGTTTATGCATAGTTTCTGTCCCTAGCTCTATGGACTTCAGGCAGGTTAGGATCATTATTAAAATATGATCAATATTATTTAAAATAATTAGTAAGAGTGGTGAAATTTAAATTTATTTCTGGTCATTATTAGACTGAATCTGTTTTTTTGTCCAGATGTTTTGCATGAGAAAAGCACTTTCCAAACTCAATTGGCTCTAGCATTCTGAGACACCTGTGTTCTGTGGCAGTATATGGTTGTACTTGATCATAATTTTAATCTTGTATATAGTTAAAACACATTTTAATAATGGAGTGACCATTCTTGGTCACACTCACAAGTTCTGAAGTTGCATCTTCCCAGGTGTGAAAAGCCATGACTTTATATCCTAGTTGAGAAACAAATAATGCTGTGTGCAAATCTTTAATTGTATAAATTTAATGTGCAAATATGGGTGTGCATGCTCAGGGATATAATTTGAGCAACTGTTGACCACGCTTTGTGTAGCTTAAGCTGCGAAGGCTAATAGGGTATATTAAAGGAAGATTACACTTCTTTTTAAAATGACTTGTTATAATTTGCTCTTTGCTACCATACAAAATAATCCTGTTAGGAAATATGCATACCAATATAATGAAAATGCTTGTAAAATTTGGGCTTTAATGTCACCCTGCAGTTGTTGCATCTCTTAAGGGAAGTGTAAATAAGCCTCAGTGATTTCCTAAACAGGAAAGCTTTCCTGAATTATGGTTTTAGGCACTACAGTTGTGAATCTCTCAGCCCTCAGTGAGTGAACCAGTTCTGGTGTATGTTTTCAAAAGCCAGGATAGCTATTACATGTGAAGTTTCATGGCAGTGCTTGAAGAGAACCAGGGCAGGAAGTTGGCTCTGAGTGCAACATTTTTTTTTTCTGGCTCTTTGGGAAGGGAAGAAACTCTGTACTAAGACAAAGAGAAAGGAAAGGATTTCAGATATAAATGAATAATAATTCTTTCAAAAGAGAAACATTTGTGGGGTTTTTTTAGTCTTCCCTGAGAGATAACTACCATAATGATGATAGAAAACCTGAAACAAAGCTATATCCAATAATAGTTTTATTTTTACTCTTCCATTTTGGTACTTTTACTGACTCCTATTACAGAAGGAGTTGAAGTTCTTTCATTGAATCATAGCAGTAGGGTCAGAAGGGACCTTGTAGATCTTCAAGTCCGACCCCCTGTCTGGGCAGGAGAAAAAACTGGGCTCAAATGATCCCAGCTAGGTAGGCATCAAGCCTCCTCTTAAAGAACCCCAGTTTAGGAGCCAGCACCACTTCCCTTGGAAATTGGTTCCAGATCCTAGTTGCCCTAACTGTGAAGTAGTTCTTATGAATGTCTAATCTAAACCTCCTCTCCAACAACTTGTGGCTGTTATTCCTTGTTATGCCAGGGGGCGCTAGGGGAAACAAGGTCTCTCCCAAACCCTTCTGGTCCCCCCTAGTGAGTTTATAGGCAGTCACCAGGTCCCCCCCTCAGCCTTTGCTTGTGAAGGCTGAACAGGTTCACATCCCACAGTCTCTCATTGTAGGATCTGTCCCGTTGTCCCTGGATCATGCGGGTGGCCCTCCTCTGGACCCTCTCCATGATGTCACATCCCTTCTGAAGTGGGGCGCACAGAACTGGACAGAGTACTCCAGCTGTGGCCTGGCCAGTGTCATGTAGAGGGGGAGGATCACCTCCTTGTCTCTGCTAGAGATACACCTGTGGATGCACGACAAGATCCAGTTAGCCCTGCCAACCGTGACCTTGCATTGTCAGCCCATGTTCATCTTTGAGTCCATAATGACTCCAAGATCCCTTTCTGCCTCCGTGCTCTCAAGAAGGGAGTTTCCCATCTTATAAGTGTGCTGCTGGTTGCTGCTGCCCAAGTGCACCCTGCACTTGTCAGTATTGAAACGCATCCTGTTTTTGCTAGCCCACCCCTGTAACCTATCCAAGTCTTGCTGCAGTCTTTCCCTCCCTACTAGCGTGCTCACCTCACCCCAAATTTTGGTACCATCAGCGAATTTAAACAGGTTGCTTTTCACCCCATCGTCCAAATCGCTGATAAAGAAATTGAACAGCGCAGGCCCAAGGACTGCCCCTGGGGGACTCCACTGCCCACTTCTCCCCAGGTCGAATATGACCCATCCACCACCACCCTCTGAGTACAACCCTTCAGCCAATCTGCAGTCCATCTGATTGAGTAGGTATCAATGCCACAGTCAGCCAATTTTTTTTAATGAGGACGAGGTGAGAGACGGTGTCAAAGGCCTTGCTGAAGTCCAGAAAGACTACATCAACGGCAACACCTGCATCCAATGCGTTTGTGACCTGATCCTAAAAGGCAATCAGGTTGGTCTGACATGACCTGCCCCTAATGAAACCGTGCTGGTTGCCCTTGAGCATCATCTCTGAGGCCGGCCCATCGCAGATGTGCTCCTTGATGATCTTCTCAAAGAGTTTCCCTAGGATTGAGGTAAGACTGATGGGCCTATAGTTGCCCGGGTCCTCCCTCCTTCCTTTTTTAAAGATCTGGACTATGTTGGCTATCTTCCAATCATCTGGCACCTGGCCCGAACACCACGAGCACTCGTAAAGCTGTGCCATGGGCCCTGCAATAACCCCTGCTAGCTCCCTCAACACCCTGGGGTGGAAAGCATCTGGACCCGCTGACTTGAACACGTCCAGCCCCTCCAGAAGCTCTCTAACCCAGTCTTCCCCAACCTGAGGTCTGGAGGCATTCCCCTCGAGTCTGTCTTGCATCATGGTGGGGAAGTCCCGGTCCCTGCCCAAGAAAATGGAGGTGAAGAATTGGTTAAAGAGGTCTGCTTTCTCCTCTGGTGCAACCACCAGATTGCCCAGAGGATCTTGCAGGGGCCCCACATTTCCTGGTGCTTTCTTCATCCTCCCTATATATTTGAAAAAGGACTTTTTGTTATCTTTGATTTTGGACACAAGTCCTAGCTCTATGTCTGCCTTAGCTTTCCTGACAGCCCCCCTACAGCCCCGAGCAGAGGAGGTATACTCTTCTTTGGAGATGGCACCCCACTTCCACCAGGTGTACGCTGCCTTTTTGCCTTGATGAGCGAGGGGGGCTTACGGGCACTCCTGCCCCCCTTGCTTTTTGTTGGGATGGTCACCGCTTGGGCCCTGAGTATTGTCTCCTTAAGGAATGACAACTCATCTTGGGCACTGCTCTCGAGAACCCCAGTGCCACTCCCACTAATCTCAACTTGTTGAAGTTGGCCCTCTTGAAGTCTAGGGCTACTTGACACCCTGTACTGGATGGTGAATTCCAGCAAGCAATGATTGCTATCACACAGGTGGTCAAGGACCTGGGGGCCCCTTACCAGGTCATTGCCTGCGGCCAGGACCAGGTCCAACAGGGCATTTCCTCTGGTGGGCCTGTGCACTTCCTGAATTAAGTGGAGGTCCTGTATCTCGGCCAGGAACCTCCTGGAACAGTCCGACCTGGCTGACTGTTTCTCCCAGCAGATGTCAGGGTAATTTTAATCTCCCATGACAACTACATCCCTTGCCTT
This sequence comes from Crocodylus siamensis, assembly GCF_052110815.1. Classification (NCBI taxonomy): domain Eukaryota; kingdom Metazoa; phylum Chordata; order Crocodylia; family Crocodylidae; genus Crocodylus; species Crocodylus siamensis. Next base: position 122,314,912 of record NC_143395.1, read on the forward strand.
AAGTGCCTCTGCAGGCTGGCCTGAAAAATTCCCGGTCTAGCTCCTCCCCTTGGTTGGGGGGTCTGCAGTAGACCCCCACCGTTAGATCCCTCTTCCCACGGCCCCCTTGTATCTTGACCCAGAGCACTCCCGCTTGCCCCTCTGACCCCATTTTGCTGGCAGAGGATGTGTATTGCTCCTTGACATAGAGGCTTTACAGGTGGGATAGAGAAGGAAGGAAAGACGGGGGTGTGGCGCTCTAATGGTAACTGCCCAGTCATGGGATGAATCCCACCATGTTTCTGTAATCCCTACTATGTCTGGGTCTGAACTGGCGATTCTGAGGGTGAGTTCCCCATACTACGAGCATTGGTGTATAGGCATTTAAAGCCTTGCATAGCTGCATGTGCCACCCCCCTGATTTTCTGTCTGGACCCCTGTTTCCTACCCGGGCACTCCTTGCATTTGTCACCTGTCTTGCTCAGGTGGTGTCTCCTCTTCTTCCTGCGGCCCCCTCCCCCAGCAATGCTAGTTTAAAGCTCACTGTATGAGATCAGCCAATGAGATGTGACTTTCTGGGATTTTTTCTATTCATGCAATATTATCTAACCTTTATGCCACTATGTTAAGTGTCCTGTAAAAACTTTTGGGTTTGTTAGTAGTGGAACTTAAAGTGCAGACAGCAAAAAAAAAAAAAAAAAAAGTCATTTTTTTAAGATATGGGATATAACAATTATTCCTTTTGGCAGGGCCAAAATCAGGCAGACACTATATTGAATATTGCCACGCATTTTGTCTCAAGTACTGTGTCAATAGTTGGGGTCTTTATGATGCCTTCCATTAGGAAGAATGATTAGAAGAATCTGGAATTTCTTTGATAGTGTCAAATTTTACATATATGTCTATTTAAAGTTCTGTTTCTATAAAGAAATTTAATAACAGCAATGAAGCAACCAGTCAGGAGGCTGGCTGCCCAGCCTGTTTCTAGCCTGCACCTAATCAAGTGTTCTCCCTTGTCTCTCTCAGGGTCATAATACCAGTGCTCCTTGAGCCATCCAAGGATTGTGTCTATCTTTTCTATGTACTTCCTTAGTATTTTTGGTTGAATGGTTTTATGAAACCCAAACACCAAAACAACAACCAATGAACATGTAGCTCAGCTTCTTGAATGGCTTTGATTTGTAGTCTGAGTTTAGGATGGCAGTTTAACTTCTTTTTACACTTATACTGAAAAGGGGCAAATGCTATGTCCACCAACTTCAATAAGATATTGCCCAGCATTCTGAATAACTATATTCTTTTCCCTTTTGATTTCTACTGGGTCATAAAGTTGGGCATAAAGTTAAGCATGTGCAAAAGAGTTTGCAAGATCAAGGCTGCTATATCGAGTGAAACTGCCTTACCATATGGTCAGTTCTCTAATGTTTTCCTTGTGGCAGAGCTAGCTGGTTTGCTAAGGATTACTTACATTTTGAAAATGTTTATTTTAATCCATCAAATGACTCATGTATGTCTAAACTGAGAGAATTAGAGACATGAATTCATCACCGCTGTGACTATGAATGAGTGTAAACAAAGAATTTATCCTGCCCTTAAGGGTTTTTCTGTTTAATCTTTGTTCTTCATTTTCAAAGTCTGGTGTGTTCTGTTCTGCTTAAAATAACTTTTTAAAATCTAAAGTAAGATTTTAAGATTAGTGCTAAATGTTTTAAATTCATTCACTTTTGGGAATACCACCTTGTTAGGAAGTGAGTATGTCATGGTAGGACTGCTGCTTCATCCATGTTTATAATACGAGTGTAGTGCCTTTCACAATGAGGCCCGAATACTGGTTGGACAGAATACAGGCATAGCAGTAAATATATATATTTATTGAGGCTGCTATATATAGATAGGCCATAACATTAAATAATGCTTCCTGCTATACTTATATTCTACTCAGGGTACCTGATCAGTAATGGGGCCTCATTGTGCAAGGCACTATACTTGCATTATACACATGGATAAAGTAGAATACAAATACAGCAGTAAATAATTGAAGCCCCTATGAACATTTGATGTTATACGCTGCATTATTTGATCCACTGATGTGGGGGCACAGCAGGCATTTGAGTCTACTTCTAGGCATGCTGCCTTGGTGAACATGGGAGTGAGTTAGCCTGTTGCTTGAGAGAGCCTGTTTGAGGTTGTGGGGGTGGGGGCTGCCTGCAAGCCAGGACAGTTTGTTCCTCATAGCTATCTTGAAATGATCATTCTTTTCCAGGTTGTACATCATTATTGGTGCAGCTAAGGTGCTCAAGCTAATTACAGGGCAAAGTACAGATAGTCAAAAGCCTGAGGCTGAATCAATTCAATTTTCTCAGGTTAGTCCAGGTTGTGTAGATTGAACTGATAAGCAAATGAACAGACATTCACTTTTCATTCTGGAAATGCAGCCACGTGCCTGCAGAGGCTCGGGCCAGAAGCTGGGGGGGTGCTAGAGCATGGCTCCTTGCTCAGCAGGAGCAGACAGCGTGGGCCAAGGCTAGCCCACCCACCTTGCAAAGGGAGCCTATGTGGGGGAGGTGCAAAGCATTCTGGGATCCTGGGAGATTGAGTTGAGTTGAATGTGCAAGGGATCTGGGACAGAAGTTCAGTACACCAATTTAACCAATTAAGTCTGATACTACATCCATCCAGTTTTATCTTAAACTGGTTTGGGCCATTTTGAAAGTGGTTTATGTCTACTGAACTTCTGTTGTGTTATGGATTTTGAGCCAGTTTCCAATCACTTATACCAATTTGTGTAATTTTTCTCCCTAGCCTAGGTGACAACCAGAGGGATTCTGTTTTTCTGTGTCCTGGGGCTGGAGTGAGATCTGAGTCTGGCCTTATTGATTTGATTGGTTACAGTTTGGAATTGGATTATAATTGTAGGAAACCTTGCTCCAGATCCTTAAGGTGTTCATCCTGGTTGGTGGGATCAGAGCATGCTATGGTTGTAATGTACAGTTTGGCTGTAAACTATGGGTCTAGTGGTATGCTTAGGGTTAAATCAGGTGGGGTGAAGGTACCTGTGGTGGTGAGTTGGTTTCTGATATCATGTGGTGGCAATATGGCCATTGCAAACCTTCATTTCGGTGTCTAGAAAATGCATGTGCTGGGTGGAGAGTTCCAGAGTTAGTCTGATGGAGGGTTAGAAGTTATTGAAGTCCTGGCCTGTGCTCTAAGCTTCTCCTTTTCACAGCATCTGACAAAGTGAGCTTGAGTTCATGAAAGCTTATGCTCTACATATATTTTATTTAGTTAAGCTATAAAGTGCTTATCTACCTTACCCTGTGCGTGACTTCAGACTAATACAGCTAACTCTCTATTCTCTGCTGTGAATAAAGTTACCCACCTGCTGAAGCATTTGCAGATTTGGGCCTCGGCTGACTATATTTAGGAAATAGTGAAACTGATAATGCAAAAAGAGAAGTAGTGTCAAATGAACAAAGTGAACAACTTGAAACGATAAAGAAAACAGCTGCTTCTCCACCTTATCTGTTATGGTTCAATTGTTAACCTTTTACACTGAATAATAACTTAGTTCATGAACAGCAGCCTTGACTTACTAGAATTGCTCTTGGTGTCAGGCAGTATTCAGGGTCAGTAAGGGGTTCTCACTCTATCTCAGAATTGTTTGTTTTGGGGGTTTTTTTTGTAAGTGTTACTTGTAACAATGGTGCTTTAAAAGTCAGGGAAGTGTGACCTTTTTAAAACCAATATCTCTTTTTAAAATGTATGATACCATAGTGTCTGCCAGATTTGAGCAAATGATGTTTGTATTTGGTTTGGCCAAGTTTAGTTTCTTATAATGTTTCCTCAACCCTAGCCATGACGTGGATTCTCCTTTATGGGGATAAACTATTTTTTCATTTGTTATTTTGTTTGGATTTCTGCATGGCTACAGCACCCAACATAATACACTGTAACACAGTGTAGCAGAAGATGGAAGGGGAATACTGAGCATCGTAGAAGAAACTGAAAGAGGTTGATTCTTCTAATCCCAAGAGAAGAAAGAGGAAAGAACAGCTCAATAACCATACAGCAATAATGCCAATAACATTGCTGTTTATAGACTGCTGCGGAAAAACTGCAGAGGACTTTGCATAGCATGAGAGACCTAGTAATCTTGTATAAAAAGGGAAGCAAAAATACAAATGTGTGTCCTGGAAGGAGGGCCACCCTCACACAGCATATTTTCAGTATAACTCCTGAGGAATTGGATATTGTGGTTATTTAATAGTGGGGATGTCCACAGAAACTTTCTTGGATGTTGATAGATACACTAGCTCATGTTATACAATTTCCAGACATGTACCTCACCGCACCATTATATGTAAAGGCCTTTACATGTATTTTATTGGCTGTGAGGAGCACTTTTTGTATGTTGAAAAAGTAGGTGGAAATAAAAGGTCCTATTCTCTATTAACTTGCACGTGTGTATTCATTTATTTTAGTACACAAAGGGGGCAAAGTGCTGTCAGACCTGTAGGTTAACATTTGCCAGCCAGTTTACACACATTCTGCATTGGCACAAAAGACTACACAAGATATAGGATATCAGAGAAACGGATCCAATAAGGTTTACTCAAAGGAATGAACTTTGCTTTCAAGTGACTTCTGGGGAATAGTGTTTGGGGAATGCACAGACAGCTATTTGTGGACATTTGTCATTTTCTGAAGGATGTCAGGACAGATGTGCATTAACAAATGCCTGAGAGAAAAAATGTGATTTTTTTCATGTTTCACTACTTTTCTTTTCTGCTCTCCGAGTGCCTAATGATAAACTTCTCAGGGATAAACTCTGTCTTTGCTAGCCCCACATCTGCCACAGTCGTTTGTAGGCAAAAACAAAAGTTACCAAATTCCTGTTACCAAGTGGACTCTGCCTATTAGCCAGAGTTGTTAATGAAACCTGGAGAGGCCCAACAGTGAGAGAAAAGGGCAATGCACTCATGAGAAACTAAGTTTCCCACTGCAGTTCCCGAGATGTTGGGATTCCTGCACCAGGACTATATATCTTAATCTTTCATAAGTGCCTGTAGCTACAGATTAAATGTTAAGCCGATCACCCCCACTTCCCTTACCTCCCCCCCCCCCCGCTTTTACAGGGGCTGTTTACTTTATTGTGTGGTGGGGAGGGGGTCTGCTACATTCTGCTATAATCTGTCATGTCCTCCAGAATGTGGTCAACGAGCGTGGCAGTCTGGTTCTGCTTCTCACCTCCGGCCTTCAATATAAATAATTCCAGTTCTTGTCTTTGGTGGCGGTGTTTGCTTTGCTGAATGGCAGAAAATGTAAAATAGGCATAATTCTTGGTGGTTTGGCTGTTGTTCACAGGGTCCTAACAGTAACAGTGAAATGGATTTCGATTATTTAATTCTTTTGTATTTTGGCAAAGTTGCAAGGAATAGCAGACGCATCAAACCTCAAGATGTTTGTCTTTTTGCAAACTCAGGCAGACATCTCAGCTTAGGTTTGTCCTTGGTTCACATTTGGGAAGTTATGTTTACTACCATGGCTAAAAACTGTATGCTGAAATGAAAGGTTAGTCCGGGTTAGTGAAGGCATAATCATTCTGAATTATTCAGAAAATGTTGGTTTAACCCCTGACTGGGGAAGGCTCTATAGCTTCATAGGCAAGCTGACTTAAAAACCTGAAAAACTGTGGCAAGCTGTCTTTTAGAAGTACTGAACACCCACAGCTCTTTTAGAGTTGAACTGCACAGTGGAAATGATGGGTGCTAAGCACCTTAATTGGACCATATTTGTGTGTGTGTTCACGTGCATGCGCTTGGACTAAGGCTAGCCTGCCAGCCCTGCAAGAGGTGGAGGCGGGTGGGGGGAGGAGATACTTTGTACTTTGGCCGCTATCTTGGGTTGCTGGAAGACTCAGTTAACTTGAATCTGGAGGGGATCTGGGATGGAAGTTCAATAAAACAATTTAATCTTAATTATTTAAGTCTGATGCTACAGCCATCCAGGTTTATCTTAAAGCAGCTTTGGCCATTTTGAAAGCAATTTATGTGCATTGAGCTTCTGTTGTGTTACAGATTTTAACCAGTTTCCAATCGCTTCTACTGGCTTGTGTTGTTTCTGTCTCTAGCCCAAGTGTTCTGGGAGTTGAGTGCTCACCTCATATACTACACACAGTTATGTTGTATTGTATTGTATGTTATTTAAAAGGTAAATCTATTCTGCAGGCCATAGTTTTAGGTGGGATGTCAAAAATTAAAGATGAGCTTTCAAAACTATTGGTTTGATCCAAATTCTGCAGAAATCTGTGGAAGCTGGCTATATCTCAGGGGTGCTGCTATGTCAACAAAAATACGTCAAGAAACTGAAAGATAGCTTTATAAGGTAGGGAAGTGAGGATGCAATACTGTAAAAATCCTGCTAAAAATAGGCTGCTCATACCAAAAACATACTTAAATAAGTGCTTTTGGAAGGATGACTAGAGCAGTTAGAAAACCAAATTTACTTCTGCAAAGTGCTGGGGGTTGCAAGAGGCAAAGGACTTCCAAACCCTTCTTTGTAGGCTACATTTATTGCAAATACACTTTAATGCTGATGTTCATGATGAGCCATTATATATGGAAAAATGGTATAGGATTCCCTTAGGGCTTTGCATGGAAAGACTGAACCAAGAGGAACTTTAATTGCAAACCTCTCAGATGCCAGGGACCAGGAAAGAGCCATTAAGGCTGCCAGATCCAAATAAGATATCCTGTTTGAGGGCAAGAAAATCCTTTTTCTTCCCAGACCCAAACCCTGCAGCCCAAGCAAAGAGAAAGGAACTGGTAGTCAGGAGAAAATGTGAAACGAGATTCCACTGCTATGCTTGCTTTGTTTCACATGAAATCTTGAGTTACATGTAGGCAAACCATTCTGTCTTCACGGGCAAAGGAAATGAAGAATATGTGTCCCTGTTTTTGTCAGAGCGTGGGTGGGGGGTGTAGGGAAGGAATGTTACTACTTTTCCCTATGCCCTGCGGAAACTGTTGTAAGTTATGGATTTTATACAAAGTACCAAGAGACCATGCTCTAGTTGAGGAGCAGGAGAAAAGAGAAATAAAATGCCTCGTTTACATAGCCATTTTGAACTTTATCACATTGTGGTGTGCCCAAAGACTGCAGCCCATATCCACAATGATATTGAAGTATTATTGTAATCATTGGTGTCTTAGATGGCTTGGCAGGAGATAAGAACCTAAATATGGGCATAAATCAACAACGGGTTCCTTAATCAGCTTAGCTTTGGAGACGGTTCAACTGGGGAGATGCTACAGCACCAGTCACCAACCAGTGTCTCCCAATTGACTGGTTGATCGTGTCGCCTTTGACTGTTGATCTCAATCTCATGATCAGGAGCAGCAGAATGCACGTGGCTGGGCTGAGCCATGCCCCCTGCCACATGGGCTGGTCTGGGCGAATGGGATCCGAGCCTGGGCAGCTTGTCCAGGGGGCAGCCCAGGGACTGGGAGGGAGGTGGGGGGGCAGTAGATCCTGGATTGCCAAAAGTCATCTTCACCATAAAATGGTTGGAGACAACTGTGCTACAGGAATCTGTTTGTCCTGCAGTGGCAGCTTGAGTTGGTTAATGTATAAGGAGGACCTTCTCAAGTATCTTGGGCCCAGAGTGATTCTGAACATGAGATGGATGAGAAATGAAAGAAAATTATCTGAGTGGAGGAAATATGGAACACAGCTTGTAGAATGTCTAACAGCTTCTGTATCTCCAAGCAATGGATGTCATGTGAAAGGAAGATGATCAAAGGGTAGCTTTATTTCTGTAACTGGAAAAATTGAGAAGTGTATTCCACATAAAATTGAAATACATGTAAGGCGTGTTTTTAACCTGGGCTGTGACAGATGTGCGACTGAAGAGCCAATCCTGCCATGTTGCAGATGGTGTGGAGGTGAGGGGGTTGGAATAATCATTACTGAGGAGGTGACCTTTGAAGAAAGCCCCAGGAAAACCCCAAACTGCCGCTTTACATGGTAGTTAGAATGTGCCAAGCAAACAAGCTCCTTCATCCAGAAAAGTTTGCAGAGTCTGGGCATTGCCATGACTCTATGGATGGGTTTGGGAATCTAAAATCTCATGAGGAACCTGAGACAAAAAGATATGCCCAGCAAAATGTCAGAGGCAAGCAAGAATAGCACATGAAGTTTCCACTGTGGCACCAGCATGGCCTGAGAAAAAGATGAAAGAAAAGCAGTGGATTCTATCACCATGGAAAACTTAAAAAGCAGTAGCTAAGTGTGTGGAAAATGGACAAAGTGCAAACATATCACTGCTAGAAGAGGTCTTCATAGGGAGCAGAAGATAATGCTGCAGCAGCAGATGAATGGACTGCCAGTGTGAAAGCTAATGGGACACTTATTAATTTTAAGTTGAATACTGATATGTAAACTAATGCACTAGCAGACACAATGTTGGCAGAAACCATTTTTTCTTATATATTCTATGTATAAGAATATTATTTTTCTTCTGACATTTTTCTTTGTTTGGCTTTGTTATTTATCAAATTCTAATACTCCCATCTTTAATTACTACTTTTATATCCTTGTTAGAAAGTTTGCTTTAGTAACGCTCCAAGGCTAGGAAGATAAATTATACATAAACCAGTATAAGTGATAGGAAGTTGGTTCATATCTGTAACACAACAGGGTGAAATACAGATATTTGCAGAGTGTTAGGGGGAGGTTAAATTGGATCAAAATGGCTGCCCAAGATTGGGTAAATTGGGATGGCGGGGCTAGTGGGGGGTTGGGGGTCCAGCTGGAGCTGGAGGAGAGGTCTGCTGGGGGATGGGAGGAAAGTACAACCTGATACCTAGAAAATGATATTTAGAAGCTTGGTTTTAGGAATTGGCTTGTAGAGAAAGTAGATATGTATTAGAATAATGGTCCAGGGCAATGGCAAGTGTTAATTGGTTTCAAAAAGCCTGTTTGTGACAGTTTCCTTCAAGGCCCACTGTGTCTGGAAACAGCAGATATCATGTCTGAGGCCAACAGACAAATGGCCATACACAGGTTGAGAAATTAACACTGTGCTGCTATAACAATAGGTAGGGGACTCTGTTGCATTGGCTAGGTCAGCTGCAGAGCCCTTGGGATTTCCAGTTTTGGTGGACAGGCTGAATTAGGAGACTGGTAAATGTCCACATTAAGATGTGTGCATGTGATGGGTTTGTTCAAACAAAGGAATATGCTGACAGGACAGCATGTGGACAGTATGCTGGAGCAGATTCTCTCATGGGGGTGGCTAATCAACAATGCCTGGGAATGAAAAGGTATCACAGAAGAAAAAGGATACAGAAGGAGGGATTGCAGAGCATCTTGGGTTGCTGGAAGACTGAGTTAGCGTGAATGTGGAGGGGGTCTGGGACAAGTTCAATAAATCAGTTTAACCTAAATCAGTTAAGTCTGATGCTAAAACCATCCAGGTTTATCTTAAAGCAGTTTTGGCCATTTTGAAAGCAACGTATGTTCATTGAGCTTCTGTTGTGTTACAGATTTTAACCAGTTTCCAGTCACTTCTAGTGGTTTATGTGTAGTTTCTGTCTCTGGCCCAAGTGTTTTGGGAGTTGAGTGCTCACCTCATATGCTACACACAGTTCTGCTGGATTGCATGGTATGTTATTTAAAAGGTAGTATTTTCTTGATCTATTCTGCAGACCATAGTTTTAGGTGGAATGTCAAAAATTAAAGATGAACTTTCAAAGCTATTGGACTGATCCAAATCCTACAGAAATCTGTGAAAGCTGCCTATATATCAGTACTGTTGTGTCAACAAAAATATTTCAAGGAACTGAAAGATAGCTTTATAAGGTACGGAAGAACTGAGGGAGGAACCCAAGGCCACCATGAACAGAGGGCACACCATCAGCCTATCTCACCCAAACCCACAGTGCGGGGGGAGGGCATTTCCAGCCCCAGCCCTCAACCTCCAGGCTGCTGACATACAAGAAAGAACCACAGGGTGAAGTTCATATACTGGCCAGATGTACCTTCCATCTGTGACAGCCTTATGACTGGTAGATATAGACTTGATGGCATTATCCTGAGGAAAGGAAGGATGGAGAGCAGCAGAGTAAGAACTCTGAATTTCAGAAAAGCAGACTTTGACTCACTTGGAGAACTCATGGACAGGATCCCCTGGGAAGCCAGATTGAGATGGAGAGGAGTGTGGGAGAGCTGGCTGTATTTTAAAGAAGCCTTACTGAGAGTGTAGGAACAAACCATCCCAATGCACAGGAAGACTAGCAAGTACGGCAGAAGACCAGTTTGGCTTAGCAGGGAACTCTTCAGTAAACTAAATCACAAAAAAAAAAAGCTTATAAGAAGTGGAAACTTTGGACAAATAACTAGGGAAGAATATAAGAACATTGCTCAGGTATGCAGGGATGAAGTTAGGAAGACCACAGTGCAATTGGAGTTGCAGTTGGCGAGGGACGTGAAGGGTAACAAGGAGGGTTTCTACAAGTATGTTAGTAGCAAGAGGAGGATCAGAGAAAATGTGGGTCCCATACTGAATGGGACAGGATGCAGAAAAGGCTGAAGTGCTCAATGTCTTTTTTGCCTCAGTCTTCACAGGTAAGGTCAGCTCCCAGAATACTGCATTGGGCAGCACAGTTGGGGGAGGAGACAAGTAGCTCTCGGTGGTAAAAGAACAAGTTAGGGACTACTTAGAAAAGCTGGACATATACAAGTCCATGGGGTGGTTGGGATGCATCTGAGAGTGCTGAGGGAGTTGGCTGATGTGATTGCAGAGCCATTGGTCATCATCTTTGAAAACTCATGGTGATCAGGAGCAGTCTTAGATGACTGGAAAAGGGCAAACATAGTGCCTATATTTAAGAAGGGGGAAAAGAGAATCCAGGGAACTACAGACCAGTCAATGCCTGGAAAAGTCATGGAGAGAGCTTCAAAGAATCCATTTCTAAGGCCTTGGAGGAGAAGGTGAGTAGGAACAATCGGCATGGATTCACCACGGCAAGTCATGCTTGACCAACTTGATTGCCTTCGATGACTGGCTCTGTGGATGCAGGGAGACTGATGGATGTGGCATACCTTGATTTTTAGCCAGGCTTTTAATATGGTCTCCAACAACATTCTCACAGGCAAGCTAAGGAAGTATGGGCTAGAAGAATGGACTGTTAGGTGGATAGAAAACTGGCTGGAGCAGTGGGCTCAGAGGGTAATAATCAATGGCTTGATGTCTAGTTGGCAGCCGGTATCAAGTGGAGTGCCCCAAGGGTTGGTTCTGGGGCTGGTTTTGATCAATAGCTTCAACGACCTGGAAGGTGGCATAGAGTGCACCCTCAGCAAGTTTGAAAATGTCACCAAGCTGGGGGGTGTAGTAGATAGGATTCAGAGTGGCTTAGACAAATTTGGAGGATTGGGCCAAAAAGAATCTCATGAGGTTCAACAAGGACAAGTGCCAAGTCCTGCACTTAGGATGGAACAATCCCATGCACCAGTACAGGCTGGGGGCTGACTGGCTGGGCAGCAAGCTGAATATGAGCCAGCAGAGCGCCCTTGCTATTAGCCTTCTTAGCAACAGACTGGGCTGCATTTTTAGATGTGTTGCCAGTCAGCTGAAGAAAGTGATTATTCCCTTGTGTTCAGCACTGTCTTCAGTTTTGGGCCCTCCACTGCAGAAGGGATGTGGACAAATTGGAGAGAATCCAGTGGAGGGCAGTGAAAATTGGGAGGGTGCTGGGGTGCACATCTTCTGAGGACAGGTGGAGGAAACCGGGCTTATTTAATTTAGAGAAGAGGAGACTGAGAGGGGATTTAATAGCAGCCTTCACCTACCTGAAGGGGGTTTGAAAGAGCATGGAGTTAGACTATTCTCGGTAGTGGTAGAATGCAGAGCAAGGAGCAATGGTCTCAAGTTGCAGCAAGGGAAGTTTAGGTTAGATATTAGGGAGGATTTTCTCACTAGGAGGGTACTAAATCACTGGAACAGGTTACCTAGAAAGATAGTGGAAGCTCCATCCTAAAGCTTTGGCTGGGATGATCTAGTTGGGGATGGCCCTGCTTTGAGCAGGGTGTTGGACTAGATGATCTCCTCAGGTCCCTTCCAATCCTAATTTTCTGTGATTCTGTGATTCTTTTCTGCTGTCAGTGTGTATCGGTAAATTTTGCCTATTATTGAATGAAGTAGTCATGGTCGATTTGGGGGTTTGGGTCTGCCCAGGACAAGGTATCTGGGTCATAAATCCAGTGCCAACAGAACCTGTGAAGGGTGGGGGTGTAGGCATGACCCACGGGTGGGTTGGGAGGGGCTGCTGCAACCCAGGGGGGGCTGGTGCAATCCAGGGGGGATGTGGGGGTGGGTGTTACCTGCAGGTAGAGTGGGTTGGGCCATCGTGACCTATGGGTGGGGTGGGATTCTCCCCCAGCAAACCTACATCCCCATTCCTCCCATCCCTCCCCCACCAGAAGTCACTTGCTTGGCTCTGGCAGCTGTGGATGCTGATAAAAGCAGCTGCACACAGAGAAGCTTGTTGGATGGGGACTAAGAGGGCTGGCTGGCTGGTGGAGGAGGGGTCGGGGTGGAGGGACACAAAAAGTAGCCCAGCCAGTTTGTGGGGGGTGAACAGAGCCACCCTGGGGCTAGGGCTAGTGACTGGGTTTTCCCAGCCCCCCAGGTCTGCGCAGGGAAAGTATACAGAAGTTCCATGCACTGCTTTGACCTAAATCAAGTAAGTTTGATACTACATAGATCTAGGTTTATCTGAAACTGGATTCTGGAGTTTTTAAGCCAGATTGTATACATGGAACTTCTGTACAGTTACAGGTTTAGACTGATTTCAGGTCACTGAGACTAGGCTGTAAGTGTAAGGTCAGCACTGGGACAAGCTAAGTTTAAATTGTGCAGCCATTTTGAATTTGATTTAATCTCCAGAAATGTCTGTACAGAAGTTCATTTTGAAATTGGTTTAAGATAAACCTGGATGGATGTAGTATCAGGGTTATCTGATTTTGGTTAAATAAGTTTATTGAACTTCTGTCTCAGATCCCCTCCAGGTTCAAGTTAACTCAGATGCCCAGCATCCCCAGATGCTTTGTGCCTCCCCTGCAAACCCTTCCTTTCAGGGCGGGCTAGCCTTGGCCCAAGCTGTCTGCTCCCACTAAACAGGCAGGCATGCTCTAGCTCCACCCCTTCCTCCTCCCCCCCAATTTATGGCTTGAACCATGGCAGGAACATGACTGCATTTCCAGAATCCAAAGTGAATGTCTGTTCACTTGCTTATTGGTTCAATCTACGCAGCTTAGACTAACCTGTGAAGACTGAATCGATTCAGCCTTGGGGTTTTTGACTGTTTGTATTTAGGCCAGGTCCTTATTTGTAAGTGTTTTAAAAAGGAGTGGAAGTCTCTTGATCCTGAAAAGAACAGCATTTGGTTTTCCATTTCTCTGTGACAAGGTTAGGGCTAATGGGATGGTCATTGATGCCGAATGTATTCCTGATTTTCTAATAGGATAATTAATTATAAACTAATCCCTGGTAAAGATAATTACAGTCAGTTATGTCCTGTTTCCTTACTAGTGTGTTCTTTTCCATAATGCTAGATTTTGGAATGGTCACACTTTTTATTTTGTTTATTTGTAATCTTGTATTTTGTTATGATGCATGATATTGTTTTCAAATATTTGTTTTTATCAATATGTGGCTCATTTTCCTTTAATGAAATTAACTTTGTCCTCTACAAGGCTTCTCAATGTGTTTTCCCCCCCCCCTTTTTTTTTAATGCAGAGGTTTTTTTAATTGCTCTCTCTTTCTGTTTGCAGAACCAGTCTCTCCTCCATTTACTTTGTAAAAGTAATAGACACTTTTTGGCTACTTAACTCATATGATTAAAATGGCACATATTGTGATGTTTCTCTCAATTAGGATGATAGGCTCCATGGGAGTAAGAGAACTCTGTGTTGTTTCACTTTTTTTTTTTCCTAATGAGTGTAGAAAGACTCCTTTGAGATTTGCTGAATAATTCAGACCATTAGGAACCTGTCAACTTAAACAATACCACCTCCGACCAGAAAAAAATATTGTGAGCAGCTATATACCCTGGCAGATGTTGACCTTGTCCTTGTTGTTAATTCTGCTTTGGGCAGATTTCCTTGCAAGTTTCCAGGAATCTCTCCATTTTAAAAAGGATAAATATAATTTAATATGCTCTAACTAGGGAATACCTTCATTTTAGTTTTTTGTATAGCAGGATTTCTTTTTTGATAATTTCCCATAAGTTGTAATTGTAACTTAATATCTTTAGTAAGTTTGCCAGCCTCAAATATTGAAAAACCATGAGTTGAACTTAAAAAAAAAAAAAAAAAGTTTAAAAGGTAATACATTCTAAAGTCTCTCTCTGTTTCCCTTTTGCAAGTGTCTTTAGGAGGCACCAAGATCCTCCTTTCAGATTCCTGCCTAACACCATAAGGTTGAAAGAATAATTTTTTAATGAAAATCTAAGCTGTTGTTTGTTTGTTTTTTTAATTATTTAATGCCAGAAGTGGAAGATTTAAGAAAAGCATCAAATATTATGCAACTTGAGTAACTTTGATGATTTTAATATACCTTCCTCAAGTTAAAAAATATGCCTTGATATATTACAAATGTTATATGTAGGTGACCTAAGCAAAACACAATTTGACAAACTTGCTTAGAAGTCCAATATTTATCCTAGTGTGACATCTTGTGTATTATAAAACTTGTGTACAGCTTAATTTAAGTATCAGCAGTATGATCCCAAACAGTTTTTTGGTATCTTCTGCTGACCTACAGTATAGTCTCTCTTTTCTTTTTTTTTTTTTAAAGAAAAGAATGTTTAAGCACCTGTGACCTATCATTTATAAATATTCAGTTTTTTAAAAGGCAGTTACTTGATCTGTTGGATCAGTTAATGGCACAAGCAATGTTAGTTATGCAATATGAAATAACACCTGTGCTTTATAAATATTTATGTTAGCAGACCCCTTGAGTATATTGCTGTGACATGACTCCACCTTCAAATAGTTTTCCAGGTTTGATAAGCTTATTAAAATGCTTGTTTGGTGTCTTCAGTTTGCAAATGCTTTAAACTAGCCTGTTCTTAAACTATAGAAGTTTTATATTTTCACAAGCATTTTTATTTAAATTTTATTTCTTGAAATTAACAAAATATATGTTAAAAACAGTAATGCTTACATTGTAATAAGTCTTAAAACTACTCTTGTTATCTTGTTGGATGGAAACATTTTCCTGAGTAATTTATTATAACTGTAAAGTCATTTCAAATTTTATTACTTTACACCTGCTTCCCTGTTCTTCTGTATGGGCATCTAAAGGATGGGAGTGGAGAAGAGGAACTAAAAAAACATTCCTTGCATAATTAAAAGAATCACTAAAATACACTAAATCTTGTGCTAATATTTATTTTCCTTGTAAACAACTAGTATACTTGATATGTATTCTCTTACAAGATTAAAAATTAGTCCATGAAAAAGACTAAGATGCTTTTTTTATTAAGGTTTGTCTCATACTTTGTAAGTGTTTTTGTAAACCCGTAATGTACTGTGGCTTTTCCCATGTAATGTCAAGTGGTTTTCAGCACAGAGAGATCTTTGGTTTGGTTGGCATGTCTGGCCTTCTATCTTTTATGGTATACTGTTACTTCCTTCACCTGATACTTTTGTTCTTCAGAATCTTAGCTTTTGTTGAAAAAAAGTAAGTTTCTAGCTTTACAGTTGTGAAGAAAGTTTCAGAAACTGGGAACCAGGTTTAACTGATGCACACACGATTCTAGCAAGCGCTTAGAACAGTAGCTCAGAGGTGCCCCTTTCACCTTAGTGAAAAGTTAAAATGATCAGCATTCTCCTTGGTGGCTTCAAATAGGATGAATTGAAATACTCTTCCATTTTGAACTCAGTCGGATCACTTAGCTCTCTGTGTTTCACCTTGATTTAATCCCTGGTTTTCTTATTTTAAATGAGTGTTTTGATGGAGAGAACTGCAGTGGCCTAGCAGTTAAAACACCAGCCAGAGGCCTGGGTTCCACTCCTGTTGCCACCGGGACCTGTGGGACATTGGGCAAGCCAGTTATAGAATGCCTGTGCAGCAAAAGGAAGGTGTGTTTGTAGCATATGCTGGCCGAGTTTAACTAGCATGGGTTACAGCAACTAATGAAGATGTGAAGTACGGGCTGTAGCATGGGCCAAGAACCAGTGTCAAAATTGTTGAGGGTTTGTACTTGGGTTTCCAGCCTGCGTAAAACACCATGCCTTCACATTTTCACTCTTGTTATCCGCACTATCTATTTTAAGTGGGTGTTAAATACTATGTTAAATCAGACCTTTATTTACTGACATGGACTTATTCTCACCGTCTCTGTGAGTTGGCATACTAGCTGTAAAATGAGAGCAGCATTGCATTTTTATGTCACCGAAGTGTTATGAGCATAAACAAATTAAAGATTATGAAGTGCTGAGATGTTACAGTGATGGGGGTCATGCTATAAAGCAGGTAGTGTTGTAGACCAGGAATGGGCAAATATGGGCCACGGGCCAGATGCTGCTCATCAAGGCATTTTGTCCGGCACGCAATGTGGGCTCAGACCTGTGGTGTCACTGCCCCGTGATCCTGATCCCAATCCCAGTCCCTCCCTGTCCCACTCAAATGCTGCTCCATGCCCACCCATGGCCCCATCCCAGCTGCCCAGCCATGCACGGGTTCCATTTAAGGAGTTTAGGTGAGCTGTTGTGGAGGAGGGGTTGGGGGGATGCTGATCTTGCCTGTGACATCACTGAAACTCTCTAAGTGGCCCTCTGGTCAAAATAATTGACCATCTCTGCTATAGACTATCCCTGTGGAGAGGTAGTGTAGAGCTCTGCCACTTGGAGTGTTTGATAGGGCTGCTTGCTCCTTTCTGGGTAGCTAAAGCCCAAAAGCGTTTTAGTAGTGCTTAGAGAAATGACTGATTGACTTCTGTTTTAATGCATAGTGGAGGAGGCTCCGTGCACTTCTCTCTATTTACACACTAATGCAAGAGCTACTTTGTGGTCTTTGTATTGCAGTCCTATGCATTTAAAACATGATTTTTTAACTAACAGGACTTGATTTCTCATGCAGATGTTTTAGTAATTAATATTCATTTTCACTGGTTAACTTAATAAGGAACTGGCTAAAGGGAACATGACAATGTGTTGTTTTGACAAGAGCTGTTAGATTGGAGAGAAGTTAGTGGAGTTTCTCAAATATGGGTTCTGAGATGAGTAGAGGTGCATCAATACATCAGTCTGATATTGTATCAGTATGGATATAAAGAAAACTGGCTGTATCAGATATCGGTCCAATGGGGTTGATAATTTGGCTGATAAATGCCTGTGCTGTGCACAGTCGCAACACAGCAGTCAGGCAGGAAGGAGCACAGCCAGCAGCATGGGGAGCTGCCTTCAGCTGGTAAGTCCGGTGTGGTAGAAGGGGAGGGAAGAGATATGGGGGCGGGGGAATCAATGCCCCCCATGATAAGGGGGCAGGGGCAGGCACTGCCCAGGCAGGGTGGGGGAAGGTGGCTCCCACTGCTGCTTGTACTCCAGCAGGGCATGGGGGGGAAAGGCCCCCCTGATCTGTGCAAGGTGGGATGGGGTGGACGGGCTCAACATGGGCGCCGGCGGCACTAGGAAGATGCTACATCCATCCCAAATTTTGCCACCTCTCTGCTCCCAGCGTTGATCTGCGCCCCCCCGCCATGCCCTTTCCCTCCTCCTTTCCCTTCTACCACACCAGACATACCAGCTAGAGGCAGCTCTATTGGAAATTGGATCGGTATTGGCTGATAAATATTGGCGATTAGTATTAGCCCCAAAAATCTCAATGTACTCCTAGAGATGTCTTATTAAATATTCTCATCAATGTCTTAAGGATAAAAAACAGAAAAGTATCAATGAGACTTGCTGATAACACAAAGCTGGGAAGCATTGCCAGTACAGATGATGACTGGACTATATAGAAAGTGTTGCCCTGAGGGGTCAGACCAACGCTCAGGATCTCAATATTGCACCGTTAGACAGGAGGGCGTGGTGTACAACTGCACATATACGAACACACAAATCAGTTGGGTGCATACACACGCCCACTACCAGCTCAGGCACATACACATTCAAACCAACCTAGGCACATGCATACTTACTACAAATTCAAGCACATACACTATACACCCCAAACGTTAGACACAGCTCACTAATTTGTATACCATGTATACACACTCACACTAGCAACTCAGATACACACACGTTCAAAATAACTGGTCTAGGTTCATGCACATCTATCACCAGTTTAAGCCTATACATGCTACACACACCAAATTTAGATGGAATCAGTTACCAGTTACCAACATCTGCACATTCAACCCACATATGTCAATTACTAATTTATATACCACACACACAGAGTGATATCTATATATGTATATTAACTAATTTACACACATACCACCCACCTACACATACACACAAGTGAGTTCCTAAGTTGGGTATTGTGATATGTATGTCTGTGCTTCGTGTATTTAGGATACCTGGGTAGAGGTTAAGGTAAGAAAGTAGAAGTGTAGAGAGTGAAAGTTGCTGGAAATGTAATTCACTGGAACTGGGATTAGAACCAGTAGACTAGAGGGACCTGGGCTGGAGAACTGAGGCTCGGGTGTAACTTTAGGTTAATTGATCTTAATTGATTAAAAGACAATGCTGAAAGCCTACAGAACAGGGGAGCGATGCCGGCACAGAGGTGGGACTGGAGCCAGAGCTACAGGGGAGCTGAAAAAGTAGGTGGGGAGAGGGAAAATGAGACTAAGGAAAAGTATGGGTGTTAAAGAGGAGCTCTGGATGTGGGGAGCCAGAAAATGGCTCCAGGGCAGCTAGAGAAGTTGCAGGGAGCACAGTTGGTGCTCGGAGCTGGAGAAATCTGCAGGACAGCCATGAGGTGCTGGGAAGCTGAAGTGGGGTGGGGTAAGCCTGAAAACAGAGAGACAGACAGCAGAAAATCACAGGAAAAGCAACAGGAGAGACTGAAAGGTGGCAGGGGCAGTGGGAAAGCGGAGAAAGGCAGTAGGAATTGAGAGGAGATCGGGAAACTGGTGGAGAGGGGTGGGGGCTAGAGCTGAGAGAGAGAGAGAATGAGGCTGGAATTTAAGATAAGGAAGGGACTAGGTTTTAGTAAAACATGACCCAACTCGGAGTTGCAAATGACAGTGGTTTTATTGAACAGGGGAGATGGTGACACAATGTCTTATTGGTTCCCTTGCACCCCCCTTCCTCCCAACACACACACAGTGGCAGCAGGGGTTAGAGAGGCTTGGTGCAGGGGCTGAAGTCCACTGAAGCGCAGGAGGGGAGAGAGTCCAAATTGTAGGAGGAAGTTTGCAGGTAATATCTACCTATCCAGGATGGAAAGGGGTCCTTGTGCAGTAGGTGTTGTCCAGAACGGGGTCGCCGGCAGGGCCTCTGGGCAGATAGGTGCTGTGGCACTATCCAGATGTCTCACTGGGTCTGTCTTCACTGCCTCTTTTTATAGGGGAAGACCTTGTCTGACCCTAGTGACAGGAGGCATGCCCAGGCAAGGGTCACCCCCTGGTGTACTGAGCACATGTGCCCCATGCAGGGATGTGCAGTTGTGGGTGTCTGTAATGGTGAGAGTTGCTGGTTCTGCAGGGTCTTTTGTCTTTCAGTGCTGGGTTCTTGTTTGTGTTCCTGGGTGAGGTCCGTGGTTACTGGATGAATCAATGTGAGGTGATGGCCCAGTCATTATAGGCCATTCAGTAAAGGCCTGCTACCATTGTATTTCAATCATTCCCAATCACACTCATTCATTTGGGGAACCAATTTACATGGGAGGGATACATGGCTCTTACAGTTGTGACACGGAGATACCCGGGCAGAGGACACAAGATGGAGACTTGACATATGAAATGGAGACTTGACATGACTTTGGTTCACTTACAAACACAGGCCTAAACCAGACAATATCCATATAAAACAATAAAAATCAATACAAAAATGATGATAATACAATATACAACAGTAAAAATCAATACAAACCTAATAATTATACAATATAAAACAGTGGATATCCAAAACCAAAAACTTGCTACCAAAATAAAAATGTTTAAAGCTTATCCTAAGTTTGAGCTCACTTATACTTATCTATATGGAACAGAGAGGGAGAGAAAAAGTCAGAAATGGTTGGGAAAGGGGAGGGAATGCATTTTAAAAGAAAATAAAAAAAGAAAAATTGGGGGTTTTGCTACAAAAGAACTGGGTGACCTGGAGGACTCAAGTAACAGAAGCTAGTTAAAATGTAATAGTGCAAAGTTCCATGTCATGCACTTGGGGGCTAATAACAAGAATTTTCTCTTATAAGCTTGGGCCTTATTAGGAAATGAACTTGGGTGAAACCTACAAGTTTATTACTCA
Organism: Crocodylus siamensis; assembly: GCF_052110815.1. Taxonomy (NCBI): domain Eukaryota; kingdom Metazoa; phylum Chordata; order Crocodylia; family Crocodylidae; genus Crocodylus; species Crocodylus siamensis. Next base: position 122,335,375 of record NC_143395.1, read on the forward strand.
GTTACAGGCTGGCTATTAGCCATCAATGTGATGTGGCCATGAGAAAGCAAATGCAACCCTAGGAAACATCAGGCAATTTATTTCCAGCAGACATGGATATATTAATACCCTTGTTCAAGTTGCTACTGGGATCTTGTTGGGATATTGGAACTCTTCTTATCACCCATGTTAAAAAAAAGATGAATTTCAACTGGAACAGGTACAGAGATGGGTGGTCAGGAGAAATGAAAGCCATCATGATAAGATAAAAAGAGGTTGGCTTGTTTTGCCTAGCAAAATAAAAGGTGGGAGGAGATATGATTGCTGTCTAGAAATATGTTGGAGGAGTTGGGAAAGGGTTTGGGCATCTTGGAGAGAGAAGAGCTGTATAAGCTAAAGACCAGTATTGGAACAAGAACAAAAGTATAAACTTTTATAGATTTTTAGGCTGGAAATTAGAAGAAGGTTTCTGCCCATTAAGATTCTGGAATAGCTGCTAAATTTGAAGTAGTGGGAGCAAAAATCCTTGCTAAGTTGGATTATATGACATGGTTGCTGCTGCAACAGGATCCTAGACGCTCAGACCCTAGAGGTTCCTTACAGTCCTTTGTTCTATATTTGTAAAACGTTTCTCCAAAAAGGCTACCATACATTATCTTAATTTTTTAAAGAGTTTTTAAAGAAACTACTGGGAGGTGGATGTGGAAAAGCCATCTTAACCAGCTAAATATGTATAGCACAGACACAGAACATCCCGTCTTGTAGAACACCTTTCTGCTGTATCTTAAAACTAAAAAATAAAAGGAGCTGTTGGTACTTCCTTTCAGATTTTACTAAAGTCAATAGGAATCGTAAAAGCAGTGCATCTCTGTATGAACAATTAGAATTTTTCTGAAATTAAATGTGCTAGGATAAAATATTTAGAGTAAGGAAAACTTCATATGTCGGTGCAGGAACCAAACTGCACTGAAACGTTTAGGTTTTTGGGGAACAGATAAAAACTTTCATGGCCATCTTGTATATATATAGTGGCACTTCATTTTAATAGTGGATTTGGGGTTTTTTAATCAGAGAATTTGTGATATTTTTTTCTTTAAACAGAGAAAACCAGGATCCCTGCTTTATGATTCAAATGTGCTCAGCACAGAAATGTCCCATTTAAGTAACAGATATGGTTGCAGAACTCTGAAATTTAATTTTTTTTTTTTAAATGTGTAACTACAGATTTAGCAGCTAACCTTTGGGTACTGAGATTCTGCAAATGTTGCCAGTTGTATAAAAATATATTTCATCTTACACCAGTTATTTAAGAACAAATTAATTCAATCTGAAGGCTGTTGTAAGTCAGTGTAGGTTTTTTGTGGGATGTTAAAAACAAAAAGAAAAAAACCCAAGCTTTTGTAAAAATCAAAAAAAAAGAGAAAAAAAAAGGCACTGTTTTTAGAGAGAAGGTTTCATGACTGTAACATTCCGGCTGTGGCTTTGGAAGCTGTAGGTTTCCCAAGACATCGTATACAAAGATGTTAGGTATATTAATGAGTTTAAAAAAAACACTGAAGCTACCTTCAAGCAAGCAAACCTTTATTCAGCAAACTTTCTATTAGCTTTCCTCTGGAACTTTCGTGGTAACTCTGGAATGCCGGGTCAAACAACAGCCTAGTCATAGAGTATTCCCTGGTGGCTTTAAAGCATTATGGCAGGCCGTCTAGGCTAATCATTTCAAGCGGCCCATGGAAAACCACTTTCTGGTTAAGTCTGCATCATACTGTTCCACCAATGGAAAAAATTGAACACAAGGAGGGTGTGTAGCTTGCAGACAAAAATACATCCAGCATAGCACAGGATCTGTTTTTAGCTCATAACGGCTGAACATTTTGAAGTGTTAGACACAGTTTCCTGGCTTACCAGGGACAGAAAGAAAGTGAGAGCCTGTGTACAGGCTACAAAGTTTTGTGAAATGTTAGGGAAAACGGGCTGAAGCAGGGGCTTTGGTTAAGGTAAGTCTGGTGGGCAGCAAAAACTTGGGGGGGAAGGGAGCTGTCAGTCAGACTCAAGAATAATAATGATAATTAAAAAAATAGAGGGAGTTACAAGAACTTTGAAAGTTATAGGCACAGCGAACAGTTTCTGTGTCTACTGCTTTCTACTGTGCTTTTTCCCCCACAAAACTCTTATCAGAAGTTTGTTAAACTTAGTTGTTTTAACTGCTGAATTAGCCTTGCCAAAATTATCTTATGGCTCAATTGTAGTAGCTATCTATATATCTGTGAAGTCTTTAGATCATATATTTTAGCAGTTTTATGCAGTCAATAATATTAAAGAAACTTTCCTAATCTGTAGCAATTAATGTACAGGAAAGCTACTTCATTCCTCCCTTGAATTTGGTCTATTTGGTCCCATAACTTAAGCAACTTACAATAAACATGTATCATTAACTTGTCAGAAGTTATCTTTCTTAGTGCTTTAAGTATTTTTAAATTGTTAGAGCAAAAGTGGCTTTTAGAAGTTTTAATGTTATTGAATTGGATAACTGCAACGTGGAGGTTCTCATTTGGGAGATGGAGTGAAGGGGGCTTCTTAACAGGTTTTGTTATTTTGAAACTCTTCCCACTTGGGATTTGAATAACTAACCGAGTAAAAGAACCGTTAAAAGGCTAATTCAGTTGTCCAGAAAAGGAAGATATATCTGCAAAGAAAGCAGTGAAAGAGGAAGCAGCTTATTTGAAGAAAATGGTTAATTGTTCTTGTGGTGCAGCAAGAGTTTGCCCATGCATTACTGCATTCTGTTGATGTCACGGTGTTACTTTTGCATATTCGCAATTTCATACGTGACTCTGGAGATCACGTGTCTTTTCCCCTTGGAGTTGGTGATTTCTTCAAACTGTAATATGTAGCAAGTTACCAGGCTGAAGCTAGTGATGGAAAGATCTTGTTTCTGGTGTTTCTTAATGAGACACAATATGCATAGATCTCTTTGAGAGGAGAGAGAGTATTGCAGCGCAGCAACGGGGAGGGTATTCTGCAACTGCTAGGATACTCAAGTGAGCCTTTTAATGGGGCCCTTGGGTCGTGTCCTGCCAGTGTTCTTTCCTTTTCTCTGACAGTAACGCTCTGACGCGATGGTGTTACTGAAAAGAAAGCCTGAAACTGTATTTGTGCTGCAGGGTTCTTGGAATGCTAAAGCCCTGCTCTGTTTTTAATTTTCTGACAGACTGTCTCAAGTTGGATTGCAGAGACCAACTCCCAGATTCTCTGTCCTCAAATAGCTTTGGGCCAAAGGTGTAAGTTTACTTTGGAATTGACACCTTCAAGTGTCTGTCCGTGGGCAAACTGAACAGCAGGAAAGTGTGCCAAATGTAGCATTTTTGGGGAGGGAAGGGGTGCTGGTATAAATACGGTTAGATGTCTGGTCACAAGAGCCCTGCATTGGACCTGTGGTGTGTTTTGTCTGCCAAATGTAGCCCTGCTGGGGTTGGGCCCATGGGCAGCAGAATGCCAGAGCTAATGGGGTGTAGTCCCCACAAACTAATTTTGCGGCAGGTAGTAACAGCAGCACCACCCCCACGCCCTGCCACCTCAGTGCCATGCCCAGCGCCACCACTGTGTACAGCACCATCACTTTCCAGCCCCACAACAGCGCTGCAGGGAAGAGGGAGAGGGGAGAGGGAGAAAATAATATTTTCTCTTGCTGCCTATGGTCAGGCCCCCCTGCCTTATTGTTGTCTTTAGTTTGTTTCTAATGCCAAAGCTGGCAGAAGCCCCAGTATACGCCCATTTTGACACTCCACTCAAGCTGAGCTGCTGGGACTATCCACAAAGTGCTGTTATAGGGTTCCTCTGTGCTGATGGAGCAGCTTAGGGGAGCAGGAGTGGCACTGAGGTTTGCTCAGATGCCTTTTGAATTTCCCTGCTACATACTTTTCTTTCAGTTGTGAATGCAGACCTGTCTGAGAGTTAGGAATGACTATTTTTGCATCTGCTTTTTTGCAACTATCTGTTGAGAGCAGAATGACAACTCCAGCTTAAGAGTGTGGCTATCTTTTGAAATATACTCATAACTCCTTAAATGCCATCATTGTTTGGACAGCAGACTGACACAGCAAGGTCCAATTTGTAGTTCTGACAATGAGACATGCAAGAAGTTAAAGCAATCAAAGCTACTGCTACCAAAAGATGATCTGTGTGAGTTCACGTGACTATATCAGTAGTTTCTATTCTTGTCTCTGCAGGGGAAGAGTGTGGGTCAAATAGGGGAGACCATTCTATTTGCAGTTGTGACTGGCCATCACAGCTAACTGTCCAAACAGAGGTTGGGAGCTTTTGAACTGAATGAGAGACTTGGGTATCCTAGCCATCATTTCTGTGCTGAATTGAAATGTTCTCAATCCAAGTTTAATGAAAGAAGTACTGCAGAATGTATACTGCCTGAATTTCAGGCTGGTCTTGACCAATGTGTCTCTATAGTTTTTGAGTAGATGTATTTGAAAGAACTTTCAGATGACTACGTAGCTGTCAGTGGTAGCATTTTACACTGCTAAATGTGCTGCTGCTTGCATACTGTTTGTATTAGTGCCAACTGAAATTGGGGTCCAGTTATTCTAAGGGCTGCTAGTACAGGTGATTAAAAGAGAGTCTGTGTGCCAAAGTGATATGGGTCTAAGCAGATGTGACAGATGCAGGAAAATAGTGGGATTTTCAAAAACACCTAAGTGAGTCTAGAAGCATCTGCTCCATTGAAAGATAATGGTATTTGTGTTCCAGCTCAGTTAGGCACCTTTGAAAATGAAAGTCTTTATGCTTATTTTGCATGTAGGGAACTGAGGTGTAGATAGATTAAGTGACTTACCTAAAGCCTCACATAATGTCTGTGGAAGAGTTGGGAATTGAACTTGGCTGTCCCATGACTTAACCACAGACTGTATCCTGCTTGTATAGTTGGGTTCAAAAATGGATTAGACAAATACATGAATGACAGGTCCATTGTGGGGATCAGATAGTCAGGGATGTAACCCTCTGATATCCCTATACCAGTGAAAGTTGATGCCAAGGGAAGGTACGGATCATTTGAGACATGCCTCATTTATATACTTTTCCTCTAAAGCAGTAGTTAACCTTCTTGTGTCAGATTGGGTCCCATGAGCTAGGATTGAGCTCCACACCACCTCCTGGGTTCAACCCCTATATCCTTGGGTAGGGCCTTGGGCCACCTCTATGCAGCTCCAGCATGCTGTCCAGCCTGCCTGGCTCACCAAGGGTCTGGAAATTTGACATCAGGGGAGCAGCAACTTCTGCCACCGTTCCTCTGCTGCCAAATTTTTGGACCCCTGCAGGCCAGATGGTGTGGCTCTGCAAGGTGGATCTGGCCCATGAGCTGGGAGTTGAGCACCCCTCTCTAAAGCACTACTGCTTGCCATTGTTGGAGATGTGATACTGGGCTAGAAACACTGGCCTGTCCAGTACCATGCAGTTATGTTCTTAAATTATATCAGTTGCTTCCACATGATGGGGATCACAGGTTGTGAGCTGGAAGCGGTTGGAAAGTTTTACAAAACTAGCATATAGGAACAGTTCAGTTTGCTGACAGGCACTGCAGTGCAGGACCCCGTACTCCCAGGATCTGTGTCTAGAGCAGGGGTGGGCAAAATACGGCTCGCGGGCTGGATACGGCCCGTGAGCGCATTCTATCCGGCCCAAGGGCCCCCTTAAATAAAAAAAAAAAAAAAAAAAAAAAAAATGTAGAAAATTAATATTTCTCTGCCCTTGGTTCCTGTAAAAAATGCAGGAACCAAGGGCAGTAGGACCCAGGCGAAGCCCGATGGGCTCCCACAACAGTGGGGCTGACTGGCCCCGGCCTCCCAGCCAGAAGCATCAGCTGGGGTTTCTGAGCTGGGAGTACATGGCTGCCCTGGCACAGGAAGCTCAGGTAAGTGTGGTGGGGGGGATCCCAGGCAAGGAAGGAGCATGTGGGGGAGTGGCCCCTCCCTACCCATACCTGGTGCCCCATACTGCAGCTGCTTGCAGCCCACATGGGGCTGTCTGTGCCTGTTCTGGACAGCCCTACGAGGGTTGTGAGCGCCTGCAGTGTGGGGCACCGGCTGTGGGGTGTGGGAGGGGCTGCTTCGCCACGTGCTCAGCTTTTCCCTGGGCTCCTTCCCTGCACGGAGAAAAGCAGCCCCTCGCCTGCCCTATGGCTGGCGCAGGCAGTCCCATGTGGGCTGCAAGCAGCTGCAGCACAGGGCACCGGGCGTGGGTGGGGAGGGGCTGCTTCTCTTTCTTTCCCCCACTGCCCCCTGCTCAGCACCACCTTGTAACCTGGTTACAAGTTGCTGCTGAGCATGGGGAAAAGTGGACCCTCACGTGCCCCATGGCTGGTGCCCCGCGCTGCAGCTGCTTGCAGCCCGCATAAGGCTGCGTGTGCCTGCTCAGGACTGCCCCATGTGGGCTGTGAGCAGGTGCAGCAGTAGGGAGCACCGGCCATGGGGCAGGCGAGAGACCACTTTTCCCCATGCTCGGCACCAGCTGCTTCCCTGCTGGTGAGCAGGGGGCGGGGCTGTACACTGCCCCCTGTCTATACCACAGGGCTGGGGGGGGTCACTGAATATGGGTGGGTGGGGAGCCAGTGGGAGCACAGAGCCTGCACCCGTGTCCCAGGGCCACTGTCGGTGGGGCCCAGAGCAGGTTGGCAGGAGTGTGGGGCCCCATCTGGCAGGGGCTCAGTGGAACTGGGCCAGCTCCCACCTCACTGCTGGTGCAGCCCAGCCTGGCTCCACAGACCCCTGCCAGCCTGTGCCTCACTCTGGGCCCCACCAGTGCTGGCCCTGGGACGTTGGTCTCAAGATTGTGACCAGGGGATGGGGCACCTGTCAAGGGGCAGGGCTGCCCATGCAGCCCTCGACAGCCTGCCAAAACTAGGTAAGCGGCCCTCCACCCAAAATAATTGCCTGCCCCTGGTCTAGAGTACTTTGAATACCTTGAAAACTTGTATGGCATTGATCCACATCAGTTTCTCTTTGTGAAAGGAGCTATCAGCTTTTCAATGACTATGGTAACTACACTAGCTAAAATTTGAACTGCTTTTCTTGCTTTTTTTTTTTTTTTTTTGTATTTGCACTTAATGGCTTTTATTTAAATGGATGTGCACTTTATCTATTGTGTATGAATTCAATAACATTTACAAATGATGAAATTTTATTTTTCCTGGAGAAGAGAAATGAGTCTCCAGAGATGTAGATTGTATCAGCTTTAGTGTAATAGGATAAAGATCTCCAAGCTTGAATCCAGCTTCCATATAGCTCTAACTTGAAAACTGTAAAGTGTAACTTAATTATATTGTATGTGGCTTGGACTCAGGAGAATGATTTATGTAAAAGAAAAAAATCAATGGGCATAGCACATATAGTTAGGTAGAACATAATCTGAAAGGAGTGGTGTAGATTTTTTGAGCTGATTTATTTATTTATTTATTTATTTTTCTTGTATGTAAAAATAACTAAAAAAGTATGTTGGGTGTTTTTGATTTGATATCAGAGGTCCAGGCTCAGTACAGGTTTGATTTAATGATTTTCTGCCTGATGCGGCATTATTGTCTTTTGTGAGAACAGTTGTTGTCACATTTATTTTACAATTTCATCTGTTATCTACAGAATAATTTAGGGCTCCTATATGCATGCAGGGAGGCTGCTGTGATGCTCTATAATTACAGTATGCCAGAGCGTGATAATTACTGCACTCCAGCAGACTCCCAGCGTCATGTGTATCAGCGTCCCTGTGCTAAAGAATGGTGGCGGGGCATTTTAAAGCTCATTCAATGAGCTGCAGTTCAAAGCATCCCCACTGCCATTTTTCAGCATGAGGACGTTGATGCACATGATGCTCCAGGCACTTTTAATTAGTGTGATTCTTGGAGCTGCACTAATTGAAGTGGCTCCCTGCCTCCTGGAGAGTGCCTATAAATTACTTTAGTTTTTAAGCTCTAGGAAATGCAACTCTTTAGAGTAAAATAAGTGAAGTAGATGCATATGCTAGCTTCAAATGACATCGTTGGGCTAAATAATCCCATAAAAAAAGACATACTTGTGGTGTTTTGGTTATTCATTCCTTGAATACAGTGGTATATAATGCAAAATATTCTGCCAAGAACACCACGGTACAATTATTATGGTGTACTTATGTAATAGGAATGTGATTGGGACTGTAGGAATCAAAAATCTGCTTCTTATTTTCTGAAAGCATGATCAAAATGCATAGTTCTCAAATACGGTAAACCACTTCTAGTAAGAAATTCAGCTTTTACATTAGCAGTAATGTTAATGTGCATCCTTGGTTCTTTTACACCAAGATTCATGTGTAGGTCTTTGTTTTGTTTTGTATTTGTTTTTTTCTCAAGTGACATCAAACTTGCATTCTTGCTTTCTATGTCACTGCTGTATTGTACTGCAACCCAAGTGGACAAAGGATATAATTTAAAAACAAAGTGCTTCTAATAATATATGTTTGTGGAACTCAAAAAACACATACACTCATCTTTCCTACGCAAGCCATCCATGATAGAAGAGCTGAGAGGCAGATATAGATCACTTGGAAGACTTGGTAGGATGTAAGCCATTTTAAAATTGATGGTGTTTTGACTCTTAGGCAAAGGAGGGTCCATCTGTGATTTGATCTTAAAAGAAAACCTATTAGAAATTGCCCTGTCACTGAAAGAAGCCATTTGTAATTTGATTGCCTTGAGTTAAAGGAAGCTAGGAAGCAGTTTGTTTTCAGGTCAAACCTATTGCATCTCAGACCACATCCGTGGCAAAAGAAATCAACAAATCGGCAGATTTCTTATGAGGGAGCAATGTTTTTTATTTCTTTGAAATACTTTCAAATTCTGCACAATTGCAGCACAACTAGTCTAGATGACAGTTTCCTGTGGTGCTCTTATTTGACACAGGTCAGCTGTGCTTGTGAAGATGCTGACAGCTCCATGTCTTCCCTGCAGTCCAGCTTTTCAGTAGACATTGTCATTGCATTTTGCAGATGGCAATTCTCAAGTGCCTCTATTGGGTTTCTCAAAGAAAATATAGAACAGAAGTATTCCATGACCCTTTGCATATGCCCTCTGGCTTTGTTGCTTCTTGACGATTCTGGTTCTCTGCTGCCTAGTGTTGGTCGTCTATGTCAATGCAAGCTGTATGTTGAGCACTAGCTGTCTAACATGGTACATCTGTTTCACATGTCTGTACAAATGAATACATAAAATGTAGTTATGGCTTGTTAAGGATAGCCTGCCTTCCAAAATTGACATCAAATAGCAACTGGATGGAGGGCTTTTCAGTCTGGGACGTTTTTGCTTGACGATCAAAGTATCCAAAGCAACCATCCCTGGCGTTCAATACGCTACCAAACTCTGGGTCTATAAAGCAATCATCATCCCCCTCTCTCATCTACAGATGTGAAATGGGGGTGACCCACCATTGGCATCTTGAGCTTGGAAAGGTATCACCAATGATGCTTCCAGAAAATCTTCCACATTAAAAATATCTCAAAAGCTGCATGTAATGGCAATCAAAATATAAAAACCCTATCTCTTAAATCTTCTTGGAAAATATGTACAAAATCCAGGAATACTGCACACTCAGTTTAAATCCTGGCTAGCAAAAGTGTAGTCATTTGGGTTTATTTCATCATTAGGTCCCTGACTTGTTTGTCCTTTGTAAAGGGTCTTTGCTTTTCTTGTGTTTTGAAGTCACCTTAGACTGCACTTTTTTGTAATTAACAGAAAAAGTAGAGACTAGTATGTTTTGGCTGCAAAGCAAATTATCCTTACTGGCATTCCTTAAGGATTTTCAGACCATAGGGGTTCTTGATTGAAGCACTGGTGTTGCATACCAGGGGTTGTCAGCTGAGGCCAGAATATATAGCTAAAATAATCCTTTCTGGCCTTAAAACCTGGAATAGTGTCCAGCACTTCCGTTCAGTCTCTTTGACTCCGCGTTAGCCATCCCTCAGGAAGTTCTTTTAGAGGCCAAATTGCTGCACTTAACAATGGGCAATTATTTAAGGTTGATGGTCTGTTTGGGGAGTACTGTCTTTAGATCCTTCTTCAGGTACAATATTTTATTATATTCTGTTGCACCTCTCTGGTATGGATCTTTCTCTCTGTCTCTTTTTGTCAAACATAACCAAATATAAACAAAAGCAATAAGCAAGCAAGTAAATGGAACAGAAGATTTTCCACAGCATCTCCCACCAAAAATCAGAGCCAAGTACTCCTAAGTGCTTCTATAACAGAAAGTACTAATGTTGTGGTGGTGGTGTAGCCATGATGGTGCAGGGAATATGCACAGGGCAATGTTTTATTTAATAATATCTTTTTATTGGACAGGTTTGGGCCAGAGTGTTTTGTGCTCAAAAACTTGTCTAACATTTTTCTTAACTATCAAGTTGGTCCAATAAAAGATAGTGCCAATCAAATCTTGTTTCCATAAGAGAAATTGGAAAGCACATACTTTTTAGAGAAACTAATTGCCATAAAGAAATCTATTTTTCATCTATTAGCATGAGCTCCCATTTGATTGGTCTTCCTATAGACTCCTGGGTTACATCCAGATGAGCATGGCTGTGTGTTATGGGGCACTGCAAATGCTGCAAGGGCATGGTGCCCGTGCTTGCGCTGCTCTCCACCTCCTTTCCCCCCTCCCTCCCCCCGTGGAATTTTGTTTTGACCCCTGGATATCCCACAGAAAAAAGTGGAGCAGTGCATTCACGAGCAGTGCACATTGCTAAAAAGCAGAGCTTGCCTGGCAGAATCATCTCTGCCGCAGCCTTGGAGGTGCCTAGGATCCTAAGTAAGGCTGTTGGGCTCGGCTGGACATGGCCCTACAGTGTGTTCAGTTACTTCAGTCTAGAATTTGAGAGCAATATAGGCACTGATAGAATAGTAAAAAAAAATTTTCTTGACTTTCTAGATTGGCAGTCGACAGTATTTTCCAGTGGCTGGAGATAACACTGAGATGACTTCGTGTTAGGACCCAGTTATTGCTTCTCCTTGCCACTGGGCTGCAGTGCGGCATGGTGTGGTGCAGGGCGCTGCTAAACATTGCTACTCTGTGGACTCTAGTTGCTGACCCCTACAGATGCATGCTTTCTTCCATGCACATTACTTTTGCGTGTCAACTCCTGAGTTCACGTAGGTGAGCATTGTGAAAATGATAGTTTGATGAGTGATTGCTCACCCACCCTATTCCTATAATGTTTTCTAGGAGTGCAGACTGGCATGTAAAATTGCTTCCTACCGGAGAGAACTATAAGGTACTAAGATTTTTCAGCTACTGTCCTGAGATCTTGGAGTCGCTATTGATTCCAAGATGAATATGGGCTGCCAGTGTGGGGACACGGTCAGTAAGGCTAACCGCACCTTGTCATGCATCCATGGATGCATCATAAGCAGGTCCAAGGAGGTGATCCTTCCCCTGTAGGCGACACTGGTCAGGCCGCAGTTGGAGTACTGCGTCCAGTTATGGGCACTGCACTTTACTTCAAGAGGGATGTGGACAGCATGGAGAGGGTCTAGAGGAGGGCCACTTGCATGATCAGGGGACAGCAGGGCAGGCCCTATGAGGAGAGACTACGGGACCTGCACCTGTTCAGCTTCCACAAAGAAGGCTGAGAGGGGATCTGGTGGCCACCTATAAACTTGCCAAGGGGGACCAGCAGGCAGTGGGAGAGTCTCTGTTTCCCTGAGCACTACTGGGGGTAACAAGGAACAACGGCTATAAGTTGACAGCAAGTAGATTCAGGCTAGACATCAGGAGGCACTACTTCACGTTCAGGGAGGCTAGAAGCTGGAACCAACTTCCAAGGGAAGTGGTGCTCGCCCCTACCCAGGGGGTCTTCAAAAGGAGGCTAGAGACAGCCACCTACGCAGAGTCATTTCACCCCAGCATCCTTTCCTGCCCATGGCAGGGGGTTGGGCTTGGTGATCTGCTTAGGTCCCTTCCGACTCTACCGACTATGAAATTTGGGCCTTCTCACATTTGTGTCCTAAATTGCCTTTCTACCCTTGGTAAGACACTCTCCTTCTTGTCTTCTGGCTGACTTCCCAATGTTGACCAATTCTCCCAAACCAGAAAATCTCTTTTGTAGGCCTTGACATGCAAAAAGCAATATGAAGTTTCAGGATTTTTCCATCACTACATTTAATATGGGTGTATCAACATAACTTCCAGTCACCAACTGGGTAATTATTGTGCATGCTTCTCCTGTTGAACCCTCACTTACTGCATGGAAAAAGACCATTTGTAACGTTTTATACTCAGCCTTGAAGAAAGCTCTTACCTTGCTGAAAAATTAAGGTTGTAAGGAAATGGACTGTGGAGGGAAAGTATCATGTAGGACTCTTTCAGAAACATCTCTCTTTTTCAGGGCAGTTCACAAATTCTAATCTGTGCGAAATTATATATATGAGCTTGAATATTGCTAAGAGACTCTTTGTCCTATCAAGTTATTGATGTCCAATGCTTGTAGATGGAAGCATGATGACTATGTTGATCAGCCCTTAATAGAAAGAATTCATTAGCCTAAATATTTACTTTCTAGTAGTTTTCTAAGGGTGAAGCTGCTTTCTGATCCGGTCTCAGATTCCTTTGTATTGCTGTTTTTAGCACTATAGCAGTGATGCTACGTTCTTTTAGGATGAAATTCTCTTTCCTGAAGGGAATTGGTAGATATTTTAAAATGGGGTTTATGAAGGACTTAATTGATACACAGATCTTTTGTTGGTCCGATACGTGGGGGTGTTTCATTCGTAGTACCCAACAAGATAAATGAAGATGATCAAAATGTTACATGAAAGTAGCTAAAGTAGATAAATTCATGGCTGCACAAGGATGCAGTCAAAATTTGTTTTAGTAGGACAACCCCATGGGTGGTCAGGAAATTGTCCTCAGGCATAGAAATCTACTAAATTGCTATGTAAAGATGATACAGATGCTTCCTTTTTAGGGCCGGGTACAGGTATCACATTTATCCCGGGTGATTCACCATGCTCTTGGTAGAAATGACAAGTATACAAGTGTTCGCTCAGTTTCTCCCAGTGGTAACGTGTCCCTTCTGGGAGAAGATTTTTCATCTGTCAACTTGGAAGTTCTCCCTTGTGAGTTTTTTTCTCTTGTAAAAATGCTCTCCCAAGTATACCTGAGTTTCTCTCATCTCTTCTGTGGACATGTTCGCAAATAACCTTAGGTTACAGAATACGTCTTTCTGGGGTACCCATTGTGGAGTCTGCAGTTCTAGTTCTGCAGAGAGAGCATGGAGAAGAGAATCCTCCTCTGGTTTTAAATTTAGAGACATCTGAACATCAGCGGTAGCATTGTACTGGACAAAGGGAGATGACCGGACCCAATTTGTCATGCTGTGTTTGGTATGTTGCCCTGCTGAGCATAACTAGCTCAGGAAGCTTTGTCATCCTTGGCTGCAGTGAGCCACACAATAAACAGTTTGTTGTTTAGTTATGAAAGCTTCCTTTCCTCTTTGTGCTGTTGCTACTTGTAAGCAAATCTAATACCAAACACATTATTGTTTTTGGTTTCATAATAAATGCTTGTTTTCACTTAATATGTTTGGAGATGCAAAATTAGTCTTTGCTTTTTGCATAAAGTACGGGTCTTAGTGAAGTGAGTGTTGGGTAAAATATCTTTAAAAATCTATAATTCTCAAATGTTAACAAGTGATGGGGGGAGTTACTTGAAGGCTGCAAAGTGATTCTCTACATGTGTTCTCTTTATTCCCAAGAAGGGCACTATTTTATAACATTTGTGAAGCAGTTTGGCATCCTGCCACAGCTGGAGGTGTTTGTGATGGAGCCCTGTGGGTATTAATGATGGGGTGCAGCTGGGTTTGTTTTTCTGAGCCAAGAGGGACTGATAAAATATTATATGGAAGATCAGAAAGATGTGAAACTATGTTCCTAGTTGCTGGGTTATGATTTACAGTAATTATTGGCTGTGGTGGGGATTTCTGGAGTGGTCCTCGTACAATTGCATTTTTAACAGTCAAGGAACACAGGGTGAAGGCATAAGACTTATTTTTGTGGAATGTGTGTATAATTGAAAGTCAAAGAAAAAAATGGGGGTTTGTATCGTGTTTGAGCCACACAGTAAATATGGGATTTTAATGAAAGAAAAGAATAATAGGAGCTAGCTTTGTTTATAAGATGTATCCACCTCCCCCTCTCTCCTCCCTCCCCCCTGTGCACTAATGGGAGAATGTACTGCTTGTGCTAGGATAAAAAGATATCATGACAAATATTTTTTTTTACTCTTAACATGTAAACAGACTTACTCCCTTACAGTGTCATTCCCACTTCTAGAATTAAGAGTTTCAAAATACATCACCTTCCAAAATCAAAGAAAAGGAAACTACTGGAGCCTGGTTCCCTTTCTCAGTGTTGTGCTGCATTTAGCACCGAACCAGTCCCCCCCAACTTGCCTATGTTGTAGTTCATGGAAAGAAAATCTTTCTACAGATTTAAAACAACAGTGACTCCATCTGATTCCGAAGTTGCTAATTCACCGTGCAGTCTTGCAGTTATCGTGATTTGCTAATATATTGATATAAAAGTTTCAGGATATTTTTGCTGTCTGAATTGCCAGGGGGTGAGAAAAATCCCTTCTCACTATTTCTGTGGATTTTGTTGACTCTGTTGTACTGTTCACTATTTTTTGCACTGACTGTGACCCTTGTCTACAGACACTATGCCCTTAGCTAACCTCATTCATTCACCCATTATGGGATACGTGTCTTGTATAATATCTTAATAAAAGAAGTTGTATCAGTGGCTTGAGTCTCAGAGAACTGAATGCCTAGCTTTTGAGGTCCATAATAGCAGCCTTTTCACTCTCCACTCTGTTAAAAGGATTACCCATCCAGTGCACAATCTCTATGGGGACCAGATGGTCTTTTTGCTTGCTGCTTTAGACAAATTTGGTTCAGTTTTCCCTTATGAATAGAAATAAGCTTCTCCAAAGTCTCCTTCTGAATGCAGTTTATGCTTCTAATGTAGATTCTGAATATAAACTACCTCCTACTGGAATGATGAGAACAGTTTTCCCAAGATTTCACACTTAACCAGAAGTTAGGGACTTGATAAAGTTTCGGTATTTGCCCCCTGCAAACTTCTGGTAGCTTTTTTTTCATTTTAAATTTAACATTTTTTCCCTTTTTTGTCAACTCAGTGCTCAGTATATGCTGCTTTATTTATGGTGTTATAGGCCTTTGTAGTTATAAAAAAGAAAAACCAAGACACAGGTTTTTATCATAAGATTTTATCCAAGTCCCCACACAGTAGAAGTTTCCAACAATACTTTGGTTAAAATATTATTGTGCAAGGATGTAGCACCACAGAGCAGGGTAGACAGTAGACGGTACCGTCTTGCAGAATTCCTTGCCTCTTGTAAGGATTCTGCATCAGCCATTTATTTGGTGACTGTCATCCAGAACTCTGTTAGGACTGCTTTAATGCTAGTTTGCAAGAGGCAAGGATTTTTGTGGGCGATGTCTGTCTTTTTTGGACCAACTGCGTTTTTGGGATAAGTTAGACAGGCTTTTGGTTGCAAGGCATTCTTTATGCTATTCTGTTACTTTTTTAACTCGGCAACCTAAAGATTAGTAAAATGCATACCTGACTGAAGAATTATGGTGATTGTGTGTGTGGTTCATAATATTTAAGACAGACAAACAGATATTTCATATTTTCTGTCTCTTACAAAAGCAGTCAAACCCTTCAATGTGCTTTTTTGCCTTTGTCTGTTAAGATGAGTATTTTTATTGTAAACTGATTTACTTGAGGGAATGGAAGAATTTTGTTAACAGCATATTCATTAAATGCTGTTCTAATTATAATAATAAAAAAACTAAAGCATAATCATCAGTGATGCATTTTCTTTTCTTTTTTTACTGACCACTTTCAGTCAATAACTTGCTGTTACATTCTGTGAAAATCAGATCCTGTCCTCTTGTTCTGAATTACAGCCCTTGTGTGCTTATGTGAACAGCTGAGGTATTTAGCCTGTCAATAGTAGCTTTTTGTCTTGTTACCTTTTGGTGTGTGCCATGCCTGGTACTGCTGTTTTTGTAGTTTTACTGGCAGATTAACTTAAAATCAGAATAAATCTAAAGAGAGATGTTTCTAGCTGGTTGGTTGAGTGAATTACTAAGTGGCCTTTCACCTTTGGGGTCATGGTTGGAATTCAGCCATAGATTTAACAAACACAAAAATTTCCCTCATTAGTAAGCGTTCCAAATTATAATGGATAGCTGCCCAACCTGGTGAATTCTAATTGATGTTATAAAAGCCAGATGCAGAGTCCTGAAAATTTGTGCCGAGTCTATCATTGAAAATGGAGAAAGGATTTGAAAGGAAGAAACTATGCTACATGTTCCATTGCATTGCAGTAATTTCACAGTAATTAAGAAAATCATTAAAAAAAATCATACCTAAAGTATAAAAGCAAACCAATTATATTACCTTCATTCTGTCTGATTATTTTATGTTGATTTACATATGGTATCAATTAAAGTATTTGTTTGTTTCACTCGCTCATTCCCCCTCTCCCTCTTTTTATTCATGTTTTCCAGAAAGTCTTGATGGAAGCCCGTCTCTTTTGTGGGAAGTGTGGTGGCTGGCTATCAAGGTTGTGTGAAGTATGCTGACTATTAATTGTGCCCTTATTTAACAGCAATTTTACAGGTATATCTTTTCCTATTATATGCTGGATCTCTAAATCAAAAAAGAAAAATGGATTAGGGAAAGGAGAATATTAAATGTACACATAAAAGAATAATGGATCAGCTTTTACAGAGTGAATTCTGACAAAGTTGTAATGAAGCTTTATAAATTTACTTAATTAGTCTGGTAATATGGTAGTTGATGCAATGAGAGGGACAGTTTGTATCAATATGAAATTTAGGATGTTTTAGGTCAATAAAAAATCTTTATTGTTTTATGTTTGCATTGGACCCAATAGAGTTGGAACCCAGATAAGTGAACATGGACTTTGGCCTTTTTATTTCCAAGTGTGCAATTTTGGGACCGTATTTTGTAGCCTTCTTACATTAGCAGTTGGGCTACTCATGCATGCTACTCTGAGAATAACACTTGCTGAAATAGCTGTTCGACATTTTCTTTACTAAAAGCCATGTGCTGCAGAAACACAGTACAGCTTTGCATTGAAAGGAAGGCTAAAACTATTCAATAACCAAGTCTTTTTTTATTTTTTGGATTGTCTCTAAATGTGAAGTAGGGGTTTACTAAACATTCTATTTCATAGAAGCTAGTCGAGCTGAAACTGCAGTTTGCATGTCTCCTGGCAAAAAAAAGGATTTTTCTGAAAGTACAGTTTACTTGCATCTAAGTAATCATTATCTTGCTGCCTCTTTCATTATGCTATTGTTCTTGGGAGCCAAAGATTTTGCAAGTTTATAAGAGAAAGCTATTGCCAGGGGTGTGGAAGGAGGGAGGTGCTGATGTGATTTTAATAGGCGTAGACTCCAGTTTTTCAGCAGATGCTAACAGACCGTATAAAGAATGAGGTTTCTTAAATTTCTTTCTAAAAAAAAATAAAAACATAAATTATTAAAATGCTGCAAACAGTCTCTTTTTAGGAAGTTGTCTCGTACTACAGGAAAGGCTGTGCTCCTGCGTAGGATGCAAAATTGTTCTGTTGCTTTTATTTTTTCACCTTCTGATCCTGTTCCTAACGAAAGTCTTCTTCGTTTAGCGGAAAATGGGGAATTCAGAAAGCCAGTACAGCCTTCAGGGATCAAAAAATCATACTCCTGCTGCACCCAGTGCCAAGCAGAAGCCTTGCTCTCTGAAAATTCGTGGCATTCTTGCAAAAGATGATAAGTCCTGCTCTGTGTATGGTTGGGGACACAACAACAGTGGCTCAAACTACAAATCACGGTCCCTAGCCAGAAGTTGCCTCTCCCATTTCAAGAGTAATCAGCCTTATTCGTCTAGACTCAGTGACACAGTGGCCAAGGTCTCTAAAAGCAATATCTGTGCCAAACACAGCACAAATGCCTCGGGGAACTACTGCCAGGGGAGTAATATGGCATTCTTGCCTGAGAATGGTTTCCATTATATTGGCCTTGAAGCTGCAAGTAATCAGGTTGCCTCCAGGGATTGCAATGGACACATTTTAAATTGTTATGGAAAGAATGAGAGTGTGGCATCAACCCCACCATCAGAGGACAGGAAGAGCCCACGAGTTCTTATTAAAACACTGGGGAAGCTGGACGGCTGTTTAAGGGTGGAGTTCCACAACAGCAGCAATGACCAAGTGCCTACGGAGGAGGCCAGTGGACCAGTCCAGCTGTTGAGGTACTCGCCAGCTTTAGAATCTAAGTCGAATAACCTGCTTGAAGTGAGGAGGAACTCCAGCACCGACTACTCTTCAAGCCATCGTTTGTCACCAACTGACTCAAGACTTCAATCCAGTAAAGGGAGCTCCCTAAGCTCAGAGTCTTCATGGTATGACTCTCCCTGGGGCAACACTGGGAACATCAATGAGTTGGATCGGTCATACCTTACTAGGAGCACTCCAGATACAAGCATTCATGCCAGTTTTCCCCCAAATGACAGCCAGAAGCCCTTTAACCAAAGTTCATCTCTTTCCTCTCTCCGTGATCTGTACAAGGATACAAATTTGGAAAGAAGCCCGGCCTCAGGCATCAGGCTGTCTGATGAATACATCAGTACTCCTGCTAGTTTGAGCAACTGTGTTTCATTTGCCTCAGACATTGATGTTCCCTCCAGAGTAGAGCACCAGGGCCCTACACAGTACTTCTCTTACACCCTCCCATGTAGAAAGTCTAAACCATTAAACGAAGATGCGTCCAAGAAGGCTAGTTTAAAAAGCCGAATGCGACGTATCAGTGACTGGACGGGAAGCCTCTCCAGGAAAAAAAGAAAGCTGCAGGTATGTGCTGAAGGCTGTTTGTTGATATCTTCCACTTGCTTGCTTTTTACCACAAAACTAATTGGTGGTTAGTGTCCTTCTGGTTACTTATGCAATTCTGACATCAGTTTTATTCTGAAATTTTAACCAAAAAAAGATTTTTTTTTTTTTTTTAATGATCAATTTCACCTCCTGTCCTACCTCTTTTCCCCCAGATGTCTCTAGCTATCGTTTGCAGAAGAAAATACATCAGTGCAGTAGCTTTTGAAATAGCTCATTTTTTCATGATATAAACTGTAGCTTTTAAAATAATATCATTGTTAAAGCAGAGTAAAACCTGATCTTATAGATAGACCATAGTTTATAGGAATTAAAATGTCTATGAACAATGTGAAAAGTTCAGTAAAGCAAATCCTTAGAGATGGGAAAGAATATATTGTAAGTGTCTTTGCAAGTATTCCCTGTTTTGTTTTATTGGCCTCCTATATCTACTTAGGAAAAGACTGTTGGATACAAAACTTGCTTATCTCCTCACTCCTGAAACCTTGAGACTGCCCTTATTTGCTTATTTCCTCACACTTCCTGTGGCACCCTTCAATGGATCTCAGAGCACCATAGGGTGCCCTGCACCCTAGTTGAGAATCACTGCTCTAAACAGAGACTCAATAGTACACTTCTGCTATATATTATGAGGTTTTCAGGCTGATGTATGTGGTGTACGATTCTGCTTTGCATCACCTTTGTATATGTACAGGCTGAACTGCTTTCCCCTAAATGCAGGGAAATGTTTCTGGTAGGTAGAAATGAGCCTCCATACTAGTCATGATATTTTATTTTGAAAGAGTTTGGGCTTGAGTAAGAGGCAACCAGTGCCTTAATGGGACTTAGCTACAACAGAGTTAAAATGTGAGATAACTTGCCTGTAGTCTCAGTTTCCTTGTCAGGTCTTTAGCCTTGCAAACTTTCAATATGATGGGTTCAGAGACAGCTGTGTTGTAAGTGTTTACAACTGTATTGTAAATCTGCAACACAACAGAAGTTCAGTGCACATAAACCTCTTTCAAAATGGCTGAAACTGGTTTAAGATAAACCTGGATAGATGTAGCATCAGACTTCACTGATGTAGGTTAAATCAGTTTATTGATCCCTTCCAGATTCAAGTCGACTCAGTCCCCCAGCATACTTAGCACCCCCTCACAAAGCCCTGTTGCAGGGTGGGCAGGCTAACCTTGGTCCAAGCTGTCTGTTCTGTCTAGCCAAGCAGGGAGGCATGCTATAGTACCCCCCAGCTTCTGGCCTGGGTCACTGCAGGCACATGGCTGCATTTCCAGAATGAGAAGTGAATGTTCTCTTGCTTATCAGCTCGCTCTATACAGTTTAGACTAGCCTGTGAAGATTTAATTGATTCAGGGCTTTTTGGACTGTTTGTACTTAGCTACCCTAAGTTACTGTGGTGGCTAACCACGTATTGCCCTTGCCAGCAGCTTATAACTGTCCTCTGGTTGACAGTTCACACATAGTTGTTTTGCTAAGTAAATAGGACTCATAACTACCACTGTAGAGCCAGTTGGCTGCTTTTCCCTTTTCACCAGAAAGTAAGACTGGACGGGGCTTCTTGAGTGATGAGTCCTGTCTCCTGCTACTGTAAATAAATATGTCATATATAATCTGCCCCATAAACTCATCAGGCTCTCTCTTGAAAGCAGCAAAGTTTTTCTCTTTCCCCACTTTCTCCTGTTGGAAGACTGTTTCAGAATTGCACACTTTTTGGTTAGAAACCTTCTAATTCGCAGCCTCAATTTATTCCTGGCCAGTACTTATTTGTTCTTGTGCCATTACTGTCCTTTAGCTTAAACAGGACTTCTCCATTCTCTGTCCCTTTTTCCTCTTTCCCTATCCCCCTCCCCAGCTCTCCATCCTCTCCATGTGTTTATAGGAAACAATGACATCCTTGATCAGCCTTTATTTGTTTTAGACTAAACAAGCCAAACTTTTAGGCCACATTGATTTGGTGCCCTGGAGTGTTGTGTTCATGTATGTTGCACTGCTCTGGGGCAGGCTTCCTTCATAACCATAGTCATATTTACTGCTTTAGGCAGGCTAATTGGCAAAGTCTCTCCATAGTGTTAATTAGCTCCTGCCCATGCTAATTAGGCCACCAGTGACATGGTATGGATGCAGCTACACTGTTCCCAGTTTAGGAGACAGCCTCTTAAGCTTTGCATTTGTGCCTGAGGGGATAGTGTTCTGCTGCCAGATATGGTAAACGTACCATTTATAGCCATTCCTGATCATCCTAATTATTTTCCTCTGTATTTGTTGTAGCTTGAATTCATCTTTCTTGACCATGGGTGACTAGAATTGTGAACAGTATTCCAGATAGTTGCACAAGTGCCGTATACAAATAGCATTAATACTTGTCTGACTTGGAAATACTTTGTCTGATTTACCCTGTTCTGAGGCCACATAACATTGGAGTGTTCTAGGTCTACAACAATCTGTCACTCTCTGAATGAGGTCCTTTTGCAGGCATGGCCTGCTTATACCTACATGTGCCATACCTGGAAATGTAACAGTGAAGTGGCTGCAGGGCCCCTGTTGCCAAGCATCCCAGAAGCTGATCTTTAAAAGCAGCTCCCCCACAGGAGTGTTGGGAACACAGAGTAGCATAACTAGAGTCATCCCGCTCAACTCGGCTTTTTTTCTTTTTCCTTTCCTTTTCCCTCTCCTTTTTCTTTGTGAAATATCCCATGTGCATTGCTGTATGTGTTGATCTGTACATGTACCCCAGTGATTGTCAGCATTTTTAGACTCAGGCACCCCTGATTAAACTTGAAGCACTTCTCCATAACTGTTATGAATTGAGCTGCCCTCCACTTCAAAAACTAAGTAATTACAGTGCTTACCTCCTTGCGGTCCAGAAAGTGTGACTGTAAACTGCATCTACCTGGAGGGCCTGGTGGCAATGTGGTAGGGCTACCCATGGCAAGGTGGCTCCTATAAAATACCACAGTATTGCAACCGCCACAGCATAGAGTGTGTATGGGGTGCCTCAAAACCCTAGCCCCCACTGCCTTGTGTGTACTCCTTGGTTGGAGAAAAGCCCCCCTCTCAGGACATCACCCTGACAGAAACATGCTCTTGCTGAGATATTAGGCAGTCAGCATCAGTTCTTATCTGTTGCTGTCTGGCAGAAGCTACAACCATGGAGGCACTGAATGTCTGTACTTGGTATGGGCTTTGGATTCTGTCTTAGTGGTCTGAAGGGGGGATAGTAGGTCTTGGACAGCCTCTATTCCTCCATACTCTTACCTAGGCGTACACGTTGAAGGTCATGTTGTGATGATCACAGGACTTCATATAAGCGGATTCATCAGGCACCTGACTAGATCTCTTTGTGTACATCATGATCCAGAGGATCAATGATTGCCTACTACCTTGTTGCAGAGTGGCCAAGAAGTGGAGGCAAGGGAGTAGTCAAGCAGAACCTGAGCCTCAACTTATCTGCTTATGTCTTCACACTTGCCTTATCTCCTCATACCTTAGCACCTTTCAAAGCATTGTTTGGTACTCCCTAGTGTCCTGGGACCCTACAGGGTCCTGGCACCCTGTAATAGGGTCCTGCCCCAGGCATGGCTGTTATGCCCCTGGAGAACCCCCTTCCTCTACTTTCTTGGGGCAATCTCTCCTTTGGCTTGCCTACCACACCTAATTATGCTTTTAGAAAAAGAGAGGCTGCCCCAGGGCTTCCCAAGCAAGATCTCACATTCTTGAATATAGACATTACTGCCTCATTTCCCTCTTCAGCCATGTCTAAGCCTCACAGACGTTACCAATCATTGGGCCTTAAGCCCCATTGTCCCAATCCAGTCAGTCTCTCATCCATGGGCCTTCAGCCCTACCATCAACTCCGATCAATGCCTCCAATCAGACCTCTAACCCAGAAACAGTCTCTGCCACTGTTGGGACTTTCAGCCTCAGTGCCTTTAACTGTCCTGGCCCCTCCTGGGTTTGGACCTCCATACCTCAAACAAACAATCTCAACTCCTCTTGGCTTTAGGCCTGCATTTTCTCCCCATCCTGGGCTAAGGCCTCTGTTTCTTTTAGGCCTGTGTTCTCTACCTCTCCTGGGCTCAGGCCTCACCATTACCTCCAAACAATTCTGTCCCTCCTGAGCTATGGGCCCCTGGCCCTGCTAGTTCTTGCCTCTCCTGGCCTACAGGTCCCTGACCATTCCTGTAGGTCCCTGGCCTTTCACTCTCTCTAGCTGTGGCCCTGCTGCTTGGCCTTGGTGCCTGTCCCTTGGATCCTGGCCCCACACCCAGGCCAGTTGAGACCTCTGTTGCCCCTACAGTCTCAATGTCTAAATCACCAGTCTTGCCTACCCCAGCTCAGGTGTTATTCAGCAGCCTTGCTGCAGCTCTCCTACTTCGGAGCAATTCTCTCCATGCCTTCCAGGTCAGACTGCCTGCCTAACTCAGGTCCTGGGCTTATATCCTGCAAACCCAACCCCTTTTGGGTCACATGACTCCCTTGATTGGCCTCTGCCTCACCTGCAGCCTGCCTATCCATGAAGTAGCAGGAGCACCAAGTTTCCTGGTACATACCCCAAGTACTCTAACCCCTGCTGAGGCAATGCATAGTTTTCCCCAAATGGTAAGAAACTGCATACAGCTAAGCCAAGAGCATCAAACTCATACAGCCCCTGTGAATGCAGCGCACAGAGTCTTGGATATGGGCTGCATGCTGTATGTGTGCCAGCCTGACCCTCTGTGCTGGCTCTGGGGCTGATCCTGATTGGGCCCTAGGCTTTCCATGCATGCCAGAGCCAGTGCACAGGTCAGTCTGCACCACCGTGCAGCATGTGCTCAATACCGGCATCCAGTGCTGTGTGCCCTGCCCACAGCGCTGGGTCCAGCCCATTTACCAGACCAGCTCCCTTGTCATATGTGGATCATGGGGTCAGTCTGAGACCTGCAGGGTAGATCATAGGGCTCCATGAGCTGGATCCAGCTTGCAGGTCATTTGTTTAATGCCTCTGACCTAAGCATTGTGTATTAAGTGTGGGCAGAGAAGGAAGCCTCTGTTTGGATGTGATAAAAGCTACTTCATGGACGAAACTGGTTGGTGCATGTTTTTAGTGATTTGGGTCAAAGAGGGGTTGTGGACTAGGTCAAAAGCTACATTGTCCTTATGGGGTGGTCAGGACTTTAGTGTGAAGGTGAATGCTTCATAAAACTCAGCTACCAGAATAAACACTTCCTGAATCATTTTATGTAATGACATAGTTTTTAGAACTGCTTCCAAGTTATGCCTGCATTTGTAAACCAAAATGTAACTGTACAGTAGGAAACAAAGAATTTAAAAGCAAACAGAAAAGTAAGAAAATGTAGGAGACCACTTTGTACTTAAAATCGGCAGTTTGTTGGTTCCCAGATGAAGATGGAATCTGATGGGCCACATCATTCCCTATCCTGCTCTTTCCACTATTTTACATTGTTTCATACATATACCATGTTTTCCTTCAGAACAGTGTTGATGCATTTCCCACACTGCAGGTCTCTTAGCATCCAGATATGCCAAAGACTCCTTTGCAAATATTGCAACCATTCTGGGGCACATCAGTGACCTAAAGATGTTCTTTTGGGTGCAGCTTGAATAGAAATAGAGTTACTTTTTTGCATAGATGCAGTTAGGATTTAGCTAGCAGAAACTCCTTATACAGGGGAAAAGAAGAAAAAAAAGCCTACAGATTGGATTGGATTGGGTGTGTTGATGATATATTTCAGCACTATTAAAATTACAAGCTCTTTAGAAATGAAGATATCATCAGAGAGCACCTCAGATTGTTTATAAAGTCCCCCTTTATAAATTCAAATAGCATTGGACCAGTTGGTTGTGCATGCCCTGAGAGTTTCATCCTATTTAGGTCCTGTGCCTCAGTTATGCTAAAAGCCCTATATACTACTCTGGGGCTGTAAAGGACCTATCTGGATGTATATTACAGGAATACTAGGAATACTTCAGATTCCTGTTATTACAAATGAAAGTCGATACGTTACAAGAGTGTACCAGACTTCAGCATAAAGGAGAATCAGGTTCTTAACTGTTAAATTCAGATCTGTCTGTGGAAAAGACACTGTTCTGGACACCACTCAACTGCTGGTTTAGTTTTCAGATGAAACCAAAGATCATCTTTTATTTCTATGTTCGCTACCCAAGCCATCTTCTATGAGTTCATTGTGGGAGAACATTCCCCCGGCTCTATTAAGGGCTTTTATTTCATACATCTGAATATTTTTCAAAGCCGGACTCGAAATGCATTATTTGTACATTTCTTAAAACCTTTTCTTACAAGGATCATACCTGCTGGATACTAATATATTAATAATGGTGACTAGAAAATATGGACAACGCAACTTCAGATAAAAGTTAGGTGCCAAATCTTTAGCCCTGCAACCAGTCCAAGTAGTTGGACTGATGCTTGTGAAATAGGAAATATGATTCCTCCTAGGTTGTAGGGAGTTGAATCTGATGTAGTGGCTAAAGTAGTGCTCTATAACTCCAACATATTCTCCTGCCATTGAGGAAGCTAAGCCTGTGTAGTGATGGATGTCTTCCTCTGACCCTACCCTGTTGCAGGCAAAGTATGCTCTCCCTGCACAGCCACCCCAAATAATGCTCTCTTGCACAGCAGATCTTCCCCATTTCAGCTGCTAAGGTCCTCTTAGAAGCCACAGAAGGGGCACAAATTACCCTTCAGTACAAATTTAATCCTGTTGTTAAAAGGGCAGTTCATGGTCAAATTAAATAAACCTATTGCTCTTTGCTGTGACTCACAAGACTAGTGGTGAATCTTGTGAATATCATTGACTAGTTAATAATTTAAAATGCTAATAATACATACATTTACCAGATTTAAATTTACTTATTTAATTTTTCTTTCTTTCTTTCTTGGACTAGGAAAGGGAGCATGTGTTTTTGACGAGTAAGTGGAAACTACTAAAATATCAACACTGAGTTAAAGAAATGGGTGGAGGAAAATTCCCTTTTTACACCAGAGACTTGCAGGTTGTCAGTGCCTGGATTCAGCCCTAGTATGGGCAACCTATGAGATGATTATTTTTCAGGCTCACACTTTCTATATAATGTTAAAAATGGTGTCTTCACGTCTCTTTGCTTGTCCTTTGTGAGATTGGTGCTGCCCACACACTTTTGCCTATTGTAATTTTCACCACAGATCTATTTCCACTGCTGGTTTTCCTCTAGTCTGAACACAAATATCCAAATAATATTAATCCATCTCTCACTCAACTCTTGCATATTAGGGAATTTATTCCCTTTGACTTTGATTGGCATTTAGGATTGCTCTGGCCTGCAGCTTTTTAGAGGACACTTTGTAACTTAGAGGCATCTTCAGTGTTTTGATCTTGTATCGGGGATACATTTGGTAGCCATGTTGGTCTGAGACAAAGAAATGCAAAACTCTAGAACTCTTGGTTCAGGGATGATACCTTTTATTAGGCCAACTAAAAAATTGCAAACAAAAAATTAACTTTTTTTGGAAGCTTTCCGGTAAAGACATCCTTTTTTGGGCTTAGGGAAAATTAAAGATGGTAAAAAGTCCCCATAGGTAGAAAATAAACTTCATTTTTGCACAGAGGAAGTTGAAGTTGGAAGTTTGTTCCTCTGGATCCATAAGAGTATCTTTCTGAGTTGCTCTTTGATGTGCAGATAAGACAGTGTGACCGCCGGGCTTCAATTAACTGTTCTCGAGCGGTTTTTGCCTTGCAGGTAGATGTCAAACACCTGTTGGGATCTTGTCGGTGTCGCAGTAGCTGTCTTTTCTCCATGTCCCCAACCCCATTCTTGCCCGCCACAACTTGATGTTCCTGCGTAAGGGGTCGGTTTGCGGGATACTCCATGGCCCAGGATCCTACGGCGGTCACTTCACGGGGCTCCTACACCCCGGCCTCACGCCACCTTCGGTGCGTCCCTCATCTGCGGGTCTTGTTCCCCAGCCACGGGGTGACACTGCCTGGCCTACCCTTAAGTGACCACGACTCCCAGTCGTGGTGATCACTGGCCAGCTCGGCCCCACAGCCCTTCTTGTCTGCTCCCCTCCTTTCAGGGAATGGAAAATCAAAGAGAACTCAGGCCTCACAGATGCTTCCCTTCAGCCTCAATCTGTGGGCACACTCCCCTAGCGCTCTCTCTCCCTTATCCAGGGTTAAATGAACAAAACAATCAAAAGAAATACTGCCTGCCCAGCATCTCCCTATCCGCTAAGCAGTCTACTCTGAGCCCTCCCCAGCTCCCTTCTGGCCCGTCCTGAACCGATCACTTCCAAAGGTCCCACTTCCTGCTCAATACTCTTATTTGCCTGGCGGCGATGCCCGCCCCGACTGTACCCCCTTGGGGCTGTCCTGGGGTCTCTCCTCCCTGGTAAGGCTGTCTCTGTGTCCCGTCATTCTGGCACCCCACCTGTGGGTTGCTTTGTTCCCTGGTATCCTTCCCGCCACGTCCTCAGGTGCCTCTAGCCCCAGCGTTGTCTGGGGCAGTCTCCAGCCGGGAGGTCTGGTTCCGCTCTGTCTGCACCTCCACTGGCTCTCCTGGCTCCGCGTTGTTTGCAGCCGCCGCTCCTCTCGCTGTTGGTGACCGTTGCTGCTCCTTGCCTGGGCTATCTGCCCCCTCCACAGCTGCCGGCTGGCGTCTGTCCGTGATGTCACCAGCTGGTTGTAATTGAATAAAAAGGCAGCTAACGAGCTGTGCAGGCTCTTCCCTCCACCTTGTGCGCATCTCATCTGGAGCTACAGGTGAGTCCCGTTTACTGCTTTGCTTCTCGGGACAGGCAGGATTCCTTCGCTGGTGGTGTCAGATGGCAGGGAGGTGTAGAAATCTTTCTTGTTGTTCAGCAATGAATTTTCCCTGAGCCTGAGGAAGGGCGTGTGCCTAAAAGGTTGCAGAAAAAGATAGTTTGTGTGTGTGTGTGTGTGTGGTTTCTTAGTTGGGCCTAATAAAAGGCATCATCTCTGAACCATGAGTTCTAGAGTTTTGCATTTCTATTCATCTTGTATTGTGTTTGCTCTGGTATAAATCAGTTGACTTCAGTAGTACCACTTGTGATTTACTCCAGTATAAATACTCTTCTAAGGCATACTGGCTTCTTGCTGTTCCCTAATAAGGGCTGTATCAAATGGTCTGTATTAAAAGCCAAATTGTTGATTAGATAGAGGCTTACTCTTTGAGCACCGACTATAAGTCAAGTAAATAATCTTGGTGAAATGACAAAGACCAATACGATCTTAAGAGTATGTACTTTTACAGGAAAACCATGCATATCGTGCTGAGTATGGAGGCCTGAAAGATCTAAATATTAGAATAGTTTCTTGCAAGATTTAAAGGTACTGTGCCAAAACATAATCTTTTAATTAAACTTAGCATGTCTGAGATTCCTACTGGCAGTGGCCTTCATGTTGAAAATTGACCTCTTTTGTGACATCTGCGACTGGATGGGATGTCAGTGTTGCTTTTGGCTGTATGTTAGAGGTCATTGTGCTATCAAAACATGGCATCATTTTTTCCAGTGCATTTTCTGATGAGCACCAACTTGGAAGTGAAGCGGGGGAGAAAACTGGCGGGAGCTTTCAAAGCTTCTGGTGTTACTTGCTCACAGGAGACCAGTGCTTGTTTATTTTATCCTTGGACAGAAGTCAGAGTGCAAACAAATAACCCTATAGAGACAGGGTAAACTTGAGCTTTCCTGGGTAGTAGCTTTGCTTCTGGTTGGTGTGCTTAGAGAGTCCTTTGGTATTATACAGTCTCATTTGTCAGACTTTTATTTTTATTTCCCTTGCTACAGAAGGCAACAAATATTTTCTTTCTCACTTATTTTTTCGATGCTTAAAAAAAATCCTATCGGTAAAACGTAATCGGAAGGGTGAAAGATCAGGCCATAGACCTGTGGCCTAGTTCATGGTAGGGGAATTTAGTCTGCAGCCCAATCTGTGAAATGCCAAGAACCCTGTGGTGTCAGTAGGGTTGAGGATGCTCAGTACTCTGCTGAATCAGACTATTAGGCCTAGACCAAAGGTGTCAAATATATGTACTGTGGGCCTGTGGAGCCATATGATCCAGCCCGTGGGTCTTGGACTGACCCCACATGCAGTAGAGGCAGTCAGTCTGGCTTGTACTGCATGCAGTGCCTGTGCAAGACCAGCTTTGCATGCTCGCTCCAAGGCTAGTTCAAATTAGGCTGTGCCAGAGCCATCGCGCAGGGCCAGTTGAGTGGAGGGCCACATGCAGCATGTGCCCTGTGCTGGCCCTCATTACCACTTTCAGCTCATGTGGTCAGTTGAGCCTCCTACACTGGATGCAAGCATGTGCTAGTCCTAGAGTTTGGTGTCCACTCAGTGCCAGCATGGTGTGTGTGCTGCATACAGCATGGGAGGTCCAGGGTGCAGACTGAATGCAGCACCCTGCTGGACCAGCTCCGTGCTTTGGCTCTGGTGCCCTCAGATGGCCTGGGGTCCTATCTGGACCAGTCCCAGAGCCAGGCTGCAGGGATGGTTGGGTGTAGGTGCTGCAACTAGTGTGCATCCCAGGCCAATCCCTATGCTCCTTGCAGTGCTGGGTCCAACCCAAGTGCTATATACAGTGCATGTGCCAGAGCAGGGCTGGCATGTGCGGGGGGTTGGACCCCATGCCATGGATGCAGCATGGGGGATCAGTCCCAATCTGGTCCACTGACTGGCTCAGTGACCCTTGTCTAGCCCACAGGGCCAGATAAGTTGGACATCCCTACCCTAGACCATGCAATACGTTCCAGATTAACATACAGTTGAAAGAATGGAGCATAAGTGGTCATGTGTGATGTTCAGTGCAAAGTTAAAATCATGCTGTTGAGTAGGCAACTTAAACCACTTCACAGAAAACCTGCCCTACAAGGGGAAGAGACAGTCACCACATGTAAGCATGTATCATGTAAACAGATCACAGAATACACTGTTGGATCTGCTTGCAAGCCCCTATTGAAATAGTGTGTTCAGTAAATTGGAGATTAAATACCACTGCATTTGGAAATATGGTACATTCGTTGTTTTCTGGAACAAGGCTGAGCACACTTTCTGGTAGGTACCTGGTAAATTTACCAGGTTTAACTATAGTTCAGACCTGTTTTTCTTTAGTGGCCAACTATGCTTCATACTAGAAATAAGAGTCCAATATTTAGAGGGTGGAATAAATGGAGCTCCACTGAAACAGTTTTCATCACTGAATCCAGAAAGCCATGATTTTTAAAAGGTCAAATATTGAATTGAAACCTTGCCTATATTTAATTTTAATTTCATCCCCAGGGTAAAAATACTGTTAAAATAAACCAAAGTACCCTTGTTGTCATCTGTATTATAGGCAGGTAGGAGTGTAAATAGTAACATCTGTATTTCATCAGACTAAGGCTTCTGATAGAGGCACTGTGGGATCTGATGTGCGATCCAAACAGTCACACTTCCTGTCATGCCATACTGCCACTATGTTGCCAGTAGGGGTGTGCAAAGCAGGCATCTGTTCTATTTCGGATTCGGCCCTAATCAGCTATTTGATTCGAATCGCTGTCCCTGATTTGATTCGTCTGACTCTGAATCTGAAGATTCAGTGCTGTTTCGGAGAATCAGTGATTCAAACACAGACACAGCTTTAAAAGTTTTTTCTATGTACCTTGTGGTACCAGTGCATCTTGTGAATTCTGCATTGCCGGAGTATGTGGAGCATCCCACAGGATTGCGGGGGCCCTCCATGTGCTCGGAGGCGTACCTGAAAGGGGACCAGAAGTAATTCCGGTTCACCTCTAGGTCTGCTGGGGAGCTTGCTGAGGCCCCCCCCCCCCCCGTGCCCCTTCCAGCTTGGCAGTTGGCCGCAGGAGGACCCTAGGTGCCCCCCTCCAGACCCAGAAGGCACCAGTCGCCAGAATCGATTTGGAGGGTTCCAATTTGATTCAGGGAGATTAAAGGGTCCTCTGATTCAATTTGGAGATTTGCCCACCAAATCAGGCTGAATCTCTGCTGAATCAAATCTTCACACAGCCCTCATTGCCAGTGCTGGGGGAACCCAGGATCATGAGCCCCCTGCACTGGCAAGTAGGAAGCTTGGTTCCTCTGTGCTCCCATGGCAGAGTCCTGGACAGCTGATCAGGAGAGCATATGGAACCCTTGGTATGCAGAGCCCTGATCAGCTGATGGATGTGCCCAGCCAGGGAAGTGCATGGGAGCTGAGGACTCTGATGTGCTCCCTTAGCTGGGAGCTCCGATCAGCTGACTAGGTCTCCCAGCCTCTGGGGCACACAGGAGTCTTATAGGGTTCCTGTGTGCTCCAGAGGCTGGGAGCACTGACCACATGTTCAATTAAAGGTGTGATAGGAACCAGCCACAAAGTTATTGCCCATTACACAAAATATATAATAGCTTTGTGGGATTTTAACCATTTCATCAGGCCATTAGTTGAATGAATAGGTGAACTCACTACTTAAGACATAATTAACCAGTTAATCGTGTTTTAAGTGTAATGTGTGTCAGGGACCTAGGGAAAGGAGATTAATGTACAGTTGTCAGTTGTATGTAGTTCTGTTTCCAGTGCCCATCAGACTGTAGGAAGCAATTACTGATGAATTCTGCACTATCTTTAAGGCGTATCCAGTAAGATTAGCAACATATCACATAGGCAAAAACAGACTCACTTCGGAAGAGTTCAAATGGAATAAACAAAAAAAACAAAAAACCTGCTATAAAATTCCTCCTCACTGTCCCTCAAGTCATTGATTCCTTGCAATTTGCTTTATTTAACAGGAGCCAAAAGCCAAAGAAGGCAGCGAGTATTTTGACAACAGAATTGATAACCTTGCTACGGATACTCTGGCACCACCACAGGTATCCAGTTTGCTGTGGTCACCTGGCTCTGGCCCCATTCTGTCACAGAAAAGTGAATCTACTAATGCAATCAGCAGTGATGTGTTGAGGCAGAACATTTACGAAAATTTCATGCGGGAGCTTGACATAAGCAGGACTAATGTTGAGAACACAGACACATCGACTGAAATGGAGGACTCTAGCAGTGAATCACTCAGCTCCTTGGAGCAACTGGATCTGCTGTATGAAAAAGAACAGGGAGTTGTGCGCAAAGCAGGGTGGCTCTTCTTCAAACCGCTGGTAACTCTACAGAAAGAGAAAAAGCTTGAGCTGGTTGCCCGAAGAAAGTGGAAGCAGTATTGGATAACACTTAAAGGTAAATTATTGCTCACTTACTCGTTGAACCTGCTGTCAACAGGAAGGATATCTTTTGTTTGTTAACCACTTTGTGAAGCTTGAGTAATTCAAATGTTTGTGCCTAAACTCAGCTTCCAGAAACCCAGTTGAGGTAGGTTGTGTATAAGCATCGCTGTGCTTCAAAATGGCAGTTAGGGGACTTTAACTGAAGCTCAGTGAATGAGCTTTAAAGTGCCCCCACCACCATTTTGAAGTCTGGGGATGCTGATACACAAGATGTGGAGGCTGGCTGGAGCATGCTAATTAGCACACTTCCGCAGACTCAATTAATCGCGTTTGCTCTGACACATTATAATTACAGTACGTCAGAGCAGCCTCCCAGCATGTGTACAGGCACCCTTATTTTTTTCCTGATCCTACTGAAGAGGTTTTTAAAGTACTGATGAGTCAATGCAGACACAGTCATTTCTGTAGCCATTGTGGCCTTGCCTGTCCTCTGTGCCAGGCAGTGGCATTATGAGGAGTGAAGTCCTACGGTGCTGATGCACTAACAAACAGGTCACTGTCAGTGTTGCTTGTGTGCCAGGGAGTCTTAGGCAGTCGTGCTAGAAGAAGCTATTCTTCTGTTGTTGTCTCAGCATAAGGACTCTGATCTCTGGCCCTAGCTCTGTAACCTGGCCCTTCTCATCCCCACTGTGGCCCCTCATATACCCCACTGAATTCTTTCTGGCTGCCCTATATCTCTATTGCTTTCTTCACCCTTCAGAATTGTGACTAATGCTTTTGACTAGCACCAGGATAAAGGGGGCCTTTTAGAATATAATACTGTTTTGTGGTTGGCAAGTGAGTAATGGGTTAGAGCCAAAGTTGTACATGTGCTCTTGAGTCTGGTGGAGACCGTAAATGAATTGTAAACAGGGCATCAAGGAGCACAAGGAAGAATATCAACATAGATTGTGGGGAGGAGAGCAATTTAATGGGTGAACATGTCGAATTTTATAGTTAACGTGGATAGGATCAGCCTTTCAGTAAACATAATGTTAAGCTAATAAGCAAGGGAATAATCAGCCTTAATAGTTTCCTAGTGTGTTTCGTGCTGGAGAAGGGAAAATAATAACTTTCCCAAAGATTGCCCTTTCAAGAAAAACAAACCATGTATGGGTGTAGCACTGAAGAAAAATAAATACCAAACAGGAAGTAATGGGAACGACTAAGATAATACAATGTATTAAAATTAAGATCAGGAGAAAAGAAAGGAATACAGTCACTTTGTACAATAATTTTGAAATCTGTTGCCAACAACCCAAAACAAAGTTAAGTCAGATCTAACAGGTTGAAGGACCTCTTATCACTAGATAGAGGTAATAAAATGAATCACACCTGCCAACATGTGGGAAATAAAGTGTCATCTTAATGTTGTCTTTTTCTTTGCCTTTGTTTAAGCTTCTGAGTAAATATGAGTTTGCTCTTTTATGCCACTAGTGGTTTCTTGAAGCACTCACAAAACACTTTATGCAAAGTACATTGCAGTATCATACTCAGCATTTCTTCAGGCCAGGAGACAATATGGCTGATAGGACAGAGCACTAATATGGAATCCAGTGGACCTGGTGGATAACCTTTGGCAAATCCATAGGTGACGTGGGGTGGGGGGGCATATGTCCCCCCTTTCTGCCCCCCCCAGATTGGTTGCCGCTGGCTTCTGCGGGCAGTCGCTGATCGCCGGTCACCATCCCCCCGCCGCTGACGCTGTGGCCAACATCTGTGGGCAGTCCCTGCTTACCACTGATGCTGCCACCTGACAAATGGTGCTTTCCCCCTCCCCCCATCTCAGAAGGCACCAGTCATTCATGGGCAAATCCTTCAGCTTAGTTCTCCATCTTTACTTGTGAATACTTTTCCTTAGTGTTACAGGTATCTTTACAATAACAGGAACTTTTTTTTCTTTGTTAGCTTTTCATAAATATATGTTCCTTTACCTCCTTGCTAATGCATCCTTACCATCCTGTAAAGAGTTCTGTAGCCAAAGTAAACTTACCTTTGTGGATATCAAAGCATAATTCTTTTTAAATACTATTAACTAAATCAGAATTAGACACTTACTACTTAAAGGTTTTGAGTAAATTTCAGTTTAATTTGTTCTTGAAATTTAAATAGCCAAGATATTTTTAAATACTACTTAAAAATAGTCACCTCTGTGAATAGAGAGCAGCATGTTTCTTTACATTCTGTTGAGATGTGTTTAATTATAAATACACAGAGGGTTCACAACCATCTGGTTACCTGCCAGACTTAAATTCATCAATGTCCTGAGGCCTTCACTATACTTAGAGGGCCATCAAGATCCAAGATCGAATAGTAAATCTATAGAAAGAGGACCTTTCCTTACCATCTGTCTTCTCTAATTCATTTATTTTAACAAGGGAAATTGCTCTCCCACCAATTCCCCTTCAATTTGAGCTTTTGATCAAAACAGGAAGACTATAATCGGCCCCAGCGGGGCAGTCAGAAATACAGTGAATATGTGGACCCAGCTACTTACAATGCTCACAAATCTCTTATAACCTGGTTCAAATAAAAATGTTCGCATACATACCTAGCAAAAAAAAAAATTATTGTGGTAGTTGCTTCAACATTTAATGTGTTTGAAAAATATTTGTACATTGCTCATAACTCAAGGGTCAAAATATATATTTAAACAAATGTAATATGCACAAACAGTAAATTCAGAGAAATCCGAAGTGGTTTGTCTTTAACAGCTGGTATAAACCAGTGGATAGAGTGGGCTAAACTGGAGAGCAGAATCCAGACTCGGGTGGCAAATGGTGAATTTGGCTGGCAGCCAGACTCTGTTTTCCAGCAGCCCCTGTCTGTGCTGCTCCAGACTAGTCTAAATGGAGACCCCCCGGAGCAAGGGAGCAGTGACAGTGCAGGGGTGCAGAACCCAGCCCCATGCTGTCATGACCCTGCTGCTCCTGGGGTCTCTACGGCAGCCAACTGGGAGTGGCACAGGCAGGGCACATGGCTGGACAGGGAGCTGCTCTGGGGCCAGGGCCAGGTCCAGGTCTGGGATCTTGTGGAGATGAATGTGCAGGGCTGGAGCCAGGGCAAAGCTGTGATCCACTCCCTGCATGCCCTTGTCTATAGAACCAGTGCTCGTCGCAGGGGCATGTAGGGAGTGGATAGTGGCTCCAGCTCTGCTCTGGCTCCAGCCCCCTGCAATATTCCAGCCCCCTGGCCCACCTCCCCTTCTTACTCCTGGCTGTAGCCCCCATCCCAGCCTCCCAGACGTGTGCCCTGTCTGTGTGGGTCCAGTCCCTGCTGGTGAGTTTGGCATGGATTGGCCAGGGTGCCTGGGCAGCCAGGTTGGATATGGTGGTAGCAGCTAGAAGGAGCTGCTGCCACAGGGGTTGCTGGGAAATGGAGTCCACCATAGCCCCAATTTGCCCAACCCTGATCCAGACAGGCCCAGCCTGTACTAGGTGCATGGGATTGTTTCATCCTAAATGCAGGACTTTGCACTTGTCCTTTGTTGAACCTTATGAGATTAATTTTGGCTCAATCATCCAATTTCTCTAGGTTGCTCTGAATCTTAGCCCTACTCTCCGGCATATCTACTACTCCCCCCAGCTTGGTGTAATCTGCAGACTAGGTGAGGGTGCACTTCATCTCATCTTCCAGCTTGTTGATGAAGACATTGAACAAAACCGTCCCCAGGACCGAACTCTGGGGCACTCCTCTTGATGCTGGCTGCAAGCCATTAATGACTTCCCTCTGAGCCCAATGCTTCAACCATTTTTTGTTTTTATCCACCTTACACAGTCCATTCACCCAACCTGTACTTAGCTTGCCTGTGAGAATGTTGTGGGACTCTGTATCAAAAGCCTTGCTAAAATCAAGGTATACCACATCCGCTGGTCTCCCTACATCCACAGAGGCAGTCATAGAAGGCAGTCAGGTTGCTCAGGCATGACTTGCCATTGGTGAATGAATCCATGCTGACTGTTCCTAATTACCTTTTTCTCCTCCAAGTGCTTTGCAATGGATTCCTTGAGGATCTACTCCATGACTTTCCCAGGGACTAAAGTGAGGCTGACTGGTCTGTAGTTCCCTGAATCTTCCTTTTTCCCTTTCTTAAATATGGGCACTGCTTGCCCTTTTTCAGTCATCTGGGTCCTCTCCTGATCACCATTAGGTTGCAAAGATGGCTCTGCAGTCATATCAGCCAACTCCCTCAGCACCCTTAAGTGCATCCCATTCAGTCCCATGGACTTGTACAGGTCTAGCTTTTCTAAATAGTCCCTAACCTGTTCTTTTGAACTGTCACCTCTTCCTCAACCTGGAGGAGGAGGTGAGTGTTGTATGTTTACCTCCTCCTCAAACTGTGCTGCCAGGTGCAGTAATCTGGGAGCTGACCTTGCCTGTGAAGACTGAGGCAGAAAAGGCATTGAGCACGTCAGCCTTTTCTGCATCTTCTCTCGCTAGGTTGCCTTCCCATTCAGTAAGAGACCCACACTTTCCCTGGTCCTCTTCTTGCTACCGACATACCCATATTACCCTTCACGTCCCTTGCTAGCTGCAATTCCAGTTGTGCTTTGGCCTTCCTGACTTCATCCCTACATGCCTGATCAATATTATTATACTCCTCCATAGTTACATGTTCAAGTTTCCACTTCTTATAAGCTTCCTTTTTGTGATTTAGTTTACTGAAGACTTTTCTGTTAAGCCAAGGTGGTGTTCTGCCATACTTGTCTTCCTGCTCATCAGGATGGCTTGTTTCTTGCACTCTTGAGTGCCCTGAGTGAGTCAGAGTCTGCTTTTCTGAAGTCCAGGATCTTTACTCTGCTGCTCTCCATCTTTCCTTTCCTCAGGATCCTGAACTCTCTCATCTTGTGATCACTGCTGCCCAAGTTGCCATCCACTACTACATTCCACATGAATTCTTCCTTGTTTGTGAGCTGCAGGTCAAGAAGAGCATGGCCCCTAGTTGGTCATTCCAGCAGTTGCACCAGGAATTTTGTCCCCAGCACTCTCCAGAAACTTTCTGGATTGTCTGCACACTGCTGTATTGCTCTCCCAGTGTATATATACAGTGCGCACGTGCACCCACCCATTTCCCTTTGTAACATCTAAGTTACTTGGATCATGATTAATGTCTTAGTGTGAAACTGGCAGATAGAAACACAGGAACCAAACTGAGTTTGAGCCTGCATTATCTGAAGACTAGAACAAGTGAATTTCTCCTAACCCTTTTAGCAAGCGTTGATGTTTGAGAGAATTGATTCTGTAAATTATAAGGAAATACAGCCACTTCTTCTGCTGTGCAAAAATTAATCCTTTCTATATATACTACTTTGGCATCCTGAGTTGACTGAACTACCTTTTTGTCCAAGATAGCTTGTTTCAGAAAATATTTTCTCCTTTTGGATACCAGTTTTCATTTCCTGTCTGTAGAGTTAGAATTACCTTTGCAAATGGCCATTTCTCACAAACTCAGATCGGGGGACAGCTGTAATAGTCACTATCATTAATGTGCATCCCTGGTCTCAACTCTTCATTCATAGATAGATAGTTGAAGATAACTCCTGGGTCTAGGAACTCACTTTTTTCCCTTCTTTTTCCTTCATCCTCAAGGTTGTACCCTGTTGTTTTATGAGACATATGGGAGGAATTCCATGGAGCAGAGCAGTGCACCTAGATATGCCCTCTTTGCAGAGGACAGCATAGTGCAGTCTGTCCCTGAACACCCCAAGAAGGAAAATGTGTTCTGCCTCAGCAATTCTTTTGGAGATGTATATCTATTTCAGGTAACCATCATCAGCATTTTAAATGATATATGTATATGTGTGGGAGGGGTGGGGGGTGAGAGAGAGAGAATGTGTGTGTAGTCTTAATAGGTTACATATTTGCCTTTTTTGTATATAAGCCAAATTGTAAAGTTGATGTCTTAGTTCTTATTCAGTCTTTCCTTAAGCAGAACTTGATGTGACTGGGATTATTTGCTTCAGGAAGTAAAAAACCATGGGCCATATAATCAAAATGTGGGTTATAGTAATAATAATAACTATAATTATAATATAGTTGTGAGCTGACAAACTTTTTGTTTCTGCTTTTTTGCTGGTATAAAGCTATTAAAATCTTAATGGTGAGGAGACAGTTAAAGTGGGAGTAGAGGTGGGAACAGGGAGGTAACACAAGGTGGGGGGAAAAGATTATCAGTTAGTTGAGAAGCAGAAATTATGAGAATTAGAAGGCAGGAAGCAGGGTAGATTTTATGCCTTATAGACTGACTAAATCAGAGATGCACAGCATAAGCTTTCATAAGTAGTGGGCTTACTTCATCAGATGCTATCGGAATTAGAAGGTCAGGTCAAATATAACATGAGCATAAAGAAAAGAAGGCACGAGTGCAAAAATGGCCAGGTAAAAGACAAAAGAAGATGAGAAGTCTCTCTGTCTGGGCCTGACATGAAAGAGAGTCTCAGGCATGAAGTCAGAACATTTTACTCCAGTTCTCTTACTGTTGTCATGATTTCAGCACTCTTCCAAGTCTGCCATGAGCCTATTCAGGTTCAGGATACTGTACCAATTAACTCAGGCAGTCACAGCTACAGAAATAATAAAGGAGCTGGAATGGATGGGATTTGAAAAACCAGGTGGTCACCAGTTCTTTAAGCCATTACAGTTCCAGCTTTGTAAGTCATTAAAAGCCTATAGGGAATTGCCAGGATTCTTAGTCTGTGCACTGGGATTCCATAGCTGTATGCTGGTGGGCCCAACCATGAATCCATTGACCTCAAAAGGGGGAGGTGGGATTGTGTGAGAGCAAGATATTGAGGTTTGGACCCCATAAATATAGTTAAAATATTTGCAAGCTTGTTTTCTTTGTTGTTTTATTGGAAAAGTGAATAAACTTTGGTTCTTACTGGAACCATTTGCTTAAAAATGCATTGATGCACAGCTGTGGTTTTAAAATGATGTTGGCAGATACTTTATGCAAATGTGTCCTCCCAAGGCACTCTATGCTCCATCCATTTAATTTATGTTTATTTAAATATGTAACCCCATACCCTCAGACCTCACTTTTCTGACAGTCCCTGAGGCCAGTTAAGTCTGGAGTTGTCTTAGCTTGTGAATTTTAATACTTGGGGTGGGGACGGAGAGGGGAGGGGTTCAGTAGTACAGGTCTCTGCACCTCCACAGCTCTCTTGGGCTCTATTTGTTAATTCCTTGCGACTCCAATACCCCGCAGGGCTCAGAAGCATAAGTGTGGAGGCAAGAGCCAGGATGCAGTAGAGAAAAGGCTAACAGCAGCCTGCTCAAGTTATGTTTGTGCAGTTCTAAATGCAAACTCTTGGACATCAAATACCGGTCAAGCACTTTCATATCATCCAAGCCCTGTTTCAATTTGTCTGTTTATTTTTTAAAATAACGTTGCATGCTTGATTTGTGTTGTAGGCAACAAGCCAGACTGATCTGGAAAACTGGGTTACAGCAATACACTCAGCTTGTGCTTCCCTCTTTGCAAAAAAGCTTGGGAAAGAGGACACTGTCAGGTTGTTGAAAAATCAGACAAAGAGCCTCATCCAGAAGATTGACATGGATGGCAAGATGAAAAAGATGGCAGAGTTACAGCTCTCTATTGTCAGTGATCCAAAGAACAGGAAAGCCATAGAGAATCAGGTACGACCGATTTCTACTGGTTTGTTTGGTTACATGCAGCAGT
Organism: Crocodylus siamensis; assembly: GCF_052110815.1. Taxonomy (NCBI): domain Eukaryota; kingdom Metazoa; phylum Chordata; order Crocodylia; family Crocodylidae; genus Crocodylus; species Crocodylus siamensis. Next base: position 122,375,280 of record NC_143395.1, read on the forward strand.
TTATCATTACAGAAATTCTCCTGCTCTAGGCTCAGATTTTAATGCTTTCTAGACTTATTCTTAAGTGTTCCCTTGGATTTAAACGTCAAAACTGGGAAATTGCAAGCAGCCGTAAAATGCCATAAAAAGACTTAGCCAGTGGTTTAAAAAGTAACAGCTCTAGGCAGTTTTGCCTAAGTACCATTAGTAGTTAAATTTCTACATGTGGATATGCAACATATTGGGAAAAGTAAGACTAGATCTAGTCTATCCTTTGTGGATCACTTATTAGCAGGGTATTCCTGTCTTATTCTGTTGCTCAGAATTCATTATGCTCATATAAAAACTTACTTTTGAACATTAGCAAACAAACAAAAAACCCCAAGACAGTTACAATATCTGAATTTTTAATGCAGGCCAAATCTTGCAGTCTCATTATTTAGCCACGGATAAGTGGTAAAAGTTAAGAACCTGAAGCCAATGCTCAGTACCTCTTGGGAAATGAGGAAGAAGTACAGAATTTATTCCTGACTACACTAGAAATAAAAATGAAATATTGTGTAACAGTATCACTATCTGTGCATATATTTGCTCTGGCAAAAGTTTCTCTGTTACCTTTTCTCTTTATTTGTAAAAACACGTGGAAGCAGGTACAGACTGGGGATAAATTGCCCCATTGTGCAGAAGTGTGTACTGTCTTGCTATTATAACTTGCAGTATGAAGAAAGGTACTGGCTAATCATAACTTTTGACAAGTTTTCTTTGTAATCCAAAACAGTATAGATAGTGAAAAGAGCACATAATCCAGTTAACAGATTTTGATAGTGTAATGTCTGTTTCTTTTATCTGCTAGGAATTTTTTGATTAATCATGTTCCTGATATATAGGCCATTTTGCTAACCACATTATAACTACTGGATAGCACTTTACACTAGCAGTAACTTGTAAATTGGATGCTTATCTTGCTGGGATTCTATGACCCCAGCTGACTTCCTGCCCTTTGGGCAGGGGGCTGGACTCGATGATCTCCCGAGGTCCCTTCCAGCCCTAATGTCTATGAAATCTATGAAACTTCATTTAGGAGAAGCCTTAACAGCATATGCCAGTACCAAAAAGTCTTCATTTCCTTCCCATAGGATGGTATTTTAGCTAAGCTCCGGCTCCTTTCTGCCCATCCAACACAATGGCCAGCCCCTGCGGGGGAAGGTGGGGGGGAGGGGAGCAGCCAGAGCTGGAGCCAGAGCTCCGTGCACTGGGCAGAAGCTGCTGGGTTAAAGCTTCCACCTGCCCATCCAGAGCTGCACGGTGGCACCTGGTGGTGAGAGAGGCAGAAGAGCCCTGCTGCTCTGGCCAGCACACAGTCTGTGGTGTTGCTGCAGCCAGTGGGTGCTGCGCAGGACAGGGGTGTGGTGGGGGCTGCGAGCCCCTGTGGCAGGTGGCTCCCAGGCTCCAGACCTGCCAGTGCCTCCAAGCTGGCCTGGGCAGCCAACTGCTTGGCCAGCCACTGCCTGTGCCCTACAGCCGAAGCCAAAAGGCCCAGCCCTCGTAGGGTCCCTGCAGGCCAGGGCCACAGTTTAAACCTCTCCAATGAAAGTTAATGGCAAGCCAGGGCCTGGCCACACCTCCAGGTCAGCTTCCCTCCAGCCTTGCGGCTGCTGAGGAAGGGAAGGGAGGGCTCACTCTAGTGCCCCCCTGCTTCTAGCCTGAGTCATGCAGGCATGTGGTGCATTTCCAGTATTAAAGGTGAATGTTTGTTCACTTGCAAATCAGTTCAATCTACACAGGTTAGACTAACCTGCAAAGATTGAATCAATTCAGGCTTGGGTTTTTGAATGTCTGTACGTAGCCCAGTACATAGAAGATATTTGGTTTAGAATTTAGCCATGAATCGAGACCTCCTAGTTTTGCTAAAAGTGATCATCAATGATAACAGAGGGTCAGGACCTTTATTTATATCTTCCTTATTTGATTACAGTATGATATCCTAAACATAATCCTGAGAGCTACGAGAACCACAAAACATCAAAGGTCACACCCTGACCTCCCAGCAACTTGCTTTGACCACATTTTCATGAGTTGGTTGTAAAATTGCCTGAGCTCTGTCTATACTAGTAGCTTCAAGCTGCTGTAACTGCATTGAAGAATGTTGCTGTGAAATGGTGGGGGGGTGGGTGGATATGTGCATTTGCACACACACAAATGCTTAGAGCCCTTTCAAAGGGGGATTGTTTCAAAAGGGCAGCTGCTAGTACATTCTCACTGTTGTGTGAACAATTTGAAAAGGATTCAAATGCAGTAAACCTGCTCCAACTTTATCCTGGATGAAGGAATGTTAAAATTGGAGTGCCTTTACTGCATTTGAATCCTTCTCACTTGTTCAAACATAACAATTAAAATGTACCAGCAGTTGTCCTTTTGAGATGTTCACCTTTTGAAAGGTCTTCAAGCATTCTGTCGATCACACTCCGCATCTACCCTTGTACTTCCTCTTTCCAAGCCACGGTTAGGCAAATGTGCAGGGCAGAAACTTGTACTGCCAATTTCCATGCTATAAGTATTTTCTCAGTTAAATTATGTAATCAGTGTAGTGTTTCCACAGTTAAAGCTGCAAAGACATCACTGGGACAGTAATACAAATCCATGTTCAACATAGCAAATTGCTTCCTGTATTTGAGCCTTTTCTCTCTGCCAGGATTTCTTAAGTACCCACTAATTCATTTTTTGGGCTGCTAATGTGACTTCAAGAGTAAGAGCCAAAGTTTACTTGCTCCTGGCCAGCAAACATAATTGTTTCTTTGACATATGTAGTTATAACATCTCTTTGTGAATGCGATGCTTGTAACATTCATAGATCTTATTATACTTGTTTGAAACAATAGAGAGCAAGCACTTGTGCTAGGTTGCCCATGAAGTGCCAGCAGCACAATTCAGTCTTGAGCTGTTACTGTCTTTCTTTGTGTTGTACTCTTGAGCAGAGATTCGTGTGCTGTGATTTTTCTGCTGAGGTATTCATTAAATGCTAGGTAGGTAGAGACCTGCCGTTTCACTTATCCTGATGCCAAAGCCCACTGAATTGAGTAGGGAAGGGAGGAGTGGAGAAGCAGGAAGCTACAACCTACCTTGGATTTCAATGGCTTTTGGGACTGCTGAGATCTGCTGATTCCCAGAGGGGAAAAGTCTAGCTTTATATCCCATAATACCCTGATAAAGTCAACACAGATGCATAGTTCTTTAATTAGTTTACCCATCCATTTAAGCAAGCTTTAAAAGGAACAGGCTTTAACAGTTTACTGTGACTCATTTATATAGTAGTCATGAAAGCCTTTTGATTTCTCCTAATTAGATTGTTCGAGGATTGAATAACCATCATTTTTTTCCATTTTGGGTCACTGGAAAAACAGGCTTTATTCTACTGGAATTAAAATCCAGCAGTGATTTATCCCTGTTAATCTTCTTTCTAAGAATTTCTCAAAACACTGAAGGAGGTCAAGTGAAGGGAGGCAATAAGCAAGATGGTTCATTTACAAACAGCACATAGTTTGCACACAGTGAAATTATAATGAGCCTTTCCTCTGGATTTGTTCTCTACAAGATATCTTACTGCAACTGCCTAAATGTTTTTTGGCAGTGTCAGTTGGGAGGAGAGGCAATTCAATAGATAACTAGGCTGTTTAATCTTTTAATTCAGCAGTCCCAGCAATGGGTCTTTAAAAAATGCAATGTATCATTAACAAATGTACAGTTTTCTCCAGCTATTACACAGTGTACTGCTGTTTGCTTTTGTCCAGTTTGATGAATAATAGGGCATCAAATATTGGGATGATTGTTTGTTTGTTTTTTTGTTTAAAATTGAAGCATTGAGATTTGGTCTCAGGAATTGAATCAACAAAAGTAGGAATCATGTGAATAAATCCCTCTGCCTTCCAAAGAAAATATTCCCATGGGCCATATAAACAGCGTATCTAGATAGTGCTTTAGTTTATGAATATGCTTCTTAATTTCTTCTTTAAACTTCTTGGGTGAAACTGTAACTTTTGAAATCCATGGGAATTTCACTCTGTGTGATTAGATTTAGTTCCCAGTCCTGCACTTCATGATGATTCCTGAGATTTTCTAATCTACAAGGAAACTTCGTGTATTATGGAAACCTACAGTATCCCCCCTGCTTCAACTCCCCCAGCCTCCCAAAAAAGCATGTATGTGTGTTTTTCTCTGTTGTGTTCCAAAGCAAGGTACTGACACCATCTGCTTTGCCTGAGAGCTTAATCCCGTAGGGTTCTGCAGGCAGTGAAAGATGCACGATTCCCTACAGGATGTGGTGTTTGTGTATCCACTGCTCTTGGAAGGCAGATGTATTTAGGGAAGCTGCACATACGCATTTGTAATATTGATTCATACTGAAGTGTTTGAGCACGTAGGAGTTGGCTTTTCATTTTAGTTGAGTTCCATTGCTAGTTTGCATTAAAATGATTGCCAAACAACTTTTTTGTGTTTTATAAAGGATGGGATTTGGTAAAGAATTCCTAAATTGGATAGAGTTGTTATATACAAATTCCACTTAGTGTTGTGACCAGTAATATGGTATCTGATCCATTTCCCTTGCAAAGGGGGACTTGACAAGGTTGTCCCCTTCCCCTCTTGTATTTGATTTGACATTGGAGCCAATGGCTGTAGCTGTAAGGAGTAAGGCTGATATAAAAGGCATTAGGCTAAGAGAAGGTCCAAGACCCCATTCTGTGTAGATGATACACTAATATTTCTGTCACTGCCTGAGAGATCAGTTTTATTAATTGAACTAAATTTGAGTTACTTATATTAAACTATTATATTGCAAAGGATATGTTTAGAAAATGGGAGCTTCAATGGCAATCAGGACACACAATTTATTTGGGTATTCAGATATTTAATATTATATTATTGCCCCAAAACTTTCAGAAGATCCTTGATATTATTTTAGAGGATCTTAAGCAGGGCAGTTTAGCAATATCTTTGGGGAGGAGATGTGGTAATATTTTGAAAATAAATGTATTACCTTGCCTAATTTGTCTGCTACATAACCTGCCAGTTGTAATCCCCAACTAAATGTTTAGCAGGTTTCTGTGATGAGCAGATAAAAAGGCACAGCTTCCTTTAAAAAAGATGTAATTACCAATTGAAATGCATGGCACTCATCTTCCAAACCTCTGACAATGTCACAATGCCTTCTGAGTAAGAAAGGCTATATGCTGGATGACTGATAATTCTCCTGTATGGGTGGAAATTGAAAAGGAATGCATGTTTCCCCCTTCCGTTTTAGGCTCAATATATTTCTCTCTTTTTGATTCTCTAATCCCTACAATTTACAAACTTGTTAGGTTGCAAAAAAAATTGGCAAACTTTCTGGTTTCTTTCTTGACTACATTTTAAAGCCTTTATTCGGGACAATCCCTTTTTGATGTATGGATCTCAAAATGATGTTGACAGGGTGCATAGATTATACATAAATGCAGAACAGCTTCTACTGGGACACTGTATTAAAAAAGTCCTTCTCTGAAATATGTGACACATTCAACCTTCTGAAAGAGTCAAATGACAGTATATGCAGTTGCATAAAGTACTGGACTATCAGTTTGGACCTGAGGCTTAGAAGTAGCAAATGTTCAAGATTATACTATTTTTTTGTATTGAAATCTGCTTCTCTCCCCTGTTCTGCACCATCATTCTATGACTATATAACGTCACATAACAAACTTGATATGGATTAGTTAAAACTGAAGTAGAAGGAAACCTACATAGTCAGGTGACAGAATTCCAGTGGAAATCAGCAATGCAGACTATTCAAACATCTTCGGCTGATTTTAGACTATGTCTTGTACAACAAAAGATACTTTTTAAAAAATATTTACCAGGCTCCCTCTAAACTTAAAAATGTAATTATACTCTGCCTTTAGTACAAATTAGAGATGCAATAATACATCACAGGCAATGCTTGACCATATACTTTGATCATCCTTTACTTTCAGTTTTTTTTGCGGGGGGGAATAACTTACAACCAGAGTTAATATGGTTTTCAGGACAGCACTAAAATCTCTGGCAAGTATGTGTATTCTTGGGTATATGCCCAAGAGGTCCATATTGAAACCTTCCCAGATTGCACTCTTACAGAGGATCTTACTATTAATGTGCAGGATGATAATGCATTGGTAAAGGAGGACATTCCTGAAGGTCAAAACCTAATATGATGTCATGGCACAGTAGGCATCTATGGAGTGGGACACGTTTTGCAGATGTAACTGCTTTGACAAGTTTGGTACAATTTAGAAAGATGTCTTAGAATGCTTTGCTAATTCTTGTTGTTATTTTTTCTTTCTCCTGTATTGATTATGACAGACATATGTGTAGCTCATGCTGATTATGTCTAGTTGATATGTGCATTTATTATTTTTTGGTGCATTTTAAAAATATTGCCAAACACTAGAAATTCAGTCAAAGTAATTTTAAATGAAAAAATGATAGTAATTTTTCCATTCAAAGGAAGTTCTACCAGAGTTGCTCCCTTGACTTCCTCCAAAAGAAAGATTTTAATAATCCATTAGAACAAGACCAGTTGGAAGAAGCTGCCTGCTTGCAGTCAGAGTACCCCTCCATGTCAGGGATTACTTGTATTAGCAGTTGTAATGTTCTGGGACCCATATAAAATATCCAATCCAGAGAAAGTGGGTGTCTTGCAGAGAAAGGTGCGAGTCATCACATAGCTTTTACAAACAAAGGACCCACGAAGGATCTGTTGCACCTGCAGACATAGCAGCCTGTCTCAGTACTGTTGCAACTAGTGTGAAGGTGCATTGGCTTGCTTTTGTCTCCTTCCTAATCTGGCACCAGTAGCTGTGCAATCACAAACAGTGTCTGGGTGGCAGGGATTTTCAAAAGGGTCCACCTTAGCAAAATTCTGCTCCATTTGAAATCAATAGTAAAAAATCTCATTGACTGAAAGGGGAACAGAGTTAGGACTCCACAGAGGGCTTTTGAAAAATCCCATAATATACCCCTGTTGGAACCAGTTTCATTATTAGAATTACTCTTGTTCTCGAGCGGTAGGGCCACTTATCCCCAAATACTATGAGTGTAGATCTTTTTCTCATGAGGTTTACGTTTGTGATGGGGAGCCATATGTCTGTGTTTAACAAAGGTCAAAACATTGGCTCACTTAACAAGTGAATCATAGTATTTGCTCCAAACATGGAACCCTAACTGCAACTACTGAAGTCAATGAAGAGACTGCTTCTGCCTTCCATGCGAGTGGTATTGAGTGAATGATTAGGCAATTTCTAATTATAGCCATATCAAATAATGTTGCAAATCAAAAGTAGCCCCCCCACATCTGCTCTGCATCTGCATGTGGAACTTCTGGTAGCATGAATGGAAGGTCCACCACAGATTGAGAACAATGTATACTCCATTGGTTTTTTTTATTATTATTATTGAATTTGTAAATCTTCTATCACATGCATCTTTTATATATTTTAAGCAAGCATAATATAGGGCAGTTCTGAATAATACCAGCTTGTAAACATTCTGGGTTTCTTTTTACAGTTTCTACAATAACGGTTGAATCCTGGTTTCCAAATAGTTTTGAGGTAGCTGTCATGCTTCACATTTGCTGTGCACATTATGCTTAACTCACTTATCAGATGTGAGGCAGTTAGTCTTTATTTGCTAACACTGAAATGAGAAACATTAATGAGAAAAACAGACACATGCTTGGAATAATTTTCATCAGCGTCTTTCTACATTTTTGTCCAACCAAAATACCATTTTTTTTTCTGTTGCCATAAAAGCCAAAATAGGAAGATCAGTCAGGCTGATCACCTCTTCTCAACAAAACGTTTGTAAAATGTACAAGTATTGCTTTTTTTTCCCCTGAGATCTTCTGTCGTTGTTGTCTAGGTGGCAACTGCTTCACATATTTATAGTTGTCACATTAATTTTTGCTACATGTAACAAACATATATAAAATTATGATGCAACAGATTCAGAAATATCGTTCTTTGTATTTGCCCCAAGAACTAAAATTTAAGGTTTTATTTAAATAGAGTATTATCTTATAAATCCGGCAAGCTTGGGACCAAGCACCTGTGAGAAATGTGAAAACTGCAGATTTTTGAAATTGGAGCAGCAGCCCATCCCAGAGCAGGAGGGTGAGGGGGTAGTGATGGCTACCCCCAGAGCAGCAGCTGCACACAGATCAGCAGCATGGGGTGGTGGATGACGGCAAGGGCAATTTGCCCATTGTGGGACAATTTATTGTGCACTGAAGATCATTTGCAGGAGCATGCACTGTGGCAATTTGCGCTGCTGCAAGCGCATGCCCCTGCATATCTGGACACAGCCTCAGGTTAGGGACAGACGTTCAAAAAGCTGAAGCCTGAACTGGTTTAATTTTTGCAGGTTAGTTTAACCTGCATAGTGTAGGTGACTGGATCCTCCTGAGTTGGGGGGGCACTTGCCCCCCAAGCAGCCAGTCAGCAACTGGGGGGGTTCCCACACAGCTGATCGTACCGACCTGGAAGTCCCAGTGCAGGAGAACACTACTCCTGGTAGGCACGATTGGCCACAGGGGGACCACGGGGATCACTTCTCCTGGCACCCCCACTCCGTTGCCAGTGCTCTCGGGGGGGGGGGAGGGCGGACCAGCACTCTTGCCTGCCCCCCTGCTCATTGCCCAAGTGGGGAACACTGGCTGTGAAGGGGTGCATTCCCTATGCATCACCACTGCTGCAGAGAGTGAACTGGTTTGCTAATGGATAGACATTCGGCACATGCCTGCAGCGCATCAGGCCAGATGCTTGGGGGGCTCTAAAGCAGCCCTCCCTTTCAACAGGGAAGTTGAGCTGAGGAGGGGCCGGGGCAGGCCTGAGGGGTTTAAACCCCCACCATGGCCTGCAGGGTTTGGAGGAGGAGGAGGGGAGAGCTCTCCTTGCCCCAGCAACTCCCTGACAGCTAGGAACAATCCCCACACACAGGGCTGCCTGGCCCCAGAGAGGGAACTCTTCTCCCTCCTCCCTCTCCCCCACTGATATAGGGTTGGGTGGGGGGCTCTTCCCTTGCCTCCTCCCCCCACCATTGTGGGGTGGAGAGGGAGGCACTGCAAGGCTGCTAGGTTCAGAGGAGGGCCACCTGCTTGGCGAGAAGGCAGCAGGACAGGCCCTGTGAGGAGAGACTGAGGGACCTGAACCTGTTCAGCCTCAGCAAGAGGAGGCTGAGGGGGGACCTGGTTGCTGCCTACAAACTCATCAGGGGAGATCAACAGCAAATAGGTAAAGCCCTTTTCTCCCCAGCACCACCTGGGGTGACGAGGAGCAATGGTAATAAGCTGATGGAGAATAGGTTTGGGTTAGAGATCAGAAGGCAATATTTTACAGTTAGGGTGGCCAAAATCTGGAACCAAATTCCCAGGGAAGTGGTCCTCGCGCCTACCTTGGGCAAATTCAGGAGGAGGTTGGATGATCACCTGTCTGGGGTCTTGTGAACCCAGCATTCATTCCTGCCTGTGGCAGGGGTTTCAGGCTAGATGATCTGTTCAGGTCCCTCCTGACTCTATGTACTGTAAACTATAAGCTATAAGGCTGGGAAGGGGACTCTTTCCCTGCCGCACCATTGAGGGGTGGGGAGGGAGGGCTTCATGAAATGCTGCCTGGCCCTAGATGGGGAGTCTTCCCCCAACCCTGCTGTCCTCTGTGGGGCTGGAAGGGGGGCTCGTCTTCCCCCTCCACCTCCCTCTGCCCCCACCCCTGCTGCTGGGGGGGGCTCTGTGGAGACTGCCTGGCCCAGGCCCTGCTGGGGAGGGGCTCTGTTCAGTGCTGGGGAGGGGGAACTGTTCCTCTTCCTCCTCCTACCGCCTGGCCCCCCACCACCGCGGGGAGGCTCTTGCTGTGCTCCCCAGCCTGGCCCAGCTGGGGCACAGCAGCTGCTGGGGGTGGCTCTGGCCCTGGCTCAGCCCTGGCTAAGGCAGCTGCTTGGTGGGGCTGGGCCTTTCTGAGGCCCTGTAAGACCCTGTGTTGCTTCTGAGTGGGCCCAGATAAGTCACTGCTAGCCAGCCATGGACCAGGCTGCACTCGCTGACAGGGAAAGAAGCTGCCTGGCTGCACTGGCTTCCCCATCATTGAATTGTACCGGCCAGAGGTAGCCCTGCCCCTGCAGCCCAGCCCTGGCCTACCTTAGTTGGGGCTGAGCGAGGCCCGACTGGGTCAGGATATGGGACTGGAGCCACGCCTGGCAGCTGCAGCTCTGTTAAAGCCACTTCTCATGCCCCAGCCAGGCCGGGCCCAGGAGCACTGCAAGAGCCTTCCTCGCCTTGTGGTGGGGCGGCGGGGAATAAGAGGAGGAGGAGGAGGGGGAAGAGTCCTCCCTCCCCAGAATTGGACAGACCCCCCCTGCCCCACGGGTGGGGGGAAGTGTCCCCCTCTGGGGTCGGGCAGCGTCTACAGAGCGCCCCCCTCCCCCCCAGCAGAGGGGGAGGAGGAAGAGTTCCCCCCAGCACTGAACAGAGCACCTGCTGGGGCTGAGGCTGAGCACCCTGCACAGAGCCACCCCTCCCCACCCCTGGGCAGTGGGGGAAGATGGGAGGGGGTCTCTATATGAGGCTGCCCAGCCTGGCCCCAGCCCAGGATGGGGACTCTTTCCCCCTGGTCCTTCCTCCCCCTCCATGATTTAGGGAGGGCTCTGTGTGGCACTGCCTGGGCACAGGGAGAGGCTGTAATAGTCATAGCCGCAGCTGGTGAAGAGTCGGGGAAGAGTTCCCTTCCGGGGCCAGGTAGCCTTGCCTAGAGGCCTCCCCTCCCAGCCCTGGGGTGGAGGTGGAGGAGTGTTCCCCCTCCAGCATCCCACAAAACCCTCCTTTCCCGTCCTAGGGGAAAAAGGAGGGGGAAGAGTCCTCCCAGCACCAGACCAGAGTCCCCATCCCTGCCTCAAAGGACAGGTGTCCGGGCATGGCACCATTAAGGTGAAGGGGGCAGGGAGAAAGGTTAATTCCTCCCTCTGTTCCTTTTGGTCCCTTCTGCCCTGCCATAGCCCCTTCCTTTTTGCTCCCTGGCTGACAGGCAGACCTCGCCTACAGTGATGGAGGAGGGGAAAGAGGGAAGAATTAATTCCTTCCCTTCCTATTTTACCTTAACGGGGCCATGCTGCCTGGTGTCTTGCTCTGTCCTGTCCCTGGTATAGCTAGAGAGTAGAAGGGAGGGGCCAGCCCAGCTCTGGAGCCCAGCCCAGTGGTCTGACTCGCATGGCACCATGCCACATCACTTTCAAAGGCAGCAGCAAGGCATGAAGCAAGCAGAGCGCAGCTCACAGCTGTAGCCTGCCTTTGCCCCGTACAAAGATCAGGGGGCCATGTGCCCCCCCTTGGCTGCCCAGTGCCGTGCCCCTGGAGGAGGCGCCGGACTCTTCCCAGGGGCAGTGCAGGGCAGGTGCAGGGGTCCTGTGGGCTCCGTCCCCAACAGTGCAGCCTAGGCTAGCCCCATTCCGGGTCCCCCTGGGCAGTGCAGGGCTGGGGCTTTTGCAGGGTGGTGAATTCACAGGGGCCACCAGTGCTGAGCAGCGACTCTGGGAACAGGGGAAGAGATGGGTGCAGCGGACCCCAGCCCTGATCCCAGGCCTGGCTCTGCTCCAATTCCTGCCTGGTCCCAGCCCCATTCCTGGGTGGGGCGGGGGTGTGTGAACTCTGCCCCCTCAATGTCTTTTTCTCCCTCTGCCTATAGATCACTGTAACCAGTTTATGTATAATGTCTGTCCCTCTAGCTTGGCCACAGGCTAACAGTTGACCTCTTGATTTATTGTGTCAGGCCCTCATGCGGTATAATAAGTCTTTTGACTGAAATAGTCCTTCATTGTTTTACAGCGGTAGAGATTCTGCTCTGTTCTTCTTGACTGTCAGCTCTACGTGTAAACTTCCTCTTGCTTCGTCTTTACATGAACTCTTTTTTTCTTTTTTTTGTTGATGAGAATGCTTCTCTCTCTCTCTCATTTTTTTTTCTGGTCCCCTGCTCTGGATGGAGAAGTTAAAGAAAATGTGTTTCTATTTTCCATTCTGGTACTATTTTGCAGTTCCTTACACAAGAAGGAATCAATCTGTTTAAATTTAAAAATGCAGAGCCGGTTAGCAGTAGAAACTGCTGGAGGCTGGAAGATCAGGTTGCAAGCTAATGTTTTCATCCTTTGCAGAAAGCAAGATGAATGACAAGATTGGTCCCCAGTTCAGTAGGGTTCTAAAACATGCACCTAACTTTAAGCAGAGAAATAGTCTAGATTTTAGTTGGATTATCCTTTTTTACTAAGCATATTCCTAAGTTCTTTGCTGAATTAGGGGCTTGAGGATCCTTGAAACAATGTTTTTCCCATACTGTGGTAAGAGATGTTGAAAATTACATACATCCAAAAGCAAGAATGGGAAAAGAAAGGTCTTGATTATTTTACAGCAGTTTGTTTTACACTCTTCTCTTCCATTTTTTTCATTTCTTTCATTTTGAAGAGCAAGTGATAGTGAAGTGTCCTTTAAGTTATTGGCAGTATAAGAGTGATGTTGTAGCCATGATGGTCCAGAAATTATTCAAAAGCTTGTCTAACTCTATCTCAAGAGTTGAAAAATTAATATAAAAAAAGGCAGGAGAGAATTTTTTGTGTATTTATTTTTGTTCATTTTGATCCTTGAGGTATTAGCAGATTTGCTTTCACAAGTTTTGGTCTGCAGAAAAGTATCGTATTAGGGCAGGGGTTTTCATTTTTTTTGGAGCAGTGTACCCCCAGAAGCCGGACGTGGACTGTGGGAAGGAGCGGGGCATGGCCAAATATGGAGCGGCAGCAGCTGCTGCATATGAGCTTCTCCTGACCCCTGTGTCTGGCTAGGCCGGTGGCACCTGTGCAGCAGTGCAGGATGGTGCGTGGTGGCCTTCTCAAGTTCACAACCCCAGTCCACAACCTCTGCTGTAGGGCCAAATCATGCCCTGCTTATTCAGATATTTCCACTGAAATCAATTGTGTTAGGAAGCAGCATGCAGCAAACAGAAGCAATTTGGTGCATGGACTGGACCTAGTGCCAGCACAGCAGGCCAGTCAGGGGCATGCATAGGACATAGGGCACACACTGCATGTGGACCTGTGCTGGCTCTGCACACAAGCTGCATGCAGTGTGCAGGGCTGATCCAGGGCATGTGCTGCATGAGCTGTCCATGCTGGACTGGCCTTGCATGCTGGTTCTGATTTGTGGGGCCGGTCTGTGGAGCTGATCTGGCCTGCAGGCCAGCCTTACGCCCCTCATCTGGCCCTGCAGGGGTAGAGGAGTTTGACGCCCTTGATCTGTAATATGATAAATGACAATAAAAGTCTTTTTGTCTAGAACACTGTAGCAACTGCTAAGGACTATGAATTGGCATATATCTTGGATGCTATTGCAAACATCTTTGTCTTCACTTAGCTCATCTCACAGTATCATCTTGTTGTTGTTTTACATTTGGTGGTAAAATCTCTTAATAGATTTGGCACTGATTTAGGCCACCCATCTACTTGTGACATAAGAACAATCCTCACTGTCAAACAACAAGGAAAAAATTATTTTCCAAGTTGCCATCATTTCGTGCCACAGCTACTAAAACCTACTTCTCATAAGCTGAAATTTCTACTGCAAAAATAATTTCTTGCCTAACGGTTTAATCATATGCACTTTGCCCTTCCAGTGATGCCCAGCCCTAATCATTTGTGCTCCGTGTTCTCATCTTTGAGACTTGACACAACTGAATTTTTGCTGATCTTTGCTTTCCCCTGCCTTCTGATTGCAGATTTGTTCACACTATTCAAGATACTTGCTTTGGTTCCCCTCTTTGTCTCTTTTTTCCCATTTGCGTCAGAATCCTTTCCTTCGTGCTGTTTCCTAAACCTGGAACTCTCTACTGGGTACCATGCGTCATTCCGCTCTTCATTTAACTCCCTTCCCAAAAGCAACTTTTCCCGGGAGGCTTACAAAACCTTGTGAGATTTTTCTAAAATCAGGATCAGGGATTTGCGTGTCATTGATTCTTGCTTTCTTCACTTTTTCCTTACCTACAGCTGATCATGGGTGAAAAGAAAGCTAGAAATGTTTTTGATTTCTCTCTCAAAATCCTCTTATGGCATATAGAGTTAGCCCAGGTATGTACCCTGCTATTTCTGTTTTCCTTCTTCTCCTTAACCTGTTCCCAACTATTGCTTGCTGTATCCACTTTTTACTTATTTCCTTAAATATATTCTAAATAGGAAGCATAGCATATCAGTTTAATAGAGCTACATTTTCTTTCTTTAGTCCATCTTCCTACTAAGGTCATTGGGAAACTCTACCTTACTCAGTTTCAAAGCAGAATAAGGACTGCAACATCTAGCATATGGACTGTAAATTTAGCGTGTTAGACCAGGTCACACTCTACTTTTGAAGTTGTTCTTCGTGTTATAAGTTTTCCCCTTTAGTCTTCAAGTGAATAAATCCTGGACAGGAAGAATTATCATAATTTAAAAGGTTCTGACAAATAGCAGCTGTTATTGGTTCACGGTCTCCAATTGGTTCCAGGCATCCCTGGTTTTGATAAGACTACAAGAGCATCCCAGAATTCCCTCCCTACAGCTTTTCCTAATGCCATTAAATGTAACATCATGATTAGTGGTGCCTTTGGAATTGATTAACTGACATCCTGCAGGACTGATAAATGCTATAATTTAATATTTTCTCCTGAATGTCCTGCCATTTTACCTCGCTCATCTTTCTTATTGTATATGCAACCCTTTCGGAAGGCACTGGTCAGCAGCAACAAGGGCCAGGTTCAATTTTGGGGTATTAAATATACTTTATCTTGTCTCAAAGCTCTACCCAGACCACCTGGGAAACCCTAGATGAATTACTGGGGTGTCCCACATAAACGAAACCCCTTCTTTGCAAGCAGTATAAACACAAACACCCAAATTTATTACATAAAACAAAACAAAACCCTCCATTAAATATAATTATAAAACACTATTATCTACAAAACAAAGTCTATAGGTGGCACCTTCTTGGGGAAGCTTCATCCATACCCAGGCAGTCTGGGACTTGGAACTCCCCAGTGTGTAGTTCCAGGGGCCTGCACCCCTATACCTGTACTTCAGCAAGGGGCTGGAGAGGGGGACCCACACTGGAGGGTCCTGAACTGCTCCTTGGGTTCACTGTGCCATGGGGAGCTGCTTGACAGTGTGGGTCCTGTGTTGCAAGGGGTCTCTGTTGCCCCTAGAGAAGTGGTAGAGCACCAACCTCCACTTCTGCATAATGGTCTTGAAGGGTTAACTGCAGCTTTTGTCAGCATAGTGCACCCCACAATTCCTAGTCCCAATCCTAGCTGTGCTGGGCAGAAACCTGCAAAAAAAAAAAAAAAAGAAAAAACCCACTCAAAGGAAAGGTCAGGTCTATCTTGGCATGGGTCTCAACTACAACTAGTGCCCAACCACACCACTTTGTTCGGACAGAAACTTCAAAAAGGGACAAATGCTGGCTGGGCCTATACTGCACTGAGGCATGAGTGAACACTGAGGCATGGGTGAAGAACAAGTAGTGCCAGGTATCACCCTGGCCCAAATCTGTTGGCCAGAAATATAGCTGGGGTTTAGCCACACAGGCTGAATGCAAGAGCTGTGAAACAGCAAAAAGGGCCCAGGCCCATGACTGCAGCCTGGACATCCAGTCTTAGCTACACCACAATGCTGAGATGCTACAGTTCCCAAACACAGGGGCCAGTAACTGCCAGGACCCATTCCTGGACAGTTTGCTTAGGGAATTGATCCCCCCATGGCATTAACCCACTTAAGACAAAAAGGGGAAAGAGGGAGGAAATAAGAGTTTCAAACTAAGAGACAGACTCTTTCTCCCTGTACCTGAGGCTTTCCCATCCCACAGTTTTTGCATGGCCTCTCCAGTGAAGGGAGGAGAGGAGGGAGAGATCCCCTTATGGGGAGCAGGTTTCTTGGCTCCCAATGAAGCTGTGCAGCTCTTAGCAGCCCCAGGAGAAAGAGAGAGAGAGAACAATGTGAGTTGTATACATCTGGTGTGCCCAAGCCTTGTCCAGTCAGGAAGGGCCACATTTCAGTCTTTCTCCCAACCAATCTGCCTGAATCTGCCTCTGCTTCCTCTGGCCAGTCAAGCTAGACGGTTTTACATATTTCCCCCAGATACAGCCCCAGCTTGCCATGCACTGCGCACATGGCCAGAACAACTGGGGCCATCTTGCCCACATAGAAACATACAGATACAACCCCCGCCCCCATAAGATATGACCCTGTGCATCTGTGTCTGTGGGAGGGTGGGTGTTACATATGTTATGTTAGATAGTGGATCGAAGATATATACTTTAGCTTTGATTGTAAGCTATTCTGAGCCATTTTTAGGAAAGGGCAGCATATAAGTCTAATAAATTAATATTTGTATACAAATACATTTTTGGAGAGAAGTTTAATGAGTTATTTGAAGGGGCCTAAGAAATGGAGATGCTTCTTTTGCCTTGATTTTTGAGAATGAGGGTTGGATTCTGAACTTAATTAGGGACCATGAAAATCTCTATTTTTTTTTTTTTTAACAATGAGACTTTTTTTTTTTTAAAGAACTCAAGTTCTTACTTCCACTGAAAGTATCCATTGACTTCAATGGGAGTGAAGTTAGGCTAAAGCTGAACATTTTGGGGCAAGTTACTCTTGACAATTCCACTTTAAGTATGTGTAAAGACAAATCTGAGCTGCTGGTATTCGGAGACGAGAAGGTTGCAGAACATTGTACTATGTCCAGGAACTAGAGTGAAATGCTATTTCCCTCTTTATGTATAAATGGCAGGTTTCCAGTCACGTAAGTGGCATTTTAGCACTATTGTTAAGGTAGTGTTTTTATTTTTCCCAGCAGAATGGCCATGTAAGTGTAAACTGAATATGTACAGTAAGCTACACTGGACAGGCATATCTGTGCACACATTTTGGATGGGTACCTATGTCTAGATCATGAAAATATAGCTGGTCAGAAACCATGACTAGTGGGTGGGATACAGAGTGGCCCCCATGTTTTAGTCCCACTATCTGTCTGAGCAGTCAAAACCTTTGCCCAAATAGCAGAAGATAATAGGTTTTCCCCAAAAGGGCTATGGATCTGCCTCTCTCTTCCTGGCACAGTACTCTAACCACCATGCCACAACCTATGCATTATCCAGACCCCTATTTGGCTTGGGGGGGGTCTTCAAAAAGAGAAGGAAATATGTAGGAATGGACGGTAGAGAGCAAACCAGAATGGGTCAGTAGGGTGGCCACTGATCTGGATAGGAGTGGGTCTTGGGTTCTAGCCTGGACCCTTGCTTCCCACTGTGGCAGAAACGTCACCACTAAACTGTTTTCCATCTGTTTTATCCAATAACGGACTTAAATATAAGGGGTAGTGGCTTAACGTCAAAAGGAGGGCTAAAGAGGGGTCAGGACAACTTGTGGCCTGATGCTTAAAGCACCATGCTGCCAAGTTAGAGACCGATTTTAAACTCCCTATAGGTAAAAGGGGCCTAGAACTCAGGTCTTCTGCTTGCTGCTGAAGTACCCTAACCACTTAGTTCTTCCTGCACCTCTAGTTTAGACATAAAAGAAAATAAAATTCTGCCTGTAATGGCAGATTGAAAAATACCATACTAAGGGTGTTAAATGAAAAATACTAAAATAAGGAATATTCAAAATAAAGGCTAGTGATCCCCTTTCTGTTTATGGATTTATTCTGTACATAAGAAGACATGTTTTAAATGATGTTTGTAGTGAGATTTCTTGGGGTGTTTTTCTTATATGAATGGTTTGTGACTGTCTCTCTCCCCTTCGTGAGCATTGAATGTCTCCCTCTGATCTTTAGTGACCTCTCTTCTGGGCTTGAAAAACATATATTTAAAAGAATAAGTTCCTTGAATGTGTTTTCTTTCTGGATTTCCATAACACAGATAATAATGTTGTGATCTCAAATTATCTGAGCTGGCATATCTACTTTTTCCCTATCCCCCCACCCCCCAAAAAAAATTCAGCCTGTTTTTGCATACTTTTGTTGCTGTTGGTAGAAGCAGGTAAGTGTAATTGGTGTGGCAGTTAGTGAATTCTTGTGTGAGGAAAGGAGAAGCAAAAATAATTGAGGAACTCTAAATGAACACAGAATATGTGATGTCTCACTCAATTCCTGTTCAGTGTTTATCACTTCAAAATCAGAAACGTGAGAGACTTAAAGGGCCTTGATTCACTGCTGCATAATTCCAGTTTTCATCAATGAAATTTAAAAAATTGAACTAGCAAAACCCTGAAGTATTGCTAGTAGCAAACTGAAACCTTTCTGCTATCTACAGGAAAAAAACACTCCACACCTAACCCCAAACGCTTCTAGATCATTCACACACAATTTTTGCCTAGTGCCTCTACTTGCGGAATATTTTCAATAACAGAAAGAGACTAAAAATTCCTTTACCATGGGAAATGATTAATTTTCCCTCTCAAGAATTGCAACCTTGACATGTTGGAGAGGCTTCTGCACTACCAGGAATCATGAGATTAATGCCGATTGGAGTCTTGTACTTCCAGTAGGGTTGCCCATGGCAGCAAGGCTGAGAGTGAGTTTTCACGCACACAGTGTTTAATAAATAAATACATTTCTAAAGACTTTCAGTAGTAGAGCAAGCTAATGAAGGAGGGTATTCTTCACAGTGGCTGCAAAGTTGGATGCAAAGGATGCAGCAGAATCAAAACTTTTCTGGTCATCTAGGGTGCCTGTACACATGCTCCAACACATTTTAGTTAGAATATGTTGGATCAGATTGAGTCGTCTGAAGCGTTCCAGTATGCCTCACCATCACATGTATTCAGCGTCCTGTATTTCAAAATGGTAGGGGGTGGTGCTTTAACTAAAACTCATTGAATGAGCTTCAGTTAAAGTGCCCCTGTGGCCAGTTTGAAATGTGGGATGCTGAATACACTTGATGCTGTGGCATTTTACTTAGAGTGACTGTCTGGGAGCTGCTTTAATTAAAATGCCCCTTCCCCCACCTTGGAGCTTGTGTATAGTTTTTCCTTGCCATTGGATTAAGGTTTCCTTCTTATGAAATATCATGTGGTTGCTCATGTGCAATGGCACCCTACATTAAAATAAGGCATGCTTAGGGATCGGGCATTAAAATACGACATACTTGCCTCATAGCAAGTCCTGTGGGTTAGTGGTGACAAGGGAAGGTACTAGTGATTACCAGAAGTTCCTAGTCACGGACCTACACAAAGGCAATAATTATATGGTGGTCATTTTGTACTCGGAACAGAGCTGCTTGGTTGCTTCTGTGAAGCCTATGAAATGTTTGTACTTATAGTCAAGTTCACTGAAGTCAAGGCACTTTACCAACCCACCTCAAACCAACCAGCTGCTCCTCCACATATGACAACTAGAAGACAGTCCATTGAGAATATTAAGCATTGATCCTGCCTGGAAAAGCCACCTTTCCCAAAAAGTAAATATAGAGGATGACATTTAACAGTGGATAGAATCTGTCTGTGCTGTCTTTGGACGTCTCTGAAATCATATTGGATGGTCATGACTTCAGGACCCGAACCGATCTTCTTGTCTACCAGGCTGTTGCCGTCCCCGCCTTGCTGTATGGATTTGAAACTTGGACAACACATCAGAAACACCTGAAAACCTTGGAATGTTACCATCAGCAATGCCTTTTGAAAATCCTCTATCATTCGGAGGGACAGAAGAATGAACACCAGCCTTCTGTAAACATCACCAGCTTCAAAACCATGTTTATATGCACCAGCTCTGTTGGATAGCATAAGGATGCCTGACAACTAGCTCATGAAACAAGTCCTATACTCCCAGTTCACTGATGGTCACTGCTCCAGAAGTGGGTGAAAGAAGAGATTCAAGGATACATTGACAGCCAGTCTAAAGGAATGCAATATTAACATCAATACCTGGGCAGCTCGTGCACTGAATTGTCCCCAATGGCACTGTGATGTCTGACAAGGTATAGATCATGTCAAGTAAACTCATTTCACTATGAAGGCAGTAGACATGAGAGACAAAGGGAAAGAACTGTGACCTGACATCACCGAGATACACTCCTGTCTCCTAGAACTGTCTGCCATGTCTGCAGTCAGACATGAGGATCATGGATTGTCATCTCCAGACACACTTCCCTATTTACTGGAAGACTTTTGTCCTTGTATTGAGGGACTGCCACCACCACCAGTTATTTTTCCCATTTCAATAAACTTGCCTATTCAAGTAAATATGTGCAGAAAACAGTATGGGTTATATGTCAAATGTACAGCAACATACCCAACTCCTTTTAAAAATCTTCACAAGCCCTAGTGAAGGTGCTACTCCATTGGAAATGTGCCAGTGAAACTTTCTCCATTTTCAAACGTCATTGTAAAAATGCACAACTTGGGTAACCTGTGATGTAGAAGAAGTAAGGCAGCAGATTGGCAAGAGCAGGAATTAAACAAAGATGCAGTTTAAGATGATCTTTTAGTAGGTTATAGCAAACATGAAATATCTATTTAAAAATTAGTATGCTATGCAGCTTCTGCAAAAATGTCCATTTATTTTTATTCATAATCATTTCCTTGGTTATTGTAGCTTTAAAGTGATACTGTAGCCATGATGTTCTGGAAATTATGCGAGAGAGAAAAGCCATACGGTCCCTAATATCTAACAAAAACTAGTAATCCAAACCAGCAGACAAAGGTGGATCTGTAACACCAGAATTCACTTTGGAACTGGAAAACTTCATCAATCTCTCACATTTCCTTAGTTATATCATTTGTGGCTCTGTCATTTTCAAAGTAATAAAGACGGGGAAGAGGTGACTTGTCTGTGAATGGTCTTGAAAACAGAGCAGTGTTACTACCCAAAAAAAGCAAAAACTAACAGAAAAAATGGAGGGAGGATTATGGTATCTTTACTGGATTACGTATGTACATTCCTCCTGAAATGCTGCATGCAGAGCAGAATGCAGGAGCCAAAAGAATTCAGCTATGTGATGTACTAGACTGGCAAGTTTTTCATTTCTTTTGCTGTTTTATGACATTACAAGGAACTAACCAGATTTCATTTAAGCTCCAACATGCTTAGTATGTTGAACACTCAATACACCTAAAATTTTTGAAAACATGTCATCAGAGTCCCCTTGTGGGCAATAAAAGATAATTGCTCAGGCTCCCATTTTGACTCTTCTCAATTTCAGACATGATTTGCCTAGGAACATGCCTTGAATTCTATCTCCCAATACCCCCATGGCTCTCAATCTGTGTCAGAATTAAGATGCATGTTTTAAGGTGTGAAATCAGTGCATGCATATTCAAGTATGTTAAACTTCAGCTTAAATCCTGACCCTCCCATTAAATGCTAAGACTCAGGGATCTAAAGTTACTTTACTCCTGAAGGAGAACATCTCTAGGGGGTTATAACAAGCTTTATTTATCTTGTGCCCATTGACTTAACACCTTAAGTTGATTTACCTTGTCTTTTCAGTGTTTCCTTTAATTATGTCCTGTAGTTCCCTGTTTACACATAACCTAGAGAATGTCATGGCTAATTTTGCAAAACACAACTTCTTAATTTTTGCAAAATGCCTTTTTTTCTATTGAGTTCATTGAATACTTATAGACTAACTTATGTGATAGTTAGACACATTCTTCCTATGGTTATGCAGGCTCTAATTTTAAATTTAGCCTGTTATATTCAGCATCCAGACTTGCATTTGGGTCTTCAGTTTGAAATGTATCTAAAAACCTATTTGAACACCTTAATTCAGGATATGAATAACTGACTTTGTTTAAAAAGTTAACTCATGGCATGCACATGTATATCTCTGTGTATATACGTTTGTTTAATATTGTGTTAAATATGCATATACATCCTTGCTATGGACCCAATAATATGTATTGGTATTTAATGTATTTAGCTCACATTAACAATCTGCTTAAGTATAGGCGATACCTTTCCTATTACTACAGGAAAGGACAATTAATATTTGTGTTCACTATTCTAACTATTTAGTTTAGAGATGGGGTAGTTGATAGAAATAGTAATTAAAGACCAGAAAAAGCCCTCAGTCATGCTACTTAACTAATTAGCTGAGCCATGCAGTTTTGCTTTTGGTCACCCCAAGATAGAATTGAAGCTCATAAAAATGTGGGGAACAAAATTAATCTTTCTTTTTGAAACATCACAAACCACAAGGATTTGTTTTTATGTAATGGCTTCT
This sequence comes from Crocodylus siamensis, assembly GCF_052110815.1. Taxonomy (NCBI): domain Eukaryota; kingdom Metazoa; phylum Chordata; order Crocodylia; family Crocodylidae; genus Crocodylus; species Crocodylus siamensis. Next base: position 122,397,539 of record NC_143395.1, read on the forward strand.
GTGTTCACAATACGTTCATCTTGTCAGTATGTATTCAAGACCACCAGCTTCATTTTATTTCAAGCCATCTTTTAAGTTATGGTAACACAAGATGACTAGATGTGTTTTGGCAGGGGGAAAACTAATCTAATCCATGTACCACCATATGAAAGTAATTTACTAGGGGTTTGCGGAAGAGCTCAAATTTTCAGTGTAACCCACAATGACATTTCTTCCCCTCTCTTTATATCTAAACAGATCCAGCAATGGGAGCAGAACCTGGAGAAATTTAACATGGATCTCTTCAGAATGCGCTGCTACCTGGCCAGTCTGCAAGGAGGGGAGCTACCAAACCCAAAGAGTCTTCTGGCTGCTGCCAGCCGTCCCTCGAAACTGGCACTAGGGCGGCTGGGTATCTTCTCTGTCTCATCCTTCCATGCATTGGTGAGCCTAAATGCATTTTACGTGGCTACCACATAAAGGGATCTTCAGCTTATCATTGGTGACCTATTTCATAGATTTCATAGACATTAGGGCTGGAAGGGACCTCGGGAGATCGAGTCCAGCCCCCTGCCCAAAGGGCAGGAAGTCAGCTGGGGTCATAGGATCCCAGCAAGATAAGCATCCAATTTACTCTTGAAGGTGTTCAGTGTAGGTGCTTGAACCACCTCCGATGGCAGACTGTTCCAGACCTTGGGGGCTCGGACAGTAAAGAAATTCTTCCTTATGTCCAGCCTGAAACGGTCTTGCAGGAGTTTGTGACCGTTCGACCTCGTCATCCCTTGGGGCGCTCTGGTGAACAGATGTTCCCCCAGATCCTGGTGGTCACCCCTGATAAACTTATAGGTGGCCATCAGATCACCCCTGAGCCTGCGCTTTTCCAGGCTAAAGAGTCCCGTGGCTCTCAGCCTGTCATCGTAAGATCTGTTTTCCTGACCTCTGATCATGCGCGTGGCTCTCCTCTGGACTCTCTCAAGCTTCTCCACATCCTTTTGAATTGTGGAGCCCAAAACTGGACGCAGTACTCCAGCTGCGGCCTCACCAAGGCCGAGTACAAGGGGAGAATGACGTCCCAGGATTTGCTCGAGAAGCATCTATGGATGCACGCCAGCATTTTGGTCGCTTTACTAGCCGCAGCATCGCATTGCAGGCTCATGTTCATCTTGTGGTCAATGATGATCCCCAAGTCTTTTTCTTCTGTAGTGCTAACCAACGTAGCACTGCCGAGCCTATGAGGGTGCTGCAGGTTTTTCTTCCCAAGGTGGAGAACCTTGCATTTTTCGGTATTAAACACCATGAGGTTCTCGTCTGCCCATTTGCTGAGCTTGTCCAGGTCAGCCTGGATCACCCGCCTATCTTCTGGCGTGGATGCTTTGCCCCAAAGTTTGGTGTCATCGGCGAACTTGGCCAGTCCACTCCTAACTCCAGTGTCCACATCATTAATGAAGATGTTGAACAGTATGGGTCCCAGGACAGAGGCTTGAGGGACCCCACTGGTCACAGGGCACCACGATGAGTGACTGCCATCAATCACAACCCTCTGGGTCCGACCACGAAGCCAATTTCCCAGCCAGCGGATCGTGGTGGAGCCAAGGCCACAACTGGGCAGTTTGGCCAAGAGGTGATCATGGGATACCAGATCAAAAGCTTTTTTGAAGTCAAGATATATGACATCAATCTCTTCTCCCTTGTCCAGGTGATAGGTCACCTGGTCATAGAAGGAAATGAGATTGGTCAAACAAGACCTACCCGCAACAAACCCATGCTGGCTGTCCCTTAGAATGTTATCCTGGGCCAGTCCCTCAAGGATGGCCTCCTTAATAAACTTTTCTAAGATCTTCCCCAGGATAGAAGTCAGGCTAATGGGCCTGTAGTTAGCCGGATCCACTCTCCTCCCTTTCTTGAAGATCGGCACCACACTGGCCTTCTTCCAGTCTTCGGGCACTACACCAGAGCGCCGGGAGTTTTCAAAGACCCGTGCCAGGGGCAGGGCTATGACGCTCGCCAGCTCCTTGAGTACCCTGGGGTGCAGGTTGTCAGGGCCGGCTGACTTGAAGGTATCCGGCTTCTCAAGGTGTTCCTTCATGAGGTCAGCATTGATGGAGGGTAGGGGATCCCCCTCACCCAGATTTCCCTGTCCCATAGCAGGCATGGGCATCCCGTGTGACTGATGAAAGACTGACGCAAAGTACCTATTTAATAGGTTGGCTTTTTCCTGGGCGTCAGTTGTCAGTTGCCCCATCTGGTTTAGCAGGGGTCCAACATTGCCCTTGCTTTTCCTCTGGCTCCCCACATACCTGAAAAAGGACTTTTTGTTGTCCTTGATGCCTGAAGCTAGTTGGAGTTCAGTTGCAGCCTTGGCTTTCCTGGTTTGCTCCCTGCAGGACCGGACCAGCGCGGAGTAATCCTCCTTGGAGGTGAATCCCGTCCTCCATCCTTTGTAGGCTTTCCTTTTTAGCCACAGTAGGTCCGCTAGGTCTCTGGAGAGCCAGGGGGGCTGCTGTGCCTTCTTGCTGCCTTTCCTCCGTGTTGGAATAGATTTAGCTTGTGCACTGAGGATCGCTTCCTTGAGAAGCAACCACTCTTCTTGAACTCCCATCTCCCTGGGGTCATGGTCCCTGAGGGCCTGACCGACTAGCCTCTTGAGCTTGTCAAAGTCGGCTTTTCTGAAGTCAAGGACTTCTGTGTTGCTGACTGACTTGCCAGCTTTACAGCGGATGGTGAAGGTGATCAGCTTGTGGTCGCTGTCACCCAACTTCCCATCAATCACTAGGTCGCCGATTAGGTAATCCCCCGTAGCCAGTACCAGGTCAAGCAGCGCTTTGCCTCTCGTTGGCCCACAGACCTCTTGGGTCAGGTAGAGGTCATCCACGCATGAGAGAAAGCTTTGTGCCCACTCAGATTTAGCTAAGTGATCTTCCCACGAGATGTCCGGGTAATTGAAGTCACCCATGACAACCAAGGTCCTGGAGCAAGCGGCCTCAGTCAGTTCCTGGGCGAACTCCTGGTCCAGCTCAGGACTTTGAGTGGGAGGTCTGTAGTAGACTCCCACCGTTGTGTCCCCTGTGCCGTATTCCCCACGAATTTTTACCCAGAGGGTCTCTACCTGCCCATGCCGGTCGCCAACATCAGCTTGCAGGGACATGTAGCTTTCCTTCACATAGAGAGCTACACCCCCACCCCTTTTGTCAACACGATCCCTCCTGTACAGGGTATAGCCCTCTATACCCGTGGTCCAGTCATGGGTGGAGTCCCACCAGGTCTCCGTTATCCCAATGACATCATATTTCTTTGCACTGAGCAGGAGGACGAGCTCGTCCTGCTTGTTGGCCAGGCTCCTGGCATTAGTGTAGAGGCAGGCAAGTGTGCCCTTGGGGGCTCTTGCCTTGCCCACAGATTGTGCCAGGGCTGGGGCAGGGGTGAGCTCCCTTAAGTGCCCCCTTAAGTGCCTTGGTCCGCTGGCTTTGCAAGGGCCGTTCAGCGGGCCAGCAGGGGCAGTAGTCCCCCCATCCCCCAGCGGGCTTAGTTTAAAGCCCGGTGGAGCAGGTCAGCCAGCCTGGCTGAGAAGAGCCTCCTCCCCAGGGGAGAGAGGTGGAGGCCATCTCTTCCCAGCAGCTCGCTGCCTCTCTCTCCAAAGAGCGGGCTGTGGTCATGGAAGCCAAAGCCTTCCTGATAACACCAGCGCCGCAGTCTTTGGTTCACCGCGTGGATCCTCCTCTCCCTCCTCAGCCCATAGCCCGAGACTGGGAGGATCGAGGAAAACACCACCTGAGCTCCCAGACCCCTAAGCTCTGCTCCCAACTCCCTGTAGTGCCTCATGACCTGGCTGGGGGTGCTCCGAGCCGTGTCATTGGTGCCCACGTGAATAAGGAGCATGGGGTAGTGGTCTGTGGGCCAGAGGAGCTGCGGGATCCTCTCCGCAATGTCTCGGATGCGGGCCCCCGGGAAGCAGACTTCCCGGGCTAAGGGGTCGGGGCGGCAGATTGCCCCCTCAGTGCCCCGCAGGATGGAGTCTCCCACAACAAACACCTTACGCTTTGTCTTGGGGAGAGCGGGGCCAGTAGCTGCGGTCGAGCCTGCGTTGCCTGCGGGAGCTGGCAACTGCGTGGGCTCTGCTGGGGCTGCAAGAGGTGCGAACCTGTTGCTAAGCTCCAGCGGGGCAGCGGCCTTGGTGCGGCGGGCCTTGGGGCCCTTGACCACCTTGGTCCATGCCCCTGACTGGGCAGAGCGGGAGGTCCCAGAGTCCTCCTTAGTCGCGGAGGGAGACGGAGCTCTCCCCTGCGGCTCCCGGGGGAGAAGGCCTGGCAGTAGGAGTCTATCTCCTGTTCACAGTCCTTGATGGCACGCAGTCTCTGGACTGTGGCCTGGAGCTCCTCCAGCTGGCGCGCCAGAGACCCCAGTAGGGAGCAGACCCCGCAAGGGGAGGGGGCCATGCTCCTGGGCCCCAGAGCCTGAAAAAGGGACAGGCAGCCCCCGCAGCCAAGAGCCAGGGGCTCCGTCTGCGTGGAGCCCGGGACCATGGGCTCTGTCTGGGTGGCCATCTCTGAGGTGCCCAGTGGAGGGGCCGCAGAGCCCGAGGGGACCCTCGGGGTGCGGCGCGTGCCCATCTGTGTCATGCCTCTGGTAGGCTGGCTACGGCTGGGGCTGGCTATGGCTGGGGGGGGTCGCAGGCAGGGTCTCGTTCCCTCCCACGCCCTCCCCTGCGCGAACTCCGCGCTAACTCAAGCGCCTGTTTACGCAGCCTGTTCGCACGGCTCCGGTCGCGGGGCTCCCTGTGGGGCTGGGCCAAGTAGGGGCCTGGGCGGGGGCTTGACCCGGCCTGGCACCAGGCAGCGGCCTCCTCCCAGCAAGCGAGGAGTTAACCCCTTCCCACCAGGAGCCCGCTCACCTCCGGCTGTGCTGGGGGTCGGCAGGGGGCTCGGCGGCTGCTGAGGGGGTGTCTGGGGGGCTTCGGGGGAGCGGGGGTGCAGCGGGCTTCACCCGCACGTCTCTCACCGCTCCAGAGCCTACCTGAGTGTTTGGTTTTTTTGTTTTTGGTTTTTTTTTTTTCCCTTGACTGGTGGGCCCTTTTAAACTACGCGCATGCGCAGTGGGCCTGCCGTCGGGGAACGCTGGCTTCTCGGAAGAGTGTACACAGCATAATTCACTCTTACCCATGTATGTACCCTGACTCGGAAACCCACTACTTGACAAAGAAACTAGCCTGTTCCTTGGCTACAGATAATTTTCTTGCCCAGAGGCAGACCCTGGGACCCAGGAAGTCTCTGGCTATGCTGTTTCTTCTGCTGCAAATGTGATGACTCCAGAAATGCCTAGGCTCATTTCAGCTGTCATCTGAAAAACAATCAAGATTCTAGCCCTCTATTTGCAGAGATAGACTTCAAAATTGCTAGCTGAAGGTTTGCCACTGTGATTTTTCTTTTCTTGTTTTTTTTTATTAACCCTAAAATTCACAGGTCACCTTATAGTACCTAAATGACTTAAATTGGGGTGTGAGCTGAAGCCAGTATTTCCAAATCTGACTCTGGTGTTTGGTCCCCCAGTGCTGATCTGCTGACCTTAAGATGGCTTAAAAAGACCTAAGAAAAGTGCTGAGCACTTGCTATCGGTGGTCCCTCACCACAAACAGGGAGTTATCTAAAATCACATCACTTTTCAAAGTTGTTGCCTGGGTCTTTAAAGAACAATGAGATGGATCCACACCTCAGTTGGTGTGAATTGTCACTACCCTGTTGACTTCCGTGGAGCTATGACAGCTCACCCTAGCTGAAGGTTGGCCCCAGTCTTTTGAACTCTTTTAAAAAAATCCTAAGGCTGATCTCAGCAGGTAGGAGTTAGATCATGCTTGTTGTGTTATGTAATGGGAAGGAATTTTGAAGGTTCAATCTGGGGGCATAATTATCTCTCTTGGTATCCAGGTGGTTTGCAATATTACAACATGCTGGTATGTTTGAGACTTATGGGTTTTTGTCCTTGAAATTTCACATCAAAATCACTGCTCTTCTTTCTTTTTCATATTCTTTGCAGTAACTTTTACAACTGCTCAGCTGTGGTTCATCACAGTCATATAGACACATCTGAACTAGCTCTGGAACACATATAGTTTTGTTAGCACATGGCTCCACCTGTGATAGTTCTCAGAAGCAGTAATTGGTTTAGGTGGAGCACTGTATTAACATGGCTATGCTGGTTTTAGAACCTGAGCTGATATCTTTGCATGGTATTGTACTAGCATCTGGAGACATAATGCATCCCAAGCTAAAACAAGTGTCTCCTTATGGCATTATATAGTCACACCCTTATGACAGATTATTAGAGAGAAGAATATTGTATCACTGTCTTTCCTACCTGAACATAAAATAGATGACAACAAAGAAATATCTTCTAATACCAAAAGAAATAGTAGTAGAAACAGAAGATTTGATACCCTGATTGCTTCATATCGATCCCATGGTTCCTTTGTGGTTACCTTTGTTGTTTTTTGAATACCTGTATATGTGTTGAACTAGATCTGCTCCCGGGATGAGGCTGCTCTCAGGAAACGGACCCTATCTCTGTCACAGAGAGTACAAAGCAAGAAGGGATTGTTTTCATCACTCAAAGGGCTAGACACATTGGCAAGAAAGGGAAGAGAGAAACGGCCTTCAATAAACCAGGTAAATGCCAGATGTTGGGATCCAGGTACATTTAAATAAACCAGGTAAATGCCAGATGTTGGGATCCAGGTACGTTTAAAAGCATCAACGTTGCTGCTGCTGTCATCTTCATCATTGCCACATTGTGCAAGGCACTGTACAAAGGTAGAGTAGCAGACTGTTCCTGCCCAAGGAATTTGTAGTCTACATGGATTAGACAGCTCAGGGTGGGGAAGGGAACTGTTTTATAAATAACATTGTGGTAATTTCAGATTGCCAGGTGTAGGTTGTGGAATCAGCAAAATTTTGGCCCACTGGCTACCAGCGCATCATCAGTGCAGAACCAAAGGATTCACTTCTGGGTCTGAATTGCTTTCAAGCAAGCACAGACTCTTTGGAGCATGGCCTTTCCATTTGCTTTTTGTCCAGATAACACCTAGCACAGCCCCAGTCATCACTGGAGCTCCTAGGTAGGGTGGTGATGCAAACAAGTAATAGCGAATACTACTTGGTCTCCAGGGGGAAGCGGATATTTGGAGTAACCTCATAGGGTGTTTTTAAATGCTGTGTGGGGAGGGCACTTTAATTAGAATGACTCCAAGTGCCACAGCATCTTGTGTATCCGTGTCCCCGCATTTCAAAATGGCAGCGGGGTGCTTAACTAAAGCTTGTCAAATGAGCTTTAGTTAAAGTGCTCCAACCACCATTTTGAAGCATAGGGACACTGATGCACAAGATCTGGATGCTGGCTGCAGCGTGCTAATTAGCGTGCTCCCACAGTTTTGATTAGTCAAGTTTGCTCCAATGCACTGTAATTGCAGTGTATCAGATTAGCCTCCCTGCATATCTACAGGCACCTATAGACATGAAAAGCAGCATGGATGCTGCTACCAAAATGAGAAGGTTATCATGACATAGGAGGTCCAGATTTTCAGCTGGTGTAAAGCTATGCTAAACACCAGCTAAAAAACTAGCAAAGGTGTGTGGTGTTTTTGTTTTGTTTCTGGTTTTGTTTTTTTTATATCTTTTTTTCCTCTTTTTTGAGTCGGCATCAAAGGATGTGAGGAAGTACCCCCAAAAGCTTAGCCATTTGCATAGTCACTAAAAGAGAGAGAGAGAGAGAGATTAAATTATGAAACTATAGATAGAGATCACCTGCTAATGTTTCTGTAATTAATGGTTTGTCAGCATGTTCGATATAAATTCCATTTTACACAGGTTTATTACTCTGCCAGAAAAACAAAATGAAACATGAAGTAAAAGTTCAAGCCCAAATTCATTTGTTTTAAATATAATAAATGAGCAACCTCTGCATCTGGGGATACCAGGCTCATGCACGCATTTGGGACATTACCATATTGGTTGCTTTTTGTCATGCTTTTTGCCAAACAAAAATGCATGGGTCATTCATTAGGTCATGTTTAGTATTCCTGTTATTCCCTTGTCTTGTGGGGGGTTTTTTGTTTTTGTTTTTATTAACCCAAACTCCCTGATTTGGTGGTTGAAAATTGGCTGTTCTGAATGCATAGTAGTATGTTGTTTTCAGAGTATTTTAAACATGCCTATCCATATTCATGTCACAGCAGCCCCAGAATTGATGCAACAGATGTAATGTGGCGGACTTACATTTCTGGGCTTTCTGATCTAGTGCTTCATATGCTAAGTTGATAAATATTTATCTATGCAATAGACTGACATTATAGATTATTGGGTAAAGGTAAGGTGTTTTAGTAGATCAGTGATATACTTTTATGATGAAGGGGGATTCCCTCTGTACTTGCAGGCAAGGCTGTGAGGCCCAAACCTGATGGATCCCCTGAGTATCACAGGATATAGGACAGAGGGAGTGTCTGCATGCATCCCCACACTCTTCTCTCAGCTAAGCTGCTCCCCCTCTCTATCCAGATTCTGTACGTAACCATAACTTCACATGCTTCAGACTCTGGGAATAAGCCTCCCCTTGGATTCAGAGGATTGGGAGATTTGTCACTGGGACAGCTGAATTTTGCCCATTCTGCATAGAAGAAGGGCCACCTCTACATTGCACCTGGGGACAAAGGCTAGAGACTTCTTGCACTCCCTTTGCTGATGAGAATTAGAGCCATGGCCTGGAGCAGATTTGCTGTAAATAAGCATCAGTTTTCACCCACAAGCTGAGGGGTTTTTTTTTATTTTTTTGCCGTAAAAATAAGAACATATAAATACTACGTCTGACATGTCAGTAATTCTGTAACTCTGTTTTGTGTCTATAAAAGGAAAGAATTTAAGTGCATAGGCTGAAACTTTGACCCATTAACACTCATACAAGTTTCATAATGTCGTATAGCTAATATATATTTACTTTCTGGTCCCCATCCTACATTCCTTATGCACCCAGTAAAATCAGTGGGAATTTGGGTGGGTTAAGGAGAGAATGTAATTTTTTTACTCTGAATTTCCATGCTTTCTATGGATTTAATTAAGGGTTGTATGTCAAACTGGATGCAATTGTTTTTAAAACACCTTAACCTCAAGACCAGATAACACACTATTGAGCCTTTTGCTTTTATTTATCTTGAGTCCAAATTTATTTCATCTTATTAGCTCAGAGTGCCTACTAAGAGGATTTCCAGGGGACACTTAATTCAATGAGGTGACTAGGCTTTTTTTCCGACCTTATTTAGAAACTACTCAGATAGAGAAGCTGAACTCTAGCAGATGGGTGTTAGGCTCATGTTATTCCAAGCTTCTTACACAGTTATCCGTGTCTCTGATTCCAGCTGTTCCAAAATTGCCAACTGTATTGAAAGATAAAGAAAAAAAATAGATACTTTGAATACAGGATCTGGGAAAGGAATGTTATAAGCAGTGCTCCTTGTTTACATTTTCTAAACTGAGTCCTGTTTGAGACCACCAAGAGGAGAGAGGTGGTCTTGGTTGTCATATGGCTGTAGCTGACAATTGATAAAAGAATACAGAATTTTAAAACTCACTTTAATATTAAATGCTGATCTCCAGCCTGGTCAGATCCTTAGCTAGGATGTTTGATACCAAAAGAGGGCATGCAATTTACATCTGCCTTTTTAGGGGCAGGTAAGGGCATGATTGAATTAATTATACATGTCTGTCTTAGATATTTTTATGACCTTCATCACAGTAGTACCTAAATTTATGCATAAAGATTAATTGAATTATTTTTTAATATTCACAATATTTCTGTAAGTACATTACCCCTGTATTACAGATGTGGAACTTCAGCCTTAATTTCTTTAAGACCTCACTTCATCTGTAAAATTGAGATAATATGGAATTTCTTATTGGAACAATTTTTTTTCCAACCCTCTATCAACAAAGCTAGGTTTCTCCTGCTCCCATCACCCCCTTGTTCAGGTAGGGATAGGAAAAAAACATAAGCTTATCTGTTGGAAGAAACCATAATATCGTTTTAAGACCGTTTTAAATAATATGTTGATTCAAGGTATATAAGTTATTAGAGCCCAAAAGAGGGAATTAGTGACTGTAGTGTGTATTTATATATGTGTGTATCCTCACAAGAGATTTTCTTCAACTTGTAACTATTTAGGGAGCTTTTCTGCTGCCAGATATATTCTGTTAGTAAAACAGTAACATGTTGTAAAAATGATCTCTGCTTAAGCTGGTTTGTTGATGTATTTATATTTCCCTAGCTTTCATCTTTGTTTATGCAGATGAAATTTAGATTAGGTTCCAACATAGCTAAAATGTTACAAAAGATTTTAGGGGTGTAGGTTGTAGGCGTGTTGGTCTAAGGACATAGGCAGATGAGGTTCTTTGGGTAAATCTGATATCTTTTATTAGACCAACTCAGATATTTAGAAAAAATTCTTCTTCACAAGCTTTCTGTGCACAGACCAACTGCAGGTGCTTTCTCAACCTTACAAAGGGTGTTTGTGCCCAAAAGCTTTCATAAAAGATTTTTTTTCCAACTATTTGAGTTGGTCTAATAAAAGATATCAGATTTACCCAAAGAACCTTGTCTACAAAAGATTTTATTAATTTGTCTGAAATTTTTTTTATCAGATTTTTGATTCAACTGGAGGGCATGGATTTGCTGGCACTCAGAATGCAGGCAATTCTACAGAGGTAAGATAAGTGAAACTTTCTACTGAACTATCAGACTTGGTTTTAAATTTCCAGATTCAACTGAGACTCAAAAGCACATCTAATATTAGATGATGTAGTCATGATTTGGTTTAAAAATTTATAATGAAAAAACTCCAATCAGAAATTTTAAATGTGCAAGACAACCTTTTTTCTTAACTAAAACTCCCTATGCCATCCTGATCTCTACTGGTATATACCTATCTTTAGGTTTGTGTGAAAGAGAAGCAGTAAGGACTTTATCTGGGAACATCTTTTTTTGTAATGTAGCAAAACCTGGGCTGTTATTGGATTTTTATTTCCATTTGTTTCAGATAAGTGAGAGCCAAACTTTATTGGCTGTTTGATAGTTGTCAGATATGTTAAGAATTTCTAAAATATAGTACTGAATGTTGATAGATAGCATCAAGATGAGTTATAGCGCTTTCCATCTTTTTCTCCTGAGTCTGGTGCAGACATTATTTTCTATTTTAAAGATTGGATTGCTTCTGCATAGCTGTCCAGGCCTAGTAGGGTAGAATCAAATGTAAAAATCTGAGTAAGTGCCACTTAGTGACACTTACCCATGTGAAAGGAAGAGTAGAATTTCACCAGGACTTAAATATATAGCAAGGGAAATGCCAGACCTGCTGAAGAATGCCTTGTATTCAAAAGCTTGTCTAACTTTATCCCAACCATGCAGCTTCTTCAGTAAAAGATCACACCCACAAAAAAAATCTTTTTGTCCATAGCAGGAAAATACGGTTTTCTTTAGGTGTGATCCTGTTCCACTGTGCTCAAATACCTGAAAAAATGTTATGGTAAAAGATGTGATGGGCCTTCCTTCTCCTCATCACATTTTGCTACTTTAATTCAAAGGCTAAGTTGAAGGTACATTACAAAAGTAAGCACATGTAGTTGTTTTTCAAGGACTTGAGTAGGGTGGAATAGGATTGCACTAAAATAAGTAAGTGTCTGTTTAGGGTGAAGTTGCACATTATACCTGGACCATACTAAGGGCACTTAAAACACAGATGTATGCATGTTAAAGCTCATTAACTCATATGAAATGCCCTCTGAGCATCTGAGTTACTCCACTTCATGCGGAGGGTGGACTGTGGGCTGTGCTACTTAGATTGTGTTAGGGAAACTTCAGCCTGCTCTATGGAGATAAATGATCAATTTGCAATCCTCCAGCGTCCTATTGTGTGCTGTTCCCAGCCTTCTCCCCTCCCCTGAGCAAGTAGAGAGCCCAGGTGTCCTGGCTTCTTGCCACACCCCTGCTCATCAGCCCTTTAGTAGCAAGTCAGAGCTGTGCAGGCAAAAAATGGTTAGGGTTGCTCACAGCAGATTCTAGCTTTAACACCACTTAATGTTCCTCAGATTTAGTGTGGTCTAAGTATAATGTGTCACTTCACCTGTATTAGACACCTAATAGGTAGAATGGGTCCTTTATCTGATAAAGAAACTTTTAGCTAGTGTTAATGTGCTTAAAACCATAGGTGTAAAATGACTTATCTTTTCAAGCCCAAACTTGTTTGTTAGATGGCCAAATGAATATCAAATGTCATTCTTCCTAAATGACTGGATTCAAAAAGAAACTTGGTTAGGATAACTTCTCATAGGAAATATAGGTTAATGTGATGACTAGAACTTTACACAAATTGTCACCTGTTAACTGTGGGTAGGTTTCCACATTAAAATAAAATCCCAGTGGGATTGAAGGAAGAAACCTCCTATTGTTAGCATGCAGAACACCTGGAATGAATCATTTTTTGCCTGGATTTGTAGTGTGTAAGGAGAGGACCTCTCCATTCAAATGTGCTTTTGTGTGAGCAAGGCTTAGGACAAAGTCAACTGTCATAACTGAGGGAAACTTGTTGACAGCAGCCACCAGTCCTCATACAGTCTTTCCAAGGGACTCTGAGAGATGTGCCGCTACTTGGCCCCAGAATTCCATGGCTCCAATTTTTTTAGAGCTTACTTTTATTCCCTTAATTTCAATACTTTCCCTTTTTTCTTCCTTCTCTTCATTCCCTGTACCAGATCACCCCCTAATCTGGTTTAAAGTTTTAATCAGCTAAAAAGAAATTTTGCCACAAAACTATGCTCCTTAGATTAAATTTGTGTACCTAGTATTAGAAGAAGTAAAAATCTGCATTTAAAATATAACATTGCACTTAGAAATGATTAACTATAATGAAAAGTTGTAATGTATCTCTCCAGGCTAGATAACATTTGAGGCTTCATGAAGAAGGCTTATTAGCTCTCATTTTATGCTGTGCTTTCATGTCTTATGACCTATATGGTTTACTCATGATGGGAAAGTATTCATTTAGTGGCCAGTTAATAAAGAAATAGAAATATGTATCTCCATAAAATTACACAAAAGTTATACCACAGTGGCAGACTTTTCCCAGTATCAGTGCCTAACCCATTAGTGCTATTTTGTCTACAGCAAATTCTCTGTGTGTTCTTTGAAAAAATACTGCATTCTTTCAGCTGTTATAACTATTGCCTGTTACTTCCCATCCCATTATCTTAGCCATATACTTTCGAGGAGGGAGAATATTTAAAATCACCCGTCATCAAAATAAAATATTTAATTACATAGAATTTTTTAACCAAATCGTCCCCTACAAAGAAGCCAGAGAATTTCCTTCAGATTATGATCTTGGGTGTGGTGTGAGTTTCATCTCCTTTCCCACATCCTGCGTAAGGGACAGAAAGTGACAGAAACTGATTGCAACACATAGATTTGTTAGAAAAAATAACACAAGGTTCTGGCCCCTCAACCCAGAGAGAGATTTCATGAAATCCCTTTTGATGCTGTATTGCTTTATGTTTGCATGGCAGCATGAAACTATAATGCTGCTGAAGCTGCTGACTTCAGTTCCCAACCATCAAGACTGAAGTTTGCTGGGGAGGGGGAAGGGAAGGTTGCGCCAGTGTAGAGGGCTACTCTGAGTAAACGACTATTGATTGAGCAATTATGCGCAGAAAAATTTTAAATTATGCAAAATAATTGCATATATATTTTTTATGAATTAAACTAAGTATGACACTTTGAACCTTCTTTAGAAATATATGCAGGTATTTGTGTGTAGGGAGGTGTGGGGGGGGTGTAGGGGGGTTATGAAGGTGTGCAGCTGTATGGGCTTTGTGGATGTTGTGAAGGAGTGTGGGGTTATGTGTAGGGCTTGTGGGTGAGTGTGGGTATGGGAGTGTGTGGGGCTTGTGGGTGGGTGCAGGCTCCCCTGCCACATGCCACTCCCTCCCCCCCCCCCCATACACAGCCCTGCCTCTACATGCCCCCCCGCCCCCCCAGCACAGCCCCTGCTACTGGCAGGCCCTTGGGGCACTCCTGGCCACAGCAGGCAGAGCCCCTGGTGGCATGCTGCTCTGGTGCATCTTGGGAGCTGCATGTGTTGGCACAGAGCCAGCCCAGTTCAGCCTACTGGTAGGCACCTTCAGGCCAGACCATGCTGGCTCCATGCCAGCACATGGTGCTTGTAGCACTGCAGGCAGGAACCACATGTAGCTGCAGGCACTTGGCTATAGCTGTGCATCACTGGGGCTCTGCCTGCCCTGGCCAGGAACATCCCAGTGGCCTGCCATTGGCTGCTGCCACAAGCTGCAGAGCCTGTGCACCATGAGATGAGGGCATGTGACAGGGGGGTCTGCACCCACTCCACTCTTTTGCATGCAGGTGCTCCCCTTTCCACTTACCAGCTACACCCTGTGGAATTATGCAATATTTTACGATTATGTGTAGTCATATGTTTTACACGCAAAATGACACAGGTGCATAATTTCCTGGGGTGTAACTGATTCACATCAACAGTATCTCATGCAGATGAGCAATCTCTGGCTGGAAGGAGAATGTTGGATGTCCTCAAGCTGTACAACAGCTGTCCTGCTCCCCCACAGACAGAACCTGAACCATGCTGAGCACCTATGAAGGGTTTTTGGAGATGTTACAGAAACAGGAAAATCTATAGCCCTTCTCTGCCATTTCATACCCCATTTGCTGGGTCTGGGTCCTTTACTGCTGCAGAAGGAGACAATTAATCCAAGTCCTTTGGCTAAATTGTTAGGCAGGGGAAGGGGGATTGTTTGGTTTTAAGAAGGTTAACTATAGCTTCTGCTTTTTTTTTTTTAACACGTTCCCAGCATTCTGATGAATCATGCAATGGTTCGGAACTGATTCATTATAACTCTCCAAACCGTTATGATTGGAATCAGCCCAGTTTCATTAGCCGGTTAAAAACAAAATACAAAACCCAAAATGGAATCATACTCTTTATAAGATGCTATCAAATAAAATTAATACCAGTAGTAGAGTACATTTTTCTAACATATTGCTTGCAAAGGTTATGTCAACAAACAGACAAAGGCCAGGGAAATAATGAAGTAACCACCTGGTTCTCAAGCAACACATGGCACAATGTGTGACAGTGCACATGTCCTGGCGTGTGTTGCTGGAAATTTGGATGGGTTGTTATAACTTAATGTGGCAATGAATGAATGAACTATTGTAGTATTAGTCATTGCAGTCATAACAGAAAAAATCACTCAGTGTCAGAATTTCTGAGGTGGAAAATGTGGATGAAGCAATGGCATCTTGACCGCAGCTAAGGAATATATTCTAATTTAATAAGAAAGACTTAACAAAAACTGAGCAATGCCTATGTTTGGTCATCAGTGTTCACAGCAAACATGATTTTGAATCCATAACTTGTTACACTGATTTAAAAAAACCTTCCAAGTTATGTAATTAAAGGGGTAAAGAGGGTGATACCTATAAAGTCTGTTTTCCTCCATTTTACTCTCTTACTGTTTTGTATCCTAGCACTCAATGCATGCAGAATATTTATAATGAAAAAATTAAAGGGCTGCTGTTGACTTCTTGTTAATAGTCCACTTGGAATTGCTAGAGGCATCTCCTCAGTTAACATACCATGTTACTTCTATTTTCACTCCAGGAAGTACATTGAAAATTATTGGTTTGACACGTTATATCAGGACTGTTAACTTTTACAGTTCATCTTTTTTGCTTAACTTCGGTTCTGTTATTTGTACATTGAAAGGAACTTATAGCTGACTCCCAGCTTCTTGATTCCTGGTGCTTTCTGATACATGCACTGTTTTATAGGAGTTGTCCTATAATATTGCAGCTGTTCCATAGTAGAGGTGTACAGCCACTGGCCTGTAAGGTCACATTTGGCCTATGGAGCCATGTCCTCTGAACTGAGGGGCTCCCTAAGGGTCCAGAAATCTGGCAGTGGAGGTGCAATAGCAATTAACGCTGACACTTCTCCCCCTGCTGCTAAATTTCCAAGCTCCACATAGCTGGATCAGCCCTACATAGAGGGATCTGGCCCATTCCTGTGCAGCTGAATCAAGCACAGGATTGAGCCCACAAACTGGTTCCAGTCTATGGACCAACCTGGCAATGGTCATTTAACCATTTGCTTCAATAATATGACTCATGTAGTTTAAAACGGGCTGTTACTGTAGGATGACCATAATGGAGAGATGACAATTTATGCCAACCCATGAGTCTACTCCGTAACATCGTATTCTATATAGTAGATAACTATTATGAATGTTTGATTTTTTTTCAAATGACTTCAACTCAGTACTGTACCATGCTCAAAAATCGTATGTTAAAAACATTGTTCCTTATAACATTATTATTGCAGTTCCAAATGTCTAATTTGGCTGCCCCCCTCCCCTCCCCCCGCATTCATGGATAATGTGGTAATTACAGTAGTTTGGCTGTTTGAGATTATCATTTTCACTGTCATGTTTATCATTCAGAAAAACAAAATAATAACAGTTATGCTGTTTCTCTTAGTCAAGTGTCCTCAGTATGTCTGGTGCTATGCCAGCAGAGAAGGAAATACAATCTTTGACCAAAACAGATTCAGTATAAGCCTTCTTTTCTAGTGCTCAATATAGTCCTGTCCTGGGGTTGCATTGCCCCATGGGTGCACCAGGAAGAATTAAATCTGAGGGTTTCCAAGCGTGCAGAGTAAGTGTACTTCTACACCTTTCCTGCAGATATGGACAACTTTTCTAGCTGATGAGAAAGACGTATGCCTACTTTTAGCCCTCCTGCTTTGAGGTTGCCATGGAAAAATTGTGCATTTATGTATTCTAGGTTTAAGCTGTTTTTAGCTGGGTCTCTTTCCTTATACCCTTACTTATCCTCTCTTATGGACATTTACATGGCCCAGCCACAGTGTGGCCAGGAATTCAAATGTCTAATAGCTGGAAAAGTGCTAGTGCAGCTATATGTGTTTTCTTTTCTGCCTCATTAGTTCATTTTGAACTTTCAAGAAAAAATGCAAGCCAGAAGAAGGTGCATCAAGACAGGAAAGAGAATAATAGAGAAACAATATTTAAAAGAATACCTTGCCCCAATCCCTTGTATATGTTTACACAGAGTGGTTTTTGTCATGCTTTATTGTCCACAACGAAATGGATACAATTCATCAGATGCATTTCATGTTTGATGTTGGACCAAACTTGAATTAGAAACTAGGTAATGACAGATTAAATACTCTACACTAGTTACCAAACAATACAATACTGTAGAGTAGGTAGAGTTAGGAATATTTTATTTCCATTCATTACCTTCTTACGTTGTTTCAGTGGCGTTCTTTGCTCCACAGTGCTCTCTGCTGGGAGATTTACCATCTTATCCTTTCTTATTAGCAATATAGTAGTCCAGTAATATCTTTTTTGTATGAATTGTTTGATTAACCACTTACTTAACTGTTTAATCCTGTTTAGGTCTTATTTCTATTTGATTGCATATAGATGTGTATGTCTCTCTACATTAAATTAAATTACTGTAGATGCAGGAGATTGGATTACATGACTTCAGTCGTATCACACTTTCTCAAGAGGAAGCCTGGACTCAAGTCCTTGATAACAGAACAGGGGTATCAAACTCATCTGGCCGCTGGGCCAGATTGGGCCCATGGATCTCCTTCCTCCCCCAGCATACCTGATCCATATCTGCTCCAGGACTGCTCTGGGACCCGGGACCCACACTACGTAGGGCACGGAATGGCAGCCACACTGCCCATGGTGGCCAACCCAGCAGCTCTGGGACTACTGAATACAGCACCTGTTCCAGCTAGTCCAGGACCTGTGCTTCACACAGCGACTGGGAGTGACATATCCCAGACCAGTGGGAGTGGGCACTTTGTGTGGTACACATGCACGTGGTGTTGAATAGTCCACCTGGGGCAGCCACTGTTTAAGGCGTGGTTGTCACTGACTAGACAGTACCACACAGCACTGATTTGAGCTGCTCTGGGATCCATGCCATATGCAGCGTGGCTCCCAGACCACCTGGAACAGCTACTGGATCTAGGATGCTAGGGGAGGGGAAGGGAGAAGAGGATGGGGTCCATGGGCCTGAACCAGCCCACAAATTGGCTCCATGCCATGGGCACATGCCATATCTGATCAGACCCAGGGGCAGCACAAGGGGCTGGATGGCAGGGCACTGCAGGGAGGATCCGGCCTGCGGGCCATACATTTGACATCCCTGGTACAGAAGAACCGGTGTAGAAATTTTGTTCTTGTACTGTTTTTAAATATAGGTACCATACACCCTGGTAGCAGACCTACAGTAATGTATTATTGAGATTGGTATATCTTTACATGCTGTAAATTTCCCCCTTTATTTTCAGCAGCAAGTCAATGAACTTCTGAATGTTTACTGTTCAGCACCAGAGAATGGCCAAAAGGAAAGCACGTGGGAAATCCAGACGTATGTTCACTTCTCAGATAGCCAAGGAGTCACATTAACTCTCAAGCCAGAACACAGGGTGGAAGATGTTTTGTCTATGGCCTGCAAGGTATGGAGCTTTCACACCTGAAAGCATCTGGCTAATAATAGTAGGCTTTAAAAGGGCTACAGTATACACATGGTATATCAGTTATTTTAATGTTGTAATCAAGTATCTAAGCCAGTATCTGAGTCCCAGTGTCTGTGTATACACCTCAGCTTTTCCTATAGTCCTACTATGTGCACAGTAGAACTGAGGCAGGAATGCTTGGGGGAGCCTTTTAAGCCCTGATGCCCAAGCTAATTTGTAGCCAGAGTCTGTTGAAGGAGCAATGATAATCTCTAACCATGAGAGCTCTTGATCTGTGTCCTATCCCCTTCACATCAGGGTCATTACAACCAAGAGAATCCCTGATTCATACGAGAAGCTATAGAGGGAGGATGGTGATTAGTCAAGTTATTTCAGTGTCATAATGGCCCCACTATGAGCTAAGGTAAACTGTTTGCCTGGAGTTGTATTCTGTAATGTGTGTAAACTTAATTAAAACCCAAATTTTCTCAAATAGAAATACTTAAGATTTAATTCCATTCTAACTCATAGAAAGGTGAGAAATCCATTAAAATTATTCTGTTAGGATTGTAACAAAGAAAAAACTGAAACTTGTGTGAATTTCTGAAAGGGTCACGTTTTTAAATTAGGTCACAGGATGACTTGGATCATACAAAATTCAATAGCTACACAAAAAGTCAATGTTGTGAATGAGGGGAGAGGATATGCTGTAATTTTCATATTGAAAAAACCGAATCATTGTTTTTGGGCAGAATGAAACAGAGTCATGAGCAGCACCTCCTTAACACTAAAAATAGCTTAGGAGTGTCTGATGCCAACAAGACTGAATGTGAATGAATTTATGAATCAACCTATTTTCAAAATTTGTAGTCGAGAATAAAAAAAATTGGGAAACATTAAACATCAGTTTAAGTCATGTTATTTGACAAATGCCATGTCATGTTTACCTTACCCCCAACCCCTGCCCAATAGAAATCAAACAAACAAACAATCTCTATCACTCAAGCAACCGTTGTTTGGCATAGACCAGTGTGAAATTCTAAGGGCACTGATTTACTTAGTCAAAATTTAAGAGTTTCAGAACTTCTGATAGAGGAATGGTTACAACATAACTGCTTTCTGTATGTAGTAACATCTTAGGAAACAAATAATGATAACAGTATTTTTTTTTTTTAAATGGCATTATCTCTTTTTTCTAAGTCAGGGCAAGGGCAATGCTTTAGTTAAGTAACAATGCATTGAATATAACTTTAATAAAAAAATCTTTTTCACATTAATCCTTGTTCCTACTGGATCATGAAGAAGTAATTTAATTTAGTATCTGGTTTGCAGCTATACCACTTGCAAAAAGGAAATAAATGAAGAATGTCATATAAGATTTTGGTTGACCACCAGGTGGTATGATAGAGCTGAAACTTTTGGAAATGAATAGCTACTGTAAAAGAAAGGAGTTCTGCTAATAATAGGGTACAGGTCTTAAATGAAATGATGAGTTCAATTACTTGCCACCCTGAGTATGTTCTTCTAAAATATCTGTCAGCTGTAAACACCCCCCACCCTTTCCCCTCAGACTTTTTTGTTAGGTCTGTCACCTGAAATGTTTGCTAGTAAGGCACCAATTGTGAGGGAGGTTTTCCTTCAATTTGAAACATTTTCCCCCCTCTTCTGTGTGTACAGCTTTTCATAGACATTATCTAATGATGACTCCTTTCTCTTGCATCTTTCCTAGTTCTTTTCTGTCTTACATTTCCATTCTGCTTTTGGAAAAATAAATCTTGGATTGGCAACTGTTTGACTGCAGCAGTAGTTTGACACCATGTTGTCTCCACCCCAGGGTTCCTCTACTCATCCCCATACCCTGATGCCCTGTTCCCTTTGTCCTGGCATGGACCCCTACCTACCTCCTCTTTCCCCCTACCCGGCCTGCAGCTGTATCCTGACTGCACTACCTCCCTCCTTATAGCTGCAAGGTGAGTAGCTGTTAGAGAAGGGGTGGCCAGAGGGACGTAGCTCCAGTATACAACTGGGGATAGGGCTATGCTCATGTGAGCCACAAAGCCCTGATGAGAACTCAGGCAGCTGCACTCCTGCTCGGACACCAGGTGGTACTGTTCTGCACTGTCTGTGCATTCAAGTTCTATGTTTCTTAGTTTTTATGGATGGCTCCATTTTTTTAATGGACTTTATGGACAAGAATTTTTTGCCCTATTTTTTTTGTGGACTGTCTTTAAATTTATGGGCAGTTGGCAACCCTGGTATGTAAGAATAAAGTCAGATATTTTATTTCTTCATCCATATTTTAAGGGTTTTATGCTTTTCTTATTTATAATCTGCATGCATTCTGAGATTTAGAAGGCATGTACACAAAGAGATTATGTACCTTAATAAAATAATTTACAGCAAAATCCATATAATACCAATAAATTCAATTACACATAATGGAATATTTAAATATTTCTTCTCAGTAGATTTAGGTTTCACAAGCTTCAAAGGTCTGTTAAACCAAGGTGAAATAACTTTAATGGGTACACAGCCTTCTCCTATTTTGAATTGTTGCTCTATTAATATTTTAAAATGAAAGATTTGTTGAAGCGGGCACAGTAGGATACTGAATCTGAGAGACAGATTCCCTAGGGGCTCCTGTCTCTTAGGTCACCATCTTTAGAGAATATTTCCATTTCCCTCTGACTTTCCTCTCAGATATTAGGCTTTCATTTTGACTGCATATGGTGAAAAGTGGGTGTTGCTCCCTCATTGCAGTTGAAACTTGGCTTTAAAAAAATACAATAAAAGCTACCCCATAGGGAACCCTTCCTCTTCTAATAGCCTGCCTCTGTATATGCATTTTCTATATCAAAAGTTCAAGGTGCTGAGCAGAACAGTGTTATATAGAAGAGCTGCATAAAAAGGTGGATGGATGTCTGTGCGATTTTTCATAAGGGCGGAACTGGGTCATAAATTGGTTTGAAAACTCATAATTATTTATAGATAGTCTAATAGCCAAGGCATCATGTTTATACAAGGTTTTTATTAGTACCCTTACAAGAAAATGAAGATCATGTTAACATGAACTAGAATCTTACCATCTAGGCAATGCAACTAGTTTTATCTATACCCCAAATCAGTTATGACTTCTTCAAGATTGTCTTTTTAATAACATCTAAAGACTTAGTATGTGTGTGGCTTCTTTATCTTTTGGGAGTCCATAACTATATCATAAATTCCAAAAACATATTTTTTCATCCTGTAGATGAAGCACCTGGAGCCAAGTTGCTATGGTCTACAACTTAGAAGACTGATAGATGAAAATATTGAATACTGTGTTCCTGAAGCTTATGAATACATGCAAGACCAGGCAAGTTGGATCCAATGTAGATTAAAAAATTCTTACTATTTGTAGCTACATTTAAATTATACCCTAAATATATGTATGATTTACATTAAAGATGAGGATTTTTTTGGATTTGACCAGTTACCTGGACTGTATTCTGCCACACCTATTCATAGTAAACTACAGTCACCCCCTGCAGAGATAATTTGATTGCCTCACATGATCTAAGTCTATCAGAAGCACTGTTTTGTAGACTTTTAACAGGACTTGTACTGCATGGGTCTGGTACTAGATTTTTTGCACAAGCATTTGGATTTAACTAAATATCATATTTTTTTCCACACAACATGCCCCTGAATAAGATGCATATCTTGTTTTTGAAAGGCACAATGAAGAAATAAGAAGGTCTCTCCTTGCAAATACCAATAAGTATGATATATTCCCCAGGAAGATACTGGCAGTTACAGTGGGGTGGGGTGGGGTGGGGAGGGGAGGGTCCAAAAATTGTAGGTGCTTTGTTAACCCCCTAGTTACAAGGATGTCATAGGTGTGGCAGCTGAACTGAGTCAGCAGCACCTGCCAAGTCAGCTGAGAGCCTGATCTCTAGTCAGAAGCAGCATCTGTGGAGTCAGCTGAGGGCCCACCTTGCTGATTCAGTAGGAGCCTCTGTATTTTTCAATTAAAAAGGTACATATTATAGGTGATAAAATACAGAAATACTTTACTGCATAGAAAGTACAGTAATTCTTTACTGTATAGTTAGTCCCACTATTTCAGTGATATTCCTAGAAAAACACATTCTTTACTATGAGTAAAGGTGAAAAAAATTGCCTTTGAGTGGATTATTTCATAAAACAGCTCTAAGTTTTTCTGTAAAATAATCACTGACGTTTTGAAGCTTTTGCAGTCCTACAGGGTCATACTGTAACAACATGTTTTCTCTCTAACAGATATACGATGAAATAGAGCTATTTCCATTAAGTGTTTATCATGTGAATCTTACAAAGATTGAGAATATAAATGATTTTGGTAAGCCTAATTTAAAATCCTTTCCATTTTTTTTGTCTTTTATTTTCCTATTCTTTTTCAGTGTTTTTTTTTTTTTCAGGAGCTTTCTGTTTCTTAATATCTTTTGTTCTACAATAGATGGCTCAACATTTTGAGTCTGGCAAATGCACAAATTAGCACTGTAAGGAAGGTTGAAGACTTACTCTTCATTTTATGTGGACCATTATATTTTTTGATTCCTCCTGGAAGAACAGATGAAAGACTTCTACTTGTTACTACACAGAGCAGCCTATTAGGCATTTTAAATAGTCAGAGAACAACTTACTCTTTCTGAACTAAATAAAATCAGCCAGCCCCCTCTTTAAAGACCAAGTTCTGTTTTGTCACTAAAATCTTTGTTGAATCCATGCCAGTCAACTGTCACTTGATAGATATTTTAACTGGCCTGTTAGCACCTAAGAGTATCCATGTGTTTGTTCACTGTGAAAAGAAAAAAAAATAAGTGAGCAAAGCCCTAAAGAAAAAAAGATAGCAAGATAATGATGCTATAGGAGAGAAAAAAGGAAATTGCATTCACTTGCAGCAAAGTCAGTGAGAGTCTTTTCATTGATTTAAATGAGAGTTGGATTTCACCCCTTGGTTTGTAGTCTCCTTCAGGTCAGGTGCTGTTTCTCTTTCTAACTTTCTGTCTTCCTCTGTCTTCCCTAAATAAACAATAGTTCAAATCTTGCAGTCCTTGCTCAAAGTGATACTCCCAACCACTTGGTAATTTTGCCTCGGCAAGGATTACATAATTTAGCCCAAGGAGGGGTTTAAAGGTAAAGACAAAAGATGAGCAGGTTTATCTACACGTGCTTAACTGCACAGTAGACTAATTTGCTTCAATGTAATGGATCACAGTCTACACATGTGATGTCATCAGACTTCAGCAAACTAATTTTTGCTGCCATAAAATAGTTCTGTTGGGGACAGTGCTACCTTATGGTGGTGAAAATAACTGCGCCTAAATGCATGTGTAAATGCTGACCTGATTATACACTGTGCCCCAGCCAGCCCATCTGCCACCTGACGCCTGGATCTGGACCCCCAAGCTGACTCTCTGGGCCCCCTGCCAGCCTGGGGCAGCTCTACCCGGGCTCCAACTGCAGCAGTCCTGGGCACAGTGTTGTCTACATATGCGCCCTGAACCTTTAGCAGTTTGAACATCTGTGTGTGTCATTAAGGTACCATGATAAACTCTTGTTCATGCTACACCGGACTTTGACATGTCACCTTAATGGCACTTGTAGATGCACCAGGTATGTACTAAGAGGAGAGCAAATAGTACAGGGGAAAAAAGGAAAGGAAAGGAAAAAGAAGAACTAGGCAAATGAAATATGAACTATAGCATGGGTTCATATGAGTGAACCTGCAACATTTTTAGTTGCCCATTTGTCAAGCATGGCTTTGACCTTCTTGAACATGTTCACCTTGGTTTCTAAAGAGGTTTGCTAGTTATCTTGAATTCAGCTTCCATTTTTTGTGTTTTCTGAGACCATAAACATATTTTGAAAGGAATACAATAGAATTTTCCCAACTTCACTGAAAGAAAAATTAATTTCCCTTTCTGCTTACTTTTAAACCTATCTACCCTTTTAGTTTATCTTTTTCAGCAATAGGAAGGGAGTAGCTGTTGAGAATCATCACTTTAGACAAGGATTTCTTGGGCTTTTTCAGTATTGATCATAATGAGATTGGCATCCATCATAATGAGGGCTTGCTCTAAATATATTGCCTATATACACATAGATTTATTCATATACAAAAATGAGACCTTCAGGCACCTTTTGCTCTCATTTTCCCACAACAATGGTACAAAAACCTTACAACTTTCATCTCGGTATTTTGTAGTTCTAGTTATCTGTATTATAGAAATGGGGTTGATGTTTCCCCATCTAAAATAATCTAATTAAACCTTTATAGTGCATAGTGGTGATTTTTCCATAGTAAAAAGTTTTGTCATCTCATTCTTAGTAAATAGTGAAATTAGTTAATTTAAGAACACTTCTTTCAAGAATTTGTCTCAGCACATGTATGTACTTATTGGCAGTAAGAAGTGTCAACTCTGATTATGTAGATTCAATCTACTGAACGTGCAAAACTAAATGAGAAATGCATGATATTAACATAATTCTCTTGGTCCTTGTTTTGAAAAGACTAACAGTTTTGAAGGTAAAGCTCTTTTTTGTTTGTTTTCACTTCAGGTTTTGCAGTCACAGCTCAAGTTGACGAAAACCAACATCTGACTCGTATATTCATAAGCAACGTCCTCCCAGATGGACTGGCTTACAGGGAAGGTTTGTATCATACATGTATTAAACAAACTTCCATTAAATAACAGAACTCTAAGAGACCTTAAGTATCGTTTGTAAATGGCTCTATGTTTCTGCTGTCTTTTGTTTCCTTTTTTGAATACCCTGGAGGTATAAAATGTTATAAAAGATATTTTACATGAAGTGGCTAAGGGAGAGATGAACTAGAGATGAAGTGAGGAGATTTCTTGTTTGCACCTGAATGAAATTTTTCTCCCAACATTCAGAACAGGTAACTTGGCAAAACCTAGGAATTGGCATAGGAGTAGAATGCAGAAATTCTCCACACTGGGGTATAGGCAGCTATAAAATTGCCTGTAACAAATGATACCAGTATAAGCTGTTATGATGCCACTGTTGCATCTGGACGATTTTGTGGCAATTCAGCTGCATCAAATCACTGCAACTTTAACCTTATTTTATTCAAGGTCAATATTAAGGTGACTAGGTTTAAATAACAGCTAGATCAGGGTGGGCAAAATGCAGCCCGGGGCCTGGATACAGCTTGCCAGGCCATTCTGTCCAGCCCATGGGACTCCTAAAAAATTTTAGAAAATTAATATTTATCTTCCCTGGGCTGCCTGTCATGAGGCCCTCAATGGCTTGCCGAAATTCAGTAAGAAGCCCTCTGCCCAAAATTATTGCCCGCCCCTGAGCTAGATCATAAGAATTGATAAAAACTCCCAAGTAACAGTTTCCCCTCCTTTGTTTAAAGTTGTTGAAAGGTGTGTTTGAACATATATCCTCATACTGTCTACAACATCATTGTTACGCTTAGCCTCCAAGGGCATTTATACACATACTTCTTCATCCTACAACCTGCCAGAGATCCGCTGCCTCACTCGATTTAATTGAGTCTGCTCTGCACCTGAGCCAATGTGTACCATGCTGTGTCATGTGCGGTTGTAAAAGCGGCAAAATGTGCATCAGTGTGAAGAAAATAACAGTGGTGCGCTTTTGAACTAAAGCACCTCCAGTGTGTTTTAGTTCAAAAGCACGCTAACTCCCATTTTGTTGCTTATATAACTGCAAGCTTTGCAGTGCTGGGTACTCTTCAAAGTGTCCGGCACTGCGGCGCTTCCATGTGTTAAAAATGCCCCAAGATCCTTGGTCTCTACTTTGCAAGCAACAGTGAAGCAACAAAAAAACCTGTGCCATCCATGGTGTTGCTAGAAGCTGTGGTGTTCATTTGTTCATTCTGTGGTGTTCATTTGTTCTGCTGTCTGGGACCCTCCTCACCTGAAAGGAAGGCAGAAAGCAGGGCTGGGTGGCATCTTTGAAATAAATTGGTTCAGAGGGCAGAAGAGTTCATGGCAACATCTAGTTGGATGCTGTGAATGCTATGGACTAGGTGAACTGTATGAAATCTCTCTGAACACTCTCTAAGGTGCCAACCTGCTCTGCCTTTGCCTGACTTCAAACTAACATAGCTCTATCTCTCTCTACCTGAAAGGGAGGGACAGAACTGGCACTTCAGTCAGATGGAGCACAGTGGCCCCCTGGTTATTACTGATTCTGAAATGCATCTATTGCTGCTATCTCAATTTGCTGAAATTGCTCATGAAATCCTTACCTGTTAGCCTTCCCCATTGTAGACTTCCCCATATTTTTCCCAAGAAGTATTTAATAAGCTTGATTATCTACTTGTTTTTTTTCTAGACAGGGATCTCAAAATAAAAGATTTTTTGCCTACATAGTTTTCAGGATGCTCTAGTCTTATAAAATGTTGTGCAAGGCTTAATGATTCTTGTCGGGAGACTCCTCAGAGTTGTCTTATTTTAGCTTTGGAATAGGGTGCAACAGCTATGTCATAGTGGCACATATTACAAATTACAGCATACATGTAGCCCCAGTCCTACAGGCATGGCACTTACAGAAGTCCTGTTACCTCCAGTAGGAGGACTACAGGATTACATCACTTGTCTTAAGAAAAAATAATCATCAAAGTACAATACGCTTTGTTTTACAGCTATATTCACTAATGCTTTTGTATCTCCTTTCTTGTCTCTCTTTCCCTTCTTATGCTGCCAGGGCTACGCGTAGGCAATGAAATCTTGATTATAAATGGGGAAGCTGTGTCTGACCTGGACCTCAGACAGATGGAGTTACTGTTTTCTGAGAGAAGTGTAATGCTGACTCTCAGAACAAGTCATTATCCCAATAAGCAAGCATTATGCACTTCATGGTCAGAGGGTGACCTTTCCAGGGACCCCAAAAATCTATTACCCCCTCCTAATCAGTCACAGCTCCTGGAAGAATTTCTTGATAACTTCAAAAAGAATACAGCAAATGGTAAGATGACAATGATTTCTTAAACTATTTTTCTATACCAGAATCAGCTATTTAAAATACACTTCAAAATTCTTCTTATGCATTAAAAGAGAAAAACAGGTGCAGGTCTGTAAATTCCTGTTAAATTTCATGCATTTCTGTTATTATAGTAACATCTAGGAAGTAGAAAAGAAAGAGAAAATGATAGTTCCTGCACAGAAGTTTTATATGCTTTGAACCCATTTCACTACATTATCCCTGTAATGTTGAGCACTATAGTTGCCTTGTGGTATCAAGGTCATCTATTATAACGCTCCAAAAGTTTTGCTCTGTTAGTCTTTTTGTAAAATACCATGTCAATTTTGGGTACTTTAAAACTAACAATCAGCAGCTGAAAATGGAGTTATTTTACAGCAGCTCTGTCTACCAAGATCTATTCTCTTCGTGTTCTAGTGGAATACAGGTATCCATTTTATGTAAATGCATCCTTCACATTTTAAAGTCTTTTAATGTGATTCTTCCTATTACCTTCTCTTTGGATTTTTGATAAGAGTATAATCTTGCAGCTGATATTTTATATTTTACCATTTACACGTATTATCTCAGTATGAATTTGGGGCCATGCGCTGTATGGGTGCATGAGGTAGGTAGTCCTAAGTGAAAAGACTGCTTCAGGAAGGAAGAAAATGCATGATTCCACTTTCCTTCTGCATTAGGTAGCAGAAAGCAGCATATACATCCTCAGTGCATGATGCAGCCTGTTGCATGTAGTAGGAAGCTATTAATTCACTGAGCACTAGATCAGGCGCCTGGTGCACTGCTGAGTTTTGACAAGTATGCATGTTCACACCTTTGGGGGACCTATGCCACTTTTGCCAGTTGCTCAGTGTTTCCCCAAGTCCCGTGGATAGTTTTTTTGCTTTAATAGGAGTGACTAGTTTGGTCTTCTGTGAACTGAAATATCATCAAATATCGCCTCGCCCAGAGAAATCTTAACAAGCAGCATAAATATCACTCTGAGATTGCCAGGTTTTATTTGAGAGAAATGTCAGTGTGCTGCCAGAAGATCTTTAAGATAACTGCATTAAATAAAAATTGTTTGGGTGTGCTTTTTTGTTTGTTTTCTTGTTTTAGACTTGACAGTTACGCATACAAGATAATTCTATATATTGATTTAATTCAGTGTCATGAAGGGGAAAAAAGTTGCAGTTCCATCTTTATACCTCTGGGGGATGCTAGTAAAACTCTGCAGGAAATCTAAGACTAGGTTCATTGCTGCACAGGGGAGAAGAGTTGTCTTGGGGCTTAATTATGGTGGCAAGTGTTTTCTAATCTGAATCTTTGTGTGATTTTAAAGAGAGAGACAGAGAATTAAAAAATCACAAAGGAAAAGTCATTAGAATGGATTTAATTATAAAGCAACTTTTATTAGGTCATCTTTGAAATTAAAAAATCTGAAAACTAGATTTGTGATGCAGTAAGTAGCATCTCTCTCAGGGGCCTTAGTTCAATTTAAAATACCATTAAATCAACTATTGGCATATAAAACTTTGGTGCCATAAAACAAAAATTATGGAGCTAATTAATTACATAATTATGTTAGGGCTATCATTCAGCTTGTTAGCTTGATATTCTAGGCCAGCATTACCTGGAGTATTCAGTCTAATAAATGTATGTGTCCGTTCACCAGATTCATTTTTCCTTGGGGATAAATTCACAACCTGTGTTAATCTCCATATATGCTATTATAATAAGAAATTACGAGAGTATTGTAGCATATTCTCAGCACTAATGGATAAAAAGGTATATTTTATTTGCTTTACTGATTCAGAAAGCAGTCAGTGTAGACATATTTACTCTGAAACGGAAAAGTGGTTCTAAATTGGGCTTTATGAAAAAGTCTATCATTTCAAATTATTGTGTACTGGCATTTGGCTTCTGCTCCCCTCATTCAGTTCATATGGGAACAAAAGAAAACACTACTTCGATATAATAAGTAGTCTTAATGGGTTTATCTCCTCATCCTTATTTTACGTAGAGAGAACAAATAGGAAGGGGACAGGCTGCATGACTATACATTTGGGTGCTAGAGATTTCTTGATTCTGATCCTGGCTGTGATGCTGCTCAGCTGGATGGTGTGAAGTGAGTCACCTAGATCACAGTTTTCAAAAATGACTTGTGAATTTGGACACCCACTATTCTCGGTGTCTGACGAGTGTCTGCTCTTCAGAGGTCCCAAGCAACTATTGCTTTCTTTTGAAGTCAGCAGCATCTGTAGATGTTGAGCACTTCTGAAAATCAAGCCCAGTTTGCCAGCATCAAAAAAATCAGAAAATTCTTTGCCTTATGTGTGCTTTAAACTTTTTTTGGCAGCTTCTACATTAGTTAAGAAAAAAATAAATAACTACTTTCCTTACTGACAAGTGCAGAATATTAGTCTTATAAAGTGATTTGAAAATGAAAAGTACCTGACTGTGGTGTTATCCTATAGGATCAGCTGCTGATAATTTTACGCTGGCCAGTAAATCTCTAAGGTGCCTCCATCCTCTGTTTTCCACCTGACTTCATCTAACCACCTTTCTCTGGCCAGTAGCAAGGCAGAAATTACTATAAATGAATCCTTTTGAACAACTATTTTCTTTGTAAAGCTTTGATGGCAAGTGGCTTGTCTGTGTCTATATTTACAGCTTTGTAACTCCTTAGCATTGTCATTGTGAAGGCTTTTTCCTGCCTAGTCCCTTGCATTGTGGACACAAAATTTTACTGAATGTCAGACTCTTGTTACCAAGTGAATGGTTTTCTTTGTAGGCATCACCTCTGCCATTCCTTTAAAAAAAAAAAAAAAAAATCAGTCATTGGGAATTTTCTGTAGGAGTGATTCATTTTCTCCAGCAGATTGCATCAGCCCTGGGGAAGTATATTTGGACCTCTCTGCCTTCCCTGCTGTTTATAATCTGACCTCCCACGCGACAGAACAATGTGTATGTTGCTGAGACACCTGTTTGTTAAAGCTTTTACTGCAAAAAAAATAACATGAAACAAACGAACAAAAAAGTCTGTATATTGCATTTACCTGAATCCAAGATGACTTGGAATTTAAGATGACTGTGTCCCGCCTCCTCCCCCCTCCCCCCACCCCCCAATAAGATTCAATACTTGGAACATTTGTTATAATTCTCCACGTGTAGAATCTAGTTTTTGGGGAATCATTTTAAATTTATTCCCCCACCACTGCAGTGGGGAAAGCAGTGGCAGGGGCTTTCATGTGCTCTACACTCTGTCTGCCCTGTGCTTCTTCCCTCATGCTAGGTCAACGTTGGAGGTCAAGTTGCAGAATCCATCTGTCCTGGGTCATACTCAAATCCAGAGTGAGATTTTTTTCCCCAATATTAAATGGGGAAAAATTAATTTTGAATTTGAGTAAATATGCTACATGTATGTATGTCTATCTCTGTATATGTATTTGTTTTCATATATAGAAATACATAGAAAGCCAATGATCTGAGCAACTAAAATTGTCTGGATTCTTTATGCTAAGTAAGTTAAACAAGTATTTGCAAAGCAGTAATAAAAATGAGGGAATTAGAATGGAATCTTTACATCTATGGAAAATATAAATGTGTTTCATTTTAACATGGCATAACTATTCAAGAAACAAGGACTTGAATTGAGAAGAGGTAGTTAGCCATGTTAGTCTGAAGTCAGGCAGGCAAGGTGCCATGTGCCTTATAGACTAACTGCATCAGAGATGCATAAGCTTTCATGAGCCAGAGATCATGTTTAATAGATGCTGTGATCTGATGAAGCATAGCATTTAATGAAGTGAACTCTGGCTTATGAAAGCATATGCATCTTTGACGCAGTTAGTCCAGGGACTGGCAAAATGCAGCACTTTGGCTGGATCTGGCCTGTGAACTGATTTTTGCCTGGTCCATTGCAGATCCCTTGGCTCTGCAACACCCATGTCCTGTGCTAGCCCACAGCTTGCCCTGGGATGCCTGGGTGGTGGCAGTAGTCCCTAGCCCCACTGGCTCAGTGTGGGGCAAAGCAGCGTGGAGCAAAGCAGTGCAGGGGCAGCAGCAGTGGTGGGAGCCCCAGTGAGGATGCTGCGTTTGAGGCTGGGGGCCAGTCTCAATGGAGACTGCTTGTGGTCGGGCTGGGGGCTGGTGTCCACCCTCACAGGGGCTCCTGCTGCTGCTTGTGCCCCTGTGCTACTCTGCTCTGCTCCAAGCTGGTGGGGTTGGGGCCTGCTGCTGCTGCATGGGCATCCCAGAATGAGCTGGCATGGGATGGGTTGCCCCAGCACTGCCTGCCTCCCCTGGCCCTGGCCACTGCAAGTATGTAATGGGGCATTGAATCACCGCTGGGTCCACCCCGCTCCCTCCCCCACCTGCTTGCCATGCATCCCAGGCTAGAGAAGGGAAAGAGGAGGGCAGCAAAATTCCTCCCAAGCTGCCTCCACAGGGCTTACAGCCCTTCTCTCCCCTTCATGGGTGTTGTGGCCTCCCAGTGAGGCCTAGCAGCTCTGCCCCAGCCGCACAGTGTCACTGCCTCAAGATCCCAGCTCTGGTGAGCTAGGTGGGCAGGGAGCTGCATCCGGGACCAAATCCAGGATTGTGGGGTGGTGGCAGTGTGGAGCTGGGATGGGGTGGAGCTGCAGTCCACTTCCTATGTGCTCCTGCCTGTGGAACGCGCACCTGTCGCAGGGACATGCAGTGGGCAGTGGATCATAGCTGACCCGGCCCCGCTCTGTCACTGCCCTGTGCCCCTGCCCTGTAAGCCCAGCCTCCCTCACCCATTCCACTTCTGACCACCACTGCATCCCATGTAGGGAGTTTTGGTGAGTTGTTACATGTGGGGGGTGCTGACCTGGCCCATGAAAACTCACCAAAACAGCATATGTGGCCCTTGGACCCAAATAATTGCCCACCGCTGACTTAGTCTGTAAAAGATGTTACATTTAAAAAATGATGACTGTGTTAACAGAGTAATAAATTGTAACATGCCATGTGTTCAAGGAAGTTATCACTTGATAATGAGCCACATTAATGGTGGTTTAGATGCAGAGCTGTTATGTATTAAATATAGCATATCTGTGCATCTCATCTGTAGCATGCTTTAATTTGAATGGGTGGTGTTTTACACATAGGATGATAGTGGTTTGGCCAGGTCCTCCAGCCTCCCTGGATGGACTGTTTTCACCCTTGTGCATGCCCCTTCTCTTTCTCACCCTTGCGCTTGCTCTCTCTGTCCCTGCTCCCCCATGGCACCCTTCCTGAAGGGGACTCTGCCTCCTGCTGAACTCTACTGCCCCAGGGTGCCTCAGTGGGAGATGACGTAACTCAGCCCCCCTCTTCCTTTCCACACCCAGCCTTCAAGGCTGCTGTTTTAAGGAGCCATTTATCACCTATGTGAGTGCCAGCATGTAAACACTCAACCTGACATGCTTTACTTGAAGAAGGTGGGATAGAGATGCACCTTATAGACCAAATGAATCGGAGATGCATGAGCTTTTGTGAGTCCATGCCCGCTTTAGCTCCTACTCATGAAAGCTCATCTTTCTCTGATTTAGTTAGCCGGTCAGGCACATCTTTATGCTTTACTTGCACACAACAGGAATGTGGTGGGAGACAGGAAAAGCACAAACATGGAAGCACTTCATATAGCATTTGGGAGAATTTGAGCCCTGCTGCTCCTGCTCTCGGCTGCCCTTCGCACAGGCCTCCCCTGCTACCCACGAGGAGCTCAGCTGACGAGGTCAGAACTCGCCTCTTAAAGCAGCAAAGCTGAAGTGTTTTGGAGGGAGGAGGTGGGGATGACAGCTCCTGGGAGCAGCTCCCCTTGCTGGCAAGTGCTGGCAGAGCAAGTTCCCAGGGCCCCATTTTCCCCCTCTAGCTTTTTCTATGAATGGAAAGCAGGTCACATGGAGTGACAGTTTCCATCAAGCAACACTACTTGTTGTTTGATGGAAATAACATCTGCATGGGTCTAAGGTACCCTGCCTTCAAGCCCTTGAATGTCATATTTGTTAGTTTTCCTATGCCTGTTTTTGTAATTATTCAATCTTCTATTGATGTGTGAAGCATAAACAGTCAATTTTTGTAGAAGGAGATTTGAATCCCTGCTGTCCCTGTCCTCTTCCCCGCCCCCCCCCCAAGCAATTTTCAGGATGTGAGTGATTACAATTAGGATTGGGCAAAAAACATTTTCCGGATAATATTTTATTTTCCAAAGCTTAGTTTCTGGTCAACTGAAACTGTCTGTTGATTTCCCCATGAGTTTGTGAATTGAGATCTCAGCTTTGAAATTTTCAAAACTGCTCATTTGAAACTATTTAGATTTTTGTGGGGACTGGATTTACAAGGGGACAAAAGGATCATTCACAAAACCAAGGTGGTAGTGCCTGCCTCCACCTAAAACCTCAGTGGCTCCCACATCTCATCCAGGATGTGGGAGATTGAGATTCATATCCCATCCCTGACTGATTCAGAGTATAGATATTTGAACTGAGGTCAACCAGAAGAGTACCCATCAGGCTATATGTCATCCTTAGTCAAATCTCTGTTACTTTCATAAACCCATTGCCCTTTGTATGTAGAATATTAATGGAGCCAAGCTGAGAGTCCAAATGACTCTAGGTGGTGGGGGGTACTTGTTAGATATGGAAGCAGTCATGGTTGTAGTCCCTACTCCAGGGGTGGGCAATTATAGGGGCCAAAGGGCCACATAGGGAGTTTTGATGAGCTGTTGAGAGAGGTCAGCACCCCTCCTCCCCCCAGCAACAGCTCACCAGAACTTCCTATGGGGCTGTGGGCTGGTGGGGAGCAATATTCAGGAGTGGGAGAGGCAGCCAAGGCTGAGATCACATGCCCCTGCCCTCTGCAGTGTGGGGTGTATGGGGGGAGGGGTGTGTGAGTGGGGGGGGAGGGGTTGAGGCTGCCCTGGCACTAAGTCATGGGAGCCTGCTGTGGTTGCAGAGCATGTGCAGCAGAGCTTCCCCGGGTAGTGTGGTCCGTGGTGACCCTGCAGCACTCCACATGGGGCTGAGCCCCACCTGCTTGCACTAGGGCAGCCCACAGTCTGGCCAGGTGCTGCTCTGCACCCCCTGCTTCCAGTGACTGCAGAAGCAGCTTCTGGCGGGCTGTTCCCAGTGTGGCTACAGCCTGCTGGGTGCTGCTCTGCACTCCTGCCTCCAGCAGCAGCTCCTCTCACTCCTGGCAGGCATGCAGGGATCCAGCTCCAAGCCCTGGCCACCTTTCACTGGAACCTGAAGCTGGAGCCTCATGTGCTGTGGTAGGAGCCGCCTAACTGAAACTGATTGCCCGGAGTGGTGTGGCACGGCGCAGTGCATTACAGCAGGGGCAAGATCAGAAGCAGGACCTGCTGCTGGAGGTGGGAAGTGCAGAGCAGCACCTGGCTGCAGCCGTACTGAGAACAGCCCCAGCATGCTAGCTGGGGTTTGAGCCGGTGAGCACTGGCCCAAGCTCATGCTGTCCTGGTATGTGCAAGCAGGGCATGGCCTTATGGACAGCACCATGGGGGCAGCTGTGGGCCAGATCCAGTCATCTGGTGGGTCGTATTTTGCTCACCCCTGCCCTGCTGTGTTTAATTCATATTGCTTAGGCAAAGAGGAACAGAGTCTGGCTCATTTGGAGGGGGAAGAAACAGAACATTCAGAGGCAGATTGACCTCTCATTCAGTTTTATTCAGGCTACCCTGTGTACCTATTTGGGTAAACTAAGAATGTGATCTGGAAGCTCTTGCAAACCTTAGCTGATCCAAAACATTTATCATTCTCAAGGTCTTGTCTCATTAAGACAGAGAAAGAGTCAGAAGAATTTGAAGCTACTCTACCTCATTATTTCTGTGAGCGTACAGACTCTGAGTGAAGCCAGTGGGCTTGTGACAGTTTCACAGCAGCCCACGTCTCTGTCTGCCTTCATCTGTTGATTCTGATTTTTCAGTCAATCTATGAAACATTCCTGACTGAAAGCTCACTAAAGGCTCTTTGTGGAACTCTGCCCAGATATAAAATGTATAACATTGCTCCAGAGTTAATATTCATACTGTTAGTTCTTTCTGAAGATTTTTTTTTTTGCTTCATTGCTTCTGTTTCTTTGTTAAGATTCCTATCCTTGCTGCAGAGTTCATTATCATATGTGAGAGGCTAGTTTTCCAGGGCTTCCAAGGCCATTTTGTTTTTACTTGTTCACTTTATTTCATAGTGTTGACAAAAGAGTGCAAAACAGCTGTTGCATGCAATTAAATAATCTCTGCTGGCACTTTTATGTTTAAAGTAACGTAGATTCCTTTTAGATGTCAGCTCTAATTTGAAAGGAAGATTTATTAGTTTTAATTGCATATACTTCTTTCCGTCTACTAGAACTGTTTCTAATAATACATGTTCAATGGCTTTACATCAGGAGGAAGGCAACCTATTAGAAAAATACTCTTCTGTATGTGGAATGACAATACCTGGATGACCACTTCCTTGGTCCAGGCTCCTCTCAACTCCTTCCACTTGGAAAGCATCCCTCTGGAGGATATAGAGAAATAAAACACTGACTTCTCTAAGGGCCTTGTTACACTAATTTTAGGTGGCTCTTGGAGTTCCTAACACCTAGATTGCCTGCATATTAACACCTGAAACCAGTTTTTAAGCTCAAAGTGAAGCCACTCCAGGGCAGGATTCTCTCTGATTCATGGTACCCAGCATCTGTTAAGCTAAGGTGCAGCCATGCTGGGTTACACCTTAATATACACACTCCATCCGCCCTCCCACTCTCTCTCTCTCTGGCCTGGATTAGGTTCGCTGCCCCCTCCTCCCCACACTTACTTGCAGCTGCTCCGCAGCAGCTGTTGCTAGGCAGACAGATTTACCCTACCCGGCCTGCTCCCCTGGGACAGAGTGCGGATAGCCACAAATAAGTTGGGGAGCCTTGGGGATAGTGGTGGGGAACAGGGCGAAAACCTGAGGGGCAGGGGGAAGCCTGGAATGGGAAGGGGGTCAATTCTTACCTGTCAGCCCTTCAGGCACCTGCTGGCCTGAAGTATGACTGCTCCAAACTTGAGCTAGCACTGATGCCGATCAACATTTGTGGAGCTCACCGTGTAACTTATAACAAGGCCCTTAAAG
Organism: Crocodylus siamensis; assembly: GCF_052110815.1. NCBI lineage: Eukaryota > Metazoa > Chordata > Crocodylia > Crocodylidae > Crocodylus > Crocodylus siamensis. The sequence goes on from NC_143395.1 coordinate 122,434,229, forward strand.
GAGCCTAAGGGAACACAGGACAGGGACTAGCTATATGTGTCAAATGTTCCTTTAGGTAACACCATGCAGTACAGAGTCTGCCCTCCTGGCTTTTTTTTTTGTTATCTAATGCAAATGATTTTATATCGTGTATGATATGAAATGGTGTTGTGTATTTGGGATTGAATTCAATTTTGGCTTATGACAATAAAATGTCATGTAGTTTTGGGATGTAGGTGCTATATCAGAGGAAGTATTGTCTCTGTTCAAAACAGGTTAATAGAAGGACTTCTTGCTTGGGGGATATGGTATAATGCAGGCTTTTTTCTAGCTTCCAGAAGTAGTGATTTGGTACTCTGTTGCTGGCACTTGACAGTCTTATTTGCTTTCAGTTTAAATGTGTGCTGCAAATTTAAACATTGTTTATCCTGTAACACTGATCAGCCCATGGTTCCTAGTGAAGGATTGTTCTGTTCAGTTGCATCCTGTGAAAATAATAGTCCAAACTATCCATTCCCAGTAGAACTTAGTCAAAGAGGAGAGGGATGATTTACACCAGAAGTTAATCTGGCTCAGTGCAACTTGTGTGGATGCAAATTAGGACATGCAGGCTAGTGAAACCATAACAAATCCAGCATAGTAGCAATACAGAAAATGTAGATGTTAGTCATAAAAATAATATTTTGCAAGCTAAGGAAGTATGGGTTGGATGAATGGGCTGTAAGGTGGATAGAAACCAGGCTGGATCGTCGGCCTTAGTGGGTAGTGATCAATGGCTCTATGTCTAATTGGCAGCTGATGTCAAGTAGGGTGCCCCAGGGGTCAGTCCTGTGGCCGGTTTTGTTCAATTAACTAGGGTTACCGTATGTCTGAGTTTTCCTGGACATGGCCTCTTTTTGAGTCCTATCTCTGTCTGGGCAGTTTTTTAAAATATCAGAAAATGTCCAGGATTGTACTTTGCCTCTGCCCCAGCAAGGAGCTCCTTGGGGATAGGGGCAACAAGGGAAGGTGACTGGTGGCCAGGGCATCACGTGCTCTGCAGGCAGGCCCCAGAAGCTGCAGGTTGGAGGGAGAGCTAGAGAGGTGCTTGGGCTGCAGCAGGGTAGGGAGAAGGGGGTTGGGAGGTTGTTCAGGGGCAGGGGGCTGTGGGTTGGGAGTGAGGGGCACCAGTATGGCCTGGGGGGCAGGGTACTGTGGCTCAGGAATGAGGGGGAACATCAGGGCTGGGGGGGAGGCAGTGGCTGGGGACTGAGGGGAGGGGCATGTCACTCCCCTCCTCCCCCACAGTCATAGACCCCCCCCACACACACACAGGTGTCATCCTTTTTGAAACTGGAAATATGGTAACCCTACAATAATGATCTGGAAGATGGCATAGAGTGCATTCTCAGCAAGTTGGTGGATGACATCAAGCTAGGGGGAGTAATAGATATGCTGGATTCAGGGCTAGGATTCAGAGTGATCTAGACAAATTGGAGGATTGGACCAAAAGAGATCTCATGAAGTTCAATAAGGACAAGTGCAATATCCTGCACTTAGGATGGAACAAACCCATGCAGTCCTACAGGCTTGGGACCAACTGGCTAAGCAGCAACCCTGCAGAAAAGGACCTGGGGGTTTTAGTGGATGGTTAGCTGAATTTGAGTCAACAGTGTGCCATTGCCACCAAGAAGGCTAACAGCATACTTGGCTACTTTAGTTGGAATGTTGCCAGTAAATCAAAGGAAGTGATTCATCCACTCCACTCAGCACTGCTGGGACCACATCTGGAGTACTGTGTCCAGTTTTGGGCCCCCCATTATAGAAGGGATGTGGAAGAGACTCCAGTGGAGAGCAATGGAAATGGTTAGGGGGCAGAAGAATTGGGGGGGGGGGGGAGATTTGATAGCAACCTTTACCTGAAGGGGGGTTTCCAAGAGGATGCAGCTAGACTGTTCTCAGTGGTGGCAGATGACAGAACAAAGAGCAATGGTCTCAACTTATAACAAGGCAAGTTTAGTTTGGATATTAGGAAAAACTTGCTCACTAGGAGGGTAGTAAAGCACTGGAATTGTGTTACCTAGCGAGGTGGTAGAATCTCAACCCTGGAGGTTTTTAAGGTCCAGCTAGACAAAGCCCTGGCTGGAATGATCCAGTTGGGGATGTTCCTGCTTTGAGCAGCAGGTCCTTCTGAGGTCCTTTTCAACTGTAATTTTCTATGATTAATACATTCATAGACAAAACATAAAAACATCCCTACACAAAAAAGTAGAATCCTTGGGGGGTAATTTTAGGCTTTAACCTCTAAAAGATGTCAAACAGTAGAATGCAGTTTCTGTGCTTCAAAAAGAGAAGACATAGATTGAGTTACTACAACAGCTAGGTAGGCCTAACCTACCTCTTATTACCTGTAACTGGTATTACATTTAGAAAATAACTTCCTCTTTTGCTACTTTCTTCTCTCTTAATTGATCAATTGATCCAAGCGTAGACCTCTATAACAGAGGTGCACACTGGATTTTCAGGCCTTGAGTAGGGTAAAACAAGCACACTTAGATGCCTAAATCCACTAATGTGCCTAATAGGTGACAGATTGCATCTCCCCTTTTTGTCTCACCTCCAAGGTACTGTTCTTCCTCCCTGTTTGGGAATGATGGTTGGACAGTTAAGACAGGAGCTTTGTGTTTCCTTTGTTTTCCCTCCACCTTACTCTTGCAGTTCTCAGGGTCAGTTTGGCCCTCATTACCTCCTCTCCTCATATCAATTGCCATTTCCCCCATTCCATGGTTGAAGAATGTAGGCCCCTCTTCATTCCTGCTATGTGCCAAAGGCTCTGTACAAGCCTCTGATTTCCACCTTCCATGGTGTTAGGGTCTCTGTGTCTTTCCTTTCATTTTATGATCTTCCAAAGATCTTCTTAAGTGCCTTAGCCTGGAAAGTGTGGGGGGATAACTGAAGCCCTCTTTTCTCTTTTTCTTTCCCTGTACCATGCCATGCAATAGACTTTGAGTAATCAGTAATCTTGAAGGAAGAATGAAAAGGAGTCCCCTTTTGCTACCTTCTCTTCCTGCTGGATGAGTGTCAACTGTTCATAGTGGCTTTTTTTTCTGCTTTTCTTTTTTTAGCAAAATCTGTGGGTTCTGCCCTCTGATACCCAGAGCATTCCAAGGAGATTGGGAATTGATTGGGTGAAGGGTTAAAAAAAATTACCATGTTACATCCAGGTAAACAGAGAAATGCCATCAAGTTGAGTATAGGGTCTTTCTTTGATCTGTCAACCTGAAATAAGAGCTATTTAAAGCATTGTGTAACAGGCCCCTTCAGTTTGAGAAAGTTTCATTGTCTGACCAGAAAATATTTTAAATGCTTCAGAATATTATGTCTGTCTTAAATAAAATGCGATCAGAGAGATGGATGTAATTGTGGATTAATTTATAGATAGAACAAGGTGGGGGTTTTTTGTAATGACATGTTGTAAAGTCAATGTGAAATGTAAATCTTTAAGGTGAGTCAACAGAAGTGCTTAAAGTTCATAAGCCTTGATCACTTTTGATTGGCAATTAGTGAGAGAGAATATTGCATGCAAAACATTCCTACCAAGATTACTGTTGAAATGTAAAAAAATAATCAAGCATTAGTACAGAAGTTTAGGCAACTGATTTATGTGATCTTTGTTAAATAGTGTCGTATTATTGATCAAGAAAATGAGTCAAATTATATTGCTACATGATGAACTACTAAACTAGGGTAGAACAACCCAGACTTTTTGTGAAGACTGTTCTAACTTCAAAATAGACATTTCTGCAAACAGCTTAAAAGTATAGAAGGGTGAGTGTGGATATCCAGGGGTCAAAAAAATCCACAGAAGAAAAAGGTGGAACAGTGCCTATATGGGCAGCTTTCTGCGGTGCAAGGGAGAACATAGATGTGCAATATGTGGCGCCACAGACATGTTTGCAGCACCACATATCTCACAGCTTTGCTCATCTGGTCATGGCCTGTGTGTGTGTTGCATTTACGTTGGATTCCCAGAAGAAGTCTACGTGGGAAGCAGTACATTTCAAAGGGCTCTATTTGCTATTAAAGTAACTGCCTCCTTTTCTTCTCACTCCCTAACTAGTCTCTTACTACTTGTGATAAATGTTCTGAGGTTTCTCCAGCTGGCTTAAAATTGAAAAAAGCCTGGCATGTGTCTTCCACTAAGTGGGGGCTTGGGCTTGGACCATCTAGTAAAAAGCTACCTCCCACTGGGAACAATATATTCCACATCTCACTCCAAAAGACATATACTGTCCCACACAGATTCTGCTCCAAAAGGCTAGCACCAGCTAGATGGAAACTCTGTGTCTCTGGGCCAAGCACTTTTACCGTCTGCCTCCCGTCTCATTGATCAACAGCAGAGCTCCATTAAAATCTTATTACTAAGAGTTTCCAAACCACTACAGTTTCTGGACCTTCTCCCCTCCCATGAGTAGATTTCCCGAGCAGAGAGGGAGGCAAGGAACAGATGTAACAGTTAATGCAGCCTAAAGGGGTGGCTTCATTAAGTGCCAAATTTTCAATAGGTCTATTTCCCTTTCTTCATGTAGGCCTTGCCCTTTTTGGGGGAAGGGGAGGGGGAGAAGGTGGGGTTGGTTGTAGCCATGTTGCTCTAAAGACATAGGCAGACAGTGTTCTTTGGGTAAATCTGATATCTTTTATTTTCTTTTTTATAAAAAAGCTTGCAAAGAAGAATTTTTCCAACTATTTTAGTTGGTCTAATAAAAGATACCAGATTTACCCAAAGAACATTGTCTGCCTATTGCCTTTTTTCCAAACTTTCTCAGCTGTTTTTGCCATCCAGTGGACAATAGAAATGTAAAAGGCTGTGGAGATGGCTCTTATCTAGAACTGCGGAAATACCATGTCAATTGTCTATCTGAAGAAGATTATCCTAGGGAATAATCTGGACCAAAGAAATTGAGGATTTAATTCTGATGCATGCAAAACTCATTAATTTTCCAGTCATGTTTCTCTACCCAAGATCTATATGACTGAGGTCCAAAATGTTCTAGTGCATTTTTGTTATACTTGGATAACATCTGTAAGACCATAATAAAAAAATACTCTGAGAAATTCCTCTATATCAAATATTACCTTTTTTTTTTTTTTTCTTTTTTTCCTCGGGGTTGATTCAAGTAGGTGACAGGGTTATAATTTTGTAAGGAAGGAATCAAGAAAAGGTGCTTATATCAAAATGCATGTGAACTTTAAAATTATTTGAAAGTCATTGCAAAAGAGCATCTACAGTTGATATCAGCATACCATATTTTAATCAGAACAAGAGAAATATACTGGTTGTCTTCCAAGCTGAGCTACTTAATTAGTTATGAATTCCATCTCTAAAGGGAAGAAATATTGGAGTTGACCACACTGACATTTTTGCTCTCTAGCCAGGGGTGGAATGCTTTCCTCTACCACACCCTGATTCTGTATTTTCCCTAATAGGTAATTAAAGAATTAAGACCACCAAGGTTTTGCACCTTCATGAAATTTACCTCGGGTCCTAAAATGACTCGCACCAGAAATTGTGGAAACTTTCCTTCCACTTTTCTGAGAAGCTGCTTTTTTCTTGGTAGTAACATTTGCTAGAAGAATACAGGGACCCCACAGTCTTTCATAACATAACCCTTCATTCTTGAGACCACTGACCACAACAATAAAAGGAAATGCTGCGGTCCATTTACTGTACTTGGTCTCATCACTTCTAATTTTCATAATTTGATTGAACCATTAATATGGAAGCAGTGGGTATAGGTACAGAAACAAATTTACTGTTGAGTAAGCTGGGGAGTGAACATGCTAGTGAGTTCATCAGCTGCCCATTACCCTATCTATGGGCAAATCATGTGTCTTCTACTGTAGACCAGGTGACAGTTGGGGAGAGTTTTTATGCTGAATTGGCTGGGCTCTGAGTAGTGTTTTAAAGCATGCCTAGCCATTAGGGAAAGGTCTGAGTTGATTCTTCCATACAAGATGAACTGGACCTACCAATTCCAAGCCTTAAGTACAGAGTAGTAATTTTGTCAGGTTTCAAATAATTGTTAAAATTACTGAAAATATAAGTCTATTGGACCATGGGTAGATTCAAGATTTAATAAAGGGGTAGTGGGAGTGCAGAAGCAGCAACCAGAGCTGCAAAAGTGGCGGCACCCCTGCTTTCAGTTTCTTCCCAGTGCCCCAAGAGAAAAGGCAGACTACCATGGGAGTAGCAGGTAAGAATTTCCACCCCACCCTTTCAAATCAGGTAAGAATTCCCCTCTCCTTTCCCCTCCAGGCTCAGTGGCACATCTGCTCCCCTTCCCTTCCCTCCCATTTGCTTTCTTTCCTGCCTGCTGCTGCCACTGTTCCTGCTGTCTCTGACTGCCCTGGAAGAGAAGCTCCAGAGCATCTCTTGACCCACTGCAGTCAGGCTGTGCAGGGAGCTGGGCTCGGGTGCGAACAGCGGGAGTGGTGGGCAAGGTCCCCATCCCTGAGCCGCCTTGGTTGACAGGGGACATCCAAGAGGATCAGTCAGGGAGGAGGAAATCACTAGTCACTGCTGCTGTCCCAGGTTGAGCCTGGCTTCCAGCACAGCTTGGCTGCAGTGTGGCAAGAGTGGCTCTAAAGACAGTGGGGACAGCATCAACAGCAGGCAAGGGAGAGGCAGAGGGGAAGAGAAGGGATGGGATGTGTCATTAAGCATGATGGGAAAAGGAAAGGATCACTTTCTTCTTACCTGGTTTGGGAACTTAAAGTCCCTTGCTGCTGCTGCTTCAGGGTGGTCTGAAACTGAGGGAGGGGTGCCATGGTGCAACTCTACCACTGATCTGTCTGTACTCCAGACATTGCTATTCTCTGTTATCTGTGTGCTATTCTGTATGCCACTGGATACACATATTACCTTGTTATGTTTTGCATGTTTCATGCTAATCCCAAAATTGTGAATCAGTATGTTGTGGAAACTAGCATCCAGTGTAAATTAGTGATGAAATAACTTTATATTATTGTAAGGTACTGGCTAGGCACCTACTCAGCCCAGGATCAAGTGAAACACAAAGAACACCTTTGCACTTCCCTCTGAGTTACTGTGCACTCTTCATCTGTAGCCAGGGATCAAAGTCACTGTCTCTAATGGTGAAGTATATTCTAGCTTCCATGACTGTTCAGCTCTTGACTCCTTTCTTGAAACTCCCTGTAGGGTGAAAATTATTACTAGCTCTCATAGTGACTTTTACCAGTGCTGCCTTTTGTCTGGAAGTAAACTGTTGCTGGTATCTCATGTCACACAGGCCACCAAATCATCTGGTGGAAGTGACTTTGTTGTTAGAGAACAGGCCTGGTTTTAATCGAAGTTGGATTTCATGAGGTCACAATACTAATTCCATAAACATTCTTTCACACCCAGTCAAACAGAAGCCACATAATGATATGTTTTGGGATCTGTCCATCTGTCTTTTACAAACTAGACAGAAAATATCACAATTGAGTGTTCTAAAGATTTTTGCAAAACATCTCTCATTATGATGTGTGAGCATTATAAATTGGGTCAAAGTGGTAGCTTTAGTAGAGAGGCCAAGAAATGAACCACATTTGTATCCAGGGTGCGAATTATGTGGGAGCTTGGTGGGGCTGAGCCTTCCCATAAGAGACACCCCCCACCCTGTAAGATTTGAAAATCATAACTGGGGGGTGGGGGTGTCTCTGATCAGATTGCTCCTTCCAATGAACCGGTTTAATTTTTTTGCAGACCCCCTCAAGAGTCTAAGTGTAATTTGAACCCTGCTTATATCTTTAATGCTAGGACAACTACCTAAAAAACTGCGTCAGGCAATCGATTTACAACACCGTTATCAGTGGGCTTAGGGTTTGTATGCATCACACTGGAACTACCACAGAACTGAGGTGTGGAGCAACTGGTTCCTTTGACTCAGTTGTGCTTGTAGTATAGACAGGGCCTTTAGAAATGAATACTCTATCAACACTGCATCAGTGTGGGGAAGCTTGCACTTCTGCTTTCCACATGCTCTTGAATAAATAGAAGTACAGAGTCACATGGTTGTCTTTATAACCATGTTCTAGTTATCCTTGTGGATTTGAGCTAGTTTAGGAAGATGAAAATATAGGACTGGCAGGGACCATCTTGGTCATTGATTGGTCACATTGCTTATCCTTACTCCTCCTGTTGGATTACTGTTACAAAACATCATTTCTCTGATAATAAGAAACCTTATTTCCAGTATATATTTATTCATGGTCAGTTTCTACCCATTTGTTTTTGTGCCAGTATTGTCCTTCTATCTAAATCCATATAGTTCTACCTTTTAGTTGAGCGGGCTGGGTCCTTGTGACCTGCCTGTCACTACTCCATTCAGGTAGAGAAGTGAGGAAGGAGGGGGCTGCCAGTGTCAGAGGTGGGGAGGAAGAGCGTTCCTCTGGCTACATCAGAAATTAGTGGCATGGTGCAGGGAAGGAGCTGCACTGTGCCAGGCTGATTAAACAAGCCATGCACATTTACTTTCCTCTTTGTATGTAGGTTCTCTTCTTTCCCAAATGTTCTATTAATTCTCATCTGTAATTGTTTGATTTCATCTCTCTTGAACCTTAGTAATCGGAATGCACAGTGTTCCAGAGAAGGTCTCATTAGGGGCTGGGCATGTCATTAATATTTCCCTATGTCTACTGGAAATATTTTGGCTAGTGCATCAATGGCCTTTTCATGCTTGCACCATGGTAGCTTGTAGTAATCATCTGATCAACTAATACACCCAGGTTTTTTTTCTCTTCTGTTCCCAACTAATGGGCCCATAGGTTACAGAGATAAATTCTTATTTTTATTTCCTAATTTCCTGACTTTACACTCCTACACTATTTAATTTAATCCTTTCTGTTACTCCAGTTTTTAAGGTCATTCATTTTTTCCTGGATCCCATTCCACTCCTACTACCTATTGATGATGCCCCCTAAATTTTGGGTCATCACTAAATTTTATCAGCACATTTGTGCTTCTCATACTATGGTTATTTCTGAAAATATCTGTCCCAAATTCTGTCTTTGTTGAACTGCACTGGTAACCTTCATCCAGGTTGATATTTCTTCTTTCAGCATAACCCATTATTAAATTCCCTTTAGCCCTACTTTCCTTAAAATTCTTTCTCTAATCCATATCTATTCCATCTATTTACCATATGGTACTATATCAAATGCTTTACTTAAATCCTATCTACCTCATGTATCCATTGTCTTAAAAAAATCAGTTATTGGGTTAGTTTGGGGTGACCAATCTTTGCTAAACCCATGTTGCATTTTATACTGTTTGCTATTGAAGTCATACTGTCAGACCTTGTAGTTTCCTGGTATCATTCCATCCCCACCTCCACCTTCTTCAGTACAGGTACTGTTTTGCTGTTCCCCAGTCATATGGTACCAACCTCCATTTCAAGAACTTATTTTAAATCCTTGATAATAGACTTGCAATTTGATACGCCAATTTTTCAATGTCTTGGGATAGAGATTATCTCCCCCTTTCTCCATAATCTTGTGTACATTAAGCTCTTTGGATTTGCTTCCCATCTCAGATCTGATAATTTCCATTTCTGTTCACTGAGCCATCCTGCCTCAGTCTCCATTTGTTTCATTTTGTATAAATAATTAAGTATTCATTAGTATGAATTTGAATGCATCTCTCATGTGAGTGTCCTAGCCATTACTCTTTACAGTTAGATTATGTGGCTCTGTCTGGTACCTTTAATGTATTCATATATATGAAATGAAAGAGCTTCAACAGGAGAGACTGAAAAAGACCCTTTGCCCCTCCTGTTGTTTCTTTGCCTTCACTATAGAATTGCTAGTAACATGGTGGTCACTTTCCTGGGATGTGGGAGACCTAGGCTTAATTTCTTGGATTGAGTTGGGTAAATAAGGGTCTTCCTCTGGGTCTTCCACATCACATGCCAAGTGTGTGTCCTGGCCACCATGAGATTCACTATTGTGACTTTTTTGGAGAGGGAGTTGGGGGAAGTGTAGTTTTTGCCCTGAATCAGAATGGGCAAAAAATGCCACGGAATCAGAAATGTTTCCTATCTAGCTGTAGTCTCTATACTTTTACTAAGGTTAGGACTATTATTGAAGTCTGTTAAAGCAGATAACCTCATGCATGGAATCTCTCCCACTCCCCAAAGTGGGGCATGATGTTTCTGCAGGGTGCATAGCCTGCTCAGAGTAAGAGACTTGGGTACATCTAATTTTGTGGTGCCATCTGTTCTTTTTATCTAGAGTTTGTTAAAGTGTTTTTCATCAATTTACTGTTGTCAATAGAATGGCAGTTTGAAATGCACCTTCCTTTTCTTTTACTTTGGAACAGAAAGAAGCTATGCCATTTCAGGATTCTTGGCACTTTGGATAACACTTGATGTGTTCGGGATGTGCCTTAGATGTTTTTCAAATTCATAAGAAAATTTAAAATGGAACAAAGCCTAACACGTTAACAAAAGAAAAAAAGTCTTAACAGGCTGGTATTTAGAAGCAAGGTTCCCTGTTACTACTTACTTCACATGGTAATTTTCCCTTCATTTGCAGTGAGTAGCTGGATTAGTAAGAATAGCTCTGACTAGATTGTAATTAAAGCTTCTTTAATTAAATGGACAAAGCAGATAGGTGCCATTTGCATTTGTTGACAGTTTCTTTATGGTAAATGAATTGCAGGATGGTTGATGTTGACATATTCAGGTTGACTTCCAGGCTGGGATTGTGGCATAGAATATTATTGCTTCACATGCCTGCAGAGGATATTCTTTCTTAAATATTCTTAAATCTCCAGCATTTGAGTAAGTTCTTTATTGATTTGTGTGTGCATCACTGAAGAGACGCAAGGATCAAGGTTATGTTGTTATCACTCTTCAGTGGTGGTGAATCATCGGGGATATCTACACATGTGCTCTGGGGTGGAGGGGTGCATTTTAATTAGAGCGGCTCTTGGAAGTCGCTCTAATTAAAATGCCAGCAGCTTCTTGTGTATTCAGCATCTCATGCTTCAAAATGGCAGCAGGGGTGCTTTAACCAGAGCTCATTCAACATTTTGAAATGCAGGGACACTGAATACACATGACAGCAAGGCTTCTGCAGCATTTTAACTAGAATGCATTGGAGCAGGCATCTTGCACATGTACAGACTTCCCTATATATCTGCCTGCTCGTATGCCATAAAGTATGGTAAGTCAATTGAATAGGTAACGTATTTCTCAAAAAATTGATCCACATCCCATGAGTTCCCATTGGTCTTGCTAGTAACTAGGAGAGCTGAAGAGGGTCTCTTGACCTCTCATCATTTCGCTATTTGAGGAAAGCACCAAGCTTGGTATAAATGTAATGTAATGTGGATGAGTTTTTTTCATACAGAGCATATAATGTTGGGGAGTTTGTATCTTCATCCCCTCAAAGTGTGTAGCCTTTTATAGAGTTTGAGGTTGCCGCTTTTTTGACTGGAAGTCGGGTAGTCAGACACCAGCCTTATAACTGACTGAAATTGTGCTTAGTCTCAGAGGACACTCTCCTGTGTAGCCATATTAAAGACGATACCATCAGCTATTTGCCAGGCCCTTGTAATTTATTTTTAGCTAGAAAGGACTATAAAAATGGCCACACGTGAATGAAAAAGTCACAGAATTACAGGTAGAAGCATTATGTATTTGAGGGGGGAAGTGCATGGGGAGAGAGAGATGGCATTAAAATATTGAAACAAAGGGTCAAATACAAATCTAAGCACTTACCAGCCTGGCCCAAGAGACTAAATGCAGGGCAAACTCTAGCTAATATTACTGTATACTGATGTAAACTTCTCTCCACTGATACATCAGGAGTAGTCACAAATGTGCTAAGCTGGTAGGGGCTATATACATACCTAACATGTATGGGCAGATGCATTTATAGTATTCTTAGGGTGACAGCCATACTGAGTCACTCTCTCAGGGAGCATTTAGGTCAGCTTAAAGTATTTTAGGTATTCTTCACCCAGCCACTGATAAAAGTATAATAATGTATGTCATGGTAGAGTTATTTGAAGGTTTTTCTGTTTGAAAATGCTTATTTGCCAAAATCCGTAAGTTTTGCAGTAACAGATTAATGTTACTGAAAGCTTTTTATGATAAATTACCACAGTATTTTATTACTAAAGGTTATTTCGACCTTAAAAAAGGTTTTTTCCATTTTGTTGCTTCTTGTAAGACACTAAAATTTAAAATGAGAAGATATATGAAGTGTTTTGACTTCACTGAAATAAAGCATTTTGAAGAGGTCTTTCTATTATTTCTAAAACAAAACTCTTCAGAAATGCCAACATTTTGTTCCAATTCAGCATGAGAGGAATTTAAAAAAAAGACTGCATCTTCCTATGGAATACAAATTAGAAGTTTTGCATGGTATTACTAAGAATTTTGCATTTTAATTTGGAATTCCTTTTCTGTTATTTCTGCTTACTGAGCCATTGCCATGAACACAGTGGCACACAAAATAAATCCAACATCTTCCGTGGACAAGAAATTACGTTTATTGATATATAGTTAACAGAAATCTATCCCTAAGGCAGACCCCAGTGCTCTTTCCTGCCATGGCAGGGGGTCGGACTAGATGATCTACTCAGGTCCCTTCTGACCCTACCAACTATGAAACCCCAGGTAACCTGTCTGCATTTTACCAGCTGCATTCTATCACCAGTTCAATGTCGTGTCTCTTCCCCTCCACCCCCACCTCATACCTATGGTCTCGCATTCCTTCTGATCCTCACTGCCATGCATTTGTATTTTCATAGACCTGCATTTTGCATATTGGCTACTATTCTACCCAGGGGAGCACACACAACACCACCAGCTTCTCCCAATGCCTGAAGAAGGGTGTTTGTGCTTGAAAGCTTGCAAAGAACAGTTTTTTTCCAACTGTTTAGTTGGTCTAATAAAATATATCACATTACCCAAAGAACCTTGTTTGCCTGTGTCCTTAGATCAATGCAGCTACAATCCCTAAGACACCTAGTACACATTGCATTTATGGCACAAGTAATATGCCAAATGTGCCGTAAATAACAACAAGCCACATGTTTATGGTGCGATAAAATGAAAGAAATTCCACAGAAGATTGAATCAAACCCAGGGCTGTTTTGAGGTTGGTGCTGACAGTCACCTGATTGTCAGCACCAGCCCCAGAACCAGACCCAGAGTTCTCCAGGGCCTACGTGAACAATGTTTGTTGTGACTGGCACTGGATGGCCCTGAATCCTAGGGCTACCCCAAGCCTGACTCCAGGGATTAGGCTGGGGGAAGCTTTGAGACTCTACCTAGGACCCAGGGCTGTCCCATGCCTGACCCTGGTGCTCAGTTGAGCATTGTGATTGCAAACAGGGCAGCCCTGGGTTCCAGGACAGAGCTGCTCCCTGTCTGATCCCCAAAATCAGGGGGGTAGCTGCACAGTGGCATGATAGGGATTGGCATGGCTGGATGTACAATGTTTGGGATAGAGAATAAAATTTCTCAAATCCCACTTGCACTGTTATTTTAATGTTCTTTGTGGGGCTGAAATCTCAGCTGGTGTAAGTTAGCAGGGCTCTCTTGAAGTCAATGAGCAATGCTGATTTATACTAGCTGAGGATTTGGCCACTTCAAGCACTGTGGTAAGTAGCAGAAAACAAGCAGAGTCTGGAACATGGCCAGATGGATGCCAAGAGCAAAATATGGCACGGTGGCTGATATTTAAAACGAAAACAAGCAGCTTGGATACTATGTACATTTTGTGCTTCACAACCACGTGGTAAAAATACTCATTAATCCCATCCCATTTTAACCTCTCCCACCCCTTTGCTACTAAGCAAAGATCTAGAATGACACTGTGTAACACCATGTGAAATCATTTTGTTAACTGTGTATCTGTGATGTTTTCTCTTGTCTCTGCTATGTTCTTCTTCTGCAAACTTAGTACTTGGTTTTGAGAAGCAATCTGATAGGCTATCATCCAGCCAAATGATAACGTACTTATATTTTTATTTCAGGCAGACTTTGTTAATACAAGCCTGATGCTAAACTAGGAGTTTTAAAACAAATACAATTGGAAGCTGTATAATTATTTCCTTTGATTTTACTTCAAGTAGTTCCATTTCATGCAGAAAAGGTCCTACAAGAAGAGATAATAGGAATATGAAATTTGGTGTGCTTCTCTCCTCCCTTCCTGACCCCACCCTCCCTCACTGCCCCAACTGTAGAGTATACTCTGGGAGAACAGTACATTTATTTTCTCAGGGATCTTAGGAGAATTAGGTAGTTTTTAGTCATGTGACTTAATATGTCAATGCCTATCTGTCCTGTTGGAGCAGGACAGATGGTATGAATGGCATATTGGAACAAAGTCCAAAGGAAGCTCTGTTTTCATCACAAAGGAAGAAAAAAACTGACACAATACAAGTGCAAAACACATCAGCAGTTCATTTCTTTTCTGCTAAATTATAGTATCCAGCTTGTAGTAGGACATGATGTACCCAACATGAGGCCTCTTCCTAGCTAATAAAACATCATTGTAACCTTTAAATGTATTTTTTAAAATTGTGGTTACAGTCAGTTCCCCTTACTACAGTAATAAATGTTATCCTAATGACATAAGCTCTATAAATGTGCTGTGTGTGCCCTGAAAATCGTACAACTAAAATGGAATGCAAATGAAGGGAGAAGGGGAAAGGGACAGAGGCCCAGGTCCTGTTCTACCTCTGAGCCATCAAAACAGCACTTAGGCATTGAAATCACTAAACACAATCCTGTTGTATGCACAGGAGCCAGAAAACTACTTCAGTGCCTTAGATTTCTTATGTACCTCTGCTTTGGCCTAGAAAAATCTCTTTGTTACTAGACTTGGGCTATGCAATGAATATTTAATGCCAAATGCATAAATAGCATAGGGAGCAGGGGCCAAAAAGCCCCCTGCTCCTCCTTCCCAGTTGGATTCACTAGTTCACTAGATGTTTCCTTCTGAAGAGCTCTGGATCCCTAATCTTCCAGCCCTCTGGACTGAATGAGTGCTGTGGGGTCAGTCTGTGGGTGCAGTGCAGGGCACTGGCCAGCCCCAGATACCTGGATATGGTCACGTGTTGACCCAACCCCATGCATTGATATAAACTGGCTACATTATCTGGCCCACGGATACAGCAGTCTGGCATCAGGGAAGGCAGTTAACACTGCCACTACTTCCCCACCAACAAATTTCTGGACCCTCGGGGAGTACCATGGACCAGATGACATGGGCTGGATCTGGTCCACAGGCCAGGGGTTGAGCTCCCCTGAAATAGGAACTTTCCCCTCTTAGGCAGCTAGATCCCAATATAGGAATCATAAGAAAGTAGGGCTGAAAGGCAACTTATGAGGTCAGGTAGTCTAGCCCCCTCCTCAGGGGAAGATCATCCCTGACTTAAACCAGGTGTTTGTCTAACCTGCTCTTGAAAAATTCCAAGAATGGAGATTCTACAGCCTGTCTAGGTAGCCTGTTCCAGTGCTTGATTACTCTCATAGTCAGAAAGTTTTTCCTAATCTCCATCATACATTTTCTTTGCTACAGTTTTAGGCCATTGCTCCTAGTTCTGTCTCCTACAGCCAAATCTCCATCTCCATCCTCTTTATAACCTCTCTTAACATCTTTGAAGATTGTAATCTTCTCCAGACTAGTTCTTTCAGCTTTTCATCATAAGTTATATTTTCCAGCCCTCATCGTTTTTGGTGCCCTCCACTGGACTCTTTCCAATCTGTCCACGTTTTCTTAAATAGTAGGATCTAAAGCTGGATGTCCAAAGCCCTACCTTCTAGAGTGTTTGCAACTTCACTCAACTTAGTGTCATCCACAGATTTGCTAAGTGTGCATATTCCTATCCCATCATCTAAATCACTGATGAAGATGTTAATACTGGACAGACTCCTGGGGAGCCCCACTTATAACCACCTCCCAACTAGATGTTGAACCATTGATCACTATTCACTTATCGTGATGATCCAACCAGTTATGTATGCACCTTAAAGTACTTTTGTCTAGTCTTTGTCTTTATGGTGAAAGCATGCAAGATTGTGGTAAGGTTGACTGCTGAGAGAATGGAGAACTATATTTCCAGGGAGGAACAAGATCCATGTCTGGTGGTGCATACAAATTCTTCCAATGGAGAATCTTTCAGAGGGGAATAGGGTTCTGCCTCTGGAGATGAATTAGGTTGTCCATTGAAAGAACAGAAGAATTGTGTGCCTTCCTGTGTGGAGTCGGTTTGCTCTCCTGAGCTATATGCATACTTTTGGGACAAGTAAAGGGGAAGGCCTCTGACATCTAGTAGAAGGAACAAACTGAGTCGGAGTGTTTGAGCCTAGTGACAGGGTTGAATCTTGCAATATTTGGTTGTGCAGAGAAGTTTGCAGATATGGAGTACACCAAATTTAAAAGGAAATAAAAGAGCACAAATTAAATCTTTACAATAATATTATGATTTTGAAGCCAATATCTTGGCTCTTGTGTGTGACTCATGGAACTGGCTGTAGTAGAAATCAGTAGACTTCTGCATGTGCCTTCTTGAAGGACTGGGTCTTAAACTAAGTATAAAAAGAACAGACTACTGGGGAAAAATTAACTTAGGCATGTGGTGGGAGAAAAATAAATGAGTTAAAAAATAAGGTGAGATGGTATACATCTTGTGAGATTCTTAAAAACATGGCTTATTGGTTGAAGGACTGTGTGAAAAAGTTTTGTTTATTTTACAGGAGGAAGGTGGCAAGTAGGGATATTGCATGGTATATGGGCATCACGAGCCACTTAAGGGGAAAAAAAAGGAGGTTGTTTAAGAAGAAAACACTGAGGAATGGGAGAGATGGTTCTAACTAGGTAAATGGGTGGTGGTAAGAAAACCTTTGAGCCTCCAGTTTCTTGGCAGAACAGCATCTAAGCTCGTTCTAAGGTGACATAGATAGTTATTTTTAATGTGCACTTAAAATGCTCACAAAAGTGATTGGGATGATACCATTGGAGAGTGAATGCCTTTTATCATTCACAGTTGCAGAACAGCGTGGACAGCAACACTTTCCCTTGATTCTGACATAGCCCTCCCAAGCTTCCTGGCTACATGTCCTCTCCTGCCCCCAAGAAATATTCCTAACTAGTTCTTAGCTTCCCTTTTGGCTTTTCTCCCTTATGGGTTCCAGCTATGCAGTTAGTTTCTCAGTTCCCCTCCCAGTTGTTAACCCTTGCCTTTTGGCCTCTGTTTGAATCTTCTTACAGACAGAAGCTGCTGCTTCTTTTGGTACTGTGTGGGCAGGAGGCCAGTAATTGAATTCATTTTTCCCTACCAGCTCAAACCTCTTTTGCCCTGGCTCCACAGTGCTGTGGCTCCACACTGCTGTCTCAGCTACCACTGTAGTGACATAGTGAGCTTAGACAGCAGACTGCAAGAAGACCTCTGAGCCAACTAGGAAGAGGAGACTCGACCACTATTCTTCTACCCTTTTTACTGGTTTGGTAAAACAGGATAACAGGGGTGGCCATTATAGGGCTTAAACAAAGATGTGTTGGAGACATTGGGGTTCTCAGTGATTTCACGGTTGTTAGTTCTTGTGTCTTTATTGCAGGTCTTGTAATATTTCATGTTTCACCTTTAAAGCCCCTGTTCCTCCCATCAGGTGATTATAAAGAATCTCAGTTTCACTTAAAAAACCAAACAAAACAAAAACAAAGTTGCTGCTGCTGAGGTTTGCTGAGAAAAGCTTAAAATCTGACCTTAAGGCAGAAAAAGAACTCTACATTTATAACTTCTTCTTGAATCTTATGATTTTTAAGACAAGCAGCTGGATTTATGGGGTCCGAGCCATGATTTATTTTTTAATGTGGCTGTAGTAATACTGTTGTTTGATAATTAGGGTAGGATCATAGAGAAGTAGGGCTGGAAGGGACCTGTAGGGGGTCATCTAGTCCAACTCCATCCCTGAGGCAAGGTAAAATGACCTCTTTCTGGTAGTGATGCTCAACAATGTAGAAAGGATAAGTCCTTTCTACATCAATATGTAAATTAACCCTTGAATAGTTTGTTTGGGATATGGGGGGAGCTATTTTATTACTGTTAAACGTCCAGCGTTGGAGAGTATGACGACTTTACTCATAGAGATTATCTCAGCCCTTGGCAATTTTAGGTTTTCAGTAGTTCAGACCAGGTATTGCTACACTAGGGAATTACTGTGTTTTCTGAATTGGCCAAGGTATTTATAAATTTATAGCAAAAGAGAGAATCTTGTGTGTTTTTTGTATGAGCGTATGTGTGTCTGAGTTCATGCGTACATATGCACACACACAGAGCATGATGCAAATGGTTAAATATTTTAGGGAATCAAGGACAAGACAAGAAAGAATGTTTCAGTGTTAAAGACTGCGTGATGTGTTGCGAGATGGTATTCCCTTTTTGCCCCATTAAGGAATTTAAAACCAAGTCATGTCATAGAACTGTGTGTTCATCCAAAGAAAATTACTTTGTCGATTTATTATTTTGTTTGGTGATCCCTATCAATGGCACAGACTGTACTGCATTGTAGACAGATGATGCTACATCAGGAAGCACACAGTTAAATAGATCTCTTAAGTTTATTTTGTACAGAAAATAGATACATTACTTGAGATTAGTCTTTGCTATCTGACTGCATTTTAAAAAGCAGAGCTTCCTTGTACAGTTTGAAGTTTTTCTGTTTCCTTTTTTTCCTTTTCTGATGTTATATAGAGGGAAAGTGACTGTATCTTGCCAAGAAGTGTCCTGTCTGCAAGGGGAAAACAACTGCATCTTGCCAAAAAGTGTCCTGTCTATAAGCTTAAAAGCATTTACAAATGGAAACAAGTAGATTATTTTTCCTTTCGTCATTTCTGTATAAACTGTGACTCGGGTTTTTTTTTTCTTTTCAAATGCAGATTTTAGCAATGTGCCTGATGTCACTGCCAGTTTGAAAAGGAGCTCTACTGATGGCACTTTGGACCAAGTACCACACAGGGAAAAGGCTGAACCACCTTTCCAGGTAAGAGATTCATTCAATATAATAAAACAACAGATTGGGTTATTTTAGATCACATACTGCATCTTGCAGAAAGAAGGGTTTGATTTATATGTGTTTGCATATATATATATATTATTTTTCTTAATAGAGGTATTGGTACTTATGAATGGGAAGGATTAATACCATTAACTTGTCAGCTCTGACTTGTTAGGACCTCTGGGGCATGGCTATTATATGGTTTATAGAACTGTGATGTGGAACTATATAGAACTAAATAGCGATTACCAAATTCATCTTTACATGGCACCTAAAGGTGAGCCTTTGAAGTTGGGTCTCAAGAGTTTGGAACATAGCCTACCAGTTCACTGCACCATACATGTCTTAGTTGATTAGCCCTTTCTGTTACCATTCATATTCCTTCTGCTGTCATTTCAAATGCTGTTATGATTTTTTTTAGAGTTGACTTGTCCAAGGTAACAGGTACTTTCAGAAGAAGCTACCAATTATAGAATGCCTCAGTTTTTGAGTACCCATCCCAGAGGTATAACTTGATCCTAATTTTTACAAATCTCTTTAAGCACACAAAGCTCCCATAACATTTGGGCAGAGTTGGGAGTATTCAGCACTTCTTTTAGTCAGGACCGAGTTGTCTTCTCCTAGTCATCCCAAATGAGTGGCTGCTTTTGAAAGCATTGGTTTTGATAGACGTATTGGTTGTTGTTATCACTAGGAGAAGAAGTCAGATTAGTAAAACTGTCATCACAAGAGTGTATGATTATTCTAGCAGACTGGTAGAGCATTACACCCCAGATATTTTTTTTCCCAGTTTGTGACCTCGGCTCTGAGGACATTACAGTTCTGACTAAGGAATTTTTTTGTTTTTTCTTTTGTTGAGAAGCATGTTGTGGCTCAGGGCAGGTGCTGAATAACAACATTGCATTTTTTGATTAACTAAAATTAGTCATTTTTTTTTGCTAGCTCTGCATCATGATATAATTTGTACTGTAGAAGTAGCTTGCCAAAATACTTTAAAAAATAAAACTGAAAATGAATAAAGCTATACAATTTGAAAGAGCATAATAATAGGATGCATCTTTCTTTTAGCTCAGGTTTGTTACCTAGCATCTGGCCACAGAAACTGCTTTCCTTAGTTTCTGGGGCCTTTCTGCGGGCTACTCCAAACTAATAGTTGAAGTAGTCTTCAAGGGACCTTGTACAGCTTCTCCATGGGGTGGAAACTGGAAAGATCTATGCAGCTCTACATTTCCTAGGTGATGCAGCACTGGGTGGGTGCATAAGGGACCTTTACAGAGAGGAGTTTTTTGCTGTACCAGAGTGCAAGGCACTTCCACACCTACCTTCGCACTTCGTGCGTCTGCCACACATGTTAAACTCCAGAAGACCATTTGTGTCATAAAGTAGAAGGCTGGATTTGCTGTTCAGAATTCATTGTACTCATTAGGGGTAATGTGGATGTGCATTGTTGTCTGAGGAACTTTGGGGGTTAAAACGCCTGCTATCCTCTGATTCTGGCATCTGTGCACATGCTGGGGAGTTTCTCACTGTTGGTAGTGCTAGCCTGAACCATACTTATGCTCAGGAGGATCCTTTTGTGCCCTCTATCTTGCCCAGTAAGTATGCATGTTTTGGAAAAAGAAAAACAGGAATTTGTGAATAAATCAGGGACACAAACTGAGCATATTGGATCCTGTTTGTTGTTTCTTTGTAGAAAGAAGTAGAAATATTTCATTGCCAAAATGAAAAACAAAGGCGTTTATCAAAATTGTTCCTGTGTCTTTATCAAATACACCAGAAGATATGAACTTTTAGAGAGTTCACTAGGGATAGCTATAAAAACGGAGAGAAGTTAATTTACAGTACAGTGGGAAATTGAATAAGCTACAGTGATCCTCTAAATTGGTGGTTCTCAACTGTGTTAGACTTAAGGCACCCCTCAGAAGATGCCAGCTCTTCACTTTCACTTGTTTTTTTGACTACAGAAAAAAATAATTGAATGATTCTTCTGCTGCAAAGAACTAAGGCTAGAACAAGGCAGGCTGTTTTAACATTGCGGATTTCTACATGGCACCCCGCAACACCCTGAAAAAGATCTCATGGCACCCCAGGGTGCCATAGCACCCTGGTTGAGAATCACTGCTCTAAATTATGTTGCAGCTGCTAATTTAATTGGTTCTGGAAGGAAACAGACAGATGGATTTGCTCCCTGGCCTCCCTCCATCCTGCTGTCTCTGTCATGTCTAGCAGTTCTGTTGGGTCGTGCATAATTTGAAGTTATTTCCCACACCATATTGCAGTTGAGTTCTCTGGGTGGAATACAGTAATGCTAATGATGTTTTTAAGAGTTAACGGAGGGTGTCCTAGTTTTTTAGATGTAGTGGAAAAAATGGCTTGGCAATCAAATGCAGCCTGACTTGATGAACCGCAGCTGTAAACGAGTCTGTGACAGCCCTGCAATTTCTGCAAATGGTTTATAATTGATTGCCGTCTTTCTGTTGGAGAGTACCTATTACTGTCAGAACTCTTTGTATGACCATGTTGATTTCTCCAGTCCATGTAAGATTTAAAAAAAACCCAAATCGATGAATTAGAAAGTAGGATTATTATACATGCTTGGTGATTAGGAACAAAAAATAATTAAAACAGATTTTGTTTTTACAGCCTTGATTTAGGACTGTTCCCATGATGAACAATAGGTAGGAAATCTTTCTTAGGACTCTAAGAAAGAGTAGGGCAAGGAAATAGTGCAGCCTCAGAAGATGTAGTATCTGGGTTTTTTCTTTTTTTTCTTTGCCTCGTATTTTTTTCTGTGCAGCTTGATTAATTTATCTGAAAGTACATTGGTAAGGACACCTCAGTATTATGTAGTAAGATGGGAGTTTTGGGGGTGAGAAGAGTCCAGGTATTGTAAGAACTGACTTCTGAAGAAGACACTGGTGGTGCTAAGAGGTATCTGAATGCAGTTTGGCACAGCAGACAGTTTGGGACTTATTTCATGACTGAGAGAGTGAGAGAGAGAGGCTCATTTCCCAGTAGACAACAACTGTAATCACTTGGCTCTGTGGAACAGTCTCCTTTTGAACCTTGATTTTTTTCCTAAAGCATGTAAGTAAAAAAAAAAAAAAATCCTTAACAAAATGTAAGCTCTAAATAGAAGTCTGTATATTTGATTATTGTTTTTTATATATTTTTTTACTTTTAAGCTTTTTCATTTTACCTTGTTTAATCTCTTAGAACAAATAAAGGGATAAGCATCATCTTT
The DNA here is from genome assembly GCF_052110815.1 of Crocodylus siamensis. NCBI lineage: Eukaryota > Metazoa > Chordata > Crocodylia > Crocodylidae > Crocodylus > Crocodylus siamensis. The sequence continues at coordinate 122,456,513 of NC_143395.1, forward strand.
ATTAAAGAGTGCAATGTAGAGACCATCCATATGTATTTGAGAGGTGCATAGTAGTTTTGGACATGGGTCTCTTGTCTTAGCGTACTGCGTTCAAACTGAAAATCATTCATTTTTTTTTTTTTAGCCCAGGTGATGGATAAATGAAAAAGTTTCACATCCTTGGACCAATCTAAAAGTGAATTAATCTGTAAGAAAAAGAGATTTAGTATTAGAAAAGGAAACTGCTTAATAAGCTGTAAGAAATAAATAAAAATAAGTAGGTATTAAATCCATATGTTTGTGATGGTCCTGTAGCTTTTTCAGCTTTTCTTTCTCTGGGGACATCCAGTTTATAGTTTGATTAATAAAATCTTCTTATACTTCCATTTTTCATAGGAATAGATTTTTATACTTTTAACACATTCTATGGCTATACATTTCAAACTGCTGAAATGTTATTTATATGGCAGTGGCGTGTGGTCTTGGCAGTTGTTTTCTGCAATATGTAGGTGTATTGTTGACAGAAGAATAGAAGACCTTGAAAATCTAGGGATGCAGCATGACTGCCGATTCAATTAGGTTTAGATGTGCTTAATCATTTTGAGGTCTAATGCTTGTGCTCTGAGTATTCATTTAAATTCTGATGTATTGACAGTTTCCAAGAAAAAAGCTTTCTATAAAATAGAGTAGCAAAAGCTACATTTTATATTCAGTAACTTTTTAATTTAGTTGCATTCATAAGCTATATTTATCAGAAATATTTTCTATAGCCTGTGGTTCATATTAACTGGAAACAGTTAATATTTACTTTACTGACTTGTATGTATTTATGGTTTGTATTTTAATACTTCCAAAGACAACTTTTTACTAAATAAAGCAGTCCTTTTTTCCCCTGTAAAACTATATAATCTGATTTTTCAGCTCCTTCAAATCTTTTGAGCTTCATCAGACATAAGTGCTTCAAATTAAATTTGAAGAAAAAGAAAGAAAGGCTACAATGTAAACTGCAAGTATGTGTGCATGAAAGAGGGAGATGTATTCCCAGAACAGAGATTTTTTGAGATTTGTAATAAAATTACATCAGAGTGAAGTAGAGTTTGTTCACTCTTCTTAAGGTATATTTTGTCCTCAGATCAGTTGTTTGTCGCTATCTTAGGAAAGAGCTCATAGCATAGTTCATAATGCAGTATATGCATATACGGAATTCTCTAGAAGTCATGTATATTTTTGGGAAAAGTTCCATGTAAATGAAGCTGGGTATTAAAGTTCTTCTGTAGGAGATGGTTGAGTTCAGACACTGATAAAACTTGTCTTAAAAATAGCCGTTCAAAATGGTGTGATAATTAAATAAGGTCAACAATTGAGACTAGTGTATGCCAGCCTCTTCCAAAACTAGATAAATAAGGTAGAGTATGTTTAGGATACAATCTTCTGTGTCCTGGACTAGCTGAATGCAAATCAGTGCTTCCTGCATTTCATGTTCTCAGGTACTGTGAAGTCATGTGGTCAGCTTTTCTGAATACACTTTTTGGATCAGATATTTGTTCAGAGCTGTAGCTTGGCTCTCAGTTTCTAAAATACTGAACAGCTCTAACTGCTAAAAATAATTTTGTTTTTGCAGTCTTGTCAGATGGTTCTTCTGGATTTTGGGGCTGAGGAATGTGTTTATTTTAACTTTTGTTGTTGCAGCAAGCAATGGTCTTAGGCTAGAAATGACAGGGCACAAGAATGTGTTGCTTCCTACAAGTTTCCTCTACCTGGCTTTGCCACTGGCTGTTAATCTTGATGATTCCAGTCTTGGGCTCCTCTTGACGATCAGTGTAGTTTTATGTAAGCAAGTGTCTCTCTCAACCATGTGTTAAAAATCATCTATGCACTACGAGGAGTGCAAGAGAATTATGTCTGTTCTGTGGTTTAGCTCTATTACTGTAGTGAACAGTGATTAAGTTCAGTACTCTTCCCTTGAGGTGGTTGTGCCTACATCAGGGTTGCTCAGCTTGCTCCTTAGCCCCTTTAAATTTTTTGAGAACCATCCCCATCTTGTTAATTATACCTGTTGATTATAACTGAGCCACCTACATCAAAAAATACATATATCAGGAGAACTCACTTAGCCTTTTCCTAGCTGAGATCTCTCTACCCACCAACAAGTTGGAATGTTTGTCATAATCTTTGTTTTGGTATGGGGAGATGCCGTGTGCTTCAGTAAGTTATCTGGACTCATATAAGACTATCCTATTAAGTTCTATAAAAACCATAGAGGGTATGGAATGCATGCTTGCATAAATCTAAAAGTCTACACTTTAATTGCTTTGTGCTTTTGCAAAATAATCCATTATGGCTGAAATTTCTGTTGATTTGTTCAGAAACTAACAGGTGTATTAATCAATTTGAAAGAAGCATTTGAATTATGAGGACAGGAAGTTTGAACAGTTTTTAAAAATAATTGCAGACCCATTTTGATCTGTTTGTTATATAGCAGAAAGAGAAACTGTTACAAATTTCATGAATGGTAAATGTTTTCATTAACTGTATATGTGGGTGTGCTCATACATTTTACAAACATACTAAGAGGCAAGGGGTCAGTCTGCATACACTGAGAACCTCCCACTACCTAGCTGCTTTCATAGGTTTGTAGGTCTGTTTTGGTCAAAATTAATAGCCATATTTCCATATTGTCAAATGATCAGAAGCCTAGAAGTTTGCACCTGCTTTTATGCTGAGGATATGACTTGAAAGTAACTTTGATAAACTGTGGGATTGTGAGGGTTTTTTCTATCAATGATTCCAAAATGTGTGAGCAGTTAGGCATCTAGTTTGCATATACAGTTACACTGTATGGCTGCATAAATTGTGTGTGTGTGTGAGAAAATGGAAACTAATGGTATCTGGCCATTTGCACATGGCATAAGTTGGCAACCTACTGCCTATGGGCTGGATCTATCCTGTGAACCCCTGAACATGACCCATGGATGTGGGGCTGTGGTAGCATTTGGCAGCAGGGGGGCTTTAGCTACAGATACTCTCCCTGTGCTGCCACAGGGACGAGCACTGGTGGCAGCCAGGTCCTAGCTCCTGTTTGCCTCTGACTTGTGGTGGGTCATTCTGACCCACAGCTAGAAAAGGTTGCCTACCCGTGACATGTGAGATTTCAGTAAGATTTATTAAAGAGTAAGCATGTAGTTCTATGCACAACTTTCACGTGGCCTTAAACATGTGACACATAGAAAATATAACTTTCCAGCTACCTGGTAGGGAACATGAAAAGGCAGCATCTGAATATATCAAACTGTTGCCTTTTTAATAATAATCCTCAAATCATTACTTCACCAGATATGCACTTGGATACACATATATATATATATAGTGTGTGTGTGTGTGCGCGTGTGTGTGTGTGTGTTTATGAGGAAATGGTTCTCTCATACATCATCTGCCTTTTGATTTGACTGCCTGGACAACTTGGGTTAAAAGACTTTTCCTGAGCTAATGCTGAAGCTGGGTTTGATAGTCGCAGAGGCTCCTGAATTTGATTCACAAATACACGCAACAGCAACCAAAACTTCTCCTAACGGTGCTACAAATAAATACTCCAGTAACATTCAAAACAATGGATTTTCATACACTTAAAAGGAAATCCTGGCATTACACAGGCTATTCAGCACTTCATTCACCCCATTTGGACATTTCTGTAATAAAAAACTCCTCTGCGCTTTAAAGATTTTGTCATGTGCATATCTTCGTGGTGGTGATCATTTTTTAATCTCTGGTGTCAATGTGGCTCAGCCATAAACCTCACAGGTGAGGAATCCTTAATCTCTACTGATATAGGGAAATATTTCCACTAAGAACTATACTTAAACTGTCACATTGTTTCACCTAGACAAAAATTATTAGTTGTTGAAAATTCTCAGTCACTGTTAATTTAGCCCAAGTTCAAAGCTAAGTGAAAATGCTGTATCCTGTTGTCAAGATCCAAGTTTATCCAGTCCTTCTGGATAGACTGCATGTATGATGGGATGATTTGATCTTTTCTTTTTTCCTTTAAGGCAGCCATAATTATTGAATTGTGGAGATTAAGACAACTGGACCAATGAGTCATATTTACATGCTCCAAGGGGGGGGTGCTGTAATTAGAGTGGCTTCAAGCATCTGGAGCATCTCACGTTTTAGCTTACCTGCACTTCAAAATGGTGGCAGGGTTGCTTTTATCTAGAGTCCCTCCCCCTCCACCTCCATTTTGAAGCTTGGAACACTGATGCACAAGACGTGGAGGCTGGCTAGAGCGCAGTAATTACCACGCTTCAGCAGACTCAATTAATCGAGTCTGTTCCAGCGCAGATTGGAACAGTGTCTGTGCTCTTGTACAGGCACCCAATGACTTGTATTTAGTAGGATATTAACAAAATTATTTCATAAATGCAGAAGATAAGAGGTTCATTTTATCATTTGAGAGCAAGCACAGGAGTACTGGAGTCACAATCTTTCAACTAACTTTCCAGGCATTGTGTGGACACGTATAACGCTTGTACTGTTCCAGAAGGTCACTGATCTGGAACCGGTTTACAGCTGTGTCAAGTTCTGTGACTCTAGGACCAGGGAGTGGGAATGACCACGCAGCTGCATGCCTCGCAGTGGGCAAGTTGCGAGGAGTGCTTGCACCCATGCTTTGGAGGTACCTGGTTGTGGATCAGCTGTGGTTGAGGGTGTTTCCACATTTCTACTTTCCCATCTCTCTTAAACATGAGTTGAGTATGTTTCAGTAGTCTGCAGTTGACCAAAGTCTATAGTGTGCTTGCTTGACTTGGGCAGGGGGGTAAAGTTTGGATCCATGCTTTTGGGTTCTCAGAGGCTTGAGTGGGTAGAGTATGATGAGTGGCTGCAGTTGAGTTGGGCATGAGGACACAGGTGGTTATTAGAAAGATACCTTTTATTGTACAAGGAATGCACAGGAGCTCCTTTGGAGGGAAAAAGGGAGAGAGGCAGTAGAGTTCTAGACAGTTGTGTCACTGGGTGTGGGATGCCTGGAGGGCTGACCAGACCCATGTCACAGTGTCCATACATAACACTGAATTGGTTCAAAATACTATTTGATTTTCCAGGTACCCCTTTGAACTGCACCAAGCAGCTGTAAAGTGTTATCACAGGCTTAGATGTCTGTCAACTTCAGACTTAAACCTCATTTAAACCAGTCTAAATGTTATGTGTATCGATGTCCAGGGACATGTGTGCACAACACTTCAAAGCGGGTTAAATGCCTTTGCACCACTTTAATGGTATTGGTGTTTGCACGTATCAATGGCGTATTGCGCATTAATTCTAGCCGCTGTAGCAAACACTTCTGAGGAGTTTTAGTTTGGTGCCTTACACCTCCAGAGTGAAGAACCGGGCTCCGTGCGGCTTATGGACTGTGCAGGCATCCTGGCAGGAGCCTGGGAAGGCTGGCTCCACCAAAAGGAGAGGTAGGGGGGAAAGCAGCGAGTCTGATGTTCGTTTGTTTTTGTTTTTTTCCCCCTAGAGCCTGCCTACCTGTATGAGCTGCGTGGGGACCCAGTCATAGTATCTTAGTGCTCTAGGGTCATAAGTGACCTAAACGTATCATCAGGTCTGACCCCCTACCCCAGGCAGGAATGGGTGCCGGGTTCATATCACCCCAGCCAAATATCTGTCCAGCCTCCTCTTGAAGACCCCCAAGGTAGGAGAGAGTGCCAGAGAGGTCCTTCCCTCTGTGGCTGTGGTGCCCCCTGGGACCACCTGAGCTGGGTGCTGCTGGGGTGGGCGCTGCTGCTGCAGTGAGGGAAGCACCAGTCCTCCCCTTCTCCCTGCCCATGTAGCCCAGGGACCACTCCACCCATCAGCAGCTCACCTTCCTTCCCCACCATTGGAGAGGCAGGTAAGATGTACACGACACGGGGGTTTACTTCACCCTAAATTGAAGCACTATTTTTAAAAATCTACTGCTTCAATTTAGGGCCCCCATTTCATCTACATATGCCCCAGGGTATTAGCGTGTGATCCAAAAGGGCATGTGCTGTACAGTAATAGAAGTAATCATCATTATGGTGCTCATGACCTCTAAATGTAAATTGGCCATTCAGTCATAGTGGTGGCTTATCTAGTGCTGACCCTTACTTAGTAGATAAAGGTCATCAATCAAATGTGTACGTAAGATATGGAAAGAGTTATTATTAATTGGTAACTGTCAATTTGTCCCTTCACCAAAAGCCGAATGACTTTTTTTTTTTCCTCCTAAAATATACTGAGAAATGTAAATGTTTAAAATGTATATCTAATTGGAAGGCTGAATCCCAGTGTCATGTGCATAAGATGTACATAAAAGTCGAAGGTGAGAAATAAAAGTGTGTGCTTTTGATTTACATCCAGGGTGGCATGGCCATGTACATGTATTGCTCAGGCTTATGATTGGCTCTTGCAGATCTGTACAGATATTTCCCTTCTTTTGTTACATCAGTCAACCAGCCCCCAGAGGAATACTGGCTTAGAAATGAAATGAATTTGGGAAGAGGGGGTGGAAAGATGCAGTTTTGTTCAGCTAAAAGTGTAAAACTCCTGGTAAGCAAAGCCTGTTAATGAGCACATGAACAGTAACTCTTAATTCAGATTGAAAGAAAATCAAGCCAGAATGATCAGCATTGCCAAAGAGGACCCTCAGGGTGAAATGATTTAGAGGGGAAGGTGGGGAGGGGGGGAGGGAGAGAAGCAGCCACTAGTTTGTCATGCAACCCAGTATCCATTTTATGCACTGAGAGGGTTTCAGGGGATGTTGCTCATAGGTGGAGCTCATTAGCTCCGCTTTGCAAATGCTCAAGCAGTATGTGCTTGCCCAGCATGTCATTAATTGTGAGAAAAATATCTACCTAAACCTTTTGCTCTCCATCAATAAGACATGAAGGATCCCCACCCCCCACCCCATGGTGAGATATATTCTCCTTAGTGATTGGTGAGAACCCGGGGCTTGGGGAGCAACCAGCAATTAGCGTCTTTGCTTTGTGCTACCAGGACACATTAACACTAACAGTGATGAACTGAATTCTCCTAAAATCTTTTCTTCCTCAATGCTAAGCAAGCATCCTTTTCATTTGATTTCAAGATTTACAGTGGGAGTCTGTGAGCAAACACGGGGAAACAATGCATTTTCCCTCAGCAGTTTTCCTTGGCTCTGTTTGTACCTTGAAAAACAGCTCTGCACTGAAAATACTACATGGGCTCATGGGGAACTAAGTCGTTATGTCACCCTTCCAAATGACCCAGCATCTGCTGATCCAAACTAGTTTTGCTGAGTGGCGTAGAACGAAATCAGAACAATGCCTACCATACTTCTTTTTGGTTTGAGTATCAGGCAACTGGGCTGATTTCCTTGACCCTCTAAGAAGTCCCTGGCAATCTTACCATTGACTTCAGTAGGATTTCAGCCAGATTCTGAATGAATTGCCAGGACTGCCTAGATTTAGTGATGGACCTGCTAGAGGTGTTTCAATACCTGTCTCTGATCATAGGCATTTCTTCCCCTTTTTGCATGGCATTTAGAATTGAAGATTAATGTCATATTGATGAATTTTTGGCTCAAGTTCCAGCTGCTCAAGTGTGGTGACCATCTTGGCCAAGGTACCAGGAATCTCCAGAGTTAAAAGCAAAGGCTGCCCCACCTAGAGTTAAGCGTCTGTTATTGGACTCTGGAAACATATTCCCTTTGGATCAGCTTGGAAGGGGCTCTGAAACATTCTCCCAGTGGCTTCACTAGTATGCCAAGAAGCAAAATATTGTAAGAGCCTGTGTGAGCAAATGTGTGAGCTCGTGCCTGTGTGTTGTGCTCTCATGCTGGGTGTTTTTTTTTTTTCAGTTGAAGTAGCGAGATTCCTATAACAGTACCAGTACAGCATGACAGTTTCTCAACACAAAGGGTCCCGTCACCTCAAAGCTCAAAGGAAGGGAAAAAAATCTTATGTATGCTGCTTACATGTGATGGAAGCTAGCAAGAACTGAATACACTACATCTTTTCTTTGTATTCTTTTGGGAAGCATCCACAAGCTCTATCTGTTTGCAAAAAAACATGACAGCAGCACTTTTCATTGTGTCAGCAGGTTGGTTAGCAGTGTTTGTAGGGATGCTGGTGTGACTTCTTCACTACTGTGAAGGAAGTATTTGCAGTCATGGGTCTCACATCAGTATTTCAAAGTAGATTAAGGGTGGCAGCCATATGCAGCAGGGTTCCTGATAGACTGTAGGGAAGAGACTCTCTCTCTGCCAGCTAGAGAATATTGGCTTCATTCTTCCAGGTTAAGACATTGCTCAGTTATAGGGATTGCTGTCACAGTCTGCACATTTCTCTCTCTCTCCCTCTGCCCCACCCCCCGCCTTCCCCTTTTTGCAAGACAGAAGCATTTAAGCGCAGTCTTGGCATCTTCATGCTTAGGAGATGCCCATCATTGACAGTGGAACAGCAGAGATGGAATATTAGAGAGATGGATATACAGTTACTGCACACTTCAGGCACTTGCAGCACCGATGGCATCAGCAGTCTGAGAATTTTAATAGAGTTGTCATCTTGCGAGTAACTGTGTGGCAGGACATGATATGGCAGCTGCCCTGCCTCAATTTCCTCTGTAGACTTTTCTGTCCACTCCAGTGGTTTATGGTTCAGATCTTCAGCCAGGTTACATACCCTTCCTCCTTTCAGGATGCCAGATTCCAAAATTAGTCTAACCCCCTCTCCCCCCGGTAAAATAAAGCAGGTCTTTAACTCAGTCTCTTTCAGAAAACCCTCTCTAGGGGTTTGTCTTTCAGAGTCCATTCTTCCCTTTAGGCTGGGCATCAACACCACTATGGCTTGGCTAGTCAAGCCTGAGATGGCAATAGTGAGAGACTTGTAAGTCAGTCATATGACATAATCTGAAGTTTCCACTAATTCAGGGTAGGAGTGGTTCAAATTATAGGGATAGATTCCTGATTGGGTTCACAAATTGTCCATAGGGATTTTTAAATGCAGCTAGCCTTCACTTTCCCTTCAATGAGTCACAAACTCCTCCAGTCCAGTGTATGGTCAGAAAGAGCAGGATTCAACCTTAACCCTTGTGTAATAAGGTGGGGGTGGGGGTGGGGAGCAGGGGGAAAGGCACACTCCCACTTTGCAGCGGCAGCAGCATCTTAGTAAATGAGCACAAGGATAAAGGTGACCTGTAAATGAGCACAAGGATAAAGGTGACCTTGTAAACCTTAGTGCCATCTTTAAGGGAGCTCTGGAGTTTCCTTGAAACTCCATGTTGGGGAACAGAAGCCTTGAGACCTAGTGTACTATTGTTATGGAATTATCAGGGTTTCCTTGCTGATGTTGTAGCATAGTGCCTATGTTGTATAACATTTCTCTTAGTGTTCATTTTTAGAGCTGCCATTAACATAAATTTCCCAGATCCCTCTGTACTGTGGATAAAGGGAATATAGGGCACATTTACATGAAATATTTATTGCAGAGCTGCCTAATTAGATCTGCAGTAAAGTCAGCATCTATACATGCAGCCCTATTAGGCTGCAGTAAACTACTTAACTCCTTCATAAGTTAAAACTTGTAAACACAAGTACTATCCTGTGGTGGCATTATTTAGTGCACAGTAATGCACGTGTAGATGCTGATGGGGCTGCCTGGGGCATGAGGGTGCTTCAGTGTAGGGGCTGCCTGCCATTTAGCCCTGCACCAGAGCACCCTTATGGCCCTGCCAGCCCCTCTACAGCACACTGTTCCCACTAGTTGAGCTGAGTTGGAGCAGCCCCAGGCTGAGAGGCTAACCCCCTGGTCTCCCTGCCAGCCGGGGCTGCTCTGACCCAGGTCAACATGCTGCAGTCCCAGGAGCATGTGCTGACACGGAGTTATGCATTGGAGTTTAGTGCATCGGATTGATTATGTGTAGACGCATCCATAATGTTTAAGATAGGATATAAATCCTTATTATTCAGGTTACAAGCCAGAGTTAAGTCTACCTGGGACAGATTTTGCTTTTAAGCCTCTGCAATTGGACTCTGTACACATGCTCCCTTTGGATCAACTTGAAAGAGGCAACCTCTGGGGGGAGAGAGTCTTCTTTTGGGCAGGATTACCCATAGTATCCCACTGCAGAAGTTTCTTGTACCTGCATGCGAAGAACTAGATACTGGCCTTTGTTAGGAAACAGGATGTGGGAAATGGTAGATTACTGATCTATTCTAGCACAGCAAGTTTTATGTAACCACTTTGGTTGCAGTCAGTGTACTAAGAAGATAAAAAAATAGCTGTCCTTAAAAGGAATTTGCACATTACTCAGAACACAAAGGAACAAACAGCAAGAACATTTCAGATTTCCATTAATCTTGGAAGATTTTTTTTCCCCCAGAAGAGTGATTATATTACATGCAAACTTTACTTTGAAGATGGATTCCTGTGGTGGACTGGCCTTATCTGGTTACCATGGACTTCTAAAAGACAAAGAAACTTAAGTTAAGGAGCGGGAGGGGGTTATGTGTTTGGGAGGTTTTTTGGGCTTTGTTTTTGTTTGTTTCACATTTTTGGCACATCCAGCTCCTAAAGGAGAGCTACAAATGTTATCAACATTTAGTTTGTTAACACCTTTTTGGATGGCATATGGCTAATGAACAATCCCGGCTTAATTGGGAAGCCACGAAAAGAAGTCCCTCCTAACATTAATTTAAAGCATGTTAAGGTTTGGTGTTTAATTGGGAATAAAGACATTGCTGAACCTAGAGTTTAGCAACCTTTTTCAGTCACACTGCACAAGCTGTGTTCTTTTTTAAATACAGGTCTACTGAGAAACTGGAATTTAAATTGCCGTAACGTTTGATGATAGGAGAAGGAGGAAGAATGCTTTCTTTCCAGTAGAGCTGCATTTCATTGACAACGGTGCTAACAACATAGCGTGCTGTGTTTTACGTGTTTCCTGGACTTGCACGTTGGCAACAAGAAGCACCCTTATTTGGTCCATTGAAAATAGTGTTCACTATTCTGTGGTTGACTTCTGATTGTTGGTCCTCCAAAGTGACTGTTGCCTTGCTGTCACTAATGAATCTGTGCAGACCTCAGTGCTCAGTCAGCAGGTGCATATTGCCTAGGTGCACTTTGAAGGTTCAGCAGCAATTATGCTGCCAATAATATTTCAATAGAATTGGAGGGAAGTTGTAGTTGTGATAATCCAGGAAATATGAGGCAAGGATTTTTTTGGTAGCACTTTGTGCCTGAAAACTCCTTTAACATCTTCTCCAACTATTCAGTTTGTCCAATAAAAGATATCAGCAAAAACAGAAATTCTTGCCTCAGTAGTATTTTAGTAATAAAATGAGGGTCTCAGAATGTGGATAATGCTGAGTCCTGTGCTTAGACTAACAAGTTAGAAGTAGGTGGACGGAGAAGGTTTAAGTGCAGGTTTAACTGTGATGATTAAGTGAAGGCTAAATTATTCCATTTCTTCTGTGAAGGTAGATTCTGTGAAACTAGTGGGAGCAGTGTGCATGTATCCAAGGGTAATATTTGGCAGATAGTGTGGGTTCAATAACCTGGTGGGGTAGGTTGGGGAAAGTGTAGCATTCAAGTGCTGAGCATCTTCTGAATGGGCGCTGCAACGTCAGCCAAGTCCTAGAAGTATTATAAAATGGAGGGAGTGTTTATTCCACAGGCTCTTCAGTCCTAAATTGCTTATTACTCCTGTAGCTTGGTGTGTGTGTGTGGATCAGGGTGGGCAAAATGTGACCTATGGGCTAGATGCAGCCCGCCAAGCCATTCTATCTGGCCTGTGGGGCCCCTAAACAATTTAAAAAGTTAAAAATTATCTGCCCTAGGCTGCCTGTCATGTGGCCCTTGATGGCTTGCCAAAACTCAGTAAGCGGCCCTCTGCCCAAAATAATTGTCTGCCCTGGTGTAGATGAACCAGCCAGAAGGTTCAGTATGATCTTCCAAGTAGGAATTTTATTAATGAGAACAGTTTAGGGGTTTGTTGTTGTTGTTTGTTTGTTTTATAAATCCATGTGATTACAACAGGAAAGTTCAGAAAAAAGACAGACATAATTATGTACACAGAACATCCAGCAAGCTGCTTATTTCTTTTTTCATTTTATTTTTGTAGTATCATTTGTAAGCCACATCATTTAGTGACAAATATACTTAACAGAGCACCTGCATCATTGGCAATTCACTTTGACCTTCAGGGCAGGCACCATCCCTTAGGCTTTTTAGGTATCTGGCCAATTTTCTTATAGCATCTGATATTTTTGTTTATGCAGTGGATTTCCGAAGCACTGAGGCATTCTGTTAGCAGGTACATCTCCTGGGGACATAGGATCTACAAAACCCATATTCTTTCACATTCTCTTAAGCCACTTGCAATACATTGCGCTTCAAAAAAAACAACCTCTTTTCTAAATGCCCGTGGCATTTTTTCCCATTGGTGAAAGTATATTAATGGTAAAGGTTTGAGGTAGAATCCTGTTCATGCTCTTGTACATTACTTCATCCAATTAAAACTGAACATTAACAGTATCTCACATTTTCATTCATCAGCACAAAGAGCTACTGCACGGCATTTTTTGTGTTGGCACATAGCAGTTGTTCAGTTCAGTGAGAAGATGAGCTAGTGTGAGATCTAAAGGTTTCTGCCTTGCTTAGAAAGGACTTTTCTCCTAGTGAAGTTCTTGGTGATAAGGCACAATGCCTGCCTTCAGGAAGAATAAAACCAGAGCTAAGAGTGTAGCTTTAGCTTGCAAAACTAAGCAGCAGGCAGCCGCAGCGTATGGGTCTCTGCACAGGATGTTTTCTCTGGTAAGTTCTGCTACTGTTTGCAAAATGTTGCCTTCTTAAAGAAGGTCAGGAGGGTGACCAGTTAGGCATATTCTGGACATGATGCATTTCATCAAATGAATGGTTTGCTCATTGTTCTGAGTAATAATAATAATTTAAAAGAGTGAACAAACTATTGTAGCTACAGATTAATAGATTTCTGGTGGTGTATGGTCAATAAATAACTTTATGGTGGTCTATGTTGTAAAGAGTTTGCAGAATTTGCAGTTGCCTTGTTTGAGTGTCTGTTGGAAAGAGACTATCCAGAGGTGATACAAATCACATTAGGCAATTGTGTACATTTTACTAAGGATCCTTTGACTGTGAAATAACCAAAATGTTAACATTTCATTTCTTTTCTTAGCTTTTTGACAAATAATCTGTGGCTGTAGATAATGGACAAGGGAAGCATAGTTTATAACCAAGGAATGATCGGGAAGTGCATCTGCGTATCACTCCCACTGTTTACCAAACCCAAGATGACTTCAAATTTAAAATAACCACCCATTAATTAGAATATATATATAGAATATGTATACATTTCTGAAATTTTTCCATGTACAGAAACTTAGTGTTGGAAGGTCATCTTAAATTCACGCCCCCCCCCCCACTGCTTAAGGGGGCAGGCACCCCCCTTACCACCTCTCCCTCCCCACAACTTGTCCCACCTGCAGCCTGCTACCCATTGCAGTGACTGCGACACTGCCTCCTGACGCCCATGGCCCTTGTCTCTTTCTAGATCTTCTGCCACCCTGCTTGCACACACAAAGTTGTGATGTTTCTGTAGTTGTGATGCTACATAAACACCAGAAGAGTAGGTGAAACCCCTGTTTCAGTAAGAAAAAGGAGATGAAAGGGAATGGGATTAGTAAAATTGTTGTGCAAAAGTATAGCAAGGATACAAGAAAGTTCCTATATATACTTCATTAGACCAGCAGGCAACTTCTTTTTGTAAACCAGGATTTCAGTCTAGATTTCTTTCTTGCCTAAATAACATCATCAGAATACCATCCTTTATCTGATGGGTTAAAGGTTATATCCTATCAGATACTAGCTTTTAACTTATGTATGGATTGGATCAGGAACTGAATTCCATAAGTACTGTGTGCTCTGTGGAATTAAGTCCTTATCTTGAGCTTTCAGACCCTGACTACCTAATAAAATTAATGGAACTGATGGAATGTTTGTATTCTTTTTCAAATATTGGCATGCTCTGTTATTTTTGAAAGGGGGAATTAAGTACGTAATTGAAACATGAAATGCTGCTTGATCAGCAAAAATCTCATTGCTTTATTCTTTTCCTTCATTAGAATTGGTATTAACACTTACAGTATATTAGAACATCTCGACTCTGCTAATATTCCTTCACATTCTTCATAAAAAGTAAATCAATATGTGTTTATTGCTTAGTGTAAGAAAATGAGCACTGTAGATCTGCCTTAAACTTGTGAAACTGGGAAATTCAGAATGAAGAATGAAACTTTGTCCTTGGCTTATTTCATCATGTACAAAATTCTCAACAGTGCATAATTGTTGTTTCATACTGGACACATCTGGGTATGTTATGCCATCCCAAAAGGCAATTCTGAATATGCTTAACTTGCTGATGCAAGTCAGAATCCAAATGCTTATACATGGTGTTTGGTTGTTTAATCTCCTTTGCTTTTTACAAGTAGTATTTAATTAAAACTGTGCAACTATCCAAAAATAAAATAATGCCAAACAAACCAGTGTGTCTCCAGGACATTGTTTCAATTCATGCTGTGATACTTGCAGAACACTACAAGGATGTATCAGCTTGCTTTGATTACTGTGTACTTTGTCTTGTCTCAGTTAACTGTAAAATTCAACCAGATTTTTTTTTACGTTGTCCACTGTATTGAATCTAAACGGGGCTTATCTCTTGTGCGTTGTAAAGACCCCAGAGATGCCCTGTACCTCCTTTATATGAAAAGGTGAGACCATGAACTTCTAGTATGACTTCAGAGAATAAAACACTAGCTAACAAAGATGGTCAGCAAGAGAGAGGTCTGCTTATAACATTTTCACATTAAACTTGCCTGAGACCACTGGCCTGAATCAAGTGGCTCTGTTCTAGAGTGACCACCCATCCCTAACTTGGCAGGACAGTCACAAAATGTAAAGATCAAGTCCCAGTCCTGGGTTCAATGACTCGCAAGATAGCATTTGTCCCAGATTCCCCTCTACACAATCAAACCATAGCAGTACCATGTTCAGGGATCCAGGTTTTCTGTTAGCTGCTGAGGGGAGCAGGATGCAGGGGGCACCACGTGCATGTTTGTGCATGCACACATGCACATGGCCAGCAATACAGCCAGGGAGTGGTGGAGAGCAGCTCCCCCAGCTGCCTGCAGGTAAGTCTGTGGGAGGAGGAAGGGGACATAGACAACATGGGGCAGAGGAACAAAGGGGCAGATTGAGAGAGGGAGTGGCGCAGAGTTGGTGGCTGTGGCTGGGCCTGGGGGCTCTGCCCAGCTGGGGTGGTGCATGGGAGCCAGGCTGGGAATGTGCAGCTGTGGGGCCTGGCTGGAGAGTGGGATGCAGCTGTGGGCAGCTCATCCAGGGTGCAGCGGGGGGGGGGGGGGGGTTTGGCTCCCCACTGCTGTACACACTCCCAAGGAGGAGGGATATGGGGGGGGCACATGCCCCCCAGAGTTGTGCACAGGGTGAGGACAGATGTGGGCTGCAGGCTCGGGGCTCCTCTCTCTGCTCCCCAGCCTCCGCAACCCAGCAAGCGGGACCAGGCATGGCATGGCAGGGCAAGGTGGGGAGGCTTGGTGTCCTTCCTGCCTTTGCATTTTGAAAAGGTGGTCACCCTAGTCTGTTCCCAAACAGGTAAATTTCTTAGAAATGTTACTGTGTGTGTATAATTGATGGTTTTCAGATGCAGATGGATTTTTTTAACAGTTCTAACAAAGGCATATATTACATATTAACAAATAACTAGGAAATATAATAACATTTTCATGTGATTCATTAGCTAAGTTGCATTTTATTTGGACAAAAGACAATTGATTTGACTGTTGTTGACCCCAAATACAACTTGTGCCCACGATACCAAAACGTGAAAAGGTGGGATTATATCTGACTCACTTGAAATAACTAAAGCACTAACAATACTAGAGTTCTGCTGCATACTTTTAAATTTGATTGAATATCTTCCTCCACTTTCAGTGTCAGTCGTTATTGTGGGAGACGAACAATCCTCTGCACACCTACAGGCTTGGCAATGCCAACCTGACCAACACTGCCCAATGAAAGGAACCTGGGGGTAATAATAGACCACAATGTGAACATGAGCTGGCACTACGACGCTGTAGCCAGCAGAGCCAACAATACCCTGGCGTGCATCAATTGATGCATTTTCAGTGAAACCAAAGAAGTGATTCTCCCTCTCTGCGTCCAGTTCTGGGTGCTGCACTTTAACAAGGACGTGGTAAAACTTGAGAGAGTCCAGAGAAGGGCCACCCGTATGATCAGAGACTTGCGTGGGAAGCCATACAAGGAAAGGTTGAGGGATCTGGGACCCTTCAGCCTGAAAAAAAGAAAGCTAAGAGAGAACTTGGTAGCACCTTACCACTACATCAGGCTATACATCAAGGGTCCACCAGGGTACCCTTGGGGAAAAGTAGGAGCAATTGTCACAAACTCCTGGAAGATCATTTGAGGCTCAACATTAGGAAAAACTACTTCACAACTAGGGTGTCCAGACTGTGGAATAAGCTCCCTCCAGAGGTGTGCAATCACCTACCCTGGAAATCTTCAAGAGGAGACTGGACAGGCTGCTTGGTGCAGGGGGCTGGACCCACTGATCTTACAGTCTATGAATCTATGAATTATTAGTGGCCTCAATTCAGAAGCCTAGTATATCGGTTTCTAATAAAACTGCTGGTGTTTCTCAGAATTTTGGCCAAAAGAATGATATTGGATAGTGTATACTGTATCTCCATGTACAGCACAGAGGGAGATTAAAGACCATTTTTTCCCTCAGTGAGAAGTGGTTGCCTACAGGATTCTGTTTTGGTGTCTACCTGTCCCTTAGGAAAAGTTGCAAGTTGTAGCTGCTTATTTCAAAATGGCTTTGATAAGCAAGAATTTTGTATTCAGGAAGGGGGTGGGGGAAGGGGAGAGGGAGGACTCTAAAGACTTATGAAAGCTGGGCCTATCCCTGTCCAGTAGGGAGTTAGTTTCTAAGGCAAGTGGATCCGCAGTGATATAAATCCAGTCATGTTTCCAGAAAATAAAAAGCTACAGGTTCTTCAGCTAATGCAGAGATACCAGCTAACTGAAAAAGCACTGACACTGAAAGAGTTAAATGTCATTTTATTTCTTCTTTATGACAACTTGACATGCTTCGTCGGCAGATACAAAAATCAAAGGATTAATGACCTCCCTGCAAGGTGTAGCCATTCATTTTAAGGGAACATCATTCTGAAAAGTAATCAAATTATGTATATTACACACTTTTTTTTAACCTTTCTGAGGAATTTTCTTAAAATGAAGAATGTTCTAAGCCTACTCAAAATAATCCTTTGTGTCACTTTTAAGTAAATGCTGTCTAGCTGGCAGGGCAGGGTTTGAAGTGCATGAGATGCATAAATGAGAAATGATAAAATTAAACAGCATTGAGCAGAGAGAAGGTAAAACTAATTAACCTTGTGCAGCATCGCTACTCAATCAGAATCATTCAACAAGTTGCAGTGGGTCATCGGGCAGCCATGAAATTGCTGTGCTGCTGCTTAACTAGTTTTGATTTAAAGTTGTGTGCTCCCTCTGATTAATTTTACCTAGTATTTTAACTCTGTGAGGGATAGCCTAGTCATGGACTGTGATGTTCATGTGTGCCAAGAGGCAAAGTAAAATGGAAGGTTAATAATACCTCTCTAGCAAGGATGTTCTTTCTTCACTTTAAAAAGGATGTTCTCAAAGTGCATTTTCTTAAATGTATTTTATTTAGTTCTCAGTCGAGTTATAATGTAGACAACCCTGTTAATATCTACATGTACCCAAACTAACCATGCTAAGTATTGGATTACTCTGGTTTTGCACAGAGAAAATTCCCCTAACATTATTTTCATGAGATTTCCTGTTTATAGGGAATACTGTGTCCAAAATATAGGGAAAATGATATTATCATTTAAAAAAAAAAGAAACAAACAAAAGCCTTATATAGAATCATGATGTGAGCAACAGCCTTGGAGTGAAAGAAATCTCTGCCCCCAGTGTATGACAGCTTACAAATTGTTAACAAATATCAGCTTGTGTGCTCCTTTCTACCTCCCTAGAAGGGTAGCAAATGGGTGACAGGGACCAGGGTCATGGCCACATTCCCTTCCAGACTGCTCAAAAGGACCAGTGAGTTGGTGGAAGTGTTTATATGCCTCCATGTTGAAATGCAATGGTCAGCTTAAACAAGAAACAGTTCATCCTAACTTGATTCTACCTTAGACTTGCAGAGTACATGGATATAGAACCTAGATAAACTCTCACTGCCTTGTCTGACGTGACCATTATAATCTAGCATTATTTGGCGTTTTAGATGTCGTGGGGCAGATATGCAATGCACTCTGACCTAGGCTGCAGAAGGCAAATTAAAGCAATCTGTACAGGACTGCAAATTAGGCCAAAGGGTGAAATAAATAAGCTCCTGAAAGGCACAAGTCATCTACCTTCTGCTCTGTCCAAATGCTGTGCTGTATCCAGGGTGCCTCAATCTGGGCATCTGACTGCATCCAGATAATCTGAATTGTTGTTTTTGCAGCTGGTTTTTTTTTTTAACCAAGTACATATTTTGAGTCAAATAAAAGCACACTGTAAAGCTCAGCATTATTACCACTTACTGAATGCTGACTACTGGGCTGATATACAAACAGAAAATTGGGAACCCCAGAGCTTATTGCAGAAACAGAGATGATCTGTTCTGTCTAGGGAAGTTGGCTGCCATAGTCTCCTTTGATAGTTTGGTACCCAAAACTCCAAGGTGGCTTTGAATATATTGACTTGAACCAGGAAAATATACATTAACTTACGTTATCCTCTGCAGATCATACTATATCATACTTGAAGGACTAGTCTTGATATGGCAGATTTATTTTGAGTAATCAACAAAGTGTACGATTAAGTAGTAATGTTAATGAAAAGTGGGAGATTATTAGGTGTACGAGTGGAAGACTGGGGCAAGCATAAGGTGAAGGATAAAGGAGCCAAAATGAATATTGGAGAAGGTTCCCAACTGGGTAGTAAGAAAGGAAAATGCCTTCCAAAATCCTTCCAGAAAATGCTGCAACACCCTCCATTTCCTGGAGGTAACCAAAGGGAGTATATTTGGTTTTGGCATTTAAATACCATCTTGTAACAAGGACTGTTACTTACTTTACACGTGTTCTTCCAGAGCAGTGCTGTTGTTTAGTGGTGCCTTCACTGAAGGGCTATCTCATGTCCTTGATCAGTGATTGTGCTTTTGTGGATGTTAGTTCGGGCCACCCACACAAACCTTGCCCCATATATTTCCTAAAGCCTGAATCATTATGACACAAATATGAAATGCTGAAAACAGAAACAAAGGAAACAAACACTTTGGAAATCCATCATCTTATAAAGGTTGTTAAAATAAAAATCTGACTCTGAAATGAAAATATGATTAATTTCAAAAACACTTTTTTAATGTTACACAAATATGTGTGTGAATTCTTGATGTAAGATAAAGCTATAATTTCAAGAGTTGCCCTTACAGGGCATCTATTATCTTGTGTTTTGTTTTTATTTAGCTTGTTTTGTTGAGTTTTGTCTTGTGCATTAAACATGCCCTATAACTAGATTCCATAGGCCTGAGTTCTCATTAAATGGGATTGTAGAGAATGAAGATGCTCTCATGCTAGTGATAGTGATGCAAGTCACAGTAAGTTTTCTTGGGGAATAATAATTGGTGACTAGAAACTCATACATTTAATCTGGAGGGCACTGCAAGTATTTGACATGTTTTAGTTTATTTTCACTTACCTAGATGTTAGCAAAGTATGTATGTTTGGTTGGAATTTGATGCTGTCAGTATAGTTATGTCGCACATACAGCCTACTCCTTATAGGAAAAGCGGTAGAGTTCTAGCATTTAGAAAATACTTCCCTAAACTTCAGGAAAAAATGTATTTCTCCATTTGCTGATACCATAAAGTGCTAGACCTTTGTAGTTTCTGTATTGATTATATCCTAAGACTATTGCTTAGGGCATCTGGCTACATATGCTGGGCTAGGGTCTGAGCTGTGCTGAAGAGTGCCTGAGGAGGCTCTGGAATAGAAAGATACCAGTTTTTGGTTACTTTAGTCTTTCATTATTTGAAATGGTTCGTGGAGTAATTACATCAGCCTTAATCTCCTCTGAAAGTCCGCTAACATCTTAAGGGACTTTCTGAATTAGGACCTTATTTCAGAACTACTAGGGAAATGTTTCTTTACAGATATGTGCTGAAGAGTTCATCTTTGATATAAGATACGGTAAATGCTTTTTATCAATCCTAGTGTTACAGAAGAAGACTGGTAGTATTTATAATATAAGTATTTGAAAGAGAGAAGCATTTGGGAGGAAGAATTGCTTAGCGCATGACATGAGGAGGTGAAAAACTAGGACTAATAGGGTAGAATTAGGAAATGGAAAACATAGGTTTATTATCAGAACGTTGTGGACTAGGGTTCTTCAGGAAATGCAAAAGAGGCTGTCGGACCTCTGTGATAGTCACTGTTTAAACATCTAAACACCAGTGCCTGATGCCACACTTAGAATGGCATTCTTTCAACTTGCCAGCGTGTGTGGAACCAGACTTGATGTGCACCAGTAAGTTGAATGCTGTGCACAATACAGCCCTGCACAGGGCTGCCCCATGCATGGTCTGCAAATGCTGAATGGGGAGAATCAATCATCTCCCTCCATTTAGCAAGTTGAAAGCACCCAGTTCAAGATCTGGGGCAGCTCCAGCCTCCTTGATGACAAATAGGTCTCGGACCAGGCCAGCCCTTTCCTAATCCTGATGCTGACAATGAACTCATTAGCAGCATGGAGACTGGGGTCTGCTACACATTCAGTTTAAGGCACTATACAAAACCAGCCATTTGGTGGAACATCTTTGTGGTTAGTTTGCCATTTTATGGTGCTATAAATTGCCTGAACGTGTTCCAGGTTGCCATTCATGGTGCAATTAACCTGTTAACTGTGAGATAAATGTAACATCTGCCAAGACTCGTTACGTCTCCAAAGCAACTTTCTTAAAAATCAGCGGCATGATATGACCCACTGAATTTAGAATAAGGGCAAGAATGAATCTGTGAATTCTTTCTTCACATGGGAAATTCTAAAGAGATGAATACTTCTTGTGTACCTATATTTTTAAATGAGCCCCACTCCCTTTTTCTGTCCCACAGAGTGCTGAACAAATCACAGCGCTGTGCCGGAATTTTCACGAAGTCCAAGCAAACGGTATGGAAGGACAAAAGGACAGTCAAGATCCACCTGTGAAACCACTGGCACGACATCTCTCCGATGCAGATCGATTGCGGAAAGTCATCCAAGAACTTATGGATACTGAGAAATCATATGTAAAGGTAGTGGAAACAACTTCCTGTGTGCCTATGGGTTTCCTATTGGGCTCTGACATCATTGATTAAAATAATCCTATGGTTCTAAGGCTTACCTCTGTATGAAGTGGCCCTGGTACCACATGTCTAGTTCTGTTACCTTCAGTGGACTTATTCCTAGGGCAAAGCCTTGCAGGCTTTTACTCATAAAAATTCAGGTTCTAGGCAATTTGAAGCATTGCCCTGCATGTATGTAGGAAAGTAGAATTGTATGTGCGCAGGACAACTGCGGTAGGTGAGGGTTTTGGGTTCTCCAGTGGATTTTTCCACAGCTCTTCAAAATCTAAGTCTTTTAACCCTTCTGCTTAGAAAGAAACCCCTCATCATGGAAACTGATGCATTGCTCAGTGTGGCCAGTGGAATTACAACAGACATTTTTTATTTTCTTAAAAACCCATGGTTTTGTTGGGTGCATGGCCCTTTTTAGAAACACAGATCGATGGATTTCAAAAGTAGTAATGGCCATTAACATTTGAAAGTCCTGTGTAAAACTTAGTTTTGCTGACCTTCAAGAGGGAAGAAACCTGTTCTCAGTCCCCACTGCCAATCTAAAATGGTTCCCAAAGAGATGCACTTAGACACAGGTAATTCATGAATTATGCTCATGTAAAAGACTAGGAGGAAAATATCTTAATGTATTTGCTTTTATAATTCCAGGTGATTTACAGCTATGCATCCTTGAGCAGTTTTGCTTAAGCTTGATGTGTAGCAAAAAATAATAATCAAGCACATCCAACTGCTCTTTTTATTTTTTTTTTGGTGGCAGAGAAGTCACTTTAATTAAGGATCAAATTGTCATCAGATCTTTGAATGTGTCCACTTATGTGAGAAACAGAGCATTGTGACACAAGAAACTTACTTTCATGAGGACTACGTGTACATGTTCTGTAACAAGATAGTTTTATCTATCTGACAGCTGTCACAAGATAAAACTTGGTCCCCAAAATACAAATGGCTTCATGGATTTGAATCAGATACTTTTTATCTTCTATGTATTATTATCAAAATGGCTAAGATGTGTTGGGGTGTCCTCCAGACCTCCCAGGTCAGCCAAATCATAAAACTTTAGTGTGGCATTGCAAGAAGACACACATCTTTCCCCCTCTGTAAGAAATTCTGCCATTTTTTTCCTCAGGGTCACAAAGCCCTACAGCACTGACCCATGATTCAGCCATCGCACTTTGGTGTGGTATAGTAAGTCTTCAAAAATAATGTCAGTTCTGTGGAGAAATGACTGGAAAAGCCCTTAATCATTTTCTCCTGACAAAATAACAAAACACTCTAATGCCTATAGGCTATACAGACATTACACATCATTGTGATTGTTACTACCAATGTCTAACAGAGTCGTTATTATTGTTCATCTAACCTGCATGCTTATGAGTTTTGATGTTGATATTTATGAACTTTCGTGTTCTTCATAAAACCATCTTCTACAACTTTCTTATACCACACTGTACTAAAATATAACTTCATTTTACATTGTAATTTGGGGCTCTAAAGATCTACTTACAAAACTAAAGCACCATGTTGAGATTGGCTTGGCTTTACAGTGAAAATTGGTTTAGCACTTACGGGTATGTATGAGATTTTGTTATAAGAAACAGAAATATTTTCTTGAAAATTGCATCTGTCCACAGTTTTTGTTTACAGAATGATTTTGAACTGTTAATTGTTTGAGCAAATTCTTTGTTTCTTCCAGGATTTAAGCTGCCTCTTTGAGTTATACTTAGATCCCCTTCAAAATGAGACCTTCCTTACCCAGGATGAGGTGAGGCAATAGTTAAGAGATGTTCTTTTCAGTCTTGTGTGTGTTTTCTGTGGTCCCTGATATATGGACTTTTCCTTTGCTGAGGATATGGCAAGGAGCTAACAAGTAGCATAACAATAGAACACATCTTTTAAGTGTTTTCTTTCTAGCACATTAGTCACATGTTTTTCTAATGGTAATTGCTTATCTGACTGAAACATTTTTTAGACATCTTATCTTTTGTAACCACTTTCTCTTTATGGAGCCCATGGCGAAACTATTAAAAAACTCAAAATAATTGATTTTCTGTATTCCTTTTTAATATCTGACATCTCTCATTGGACTGTATTCTCAGGGCATCTATTAAGTAGAGGTATAGAGCTATCAGTTTCATGTCCTCCTGTTTGATTTTCATACAGATGGAGTCCTTGTTTGGCAGCCTGCCAGAAATGTTGGATTTCCAGAAAGTATTTTTGGAGACTCTGGAAGACGGAATTTCTTCGTCCTCAGATTTTAACACGCTAGAAACACCATCCCAGTTCCGGGTAAATGCATGATCTTGTAGATCTTTGTAACGGGGCCAGAAATGCATAATTTGGGGTTCAAAGTTTATTCTCTCTCTTCAGGTGACTGCCTCTTTGTTTCAAACTTTACTTCTGATTGCAAATCGATATCCAGCCATTGATTGAATTACAATGAGAAAGATGAATTCTGTTTTTCACACATTTATCTCCTCCTTCCGAGGACAGATGATATAGGTTGAATGTACTGATAAGACTTTCAATGTGCTATAACCTAGTAATACTTAAAAGGATGCTTCCTCTCCAGTAGGAAGCACACTTACTGGGTTTAAGTTCTGTCATGTTTTATGCTCTGTGCAATCCTACTTGCATTCCTGACGTTCAGTTCTTCTGGTGCAAAGTACAAATTACTCCTGTTAAATATAGTAGGAGTTTCTCTTGTGTCCTGTGGTTAAAGAATAGAGCCTGCAGAGAATGACCCTCTGTGGCTTTGTTTGCCTGAAGAGTGCAACTCAGTGGGTGTATCTACATGTGCAATAAATTCAAAGCAATAAACTCTGGAGCAGTTTGAGCTGGAGTAGACTACTCCCAAGCACAGCATCTACACATGTGCCCAGGATAGCAGCAATTTGAACTGGGGGAGAGCAGGTCTGGGCTGGCAGGGGCTTATCCGGGTGGTGGCATGGGTCAGCAGGGGGGCTGGCTGGGGCATGAGGGTACTGCAACTATGGAGCTGTGTGGCTAGGTGACACGCAGGAGTTTGGCCCCTGGCTGGCTGGGCTGACCACATACAATTTATGCCCATGGTCAAGTTCTATACATGTGTTTAATTGTAGTTAATTATGCAACTGACAGTACAATCTTATGCCAGCATAAATTGGTTTACTGCAACCTAATAGTGTCACATGTGTAGATGGTGACACTTTATTCCACTGTTAATTAATCTGCTGTGCAGTTAAGCACACAAGTAGTAGATGTATCCAGTATGTAGCAAAGACCTGGAGAAAATGTGTTCCCACAACTGATTCATAAAACTAGAAGACCCGCTGTCATATCTTCTCAATTCTTGCCCATTACCAAAGAAATCAAGTACAAAGATTCCTTTTTATTTTCTGCTCATATTCTTTGGTCTCTCCTTTCTCCTTCTGTACTCTTTGCTTTGTGAAGAGTACATCTCTTCATGATGTACATGAGACATCTCTCTCTTGGAGTCCCAATGATTCACAGTCCCCCCCGCCTCCTCCCAGTCTTCCTCATCGAAGAAAAGAAATAAAAAGGTGCCCTGTAATCACCACATACCTAGTAGAGCTTGAACACAGATTTTTTTAAAACCTTCTTCTGACCTTATCTCCTCTGCTTGTTGCTTCCCAACACAGTTACCAGTTTTTTCTCTCAGAACCACAAGCTGAACTGTCTCCTACCCTGTCGTAGGAGCATAGTGAGAGAAGATGACTAATACAGTTGATTCTAATTCAGGGAAAAACAATATAGTTGTGGATTTCTTTGCTTAGGTTGGCCAAGCTCTGTACCCAGGGGGAGAGCAGCATGCAAAACTGCTGCCAGCAGAGTGCACAGGTAGCTGAAAGAGAATTTTGTTGCCTTCAGTGCTATAATGCCAGAAGAAATGCTTGGAGTGGTGGTGGCATAACACAGTAGGGGAGAGCATAGGGGATTACAGACCCTCCCCCACTTCAACTTCCTTCATTAAGAGCTGCTTTGTTCTCTACCATCATTAAACTAACACCCCATCCATTTCCCACCTGATCTGACAAGTTTACATCCTCTCTTGCACCTCGGACACTCCTGCTCCCCTTCTGTAACATGTGATTGGAAATTTTAATCTCAATTCCCAGTCCTCCTACCTATCTATAAAATGCTAATTTTTATAATCACCTTTATAAAGTTTTCAGGTTCTGCCTCCTTCCACACCTTATAAAGATTATAAAAATTATCATTTCTTCTTTTACCCCCTCTATGTACTTCTTTGTGCTCCTGTTTTTCTCTTTTTTCTCCCCTTCCCCATCTATCATCAGTGTCTATGCTCCAACTTTTCTGTCCTTCTGGGATCTCCTTTATTCCCTTTAACTCTGCTCCCCTTCCTGGATCCGACTTTCCTCTAACAGCCTTTTGTCTAAGGTAAGGATGTCAAACTCCTGTGGCCCCATGGACTGAACGAATGTCATGGGGCCTGCCCACAGGCCAGATCGGACCCACAGCTTCATCTTTTTCCCCCTTTCCCTTCCCCAGCATACCTGATCTTGGGGGTGCTCCAGTCAGTCTAGGACTAGCACTGAGTGCAGCATGAATCCTGGAGTGGTTGGAATGAGCACTGTGTGGGCCAGTGTCTGGAGTGCAGTCATGCTGCACATGGTGCATGCAGTGCCTGCTCCAGCAGCTCCAGGACTATGCTGCACATGGTATCTGCAAGCGCCATGCACAGCACAGATCCTGGACCAGCTGGAGTGGGTGCCATATGCAGTGTGTACCACAGATCAGGTATAACATGTGGCACATACCTGGCTGCCATGTTCAGCATGGCTGCTGCACTGGCCAAACTGCTGTACCTGACACCTATTCTGGCTGTTCTGGGATCTATGCCGCAAAAAGCCCGATACTAGCTAGAGCAACTGCTGGATCTGGTATGCTGGGGGCAGGGGAGGAGGAGAGGGCTCAGTCAGGCCTATAGACCAGCCCTGCGCCATGGGTGTTTGCTGTGCCCCTTGTGGGTCTGATCAGACCCAAGGGCAGCACCAAGGTCTCGATGGCAGGGGGCTGTATGTTTGACACTCCTG